>NC_080597.1:0-1210000 GCF_027887145.1 Ammospiza caudacuta
CTAACCCTAACCCTAACCCTAACCCTAACCCTAACCCTAACCCTAACCCTAACCCTAACCCTAACCCTAACCCTAACCCTAACCCTAACCCTAACCCTAACCCTAACCCTAACCCTAACCCTAACCCTAACCCTAACCCTAACCCTAACCCTAACCCTAACCCTAACCCTAACCCTAACCCTAACCCTAACCCTAACCCTAACCCTAACCCTAACCCTAACCCTAACCCTAACCCTAACCCTAACCCTAACCCTAACCCTAACCCTAACCCTAACCCTAACCCTAACCCTAACCCTAACCCTAACCCTAACCCTAACCCTAACCCTAACCCTAACCCTAACCCTAACCCTAACCCTAACCCTAACCCTAACCCTAACCCTAACCCTAACCCTAACCCTAACCCTAACCCTAACCCTAACCCTAACCCTAACCCTAACCCTAACCCTAACCCTAACCCTAACCCTAACCCTAACCCTAACCCTAACCCTAACCCTAACCCTAACCCTAACCCTAACCCTAACCCTAACCCTAACCCTAACCCTAACCCTAACCCTAACCCTAACCCTAACCCTAACCCTAACCCTAACCCTAACCCTAACCCTAACCCTAACCCTAACCCTAACCCTAACCCTAACCCTAACCCTAACCCTAACCCTAACCCTAACCCTAACCCTAACCCTAACCCTAACCCTAACCCTAACCCTAACCCTAACCCTAACCCTAACCCTAACCCTAACCCTAACCCTAACCCTAACCCTAACCCTAACCCTAACCCTAACCCTAACCCTAACCCTAACCCTAACCCTAACCCTAACCCTAACCCTAACCCTAACCCTAACCCTAACCCTAACCCTAACCCTAACCCTAACCCTAACCCTAACCCTAACCCTAACCCTAACCCTAACCCTAACCCTAACCCTAACCCTAACCCTAACCCTAACCCTAACCCTAACCCTAACCCTAACCCTAACCCTAACCCTAACCCTAACCCTAACCCTAACCCTAACCCTAACCCTAACCCTAACCCTAACCCTAACCCTAACCCTAACCCTAACCCTAACCCTAACCCTAACCCTAACCCTAACCCTAACCCTAACCCTAACCCTAACCCTAACCCTAACCCTAACCCTAACCCTAACCCTAACCCTAACCCTAACCCTAACCCTAACCCTAACCCTAACCCTAACCCTAACCCTAACCCTAACCCTAACCCTAACCCTAACCCTAACCCTAACCCTAACCCTAACCCTAACCCTAACCCTAACCCTAACCCTAACCCTAACCCTAACCCTAACCCTAACCCTAACCCTAACCCTAACCCTAACCCTAACCCTAACCCTAACCCTAACCCTAACCCTAACCCTAACCCTAACCCTAACCCTAACCCTAACCCTAACCCTAACCCTAACCCTAACCCTAACCCTAACCCTAACCCTAACCCTAACCCTAACCCTAACCCTAACCCTAACCCTAACCCTAACCCTAACCCTAACCCTAACCCTAACCCTAACCCTAACCCTAACCCTAACCCTAACCCTAACCCTAACCCTAACCCTAACCCTAACCCTAACCCTAACCCTAACCCTAACCCTAACCCTAACCCTAACCCTAACCCTAACCCTAACCCTAACCCTAACCCTAACCCTAACCCTAACCCTAACCCTAACCCTAACCCTAACCCTAACCCTAACCCTAACCCGGTACCCCAACCCTAACCCGGTACCCTAACCCTAACCCGGTACCCCAACCCTAACCCTAACCCGGTACCCCAACCCTAACCCGGTACCCCAACCCTAACCCTAACCCGGTACCCCAACCCTAACCCTAACCCTAACCCTAACCCGGTACCCCAACCCTAGTACTCCTGAAAGATGAATACTCCTGAGAAGCAAATACTTCCAAAAAAACAAGTACTCTGGAAAAACAAGTACTTCCGAAAGAATGAGTACTCTTGAAAAAATGTTACTCTGGAAAAAATAGTACTCCTGAAATAATGGTACTCTTGGGGAAAAGATACTCCTGAAAAAATGATACTCTGGGGAAAAAGGTACTCCTGAAAACCCTAGTACTTAGGGTTAGGGGCTAGGGTTAGGGATTGGGCCTGGGGTTAGGGCTCGGGGTTTGGGCTAGGGTTAGGGTAGGGGATTGGGGATGGGATGTTGGGGTACTGATTAGGGTTAGGGCAGGGAAAAGGGGCCGGGGGTGGCAACAGCTGGGGGAAGGCTAATTAGGGTTAGGTCAGGGAAAGGGGGACGGGGGTGGAAACAGCTGGGGGAGGACTAATTAGGGTTAGGTCAGGGAATGGGGGATGGGGATGGAGCTAATTATTAGGGGGTGGGGTCCAAAAACTAGTTAAATCGACCCTAATTGTTAAAATTAATCGGTAAAACTAACCGTGATCCAAGATGGCGGCCCCCACGCGGTCACGTGATGGTTTTCTAAGATGGCGGCGTCCATGCTGTCACGTGGTTTCCGGCAACAACATGGCCGCGCGCAGAGGTAACTTCCGGCAACAACATGGCGGCCTCCAGCGGTAACTTCCGGTAACAACATGGCCGCGCCCGGGGCTGGCTTCCGGTAACAACAAGATGGCGGCGCCCAGGAGAGCACGTGGCATTGGGACAATATGGCGGCTCCCTTGGGAATGACGTCACTTCCGGTAAAATGGCGGCCGGCCGGGACCAGATTTTTTTTCCGGGTTTGGGGGCTGTTTTGGGGGTTGCCGAGGGTCCAGGTCGTTGCGGGATGCTATTCCGGTTCGCGTGCGGCCGGGGGCGTGGCGCGGAGCGGTTTCTGGGGCGTGGGGTGGGGGTCGGGGTTTCGATCGGGCAGTGGGAAGGACGGCTATGTCCCGGGGAGGGGTCCTTCCGGGGGTGTGTCGCTCTCGTGACGTCACGCGGTGGCGCTGTGTATGCAGTGTGGCGCTGCGGACGGCAGGGGGCGCTGTAACGGGGCGGTGTAATTGCACTAAGGGGAACGGGACAGCAGGGGGCGCTGTACTTCAGCGATGGGGTGGACAACAGGGGGTGGGTGTTTGGGTACGGGGGGATGGCAGCTAGGGGTGGGTGCTTGGTGATGGGGAGGTGTGCAGGGGTGGGGGGGGCAGCTAGGGGAGGGGGGACAATTGCCGGGTGGGTGTTTGGGTACTGGGGGTGGTGCCTGGGGCTAGGTGTGTTGGGGTTGATTGTGGCGCTGTGTATGCAGTGTGGCGCTGCGGACGGCAGGGGGCGCTGTAACGGGGCCCTGTAATTGCACTACGAGGAGTGGGACAGCAGGGGGCGCTGCTCTTTCAGCGATGGGGTGGACAACAAGGGGCGGGTGCTTGGGTACTGGGGGACGGCAGCTAGGGGGGTGGGTGCTTGGTGATGGGGATGTGTGCAGGGGTGGGGGGGGCAGCTAGGGGAGGGGGGACAATTGCCGGGTGGGTGCTTGGGGATGGGGGGGTGGCAGCTGGGTGGGGGGGACTAAGTAGGGGGTGGGACTGCCTCGGGGTGGGTGTTTGGGTACTGGGGGTGGTGCCTGGGGATAGCTGTGTCAGGCTTGATTGCTGTCAGCTGGGGGCTGCTAATTAGGAGTGGGTGGGGTTTCTATATACTATACTATATATAAAAAGAAGAAAAACTATATGTCTGGTGCAGCAGTAGAAAATTTCAGGCTCCCGGGGAGTAAATGCTTTGTTTTATAATTTTTTTTTTTTGCTTTACTCCCAGGGAGCCTGAAAGTTTCTACTGCTGCTTTTTTTAAACTAAAGCTAGAAACGAAAACAAAGTTAGAAACAAAGTTAGAAACAGAGAGAGAAAAAAGAGAGAGAGAGGGAGAGAAGAAAGAGAAGAGACAGAAAAAAGAAAGAGAGAGAGAAAAATAGAAAGAGAGAAAAGAAAAATGGAGACAAGAGAGAGCAAAGAGAAAGAGAAAAGAAAGAAGATAGAGAAAAAGAAAGGAGAGAAGAGAGAGAAAATAGAGAAGAGAGAGAGAGAGAGAGAGAGAAAAAGAGAAAAAGACAGAGACAGAAGAAAAGACAGAGAAAAAAAAAGAAGACAGAGACACAGAGGAGAAGAAAACACAGAGAGAGAAACAAAGACAAACAGAAAAGAAAAGGAAGGTGGAAAAACTGAAGACCAGGAGTTAGAAAGGAAAAAAAGTGGTTAGGGTTAGAGTTACAGCAAAAACTCAGGGTAGAGTGAAAAAGGAAAAGACTAAGAGCAAAAAAAAGACAAACCAAGGAAAAGGAGAACGCAGACAGAAAAAGAAGCAAGAAGAGCACAGGTGAAAATTATAAAGGAAAAGAAATAAGGTGCAAAGTAGAGAGAGAAATAAAACAGAGTTACAGAAGCAAGACAGCATCAGAAAGAGTGAGAAACAGAAACAAAGGGTGGGAGACAGATGAAAGTAAAATTAAAAATAGAAAAGGAAAGTAAGGAGCAAAAGGAAGAAAGACAGAGGAAAGAAATTACAAAACCACACCAAAAAAAGACAGGAGCCAGGGGGCGAGGGCGGGGTTTAGGGAAGGACAGGGGGTATCTTGGTTAGGGGTGATTCAACTTTATTACATGAAATCAGCAAGACATAGAAACAGTGTATACAAATGCAAGCGCAGATAGATACAATCCATAGACACGACAATAAAATCTAATTCACAAGCAATACAAAGCAATACAAAGCAATACAAAGCAATACAAAGCAATACAAAGCAATACAAAGCAATACAAAGCAATACAAAGCAATACAAAGCAATACAAAGCAATACAAAGCAGACTGATAACCTTTTGCTATTTACATTACATGTTAATTTATGGTTACATGAAACCCAAAACAACAAAACCACAGAAAAAACAAAACAAACACTCACCTACCACAGACACTCCCTTCAAACAGCACACAAACCCACCAGCCCTCGCACCAAAACTACTAAATTAAACCCCAAAAACCATAGGTCCTAGGGAACGTGGTTCCCAGGAGGCCCCAAAAAAATCCTCCTGCCTGACAAAAACCCCGGTCCCTGGCCGTTCCCTGCCCAAACTTTGGCGATGAACGTCGCCTCGCGGACCGACCGGGACCGAGGAAAAAAAAACCCAGCCGGGGGGAAAAAAAAAAAACCCCCCGGCTGGGGATTTTTTATTCTAAATTTAAAAATGAGGTGAAAAACCTGAAAAGCAAACAGCATATAAGGTTACAACCCTAGAGCCCTTCAACACACACACACAAACCCACACTGACTCTCACCTCAACCGCTCTGCTAACCCTCAGCACACATCCACACCGCTCCTCGGGAACGTGGTTCCCGGGAGCCCCCAAAAAAATCCTCCTGCCTGACCAAAACCCCGGTCCCTGGCCGTTCCGTGCCCAAACTTTGGCAATGAACGTCGCCTCGCAGACCGACCGGGACCGAGGAAAAAAAAACCCAGCCGGGGGGAAAAAAAAAAAACCCCCCGGCTGGGGATTTTTTATTCTAAATTTAAAAATGAGTTGAAAAACCTGAAAAGCAAACAGCATACAAGGTTACAGCCCTACAGCCCTTCAACACACGCACAAAACCCACACTGACTCTCACCTCAACCGCTCTGCTAACCCTCATCGCACATCCACGCCGCTCCTCGAGAACGTGGTTCCCGGGAGCCCCCAAAAAAATCCGCCTGCCTGACGAAAACCCCGGTCCCTGGCCGTTCCCTGCCCAAACTTTGGCGATGAACGTCGCCTCGCGGACCGACCGGGACCGAGGAAAAAAAAACCCAGCCGGGGGGAAAAAAAAAAACCCCCCGGCTGGGGATTTTTTATTCTAAATTTAAAAATGAGGTGAAAAACCTGAAAAGCAAACAGCATACAAGGTTACAGCCCTACAGCCCTTCAACACACGCACAAAACCCACACTGACTCTCACCTCAACCGCTCTGCTAACCCTCACCGCACATCCACGCCGCTCCTCGAGAACGTGGTTCCCGGGAGCCTCCAAAAAAATCCGCCTGCCTGACGAAAACCCCGGTCCCTGGCCGTTCCCTGCCCAAACTTTGGCGATGAACGTCGCCTCACGGACCGACCGGGACCGAGGAAAAAAAAACCCAGCCGGGGGGAAAAAAAAAAAAACCCCCCGGCTGGGGATTTTTTATTCTAAATTTAAAAATGAGTTGAAAACCTGAAAAGCAAAAGTCACACACACAAGGTTAAATCCACTCACCCTGTGCTCACACACAGAGAGACAAGCAGACACAGACAAACACAGCCATGTGCTCTCACACATGCTCACACACTCTTCCCACTTACACGCTCGCTGCAGCCCTTACCCGCGACGCTGAAGAACGTGCTTCGACACATCTTCTGGCTGCCCCTCCCTGACATCAAATGGTAGATTAGGGAAATCGGTAGCCTCAGGGACCTGTGAGACAACAAAAAGTGGTCAACAAGTGCCAATCTGACAGCCAGGAATTGTCCCCGCTCTGAACCGATATGTTTTCTACCCAAAATCCCACAAAACACAGATCAACAGGAAAATTTCTATAACTGTTCCACCTAACTGTGACTAGCTGCCAGGGCAGGGCAGCTCCGACCATAAGTGCTACAACATAGGTACACACCATATAAGCCAATGCATACAGTGCAAGTACAGACAATACAAGGCAATGCACTTACATACATTTTAAGTACATACAGTATAAGCCAACACAGGTACATGCAACGTAAGTACATACAGTATAAGCCAACACAGGTACATATAGTATACGTACATACAGTATAAGCCAACATAGGTACATGCAACATAAGTACATACAGTATAAGCCAACATAAGTACATACAGTATAAGCCAACACAGGTACATGCAACATAACTACATACAGTATAAGCCAACACAGGTACATGCAACATAACTACATACAGTATAAGCCAACACAAGTACATACAGTATAAGCCAACACAAGTACATACAGTATAAGCACATACAATATAAGCCAAAACAGGTACACACAATATAGGCAGATAGATACAATATAAAACAGGACTTAAGATAACTCAGCAAGATGAATTCCTGAGACCTATACCCTTTCAGAAGATGGAACCTATAGAACTACTGCAGTCACATGAGGAGGGTATAAGACACCACTCTAGAAGTCCAAGAAAATGTCATGGAGAAAAAAGGCACTACCAAAGCTGGTAGTGACAAGGAAGACTGATGAGAACATCTTCTGTAATCCTACCTGGCTCAAAGAGTAAAAATATAAACAGGGCAGAATAAGGAAGATCCAAAAAGGAACATGAGTAGAATATAGGCAATATGGCACAGAACAGTGCCGACAAAGCGTCGAGATGTAAGAAAGGCCTTATGACGTGAAAGACAATGGACACACACTATGTAACACAGACACGGACAACCTAACGGACGCAGATGACCTAACACAAAGACAAGTGGGAACTTTCCCCTTAGGGATCTGAGATTGCAAACGCAAGGTGAGCCACAGGCTGCTGATGCCAGAGGAAAGGAAGCCCTATGATGATGGCACGTGATGATGAAATGTAGCTCGCAAAAAGAAGTTAGTGTCAAAGCAGTTAGGAAGACGCTCGAGATGCTCAGCAAGCCTAGAGAAGGAAGCAGATGGCTGGATGACCGTGGCGACAGCTCCGGACCCGAAGGCGAGCCCCTCGGGGGAAAGAGCCGTGACTATGCTGACTCGAGGAAGGCTGACGACGCAAAGTTCACCAAAATGTGCAGATGGGTCGGAACTGCCCTGCCCGGCAAAGGCTCTGGTGAGGCTGAGGACAAACCCCCTCTCTTTCATTCCAAAGAGCCCGGCCCGCTACAGACCTCTCCGCTAAGCTGACATGAAACTGCCCCCTGTGATAGTAAAGGCTTTTCCCCTTCTCCCAACCCCTGGCCCCGACACTTAGCTTTTGGAAGACGAGTGGACAAAATCCATCCTCGGTCAGAGGTGCGTGTGGAGATGTTCTCGATGTGTGTGCTTCGGTGCTGCCGTTTCCAAGCTGTGGCTACGAGCCTCCTCAGGGTACCTAAGACGCAACAGAAAACGTGACTATTGCCCTCAAAAACAGTAATCCCCGGGACTCCTCCGCACCGCTGCCCCAGCTCACCTCAAAACTTGATTTGACTCCGGAGGCTGCCCAGAAGACACCTGCAAAAAGAAAATGTACCCGCTTAGCATGCTGCTGCATAATGCTCCCCTATGAGTCAGCCTGCCTAAACACCGACTCACCTGCCCTCCTCTGTTCCTTGGTCATGCTTAGAGCAGCGACAGCACCTGCAAAGAAACAAAGCAAAAAAGCATGCTGAGATACTGTGAAAACACAACCTCCCTACCGTGACAAGTATGCCACACCGATACCTTAAGCTTGCACCCACCTGGCATGAGCATGCTCGGCCAGGATAGATCACAAGTGGACCACCTAAAATAAAAAAAAAAAAAAAAAAAAAAAAAGAGGAGATAGAGCTGCACCAGAAACTGAGACTTCAGCAATAAAACTGCTTGTGCACGCTACGCAATGCTCACCTTGCCCACTGGCCGGGACTGCAGCTCTCTGCCTTGACTTCCTAAAAGGAAAGGCAACAGAGCTGTGACAGCCATCATTTATGCTTCCTCTACTGAGGAAAACGGTGACTGACGTGCTTGGGGGAATCCCCTCACCCGGGATGGGGGGCTCTGCCCTGGATTTTATCCTTCTGCATCTGAAAGAGAGTTAGGACAAAAGTCAAAGGGCTGCAGGATAACTTATGGGCTCCAGGCATCTCGTGTCCATCTACAAATCCCATCTAAGGTCCAACTACACCCCACATTACCAATTACAAGCCCCCGAGATGCCTCCGATTGCACCAGGCTATGGGGCAGGGCAGAGCAGCTCCGGCACAAATCTGTGCAGACACCCGTGACACGGGACAGGACGTGACAAACAACGGGGACAAAACACACACAGAAACCTCTAGGCAAGGAAAATGGCTGCAAGGACTGAGAGGATGCAAAATGAGATGACCAAGGTGAGACTGATGGTGAGCTGATCAGGCTCAGAGATCCCTGGAAAAAGAAGATGCTAAACTCAATGATTCAGTCCAAGAACTGCAAAGATGAATGCCCAGGAGCCCTAGAGTCACAATGCTCCACCTGAGCTCACATTCTCACAAGTCCTAATCAGCCATAATGGAACCTTACAGGGTGCAGTTGTCCAGACAGCTGACAACAAGACCTGAAAAGACATCTGACGGGATGCTTCTAAAAACAGATGCAATTCTGATGCCTGTCTGGGCTCCCGGGTCAAGAGTTCCGTGGCACGGGTGCCAGGGCAAAGAACGCTCAGATCACGGATGCTAGGAAAGGTTTCTGAGAGGCCCCTCAGAGGGCTAAGATAACAGACATGACATATCCACATAACACACAACACACAAAAGACAAGTGACACGAGACACACCGGGACTGCTCTGCCCTGCTGCCCGGCTCAGCACCGTAACCAAAACTGAGACTTTGCTTTTATGAAGCCTAAGGGGCCACATCTTGCCTACCCTCATCTCCAGAGCCAATTCAAACCCCCCACCCTGGGAGTCTGACCTAGCACCCCACTTTCATCCCCTCTGTGGTTCATAGCCCTCTACTTATCTCTGAGACATCTGGTGATGCTGGTCCGTATCGGGTGCAAAGGAAGGCCGCCTCACCGGCTGGGGAGTTCCTGCTGCCACCGGGCTGTTGTCTCTCAGACAGCTAGATTAAAGAAAACCAAACATCGGTGCCTGATCTTGGCACCGCATCGGCCAAAACCCACAAGCCTGCTACTCACCGTTCTCCTAACAATGGCCGATCTCCTGGAGTCACACACGTCAGCCATGCTCAGACACCGATGCCAGCATCACAGAGTACACCTGCATGAAGAGGACAGGAGATGATGTGGGATTGCTGAAAACTGAGTGGACCCTCGCTCCTCATCCCTACTTGCCCGACTCACCGCAATTCCTCGGCGGTTCCCGACAGCTACCCGGAAGACGGGGCTGACGAGGGCAGCGAAACCGGTCCGTCTTCTGGCGGGGGATGGCAGCTTGATGTGCTCAGAGTGGCTTGACTAAGACACAAAAACCAGAATGGAGACTTAGACTTGCCCCAGGAACTGAGACCTCAGCAACAATGAAGGCTACTGGCCACTGCTCACCTTGCCTTCTTGAACTTGACTGCTGAGATCCAGCTATGCTTCCTAAAAATAAAGACAAAGAACAGACCTGTAACAGGGTCACACTTGCCACACACCCTGCACAGACAAATGGTGACTGACCTGATTTCGGGAACCCCCTCACACACGATAGGGTGCGCAGCCATGGATGCGATGCACCTGCACCTGAAAGAAAGTAAGAACATAGGTCAAACACCAGCAAGATAACTCAAAAGCTGCAGAAACCTTCTATCAACCTAGGAATATCATCTAGAGTCCAAGTACACCCAACATTACAAATTCCAAGTCCCCAGGATTGGTCCTATTCCACCAGGCTAGGCAACAGGGCAGAGCAGCTCCGCTACCAATGTGTGCAGACACCCGTGACACAGGACAGACGGGACAGGACAAACAATGGGCACAACACACGGACAGAAATCTCTTGGCAAGGAAAACGGCTGCAAGGACTGAGAGAATGCAAAAGGAGATGACCGAGCTGACAGCAATGGTGAGCTGATGAGGCTCAGAGAGCCCTGGAAGAAGAAGATGCAAACTGAATGACTTATTCCAAGAACAGCACAGATGGATGCCTAAGAATCCTACAGTCAGAATCCTCTACCTAACCTCATATAATCACAAGTCCTAATCCACCACAATGGATCCAGGTGGGGCACAGCTGTCCGCACAGCTCACAACAAGACCTAAAAAGACATCAGATGGGATGCTTCCAAAGAGGGAAGAGAGTCTGATGCCTGTCTGAGCTCCCAGATCAGAAGTTCTATGGCCTGCGTGCCAGACCAGGGAATGCAGAGATCACAGATGCAAAGAATGACGCCAGGGTTTCTGACAGGACCCTCAAAGGGCTAAGGTACAAGACATGAGATACACAAACAACACACGAGGCACAACAGACAAGTGACCCGAGACACACCAGGACTGCTCTGCCGTGCACACCTCAGCACCGTGATCAAAAGTGAGTTGGCTTTTATGGGGCCTAAGGGGCCACTTCATGAACACCCCCCACCTACAAAGCGGACTCAAAAATCCCTCCCGGTAATTCCCAAACCGGCACCCTGCCTTCATCCCCTCTGCGGGTCACATCCCTCTACTTATCTGAGACATCGGGGTATGCTGGTCCCTGTCAGGTGCAATAAAAAGCCACCTCGTTGGCTGGGAAGGCCCTGCTGGCACCGGGCTGGTGTCTCTCAGACATGTATTAAAGAAAACAAAACGTCACTGCCTGACCGTGGCACCCCATTGCCCAAAACCCCACCGGTCTGCTACTCACCGTGCCCCTAGGAATGCCCGGCGGCTCAGGCTGCGCACTTCGCGCACGCTCAGAGACCGAGGCCGTAGTCACAGGGGACACCTGGATTAAGAGAGAATAAGGTGATTTGGCACAGCTGAAACCTGAGCGAACCCTCGCTCCTCCTCCCTACTTCCACCGCTCACCAAAACATCTCGGCAGTTGCCGAAGGCCACGCAGATAGCGCCATTAAATAGAGGAGTTCGGGGCTTCATCACCGGGTCCCGTAACACATGCGCAGGACTCGCATCTGCGGGAAACCCAGTGCTTCGGCCGGATGGCGACAGGGGCTTGGCATGCTCCGAGTAGATTGCCTAAAGCACACCAATGAGAATGGAAACTTAGAACTGCATCAACAATTGAGAGCTGAACAATAACAACTACTTCTCTCTACTGCTCACCTTGACTGCTGGTATCCAGATTGACTTCCTAAAAAGAAAAACAAAGAACAGAGCTGTAACAGAGTCATCGGAACACTTCCGCTGCAGAGACAAATGATGCCTCACCTGCTTGTGGGAATCCCCTCACCCTGGATGGGGCCCTCAGGCACTGATTTAATCCATCTGAGTCTGAAAAAAGTTAGGACAAGAGTCAAACTGCTGCAGGATAACTGATGAGCTCCAGACATCCTGTGTCCATCTACAAATCCCATCTAGGATCAAACTACACCCCACATTACACATCCCAAGCCCTCAGGACTTGTCCTATCGCACCAGGCTATGCAACAGGGCAGAGCAGCTCCAGCCCAAATGTGTGCTGACACCCGTGACACGGCACAGACAGGACGTGACAAACAAAGGGTACAACCCACAGACAAAAATCTCTTGGCAAGGAAAATGGCTGCAAGGACTGAGAAAATGCAAAAGGAGATGACTGACTTGAAACTAAAGGTCAGCTGCTGATACTCAGAGAACCCTGGAAGAAGAAGCAGCTAACTCAATGATTTATTGTAAGAACAGCAAAGAGGGATGCCTAGAAATCTTATGGTCAGAATCCTCGACCTAACCTCATATTATTACAAGTCCTAATCCACCACAATGGATCCAGGTGGGGCATAGCTGTCCATACAGCTCAGAACAAGACCTAAAAAGAGACCACATGGAATGCTTCCAAAGAGAGAAGAGAGTCTGATGCCTGTCTGAGCTCCCCAGTCAGAAGTTCTATGGCCTGCGTGCCAGCCCAAGGAATGCACAGATCACAGACGCTACCAATGATGCCAAGGCTTCCGACAGGCCTGCCTAAAGTAAAAGACATGGCATACAAAAACAACACATAATGCACAACAGACAAGTGACCCGAGACACACCGAGACTGCTCTGCCCTGCGCACTTCAGCACTGTGACCAAATGTGAGACTTGGCTTTCATGGGGCCAAAGAAGCCGTTTAATGAACGCCCCACACCTCCAAACTGGACTCAAAAACCCCTCCCGGTAATTGCCAAACCAGCACCCCACTGTCATCCCCTCCCCAGGTCGCAGCCCTCTACTTATCTCTCAGACATCAGGGGATGCTGGTCCCTGTCAGGTGCAAAGAAAGGCCACCTCGTCAGCGGGGAAGGTCCTGCTGGCACCGCGCTGGTGTCTCTCAGACACCTATAATTAAGAGAACCAAACATCAGTGCCTGATCTTAGCACCGCATGGGCGAAGAACTATGTGGGCCAGATACCTGCCAGGCAGCTACTTGCCCTCTCCTGAGTGTGCCTGGCTCCTTCAGGCTCCAGCTTCATCCCGATTCCCAGGCGGTGGCCTTCATTAGTGGTGGCACCTGGCTTAGAGAAAGGCAAAGTTAAACTGCATTGCTGTGAGTGCAGTGGAGGACCTTGTATGCTGTAAGACATGGGAACGCCTATGTTAGGCTTCTGAGAAGCCTTGTGTGGGGGGGGCCCTCAAATAAACACCCTTTCTCACCCTGCTGCCTGCAAACCCCCTCCCAAGAACTCCTAAACTGGATACCTGCTCACCCTCCCTCTCCCAGTCACAATCCTCAACTCACCTGAGGCCTCAATCTCAAACATCATCCTTGACACTGGGCAGATCCCTCTTGTGACACGATGAATCTCCTGAAAAATCATTATACCTAAGAGCTGAGCACTACCAACTACTTCTCTCCGCTGCTCACCTTGGCTGCTGGTATCCAGATTGACTTCCTAAAAAGAAAGACAAAACACAGAGCTGTAACAGAGTCACCATACACACTTCTGCTGCAGAGACAAATGGGGCCTTACCTCCTTGGGGGAATCCCCTCACCTGGGATGGGGCCCTCTGGCACAGATTTAAGCCATCTGAACCTGAAAAAAAAAAATTAGGACAAGAGTCAAAAAGTTGCATGATAACTGAAGAGCTCCAGAGATCCTATGCCCATCTACAAATCCCATCTAGAGTCCAGGTACACCCCACATTACACATACCAAGTCTCCAAGACTTCTACTATCGTACCAGGCCGTGCGGCAGGGCAGAGCAGCCCCATCCCAAAAGTGTGCAGACACCCGTGACACAGGACAGACCAGACGTGACAAACAAAGGACACAAGACACAGACAGAAATCTCTTAGCAAGGAAAACAGCTGCAAGGACTGAGAGAATGCAAAACAAGATGATGGAGCTGAAACCGATGGTGAGCTGATGAGGCTCAGAGAACCCTGGAGGAAGAGGATGCTAAACTGAATTCTTTCTTCCAAGAACTGCAAAGATGGATGCCTAGGAATCCTACAATCAGAAGCCTCTACCTAACTTCGTATTATTACAAAGTCCTAATCCACCATAATGGATCCTGGTGGGGCATAGCTGTCCATACAGCTGAGAACAAGACCTGAAAAGACAACTGACTGGATGCTTCCAAACAGAGAACTTTTGACTGGGGAGCTCAGACAGGTATCAGAATTGCATCTATGGCCTGGGTGCCAGGCCAAGGAATGCAGAGATGACAGATGCTACCAATGATGCCAGGGTTTCTGACAGGACCCTCAAAGGGCTAAGGAAAAAGACATGAGATACACAAGCAACACATAATGCACAATAGACAAGTGACACGATACACACCGGGACTGCTCTGCCCTCCTGCACACCTCAGCACTGTGATCAAAAGTGAGACTTGGCTTTTACGGGGCCTAAGGGGCCACTTCATGGACACCCCCAGCTCCAAGGGGACTCCAAAACCCCTCCCGGTAATTCCCAAACCAGCACTCAGCTTTCATCCCCCCTGTGGGTCATGGCCCTCTACTTATCTCTCAGACATCAGGGGATGCTGGTCTCAGGTGCAAAGAAAGGTCACCTCGTCAGCTGGGAAGGTCCTGCTGTGACCGCACTGGTGTCTCTCAGACAGCTGTATTATAGAGAAAACTAAACATCAGTGCCTGATCTTGGCACCACATCACCCAAAACCCCACCAGTGTGCTACTCACAGTGCTCCTAAGAAGGCCCGGCACCTCCTACTCCTAACCCTGACCCTCGGCCAGGGATGCAAGGCATCTGCACCTGAAAGAAAGTTAGAACATATGTCAAACACCTCCAGGACAACTCGCAAGCTGCAAACACCTTATGCCAACCTAGGAATAGCATCTACAGCCCAAGTACAGCCCACATTACAAATTCCAACTTCCCAGGCTTGTCCTACTGCAGCATGCCACGCAGCAGGGCAGAACAGCTCCGGCACAAATATGTGCAGACACCTGTGACACAGAACGTGACAAACAGGGGGACATGAAACACGACACATCATGCTTGTGGTGAGGGGATTGAGGGGGGAAGGGAAAAGGGACCCCAAAGACACACTAGGGAACGCGGCACACCGGACAACGTGACACAGACCGGAGCTGTTCTGCACTGCCCGCCTAAAAGCTGCCATCAAAAGTAAAGTCTCTCCCTTTAGCTGTCCTAAGAGGCCCTTGCAGAAGATTGCTTTTCCATCTGGTAATTTTTAAATCTGGCCTAAGAACTCCCAACCTGCTACTCTCTCATCATCCCATCTCCAAGCTATAGCCCCCAACTTATCTTTTGTTTGATTGGTGATGTGGATCCACATTGCACCTGAAATGAGTCTGCCTTGGACGGGCCTCGTGGTGGCCTGTTAGCTTCTGGGTCAGCTACAATGAAAAAAACCAAAACCAAAGTATGAGTCCAGAGTTATGTGGGCCAAATCCCACCAAGGCAGCTACTTGCCCTCTCCTGAGTGTGCCTGGCGCCTTCAGGCTCCAGCTTCACCCTGATTACAAGGCTGTGGCCTTTATTAGGAGTGGCACCTGGCTTAGAGAAAGGCAAAATTGAATAGCATTCCTATGAGTGCAGTAGATAACCTTGTGTGCTGTAGGACATGGGAATACCTCTGCTAGGCTTCTGAGAAGCCTTAGGGGGGGTCCTCAAATAAACATCCTTTTCCACCCTGCTACCTTGAAACTCCCCCCACCCACAATCATTCCTAACTGTATACCTGCTCACCCTCCCTCTCCTAATCACAATCCTCAACTCACCTGAAGCCTCTGTCTCAAACATCATCCTTGACACTGGGCAGATCCCTCTTGTGACATGACGAATCTGCTGAAAAAAGCATGGTACTTGACACAACCAGGAATCTCTGGAAGCTGCACTCCTTCTAAAAAAAAATACAAAACAAAACCATACCTAAACCAGAAATTACAAATGCACTTTACCACCCCTAAACACAAAACCCAAAATCGTGAACCTAAATGCGCCTTCTATTCCACGCTGTTTACTTCACAGAATCTTCAAAGCTTCAGTTCTTTAGATGCCCAGAAACACCCGCTGAAAAGAAGCTGAGATAAGCTGAAAGAGCCTCTTCACTGAAATGAGAGGAGAGCTCTTACCCCAGCACATCCCAGAGAGGGAATGAAGCCCCTCAGCCAAGGCTGGGGTTAATATACCCCTGATTGTGCCCGCCTCTCGTTCCCATGGCACCTGGGAAAAGGGAGGGGGCGACTCCCACCAGGTATAAAAGCCCTCAGAGCAGCTGCCGCTGTTTCGCCCCTCAGACTTGAATTGAAGGGGAGTGAAGGGCTTGTTATAGAAAAAAACTCTTCAGAAAAATAACAGCGCTTTCTTTTTTACAACAACTACTTGGAGCACAAGTGAGGAAAACTGGTAAGTAATAAAACTTTCTGTTTAGGCAGCATAACTAGATAAATTGGGTAATTGGCTGTTAACTTACGTAACTATTCCTTACTAACTACGTAACTAGTGGCTACCAAGTAGTACTTCCCATGTGATTAAACTGGGTGCAGAAGAATACTAATGATACGAATAGTCTAAGTCTCCTTGGGACCTCCAATTTTGGCCATCTACCTTATAAGCAAAAATAAGAAAGATAAAAGCCTCCCAGGCAGTGTTAGGGTTAAGTGCATGCCAGGCTCATCCTTCTCTGAGATACTTGGTCCTACAGCACAGAAAGAAGTGCCCTGAAATGTAGTTTTAAACCCTTAAAATGCTGAAAAAGGCAGAGCTTCCTTCAAGTGACCTCCTTAAAAAGAGGAAATGGGGCAGTTATCTCTACTGAAGGTAATGCAATAACAAATACCTAGTTTCTGCTATTTAATTTGCTCTCCTTAAGTATTGGGAAAAGAGGGGCTTTCCACACTTTAAAATCTCTCCAGTGATGAAAAGAGAAGGATTTTTCCCTCAGTTCAAACCCTTAGGATGGAGGGACAGCTGGGCTTCTCCCTCAATTTGGGCCTCAAGACAACAAAAAGGGGGTGGCTACCCTTACTTCAAACCCATAAGAAACATTGTCAAGATTTTCCCCTTTTTTTTAAACTGCCAAATAATAGAGAATGGGGACTCACTGTCAATTAACACCCCTAACAGCATAGAAAAGGCAGGGATTCTTTCAAGTGAGACCATTACAATTGCAGGGGAATCCAAGTCCCTACCAGTTTGAACACAAAAAGTAATGGAAAAGGAAGCTTTTCCCCTTTTCCCAAAACCCTTTTTCTCCTAATAACCCTTCTCCTTTCTGGGAGTGCTCTGGAGGGTCTGGGGCTTTGGAGAGGGACTGACACAGTAAAAGGGGACAGTTGCAAGCCCTCTCGTGGAACCCCACATGCTGCCTGGTCTGCTCAGATGCTGCCCCTTGGCAAAAGGGCTCTTCCCTTGGCGTTTTCCCAAAGTGATGCTCTGTGCCCGGGTGGGTCCGGCTGCTCCCTAGTCCGTGCTGGATGCTCTGACCATAGTTCATGGAGGGACACTTGGGATACCCCTGTTAGCCCCTCTGGCCGAGCAGCTCCCTGTGCACCTGTGCCCGGGTAACCCTCTGAAAGCAGCTGGTCACACGGGGCGCTGCTAGACCTTGGACTGGGGGTGGAGGTGAAGAAAGGTCCTGTGAGGAGCTCCTTCCCCTACACAGCCCTTCTTCTGCCCCTTAAACCATGGGGTGCCAGACTTTCCTTTCGAAGGAAATTAACAGCCTTTCCTCTCTGTGTGCCCATGGCTGAAACTGCGATTCGGCCTCCAAAACTGCAGAGAACAATTTCTCACAGCCCGCAGCTGCCGACACCAAGAATTCTCGCTGCCCTTGCAGTGCCACGTGCCTCTAACGTGGACACGCAGCAGGTGTGAGTTTGGTTTTACAGGGAAGACGCCGGCACAGGATTTCTCCAGGAGCAAAGATGCCCCCACCGAGAACTCGGGCTGCCCTGGCAGTGGCAAGCACCTCCTAGTGCAAACTGGCATCAGGAAACTCAGGGGGTGAGTTTTTCTGTGCAGAAATTCTCCCGGACCAAACCTGAGAGCATCTAACCCTAACCACAACAACTTAACTGGGTCTAAAACTTACAACCTTTGGACTGGCAGGGTGAGACCCGACCCACTGTGCCACCGCTGGCCCCTGTCTAAAGCATTCCACTGCAGTCCTAAAACTCTGCCTTTTCAGAGGGTGTTTCCTCTGACCCTGACCATAATCTTGAAAATATGCTAAAGAATCATAGAATGGGTTGGAAAAAGCCCCAACAATACCCTGAAAAGTCCCTTCCAAAATCTTCTAAATACCTTTAAAAGTCCTAGACAAAAAAACTCAAAAAGACGTGCTCGTCTCCGAATTCCACCTCTTGCTGTCTAGCCCACAGACGTCACCCCTACCTTTTTGCAGTGGGTCTGTTGGTCTCTGAGGGTTCTGTCATTGACCTGATGTGTGAAGGCTGCTGTCTGGTCTCGCTGTTAGGGTTGCTGTGTTGTGCTGCTGCTCTTGGGGGAAAAGGCTGTTTTTAGGGGGGCTGGTTAGGCTGAGGTTAGGGCTGTCTCGGTCTGACCGCCTGCCCCGCGGCCGCTCCGCTGGCCGTGCCGGGGGAGGGAGGGGGGGGGGGTCCTGCCGTGCGCACCGTGGTCATCGCACGGAGCGGGGTCCCGTCTGTTCTCACTCTGCTCGGCTCCCTCCGCTGCAGCCGGCGTCAGTCCCGGCTTTGTCTCTGCCGGATCAGCCGCCGTGAGCCACGCGAGAGCCATGCACGCTCCAGCTCGGTCTGCATCGGAACGGCCCCTCCGCCGATCCCGGCTGCAGATCCCGCCTCTGGAGGACCGAAACCTGAGCTGTGCCCAGCTCCCCCGTCCCGCCCTGAGCTCCGTTCCCTTGGTAACCACAGCTCCGGCTGCTCAGGGGAACTTTCTAAAGGAATCACCTTCTCGAAACACTACAAGTTCAGTTAAAAGAAAGCCCTCTCCTGCTTCTTCCTAAAAGTACGGGAAGAAACCTATAGAGGATAAAAATCAAAAAAGAATGGGATAAAGGAATTGGTCTATTTCCATTAAAAGAAGCTCCCATAGGAGGGGGCGGACCAGGTAAGCAACACTCAGCCCCCCATGTTCCTTGCTGCGATTTCTGGAGCCATTTGGGACCCTAAAACCAGACTGACTTTACGGTGGTGGCAGCTTGGGTCAGCGAGGCATCCTGCGCAATGCAGAATTTTAGCAGGCTGATGGCCAC
This sequence comes from Ammospiza caudacuta, assembly GCF_027887145.1. Taxonomy (NCBI): domain Eukaryota; kingdom Metazoa; phylum Chordata; class Aves; order Passeriformes; family Passerellidae; genus Ammospiza; species Ammospiza caudacuta. Next base: position 19,358 of record NC_080597.1, read on the forward strand.
GAAGGGCCCCCGGGGCCCTGAACGTGAACACCAGCCCTTTTCTAAGGTAAGCCTGACTCAGCAGCCCAGGTTCCTGATGGGAGATAGCAGGAGACACGTGCCGAGGCAAAAGCAGCTGGAGTTTTCACTGGTGCCAGCTTGGGTCTGGGAGGCACATTTGGCAATGCAGAAATATCAGCAGGCAGCCAGCCACTCCAGGCGAGGCCTCCTGAACACCAATGCCAGCCCTTTCCCAGAAGAAGAAAACTCAGCACCCCAGGTTCCTGATGGGAGATTGCTGGACACATTTGGGGACCCTCAAACCAGCCTGACTCTGCGGTGCTGGCAGCTTGGGTCTGGGAGGCATCCTGCGCAATGCAGAATTTCAGCAGGCAGATGGCCGGCCCCTCTTGGCCAGAGGCTCCTGAACACTAGTGCTGACGCTTTCCCCAGGTAAGCAAAACTCAGCCCCCCAGATTCCTTGTTGCAGATTGCTTGAGTCGGCTGAGGTGGCAGCTTGGGTCTGGGAGGCATCCTCTAACCCAGTAAGAACCAAAAAAAACCCCAACCCTTTCTTCTAAAAAATATTCAAATATATATATCCTTATGTTTTCATATTTACATTCACAATATGCATTATAAATATAAATGTATATTGCTTACTTATACATTTATCTTTATCAATGTCAATTTATAAATAAATTTTTATTCTATATCTACTCCAAGCACTTATTTATCTATTTTATACCTATTTTTACATATTGATTATATATTCCCCTGTCAAGATTTTTACTTCTGTAACACTTATGTTTTATTTTAAATAACATCTGCCTCTACTTAAATAAAAGCCAAAAAAATTCCTTTCCTTTGGAATATATTTACATAGTTTTATATTTTTATTCCTATTTATAATTTATAGTGCCCTATAATGTTATTTATATTCTATATTACAAATCTGCATTTTACTTACTTATGTTTATATTTAAATTTATATTCATAGTTTAGCAATTTCTCTTTATATAATTATTATATATTTCTAACTTACGATTCACATTTTTATAAGACTTATAGTATTTAAAATAAAACTCCTGCCTCTATAAAAACAGAGGACATCCCTTGATTTAAACAATAGTTAAAATTCTATTCACATCTACCTTTAAAATTTTTATTTATTATATTTATAGATATATATTAGAGAGAATACCTTTTATTATAATAATAGATGTATTATTTTTATATTATGTATTTCTTTTACTTATATTTATTCATATTAGATATTTATAGATATTGGTATATAAATTATATATTTGTATATCTGGATTTCTACTTTTATATTATTTCTATTTATATTATTTATTTAAAAAAACAGCCTACAACCTAAAAAAACCGAAAAAAATCTCCACTTTATTTTAACCTTTTTATATTTACATTCTATGTTTATATATCTTTCTTAATATATATAAATTATACTCCACTCTATATATAATGTTACAATTATATACCATATATTATACTTTTATGTATGTATCTGTTATCTATGTCTACCACTCTAATTTCATATTTATTTTTAAATTTATATTTATTTCTCTTTTCATGTATATGTTAGACCATGTAAGTTCATTAACCCGACACATCAGAACCACAACAATACCGTACCTTTGTCAGCACCTGTACGCAGCCCACGCTCATCCCATTGCAGCACATCAAAACAAAACCTATTTCTAGTACTAAAGGAACAAACATCCCACAACATTGAACCCTAATAAAAACTCAAATAAACCTAACTGTAAATAAATTTTAAATCCCACTATAAGCAGCCCAAAGCCTCCGCACATTCTCATCATAAACTTCCTCCTAAACCAATATCTCAAACACCCACAAACTCAAATACACCTTGAAAATGACACAACTGCTAATAAAAACAAACACCCATTAAAAATTAAATCTAACCAACTCACTAGACTCAAAACTGTACAACTGACCCAAAACAGTACTAAGAAAAAAAAGCTCTACGTTTATGCACAAATAATAACCGATAATCTGGAAAAGTTATTTGAAAAAATTTTACAAATTAACTAAAAGCATAAAAATAAAAAAAAATCTAAACTATTAAAATACTACAAAATATCACTAACTAAATTTAAAAAATATTGCCTATAAAAACCCACCATATAAATGCCCCTCTCCCCAACAATAAAACTAAAAACACCTAACGAACCAGAAAGAAATCGGAACTTAGGAACACTAAAACCATAGCGTTCAAGAAGTCACACCACATCCCTTATCATACACCAACTACAAACAACATAAAACAATACAGTGAATTCTTAAAAACCACCTTAAAACCACTACATTGAAAAACATTTCAAAAATGAAAAACTGCATTTAACAAAAGCCATCTAATAAATTCACACCCAAAACTCCAGCAGCCCAGCTGGCCCTACCAAAGCTGTATGTTTATACATAAATTAAACAAAACCAAAATGCCAGTAATACCTATCAGAAGTCTATGAAAGAAACCTCTTGAAATTAATCCTAGCTCAAATACAAACCAACCCATCCAGAAAGTCAGCTTCACCCAAAAAACAACTTACACAGAGTTAATAATAACAAGAAATAAAACAACACACCATATACCACCAATGAATATAATAGTGTAGGAAAAAAAATACTCCACTTTTTTTTTTTTTTTTTAATTTAAACTAACTTATTTTATTAGCTAGAACAGAAGCTTTTGCCAAGACTGTAACAACAACTTCTTTTTCTTCTTCTCCTTCTGAAATATCCCTTCTCACTCCCAAATTCCTCACAACTTCTGAGTTTAAATCCAAGCCAAAAGCAAAATTCGTGCACTTGTGCGTTCGATGCTCCTGCCAGATTCTCTGTTTCCCTCCACATCTTCTTACACTTTCAGTCTTCAGGCTGTCCTGCCGTGACGAGTTTGTCGGAAGAATGGGTAAAGAGAGGATTTCCCTGCCTCCCCCCCAGAGCTGGTTTCCTCAGCCATTTCACTCAATCCCAAACCGGCAATGATGCACGCTCACCTGAAGCAGGGGAATAAATCTCTAAATGTCACTAAATAGATAAAATGTACACAAAAATACATAAATGTCACTAAATACATAAAAGCGCATCCCCATTGTTCCAACACTCGGCAGCCCATGCGGCCAAGGTCAGAACTCTCTGCCCCCCGAGGACACGGCAACCAGCAGGGCCCTTTGTCCCTCTCTCCAGCACGGACCTATGAAGCCAGAGAGGAGTTTACAGAGACCGGGAGGCAGCGGGACGGGGCGGGCGCCCGGCCCGACCTTCCAAAGCTGGCGGCAGCGAAGGCGGGGAGCGCCACGGCCCCGCTCCGCCGCCTGCCCGCCGCCCCGGGGCCGCCCCGCCGGGCTTGTCCGGCCCGCGGTCGCTCCCAGCGCCTGGAGCGGGGCGGGCGCGGGCTCGGGAGCTGCCGCCCTGTTCCGACGCCGCTCGCCCGGCCCCGCCCGCTGCCCCGGCCCGCGGAGCGCTGCGACCGCACCTCCGCCGCCCGCCGAAACCGGCCCCGCCCGCCCGCCACCGCCGCGGCCGTTCTCCTCGGCCATCGCATCCCTTTGCATGACCGAATGTCCTTCACCCGCCCCCGCCATTTACAGACCCTGGACCGACCGCCGCTGGCTCCAGCGCCCTTCCCTCGCTCGGCAGCCGCGTCCTTGCCCCGCCCCCGGCACTCAGCGGCGAGGGGCAGGGCGCTGGCTCGGGGGGGTGCGATCCCGCTCTGTGGCCACAGGGGGAGGAGATTTATGGGGGCGTGCGATTTCCCCGCCCATTTCGCCGCCATCTTGAGAAGGTCAAAGAACGCCCGCGACATTTGCGACGCGCCCCTCCCAAAATGGCGGCCGAGGAGGACCCTCGGAAAAAATAGGGTTTTACCCAGATGCCTCTCAGCAACCCGCCTAAATATGTTCGCCCACGGCGCCGCTGACCACATAGGCCGTGTCTTATACACTTAAAATGCCACATAAAAATCCATCGGGGCCGCCGTGGCGTCGGTGTTTCATGCAGGCAGCCGATTCGACCGACGCTGGCCCTCGACTTCCCCGCCCTTCTCGCTGCCATGTTAAGAAGGTCAAGGAAAAGTCCGTGACATCCGCGACTCGCCACTCCCAAGATGGCGGCCTCGCGGCTGCCGGTAGCGACAGAGCTGCAGTACCGCGCTCTGCCCACAAGGCGGCAGCACTGCCGCCCGCCCCAGCCGGGGGCGCAGCGCGCCTCGGGGCTGCGGGCAGGGAAGGTGGCAAAAAAGAACAGGGCCGACCCCTACCAAAACCTGCTCTGAAATAAATGCCAAAAACCTGCCTCTTACCCCACCAGAATCAAACAAGGCCCCTTACTTTAAAGCCATGTTTAAATAAATTTTTTATTTCCATTTTTCGTATTTATATTCACATGCATAGCTATAGTGGACATTGATGTAGCATGTAATTTATATAACATTATTCTATTTCTATTATTTATATTTACTTATATTTTGTGCTTTTATAAATATCTTTCCACATTGATTGTATATTTCTATGTCTAAAATTACATTTCTATCATGCTTTCACTATTTAAAATACAAATCCCATCCTAACTAAATAAATACAAAAAAGCTCTATTCTTTTAAACTACATTGAAATATTTTTATATTTATAGCGCGCATGACTACACTCACATTTATATTTGTAGTTTATACTTAAGTATTACATTAATCATTATGTATAACATGTATCCTATTCAAATAAGGGATAAATTATTTTCCTAATTATGTACCAGATCTACTGGTACAACTTATTTTTCCTTACATTTTTAATTTTTATATTAACCTTCAGCTATTTATTATCTATTTCTATTCTTAGATTTCTACCTTTATATTATTTGTATTTATAATGTTTATACTAAAACACCTGCTTTTGCCAAATAAAAAAAAAATCCCCTTTATTTTAAACTACTTAAAAAAACCTAGAGTATATCAATCTAGTATAACATATAACAAATGATAGATATGATAGATGTAAAATTGATATAAATATTGTAGTGTATTATAGGAAATAAATAAAAATCAATATGATCCATAACACAAGTAATACTGTATAAATGTTATATTTATGTTATTTTATATTTCAAATAATTTAACATTTCTTTATATATTTGCATATACTTGACAAACATTTCTATATTTATACTTGGGTTGCGATTTTTTTCTGGGTGTTTTCTGGGTCTTTTCTTGCCCTTCTTCGAATTTTTTTCTGGGTTATTTCTTGTCCATCTTGGGGGTTTTTTCTGGGTTTTTTCTTGCCCATCTTCAGACTTTTTTCTGGTTTTTTTCTTGCCCATCTCAGAGTTTTTTTTTTGGGGGTTTTTTCTGGGTTTTTTTCTTGCCCATCTTGGGTGATTTTCTGGGGTTTTTCTACGTTTTTTTCTTGCCCATCTGGGATTATTTTCTGGGGTTTTTTTCTCGTTGCTTTCTTGCCCATCCTGGGCTTTTTCTGGGTTTTTTTCTTGTCCATCATGTGGTTTTTTTCTGGTTTTTTCCTGCTCATCTTCGTCTGGTTTTCTGGGTTTTAAGCCAAAATCGGTACATATCATGTCAGTTCATGCAATACAACCCGGCTGGGGATTTTTTATTCTAAATTTAACAAGGAGTCGCAAAACCTGGAAAGCAAAAGTCACACACACAAGGTTAAATCCAGTCAGCATGCACTCACACACGCAGAGACAAGCAGACACAGACAGACACAGCCACGTGCTCTCACACACACTCACACAATCTTTCCACTTAAATGCTCACTGCAGCCCTTACTCGAGATGCTGAAGAACGTGCTGTGACACATCTTCTGGCTGCCGCTCCTTGAGGTAAAATGGCAGATCCTGGGGAAATCAGCAGCCTCGGGGACCTGTGAGACGACAGGAAGGGTCAACGAGTGGCTATCTGACAGCTAGGACTTGTCTCCTCTCTGGACTGATAAATTTTCTACCCAAAATCCAATAGAAGACAGATGTATAGGTACATAGAACATAAGCCACCATAGGCAGATACAATACAAGCCAGGACTTGCAAAAATTCTCTGGAAGATGAATTCTTGCGCCCTATTCCCTTTCAGAAGAAGGAACCTACACAACTACTGCAGTCATCTGAGGAGGTGCATCTGAAAAAAAAGTTAGGACAACAGTCAGACGGTTCAATGATAACTGAAGAGCTCCAGATATCCTGTGTCCATCTACAAATCCCATCTAGAGTCCAACTACACCCCACACTGCACATTACAAATCCCCGGGCCCTCTCCTATTGCACCAGGCTATGGGGCAGGGCAGAGCAGCTCGGGCACAAATGTGTGCTGACAGCCGTGACACAGGATGGACAGGACAGGACAGACAACGGGGACACAACACAGACAGAAAATTCTAGGCAAGGAAAATGGCTGCAAGGACTGAGAGAATGCAAAAGGAGATGACCGAGTTCAAACTGATGGTGAGCTGATGAGGCTCAGAGAACCCCGAAGGAAGAAGATGATAACTGAATGATTTCTTCTAAGAACTGCAAAGATGGATGCCTAGGAATCCTACGGTCAGAATCCTCTACCTAACCTCATATTACGCCAAGTCCTAATCCACCAAAATGGATCCAGGTGGGGGCATAGCTGTCCATACAGCCCAGACCAAGACCTGACAAGACATCAGATGCAATGCTTCCAAAGACAGAAGAGAGTCTGACACCTGTCTGAGCTCCCCAGTCAAAAGTTCTGTGGCCTGGGTGCCAGGCCAGGGAATGCAGAGATCACAGATGCTAACAATGATGCCAAGATTAATGACAGGCACCCCTAAGGTAAAAGACATGGGATACACAAACAACACACAATTCACAACAGACAAGTGACACAAGACACACCGGGACTGGTCTGCCCTGCTGCACACCTCAGCACTGTGATCAAAAGTGAGACTTGGCTTCTATGGGGCCTAAGGGGCCACTTCATTAACACCCCCCCACCTCCAAACTGGACTCAAAACCCCCTCCCTGTAATCCCCAAACCAGCACCGTGCTTTCAGCCCCTCTGTGGGTCACGGCCCTCTACTTATCTCTCATACAGCTGGGGATGCTGGTCCCTGTCAGGTGAAAAGAAAGGCCACCTGATCAGATGGGAAGGTCCTGCTGGCACCGGGCTGGTGTCTCTCAGACAGCTAGATTAAAGAGAACCAAACATCAGGGCCTGATCTTGGCACCGCATTGGCCAAAACCCCACCACTCTGCTACTCACCGCGCTCCTAAGAAGGCCCGGCACCTCCTTACCCTGACCCTCTGCCACACGTGGAATGCGTCTGCACCTGAAAGAAAGTTAGAACACATGTCAAACATCACCAGGATAACTCACAAGCTGCAAACACCATATGTCAATCTAGGAACAACATCTAGAGCCCAAGTACAGCCCACATTACAAATTTCAACTCCCCAAGGCTTGTCCTATTGCAGCAGGCCATGCGGCAGGGCAGAACAGCTCCGGCAAAAAATGTGTGCACACACCCGTGACACAGAAAGTGACAAACAGGGGGGACATGAAACACGACACATCATGCTTGTGGTGAGGGCCTCGAGGGAAAAAGGCAAAAGGGACCCCAAAGACACACCAGGGAGCACAGCACACCGGACAACAGGACACAGATCGGAGCTGTTCTGCACTGCCCGCCTGAAAGCTGCCATCAAAAGTAGAGCCTCTCCCTTTAGCTGTCCTAAAAGGCCCTTGGAGAAGATTGCTTTCCCCTCTGCTCATTTTTGAATCTGTCCCAAGAACTCCCAATCTGCTACTCCGCCATGTCCAGACCGTGGCCCCCAACTTATCTTTTGGATGATCGGTGAGGGGAATCCACGCTGCACCTGAAATGAGTCTGCCTTGGAGGGCTCTGTGACGGCCTGTGAGCCTCTCGGTCAGCTGCAATCAAGAAAACCAAAACCAAAGTATGAGTCCAGAGTTATGTGGGCCAAATCCCTGCAAGTCAGCTACTTGCCCTCTCCTGAGTGTGCCTGGCTCCTTCAGGCTCCAGCTTCATCCTGATTCCAAGGCTGTGGCCTTTATTAGGAGTGGCACCTGGGTTACAGAAAGACAAAGTTAAATGGCATTCCTCTGAGTGCAGTGGATCACCTTGTATGCTGTAAGCCATGGGAATGCCTCTGCTAGGCTTCTGAACAGCCTTGTGTGGGGGGGCCCTCAAATAAACACCCTTTCTCACCCTGCTGCTTGCAAACCCGCTCCCAAGAAATCCTAAACTGGATACCTGATCACCCTCCCTCTCCCAGTCACCATCCTCAACTCACCTGAAGCCTCAATCTCAAACATCATCCTTGACACTGGGCAGATCCCTCTTGTGACACGACGAATCTGCTGAAAAATTGTTGTGCTTGAGAGCTGAGCAATAACAGCCAATTCTCTCCACTGCTCACCTTGACTGCTGGCATCCAGATTGACATCCTGAAAAGAAAGACAAAGAACAGAGCTGTAACACACTCACCATACACACTTCTGCTGCAGAGACAAATGGGGCCTCACCTGCTCGGGGCAATCCCCTCACCCGGGATGGGGCCCTCTGGCACACATTTAATCCATCTGAATCTGAAAAAAAAGTTAGGACAAGAGTCACACTCTTGTAGGATAACTGATGAGCTCCAGATGCCCTGTGCCCATCCACAGATCCCATTCTAGTGTCCAACTACACCCCACATTACACATTCCAAGTCTCCAAGACTTCTCCTATCGCACCAGGCTGTGCAGCACGGCAGAGCAGCCCCATCCCCAAATGTGTGCAGACACCCGTGACACAGGAGAGACAGGACAGACAACAACAGGGGACACAACAGGAAAAGAAATCTCTTGGCAAGGAAAATGGCTGCAAGGACTGAGAGAATGCAAAAGGTGATGAGTGAGCTGAGACCGATGGTGAGCTGATGAGGCTCAGAAAACCCTGGGGGACGAAGATGATAACTGAATGATTAATTCCAAGAACAGCAAAGATGGATGCCTAGGAATCCTACGGTCAGAATGCTGTACCTAACCTCATATTATTACAAGTTCTAATCCACCACAATGGATCCAGGTGGGGCATACCTGTCCATACAGCTCAGAACAAGACCTGACAAGGCACCTGACTGGATGCTTCCAAAGAGGTAACTTTTGACTGGGGAGCTCAGACAGGTATCAGAAACTCATATATGGCCTGGGTGCCGGGCCAGGGAATGCAGAGATCAGAGATGCTAACAATGATGCCAGGGGTACTGACAGGGCCCTCCAAAGGTAAAAGACATTGGATACACAAACAACACATAATGCACAACAGACAAGTGACACGAGACACACTGGGACTGCTCTGCCCTGCACACCTCAACACTGTGATCAAAAGTGAGACTTGGCTTCTATGAGGCCTAAGGGGCCACCTCATGAACATCCCCCACCTCCAAAGCTGAATCAAAAACTCCACCCAGTATTTCCCGAAACAGCACCATGACTTCATCCCCACTGTGGGTCGTAGCCCTCTACTTATCTCTCATACAGCTGGGGTTGCAGGTCTCGGGTGCAAAGAAAGGCCACCTCATCAGATGGGAAGGTCCTGCTGGCACCGGGCTGGTGTCTCTCAGACAGCTAGATTAAAGAGAACCAAACATCAGTGCCTGATCTTGGCACCGCATCGGCCAAAACCCCACCACTCAGCTACTCACCGCGCTCCTAAGAAGGCCTGGCACCTCCTAACCCTGACCCTCTGCCACACGTGGAATGCATCTGCACCTGAAAGAAAGTTAGAACATATGTCAAACACCACCAGGGTTACTCACAAGCTGCAAACACCTTATGTCAATCTAGGAATAGCATCTAGAGCCCAAGTACAGCCAACATTACAAATTCCCCCTCCCTATGGTTCGTCTTATTGCAGCAGGCCATGCGGCAGGGAAGAACAGCTCTGGCACAAATCTGTGCACACACCCGTGACACAGAAAGTGACAAACAGGGGGACATGAAACACGACACATCATGCTTGTGGTGAGGGTCTCGAGGGGAGAAGGCAAAAGGGACCCCAAAGACACACTAGGGAACACAGCACACCGGACAACAGGATACAGACCGGAGCTGTTCTGCACTGCCCGCCTGAAAGCTGCCATCAAAAGTAGAGCCTCTCCCTTCAGCTGTCCTAAGAGGCCTTTGGAGAAGATTGCTTTCCCCACTGCCAATTTTTAAATCTGGCCAAAGAACTGCCAACCTGATACTCTCTCATCGTCTGATCTCCAGACCGCGGCCCCCGACTTATCTTTTGGATGATCGGTGAGGGGAATCCACGCTGCACCTGAAATGAGTCTGCCTCGAAGGGCTCTGTGATGGCCTGTGAGCCTCTCGGTCAGCTGCAATAAAGAAAACCAAAACCAAAGTATGAGTCCAGAGTTATGTGGGCCAAATCCCTGCAAATCAGCTACTTGCCCTCTCCTGAGTGTGCCTGGCTCCTTCAGGCTCCAGCTTCATCCTGATTCCAAGGCTGTGGCCTTTATTAGGAGTGGCACCTGGGTTAGAGAAAGGCAAAGTTAAATGGCATTCCTCTGAGTGCAGTGGATCACCTTGTGTGCTCTAAGACATGGCAATGCCTCTGCTAGGCTTCTCAGCCTTGTGTGGGGTGCCCTCAAATAAACACCCTTTCTCACCCGGCTGCTTGCAAACCCCCTCCTAAGAACTCCTAAACTGGATACCTGATCACCCTCCCTCTCCCAGTCACCATCCTCAACTCACCTGAAGCCTCAATCTCAAACATCATCCTTGACACTGGGCAGATCCCTCTTGTGACACGATGAATCTGCTGAAAAATTGTTGTGCTTGAGAGCTGAGCAATAACAGCCAGTTCTGTCCACTGCTCACCTTGACTGCTGGCATCCAGATTGACATCCTGAAAAGAAAGACAAAGAACAGAGCTGTAACACACTCACCATACACACTTCTGCTGCAGAGACAAATGGGGCCTCACCGGCTCAGGGCGATCCCCTCACCCGGGATGGGGCCCTCTGGCACACATTTAATCCATCTGAATCTGAAAAATAGTTAGGACAAGAGTCACACTGTGGCAGGATAACTGATGAGCTCCAGATGTCCTGTGTCCATCTACAAATCCCATCTAGAGTCCAACTACACCCCACATTACAAACTCCAAGTCTCCAAGACTTCTCCTATCGCACCAGGCTGTGCAGCATGGCAGAGCAGCCCCATCCCAAAAGTGTGCAGACACCCGTGACACAGGACAGGACGTGACAAACAATAGGCACAAGACACAGACAGAAATCTCTTGGCAAGGAAAATGGCTGCAAGGACTGAGAGAATGCAAAAGGAGATGACCGAGCTGAGACCGATGGTGAGCTGATGAGGCTCAGAGAACTCTGAAGGAAGAAGATGATAACTGAATGATTAATTCCAAGAACAGCAAAGACGGATGCCTAGGAATCCTACAGTCAAAATCCTCTACCTAACCTCGTAATATTACAAGTCCTAAACCACCATAATGGATCCAGGTGGGGCACAGCTGTCCATACAGCTCAGAACAAGACCTGAAAAGACGTCTGACTGGATGCTTCCAAAGAGAGAAGAGAGTCTGATGCCTGTCTGAGCTCGCGAGTCAAAAGCTCTGTGGCCCGGGTGCCAGACCAGGGAATGCAGAGATTACAGATGCTAACAATGATGCCAGGGGTACTGACAGGGCCCTCAAAGGCCTAAGGTAGAAGACAGGAGATACACAAAACAACACACAATGCACAACAGACAAGTGACACGATGCACACGGGGACTGCTCTGCCCTGCACACCTCAGCACTGTGATCAAAAGTGAGACTTGGCTTCCATGGGGCCTAACGAGCCGTTTAATGAACACCCCCCGCTCCAAACTGGACTCAAAAACCCCTCCCAGGAATTCCCAAACAAGCACCATGCCTTCATCCCCACTGTGGGTCGCAGCCCTCTACTTATCTCTCAGACATCTGGGGATGCCAGTCTGTGTCAGGTGCAAAGAAAGGCCACCTCGTCAGCTGGGAAGGTCCTGCTGGCACCGGGCTGGTGTCTCTCAGACAGCTAGATTAAAGAGAACCAAACATCAGGGCCTGATCTTGGCACCGCATTGGCCAAAACCCCACCACTCTGCTACTCACCGCGCTCCTAAGAAGGCCCGGCACCTCCTTACCCTGACCCTCTGCCACACGTGGAATGCATCTGCACCTGAAAGAAAGTTAGAACATATGTCAAACACCACCAGGGTAACTCACAAGCTGCAAACATCTTATGTCAATCTAGGAACAACATCTAGAGCCCAAGTACAACCCACATTACAAATTCCCCCTCCCTATGGTTCGTCCTACTGCAGGAGGCCATGCGGCAGGGCAGAACAGCTCCGGCAAAAAATGTGTGCACACACCCGTGACACAGAACGTGACAAACAGGGGGGACATGAAACACGACACACCATGCTTGTGGTGAGGGCCTCGAGGGGAAAAGGCAAAAGGGACCCCAAAGACACACTAGGGAACACAGCACACCGGAAAACACGACAGACCGGAGCTGTTCTGCACTGCCCGCCTGAAAGCTGCCATCAAAAGTAGAGCCTCTCCCTTTAGCTGTCCTAAAAGGCCTTTGGAGAAGATTGCTTTCCCCTCTGCTCATTTTTGAATCTGTCCCAAAAACTCCCAACCTGCTACTCCACCATCTCCAGGCTGTGGCCCCCGACTTATCTTTTGGATGATCGGTGAATGGAATCCACGCTGCACCTGAAATGAGTCTGCCTTGGAGGGCTCTGTGATGGCCTGTGAGCCTCTCGGTCAGCTGCAATAAAGAAAACCAAAATCAAAGAGTGAGTCCAGAGTTATGTGGGCCAAATCCCTGCAAGTCAGCTACTTGCCCTCTCCTGAGTGTGCCTGGCTCCTTCAGGCTCCAGCTTCATCCTGATTCCAAGGCTGTGGCCTTTATTAGCAGTGGCACCTGGGTTACAGAAAGACAAAGTTAAATGGCTCTGAGTGCAGTGGATCACCTTGTATGCTGTAAGCCATGGGAATGCCTCTGCTAGGCTTCTGAGACACCTTGGGAGGAGCTCTCAAATAAACAAATAAAGACCCTTTCTCACCCTGCTGCCTGCAAACCCCCTCTCAAGAACTCCTAACTGGATGCCTGCTCACCCTCCCTCTCCCAGTAACCATCCTCAACTCACCTGAAGCCTCAATCTCAAACATCATCCTTGACACTGGGCAGATCCCTCTTGTGACACGATGAATCTGCTGCGAAATTGTGGTGCTTGAGAGCTGAGCAATAACAACCAATTCTCTCCACTGCTCACGTTGACTGCTGGGATCCAGATTTACTTCCTAAAAGAAAGACAAAGAACAGCAGTGTAACAGAGTCAGTTGAGAGGTGTAACAGAGTCTGCTGCAGAGGCAAATGGGGCCTCACCTACTCAGGAGAATCCCCACACTTGGCATGGGGCCCTCTGGCACACATTTAATCCATCTGAACCTGAAAAAAAAGTTAGGACAAGAGTCACACTGTGGCAGGATAACTGATGAGCTCCAGATATGATGTGCCCATCTACAAATCCCATCTAGAGTCCAACTACACCCCACATTACAAACTCCAAGTCCCTGGGACTTCTCCTATCGCACCAGGCTGTGCAGCAGGGCAGAGCAGCTCCGGCACAAATGTGTGCTGAGAGCCATGACACAGGATAGGACAGACAACGGGGACACAACAGGAACAGAAATCTCTTGGCAAGGAAAATGGCTGCAAGGACTGAGAGAATGCAAAAGGAGATGACCGAGCTGAGACCAATGGTGAGCTGATGAGGCTCAGAGAACCCTGGAGGAAGAAGATGATTACTGAATGATTTATTCCAAGAACAGCAAAGACTGATGCCTAGGAATCCTACAGTCAAAATCCTCTACCTAACCTCGTAATATTACAAGTCCTAAACCACCATAATGGATCCAGGTGGGGCACAGCTGTCCATACAGCTCAGAACAAGACCTGAAAAGACGTCTGACTGGATGCTTCCAAAGAGAGAAGAGAGTCTGATGCTTGTCTGAGCTCCCTAGTCAAAAGTTTTGTGGCCTGGGCGCCAGGCCAAGGAGTGCAGAGATCACAGAGGCTAACAATGATGCCAGGGTTTCTCACAGGCCCCCCTAAGTGAAAGATATGGCATACACAAACAACACATAATGCACAATAGAGAAGTGACACGATGCACACCGGGACTGCTCTGCCCTGCTGCACACCTCAGCACTGCAATCAAAAGTGAGACTTGGCTTTTATGGGGCCTAAGGGGCCACTTCATGAACACACCACACCCCCCCCCACCCAAAATTGGACTCAAAACCCCCTCCCATGAATTCCCAAACCAGCACCCTGCTTTCATCCCCTCTGTGGGTCACAGCCCTCTACTTATCTCTCAGACATCTGGGGATGCTGGTCCCTGTCAGGTGCAAAGAAAGGCCACCTCGTCAGCTGGGAAGGTCCTGCTGGCACCGGGCTGGTGTCTCTCAGACAGCTAGAGTAAAGAGAACCAAACATCAGTCCCTGATCTTGGCACCGCATCGGCCAAAACCCCACCACTCAGCTACTCACCGCACTCCTAAGAAGGCCCGACACCTCCTAACTCTGACCCCCTGCCACACATGGAATGCGTCTGCACCTGAAAGAAAGTTACAACATATGCCAAACACCACCAGGATAACTCAAAAGGTGCAAACACCTTATGTCAATCTAGGAATAGCATCTAGAGCCCAAGTACAGCCAGCATTACAAATTCCAACGCCCCACGGTTTCTCCTACTGCAGCAGGCCATGCGGCAGGGCAGAACAGCTCCGGCAAAAAATGTGTGCACACCCGTGACACAGAACGTGGCAAACAGGGGGGACATGAAACACGACACATCATGCTTGTGGTGAGGGTCTCGAGGGGAAAAAGGCAAAAGGGACCCCAAAGACACACTAGGGAACACAGCACACCGGAAAACACAACACAGACCGGAGCTGTTCTGCACTGCCCGCCTGAAAGCTGCCATCAAAAGGAGAGCCTCTCCCTTTAGCTGTCCTAAGAGGCCCTTGGAGAAGATTGCTTTTCCGGCTGCCAATTTTCAAATCTGCCCCAAGAACTCCCAACCCACTATTCTCTCATCTCCGGGCCAAGGCCCTCGACTTATCTTTTGGATGATCGCTGATGGGAATCCACGCTGCACCTGAAATGAGTCTGCCTCGGAGGGCCTCGTGATGGCCTGTGAGCCTCTCGGTGAGCTACAATAAAGAAAACCAAAACCAAAGTATGAGTCCAGAGTTATGTGGGCCAAATCCCACCAAGGCAGCTACTTGCCCTCTCCTGAGTGTGCCTGGCTCCTTCAGGCTCCAGCTTCATCATGATTCCAAGGCCTTCATTAGGAGTGGCACCTGGGTTAGAGAAAGGCAAAGTTAAATGGCATTCCCCTGAGTGCAGTGGATGACCTTGTGTGCTGTAAGACATGGGAATGCCTCTGCTAGGCTTCTGAGAAGCCTTGTGTGGGGGAGGCCTCAAATAAACAAATAAAGACCCTTTCTCACCCTGCTGCCTGCAAACTCCCTCCCAAGAACTCCTAACTGCTCACCCTCCCTCTCCCAATCACAATCCTCAACTCACCTGAAGCCTCAATCTCAAACATCATCTTGGACCTTGGGCGGATCCCTCTTGTGACATGATCAATCTGCTGAATAAAATGTTGTGCTTGACACAGCTTGGAATGTCAGGGAGTTGCACTCCTCAATTAAAAAAAAACAAAACAAAACAAAAAAAACCCAACAAAACCAATCCCAAAAACAAACAAAGAAAAAAAAAAAGAAACAAACAAAACCCACACAAACAATAAATCCCAAAACACCTAACTCCCGACAGAAACAAAAAAACCACAGAAAACATCAAAAAATTCAAAACCCCCACAAAAACCAACTAAAAACCCCAAAATGAAAACCAAAAAAAACCAAAAATTCCACCAAAAGAAATCCAACCAAAAAAACAACCAGAGCAAAACTAAAAATTACAAAAGCACCTTACCACTCCTAAACACAAAACCCAAAATCACAAACCTAAATACTCTCTGTATTCCATGCTGTTTTCTTCACAGAATCGTCCAAGCCTCTGTGCTTTAGATGCCCAGAAACACCTGATGAAAAGAAGCTGAGATGGGCTGAAAAAGCCTCTTCACTGAACTGAGAGGAGAGCTCTTACCCCAGCACATCCCAGAGAGGGAATGAAGCCCCTCCGCCACGGCTGGGGTTAATATACCCCTGATTGTGCCCGCCTCTCGTTCCCATGCCACCCAGGAAAAGGGAGGGGGCAAATCCCACCAAGCCCTCAGAGCAGCTGCAGCTGTTTGGCTCCTCTGACTCACATTCAAGGGCAGTAAAGGGCTTGTTATAGAAGAAAACTCTTCAGAAAAGTAACGGCGCTTTCTTTTTTGCAACAACTACTTGGAGCAGAAGAACAGAAAACTGGGAAGATATAAAACTTCGTGGTAAGGTTACATAGCTAGATCAATGGGGTAATTGGGTAATTTGCTGTTACCTTACATAATATTCTGTGTTTAACAAAAGCCATCTAATAAATTCACACCCAAAACTCCAGAGCCCAGCTGGCCCTACCAAATCTCTGTTTATGCATACAGTAAACAAAACCAAAATCCCAGTAATACCTATCAGAAGTCTATGAAAGAAACCTATTGAAATTGATCCGACCTCAAATACAAAACAACCCATGCAAAGTTAGCTTGACTCAAAAATCAATTTACACAGAGCTAATAACACCAAGAAATAAAACAACACACCATATACCACCAAAGAATATAATAGTGAAGAAAAAAGAAACCACTTTTTTTTTAATTTAAACGAACTTCTTTTATTAGCTAGAACAAAAGCTTTTCCCAGGACTGTAACAACTTCTTCTTCTCCTTCTGAAATGTCCCTTCTCCTTCCCAAATTCCTTACAACTTCTGAGTTTACATCCAAGCAAAAAGCAAAATTCGTGCACTTGTGTGTTCGATGCTTCTGTCAGATTCTCTGTTTCTCTCCACATCTTCTTACACTTTCAGTCTTCACGCTGTCCTGCCGTGACGAGTTTGACGGAAGAATTGGTAAACGTTAAGAGAGGATTTCCCTGCCTCCCTCCCCAGAGCTGGTTTCCTTAGTGCATTTCACTCAATCCCAGGCCGGCAACGATGCACGCTCACCTCAAGCGTGCAAGGCTCACAGCTGCTCGGCTAAACTCGGCTCTAATCGGCTAAACTCGGCCATTGTCATCTGCATTCGGCTGGACTCGACCCTTCGGCACGGCTCGGCTCGCTTCGGCCGAACTCGGAGCCGCTCTCTGCGCTCGGCGCGGCTCGGCTCTCTTCGGCCGAACTCGGAGCCGCTCTCTGCGCTCGGCGCGGCTCGGCTCGCTTCGGCCGAACTCGGAGCCGCTCTCTGCGCTCGGCGCGGCTCGGCTCGCTTCGGCCGAACTCGGAGCCGCTCTCTGCGCTCGGCGCGGCTCGGCTCTCTTCGGCCGAATTCGGAGCCGCTCTCTGCGCGTTCGGCGCGCCTCGGCTCGGCTCCCTGAGGGCGGGCAAGCGGCGCCGCCTCACGTTAAACTCGCCCGGCTCGGGGCTCTCCTGCTGCCGCGTCCCGCGGGCGGCCCGGCCATCGCACGGACACGACCGGGAGCGCGGGGTGGCACAGGAGCTCATTGGGCTGTGACCGCACTCGCGCTAATTACCGCGCACGAGAGCAGCGGGCTCGGTTCGGCTGAGCTCGGCTCCGTTCAGGCAGCCTCGCAAGCCTGGCCTCGGTTCGCTCGAGGCCGTCAGGTTCCGCCGGTCTCGCCTTGGTTCGGCCGAAGGAGGCGTCGTTCGCTCGTGTTTTTACAAATATCTTTCTATATTGACTGTATATTTCTATATTTAGTTTTATACTTCTATAATACTTTCATTATTCCAAATAAAAACCCCGTCTCTAACCAAATAAATAAAAAACCCCTTCTTTTAAAGGATATTGAAATGTTTTTTATTTATACTTTGTATAATTATACATTCATATTTTAATTTATCGTTTCTTTGGATGTATTACATTAATAATGATATATATATAAAATTTTAAAATAGATTGAAATTATTATTTAAATTATGTATAATATCTACTGCTACAACTAATTTTTTCTTATATTTTTAATTTTTATATTTATCTGTATGTATTTATTATATATTTCTAAACTTAGATTTCTACCTTTATATTATTTGTATTTATAATTTTTACAATCAAAACCCTGCCTATTGACCAATAAAGAAAACCCGCTTTATTTAAGTATTTTAAAAATATTTTCATGTTTATAATTTTCATATTTATATTTATAATTTGTTCAATATTAGATGAGAACACACTTGCTCCTGCACCGCAGTGGGGCCCCCTCTCCTGGGGACCTTGGGGTGCCCCAACGGCATCAGAGCCCCGAGTCTTCACCCCCTTCTCCTCTATTTAGAAACTACACTGGAACTTTTTTCGGGAAACAAAGACATTACCTAAATCCTCTCCCCGTGTCCTAGACAGATGGATATTCAGTTATTAGTTGGCTGGGCAGCAGTTTCTTAAATAGAATGATAAACAAGATGTGAACATTTTAGCTACAAGCAAATAGGCAAATCTGGTACTGATGGCCAGCCACTGAACTTATTTTGAAGGAATTTTTTAAACAATAAAATACTGATACCACAAAAATAAAGCAAAAAGCTAACTACTGGCTAAGAAAAAATTAACTTTTGACAGCAACAACATTCCAACCACACAGGCTTTTTCCCAATGTCATACCTTATAACTACCTCTCTTGGGAATTCTCATCATGTATCCCAAAAGGAATAAATACCTTAGAGCGTCCTAAAGCAAAAAGTAGCACACATGAGCTCCTCACACTCCCAGGAGGCCAGCACAGTGTGCACTGAGTCTGCAACAAATTCTGCTCACTGAGGGTCTGCAAACAAAGGGTCAACTGATGGACTGAACTGATTGTAAAGGGAGGTTTTCTAAGCACTGAAGCACAACAAAGAACAAGCAACAACAATTCTTAAAAAAATTTGCAAGTTTTATTTAGCATATATGCGACTGATTTCCACGCTGTGGCTTCTCACTTTGATTCGCGTCTGTAGGTTCAGGAAGATGACAATGCACACTCTGCCTTCCCTGAGCCCCCCACAGCAGCTGAGCGCTGCTCTGTGTGCTCAGATCGTCAGGAACTGGATTACACGTGCCCGCATGGACTGGAACTGCTCTGCTGCAGATTCAGGAGCTGATAGCAGAGAGGGGCTGGCCGAGGGGTCGTCCCAATTCCATTTCTGTGTGACGAGAAGCGGTTTGTTCCCAACGGGTGCAACAATCCCCAGCTCCCATCCGTGGTGAGTACCGATGGCACGCAAATGGCAGCCCGAGGAAATCGTCTTCTGGGCTCTAAGTGGTTGGGACAGGGTCTGATTTTCTGTTTTGTACTTGTATGATGATCAGTACAACAGGGCTCTGATGGATGACACGGCAACACAGAATTCAAAACCCCTCGATAGGATTACATCGACTTCTAGGAAAAGACAGAAGCTTAGGACCCTTCTGAAATCTACTTTTAATCCAAAGCACGGGGCTTGTCAGCATGCTGCACCTTCCAGCTTTTCAAAGCAGCTTACCTCTGAAGACCAGGAAACACTGATTTCTACAGAAACAGTGGGCAACCCCCAGGCTAACCTCAGCACTACTGTTTAATAGGGGACCTGCCAGCGTGCCAGTCCAGCTTCAAGTGTGCTTTACTTCAGTCTAACATCCCCACAAAATTCTTCTCACATCTCCCAACCCTGAAATCTTATTTTCCCCTAAAGCTTCTCTTCATTAGCAATTTCCAAGTAACATGGGATTATTACAACATTCAAAAATGTCATGCTGGACTGTGCTACAGAGTAATCTGCAAATATAAGCTTAGCAAAGTTTGAATTGACTTGTATAGAGAAAAAACCTACAAGTGAACACCTACACCTGCCTACAAAGAGCTAACAAGCCCCTGGCAGCTGCCAGCATCAAAGCACAGCGGATGTTTCTAATACAGGGTAAGGATAACAATATCACCTTCTGTTCTCTCCAGCTTCTTTTCCCTGCAGTCCTATTTTGCTTCTTAGGATTTTTTTAGTCTCTGCATCTTCTTGGACAGCACCGAGCCCGACGGCAAGGAGACGAGAGTCTTTCCCTGCCGTGCGGAGAGAACCAGGAAAACAGTTAAAGTAAGAACAGGGCAGTTTGAAATTCATACTTGCAACGAGAAGCAGCGCCTAACCAACAGAACAAAAGGAAACAAAGCATGACACCTGCCTGGGGACAGAAGACATATAAACTCTCCAGGATGTACAATTCCAGCGACCAACCCCTTCAGGACAGCAGCCAAGTGTCCCATGGGGTGGTGCTGCACCAAAGAACCATCTGAGAGGTTCCAAAGAGTGAAATGCACAATATTTTGCAAAGACAAAAAATCTTGCAAAATAACAAAAATGCAATAGATGTAAACTACAGGGCAAGAGTACAAGTGTTACCTTTGGGAGCTGGAACCATCCAGGTGAGCACCTGATAACTGCATCCTCACCAGAGTTTGAGCCCTTCAGGACACAGAAGGGTTTTCCCCAGGAATTTCACAGACTGAGTTTTGACAGAAGCGCGCTCGCCGGATCCTCAGAAACGTCGCCCATTCTCCAGGCGTCTGGAGAGAACTGCAAATGGCTCTCACGCAGTTTGAGCTAGTTCTGTAAGGTCTCAGGGGGAATTTCACCAGATGCAACCAAATTGGGCAACTCCCAGTGGGACAGAAGGAACCCAAAGCTTGGGTTCGCAGAGCTGCAGCAAATACTGAGGAAACAAACAAAACAGCATCAAAAATAATAAACCATCCTTCTTTTTTCTCTTGCTTTTGTTTTTTTCTTATTCAGATCAGCACAGCAATTAAAGAGAAGGTGAAAAACTCACCATTACTGAACATTTCATCACCTGTAAGCTGAGCATCCTTAGCAGAGAGGACTCCAAAGTTAAAATTCACCCATCCCTGGGAAAGAAAACCAAATATCGTATGATAAACAGTCAAACAGCAGACATAAAAATTTGTTTCCTCTAAGGACTTTCAGGTACGTATGTATCTTTGCATTACACATGAGAACATACACTTTAGACCATCACCTAATACATAATAATTTACCTTTAAATTTTGATAGTATAGCATGAATTTTTTACTTAAATTGGTGATCTATTATTATTCAGTTGGTGCCTAAAAGTATTTCTGCTGTCACGTTCAAAAAAACATGAATTTTTTTTTTACTGTAAGGAGCAATTGATTTCAAAGTCATCACAAGCCCATCAAAACACAAAGCTCTGTTCACTGGACGGCTCTGTGAGCTAGAAGTAGTTAGGCTTCTACTTCCCTCTTGTTCTTCCACAACCAATAAATCCTGTCAACAAAACCAGGATCTTTAGCCCACTGCTGTGAAAGATTCTACAAGGATGATGGCTTGATTTGTGTTTAGAAGTTTTGATTTGAAATGGCCAGACCAATGGATAAAGACAGTGTAAGTAGTATTACACATTACTATTATTATTATGTCTATTATTATTTTTACTAGTACTACTACTATTATTATCACCTGCTACTGGAAGAAACAAACCAGTAGTACCTACACTTAATTACTTTTATTTCCAGAAAATAATAAAGAAAAAGAACCAAACCAAAACAAGTCACTTCCTACCTTTTATATCAAGGGATGAAAAATTTCTCTTGGGCTCTTCTCCGATTTATCAAGACTCACAGCACTGAAAGGCAAACAAAACAGTGCTTTATAGAAGGCCAAGTGCACATTGCAAGGCTGAGCCACCAACTGATTGCAGTGACAGCAGTTACAACACGAATCGTTCCCAGAGCCTCTGTTCCATGGAATGTTCTGTGGAACTGCCATTTCTTTCCCAAAATACTAACTTCCAACACTTCCTAAACGTATTTGGTATTTTAAAACAACAGAAGTTAGTGAGACTCTGTGTGGAGGTCAGGTTTAAATTTATTTCCTTCTAAAGCACAGAGCTCTGTTCCATCACCCTTCCCTTCGGCTCTACGCTGCATCATGGTGAGCATTTGAGGAGGGCTCAAGAACCAATTCTATTTCTCTCTTTTTCTAGCTCTCTCTACTCTTAAATCATTCCAGACAAGTCCAATGAAAAATGACAAGTTCAGCATCAAAGTCACACTTTTTCCCTTTGTCTGCTCAAGAACAGGCTCTAAATCCACTTCTTGCTGCCTTCAACGATTAAGACTTGCAAAACCATTTTTACATGTTTTACAGCTTTATCATAAAACCCACAGAACGCAAGCTCTCAATTACAGGAAAAGGTAATTCACAGGCAAATATCTAAAGGGATCACTTACTTGGAAATACATACCTTGACAGAGATCGCACTGAGAACGTTTCTGTGGGACTCTAAGGGAGACATATTTTCTGGGTACCCTGGAAACAAGAAAAGCTAGAATATATTACAGGACATCCCCACTTTTTCTACATATTCAAATAGGATTTTTAATAAAAACAATTCAGTTAAAAAAAGAAGGAAGAAAACCAAGGTGATTTTACTCAGCTATATTTACTCCCGATTTAGAGCAAAAAAAAAGTCACGGGTGCTGCAAAGAAAAAAAAAGTGAACCATAAACGCCTACAGTAGAATTTTAAAACAAGTGCTTGGATAAAAGAATCTTATGGAACGTGAAGTAGAAAAAAGTGAAACCACTATCAGACCTGCCACTTTTCTCACCATTGTACAAGAACATCCTAAAAGCAGTATAAAGTCACTGCCTAAAACCGGTCATGGGATGTAACCAAGAACAATTTAGGCATTTGCTAATCTAGACAGAAACCTTTTCTGGATGCTAGTGTCAAATCACAAGTTTTGTCTTTCAGAAGCTCGACAATGCTGGAAAGCATTTTCCCTGGGGCTCGGGAGGGCAGGGGCGGAAGCGCGGATGAGTTTGCAGCTCGCACCTGGGCCATCCGAAGGGTACAGCCCGCCGGCTCCCCGCGCTGGGCATTCTCCCGGCCATCTCGGGCTTTACCGCTCAGCGCCGCTCCGTCCGTTTCCACGGCGGAAAGAGCCACGAGCACTAACGCGGGCAGCAGCCCCGTCACGCCGCCGATGTCGCAGCGCTCCCTGCTCGCAACGCCCGACACGCGGCGGAGCCGCCTCCGCCCGCAGCACCGGCAGCAGCCCGAGGGAGACGGCTGCGGCTCGGGGGCTCCTCCGGCGCCTCCGCCAGCCCGAGGGCGGCCGCCCCACCGGGACCGCGGCAGCGCCCGGCGCCGCTCGCCCGCGGCGGCTCCTGCAGCTCCCGGCCCGCGGCAGCAAAGCACCGCCTCGCCCTCCGCCATCGGCGGGCGGCAGCGCCCCCGCCCCCGGCACCGCTGAGTGAGGCCGACGAACCGGGCGGACGCTCCTTCC
This sequence comes from Ammospiza caudacuta, assembly GCF_027887145.1. Classification (NCBI taxonomy): domain Eukaryota; kingdom Metazoa; phylum Chordata; class Aves; order Passeriformes; family Passerellidae; genus Ammospiza; species Ammospiza caudacuta. Next base: position 42,884 of record NC_080597.1, read on the forward strand.
GCGCTCCTCAGCTCCACGCGGGCGCCCACACGGAGCCTTCCCCCCTCCAGCGTCGCCGTCCCGCGCGGGAGAGGCGCCGCCAGCTGCCCGCGCACAGCCCCGCGCGGCCGCCTGGCACGCCAGCCACTCATGGGCCGCGTCAGCCGTTGCGTCACACGCCGCGCCGGCAGCACGGCCTGCCGGGACTTGTAGTCTCGGGCTGACAGCCACGGCGCCCTCCCGCGCCACCGGGAGCTGCACTCCCTCCCGGGCATCAAACGGCTCCTTCGCCCCAGGGCGGGGAAGGACCCGAGGCAGCACCGCTCCTCCCGAATGCCCTCTCTTTTTCCCTCCAACTCTTTTTTCTTTTTTCACTCTGGTTTTCAACCCTTCCCCTCCCTCTTGCTCTCCTGCTTCCTTTCCTTTCCTTTCCTATCCCTTTCCCTTTCTTGTATTTCTGATCTTGGTTTATCTTTCTAGCTTTAGAATAAAACAGCAGCAGTAGAAACTGTCAGGATACCTGGGAGTAAAAAAAAACTCCAAAACGAAAATGATTTAAAGAAAACTATTTATTCCCTGGGAGCCTGAAATTTTCTACTGCTGCACGTGACATAGAGCTTTTAATCCCTTCTTATAGATAGTTGATATTTGATACTTACTTTATACAGCGCCCCCTGCCGTCTGTCCCGGCGCACTGCAGCCCCAGCGCTCCCTGTCGTCTGTCCCGGCGCACTGCAGGCACAGCGCCTCCTGCCGTCTGCACAGGCGCACTGCAGGCAGAGCGCTGCGGCGGCGTTCGGTTCTGTTGAATGAAACTCGGCTGAATTCGGCTCGGTTCGGCTCTTGGTCTAAACTCGTTTCAGTTCGGCTCTTCGGCCGAACTCAGCAAGATTGGGCTAAACTCGGTCATATTCGGCACATTGTCTAAAAGCGGCCAGTGTCGGCTACACTCGGTATCATCGGCTCTTGGTGTAAACTCGGCTGTTTTGGCCACACTCGGCTCTTCGGTTCAAGTCGGCTGTTTTCGGCTCCTCTGGGCTCCTCGGGGAAACTCGGCTCTTTTCGGCCACACTCGGCTCTTCGGTAAAAGTCGGCTATTTCCGGCCACACTCGGCTCTTCGGTGAAACTCGGCTCTTTCCGGCCACACTCGGCTCTTCGGCTCTTCGCAACTATTCGCCCCGGCTCGGCTCCCTCAGGGCGGGAAAGCGGCCGTGACAGGACCCCGGCACAGAGACCCGTTTACCCACATGCCTGTCACAAACCCGCCAAAATACGCTCGCCCGCGGCGCCGCTGAGACCACGGCGCCTTTCGGGTACATCTAAAACGCCACAAAAAATCCCACTGGGGCCGCGCCGGCTTCGGTCTTACACGCAGGCAGCCCTTATAGACGGACTGGGGCCTTCAATTTACGCGCCATTTCTGCCCCCATCTCGAGAAGTTCAACCAAAAGTCCGCGACACCCGCGACTCGCCGCTCCCAACGTGGCGGCCTCTCGGCGCAGGGCTGCAGTACCGCGCTCTGCCCACAAGGCGGCAGCACTGCCGCCCGCCCCAGCCGGGGGCGCAGCGCGCCTCGGGGCTGCGGGCAGCGAAGGCGGCAAAAAACAACAGGGGCGACCCCCGACAAACACTGCTCGGAAATAAATGCCAAAAACCCGCCGCTTACCCGACATGACCCAAACAAGCCCCGTTGTTTTAAATTAGATTTAAATACATTTGATATTTCTATTTTTCGTATTTATATTCACATGCATATTTATAGTGGACATGGATGCAGTATGTCATTTATACACTATATTATGTCGATTCCTTATACTATATTATGCCTATTCCTACTAATAATATTTATTTATCTTTTGTGGTTTTATAAATATCTTTATGTATTGATTCTATATTTATATTTTTTAAATTCTATTTCTATAACACGTTTATTATTTAAAATTAAAATCCCTTTCTAACTCAATACATACAAAAAACCCTTTCTTTTACACTATATTGAAATATTTTTATAGTTATAGCTTGCATGACTATATTCAAATTCATATTTATAGTTTATATTGATGCATTACATTAATAACTATATATAATATGCACCTTATTCAAAACTATACGGGAATTATTTTTTAAATTATTTACCATATCTACTGCTACAACTTCTTTTTCCCTTATATTTCTAATTTTAATATAAATCTTTAATGTGCTTACTATTTATTTCTATACTTATATTTCTGCCTTTATATTATTTGTATTTGCAATTTTTATACTAAAACCCCTGCTTTGGCAAAGAAAAAGCAAAACCATTCATTATTTTAAACTACCTAAATTTTTTTAATATTTATATTTATCATAATATACAACAAATTATAGATATATATAGATAGATAGATCACACCCATATTTATATCTATTTTATATCCATTTCCTATAATATTTTTAATAAGATATATACAGTATTACTTGTATTATATACTGTATCAATTTATGTTATTTTACATTTACAATTTATTATTAATTTTTTTATATATCTGCATATAGTTGCAATACATTTATATATTTGTATTTTTGTTTGGGTCGTATTTACATTTATATTCTCAATTCATATATCTATAAACAGACACAATACTCTACTATAATTAGAATAACTTATTGAAACATATAATGACTTAAGTTACATGTTAAATTTTAAAAATTGACCGAATATATAAAAATAAAATTGGCTCATTCCCATTGCTACACATCTATTTCTTTTGTTTCAATAGAGTTAGAGTCATGATTGTATATTTAAAATCCAATTCCTAAATGAAATGACAGAACAAACAGCACCAAATTCCCACCAATATCTTCCAAAAACATCAAGGAATCTCCAACAGCCAAACAAGTGTCAGCGAAAAAACAAAGAACACTCTTTACAATAACAATTCTCATCACGACAGAAAAATGGAACCAAAATAAAACAAAATCCTATAGAAACACACACAGCAAATTACAAAAAGTACTTAAAAAAAGTCAAACCAATCTACTAAACTCAAGACAGTGCCACTCATCCTCAACGTTACTAAAAAAAAACAAAAAAAAAAAACCAAAATTCTACAAAATTCTACCTCTACACTAACTCAAAGAATAAACAATCCTCTGTAAAAATAACGTTAAAACCTGAACTAATTAACAAAACGGAAAAACATCTCAACCACTAAAAACTAAGAAATTAACTACCCAAATAAAGAAATACTTTAAAAACCCACCGTATAAATATCCATGTTCCCAAAAAAAAACCCTGATAAACAATACTCAAATACATTAAAAGACAACAACAACAACAAAAGAAAATAAAGAAACCAACAACAAGAATAATACCAAAAAACAGATAAACTTAAATCTGCAACAAAAAAATTATTCCCAACTGAATAAACCCATAGTGCCTCAAGCTATCAAAATAAAAATACCACCTAGAGACAAAGACTAAAGACAAACGTAACCATAAACAATGTCCCCCAAATTACCCGTAACCATAAAACATACACTACAATCGAACAAACCAAACACATAAAAGCCCTGGAAGACGATAAACACACATGCAATTACCGAGATTAAAAACCCGCGGCTACGAACGACACGACGCTCCCCCAAGCCCCCCAAAACAAACACTACACACTCACGCTAATAAAAGCCGCCGCAACAGAATTAAAATGCGAACCGCTGCTTCGCGCTACGACCCGTAAAAACCATTGCGCGCCCTTCTAAACATAATACCCAGGAAAAAAAAAAAAATCCGACTACAAAACCCAATCCAAAACAAACCTTTACCAGCCCTACCGGCACCGAGAACCGTGCCGCTCGGGAAGAACACCGCATCCCTTAGCGTACGCCCGCTGCAAACCGAACACAGCCACGCAATCAACGCCTCCAAAGCGCCTCCGAGCCGCGGCACCGCCGAGCTTTGAGCGGCCGAACCCCGCGCTCGCTGCCGGCCCCGGACGGAGCGCGGCTCCCGGCAGGGAAGCGGCTCCTGCGGCGGCTGCTCCGGCACGCGGGGCCGGCGCCGTCCCGGGGAGCCCCGCCCGCTGCCCCTGCCCGGCGGGGCCGGCACCGGGCCCGGGGCTCCCGGCGGCGCCCCGGCCCCGCGCCCGGAGCGGACGGAGCGGCCGGCACCGCCCGGGCCGGCGCAGCAGCGCCCGCGCCGCCTCCGCCGCCCTCGGCCGGCCCGGCCCGGCTCCCCTCGGCTCGCACCGGCGCGGCTCCGCCACCGCCGCCCTCGGCCGGCCCGGCCGCGCCGAATCCCCCGTGCGCCCCGGCAGCCGCCCGGGCCGTGCCGGCAGCGCTCCCGAGCGGGAACGTTCCGGGCCGGGCCGCGGGCACGACGAGCGCCCTCCGATGCAGCGGCACAGCCCCATTGCAGCCCTGCAAACGCTGCCGGAGCTGCGGCTCCCCGCAACGCAACCCCGAAACCGACGCCGCAGGCGGGGCGCACCTCACTCCAACAAGGGCAAAGAAATGTGTTCTCCCCTCCAATTTCACCCCCTACGACAGCAGAAAAGAAGGGGCGCTCCTCAAATGAAAGCCTTCGACTGATGGCAAAGGGCGATTTCGACCTCCATTCAAACCCTTCAAAAGGAGGGACACAAGGGCTGCCCCCTCCATTTAAACCCGAGGGTGATGAAAATGTGGTGGCTGCCTTCAAATCAAACCCAGAATACCACAAGAATACTTTCCCCATTCCCCTTAGAATAGAACGCAGGGATTCCCTGTCACCCCAGGGATACCCCTAACAGCCTGGAAAAGGCAGCTTTTCCCGCAATCAACACCCTTAAAACCACAAGTCAAGAGGGATCCCCTCAGTTCAAACGCAGACAAAAAGAGAAGAGGAGCTGCTTCCTTCTCCTTAATCCCTTTTGTCTTCATAAGCTCCATTTTTGTTCCTGGGGATCCGGGGAGGGACCGGCAAGATGAAATTGCAAAGGGGAAGGAGAAAATTCCCCGCTCCAAACCCACACGGGCTCACCTGTTCGGCTGCTGCTCCCCGGCACAAAGATTCGTCCCTCGGCGCCTCCTTTAAGCGATGCTCCGCGGATCCAGGCGCGGATCCAGGTGTCCCCCCGACCCTGTGAGAAGCTCCCGCAGCCCTTCCACGAGACAGCGCCGGCAGCGCCCCATAAACCCCTCCACTCAGCAGCTCCGTGCAAAAGGGAGCCGAGGCAAAGCCTCCCCCTAAAGCAGCCTGGCCCCGGCAGGAGCCGGCCCCTCCTCATCCTCGCACTCACACCTGGGCTGCTCCGAGCCCCCATCATCCTCGCACTCACACCTGGGCTGCTCCGAGCCCCCATCATATATTTTTCATATTTCTATTCGCATTTATATATATAATTAATATTACTGTATAATATGAATTATATTGTATATTATATCTCTTCATGTTACTTACATAAATTTCTTTTTCTATTTCTTTTAAAATTCATAGTTTAGTATTACATCTTTATATATTTATTATTTATTTCTGCATGCCGATTTACATTTCTATACTACTTATATTATTAAAAATAAAACCCCTGCCTCTAACCAAAGAAAAACCAAAGACACCCCTTTAGTTAAACAACAGTTAAAATTTCTAAAATAATTTTGTTTGTCGTAATTCTATTCACGTTTACATTTGTAATTTTCATGTATTATATTTATAGGCATTATATAGATTGGAGAGAATACCTTTTTATATAATAATAGATATATTCTTTTTACACAATATATTTCTTTTACTTATATTTACGTATACTAAATATTTATCGATATCGACATATATAGGATAGAATTGGATTTCTATTTTTATACTTTTTATGAAATCTCCAGCCTATACCCCAATAAAAGCCAAACAATCCCCAATTTATTTAAACGATATTTAAACATAAATCCTGTCACGGCTGCATTGCAGAGCAGCGCCCCAAGCTAATCTGACACTTGTTCATCTCCTGGACCTGAAACTGAACCCGCTCACCTTGATCGCACCTGGCAGAACCATTTCTGTACCTTTTTCTGGCATTACTTGGTTTTTTTCTTGAATTTTTTGTGGCCTTTATTGCCTCTTTTTCTTGCCTTGTTTCTTGGGGCTTTTATTCCCTTTTACCTTGATTTTTTTCTGGCATTTCTTGGTTTTTTTTTCTTTGTTTCTGCTTGCCCATCTTGGGTTCTTTTCTGTTTTTTTTTTTTTTTTCTGGGCTTTTCTTGCCCATTCTGGGTTTTTTTTTCTGCGATTTTTCTTGCCCATCTTGTTGTTGTTTTCTTTTTTTTTTTTTTTTTTTTTTTTTTTTATTTTTGTTTGTTTCCCCTGTTTCTTTTTCTGTGGTATATCTGGGATTTTTCTTGCCCACCTTGGTTTTTCTTTTTTCTTTTGGGGGGGGGGGGTTTCTCGCCCATCTCGAGTTTTTTTCGGTGGGTTTGTTTTTAGTTTTTTTTTTTTTTTTTTTCCTTTTTCTTTTTTTTTTTTTTTTTTCCCTAGGTTTTTCCTTGCCCTCCTGGTTTTTGGTTTTTTTTGTCTGCCTTCCTTCCTCCCTGTCCTTCCTTCTTTCTTCCTTTCAGTTCCTTTCCTTATTTTCTTTTTTTCCTCTTCTGTCTTTCTTTCTTTCCCTGTATGTCTAATCTTCGTTTTCCTTTCTAGCTTTAGAATAAAAAAGCAGCAGTAGTAACTTTCAGGCTACCTGGGAGTAAAAGAAACCCCAAAACGAAAATGATTTAAAGAAAACGATTTATTCCCTGGGAGCCTGAAATTTTCTACTGCTGCACGTGTCATAGAGCTTTTATTACTTCTTATAGATAGTTGATATTTGATACTTTATACAGCGCCCCCTGCCGTGTGCACCGGCGCACTGCAGGCACAGCGCCCCCTGCCGTCTGCACAGGCGCACTGCAGGCAGAGCGCTGCGGCGTCGTTCGGTTCTGTTGAATGAAACTCGGCTGAATTCGGCTCGGTTCGGCTCTTGGTCTAAAGTCGTTTCAGTTCGGCTCTTCGGCTGAACTCCGCACGGTTGGGCTAAACTCGGTCGTATTCGGCACATTGTCTAAATGCGGCCAATGTCGGCTACACTCGGCTCTCGGTTCCAGTCGGCTATCATCGGCTCTTGGCGTCAACTCGGCTATTTTCGGCCGCACTGGGCTCCTCGGGGAAACTCGGCTCTTTCCGGCCACACTCGGCTCTTCGGCACTATTCGGCCCGGCTCGGCTCCCTCAGGGCGGGAAAGCGGCCGTGACAGGACCCCGGCACAGCGAGCCGTTTACCCACATGCCTGTCACAAACCCGCCAAAATACGCCCGCCCGCAGCGCCACTGAGCCCACAGCATGTCTCGGGTACACATGAAACGCCACAGAAAAATCCGTCGGGGCCGCCATGACGTCGGTATTCCGTGCAGGCAGTCCAGATGACACCCACCCGGTCCTCCACTTTCCCGCCCTTTTCGCCGCCATCTCGAGAAGGTCAACCAAAAGTCCGCGACATCGGCCACGCGCCACTCCCAAGATGGCGGCCCCTCGCTGCAGACCTGCAGTACCGCGCTCTGCCCACAAGGCGGCAGCACTGCCGCCCGCCCCAGCCGGGGCCGCAGCGCGCCTCGGGGCTGCGGGCAGCGAAGGCGGCAAAAAACAACAGGGGCGACCCCCGCCGAAAACTGCTCGGAAATAAATGCCCCAAAACAACCGGGAACAGGAAAAAAAAACCGTCTGCCTCTAATCTAATAGGATAAAAGACAAAACAAAACAAAACACAAAAAGAAAAAACAAACAAAAAAAAAAAAAAAACCCAAAACCAAACCAATTTCTTTTAAGAAATATTTAAATATTTTTAAAAATATTTTTTCATATTAATAGTCACATTTCTATTTACAATGTATATTGATATACACTGTCCATTTATACATTTCTTTTTATAAATACATTTCTATTCCATATTGCATATATCCCTACAACTTAAATTTATTTGTATATTTTTATAAATATTTTTACATAGTAAGTATATATTTCTGTTATGATTTTTACTTCTGTAACACTTGGATTATTTAAAATCAAACCTTTGCCTCCATCCACATTAAAGCCAAAAAGAACCCCTTTCTTCAAAACTGTACTTAAATATTTTTTTAAATTCTATTTTTCAGGTTCATATTCACGTTTAAAATGAATACTTATGTATACTGTTATTTGAATTCTTCATTCCATCTCTTCCTATTATTTGTATTTATTTATATTTTGTGTTTATATATACATTTATATCTTGATTGTATATCTCAATATTTAGAAATATATAACAATAATATCTACATTCATATTATTTAAAATAAAAACCCTGCCTCTAACCAAGAAGAATAAAAAAAAACCCCACCCTTTGTTTTAAACAATATTTAAATAGATTTTATCCTCATGTTCAATTTTTATATTCATATTTGTATTTATAATGTATATTAATATATATTGCTTACTTATACATTTATCTTTACCAATGTCAATCTATAAATAAGTTTATATTCTATATTACATCCGATACGACTAGGCATTTATATTTTTATTCATATTTTTATTCATATTTTTTATATTGATTAAATATTTCTGCGTCAAGATTTTTACTTCTGGAACACTTATAATATTCAAAATAAAAACCCTGCCTCTACTTAAATAAAAGCCAAAACATTCCCTTTCTCTTAAACTATATTTACATATTTTCATATTTATATTCCCATTTATAATTTATATTGCCACATAATGATATTTATATTCTATACTACACCTCTTCATATTACTTACATATATTTAAATTTATAGTCATAGTTTAGCAATTTCTCTTTAGATATTTATTATATATTTCTATCTTAAGATCCACATTTCTATATTACTTATATTATTTAAAATAAAACTCCTGCCTCTAACCAAATAAAAAACCAAGGACACCCCTTTATTTGAACCAGATTTAAAATGCAGGAAGTAAATTTATTTTTCAAAATTAGAATGATATTTATATGGATATTTTTATTTATTTTATTCATAGATATTATATATATTAGAGAGAATACCTTCTAATACAATCATAGATATATATTTTCTGTATTATATATATTTTTTTACTTATATTTATTTAAATTAAATATGTATAGATATTTGTATTTCTATATATATATTTGTATATCTGAATTTATATTTCATTTCTATCATTTATTTAAAAACCCCAGCCTATAACCTAATAAAACCCCCAATTTACTTTTACTCTATTTAAATATTTTTATTTTTACAATCTATATTTATATATCTTTGTATATATATATATACATAAAAAATAGACTATCATTTACCGATATGATAATATGTTCCAATTATATACCATGTATCATAGTTTTATGTATGTATCTGTTATCTATATTTATGTTTACCACTCTAATTTTAGATTTATTTTTAAATTCATATTTATTGCTATTTTCATCTCTATATTAAACCATACAAGTTCACTAACCCGACACACCGGAGCCACAACGATACCGTACCTTTGTCAGCGCCGGCACGCAGCACACGCCCGTCCCGTCGCAGCACATCAGAACAAAACCTATTTCTATCACTAACGGAACACACATCCCACAACGTCACTGAACCCCAATAAAAACTCAAATAAACCTAACTGTAAATCAATTTTAAATCCCACTATAAAGTAGCCCAAAACCTCTGCACATGCTCATCATAAACTTCCTCCTAAACCAGTATCTCAAAAACCCCAAAAAAACTCAAACACACCTTGAAAATGACACAACTGCTAATAAAAACAAACACCCATTAAAAATTAAATCAAACCAACTCACGAGACTCAAAACTGTACAACTGACCCTGAACATTACTAAAAAAAGTCCCCAAAGCTCTACCTTTATGCTCATGCACAAATAACAACCTATCATCTATACAAGCTATTTGAAAAAATTAAAAAAAAAATAATTAAAACCATGAAAATAAAAAATCTAAACTATTAAAATACTAAAAAATATCACTGCCTAAATTAAAAAACGTATTGCCTATAAAAACCCACCATCTAAATGCCCCTGTCCCAAAAAATAAAAACAAAAAAAACTATCGAACCAGAAAGAAATCAGAACTTAGGAACACTAAAACCATAGCGTTCAAGAAGTCACACCACATCCCTTATACACCAACTACAAACAACAGAAAACAATACAAGGAATTCTTAAAAACCACCTTAAGACCACTACATTGAAAAACATTTCAAAAATTAAAAACTGCATCTAACAAAAGCCATCTAATAAATTCACACCCAAAACTCCAGCAGCCCAGCTGGCCCTACCAAAGCTCTATGTTTATACATACAACAGACAAAACCAAAATCCCAGTAATACCCATCAGAAATCTATGAAAGAATCCTATTGAAATTAATCCTGCCTCAAATACAAACCAACCCATCCAGAAAGTCAGCTTCACTCAAAAAACAATTTACACAGAGTTAATAATACCAAGAAATAAAACAACACACCATATACCACCAATGAATATCATAGTGAAGGAAAAAAAAAACACTACATTTTTTTCTTTTTGTTTTTTAAGCTAACTTCTTTTATTAGCTAGAAGAAAAGATTTTGCCAGGACTGCAACAACAACAACAACTTCTTTTTCTTCTTCTCCTTCTAAAATGTCCCTTCTCACTCCCAAATTCCTTTCAACTCCTGAGTTTACATCCAAGCAAAAAGCAAAATTCGTGCACTCGTGCGTTCGCTGCTCCTGTCAGGTTCTCTGTTTCCCTCCACATCTTCTTACACTTTCAGTCCTCACGCTGTCCCGCCGTGATGAGTCTGACAGAAGAATTGGCACAAGTTAACAGAGCATTTCCCTCCCTCCCTGTCTCTGCTTTCCTCAGCGCATTTCAATCCATCCCAGGCCTGCAGCGATGCCCGCTCACCCCAAAGCTCACAGCAAGCACGCAGCAGCTCAGGCTCGCTCGGCTCCGGGGCTCTGTGCCGTGGATAGCCGAGGAAACTTCTGATGAGCCTCCGTTCCAATAAACTGGAATGCAAACTCACCTCCATCTCAGAGCCTCAGTGACCCCGCCCAGCCCCTTCATGACTTGCAGGCACAAGGATGCAAAGCAGCTTTTTGTCTTTTCTCTTGAGTGCCAATGGGTCAAATATGTCGGCTTTGACATCACTGATTACCCTCTCTTTGAACTCTCCCAAGGACACTTTTAAAGAAAAGACAGAAGATTGCTGGTACATCCATGTGGGATCAGGAGCAAAGCAGCAAGGATCCCTGCCACCCTGTGACAAGGCACACGGCTGCAGAGCCCCAGAGCCTGCAGGCCCTGCAGCTGCCACACGGATGGACCTGGTTCCCTCCCCGGGTGCCCAGGGGGAAACCTGAGGGCAGGCGTCCTCCCCGAGGGTGCACCCGGAGCCCCGGGCAGGGATGGAGTCGCCGGCTGCTCTCTGGGGACGAGACCCTCCCTGCAGGCGACGCTGCCTCGTCCTCTCCCTCCCCGTGGGACAGGGACCTCCAGGCTCTGCCACCAGCCTCCTTCCGTCAGCGTCCCGGTGCTGTGTCACAGCCACAGGGGTCAATTCGTGGCGAGTACCGATGGCACGCAAATGGCAGCCCGAGGAAATCGTCTTCTGGGCTCCAAGTGGTTGGGACAGGGTCTGATTTTCTGTTTTGTATCTGTATGATGATTAGTACAACAGGGCTCTGATGGATGACGTGGCAACACAGATTTATATTAAAAACCCCTCGACAGGATTACATCGACTTCTAGGAAAAGACAAAAGCTTAGGACCCTTCCGAAATCTACTTTTAATCCAAAGCACGGGGCTTGTCAGCACGCTGCACCTTCCAGCTTTTCAAAGCAGCTTACCTCTGAAGACCAGCAAACACTGATTTCTACAGAAACAACGGGCAACCCCCAGGCTAACCTCAGCACTACTGTTTAATAGGGGACCTGCCAGCGTGCCAGTCCAGCTTCAAGTGTGCTTTACTTCAGTCTAACATCCCCACAAAATTCTTCTCACATCTTCCAACCCTGAAATCTTATTTTCCCCTAAAGCTTCTCTTCATTAGCAATTTCCAAGTAACATGGGATTTTTACAACATTCAAAAATGTCATGCTGGACTGTGCTACAGAGTAATCTGCAAATATAAGCTTAGCAAAGTTTGAATTGACTTGTCCAGAGAAAAAACCTACAAGTGAACACCTACACCCGCCTACAAAGAGCTAACAAGCCCCTGGCAGCTGCCAGCATCAAAGCACAGCGGATGTTTCTAATACAGGGTAAGGATAACAATATCACCTCCTGTTCTCTCCAGCTTCTTTTCCCTGCAGTCGTATTTTGCTTCTTAGGATTTTTTTAGTCTCTGCATCTTCTTGGACAGCACCGAGCCCGACGGCAAGGAGACGAGAGTCTTTCCCTGCCGTGCGGAGAGAACCAGGAAAACAGTTAAAGTAAGAACAGGGCAGTTTGAAATTCATACTTGCAACGAGAAGCAGCGCCTAACCAACAGAACAAAAGGAAACAAACCACGATACCTGCCTGGGGACAGAAGACATATAAACTCTCCAGGATTTACAATTCCAGCGACCAACCCCTTCAGGACAGCAGCCAAGTGTCCCATGGGGTGGTGCTGCACCAAAGAACCATCTGAGAGGTTCCAAAGAGTGAAATGCACAATATTTTGCAAAGACAAAAAATCTTGCAAAATCACAAAAATACAATAGATGTAAACTACAGGGCAAGAGTACAAGTCTTACCTTTGGGAGCTGGAACCATCCAGGTGAGCACCTGATAACTGCATCCTCACCAGAGTTTGAGCCCTTCAGGACACAGAAGGGTTTTCCCCAGGAATTTCACAGACTGAGTTTTGACAGAAGCGCGCTCGCCGGATCCTCAGAAACGTCGCCCATTCTCCAGGTGTCTGGAGAGAACTGCAAATGGCTCTCACGCAGTTTGAGCTAGTTCTGTAAGGTCTCAGGGGGAATTTCACCAGATGCAACCAAATTGGGCAACTCCCAGTGGGACAGAAGGAACCCAAAGCTTGGGTTCGCAGAGCTGCAGCAAATACTGAGGAAACAAACAAAACAGCATCAAAAATAATAAACCATCCTTCTTTTTTCTCTTGCTTTTGTTTTTTTCTTATTCAGATCAGCACAGCAATTAAAGAGAAGGTGAAAAACTCACCATTACTGAACATTTCATCACCTGTAAGCTGAGCATCCTTAGCAGAGAGGACTCCAAAGTTAAAATTCACCCATCCCTGGGAAAGAAAACCAAATATCGTATGATAAACAGTTAAACAGCAGACATAAAAATTTGCTTCCTCTAAGGACTTTCAGGTACGTATGTATCTTTGCATTACACATGAGAACATACACTTTAGACCATCACCTAATACATAATAATTTACCTTTAAATTTTGATAGTATAGCATGAATTTTTTACTTAAATTGGTGATCTATTATTATTCAGTTGGTGCCTAAAAGTATTTCTGCTGTCACGTTCAAAAAAACATGAATTTTTTTTTTACTGTAAGGAGCAATTGATTTCAAAGTCATCACAAGCCCATCAAAACACAAAGCTCTGTTCACTGGACGGCTCTGTGAGCTAGAAGTAGTTAGGCTTCTACTTCCCTCTTGTTCTTCCAGAACCAATAAATCCTGTCAACAAAACCAGGATCTTTAGCCCACTGCTGTGAAAGATTCTACAAGGATGATGGCTTGATTTGTGTTTAGAAGTTTTGATTTGAAATGGCCAGACCAATGGATAAAGACAGTGTAAGTAGTATTACATTACTATTATTATTATGTCTATTATTATTTTTACTAGTACTACTACTATTATTATCACCTGCTACTGGAAGAAACAAACCAGTAGTACCTATACTTAATTACTTTTATTTCCAGAAAATAATAAAGAAAAAGAACCAAACCAAAACAAGTCACTTCCTACCTTTTATATCAAGGGATGAAAAATTTCTCTTGGGCTCTTCTCCAATTTATCAAGACTCACAGCACTGAAAGGCAAACAAAACAGTGCTTTATAGAAGGCCAAGTGCACATTGCAAGGCTGAGCCACCAACTGATTGAAGTGACAGCAGTTACAACACGAATTGTTCCCAGAGCCTCTGTTCCATGGAATGTTCTGTGGAACTGCCATTTCTTTCCCAAAATACTAACTTCCAACACTTCCTAAACGTATTTGGTATTTTAAAACAACAGAAGTTAGTGAGACTCTGTGTGGAGATCAGGTTTAAATTTATTTCCTTCTAAAGCACAGAGCTCTGTTCCATCACCCTTCCCTTCGGCTCTACGCTGCATCATGGTGAGCATTTGAGGAGGGCTCAAGAACCAATTCTATTTCTCTCTTTTTCTAGCTCTCTCTATTCTTAAATCATTCCAGACAAGTCCAATGAAAAATGACAAGTTCAGCATCAAAGTCACACTTTTTCCCTTTGTCTGCTCAAGAACAGGCTCTAAATCCACTTCTTGCTGCCTTCAACGATTAAGACTTGCAAAACCATTTTTACATGTTTTACAGCTTTATCATAAAACCCACAGAACGCAAGCTCTCAATTACAGGAAAAGGTAATTCACAGGCAAATATCTAAAGGGATCACTTACTTGGAAATACATACCTTGATAGAGATCGCACTGAGAACGTTTCTGTGGGACTCTAAGGGAGACATATTTTCTGGGTACCCTGGAAACAAGAAAAGCTAGAATATATTACAGGACATCCCCACTTTTTCTACATATTCAAATAGGATTTTTAATAAAAACAATTCAGTTAAAAAAAGAAGGAAGAAAACCAAGGTGATTTTACTCAGCTATATTTACTACCGATTTAGAGCAAAAAAAAAGTCACAGGTGCTGCAAAGAAAAAAAAAGTGAACCATAAACGCCTACAGTAGAATTTTAAAACAAGTGCTTGGATAAAAGAATCTTATGGAACGTGAAGTAGAAAAAAGTGAAACCACTATCAGACCTGCCACTTTTCTCACCATTGTACAAGAACATCCTAAAAGCAGTATAAAGTCACTGCCTAAAACCGGTCATGGGATGTAACCAAGAACAATTTAGGCATTTGCTAATCTAGACAGAAACCTTTTCTGGATGCTAGTGTCAAATCACAAGTTTTGTCTTTCAGAAGCTCGACAATGCTGGAAAGCATTTTCCCTGGGGCTCGGGAGGGCAGGGGCGGAAGCGGGGGTGAGTTTGCAGCTCGCACCTGGGCCATCCGAAGGGTACAGCCCGCCGGCTCCCCGCGCTGGGCATTCTCCCGGCCATCTCGGGCTTTACCGCTCAGCGCCGCTCCGTCCGTTTCCACGGCGCAAAGAGCCACGAGCACTAACGCGGGCAGCAGCCCCGTCACGCCGCCGATGTCGCAGCGCTCCCTGCTCGCAACGCCCGACACGCGGCGGAGCCGCCTCCGCCCGCAGCACCGGCAGCAGCCCGAGGGAGACGGCTGCGGCTCGGGGGCTCCTCCGGCGCCTCCGCCAGCCCGAGGGCGGCCGCCCCACCGGGACCGCGGCAGCGCCCGGCGCCGCTCGCCCGCGGCGGCTCCCGCAGCTCCCGGCCCGCGGCAGCAAAGCACCGCCTCGCCCTCCGCCATCGGCGGGCGGCAGCGCCCCCGCCCCCGGCACCGCTGAGTGAGGCCGACGAACCGGGCGGACGCTCCTTCCGCGCTCCTCAGCTCCACGCGGGCGCCCACACGGAGCCTTCGCCCCTCCAGCGTCGCCGTCCCGCGCGGGAGAGGCGCCGCCAGCTGCCCGCGCACAGCCCCGCGCGGCCGCCTGGCACGCCAGCCACTCACGGGCCGCGTCAGCCGTTGCGTCACACGCCGCGCCGGCAGCACGGCCTGCCGGGACTTGTAGTCTCGGGCTGACAGCCACGGCGCCCTCCCGCGCCACCGGGAGCTGCACTCCCTCCCGGGCATCAAACGGCTCCTTCGCCCCAGGGCGGGGAAGGACCCGAGGCAGCACCGCTCCTCCCGAATGCCCTCTCTTTTTCCCTCCAACTCTTTTTTCTTTTTTCACTCTGGTTTTCAACCCTTCCCTTCCCTCTTGCTCTCCTGCTTCCTTTCCTTTCCTTTCCTATCCCTTTCCCTTTCTTGTATTTCTGATCTTGGTTTATCTTTCTAGCTTTAGAATAAAACAGCAGCAGTAGAAACTGTCAGGATACCTGGGAGTAAAAAACAAACTCCAAAACGAAAATGATTTAAAGAAAACTATTTATTCCCTGGGAGCCTGAAATTTTCTACTGCTGCACGTGACATAGAGCTTTTAATCCCTTCTTATAGATAGTTGATATTTGATACTTACTTTATACAGCGCCCCCTGCCGTCTGTCCCGGCGCACTGCAGCCCCAGCGCTCCCTGTCGTCTGTCCCGGCGCACTGCAGGCACAGCGCCTCCTGCCGTCTGCACAGGCGCACTGCAGGCACAGCGCTGCGGCGGCGTTCGGTTCTGTTGAATGAAACTCGGCTGAATTCGGCTCCGTTCGGCTCTTGGTCTAAACTCGTTTCAGTTCGGCTCTTCGGCCGAACTCGGCACGATTGGGCTAAACTCGGTCATATTCGGCACATTGTCTAAAAGCGGCCAGTGTCGGCTACACTCGGCTGTTTTGGCCACACTCGGCTCTTCGGTTCAAGTCGGCTGTTTTCGGCTCCACTGCGCTCCTCGGGGAAACTCGGCTCTTTTCGGCCACACGCGGCTCTTCGGTGAAACTCGGCTGTTTCCGGCCACACTCGGCTCTTCGGCTCTTCGCAACTATTCGCCCCGGCTCGGCTCCCTCAGGGCGGGAAAGCGGCCGTGACAGGACCCCGGCACAGAGACCCGTTTACCCACATGCCTGTCACAAACCCGCCAAAATACGCTCGCCCGCGGCGCCGCTGAGACCACAGCGCGTGTCGGGTACAGCTAAAACGCCACAGAAAATCCCACTGGGGCCGCGCCGGCTTCGGTCTTACACGCAGGCAGCCCTGAAGACGGACTGGGGCCTTCAATTTACGCGCCATTTCTGCCCCCATCTCGAGAAGGTCAACCAAAAGTCCGCGACACCCGCGACTCGCCACTCCCAACGTGGCGGCCTCTCGGCGCAGGGCTGCAGTACCGCGCTCTGCCCACAAGGCGGCAGCACTGCCGCCCGCCCCAGCCGGGGCCGCAGCGCGCCTCGGGGCTGCGGGCAGCGAAGGCGGCAAAAAACAACAGGGGCGACCCCCGACAAAAACTGCTCGGAAATAAATGCCAAAAACCCGCCGCTTACCCGACATGACCCAAACAAGCCCCGTTGTTTTAAATTAGATTTAAATACATTTGATATTTCTATTTTTCGTATTTATATTCACATGCATATTTATAGTGGACATGGATGCAGTATGTCATTTATACACTATATTATGTCTATTCCTTATACTATATTATGTCTATTCCTACTAATAATATTTATTTATCTTTTGTGGTTTTATAAATATCTTTATGTATTGATTCTATATTTATATTTTTTAAATTCTATTTCTATAACACTTTTATTATTTAAAATTAAAATCCCTTTCTAACTCAATACATACAAAAAACCCTTTCTTTTACACTATATTGAAATATTTTTATAGTTATAGCTTGCATGACTATATTCAAATTAATATTTATAGTTTATATTGATGCATTACATTAATAACTATATATAATATGCACCTTATTCAAAACTATACGGGAATTATTTTTTAAATTATTTACCATATCTACTGCTACAACTTCTTTTTCCTTATATTTCTAATTTTTATATAAATCTTTACTGTGTTTACTATATATTTCTATACTTATATTTCTACCTTTATATTATTTGTATTTGTCATTTTTATACTAAAACCCCTGCTTTGGCATAGAAAAAGCAAAACCATTCATTATTTTAAACTACCTAAATTTTTTTAATATTTATATTTATCATAATATACAACAAATGATAGATATAGATAGATAGATAGATCACATCCATATTTATATCTACTTTATATCCATTTCCTATAATATTTTTAATAAGATATATACAGTATTACTTGTATTATATAATGTATCAATTTATGTTATTTTACATTTACAATTTATTATTAAATTTTTTATATATCTGCATATAGTTGCAATACATTTATATATTTGTATTTTTGTTTGGGTCGTATTTACATTTATATTCTCAATTCATATATCTATAAACAGACACAATACTCTACTATAATTAGAATAACTTATTGAAACATATAATGACTTAAGTTACATGTTAAATTTTAAAAATTGATCGAATATATAAAAATAAAATTGGCTCATTCCCATTGCTACACATCTATTTCTTTTGTTTCAATAGAGTTAGAGTCATAATTGTATATTTAAAATCCAATTCCTAAATGAAATGACAGAACAAACAGCACCAAATTCCCACCAATATCTTCCAAAAACATCAAGGAATCTCCAACAGCCAAACAAGTGTCAGCGAAAAAACAAAGAACACTCTTTACAATAACAATTCTCATCACGACAGAAAAATGGAACCAAAATAAAAGAAAATCCTATAGAAACACACACAGCAAATTACAAAAAGTACTTAAAAAAAGTCAAACCAATCTACTAAACTCAAGACAGTGCCACTCATCCTCAACGTTACTAAAAAAAAAAACAAAAAAAAAAACAAAATTCTACAAAATTCTACCTCTACACTAACTCAAAGAATAAACAATCCTCTGTAAAAATAACGTTAAAACCTGAACTAATTAACAAAATGGAAAAACATCTCAACCACTAAAAACTAAGAAATTAACTACCCAAATAAAGAAATACTTTAAAAACCCACCATATAAATATCCATGTTCCCAAAAAAAACCCTGATAAACAATACTCAAATACATTAAAAGACAACAACAACAACAAAAGAAAATAAAGAAACCAACAACAAGAATAATACCAAAAAACAGATAAACTTAAATCTGCAACAAAAAAATTATTCCCAGCTGAATAAACCCATAGTGCCTCAAGCGATCAAAATAAAAATACCACCTAGAGACAAACACAAAGACTAAAGACATACGTAACCATAAACCATGTCCCCCAAATTACCCGTAACCATAAAACATACACTACAATCGAACAAACCAAACACATAAAAGCCCTGGAAGACGATAAACACACATGCAATTACCGAGATTAAAAACCCGCGGCTACGAACGACACGACGCTACCCCAAGCCCCCCAAAACAAACACTACACACTCACGCTAATAAAAGCCGCCGCAACAGAATTAAAATGCGAACCGCTGCTTCGCGCTACGACCCGTAAAAACCATTGCGCGCCCTTCTAAACATAATACCCAGGAAAAAAAAAAAAAATCCGACTACAAAACCCAATCCAAAACAAACCTTTACCAGCCCTACCGGCACCGAGAACCGTGCCGCTCGGGAAGAACACCGCATCCCTTAGCGTACGCCCGCTGCAAACCGAACACAGCCACGCAATCAACGCCTCCAAAGCGCCTCCGAGCCGCGGCACCGCCGAGCTTTGAGCGGCCGAACCCCGCGCTCGCTGCCGGCCCCGGACGGAGCGCGGCTCCCGGCAGGGAAGCGGCTCCTGCGGCGGCTGCTCCGGCACGCGGGGCCGGCGCCGTCCCGGGGAGCCCCGCCCGCTGCCCCTGCCCGGCGGGGCCGGCACCGGGCCCGGGGCTCCCGGCGGCGCCCCGGCCCCGCGCCCGGAGCGGACGGAGCGGCCGGCACCGCCCGGGCCGGCGCAGCAGCGCCCGCGCCGCCTCCGCCGCCCTCGGCCGGCCCGGCCCGGCTCCCCTCGGCTCGCACCGGCGCGGCTCCGCCACCGCCGCCCTCGGCCGGCCCGGCCGCGCCGAATCCCCCGTGCGCCCCGGCAGCCGCCCGGGCCGTGCCGGCAGCGCTCCCGAGCGGGAACGTTCCGGGCCGGGCCGCGGGCACGACGAGCGCCCTCCGATGCAGCGGCACAGCCCCATTGCAGCCCTGCAAACGCTGCCGGAGCTGCGGCTCCCCGCAACGCAACCCCGAAACCGACGCCGCAGGCGGGGCGCACCTCACTCCAACAAGGGCAAAGAAATGTGTTCTCCCCTCCAATTTCACCCCCTACGACAGCAGAAAAGAAGGGGCGCTCCTCAAATGAAAGCCTTCGACTGATGGCAAAGGGCGATTTCGACCTCCATTCAAACCCTTCAAAAGGAGGGACACAAGGGCTGGCCCCTCCATTTAAACCCGAGGGTGATGAAAATGTGGTGGCTGCCTTCAAATCAAACCCAGAATACCACAAGAATACTTTCCCCATTCCCCTTAGAATAGAACGCAGGGATTCCCTGTCACCCCAGGGATACCCCTAACAGCCTGGAAAAGGCAGCTTTTCCCGCAATCAACACCCTTAAAACCACAAGTCAAGAGGGATCACCTCAGTTCAAACGCAGACAAAAAGAGAAGAGGAGCTGCTTCCTTCTCCTTAATCCCTTTTGTCTTCATAAGCTCCATTTTTGTTCCTGGGGATCCGGGGAGGGACCGGCAAGATGAAATTGCAAAGGGGAAGGAGAAAATTCCCCGCTCCAAACCCACACGGGCTCACCTGTTCGGCTGCTGCTCCCCGGCACAAAGATTCGTCCCTCGGCGCCTCCTTTAAGCGATGCTCCGCGGATCCAGGCGCGGATCCAGGTGTCCCCCCGACCCTGTGAGAAGCTCCCGCAGCCCTTCCACGAGACAGCGCCGGCAGCGCCCCATAAACCCCTCCACTCAGCAGCTCCGTGCAAAAGGGAGCCGAGGCAAAGCCTCCCCCTAAAGCAGCCTGGCCCCGGCAGGAGCCGGCCCCTCCTCATCCTCGCACTCACACCTGGGCTGCTCCGAGCCCCCATCATCCTCGCACTCACACCTGGGCTGCTCCGAGCCCCCATCATATATTTTTCATATTTATATTCGCATTTATATTTAGAATTTATATTACTGTATAATAAAAATTATATTATATATTGCATCTCTTCATGTTACTTACATAGATTTCTATTTCTATTCATAGTTTGGCATTATATCTTTTTATCTCTATATATTTATTATATATTTCTGTATGTCGATTTACATTTCTATAGTACTTATATTATTTAAAATAAAACGAAATAAAAAGCAAAGACACCCCTTTATTTAAAACACATTTAAAATTTTAAAAATAATTTTGTCATAATTCTATTCACATCTAGATTTGTAATTTTCATTTGTTATATTTGTAGATATTATATATATTGGAGAGAATACCTTTTTATAGAATAATAGATATATTCTTTTGACACAATATATTTCTTTTACTTATATTTATATATATTAAATATTTATTGATATCGACATATATACGATATATTTGGATTTCTATTTCTATATTTTTTATTAAATCTCCAGCCTATACCCCAATAAAAGCCAAACAATCCCCAATGTATTTAAAGTATATTTAAACATAAATCCTGTCACAGCTGCATTGCACAGCAGTGCCCCAAGCTAATCTGACACTTGTTCATCTCCTGGACCTGAATCTGAACCCGCTCACCTTGATCGCACCTGGCAGAACCATTTTCGTACCTTTTTCTGGCATTTCTTGTTTTTGTTTTTTTTTTTTTCTTGAGTTTTTGTGGCCTTTATTGCCTCTCTTTCTTGCCTTGTTTCCTGGGGCTTTTACTCCCTTTTTCCTTGATTTTTTTCTGGCATTTGTTGGGGTTTTTTCTTCATTTCTTCTTGCCCATCTTGGTGTTTTTTCTGGTTTTATCTTGCCCCCTTGGGTTTTTTTTCTGTTTTTCTGGATTTTTCTTTGCCATTTTCTTTTGTTTCTTTTTTTTTTTTTTTTTTTTTTTTCTTGGATTTTTTCTTCCCCATCTTGGTTTTTTGTTCTGATTTTATTTCTTGCCCATCTTGGGGTTTTTCCCTGGTCTGTTTTCAGGGATTTTTCTTGCCCATTTTGGGTTCTTTTCTGTTGTTTTTTTTCTGGGTTTTTCTTAGGGTTTTTTTCCGTTTTTTTTTCTGGGATTTTTCTCGCCCATCTTGGGGTTCTATTCTGGGCTTTTTCTTGCCCATCTTGGGGTTTTCTTCTGCGTTTTTTTCTTGCCCATCTTGTTGTTGTTGTTTGGGGTTTTTTGTTTGTTTTTGGTTTTGGTTTTTTTTTTCCTTTTTTTTTTTTCCTGTGGTATTTCTGGGATTTTTCTTGCCCATCTTGGGTTTTTTTTTTGGGGGGGGGGGCGGTTTTCTCGCCCATCTCGAGTTTTTTTTCTGTGGGTTTGTTTTTTGTTGTTTTTTTTTTTTTTTTTTTTTTATGTCTTCCTTCCTTCCTCCCTGCCTGTCCTTCCTTCTTTCTTCCTTTCAGTTCCTTTCCTTATTATCTTTTTTTCTTTTTCTTCCTTTCTTTCCCTGTATTTCTAATCTTGGTTTTCCTTTCTAGCTTTAGAATAAAAAAGCAGCAGTAGTAACTTTCAGGCTACCTGGGAGTAAAAAAACTCCAAAACGAAAATGATTGAAAGAAAACTATTTATTCCCTGGGAGCCTGAAATTTTCTACTGCTGCACGTGACACAGAGCTTTTTATTCCTTCTTATAGATAGTTGATATTTGATACTCACTTTATACAGCGCCCCCTGCCGTCTGCACCGGCGCACTGCGGGCAGAGCGCTGCGGCGTCGTTCGGTTCTGTTGAAATAAACTCGGCTAAATTAGGCTTGGTTCGGCTTAGGTCTAAAATCGTTTCGGTTCGGCTTTTCGTCTAAATTCGGCTTTTCCGGCTCTTCGGCTGAACTCGGCCCGGTTGGGCTAAAGTCGGTCATATTCGGCTCTTTGTCTAAATGCGGCCAATGTCGGCTACACTCGGCTATCATCGGCTCTTCGTCTCAAGTCGGCTGCGTTCGGCTACACTCGGCTCTTCGTCTCAAGTCGGCTGCGTTCGGCTACACTCGGCTCTTCGTCTCAAGTCGGCTGTGTTCGCCTACACTCGGCTCTTCGGCTCTTCGGAACTATTCGCCCCGGCTCGGCTCCCTCAGGGCGGGAAGGCGGACGTGACAGGACCCCGGCACAGCGAGGCGTTTAACCCACATGCCTGTCACAAACCCGCCGAAATACGCCCGCCCGCGGCGCCGCTGAGACCACAGCATGTGTCGGGTACACTTGAAACGCCACAGAAAATACCACCGGGGCCGCGCCGGGGTCGGTATTCCATGCAGGCAGTCCTCTGACACCCACCCCGGTCCTCCGCTTCCCCGCCCTTTTCGCCGCCCTGTTGAGAAGGTCAATTGAAAGTCCGCGACATCCGCGACTCGCCACTCCCAAGGTGGCGGCCTCTCGGCGCAGGGCTGCAGTACCGCGCTCTGCCCACAAGGCGGCAGCACTGCCGCCCGCCCCAGCCGGGGCCGCAGCGCGCCTCGGGGCTGCGGGCAGCGAAGGCGGCAAAAAACAACAGGGGCGACCCCCGCCGAAAACTGCTCTGAAATAAATGCCCCAAAACAACCGGGAAGAGGAAAAAAAAACTTCTGCCTCTAGTCTAATAGGATAAAACAAAACAAAACCCCAACAATTTCTTTAAAAAAAAAAAATTAAATCTTTTTAAAAAAATTTTTTTCATATTAATATTCACATTTCTATTTAATAATGTATATTGATGTACACTGTCCATTTATACATTTGTTTTTATGAATACATTTCTATTCCATATTGCATATATCCCTAAAACTTAAATTTATTGTTATATTTTTATACATATTTTTACATAGTAAGTATATATTTCTGTTAGGATTTTTACTTCTGTAACACTCACAGTACTCAAAATAAAACCCCTACCTCTACCCCATACATGGCAAAAAAAAACCCCGTTCATTTCAACTGTATTTGAATTAAAAAAAAAATAAATTCAAATTTATATTTAAAATGTTTACTGATGTATGATCGATTTTGCATTCATATTTAGCGATTTATTTATAAATTTATATTCTATGTTACATGTGTTCCTATTACTTATATTTTTATATACTTTTACTCATATCTTTATATATTTATTATATCTTTCTGTGTTAGGATTTTTACATCTGTAACACTTACATTATTTAAAATAAAAACCCTGCCTCTACCCACATTAAAGCCAAAAAGAACCTCAGTCTTCTCAACTGTATTTAAATATTTTTTAAAATTCAATTTTCCAGGTTGATATTCACTTTTACATTTAAAATGTATACTAATGTATACTCTTATTTGTATTCTCCATTACATCTCTTCCTATTATTTATATTTACTTATATTTTGTGTTTATATATATATATTTCTATCTCGATTTAATATCTCAATATTAAGAAATATGTAACAATAATATCTACATTCATATTATTTAAAATGAAAACCCTGCCTCTAACCCAATAATAAAAAAGACCCCAACCCTTTCTTTTAAAAAATATTTAAATAGGTTTTATCCTTATGTCTGATTTTTATATTCGTATTTCTATTTATAATAATGTATATTAATGTCTATTGCTTACTTATACATTTATCTTTACCAATGTCAAGTTATAAATAAATTTACATTCTATACTACATCTGATGCGAGTAGTTATTTATATATTTTTATACATTGATTAAATATTTCTGCGTCAAGATTTTTACTTCTCTAACACTTATAATATTCAAAATCAAACCCCTGCCTCTACTTCAATAAAAGCCAAAACATTCCCTTTCTTTTAAACTATATTTACAGATTTTTATATTTATATTCCCGTATAATGTTATTTATATTCTGTACTACAACTCTTCATATTACTTACATATATTTATATATACATTTATATTCATGCTTTAGCAATTTCTCTTTATATATTTATTATATATTTCTATCTTAAGATCCACATTTCTATATTACTTATATTATTTAAAATAAAACTCCTGCCTCTAACCAAATAAAAACCAACGACACCCCTTTATTTGAACCAGATTTAAAATTTAGGAAGTAAATTTATTTTTCAAAATTAGAATGATATTTATATGGATATTTTTATTTATTTTATTCATAGGTATTATATATATTAGAGAGAATACCTTCTAATAGAATCATAGATATATATTTTCTGTATTATATATTTTTTTTTACTTATATTTATTTAAATTAAATATGTATAGATATTTGTATTTCTATATATATTTGTATATCTGAATTTATATTTTATTTCTATCATTTATTTAAAAACCCCAGCCTATAACCTAATAAAACCCCCAATTTACTTTTACTCTATTTAAATATTTTTATTTTTACAATCTATATTTATATATCTTTGTATATATATATATATATATATATATATAAAAAATAGACAATCATTTACCGATATGATAATATGTTCCAATTATATACCATGTATTATAGTGTTATGTATGTATCTGTTATCTATATTTATGTTTACCACTCTAATTTTAGATTTATTTTTAAATTCATATTTATTGCTATTTTCATCTCTATATTAAACCATACAAGTTCACTAACCCGACACACCGGAGCCACAACGATACCGTACCTTTGTCAGCGCTGGCACGCAGCACACGCCCGTCCCGTCGCAGCACATCAAAACAAAACCTATTTCTATCACTAACGTAACAAACATCCCACAACGTCACTGAACCCCAATAAAAACTCAAATAAACCTAACTGTAAATCAACTTTAAATCCCACTATAAAGTAGCCCAAAACCTCTGCACATGCTCATCATAAACTTCCTCCTAAACCAGTATCTCAAAAACCCCAAAAAAACTCAAATACACCTTGAAAATGACACAACTGCTAATAAAAACAAACACCCATTAAAAATTAAATCAAACCAACTCACGAGACTCAAAACTGTACAACTGACCCTGAACATTACTAAAAAAAGTCCCCAAAGCTCTACCTTTATGCTCATGCACAAATAACAACCTATCATCTATACAAGTTATTTGAAAAAATTAAAAAAAATAATTAAAACCATGAAAATAAAAAATCTAAACTATTAAAATACTAAAAAATATCACTGCCTAAATTAAAAAACGTATTGCCTATAAAAACCCACCATATAAATGCCCCTGTCCCAAAAAATAAAAACAAAAAAAACTATCGAACCAGAAAGAAATCACAACTTAGGAACACTAAAACCATAGCGTTCAAGAAGTCACACCACATCCCTTATCATACACCAACTAGAAACAACAGAAAACAATACAAGGAATTCTTAAAAACCACCTTAAGACCACTACATTGAAAAACATTTCAAAAATTAAAAACTGCATCTAACAAAAGCCATCTAATAAATTCACACCCAAAACTCCAGCAGCCCAGCTGGCCCTACCAAAGCTCTATGTTTATGCATACAACAAACAAAACCAAAATCCCAGTAATACCCATCAGAAATCTATGAAAGAATCCTATTGAAATTAATCCTGCCTCAAATACAAACCAACCAATCCAGAAAGACAGCTTCACTCAAAAAACAATTTACACAGAGTTAATAATACCAAGAAATAAAACAACACACCATATACCACCAATGAATATCATAGTGAAGTAAAAAAAAACACTACATTTTTTCCTTTTTGTTTTTTAAACTAACTTCTTTTATTAGCTAGAACAAAAGCTTTTGCCAGGACTGCAACAACAACAACTTCTTTTTTTCCTTCTCCTTCTAAAATGTCCCTTCTCACTCCCAAATTCCTTTCAACTCCTGAGTTTACATCCAAGCAAAAAGCAAAATTCGTGCACTCGTGCGTCCGATGCTCCTGTCAGGTTCTCTGTTTCCCTCCACATCTTCTTACACTTTCAGTCCTCACGCTGTCCCGCCGTGATGAGTCTGACAGAAGAATTGGCACAAGTTAACAGAGCATTTCCCTCCCTCCCTGTCTCTGCTTTCCTCAGCGCATTTCAATCCATCCCAGGCCTGCAGCGATGCCCGCTCACCCCAAAGCTCACAGCAAGCACGCAGCAGCTCAGGCTCGCTCGGCTCCGGGGCTCTGTGCCTTGGATAGCCGAGGAAACTTCTGATGAGCCTCCGTTCCAATAAACTGGAATGCAAACTCACCTCCATCTCAGAGCCTCAGTGACCTCGCCCAGCCCCTTCATGACTTGCAGGCACAAGGATGCAAAGCAGCTTTTTGTCTTTTCTCCGGAGTGCCAACGGGTCAAATATGTCGGCTTTGACATCACTGATTACCCTCTCTTTGAAGTCTCCCAAGGACACTTTTAAAGAAAAGACAGAAGACTGCTGGTACATCCATGTGGGATCAGGAGGAAAGCAGCAAGGATCCGAGGCCAGCGGCGCGGCCGGGCAGTGCCACGTCCCTGCCACCCTGTGACAAGGCACACGGCTGCAGAGCCCCAGAGCCTGCAGGCCCTGCAGCTGCCACACGGATGGACCTGGTTCCCTCCCCGGGTGCCCAGGGGGGGAAACCTGAGGGCAGGCGTCCTCCCCGAGGGTGCACCCGGAGCCCCGGGCAGGGATGGAGTCGCCGGCTGCTCTCTGGGGACGAGACCCTCCCTGCAGGCGACGCTGCCTCGTCCTCTCCCTCCCCGTGGGACAGGGACCTCCAGGCTCTGCGACCAGCCTCCTTCCGTCAGCGTCCCGGTGCTGTGTCACAGCCACAGGGGTCAATTCGTGGTGAGTACCGATGGCACGCAAATGGCAGCCCGAGGAAATCGTCTTCTGGGCTCTAAGTGGTTGGGACAGGGTCTGATTTTCTCTTTTGTATCTGTATGATGATTAGTACAACAGGGCTCTGATGGATGACGTGGCAACACAGATTTATATTAAAAACCCCTCGACAGGATTACATCGACTTCTAGGAAAAGACAAAAGCTTAGGACCCTTCCGAAATCTACTTTTAATCCAAAGCACGGGGCTTGTCAGCACGCTGCACCTTCCAGCTTTTCAAAGCAGCTTACCTCTGAAGACCAGCAAACACTGATTTCTACAGAAACAACGGGCAACCCCCAGGCTAACCTCAGCACTACTGTTTAATAGGGGACCTGCCAGCGTGCCAGTCCAGCTTCAAGTGTGCTTTACTTCAGTCTAACATCCCCACAAAATTCTTCTCACATCTTCCAACCCTGAAATCTTATTTTCCCCTAAAGCTTCTCTTCATTAGCAATTTCCAAGTAACATGGGATTTTTACAACATTCAAAAATGTCATGCTGGACTGTGCTACAGAGTAATCTGCAAATATAAGCTTAGCAAAGTTTGAATTGACTTGTCCAGAGAAAAAACCTACAAGTGAACACCTACACCCGCCTACAAAGAGCTAACAAGCCCCTGGCAGCTGCCAGCATCAAAGCACAGCGGATGTTTCTAATACAGGGTAAGGATAACAATATCACCTCCTGTTCTCTCCAGCTTCTTTTCCCTGCAGTCCTATTTTGCTTCTTAGGATTTTTTTAGTCTCTGCATCTTCTTGGACAGCACCGAGCCCGACGGCAAGGAGACGAGAGTCTTTCCCTGCCGTGCGGAGAGAACCAGGAAAACAGTTAAAGTAAGAACAGGGCAGTTTGAAATTCATACTTGCAACGAGAAGCAGCGCCTAACCAACAGAACAAAAGGAAACAAACCACGATACCTGCCTGGGGACAGAAGACATATAAACTCTCCAGGATTTACAATTCCAGCGACCAACCCCTTCAGGACAGCAGCCAAGTGTCCCATGGGGTGGTGCTGCACCAAAGAACCATCTGAGAGGTTCCAAAGAGTGAAATGCACAATATTTTGCAAAGACAAAAAATCTTGCAAAATCACAAAAATACAATAGATGTAAACTACAGGGCAAGAGTACAAGTGTTACCTTTGGGAGCTGGAACCATCCAGGTGAGCACCTGATAACTGCATCCTCACCAGAGTTTGAGCCCTTCAGGACACAGAAGGGTTTTCCCCAGGAATTTCACAGACTGAGTTTTGACAGAAGCGCGCTCGCCGGATCCTCAGAAACGTCGCCCATTCTCCAGGTGTCTGGAGAGAACTGCAAATGGCTCTCACGCAGTTTGAGCTAGTTCTGTAAGGTCTCAGGGGGAATTTCACCAGATGCAACCAAATTGGGCAACTCCCAGTGGGACAGAAGGAACCCAAAGCTTGGGTTCGCAGAGCTGCAGCAAATACTGAGGAAACAAACAAAACAGCATCAAAAATAATAAACCATCCTTCTTTTTTCTCTTGCTTTTGTTTTTTTCTTATTCAGATCAGCACAGCAATTAAAGAGAAGGTGAAAAACTCACCATTACTGAACATTTCATCACCTGTAAGCTGAGCATCCTTAGCAGAGAGGACTCCAAAGTTAAAATTCACCCATCCCTGGGAAAGAAAACCAAATATCGTATGATAAACAGTCAAACAGCAGACATAAAAATTTGTTTCCTCTAAGGACTTTCAGGTACGTATGTATCTTTGCATTACACATGAGAACATACACTTTATACCATCACCTAATACATAATAATTTACCTTTAAATTTTGATAGTATAGCATGAATTTTTTACTTAAATTGGTGATCTATTATTATTCAGTTGGTGCCTAAAAGTATTTCTGCTGTCACGTTCAAAAAAACATGAATTTTTTTTTTACTGTAAGGAGCAATTGATTTCAAAGTCATCACAAGCCCATCAAAACACAAAGCTCTGTTCACTGGACGGCTCTGTGAGCTAGAAGTAGTTAGGCTTCTACTTCCCTCTTGTTCTTCCAGAACCAATAAATCCTGTCAACAAAACCAGGATCTTTAGCCCACTGCTGTGAAAGATTCTACAAGGATGATGGCTTGATTTGTGTTTAGAAGTTTTGATTTGAAATGGCCAGACCAATGGATAAAGACAGTGTAAGTAGTATTACATTACTATTATTATTATGTCTATTATTATTTTTACTAGTACTACTACTATTATTATCACCTGCTACTGGAAGAAACAAACCAGTAGTACCTATACTTAATTACTTTTATTTCCAGAAAATAATAAAGAAAAAGAACCAAACCAAAACAAGTCACTTCCTACCTTTTATATCAAGGGATGAAAAATTTCTCTTGGGCTCTTCTCCAATTTATCAAGACTCACAGCACTGAAAGGCAAACAAAACAGTGCTTTATAGAAGGCCAAGTGCACATTGCAAGGCTGAGCCACCAACTGATTGAAGTGACAGCAGTTACAACACGAATCGTTCCCAGAGCCTCTGTTCCATGGAATGTTCTGTGGAACTGCCATTTCTTTCCCAAAATACTAACTTCCAACACTTCCTAAACGTATTTGGTATTTTAAAACAACAGAAGTTAGTGAGACTCTGTGTGGAGGTCAGGTTTAAATTTATTTCCTTCTAAAGCACAGAGCTCTGTTCCATCACCCTTCCCTTCGGCTCTACGCTGCATCATGGTGAGCATTTGAGGAGGGCTCAAGAACCAATTCTATTTCTCTCTTTTTCTACTTCTCTCTATTCTTAAATCATTCCAGACAAGTCCAATGAAAAATGACAAGTTCAGCATCAAAGTCACACTTTTTCCCTTTGTCTGCTCAAGAACAGGCTCTAAATCCACTTCTTGCTGCCTTCAACGATTAAGACTTGCAAAACCATTTTTACATGTTTTACAGCTTTATCATAAAACCCACAGAACGCAAGCTCTCAATTACAGGAAAAGGTAATTCACAGGCAAATATCTAAAGGGATCACTTACTTGGAAATACATACCTTGATAGAGATCGCACTGAGAACGTTTCTGTGGGACTCTAAGGGAGACATATTTTCTGGGTACCCTGGAAACAAGAAAAGCTAGAATATATTACAGGACATCCCCACTTTTTCTACATATTCAAATAGGATTTTTAATAAAAACAATTCAGTTAAAAAAAGAAGGAAGAAAACCAAGGTGATTTTACTCAGCTATATTTACTCCCGATTTAGAGCAAAAAAAAAAGTCACGGGTGCTGCAAAGAAAAAAAAAGTGAACCATAAACGCCTACAGTAGAATTTTAAAACAAGTGCTTGGATAAAAGAATCTTATGGAACGTGAAGTAGAAAAAAGTGAAACCACTATCAGACCTGCCACTTTTCTCACCATTGTACAAGAACATCCTAAAAGCAGTATAAAGTCACTGCCTAAAACCGGTCATGGGATGTAACCAAGAACAATTCAGGCATTTGCTAATCTAGACAGAAACCTTTTCTGGATGCTAGTGTCAAATCACAAGTTTTGTCTTTCAGAAGCTCGACAATGCTGGAAAGCATTTTCCCTGGGGCTCGGGAGGGCAGGGGCGGAAGCGGGGATGAGTTTGCAGCTCGCACCTGGGCCATCCGAAGGGTACAGCCCGCCGGCTCCCCGCGCTGGGCATTCTCCCGGCCATCTCGGGCTTTACCGCTCAGCGCCGCTCCGTCCGTTTCCACGGCGCAAAGAGCCACGAGCACTAACGCGGGCAGCAGCCCCGTCACGCCGCCGATGTCGCAGCGCTCCCTGCTCGCAACGCCCGACACGCGGCGGAGCCGCCTCCGCCCGCAGCACCGGCAGCAGCCCGAGGGAGACGGCTGCGGCTCGGGGGCTCCTCCGGCGCCTCCGCCAGCCCGAGGGCGGCCGCCCCACCGGGACCGCGGCAGCGCCCGGCGCCGCTCGCCCGCGGCGGCTCCTGCAGCTCCCGGCCCGCGGCAGCAAAGCACCGCCTCGCCCTCCGCCATCGGCGGGCGGCAGCGCCCCCGCCCCCGGCACCGCTGAGTGAGGCCGACGAACCGGGCGGACGCTCCTTCCGCGCTCCTCAGCTCCACGCGGGCGCCCACACGGAGCCTTCGCCCCTCCAGCGTCGCCGTCCCGCGCGGGAGAGGCGCCGCCAGCTGCCCGCGCACAGCCCCGCGCGGCCGCCTGGCACGCCAGCCACTCACGGGCCGCGTCAGCCGTTGCGTCACACGCCGCGCCGGCAGCACGGCCTGCCGGGACTTGTAGTCTCGGGCTGACAGCCACGGCGCCCTCCCGCGCCACCGGGAGCTGCACTCCCTCCCGGGCATCAAACGGCTCCTTCGCCCCAGGGCGGGGAAGGACCCGAGGCAGCACCGCTCCTCCCGAATGCCCTCTCTTTTTCCCTCCAACTCTTTTTTCTTTTTTCACTCTGGTTTTCAACCCTTCCCTTCCCTCTTGCTCTCCTGCTTCCTTTCCTTTCCTTTCCTATCCCTTTCCCTTTCTTGTATTTCTGATCTTGGTTTATCTTTCTAGCTTTAGAATAAAACAGCAGCAGTAGAAACTGTCAGGATACCTGGGAGTAAAAAACAAACTCCAAAACGAAAATGATTTAAAGAAAACTATTTATTCCCTGGGAGCCTGAAATTTTCTACTGCTGCACGTGACATAGAGCTTTTAATCCCTTCTTATAGATAGTTGATATTTGATACTTACTTTATACAGCGCCCCCTGCCGTCTGTCCCGGCGCACTGCAGCCCCAGCGCTCCCTGTCGTCTGTCCCGGCGCACTGCAGGCACAGCGCCTCCTGCCGTCTGCACAGGCGCACTGCAGGCACAGCGCTGCGGCGGCGTTCGGTTCTGTTGAATGAAACTCGGCTGAATTCGGCTCCGTTCGGCTCTTGGTCTAAACTCGTTTCAGTTCGGCTCTTCGGCCGAACTCGGCACGATTGGGCTAAACTCGGTCATATTCGGCACATTGTCTAAAAGCGGCCAGTGTCGGCTACACTCGGCTGTTTTGGCCACACTCGGCTCTTCGGTTCAAGTCGGCTGTTTTCGGCTCCACTGCGCTCCTCGGGGAAACTCGGCTCTTTTCGGCCACACGCGGCTCTTCGGTGAAACTCGGCTGTTTCCGGCCACACTCGGCTCTTCGGCTCTTCGCAACTATTCGCCCCGGCTCGGCTCCCTCAGGGCGGGAAAGCGGCCGTGACAGGACCCCGGCACAGAGACCCGTTTACCCACATGCCTGTCACAAACCCGCCAAAATACGCTCGCCCGCGGCGCCGCTGAGACCACAGCGCGTGTCGGGTACAGCTAAAACGCCACAGAAAATCCCACTGGGGCCGCGCCGGCTTCGGTCTTACACGCAGGCAGCCCTGAAGACGGACTGGGGCCTTCAATTTACGCGCCATTTCTGCCCCCATCTCGAGAAGGTCAACCAAAAGTCCGCGACACCCGCGACTCGCCACTCCCAACGTGGCGGCCTCTCGGCGCAGGGCTGCAGTACCGCGCTCTGCCCACAAGGCGGCAGCACTGCCGCCCGCCCCAGCCGGGGCCGCAGCGCGCCTCGGGGCTGCGGGCAGCGAAGGCGGCAAAAAACAACAGGGGCGACCCCCGACAAAAACTGCTCGGAAATAAATGCCAAAAACCCGCCGCTTACCCGACATGACCCAAACAAGCCCCGTTGTTTTAAATTAGATTTAAATACATTTGATATTTCTATTTTTCGTATTTATATTCACATGCATATTTATAGTGGACATGGATGCAGTATGTCATTTATACACTATATTATGTCTATTCCTTATACTATATTATGTCTATTCCTACTAATAATATTTATTTATCTTTTGTGGTTTTATAAATATCTTTATGTATTGATTCTATATTTATATTTTTTAAATTCTATTTCTATAACACTTTTATTATTTAAAATTAAAATCCCTTTCTAACTCAATACATACAAAAAACCCTTTCTTTTACACTATATTGAAATATTTTTATAGTTATAGCTTGCATGACTATATTCAAATTAATATTTATAGTTTATATTGATGCATTACATTAATAACTATATATAATATGCACCTTATTCAAAACTATACGGGAATTATTTTTTAAATTATTTACCATATCTACTGCTACAACTTCTTTTTCCTTATATTTCTAATTTTTATATAAATCTTTACTGTGTTTACTATATATTTCTATACTTATATTTCTACCTTTATATTATTTGTATTTGTCATTTTTATACTAAAACCCCTGCTTTGGCATAGAAAAAGCAAAACCATTCATTATTTTAAACTACCTAAATTTTTTTAATATTTATATTTATCATAATATACAACAAATGATAGATATAGATAGATAGATAGATCACATCCATATTTATATCTACTTTATATCCATTTCCTATAATATTTTTAATAAGATATATACAGTATTACTTGTATTATATAATGTATCAATTTATGTTATTTTACATTTACAATTTATTATTAAATTTTTTATATATCTGCATATAGTTGCAATACATTTATATATTTGTATTTTTGTTTGGGTCGTATTTACATTTATATTCTCAATTCATATATCTATAAACAGACACAATACTCTACTATAATTAGAATAACTTATTGAAACATATAATGACTTAAGTTACATGTTAAATTTTAAAAATTGATCGAATATATAAAAATAAAATTGGCTCATTCCCATTGCTACACATCTATTTCTTTTGTTTCAATAGAGTTAGAGTCATAATTGTATATTTAAAATCCAATTCCTAAATGAAATGACAGAACAAACAGCACCAAATTCCCACCAATATCTTCCAAAAACATCAAGGAATCTCCAACAGCCAAACAAGTGTCAGCGAAAAAACAAAGAACACTCTTTACAATAACAATTCTCATCACGACAGAAAAATGGAACCAAAATAAAAGAAAATCCTATAGAAACACACACAGCAAATTACAAAAAGTACTTAAAAAAAGTCAAACCAATCTACTAAACTCAAGACAGTGCCACTCATCCTCAACGTTACTAAAAAAAAAAACAAAAAAAAAAACAAAATTCTACAAAATTCTACCTCTACACTAACTCAAAGAATAAACAATCCTCTGTAAAAATAACGTTAAAACCTGAACTAATTAACAAAATGGAAAAACATCTCAACCACTAAAAACTAAGAAATTAACTACCCAAATAAAGAAATACTTTAAAAACCCACCATATAAATATCCATGTTCCCAAAAAAAACCCTGATAAACAATACTCAAATACATTAAAAGACAACAACAACAACAAAAGAAAATAAAGAAACCAACAACAAGAATAATACCAAAAAACAGATAAACTTAAATCTGCAACAAAAAAATTATTCCCAGCTGAATAAACCCATAGTGCCTCAAGCGATCAAAATAAAAATACCACCTAGAGACAAACACAAAGACTAAAGACATACGTAACCATAAACCATGTCCCCCAAATTACCCGTAACCATAAAACATACACTACAATCGAACAAACCAAACACATAAAAGCCCTGGAAGACGATAAACACACATGCAATTACCGAGATTAAAAACCCGCGGCTACGAACGACACGACGCTACCCCAAGCCCCCCAAAACAAACACTACACACTCACGCTAATAAAAGCCGCCGCAACAGAATTAAAATGCGAACCGCTGCTTCGCGCTACGACCCGTAAAAACCATTGCGCGCCCTTCTAAACATAATACCCAGGAAAAAAAAAAAAAATCCGACTACAAAACCCAATCCAAAACAAACCTTTACCAGCCCTACCGGCACCGAGAACCGTGCCGCTCGGGAAGAACACCGCATCCCTTAGCGTACGCCCGCTGCAAACCGAACACAGCCACGCAATCAACGCCTCCAAAGCGCCTCCGAGCCGCGGCACCGCCGAGCTTTGAGCGGCCGAACCCCGCGCTCGCTGCCGGCCCCGGACGGAGCGCGGCTCCCGGCAGGGAAGCGGCTCCTGCGGCGGCTGCTCCGGCACGCGGGGCCGGCGCCGTCCCGGGGAGCCCCGCCCGCTGCCCCTGCCCGGCGGGGCCGGCACCGGGCCCGGGGCTCCCGGCGGCGCCCCGGCCCCGCGCCCGGAGCGGACGGAGCGGCCGGCACCGCCCGGGCCGGCGCAGCAGCGCCCGCGCCGCCTCCGCCGCCCTCGGCCGGCCCGGCCCGGCTCCCCTCGGCTCGCACCGGCGCGGCTCCGCCACCGCCGCCCTCGGCCGGCCCGGCCGCGCCGAATCCCCCGTGCGCCCCGGCAGCCGCCCGGGCCGTGCCGGCAGCGCTCCCGAGCGGGAACGTTCCGGGCCGGGCCGCGGGCACGACGAGCGCCCTCCGATGCAGCGGCACAGCCCCATTGCAGCCCTGCAAACGCTGCCGGAGCTGCGGCTCCCCGCAACGCAACCCCGAAACCGACGCCGCAGGCGGGGCGCACCTCACTCCAACAAGGGCAAAGAAATGTGTTCTCCCCTCCAATTTCACCCCCTACGACAGCAGAAAAGAAGGGGCGCTCCTCAAATGAAAGCCTTCGACTGATGGCAAAGGGCGATTTCGACCTCCATTCAAACCCTTCAAAAGGAGGGACACAAGGGCTGGCCCCTCCATTTAAACCCGAGGGTGATGAAAATGTGGTGGCTGCCTTCAAATCAAACCCAGAATACCACAAGAATACTTTCCCCATTCCCCTTAGAATAGAACGCAGGGATTCCCTGTCACCCCAGGGATACCCCTAACAGCCTGGAAAAGGCAGCTTTTCCCGCAATCAACACCCTTAAAACCACAAGTCAAGAGGGATCACCTCAGTTCAAACGCAGACAAAAAGAGAAGAGGAGCTGCTTCCTTCTCCTTAATCCCTTTTGTCTTCATAAGCTCCATTTTTGTTCCTGGGGATCCGGGGAGGGACCGGCAAGATGAAATTGCAAAGGGGAAGGAGAAAATTCCCCGCTCCAAACCCACACGGGCTCACCTGTTCGGCTGCTGCTCCCCGGCACAAAGATTCGTCCCTCGGCGCCTCCTTTAAGCGATGCTCCGCGGATCCAGGCGCGGATCCAGGTGTCCCCCCGACCCTGTGAGAAGCTCCCGCAGCCCTTCCACGAGACAGCGCCGGCAGCGCCCCATAAACCCCTCCACTCAGCAGCTCCGTGCAAAAGGGAGCCGAGGCAAAGCCTCCCCCTAAAGCAGCCTGGCCCCGGCAGGAGCCGGCCCCTCCTCATCCTCGCACTCACACCTGGGCTGCTCCGAGCCCCCATCATCCTCGCACTCACACCTGGGCTGCTCCGAGCCCCCATCATATATTTTTCATATTTATATTCGCATTTATATTTAGAATTTATATTACTGTATAATAAAAATTATATTATATATTGCATCTCTTCATGTTACTTACATAGATTTCTATTTCTATTCATAGTTTGGCATTATATCTTTTTATCTCTATATATTTATTATATATTTCTGTATGTCGATTTACATTTCTATAGTACTTATATTATTTAAAATAAAACGAAATAAAAAGCAAAGACACCCCTTTATTTAAAACACATTTAAAATTTTAAAAATAATTTTGTCATAATTCTATTCACATCTAGATTTGTAATTTTCATTTGTTATATTTGTAGATATTATATATATTGGAGAGAATACCTTTTTATAGAATAATAGATATATTCTTTTGACACAATATATTTCTTTTACTTATATTTATATATATTAAATATTTATTGATATCGACATATATACGATATATTTGGATTTCTATTTCTATATTTTTTATTAAATCTCCAGCCTATACCCCAATAAAAGCCAAACAATCCCCAATGTATT
This sequence comes from Ammospiza caudacuta, assembly GCF_027887145.1. Lineage (NCBI taxonomy): Eukaryota > Metazoa > Chordata > Aves > Passeriformes > Passerellidae > Ammospiza > Ammospiza caudacuta. The sequence goes on from NC_080597.1 coordinate 80,391, forward strand.
TAAAGTATATTTAAACATAAATCCTGTCACAGCTGCATTGCACAGCAGTGCCCCAAGCTAATCTGACACTTGTTCATCTCCTGGACCTGAATCTGAACCCGCTCACCTTGATCGCACCTGGCAGAACCATTTTCGTACCTTTTTCTGGCATTTCTTGTTTTTGTTTTTTTTTTTTTCTTGAGTTTTTGTGGCCTTTATTGCCTCTCTTTCTTGCCTTGTTTCCTGGGGCTTTTACTCCCTTTTTCCTTGATTTTTTTCTGGCATTTGTTGGGGTTTTTTCTTCATTTCTTCTTGCCCATCTTGGTGTTTTTTCTGGTTTTATCTTGCCCCCTTGGGTTTTTTTTCTGTTTTTCTGGATTTTTCTTTGCCATTTTCTTTTGTTTCTTTTTTTTTTTTTTTTTTTTTTTCTTGGATTTTTTCTTCCCCATCTTGGTTTTTTGTTCTGATTTTATTTCTTGCCCATCTTGGGGTTTTTCCCTGGTCTGTTTTCAGGGATTTTTCTTGCCCATTTTGGGTTCTTTTCTGTTGTTTTTTTTCTGGGTTTTTCTTAGGGTTTTTTTCCGTTTTTTTTTCTGGGATTTTTCTCGCCCATCTTGGGGTTCTATTCTGGGCTTTTTCTTGCCCATCTTGGGGTTTTCTTCTGCGTTTTTTTCTTGCCCATCTTGTTGTTGTTGTTTGGGGTTTTTTGTTTGTTTTTGGTTTTGGTTTTTTTTTTCCTTTTTTTTTTTTCCTGTGGTATTTCTGGGATTTTTCTTGCCCATCTTGGGTTTTTTTTTTGGGGGGGGGGGCGGTTTTCTCGCCCATCTCGAGTTTTTTTTCTGTGGGTTTGTTTTTTGTTGTTTTTTTTTTTTTTTTTTTTTTATGTCTTCCTTCCTTCCTCCCTGCCTGTCCTTCCTTCTTTCTTCCTTTCAGTTCCTTTCCTTATTATCTTTTTTTCTTTTTCTTCCTTTCTTTCCCTGTATTTCTAATCTTGGTTTTCCTTTCTAGCTTTAGAATAAAAAAGCAGCAGTAGTAACTTTCAGGCTACCTGGGAGTAAAAAAACTCCAAAACGAAAATGATTGAAAGAAAACTATTTATTCCCTGGGAGCCTGAAATTTTCTACTGCTGCACGTGACACAGAGCTTTTTATTCCTTCTTATAGATAGTTGATATTTGATACTCACTTTATACAGCGCCCCCTGCCGTCTGCACCGGCGCACTGCGGGCAGAGCGCTGCGGCGTCGTTCGGTTCTGTTGAAATAAACTCGGCTAAATTAGGCTTGGTTCGGCTTAGGTCTAAAATCGTTTCGGTTCGGCTTTTCGTCTAAATTCGGCTTTTCCGGCTCTTCGGCTGAACTCGGCCCGGTTGGGCTAAAGTCGGTCATATTCGGCTCTTTGTCTAAATGCGGCCAATGTCGGCTACACTCGGCTATCATCGGCTCTTCGTCTCAAGTCGGCTGCGTTCGGCTACACTCGGCTCTTCGTCTCAAGTCGGCTGCGTTCGGCTACACTCGGCTCTTCGTCTCAAGTCGGCTGTGTTCGCCTACACTCGGCTCTTCGGCTCTTCGGAACTATTCGCCCCGGCTCGGCTCCCTCAGGGCGGGAAGGCGGACGTGACAGGACCCCGGCACAGCGAGGCGTTTAACCCACATGCCTGTCACAAACCCGCCGAAATACGCCCGCCCGCGGCGCCGCTGAGACCACAGCATGTGTCGGGTACACTTGAAACGCCACAGAAAATACCACCGGGGCCGCGCCGGGGTCGGTATTCCATGCAGGCAGTCCACTGACACCCACCCCGGTCCTCCGCTTCCCCGCCCTTTTCGCCGCCCTGTTGAGAAGGTCAATTGAAAGTCCGCGACATCCGCGACTCGCCACTCCCAAGGTGGCGGCCTCTCGGCGCAGGGCTGCAGTACCGCGCTCTGCCCACAAGGCGGCAGCACTGCCGCCCGCCCCAGCCGGGGCCGCAGCGCGCCTCGGGGCTGCGGGCAGCGAAGGCGGCAAAAAACAACAGGGGCGACCCCCGCCGAAAACTGCTCTGAAATAAATGCCCCAAAACAACCGGGAAGAGGAAAAAAAAACTTCTGCCTCTAGTCTAATAGGATAAAACAAAACAAAACCCCAACAATTTCTTTAAAAAAAAAAAATTAAATCTTTTTAAAAAAATTTTTTTCATATTAATATTCACATTTCTATTTAATAATGTATATTGATGTACACTGTCCATTTATACATTTGTTTTTATGAATACATTTCTATTCCATATTGCATATATCCCTAAAACTTAAATTTATTGTTATATTTTTATACATATTTTTACATAGTAAGTATATATTTCTGTTAGGATTTTTACTTCTGTAACACTCACAGTACTCAAAATAAAACCCCTACCTCTACCCCATACATGGCAAAAAAAAACCCCGTTCATTTCAACTGTATTTGAATTAAAAAAAAAATAAATTCAAATTTATATTTAAAATGTTTACTGATGTATGATCGATTTTGCATTCATATTTAGCGATTTATTTATAAATTTATATTCTATGTTACATGTGTTCCTATTACTTATATTTTTATATACTTTTACTCATATCTTTATATATTTATTATATCTTTCTGTGTTAGGATTTTTACATCTGTAACACTTACATTATTTAAAATAAAAACCCTGCCTCTACCCACATTAAAGCCAAAAAGAACCTCAGTCTTCTCAACTGTATTTAAATATTTTTTAAAATTCAATTTTCCAGGTTGATATTCACTTTTACATTTAAAATGTATACTAATGTATACTCTTATTTGTATTCTCCATTACATCTCTTCCTATTATTTATATTTACTTATATTTTGTGTTTATATATATATATTTCTATCTCGATTTAATATCTCAATATTAAGAAATATGTAACAATAATATCTACATTCATATTATTTAAAATGAAAACCCTGCCTCTAACCCAATAATAAAAAAGACCCCAACCCTTTCTTTTAAAAAATATTTAAATAGGTTTTATCCTTATGTCTGATTTTTATATTCGTATTTCTATTTATAATAATGTATATTAATGTCTATTGCTTACTTATACATTTATCTTTACCAATGTCAAGTTATAAATAAATTTACATTCTATACTACATCTGATGCGAGTAGTTATTTATATATTTTTATACATTGATTAAATATTTCTGCGTCAAGATTTTTACTTCTCTAACACTTATAATATTCAAAATCAAACCCCTGCCTCTACTTCAATAAAAGCCAAAACATTCCCTTTCTTTTAAACTATATTTACAGATTTTTATATTTATATTCCCGTATAATGTTATTTATATTCTGTACTACAACTCTTCATATTACTTACATATATTTATATATACATTTATATTCATGCTTTAGCAATTTCTCTTTATATATTTATTATATATTTCTATCTTAAGATCCACATTTCTATATTACTTATATTATTTAAAATAAAACTCCTGCCTCTAACCAAATAAAAACCAACGACACCCCTTTATTTGAACCAGATTTAAAATTTAGGAAGTAAATTTATTTTTCAAAATTAGAATGATATTTATATGGATATTTTTATTTATTTTATTCATAGGTATTATATATATTAGAGAGAATACCTTCTAATAGAATCATAGATATATATTTTCTGTATTATATATTTTTTTTTACTTATATTTATTTAAATTAAATATGTATAGATATTTGTATTTCTATATATATTTGTATATCTGAATTTATATTTTATTTCTATCATTTATTTAAAAACCCCAGCCTATAACCTAATAAAACCCCCAATTTACTTTTACTCTATTTAAATATTTTTATTTTTACAATCTATATTTATATATCTTTGTATATATATATATATATATATATATATAAAAAATAGACAATCATTTACCGATATGATAATATGTTCCAATTATATACCATGTATTATAGTGTTATGTATGTATCTGTTATCTATATTTATGTTTACCACTCTAATTTTAGATTTATTTTTAAATTCATATTTATTGCTATTTTCATCTCTATATTAAACCATACAAGTTCACTAACCCGACACACCGGAGCCACAACGATACCGTACCTTTGTCAGCGCTGGCACGCAGCACACGCCCGTCCCGTCGCAGCACATCAAAACAAAACCTATTTCTATCACTAACGTAACAAACATCCCACAACGTCACTGAACCCCAATAAAAACTCAAATAAACCTAACTGTAAATCAACTTTAAATCCCACTATAAAGTAGCCCAAAACCTCTGCACATGCTCATCATAAACTTCCTCCTAAACCAGTATCTCAAAAACCCCAAAAAAACTCAAATACACCTTGAAAATGACACAACTGCTAATAAAAACAAACACCCATTAAAAATTAAATCAAACCAACTCACGAGACTCAAAACTGTACAACTGACCCTGAACATTACTAAAAAAAGTCCCCAAAGCTCTACCTTTATGCTCATGCACAAATAACAACCTATCATCTATACAAGTTATTTGAAAAAATTAAAAAAAATAATTAAAACCATGAAAATAAAAAATCTAAACTATTAAAATACTAAAAAATATCACTGCCTAAATTAAAAAACGTATTGCCTATAAAAACCCACCATATAAATGCCCCTGTCCCAAAAAATAAAAACAAAAAAAACTATCGAACCAGAAAGAAATCACAACTTAGGAACACTAAAACCATAGCGTTCAAGAAGTCACACCACATCCCTTATCATACACCAACTAGAAACAACAGAAAACAATACAAGGAATTCTTAAAAACCACCTTAAGACCACTACATTGAAAAACATTTCAAAAATTAAAAACTGCATCTAACAAAAGCCATCTAATAAATTCACACCCAAAACTCCAGCAGCCCAGCTGGCCCTACCAAAGCTCTATGTTTATGCATACAACAAACAAAACCAAAATCCCAGTAATACCCATCAGAAATCTATGAAAGAATCCTATTGAAATTAATCCTGCCTCAAATACAAACCAACCAATCCAGAAAGACAGCTTCACTCAAAAAACAATTTACACAGAGTTAATAATACCAAGAAATAAAACAACACACCATATACCACCAATGAATATCATAGTGAAGTAAAAAAAAACACTACATTTTTTCCTTTTTGTTTTTTAAACTAACTTCTTTTATTAGCTAGAACAAAAGCTTTTGCCAGGACTGCAACAACAACAACTTCTTTTTTTCCTTCTCCTTCTAAAATGTCCCTTCTCACTCCCAAATTCCTTTCAACTCCTGAGTTTACATCCAAGCAAAAAGCAAAATTCGTGCACTCGTGCGTCCGATGCTCCTGTCAGGTTCTCTGTTTCCCTCCACATCTTCTTACACTTTCAGTCCTCACGCTGTCCCGCCGTGATGAGTCTGACAGAAGAATTGGCACAAGTTAACAGAGCATTTCCCTCCCTCCCTGTCTCTGCTTTCCTCAGCGCATTTCAATCCATCCCAGGCCTGCAGCGATGCCCGCTCACCCCAAAGCTCACAGCAAGCACGCAGCAGCTCAGGCTCGCTCGGCTCCGGGGCTCTGTGCCTTGGATAGCCGAGGAAACTTCTGATGAGCCTCCGTTCCAATAAACTGGAATGCAAACTCACCTCCATCTCAGAGCCTCAGTGACCTCGCCCAGCCCCTTCATGACTTGCAGGCACAAGGATGCAAAGCAGCTTTTTGTCTTTTCTCCGGAGTGCCAACGGGTCAAATATGTCGGCTTTGACATCACTGATTACCCTCTCTTTGAAGTCTCCCAAGGACACTTTTAAAGAAAAGACAGAAGACTGCTGGTACATCCATGTGGGATCAGGAGGAAAGCAGCAAGGATCCGAGGCCAGCGGCGCGGCCGGGCAGTGCCACGTCCCTGCCACCCTGTGACAAGGCACACGGCTGCAGAGCCCCAGAGCCTGCAGGCCCTGCAGCTGCCACACGGATGGACCTGGTTCCCTCCCCGGGTGCCCAGGGGGGGAAACCTGAGGGCAGGCGTCCTCCCCGAGGGTGCACCCGGAGCCCCGGGCAGGGATGGAGTCGCCGGCTGCTCTCTGGGGACGAGACCCTCCCTGCAGGCGACGCTGCCTCGTCCTCTCCCTCCCCGTGGGACAGGGACCTCCAGGCTCTGCGACCAGCCTCCTTCCGTCAGCGTCCCGGTGCTGTGTCACAGCCACAGGGGTCAATTCGTGGTGAGTACCGATGGCACGCAAATGGCAGCCCGAGGAAATCGTCTTCTGGGCTCTAAGTGGTTGGGACAGGGTCTGATTTTCTCTTTTGTATCTGTATGATGATTAGTACAACAGGGCTCTGATGGATGACGTGGCAACACAGATTTATATTAAAAACCCCTCGACAGGATTACATCGACTTCTAGGAAAAGACAAAAGCTTAGGACCCTTCCGAAATCTACTTTTAATCCAAAGCACGGGGCTTGTCAGCACGCTGCACCTTCCAGCTTTTCAAAGCAGCTTACCTCTGAAGACCAGCAAACACTGATTTCTACAGAAACAACGGGCAACCCCCAGGCTAACCTCAGCACTACTGTTTAATAGGGGACCTGCCAGCGTGCCAGTCCAGCTTCAAGTGTGCTTTACTTCAGTCTAACATCCCCACAAAATTCTTCTCACATCTTCCAACCCTGAAATCTTATTTTCCCCTAAAGCTTCTCTTCATTAGCAATTTCCAAGTAACATGGGATTTTTACAACATTCAAAAATGTCATGCTGGACTGTGCTACAGAGTAATCTGCAAATATAAGCTTAGCAAAGTTTGAATTGACTTGTCCAGAGAAAAAACCTACAAGTGAACACCTACACCCGCCTACAAAGAGCTAACAAGCCCCTGGCAGCTGCCAGCATCAAAGCACAGCGGATGTTTCTAATACAGGGTAAGGATAACAATATCACCTCCTGTTCTCTCCAGCTTCTTTTCCCTGCAGTCCTATTTTGCTTCTTAGGATTTTTTTAGTCTCTGCATCTTCTTGGACAGCACCGAGCCCGACGGCAAGGAGACGAGAGTCTTTCCCTGCCGTGCGGAGAGAACCAGGAAAACAGTTAAAGTAAGAACAGGGCAGTTTGAAATTCATACTTGCAACGAGAAGCAGCGCCTAACCAACAGAACAAAAGGAAACAAACCACGATACCTGCCTGGGGACAGAAGACATATAAACTCTCCAGGATTTACAATTCCAGCGACCAACCCCTTCAGGACAGCAGCCAAGTGTCCCATGGGGTGGTGCTGCACCAAAGAACCATCTGAGAGGTTCCAAAGAGTGAAATGCACAATATTTTGCAAAGACAAAAAATCTTGCAAAATCACAAAAATACAATAGATGTAAACTACAGGGCAAGAGTACAAGTGTTACCTTTGGGAGCTGGAACCATCCAGGTGAGCACCTGATAACTGCATCCTCACCAGAGTTTGAGCCCTTCAGGACACAGAAGGGTTTTCCCCAGGAATTTCACAGACTGAGTTTTGACAGAAGCGCGCTCGCCGGATCCTCAGAAACGTCGCCCATTCTCCAGGTGTCTGGAGAGAACTGCAAATGGCTCTCACGCAGTTTGAGCTAGTTCTGTAAGGTCTCAGGGGGAATTTCACCAGATGCAACCAAATTGGGCAACTCCCAGTGGGACAGAAGGAACCCAAAGCTTGGGTTCGCAGAGCTGCAGCAAATACTGAGGAAACAAACAAAACAGCATCAAAAATAATAAACCATCCTTCTTTTTTCTCTTGCTTTTGTTTTTTTCTTATTCAGATCAGCACAGCAATTAAAGAGAAGGTGAAAAACTCACCATTACTGAACATTTCATCACCTGTAAGCTGAGCATCCTTAGCAGAGAGGACTCCAAAGTTAAAATTCACCCATCCCTGGGAAAGAAAACCAAATATCGTATGATAAACAGTCAAACAGCAGACATAAAAATTTGTTTCCTCTAAGGACTTTCAGGTACGTATGTATCTTTGCATTACACATGAGAACATACACTTTATACCATCACCTAATACATAATAATTTACCTTTAAATTTTGATAGTATAGCATGAATTTTTTACTTAAATTGGTGATCTATTATTATTCAGTTGGTGCCTAAAAGTATTTCTGCTGTCACGTTCAAAAAAACATGAATTTTTTTTTTACTGTAAGGAGCAATTGATTTCAAAGTCATCACAAGCCCATCAAAACACAAAGCTCTGTTCACTGGACGGCTCTGTGAGCTAGAAGTAGTTAGGCTTCTACTTCCCTCTTGTTCTTCCAGAACCAATAAATCCTGTCAACAAAACCAGGATCTTTAGCCCACTGCTGTGAAAGATTCTACAAGGATGATGGCTTGATTTGTGTTTAGAAGTTTTGATTTGAAATGGCCAGACCAATGGATAAAGACAGTGTAAGTAGTATTACATTACTATTATTATTATGTCTATTATTATTTTTACTAGTACTACTACTATTATTATCACCTGCTACTGGAAGAAACAAACCAGTAGTACCTATACTTAATTACTTTTATTTCCAGAAAATAATAAAGAAAAAGAACCAAACCAAAACAAGTCACTTCCTACCTTTTATATCAAGGGATGAAAAATTTCTCTTGGGCTCTTCTCCAATTTATCAAGACTCACAGCACTGAAAGGCAAACAAAACAGTGCTTTATAGAAGGCCAAGTGCACATTGCAAGGCTGAGCCACCAACTGATTGAAGTGACAGCAGTTACAACACGAATCGTTCCCAGAGCCTCTGTTCCATGGAATGTTCTGTGGAACTGCCATTTCTTTCCCAAAATACTAACTTCCAACACTTCCTAAACGTATTTGGTATTTTAAAACAACAGAAGTTAGTGAGACTCTGTGTGGAGGTCAGGTTTAAATTTATTTCCTTCTAAAGCACAGAGCTCTGTTCCATCACCCTTCCCTTCGGCTCTACGCTGCATCATGGTGAGCATTTGAGGAGGGCTCAAGAACCAATTCTATTTCTCTCTTTTTCTACTTCTCTCTATTCTTAAATCATTCCAGACAAGTCCAATGAAAAATGACAAGTTCAGCATCAAAGTCACACTTTTTCCCTTTGTCTGCTCAAGAACAGGCTCTAAATCCACTTCTTGCTGCCTTCAACGATTAAGACTTGCAAAACCATTTTTACATGTTTTACAGCTTTATCATAAAACCCACAGAACGCAAGCTCTCAATTACAGGAAAAGGTAATTCACAGGCAAATATCTAAAGGGATCACTTACTTGGAAATACATACCTTGATAGAGATCGCACTGAGAACGTTTCTGTGGGACTCTAAGGGAGACATATTTTCTGGGTACCCTGGAAACAAGAAAAGCTAGAATATATTACAGGACATCCCCACTTTTTCTACATATTCAAATAGGATTTTTAATAAAAACAATTCAGTTAAAAAAAGAAGGAAGAAAACCAAGGTGATTTTACTCAGCTATATTTACTCCCGATTTAGAGCAAAAAAAAAAGTCACGGGTGCTGCAAAGAAAAAAAAAGTGAACCATAAACGCCTACAGTAGAATTTTAAAACAAGTGCTTGGATAAAAGAATCTTATGGAACGTGAAGTAGAAAAAAGTGAAACCACTATCAGACCTGCCACTTTTCTCACCATTGTACAAGAACATCCTAAAAGCAGTATAAAGTCACTGCCTAAAACCGGTCATGGGATGTAACCAAGAACAATTCAGGCATTTGCTAATCTAGACAGAAACCTTTTCTGGATGCTAGTGTCAAATCACAAGTTTTGTCTTTCAGAAGCTCGACAATGCTGGAAAGCATTTTCCCTGGGGCTCGGGAGGGCAGGGGCGGAAGCGGGGATGAGTTTGCAGCTCGCACCTGGGCCATCCGAAGGGTACAGCCCGCCGGCTCCCCGCGCTGGGCATTCTCCCGGCCATCTCGGGCTTTACCGCTCAGCGCCGCTCCGTCCGTTTCCACGGCGCAAAGAGCCACGAGCACTAACGCGGGCAGCAGCCCCGTCACGCCGCCGATGTCGCAGCGCTCCCTGCTCGCAACGCCCGACACGCGGCGGAGCCGCCTCCGCCCGCAGCACCGGCAGCAGCCCGAGGGAGACGGCTGCGGCTCGGGGGCTCCTCCGGCGCCTCCGCCAGCCCGAGGGCGGCCGCCCCACCGGGACCGCGGCAGCGCCCGGCGCCGCTCGCCCGCGGCGGCTCCTGCAGCTCCCGGCCCGCGGCAGCAAAGCACCGCCTCGCCCTCCGCCATCGGCGGGCGGCAGCGCCCCCGCCCCCGGCACCGCTGAGTGAGGCCGACGAACCGGGCGGACGCTCCTTCCGCGCTCCTCAGCTCCACGCGGGCGCCCACACGGAGCCTTCGCCCCTCCAGCGTCGCCGTCCCGCGCGGGAGAGGCGCCGCCAGCTGCCCGCGCACAGCCCCGCGCGGCCGCCTGGCACGCCAGCCACTCACGGGCCGCGTCAGCCGTTGCGTCACACGCCGCGCCGGCAGCACGGCCTGCCGGGACTTGTAGTCTCGGGCTGACAGCCACGGCGCCCTCCCGCGCCACCGGGAGCTGCACTCCCTCCCGGGCATCAAACGGCTCCTTCGCCCCAGGGCGGGGAAGGACCCGAGGCAGCACCGCTCCTCCCGAATGCCCTCTCTTTTTCCCTCCAACTCTTTTTTCTTTTTTCACTCTGGTTTTCAACCCTTCCCTTCCCTCTTGCTCTCCTGCTTCCTTTCCTTTCCTTTCCTATCCCTTTCCCTTTCTTGTATTTCTGATCTTGGTTTATCTTTCTAGCTTTAGAATAAAACAGCAGCAGTAGAAACTGTCAGGATACCTGGGAGTAAAAAACAAACTCCAAAACGAAAATGATTTAAAGAAAACTATTTATTCCCTGGGAGCCTGAAATTTTCTACTGCTGCACGTGACATAGAGCTTTTAATCCCTTCTTATAGATAGTTGATATTTGATACTTACTTTATACAGCGCCCCCTGCCGTCTGTCCCGGCGCACTGCAGCCCCAGCGCTCCCTGTCGTCTGTCCCGGCGCACTGCAGGCACAGCGCCTCCTGCCGTCTGCACAGGCGCACTGCAGGCACAGCGCTGCGGCGGCGTTCGGTTCTGTTGAATGAAACTCGGCTGAATTCGGCTCCGTTCGGCTCTTGGTCTAAACTCGTTTCAGTTCGGCTCTTCGGCCGAACTCGGCACGATTGGGCTAAACTCGGTCATATTCGGCACATTGTCTAAAAGCGGCCAGTGTCGGCTACACTCGGCTGTTTTGGCCACACTCGGCTCTTCGGTTCAAGTCGGCTGTTTTCGGCTCCACTGCGCTCCTCGGGGAAACTCGGCTCTTTTCGGCCACACGCGGCTCTTCGGTGAAACTCGGCTGTTTCCGGCCACACTCGGCTCTTCGGCTCTTCGCAACTATTCGCCCCGGCTCGGCTCCCTCAGGGCGGGAAAGCGGCCGTGACAGGACCCCGGCACAGAGACCCGTTTACCCACATGCCTGTCACAAACCCGCCAAAATACGCTCGCCCGCGGCGCCGCTGAGACCACAGCGCGTGTCGGGTACAGCTAAAACGCCACAGAAAATCCCACTGGGGCCGCGCCGGCTTCGGTCTTACACGCAGGCAGCCCTGAAGACGGACTGGGGCCTTCAATTTACGCGCCATTTCTGCCCCCATCTCGAGAAGGTCAACCAAAAGTCCGCGACACCCGCGACTCGCCACTCCCAACGTGGCGGCCTCTCGGCGCAGGGCTGCAGTACCGCGCTCTGCCCACAAGGCGGCAGCACTGCCGCCCGCCCCAGCCGGGGCCGCAGCGCGCCTCGGGGCTGCGGGCAGCGAAGGCGGCAAAAAACAACAGGGGCGACCCCCGACAAAAACTGCTCGGAAATAAATGCCAAAAACCCGCCGCTTACCCGACATGACCCAAACAAGCCCCGTTGTTTTAAATTAGATTTAAATACATTTGATATTTCTATTTTTCGTATTTATATTCACATGCATATTTATAGTGGACATGGATGCAGTATGTCATTTATACACTATATTATGTCTATTCCTTATACTATATTATGTCTATTCCTACTAATAATATTTATTTATCTTTTGTGGTTTTATAAATATCTTTATGTATTGATTCTATATTTATATTTTTTAAATTCTATTTCTATAACACTTTTATTATTTAAAATTAAAATCCCTTTCTAACTCAATACATACAAAAAACCCTTTCTTTTACACTATATTGAAATATTTTTATAGTTATAGCTTGCATGACTATATTCAAATTAATATTTATAGTTTATATTGATGCATTACATTAATAACTATATATAATATGCACCTTATTCAAAACTATACGGGAATTATTTTTTAAATTATTTACCATATCTACTGCTACAACTTCTTTTTCCTTATATTTCTAATTTTTATATAAATCTTTACTGTGTTTACTATATATTTCTATACTTATATTTCTACCTTTATATTATTTGTATTTGTCATTTTTATACTAAAACCCCTGCTTTGGCATAGAAAAAGCAAAACCATTCATTATTTTAAACTACCTAAATTTTTTTAATATTTATATTTATCATAATATACAACAAATGATAGATATAGATAGATAGATAGATCACATCCATATTTATATCTACTTTATATCCATTTCCTATAATATTTTTAATAAGATATATACAGTATTACTTGTATTATATAATGTATCAATTTATGTTATTTTACATTTACAATTTATTATTAAATTTTTTATATATCTGCATATAGTTGCAATACATTTATATATTTGTATTTTTGTTTGGGTCGTATTTACATTTATATTCTCAATTCATATATCTATAAACAGACACAATACTCTACTATAATTAGAATAACTTATTGAAACATATAATGACTTAAGTTACATGTTAAATTTTAAAAATTGATCGAATATATAAAAATAAAATTGGCTCATTCCCATTGCTACACATCTATTTCTTTTGTTTCAATAGAGTTAGAGTCATAATTGTATATTTAAAATCCAATTCCTAAATGAAATGACAGAACAAACAGCACCAAATTCCCACCAATATCTTCCAAAAACATCAAGGAATCTCCAACAGCCAAACAAGTGTCAGCGAAAAAACAAAGAACACTCTTTACAATAACAATTCTCATCACGACAGAAAAATGGAACCAAAATAAAAGAAAATCCTATAGAAACACACACAGCAAATTACAAAAAGTACTTAAAAAAAGTCAAACCAATCTACTAAACTCAAGACAGTGCCACTCATCCTCAACGTTACTAAAAAAAAAAACAAAAAAAAAAACAAAATTCTACAAAATTCTACCTCTACACTAACTCAAAGAATAAACAATCCTCTGTAAAAATAACGTTAAAACCTGAACTAATTAACAAAATGGAAAAACATCTCAACCACTAAAAACTAAGAAATTAACTACCCAAATAAAGAAATACTTTAAAAACCCACCATATAAATATCCATGTTCCCAAAAAAAACCCTGATAAACAATACTCAAATACATTAAAAGACAACAACAACAACAAAAGAAAATAAAGAAACCAACAACAAGAATAATACCAAAAAACAGATAAACTTAAATCTGCAACAAAAAAATTATTCCCAGCTGAATAAACCCATAGTGCCTCAAGCGATCAAAATAAAAATACCACCTAGAGACAAACACAAAGACTAAAGACATACGTAACCATAAACCATGTCCCCCAAATTACCCGTAACCATAAAACATACACTACAATCGAACAAACCAAACACATAAAAGCCCTGGAAGACGATAAACACACATGCAATTACCGAGATTAAAAACCCGCGGCTACGAACGACACGACGCTACCCCAAGCCCCCCAAAACAAACACTACACACTCACGCTAATAAAAGCCGCCGCAACAGAATTAAAATGCGAACCGCTGCTTCGCGCTACGACCCGTAAAAACCATTGCGCGCCCTTCTAAACATAATACCCAGGAAAAAAAAAAAAAATCCGACTACAAAACCCAATCCAAAACAAACCTTTACCAGCCCTACCGGCACCGAGAACCGTGCCGCTCGGGAAGAACACCGCATCCCTTAGCGTACGCCCGCTGCAAACCGAACACAGCCACGCAATCAACGCCTCCAAAGCGCCTCCGAGCCGCGGCACCGCCGAGCTTTGAGCGGCCGAACCCCGCGCTCGCTGCCGGCCCCGGACGGAGCGCGGCTCCCGGCAGGGAAGCGGCTCCTGCGGCGGCTGCTCCGGCACGCGGGGCCGGCGCCGTCCCGGGGAGCCCCGCCCGCTGCCCCTGCCCGGCGGGGCCGGCACCGGGCCCGGGGCTCCCGGCGGCGCCCCGGCCCCGCGCCCGGAGCGGACGGAGCGGCCGGCACCGCCCGGGCCGGCGCAGCAGCGCCCGCGCCGCCTCCGCCGCCCTCGGCCGGCCCGGCCCGGCTCCCCTCGGCTCGCACCGGCGCGGCTCCGCCACCGCCGCCCTCGGCCGGCCCGGCCGCGCCGAATCCCCCGTGCGCCCCGGCAGCCGCCCGGGCCGTGCCGGCAGCGCTCCCGAGCGGGAACGTTCCGGGCCGGGCCGCGGGCACGACGAGCGCCCTCCGATGCAGCGGCACAGCCCCATTGCAGCCCTGCAAACGCTGCCGGAGCTGCGGCTCCCCGCAACGCAACCCCGAAACCGACGCCGCAGGCGGGGCGCACCTCACTCCAACAAGGGCAAAGAAATGTGTTCTCCCCTCCAATTTCACCCCCTACGACAGCAGAAAAGAAGGGGCGCTCCTCAAATGAAAGCCTTCGACTGATGGCAAAGGGCGATTTCGACCTCCATTCAAACCCTTCAAAAGGAGGGACACAAGGGCTGGCCCCTCCATTTAAACCCGAGGGTGATGAAAATGTGGTGGCTGCCTTCAAATCAAACCCAGAATACCACAAGAATACTTTCCCCATTCCCCTTAGAATAGAACGCAGGGATTCCCTGTCACCCCAGGGATACCCCTAACAGCCTGGAAAAGGCAGCTTTTCCCGCAATCAACACCCTTAAAACCACAAGTCAAGAGGGATCACCTCAGTTCAAACGCAGACAAAAAGAGAAGAGGAGCTGCTTCCTTCTCCTTAATCCCTTTTGTCTTCATAAGCTCCATTTTTGTTCCTGGGGATCCGGGGAGGGACCGGCAAGATGAAATTGCAAAGGGGAAGGAGAAAATTCCCCGCTCCAAACCCACACGGGCTCACCTGTTCGGCTGCTGCTCCCCGGCACAAAGATTCGTCCCTCGGCGCCTCCTTTAAGCGATGCTCCGCGGATCCAGGCGCGGATCCAGGTGTCCCCCCGACCCTGTGAGAAGCTCCCGCAGCCCTTCCACGAGACAGCGCCGGCAGCGCCCCATAAACCCCTCCACTCAGCAGCTCCGTGCAAAAGGGAGCCGAGGCAAAGCCTCCCCCTAAAGCAGCCTGGCCCCGGCAGGAGCCGGCCCCTCCTCATCCTCGCACTCACACCTGGGCTGCTCCGAGCCCCCATCATCCTCGCACTCACACCTGGGCTGCTCCGAGCCCCCATCATATATTTTTCATATTTATATTCGCATTTATATTTAGAATTTATATTACTGTATAATAAAAATTATATTATATATTGCATCTCTTCATGTTACTTACATAGATTTCTATTTCTATTCATAGTTTGGCATTATATCTTTTTATCTCTATATATTTATTATATATTTCTGTATGTCGATTTACATTTCTATAGTACTTATATTATTTAAAATAAAACGAAATAAAAAGCAAAGACACCCCTTTATTTAAAACACATTTAAAATTTTAAAAATAATTTTGTCATAATTCTATTCACATCTAGATTTGTAATTTTCATTTGTTATATTTGTAGATATTATATATATTGGAGAGAATACCTTTTTATAGAATAATAGATATATTCTTTTGACACAATATATTTCTTTTACTTATATTTATATATATTAAATATTTATTGATATCGACATATATACGATATATTTGGATTTCTATTTCTATATTTTTTATTAAATCTCCAGCCTATACCCCAATAAAAGCCAAACAATCCCCAATGTATTTAAAGTATATTTAAACATAAATCCTGTCACAGCTGCATTGCACAGCAGTGCCCCAAGCTAATCTGACACTTGTTCATCTCCTGGACCTGAATCTGAACCCGCTCACCTTGATCGCACCTGGCAGAACCATTTTCGTACCTTTTTCTGGCATTTCTTGTTTTTGTTTTTTTTTTTTTCTTGAGTTTTTGTGGCCTTTATTGCCTCTCTTTCTTGCCTTGTTTCCTGGGGCTTTTACTCCCTTTTTCCTTGATTTTTTTCTGGCATTTGTTGGGGTTTTTTCTTCATTTCTTCTTGCCCATCTTGGTGTTTTTTCTGGTTTTATCTTGCCCCCTTGGGTTTTTTTTCTGTTTTTCTGGATTTTTCTTTGCCATTTTCTTTTGTTTCTTTTTTTTTTTTTTTTTTTTTTTCTTGGATTTTTTCTTCCCCATCTTGGTTTTTTGTTCTGATTTTATTTCTTGCCCATCTTGGGGTTTTTCCCTGGTCTGTTTTCAGGGATTTTTCTTGCCCATTTTGGGTTCTTTTCTGTTGTTTTTTTTCTGGGTTTTTCTTAGGGTTTTTTTCCGTTTTTTTTTCTGGGATTTTTCTCGCCCATCTTGGGGTTCTATTCTGGGCTTTTTCTTGCCCATCTTGGGGTTTTCTTCTGCGTTTTTTTCTTGCCCATCTTGTTGTTGTTGTTTGGGGTTTTTTGTTTGTTTTTGGTTTTGGTTTTTTTTTTCCTTTTTTTTTTTTCCTGTGGTATTTCTGGGATTTTTCTTGCCCATCTTGGGTTTTTTTTTTGGGGGGGGGGGCGGTTTTCTCGCCCATCTCGAGTTTTTTTTCTGTGGGTTTGTTTTTTGTTGTTTTTTTTTTTTTTTTTTTTTTATGTCTTCCTTCCTTCCTCCCTGCCTGTCCTTCCTTCTTTCTTCCTTTCAGTTCCTTTCCTTATTATCTTTTTTTCTTTTTCTTCCTTTCTTTCCCTGTATTTCTAATCTTGGTTTTCCTTTCTAGCTTTAGAATAAAAAAGCAGCAGTAGTAACTTTCAGGCTACCTGGGAGTAAAAAAACTCCAAAACGAAAATGATTGAAAGAAAACTATTTATTCCCTGGGAGCCTGAAATTTTCTACTGCTGCACGTGACACAGAGCTTTTTATTCCTTCTTATAGATAGTTGATATTTGATACTCACTTTATACAGCGCCCCCTGCCGTCTGCACCGGCGCACTGCGGGCAGAGCGCTGCGGCGTCGTTCGGTTCTGTTGAAATAAACTCGGCTAAATTAGGCTTGGTTCGGCTTAGGTCTAAAATCGTTTCGGTTCGGCTTTTCGTCTAAATTCGGCTTTTCCGGCTCTTCGGCTGAACTCGGCCCGGTTGGGCTAAAGTCGGTCATATTCGGCTCTTTGTCTAAATGCGGCCAATGTCGGCTACACTCGGCTATCATCGGCTCTTCGTCTCAAGTCGGCTGCGTTCGGCTACACTCGGCTCTTCGTCTCAAGTCGGCTGCGTTCGGCTACACTCGGCTCTTCGTCTCAAGTCGGCTGTGTTCGCCTACACTCGGCTCTTCGGCTCTTCGGAACTATTCGCCCCGGCTCGGCTCCCTCAGGGCGGGAAGGCGGACGTGACAGGACCCCGGCACAGCGAGGCGTTTAACCCACATGCCTGTCACAAACCCGCCGAAATACGCCCGCCCGCGGCGCCGCTGAGACCACAGCATGTGTCGGGTACACTTGAAACGCCACAGAAAATACCACCGGGGCCGCGCCGGGGTCGGTATTCCATGCAGGCAGTCCACTGACACCCACCCCGGTCCTCCGCTTCCCCGCCCTTTTCGCCGCCCTGTTGAGAAGGTCAATTGAAAGTCCGCGACATCCGCGACTCGCCACTCCCAAGGTGGCGGCCTCTCGGCGCAGGGCTGCAGTACCGCGCTCTGCCCACAAGGCGGCAGCACTGCCGCCCGCCCCAGCCGGGGCCGCAGCGCGCCTCGGGGCTGCGGGCAGCGAAGGCGGCAAAAAACAACAGGGGCGACCCCCGCCGAAAACTGCTCTGAAATAAATGCCCCAAAACAACCGGGAAGAGGAAAAAAAAACTTCTGCCTCTAGTCTAATAGGATAAAACAAAACAAAACCCCAACAATTTCTTTAAAAAAAAAAAATTAAATCTTTTTAAAAAAATTTTTTTCATATTAATATTCACATTTCTATTTAATAATGTATATTGATGTACACTGTCCATTTATACATTTGTTTTTATGAATACATTTCTATTCCATATTGCATATATCCCTAAAACTTAAATTTATTGTTATATTTTTATACATATTTTTACATAGTAAGTATATATTTCTGTTAGGATTTTTACTTCTGTAACACTCACAGTACTCAAAATAAAACCCCTACCTCTACCCCATACATGGCAAAAAAAAACCCCGTTCATTTCAACTGTATTTGAATTAAAAAAAAAATAAATTCAAATTTATATTTAAAATGTTTACTGATGTATGATCGATTTTGCATTCATATTTAGCGATTTATTTATAAATTTATATTCTATGTTACATGTGTTCCTATTACTTATATTTTTATATACTTTTACTCATATCTTTATATATTTATTATATCTTTCTGTGTTAGGATTTTTACATCTGTAACACTTACATTATTTAAAATAAAAACCCTGCCTCTACCCACATTAAAGCCAAAAAGAACCTCAGTCTTCTCAACTGTATTTAAATATTTTTTAAAATTCAATTTTCCAGGTTGATATTCACTTTTACATTTAAAATGTATACTAATGTATACTCTTATTTGTATTCTCCATTACATCTCTTCCTATTATTTATATTTACTTATATTTTGTGTTTATATATATATATTTCTATCTCGATTTAATATCTCAATATTAAGAAATATGTAACAATAATATCTACATTCATATTATTTAAAATGAAAACCCTGCCTCTAACCCAATAATAAAAAAGACCCCAACCCTTTCTTTTAAAAAATATTTAAATAGGTTTTATCCTTATGTCTGATTTTTATATTCGTATTTCTATTTATAATAATG
This sequence comes from Ammospiza caudacuta, assembly GCF_027887145.1. Classification (NCBI taxonomy): domain Eukaryota; kingdom Metazoa; phylum Chordata; class Aves; order Passeriformes; family Passerellidae; genus Ammospiza; species Ammospiza caudacuta. The sequence continues at coordinate 99,500 of NC_080597.1, forward strand.
TATATTAATGTCTATTGCTTACTTATACATTTATCTTTACCAATGTCAAGTTATAAATAAATTTACATTCTATACTACATCTGATGCGAGTAGTTATTTATATATTTTTATACATTGATTAAATATTTCTGCGTCAAGATTTTTACTTCTCTAACACTTATAATATTCAAAATCAAACCCCTGCCTCTACTTCAATAAAAGCCAAAACATTCCCTTTCTTTTAAACTATATTTACAGATTTTTATATTTATATTCCCGTATAATGTTATTTATATTCTGTACTACAACTCTTCATATTACTTACATATATTTATATATACATTTATATTCATGCTTTAGCAATTTCTCTTTATATATTTATTATATATTTCTATCTTAAGATCCACATTTCTATATTACTTATATTATTTAAAATAAAACTCCTGCCTCTAACCAAATAAAAACCAACGACACCCCTTTATTTGAACCAGATTTAAAATTTAGGAAGTAAATTTATTTTTCAAAATTAGAATGATATTTATATGGATATTTTTATTTATTTTATTCATAGGTATTATATATATTAGAGAGAATACCTTCTAATAGAATCATAGATATATATTTTCTGTATTATATATTTTTTTTTACTTATATTTATTTAAATTAAATATGTATAGATATTTGTATTTCTATATATATTTGTATATCTGAATTTATATTTTATTTCTATCATTTATTTAAAAACCCCAGCCTATAACCTAATAAAACCCCCAATTTACTTTTACTCTATTTAAATATTTTTATTTTTACAATCTATATTTATATATCTTTGTATATATATATATATATATATATATATAAAAAATAGACAATCATTTACCGATATGATAATATGTTCCAATTATATACCATGTATTATAGTGTTATGTATGTATCTGTTATCTATATTTATGTTTACCACTCTAATTTTAGATTTATTTTTAAATTCATATTTATTGCTATTTTCATCTCTATATTAAACCATACAAGTTCACTAACCCGACACACCGGAGCCACAACGATACCGTACCTTTGTCAGCGCTGGCACGCAGCACACGCCCGTCCCGTCGCAGCACATCAAAACAAAACCTATTTCTATCACTAACGTAACAAACATCCCACAACGTCACTGAACCCCAATAAAAACTCAAATAAACCTAACTGTAAATCAACTTTAAATCCCACTATAAAGTAGCCCAAAACCTCTGCACATGCTCATCATAAACTTCCTCCTAAACCAGTATCTCAAAAACCCCAAAAAAACTCAAATACACCTTGAAAATGACACAACTGCTAATAAAAACAAACACCCATTAAAAATTAAATCAAACCAACTCACGAGACTCAAAACTGTACAACTGACCCTGAACATTACTAAAAAAAGTCCCCAAAGCTCTACCTTTATGCTCATGCACAAATAACAACCTATCATCTATACAAGTTATTTGAAAAAATTAAAAAAAATAATTAAAACCATGAAAATAAAAAATCTAAACTATTAAAATACTAAAAAATATCACTGCCTAAATTAAAAAACGTATTGCCTATAAAAACCCACCATATAAATGCCCCTGTCCCAAAAAATAAAAACAAAAAAAACTATCGAACCAGAAAGAAATCACAACTTAGGAACACTAAAACCATAGCGTTCAAGAAGTCACACCACATCCCTTATCATACACCAACTAGAAACAACAGAAAACAATACAAGGAATTCTTAAAAACCACCTTAAGACCACTACATTGAAAAACATTTCAAAAATTAAAAACTGCATCTAACAAAAGCCATCTAATAAATTCACACCCAAAACTCCAGCAGCCCAGCTGGCCCTACCAAAGCTCTATGTTTATGCATACAACAAACAAAACCAAAATCCCAGTAATACCCATCAGAAATCTATGAAAGAATCCTATTGAAATTAATCCTGCCTCAAATACAAACCAACCAATCCAGAAAGACAGCTTCACTCAAAAAACAATTTACACAGAGTTAATAATACCAAGAAATAAAACAACACACCATATACCACCAATGAATATCATAGTGAAGTAAAAAAAAACACTACATTTTTTCCTTTTTGTTTTTTAAACTAACTTCTTTTATTAGCTAGAACAAAAGCTTTTGCCAGGACTGCAACAACAACAACTTCTTTTTTTCCTTCTCCTTCTAAAATGTCCCTTCTCACTCCCAAATTCCTTTCAACTCCTGAGTTTACATCCAAGCAAAAAGCAAAATTCGTGCACTCGTGCGTCCGATGCTCCTGTCAGGTTCTCTGTTTCCCTCCACATCTTCTTACACTTTCAGTCCTCACGCTGTCCCGCCGTGATGAGTCTGACAGAAGAATTGGCACAAGTTAACAGAGCATTTCCCTCCCTCCCTGTCTCTGCTTTCCTCAGCGCATTTCAATCCATCCCAGGCCTGCAGCGATGCCCGCTCACCCCAAAGCTCACAGCAAGCACGCAGCAGCTCAGGCTCGCTCGGCTCCGGGGCTCTGTGCCTTGGATAGCCGAGGAAACTTCTGATGAGCCTCCGTTCCAATAAACTGGAATGCAAACTCACCTCCATCTCAGAGCCTCAGTGACCTCGCCCAGCCCCTTCATGACTTGCAGGCACAAGGATGCAAAGCAGCTTTTTGTCTTTTCTCCGGAGTGCCAACGGGTCAAATATGTCGGCTTTGACATCACTGATTACCCTCTCTTTGAAGTCTCCCAAGGACACTTTTAAAGAAAAGACAGAAGACTGCTGGTACATCCATGTGGGATCAGGAGGAAAGCAGCAAGGATCCGAGGCCAGCGGCGCGGCCGGGCAGTGCCACGTCCCTGCCACCCTGTGACAAGGCACACGGCTGCAGAGCCCCAGAGCCTGCAGGCCCTGCAGCTGCCACACGGATGGACCTGGTTCCCTCCCCGGGTGCCCAGGGGGGGAAACCTGAGGGCAGGCGTCCTCCCCGAGGGTGCACCCGGAGCCCCGGGCAGGGATGGAGTCGCCGGCTGCTCTCTGGGGACGAGACCCTCCCTGCAGGCGACGCTGCCTCGTCCTCTCCCTCCCCGTGGGACAGGGACCTCCAGGCTCTGCGACCAGCCTCCTTCCGTCAGCGTCCCGGTGCTGTGTCACAGCCACAGGGGTCAATTCGTGGTGAGTACCGATGGCACGCAAATGGCAGCCCGAGGAAATCGTCTTCTGGGCTCTAAGTGGTTGGGACAGGGTCTGATTTTCTCTTTTGTATCTGTATGATGATTAGTACAACAGGGCTCTGATGGATGACGTGGCAACACAGATTTATATTAAAAACCCCTCGACAGGATTACATCGACTTCTAGGAAAAGACAAAAGCTTAGGACCCTTCCGAAATCTACTTTTAATCCAAAGCACGGGGCTTGTCAGCACGCTGCACCTTCCAGCTTTTCAAAGCAGCTTACCTCTGAAGACCAGCAAACACTGATTTCTACAGAAACAACGGGCAACCCCCAGGCTAACCTCAGCACTACTGTTTAATAGGGGACCTGCCAGCGTGCCAGTCCAGCTTCAAGTGTGCTTTACTTCAGTCTAACATCCCCACAAAATTCTTCTCACATCTTCCAACCCTGAAATCTTATTTTCCCCTAAAGCTTCTCTTCATTAGCAATTTCCAAGTAACATGGGATTTTTACAACATTCAAAAATGTCATGCTGGACTGTGCTACAGAGTAATCTGCAAATATAAGCTTAGCAAAGTTTGAATTGACTTGTCCAGAGAAAAAACCTACAAGTGAACACCTACACCCGCCTACAAAGAGCTAACAAGCCCCTGGCAGCTGCCAGCATCAAAGCACAGCGGATGTTTCTAATACAGGGTAAGGATAACAATATCACCTCCTGTTCTCTCCAGCTTCTTTTCCCTGCAGTCCTATTTTGCTTCTTAGGATTTTTTTAGTCTCTGCATCTTCTTGGACAGCACCGAGCCCGACGGCAAGGAGACGAGAGTCTTTCCCTGCCGTGCGGAGAGAACCAGGAAAACAGTTAAAGTAAGAACAGGGCAGTTTGAAATTCATACTTGCAACGAGAAGCAGCGCCTAACCAACAGAACAAAAGGAAACAAACCACGATACCTGCCTGGGGACAGAAGACATATAAACTCTCCAGGATTTACAATTCCAGCGACCAACCCCTTCAGGACAGCAGCCAAGTGTCCCATGGGGTGGTGCTGCACCAAAGAACCATCTGAGAGGTTCCAAAGAGTGAAATGCACAATATTTTGCAAAGACAAAAAATCTTGCAAAATCACAAAAATACAATAGATGTAAACTACAGGGCAAGAGTACAAGTGTTACCTTTGGGAGCTGGAACCATCCAGGTGAGCACCTGATAACTGCATCCTCACCAGAGTTTGAGCCCTTCAGGACACAGAAGGGTTTTCCCCAGGAATTTCACAGACTGAGTTTTGACAGAAGCGCGCTCGCCGGATCCTCAGAAACGTCGCCCATTCTCCAGGTGTCTGGAGAGAACTGCAAATGGCTCTCACGCAGTTTGAGCTAGTTCTGTAAGGTCTCAGGGGGAATTTCACCAGATGCAACCAAATTGGGCAACTCCCAGTGGGACAGAAGGAACCCAAAGCTTGGGTTCGCAGAGCTGCAGCAAATACTGAGGAAACAAACAAAACAGCATCAAAAATAATAAACCATCCTTCTTTTTTCTCTTGCTTTTGTTTTTTTCTTATTCAGATCAGCACAGCAATTAAAGAGAAGGTGAAAAACTCACCATTACTGAACATTTCATCACCTGTAAGCTGAGCATCCTTAGCAGAGAGGACTCCAAAGTTAAAATTCACCCATCCCTGGGAAAGAAAACCAAATATCGTATGATAAACAGTCAAACAGCAGACATAAAAATTTGTTTCCTCTAAGGACTTTCAGGTACGTATGTATCTTTGCATTACACATGAGAACATACACTTTATACCATCACCTAATACATAATAATTTACCTTTAAATTTTGATAGTATAGCATGAATTTTTTACTTAAATTGGTGATCTATTATTATTCAGTTGGTGCCTAAAAGTATTTCTGCTGTCACGTTCAAAAAAACATGAATTTTTTTTTTACTGTAAGGAGCAATTGATTTCAAAGTCATCACAAGCCCATCAAAACACAAAGCTCTGTTCACTGGACGGCTCTGTGAGCTAGAAGTAGTTAGGCTTCTACTTCCCTCTTGTTCTTCCAGAACCAATAAATCCTGTCAACAAAACCAGGATCTTTAGCCCACTGCTGTGAAAGATTCTACAAGGATGATGGCTTGATTTGTGTTTAGAAGTTTTGATTTGAAATGGCCAGACCAATGGATAAAGACAGTGTAAGTAGTATTACATTACTATTATTATTATGTCTATTATTATTTTTACTAGTACTACTACTATTATTATCACCTGCTACTGGAAGAAACAAACCAGTAGTACCTATACTTAATTACTTTTATTTCCAGAAAATAATAAAGAAAAAGAACCAAACCAAAACAAGTCACTTCCTACCTTTTATATCAAGGGATGAAAAATTTCTCTTGGGCTCTTCTCCAATTTATCAAGACTCACAGCACTGAAAGGCAAACAAAACAGTGCTTTATAGAAGGCCAAGTGCACATTGCAAGGCTGAGCCACCAACTGATTGAAGTGACAGCAGTTACAACACGAATCGTTCCCAGAGCCTCTGTTCCATGGAATGTTCTGTGGAACTGCCATTTCTTTCCCAAAATACTAACTTCCAACACTTCCTAAACGTATTTGGTATTTTAAAACAACAGAAGTTAGTGAGACTCTGTGTGGAGGTCAGGTTTAAATTTATTTCCTTCTAAAGCACAGAGCTCTGTTCCATCACCCTTCCCTTCGGCTCTACGCTGCATCATGGTGAGCATTTGAGGAGGGCTCAAGAACCAATTCTATTTCTCTCTTTTTCTACTTCTCTCTATTCTTAAATCATTCCAGACAAGTCCAATGAAAAATGACAAGTTCAGCATCAAAGTCACACTTTTTCCCTTTGTCTGCTCAAGAACAGGCTCTAAATCCACTTCTTGCTGCCTTCAACGATTAAGACTTGCAAAACCATTTTTACATGTTTTACAGCTTTATCATAAAACCCACAGAACGCAAGCTCTCAATTACAGGAAAAGGTAATTCACAGGCAAATATCTAAAGGGATCACTTACTTGGAAATACATACCTTGATAGAGATCGCACTGAGAACGTTTCTGTGGGACTCTAAGGGAGACATATTTTCTGGGTACCCTGGAAACAAGAAAAGCTAGAATATATTACAGGACATCCCCACTTTTTCTACATATTCAAATAGGATTTTTAATAAAAACAATTCAGTTAAAAAAAGAAGGAAGAAAACCAAGGTGATTTTACTCAGCTATATTTACTCCCGATTTAGAGCAAAAAAAAAAGTCACGGGTGCTGCAAAGAAAAAAAAAGTGAACCATAAACGCCTACAGTAGAATTTTAAAACAAGTGCTTGGATAAAAGAATCTTATGGAACGTGAAGTAGAAAAAAGTGAAACCACTATCAGACCTGCCACTTTTCTCACCATTGTACAAGAACATCCTAAAAGCAGTATAAAGTCACTGCCTAAAACCGGTCATGGGATGTAACCAAGAACAATTCAGGCATTTGCTAATCTAGACAGAAACCTTTTCTGGATGCTAGTGTCAAATCACAAGTTTTGTCTTTCAGAAGCTCGACAATGCTGGAAAGCATTTTCCCTGGGGCTCGGGAGGGCAGGGGCGGAAGCGGGGATGAGTTTGCAGCTCGCACCTGGGCCATCCGAAGGGTACAGCCCGCCGGCTCCCCGCGCTGGGCATTCTCCCGGCCATCTCGGGCTTTACCGCTCAGCGCCGCTCCGTCCGTTTCCACGGCGCAAAGAGCCACGAGCACTAACGCGGGCAGCAGCCCCGTCACGCCGCCGATGTCGCAGCGCTCCCTGCTCGCAACGCCCGACACGCGGCGGAGCCGCCTCCGCCCGCAGCACCGGCAGCAGCCCGAGGGAGACGGCTGCGGCTCGGGGGCTCCTCCGGCGCCTCCGCCAGCCCGAGGGCGGCCGCCCCACCGGGACCGCGGCAGCGCCCGGCGCCGCTCGCCCGCGGCGGCTCCTGCAGCTCCCGGCCCGCGGCAGCAAAGCACCGCCTCGCCCTCCGCCATCGGCGGGCGGCAGCGCCCCCGCCCCCGGCACCGCTGAGTGAGGCCGACGAACCGGGCGGACGCTCCTTCCGCGCTCCTCAGCTCCACGCGGGCGCCCACACGGAGCCTTCGCCCCTCCAGCGTCGCCGTCCCGCGCGGGAGAGGCGCCGCCAGCTGCCCGCGCACAGCCCCGCGCGGCCGCCTGGCACGCCAGCCACTCACGGGCCGCGTCAGCCGTTGCGTCACACGCCGCGCCGGCAGCACGGCCTGCCGGGACTTGTAGTCTCGGGCTGACAGCCACGGCGCCCTCCCGCGCCACCGGGAGCTGCACTCCCTCCCGGGCATCAAACGGCTCCTTCGCCCCAGGGCGGGGAAGGACCCGAGGCAGCACCGCTCCTCCCGAATGCCCTCTCTTTTTCCCTCCAACTCTTTTTTCTTTTTTCACTCTGGTTTTCAACCCTTCCCTTCCCTCTTGCTCTCCTGCTTCCTTTCCTTTCCTTTCCTATCCCTTTCCCTTTCTTGTATTTCTGATCTTGGTTTATCTTTCTAGCTTTAGAATAAAACAGCAGCAGTAGAAACTGTCAGGATACCTGGGAGTAAAAAACAAACTCCAAAACGAAAATGATTTAAAGAAAACTATTTATTCCCTGGGAGCCTGAAATTTTCTACTGCTGCACGTGACATAGAGCTTTTAATCCCTTCTTATAGATAGTTGATATTTGATACTTACTTTATACAGCGCCCCCTGCCGTCTGTCCCGGCGCACTGCAGCCCCAGCGCTCCCTGTCGTCTGTCCCGGCGCACTGCAGGCACAGCGCCTCCTGCCGTCTGCACAGGCGCACTGCAGGCACAGCGCTGCGGCGGCGTTCGGTTCTGTTGAATGAAACTCGGCTGAATTCGGCTCCGTTCGGCTCTTGGTCTAAACTCGTTTCAGTTCGGCTCTTCGGCCGAACTCGGCACGATTGGGCTAAACTCGGTCATATTCGGCACATTGTCTAAAAGCGGCCAGTGTCGGCTACACTCGGCTGTTTTGGCCACACTCGGCTCTTCGGTTCAAGTCGGCTGTTTTCGGCTCCACTGCGCTCCTCGGGGAAACTCGGCTCTTTTCGGCCACACGCGGCTCTTCGGTGAAACTCGGCTGTTTCCGGCCACACTCGGCTCTTCGGCTCTTCGCAACTATTCGCCCCGGCTCGGCTCCCTCAGGGCGGGAAAGCGGCCGTGACAGGACCCCGGCACAGAGACCCGTTTACCCACATGCCTGTCACAAACCCGCCAAAATACGCTCGCCCGCGGCGCCGCTGAGACCACAGCGCGTGTCGGGTACAGCTAAAACGCCACAGAAAATCCCACTGGGGCCGCGCCGGCTTCGGTCTTACACGCAGGCAGCCCTGAAGACGGACTGGGGCCTTCAATTTACGCGCCATTTCTGCCCCCATCTCGAGAAGGTCAACCAAAAGTCCGCGACACCCGCGACTCGCCACTCCCAACGTGGCGGCCTCTCGGCGCAGGGCTGCAGTACCGCGCTCTGCCCACAAGGCGGCAGCACTGCCGCCCGCCCCAGCCGGGGCCGCAGCGCGCCTCGGGGCTGCGGGCAGCGAAGGCGGCAAAAAACAACAGGGGCGACCCCCGACAAAAACTGCTCGGAAATAAATGCCAAAAACCCGCCGCTTACCCGACATGACCCAAACAAGCCCCGTTGTTTTAAATTAGATTTAAATACATTTGATATTTCTATTTTTCGTATTTATATTCACATGCATATTTATAGTGGACATGGATGCAGTATGTCATTTATACACTATATTATGTCTATTCCTTATACTATATTATGTCTATTCCTACTAATAATATTTATTTATCTTTTGTGGTTTTATAAATATCTTTATGTATTGATTCTATATTTATATTTTTTAAATTCTATTTCTATAACACTTTTATTATTTAAAATTAAAATCCCTTTCTAACTCAATACATACAAAAAACCCTTTCTTTTACACTATATTGAAATATTTTTATAGTTATAGCTTGCATGACTATATTCAAATTAATATTTATAGTTTATATTGATGCATTACATTAATAACTATATATAATATGCACCTTATTCAAAACTATACGGGAATTATTTTTTAAATTATTTACCATATCTACTGCTACAACTTCTTTTTCCCTTATATTTCTAATTTTTATATAAATCTTTAATGTGTTTACTATATATTTCTATACTTATATTTCTACTTTTATATTATTTGTATTTGTCATTTTTATACTAAAACCCCTGCTTTGGCATAGAAAAAGCAAAACCATTCATTATTTTAAACTACCTAAATTTTTTTAATATTTATATTTATCATAATATACAACAAATGATAGATATAGATAGATAGATAGATCACATCCATATTTATATCTATTTTATATCCATTTCCTATAATATTTTTAATAAGATATATACAGTATTACTTGTATTATATAATGTATCAATTTATGTTATTTTACATTTACAATTTATTATTAAATTTTTTATATATCTGCATATAGTTGCAATACATTTATATATTTGTATTTTTGTTTGGGTCGTATTTACATTTATATTCTCAATTCATATATCTATAAACAGACACAATACTCTACTATAATTAGAATAACTTATTGAAACATATAATGACTTAAGTTACATGTTAAATTTTAAAAATTGATCGAATATATAAAAATAAAATTGGCTCATTCCCATTGCTACACATCTATTTCTTTTGTTTCAATAGAGTTAGAGTCATAATTGTATATTTAAAATCCAATTCCTAAATGAAATGACAGAACAAACAGCACCAAATTCCCACCAATATCTTCCAAAAACATCAAGGAATCTCCAACAGCCAAACAAGTGTCAGCGAAAAAACAAAGAACACTCTTTACAATAACAATTCTCATCACGACAGAAAAATGGAACCAAAATAAAAGAAAATCCTATAGAAACACACACAGCAAATTACAAAAAGTACTTAAAAAAAGTCAAACCAATCTACTAAACTCAAGACAGTGCCACTCATCCTCAACGTTACTAAAAAAAAAAACAAAAAAAAAAACCAAAATTCTACAAAATTCTACCTCTACACTAACTCAAAGAATAAACAATCCTCTGTAAAAATAACGTTAAAACCTGAACTAATTAACAAAATGGAAAAACATCTCAACCACTAAAAACTAAGAAATTAACTACCCAAATAAAGAAATACTTTAAAAACCCACCATATAAATATCCATGTTCCCAAAAAAAACCCTGATAAACAATACTCAAATACATTAAAAGACAACAACAACAACAAAAGAAAATAAAGAAACCAACAACAAGAATAATACCAAAAAACAGATAAACTTAAATCTGCAACAAAAAAATTATTCCCAGCTGAATAAACCCATAGTGCCTCAAGCGATCAAAATAAAAATACCACCTAGAGACAAACACAAAGACTAAAGACATACGTAACCATAAACCATGTCCCCCAAATTACCCGTAACCATAAAACATACACTACAATCGAACAAACCAAACACATAAAAGCCCTGGAAGACGATAAACACACATGCAATTACCGAGATTAAAAACCCGCGGCTACGAACGACACGACGCTCCCCCAAGCCCCCCAAAACAAACACTACACACTCACGCTAATAAAAGCCGCCGCAACAGAATTAAAATGCGAACCGCTGCTTCGCGCTACGACCCGTAAAAACCATTGCGCGCCCTTCTAAACATAATACCCAGGAAAAAAAAAAAAAATCCGACTACAAAACCCAATCCAAAACAAACCTTTACCAGCCCTACCGGCACCGAGAACCGTGCCGCTCGGGAAGAACACCGCATCCCTTAGCGTACGCCCGCTGCAAACCGAACACAGCCACGCAATCAACGCCTCCAAAGCGCCTCCGAGCCGCGGCACCGCCGAGCTTTGAGCGGCCGAACCCCGCGCTCGCTGCCGGCCCCGGACGGAGCGCGGCTCCCGGCAGGGAAGCGGCTCCTGCGGCGGCTGCTCCGGCACGCGGGGCCGGCGCCGTCCCGGGGAGCCCCGCCCGCTGCCCCTGCCCGGCGGGGCCGGCACCGGGCCCGGGGCTCCCGGCGGCGCCCCGGCCCCGCGCCCGGAGCGGACGGAGCGGCCGGCACCGCCCGGGCCGGCGCAGCAGCGCCCGCGCCGCCTCCGCCGCCCTCGGCCGGCCCGGCCCGGCTCCCCTCGGCTCGCACCGGCGCGGCTCCGCCACCGCCGCCCTCGGCCGGCCCGGCCGCGCCGAATCCCCCGTGCGCCCCGGCAGCCGCCCGGGCCGTGCCGGCAGCGCTCCCGAGCGGGAACGTTCCGGGCCGGGCCGCGGGCACGACGAGCGCCCTCCGATGCAGCGGCACAGCCCCATTGCAGCCCTGCAAACGCTGCCGGAGCTGCGGCTCCCCGCAAGCCAACCCCGAAACCGACGCCGCAGGCGGGGCGCACCTCACTCCAACAAGGGCAAAGAAATGTGTTCTCCCCTCCAATTTCACCCCCTACGACAGCAGAAAAGAAGGGGCGCTCCTCAAATGAAAGCCTTCGACTGATGGCAAAGGGCGATTTCGACCTCCATTCAAACCCTTCAAAAGGAGGGACACAAGGGCTGGCCCCTCCATTTAAACCCGAGGGTGATGAAAATGTGGTGGCTGCCTTCAAATCAAACCCAGAATACCACAAGAATACTTTCCCCATTCCCCTTAGAATAGAACGCAGGGATTCCCTGTCACCCCAGGGATACCCCTAACAGCCTGGAAAAGGCAGCTTTTCCCGCAATCAACACCCTTAAAACCACAAGTCAAGAGGGATCACCTCAGTTCAAACGCAGACAAAAAGAGAAGAGGAGCTGCTTCCTTCTCCTTAATCCCTTTTGTCTTCATAAGCTCCATTTTTGTTCCTGGGGATCCGGGGAGGGACCGGCAAGATGAAATTGCAAAGGGGAAGGAGAAAATTCCCCGCTCCAAACCCACACGGGCTCACCTGTTCGGCTGCTGCTCCCCGGCACAAAGATTCGTCCCTCGGCGCCTCCTTTAAGCGATGCTCCGCGGATCCAGGCGCGGATCCAGGTGTCCCCCCGACCCTGTGAGAAGCTCCCGCAGCCCTTCCACGAGACAGCGCCGGCAGCGCCCCATAAACCCCTCCACTCAGCAGCTCCGTGCAAAAGGGAGCCGAGGCAAAGCCTCCCCCTAAAGCAGCCTGGCCCCGGCAGGAGCCGGCCCCTCCTCATCCTCGCACTCACACCTGGGCTGCTCCGAGCCCCCATCATCCTCGCACTCACACCTGGGCTGCTCCGAGCCCCCATCATATATTTTTCATATTTATATTCGCATTTATATTTAGAATTTATATTACTGTATAATAAGCATTGTATTATATATTGCATCTCTTCATGTTACTTACATAGATTTCTATTTCTATTCATAGTTTGGCATTATATCTTTTTATCTCTATATATTTATTATATATTTCTGTATGTCGATTTACATTTCTATAGTACTTATATTATTTAAAATAAAACGAAATAAAAAGCAAAGACACCCCTTTATTTAAAACACATTTAAAATTTTAAAAATAATTTTGTCATAATTCTATTCACATCTAGATTTGTAATTTTCATTTGTTATATTTGTAGATATTATATATATTGGAGAGAATACCTTTTTATAGAATAATAGATATATTCTTTTGACACAATATATTTCTTTTACTTATATTTATATATATTAAATATTTATTGATATCGACATATATACGATATATTTGGATTTCTATTTCTATATTTTTTATTAAATCTCCAGCCTATACCCCAATAAAAGCCAAACAATCCCCAATGTATTTAAAGTATATTTAAACATAAATCCTGTCACAGCTGCATTGCACAGCAGTGCCCCAAGCTAATCTGACACTTGTTCATCTCCTGGACCTGAATCTGAACCCGCTCACCTTGATCGCACCTGGCAGAACCATTTTCGTACCTTTTTCTGGCATTTCTTGTTTTTGTTTTTTTTTTTTCTTGAGTTTTTGTGGCCTTTATTGCCTCTCTTTCTTGCCTTGTTTCTTGGGGCTTTTACTCCCTTTTTCCTTGATTTTTTTCTGGCATTTGTTGGGGTTTTTTCTTCATTTCTTCTTGCCCATCTTGGTGTTTTTTCTGGTTTTATCTTGCCCCCTTGGGTTTTTTTTCTGTTTTTCTGGATTTTTCTTTGCCATTTTCTTTTGTTTCTTTTTTTTTTTTTTTTTTTTTTCTTGGATTTTTTCTTCCCCATCTTGGTTTTTTGTTCTGATTTTATTTCTTGCCCATCTTGGGGTTTTTCCCTGGTCTGTTTTCAGGGATTTTTCTTGCCCATTTTGGGTTCTTTTCTGTTGTTTTTTTTCTGGGTTTTTCTTAGGGTTTTTTTCCGTTTTTTTTTCTGGGATTTTTCTCGCCCATCTTGGGGTTCTATTCTGGGCTTTTTCTTGCCCATCTTGGGGTTTTCTTCTGCGTTTTTTTCTTGCCCATCTTGTTGTTGTTGTTTGGGGTTTTTTGTTTGTTTTTGGTTTTGTTTTTTTTTTTCCTATTTTTTTTTTCCTGTGGTATTTCTGGGATTTTTCTTGCCCATCTTGGGTTTTTTTTTTTGGGGGGGGGGCGGTTTTCTCGCCCATCTCGAGTTTTTTTTCTGTGGGTTTGTTTTTTGTTGTTTTTTTTTTTTTTTTTTTTTATGTCTTCCTTCCTTCCTCCCTGCCTGTCCTTCCTTCTTTCTTCCTTTCAGTTCCTTTCCTTATTATCTTTTTTTCTTTTTCTTCCTTTCTTTCCCTGTATTTCTAATCTTGGTTTTCCTTTCTAGCTTTAGAATAAAAAAGCAGCAGTAGTAACTTTCAGGCTACCTGGGAGTAAAAAAACTCCAAAACGAAAATGATTGAAAGAAAACTATTTATTCCCTGGGAGCCTGAAATTTTCTACTGCTGCACGTGACACAGAGCTTTTTATTCCTTCTTATAGATAGTTGATATTTGATACTCACTTTATACAGCGCCCCCTGCCGTCTGCACCGGCGCACTGCGGGCAGAGCGCTGCGGCGTCGTTCGGTTCTGTTGAAATAAACTCGGCTAAATTAGGCTTGGTTCGGCTTAGGTCTAAAATCGTTTCGGTTCGGCTTTTCGTCTAAATTCGGCTTTTCCGGCTCTTCGGCTGAACTCGGCCCGGTTGGGCTAAAGTCGGTCATATTCGGCTCTTTGTCTAAATGCGGCCAATGTCGGCTACACTCGGCTATCATCGGCTCTTCGTCTCAAGTCGGCTGCGTTCGGCTACACTCGGCTCTTCGTCTCAAGTCGGCTGCGTTCGGCTACACTCGGCTCTTCGTCTCAAGTCGGCTGTGTTCGCCTACACTCGGCTCTTCGGCTCTTCGGAACTATTCGCCCCGGCTCGGCTCCCTCAGGGCGGGAAGGCGGACGTGACAGGACCCCGGCACAGCGAGGCGTTTAACCCACATGCCTGTCACAAACCCGCCGAAATACGCCCGCCCGCGGCGCCGCTGAGACCACAGCATGTGTCGGGTACACTTGAAACGCCACAGAAAATACCACCGGGGCCGCGCCGGGGTCGGTATTCCATGCAGGCAGTCCACTGACACCCACCCCGGTCCTCCGCTTCCCCGCCCTTTTCGCCGCCCTGTTGAGAAGGTCAATTGAAAGTCCGCGACATCCGCGACTCGCCACTCCCAAGGTGGCGGCCTCTCGGCGCAGGGCTGCAGTACCGCGCTCTGCCCACAAGGCGGCAGCACTGCCGCCCGCCCCAGCCGGGGCCGCAGCGCGCCTCGGGGCTGCGGGCAGCGAAGGCGGCAAAAAACAACAGGGGCGACCCCCGCCGAAAACTGCTCTGAAATAAATGCCCCAAAACAACCGGGAAGAGGAAAAAAAAACTTCTGCCTCTAGTCTAATAGGATAAAACAAAACAAAACCCCAACAATTTCTTTAAAAAAAAAAAATTAAATCTTTTTAAAAAAATTTTTTTCATATTAATATTCACATTTCTATTTAATAATGTATATTGATGTACACTGTCCATTTATACATTTGTTTTTATGAATACATTTCTATTCCATATTGCATATATCCCTAAAACTTAAATTTATTGTTATATTTTTATACATATTTTTACATAGTAAGTATATATTTCTGTTAGGATTTTTACTTCTGTAACACTCACAGTACTCAAAATAAAACCCCTACCTCTACCCCATACATGGCAAAAAAAAACCCCGTTCATTTCAACTGTATTTGAATTAAAAAAAAAATAAATTCAAATTTATATTTAAAATGTTTACTGATGTATGATCGATTTTGCATTCATATTTAGCGATTTATTTATAAATTTATATTCTATGTTACATGTGTTCCTATTACTTATATTTTTATATACTTTTACTCATATCTTTATATATTTATTATATCTTTCTGTGTTAGGATTTTTACATCTGTAACACTTACATTATTTAAAATAAAAACCCTGCCTCTACCCACATTAAAGCCAAAAAGAACCTCAGTCTTCTCAACTGTATTTAAATATTTTTTAAAATTCAATTTTCCAGGTTGATATTCACTTTTACATTTAAAATGTATACTAATGTATACTCTTATTTGTATTCTCCATTACATCTCTTCCTATTATTTATATTTACTTATATTTTGTGTTTATATATATATATTTCTATCTCGATTTAATATCTCAATATTAAGAAATATGTAACAATAATATCTACATTCATATTATTTAAAATGAAAACCCTGCCTCTAACCCAATAATAAAAAAGACCCCAACCCTTTCTTTTAAAAAATATTTAAATAGGTTTTATCCTTATGTCTGATTTTTATATTCGTATTTCTATTTATAATAATGTATATTAATGTCTATTGCTTACTTATACATTTATCTTTACCAATGTCAAGTTATAAATAAATTTACATTCTATACTACATCTGATGCGAGTAGTTATTTATATATTTTTATACATTGATTAAATATTTCTGCGTCAAGATTTTTACTTCTCTAACACTTATAATATTCAAAATCAAACCCCTGCCTCTACTTCAATAAAAGCCAAAACATTCCCTTTCTTTTAAACTATATTTACAGATTTTTATATTTATATTCCCGTATAATGTTATTTATATTCTGTACTACAACTCTTCATATTACTTACATATATTTATATATACATTTATATTCATGCTTTAGCAATTTCTCTTTATATATTTATTATATATTTCTATCTTAAGATCCACATTTCTATATTACTTATATTATTTAAAATAAAACTCCTGCCTCTAACCAAATAAAAACCAACGACACCCCTTTATTTGAACCAGATTTAAAATTTAGGAAGTAAATTTATTTTTCAAAATTAGAATGATATTTATATGGATATTTTTATTTATTTTATTCATAGGTATTATATATATTAGAGAGAATACCTTCTAATAGAATCATAGATATATATTTTCTGTATTATATATTTTTTTTTACTTATATTTATTTAAATTAAATATGTATAGATATTTGTATTTCTATATATATTTGTATATCTGAATTTATATTTTATTTCTATCATTTATTTAAAAACCCCAGCCTATAACCTAATAAAACCCCCAATTTACTTTTACTCTATTTAAATATTTTTATTTTTACAATCTATATTTATATATCTTTGTATATATATATATATATATATATAAAAAATAGACTATCATTTACCGATATGATAATATGTTCCAATTATATACCATGTATTATAGTGTTATGTATGTATCTGTTATCTATATTTATGTTTACCACTCTAATTTTAGATTTATTTTTAAATTCATATTTATTGCTATTTTCATCTCTATATTAAACCATACAAGTTCACTAACCCGACACACCGGAGCCACAACGATACCGTACCTTTGTCAGCGCTGGCACGCAGCACACGCCCGTCCCGTCGCAGCACATCAAAACAAAACCTATTTCTATCACTAACGTAACAAACATCCCACAACGTCACTGAACCCCAATAAAAACTCAAATAAACCTAACTGTAAATCAACTTTAAATCCCACTATAAAGTAGCCCAAAACCTCTGCACATGCTCATCATAAACTTCCTCCTAAACCAGTATCTCAAAAACCCCAAAAAAACTCAAATACACCTTGAAAATGACACAACTGCTAATAAAAACAAACACCCATTAAAAATTAAATCAAACCAACTCACGAGACTCAAAACTGTACAACTGACCCTGAACATTACTAAAAAAAGTCCCCAAAGCTCTACCTTTATGCTCATGCACAAATAACAACCTATCATCTATACAAGTTATTTGAAAAAATTAAAAAAAATAATTAAAACCATGAAAATAAAAAATCTAAACTATTAAAATACTAAAAAATATCACTGCCTAAATTAAAAAACGTATTGCCTATAAAAACCCACCATATAAATGCCCCTGTCCCAAAAAATAAAAACAAAAAAAACTATCGAACCAGAAAGAAATCACAACTTAGGAACACTAAAACCATAGCGTTCAAGAAGTCACACCACATCCCTTATCATACACCAACTAGAAACAACAGAAAACAATACAAGGAATTCTTAAAAACCACCTTAAGACCACTACATTGAAAAACATTTCAAAAATTAAAAACTGCATCTAACAAAAGCCATCTAATAAATTCACACCCAAAACTCCAGCAGCCCAGCTGGCCCTACCAAAGCTCTATGTTTATGCATACAACAAACAAAACCAAAATCCCAGTAATACCCATCAGAAATCTATGAAAGAATCCTATTGAAATTAATCCTGCCTCAAATACAAACCAACCAATCCAGAAAGACAGCTTCACTCAAAAAACAATTTACACAGAGTTAATAATACCAAGAAATAAAACAACACACCATATACCACCAATGAATATCATAGTGAAGTAAAAAAAAACACTACATTTTTTCCTTTTTGTTTTTTAAACTAACTTCTTTTATTAGCTAGAACAAAAGCTTTTGCCAGGACTGCAACAACAACAACTTCTTTTTTTCCTTCTCCTTCTAAAATGTCCCTTCTCACTCCCAAATTCCTTTCAACTCCTGAGTTTACATCCAAGCAAAAAGCAAAATTCGTGCACTCGTGCGTCCGATGCTCCTGTCAGGTTCTCTGTTTCCCTCCACATCTTCTTACACTTTCAGTCCTCACGCTGTCCCGCCGTGATGAGTCTGACAGAAGAATTGGCACAAGTTAACAGAGCATTTCCCTCCCTCCCTGTCTCTGCTTTCCTCAGCGCATTTCAATCCATCCCAGGCCTGCAGCGATGCCCGCTCACCCCAAAGCTCACAGCAAGCACGCAGCAGCTCAGGCTCGCTCGGCTCCGGGGCTCTGTGCCTTGGATAGCCGAGGAAACTTCTGATGAGCCTCCGTTCCAATAAACTGGAATGCAAACTCACCTCCATCTCAGAGCCTCAGTGACCTCGCCCAGCCCCTTCATGACTTGCAGGCACAAGGATGCAAAGCAGCTTTTTGTCTTTTCTCCGGAGTGCCAACGGGTCAAATATGTCGGCTTTGACATCACTGATTACCCTCTCTTTGAAGTCTCCCAAGGACACTTTTAAAGAAAAGACAGAAGACTGCTGGTACATCCATGTGGGATCAGGAGGAAAGCAGCAAGGATCCGAGGCCAGCGGCGCGGCCGGGCAGTGCCACGTCCCTGCCACCCTGTGACAAGGCACACGGCTGCAGAGCCCCAGAGCCTGCAGGCCCTGCAGCTGCCACACGGATGGACCTGGTTCCCTCCCCGGGTGCCCAGGGGGGGAAACCTGAGGGCAGGCGTCCTCCCCGAGGGTGCACCCGGAGCCCCGGGCAGGGATGGAGTCGCCGGCTGCTCTCTGGGGACGAGACCCTCCCTGCAGGCGACGCTGCCTCGTCCTCTCCCTCCCCGTGGGACAGGGACCTCCAGGCTCTGCGACCAGCCTCCTTCCGTCAGCGTCCCGGTGCTGTGTCACAGCCACAGGGGTCAATTCGTGGTGAGTACCGATGGCACGCAAATGGCAGCCCGAGGAAATCGTCTTCTGGGCTCTAAGTGGTTGGGACAGGGTCTGATTTTCTCTTTTGTATCTGTATGATGATTAGTACAACAGGGCTCTGATGGATGACGTGGCAACACAGATTTATATTAAAAACCCCTCGACAGGATTACATCGACTTCTAGGAAAAGACAAAAGCTTAGGACCCTTCCGAAATCTACTTTTAATCCAAAGCACGGGGCTTGTCAGCACGCTGCACCTTCCAGCTTTTCAAAGCAGCTTACCTCTGAAGACCAGCAAACACTGATTTCTACAGAAACAACGGGCAACCCCCAGGCTAACCTCAGCACTACTGTTTAATAGGGGACCTGCCAGCGTGCCAGTCCAGCTTCAAGTGTGCTTTACTTCAGTCTAACATCCCCACAAAATTCTTCTCACATCTTCCAACCCTGAAATCTTATTTTCCCCTAAAGCTTCTCTTCATTAGCAATTTCCAAGTAACATGGGATTTTTACAACATTCAAAAATGTCATGCTGGACTGTGCTACAGAGTAATCTGCAAATATAAGCTTAGCAAAGTTTGAATTGACTTGTCCAGAGAAAAAACCTACAAGTGAACACCTACACCCGCCTACAAAGAGCTAACAAGCCCCTGGCAGCTGCCAGCATCAAAGCACAGCGGATGTTTCTAATACAGGGTAAGGATAACAATATCACCTCCTGTTCTCTCCAGCTTCTTTTCCCTGCAGTCCTATTTTGCTTCTTAGGATTTTTTTAGTCTCTGCATCTTCTTGGACAGCACCGAGCCCGACGGCAAGGAGACGAGAGTCTTTCCCTGCCGTGCGGAGAGAACCAGGAAAACAGTTAAAGTAAGAACAGGGCAGTTTGAAATTCATACTTGCAACGAGAAGCAGCGCCTAACCAACAGAACAAAAGGAAACAAACCACGATACCTGCCTGGGGACAGAAGACATATAAACTCTCCAGGATTTACAATTCCAGCGACCAACCCCTTCAGGACAGCAGCCAAGTGTCCCATGGGGTGGTGCTGCACCAAAGAACCATCTGAGAGGTTCCAAAGAGTGAAATGCACAATATTTTGCAAAGACAAAAAATCTTGCAAAATCACAAAAATACAATAGATGTAAACTACAGGGCAAGAGTACAAGTGTTACCTTTGGGAGCTGGAACCATCCAGGTGAGCACCTGATAACTGCATCCTCACCAGAGTTTGAGCCCTTCAGGACACAGAAGGGTTTTCCCCAGGAATTTCACACTGAGTTTTGACAGAAGCGCGCTCGCCGGATCCTCAGAAACGTCGCCCATTCTCCAGGTGTCTGGAGAGAACTGCAAATGGCTCTCACGCAGTTTGAGCTAGTTCTGTAAGGTCTCAGGGGGAATTTCACCAGATGCAACCAAATTGGGCAACTCCCAGTGGGACAGAAGGAACCCAAAGCTTGGGTTCGCAGAGCTGCAGCAAATACTGAGGAAACAAACAAAACAGCATCAAAAATAATAAACCATCCTTCTTTTTTCTCTTGCTTTTGTTTTTTTCTTATTCAGATCAGCACAGCAATTAAAGAGAAGGTGAAAAACTCACCATTACTGAACATTTCATCACCTGTAAGCTGAGCATCCTTAGCAGAGAGGACTCCAAAGTTAAAATTCACCCATCCCTGGGAAAGAAAACCAAATATCGTATGATAAACAGTCAAACAGCAGACATAAAAATTTGTTTCCTCTAAGGACTTTCAGGTACGTATGTATCTTTGCATTACACATGAGAACATACACTTTATACCATCACCTAATACATAATAATTTACCTTTAAATTTTGATAGTATAGCATGAATTTTTTACTTAAATTGGTGATCTATTATTATTCAGTTGGTGCCTAAAAGTATTTCTGCTGTCACGTTCAAAAAAACATGAATTTTTTTTTTACTGTAAGGAGCAATTGATTTCAAAGTCATCACAAGCCCATCAAAACACAAAGCTCTGTTCACTGGACGGCTCTGTGAGCTAGAAGTAGTTAGGCTTCTACTTCCCTCTTGTTCTTCCAGAACCAATAAATCCTGTCAACAAAACCAGGATCTTTAGCCCACTGCTGTGAAAGATTCTACAAGGATGATGGCTTGATTTGTGTTTAGAAGTTTTGATTTGAAATGGCCAGACCAATGGATAAAGACAGTGTAAGTAGTATTACATTACTATTATTATTATGTCTATTATTATTTTTACTAGTACTACTACTATTATTATCACCTGCTACTGGAAGAAACAAACCAGTAGTACCTATACTTAATTACTTTTATTTCCAGAAAATAATAAAGAAAAAGAACCAAACCAAAACAAGTCACTTCCTACCTTTTATATCAAGGGATGAAAAATTTCTCTTGGGCTCTTCTCCAATTTATCAAGACTCACAGCACTGAAAGGCAAACAAAACAGTGCTTTATAGAAGGCCAAGTGCACATTGCAAGGCTGAGCCACCAACTGATTGAAGTGACAGCAGTTACAACACGAATCGTTCCCAGAGCCTCTGTTCCATGGAATGTTCTGTGGAACTGCCATTTCTTTCCCAAAATACTAACTTCCAACACTTCCTAAACGTATTTGGTATTTTAAAACAACAGAAGTTAGTGAGACTCTGTGTGGAGGTCAGGTTTAAATTTATTTCCTTCTAAAGCACAGAGCTCTGTTCCATCACCCTTCCCTTCGGCTCTACGCTGCATCATGGTGAGCATTTGAGGAGGGCTCAAGAACCAATTCTATTTCTCTCTTTTTCTACTTCTCTCTATTCTTAAATCATTCCAGACAAGTCCAATGAAAAATGACAAGTTCAGCATCAAAGTCACACTTTTTCCCTTTGTCTGCTCAAGAACAGGCTCTAAATCCACTTCTTGCTGCCTTCAACGATTAAGACTTGCAAAACCATTTTTACATGTTTTACAGCTTTATCATAAAACCCACAGAACGCAAGCTCTCAATTACAGGAAAAGGTAATTCACAGGCAAATATCTAAAGGGATCACTTACTTGGAAATACATACCTTGATAGAGATCGCACTGAGAACGTTTCTGTGGGACTCTAAGGGAGACATATTTTCTGGGTACCCTGGAAACAAGAAAAGCTAGAATATATTACAGGACATCCCCACTTTTTCTACATATTCAAATAGGATTTTTAATAAAAACAATTCAGTTAAAAAAAGAAGGAAGAAAACCAAGGTGATTTTACTCAGCTATATTTACTCCCGATTTAGAGCAAAAAAAAAAGTCACGGGTGCTGCAAAGAAAAAAAAAGTGAACCATAAACGCCTACAGTAGAATTTTAAAACAAGTGCTTGGATAAAAGAATCTTATGGAACGTGAAGTAGAAAAAAGTGAAACCACTATCAGACCTGCCACTTTTCTCACCATTGTACAAGAACATCCTAAAAGCAGTATAAAGTCACTGCCTAAAACCGGTCATGGGATGTAACCAAGAACAATTCAGGCATTTGCTAATCTAGACAGAAACCTTTTCTGGATGCTAGTGTCAAATCACAAGTTTTGTCTTTCAGAAGCTCGACAATGCTGGAAAGCATTTTCCCTGGGGCTCGGGAGGGCAGGGGCGGAAGCGGGGATGAGTTTGCAGCTCGCACCTGGGCCATCCGAAGGGTACAGCCCGCCGGCTCCCCGCGCTGGGCATTCTCCCGGCCATCTCGGGCTTTACCGCTCAGCGCCGCTCC
This sequence comes from Ammospiza caudacuta, assembly GCF_027887145.1. Lineage (NCBI taxonomy): Eukaryota > Metazoa > Chordata > Aves > Passeriformes > Passerellidae > Ammospiza > Ammospiza caudacuta. The sequence goes on from NC_080597.1 coordinate 122,454, forward strand.
GTCCGTTTCCACGGCGCAAAGAGCCACGAGCACTAACGCGGGCAGCAGCCCCGTCACGCCGCCGATGTCGCAGCGCTCCCTGCTCGCAACGCCCGACACGCGGCGGAGCCGCCTCCGCCCGCAGCACCGGCAGCAGCCCGAGGGAGACGGCTGCGGCTCGGGGGCTCCTCCGGCGCCTCCGCCAGCCCGAGGGCGGCCGCCCCACCGGGACCGCGGCAGCGCCCGGCGCCGCTCGCCCGCGGCGGCTCCTGCAGCTCCCGGCCCGCGGCAGCAAAGCACCGCCTCGCCCTCCGCCATCGGCGGGCGGCAGCGCCCCCGCCCCCGGCACCGCTGAGTGAGGCCGACGAACCGGGCGGACGCTCCTTCCGCGCTCCTCAGCTCCACGCGGGCGCCCACACGGAGCCTTCGCCCCTCCAGCGTCGCCGTCCCGCGCGGGAGAGGCGCCGCCAGCTGCCCGCGCACAGCCCCGCGCGGCCGCCTGGCACGCCAGCCACTCACGGGCCGCGTCAGCCGTTGCGTCACACGCCGCGCCGGCAGCACGGCCTGCCGGGACTTGTAGTCTCGGGCTGACAGCCACGGCGCCCTCCCGCGCCACCGGGAGCTGCACTCCCTCCCGGGCATCAAACGGCTCCTTCGCCCCAGGGCGGGGAAGGACCCGAGGCAGCACCGCTCCTCCCGAATGCCCTCTCTTTTTCCCTCCAACTCTTTTTTCTTTTTTCACTCTGGTTTTCAACCCTTCCCTTCCCTCTTGCTCTCCTGCTTCCTTTCCTTTCCTTTCCTATCCCTTTCCCTTTCTTGTATTTCTGATCTTGGTTTATCTTTCTAGCTTTAGAATAAAACAGCAGCAGTAGAAACTGTCAGGATACCTGGGAGTAAAAAACAAACTCCAAAACGAAAATGATTTAAAGAAAACTATTTATTCCCTGGGAGCCTGAAATTTTCTACTGCTGCACGTGACATAGAGCTTTTAATCCCTTCTTATAGATAGTTGATATTTGATACTTACTTTATACAGCGCCCCCTGCCGTCTGTCCCGGCGCACTGCAGCCCCAGCGCTCCCTGTCGTCTGTCCCGGCGCACTGCAGGCACAGCGCCTCCTGCCGTCTGCACAGGCGCACTGCAGGCACAGCGCTGCGGCGGCGTTCGGTTCTGTTGAATGAAACTCGGCTGAATTCGGCTCCGTTCGGCTCTTGGTCTAAACTCGTTTCAGTTCGGCTCTTCGGCCGAACTCGGCACGATTGGGCTAAACTCGGTCATATTCGGCACATTGTCTAAAAGCGGCCAGTGTCGGCTACACTCGGCTGTTTTGGCCACACTCGGCTCTTCGGTTCAAGTCGGCTGTTTTCGGCTCCACTGCGCTCCTCGGGGAAACTCGGCTCTTTTCGGCCACACGCGGCTCTTCGGTGAAACTCGGCTGTTTCCGGCCACACTCGGCTCTTCGGCTCTTCGCAACTATTCGCCCCGGCTCGGCTCCCTCAGGGCGGGAAAGCGGCCGTGACAGGACCCCGGCACAGAGACCCGTTTACCCACATGCCTGTCACAAACCCGCCAAAATACGCTCGCCCGCGGCGCCGCTGAGACCACAGCGCGTGTCGGGTACAGCTAAAACGCCACAGAAAATCCCACTGGGGCCGCGCCGGCTTCGGTCTTACACGCAGGCAGCCCTGAAGACGGACTGGGGCCTTCAATTTACGCGCCATTTCTGCCCCCATCTCGAGAAGGTCAACCAAAAGTCCGCGACACCCGCGACTCGCCACTCCCAACGTGGCGGCCTCTCGGCGCAGGGCTGCAGTACCGCGCTCTGCCCACAAGGCGGCAGCACTGCCGCCCGCCCCAGCCGGGGCCGCAGCGCGCCTCGGGGCTGCGGGCAGCGAAGGCGGCAAAAAACAACAGGGGCGACCCCCGACAAAAACTGCTCGGAAATAAATGCCAAAAACCCGCCGCTTACCCGACATGACCCAAACAAGCCCCGTTGTTTTAAATTAGATTTAAATACATTTGATATTTCTATTTTTCGTATTTATATTCACATGCATATTTATAGTGGACATGGATGCAGTATGTCATTTATACACTATATTATGTCTATTCCTTATACTATATTATGTCTATTCCTACTAATAATATTTATTTATCTTTTGTGGTTTTATAAATATCTTTATGTATTGATTCTATATTTATATTTTTTAAATTCTATTTCTATAACACTTTTATTATTTAAAATTAAAATCCCTTTCTAACTCAATACATACAAAAAACCCTTTCTTTTACACTATATTGAAATATTTTTATAGTTATAGCTTGCATGACTATATTCAAATTAATATTTATAGTTTATATTGATGCATTACATTAATAACTATATATAATATGCACCTTATTCAAAACTATACGGGAATTATTTTTTAAATTATTTACCATATCTACTGCTACAACTTCTTTTTCCCTTATATTTCTAATTTTTATATAAATCTTTAATGTGTTTACTATATATTTCTATACTTATATTTCTACTTTTATATTATTTGTATTTGTCATTTTTATACTAAAACCCCTGCTTTGGCATAGAAAAAGCAAAACCATTCATTATTTTAAACTACCTAAATTTTTTTAATATTTATATTTATCATAATATACAACAAATGATAGATATAGATAGATAGATAGATAGATCACATCCATATTTATATCTATTTTATATCCATTTCCTATAATATTTTTAATAAGATATATACAGTATTACTTGTATTATATAATGTATCAATTTATGTTATTTTACATTTACAATTTATTATTAAATTTTTTATATATCTGCATATAGTTGCAATACATTTATATATTTGTATTTTTGTTTGGGTCGTATTTACATTTATATTCTCAATTCATATATCTATAAACAGACACAATACTCTACTATAATTAGAATAACTTATTGAAACATATAATGACTTAAGTTACATGTTAAATTTTAAAAATTGATCGAATATATAAAAATAAAATTGGCTCATTCCCATTGCTACACATCTATTTCTTTTGTTTCAATAGAGTTAGAGTCATAATTGTATATTTAAAATCCAATTCCTAAATGAAATGACAGAACAAACAGCACCAAATTCCCACCAATATCTTCCAAAAACATCAAGGAATCTCCAACAGCCAAACAAGTGTCAGCGAAAAAACAAAGAACACTCTTTACAATAACAATTCTCATCACGACAGAAAAATGGAACCAAAATAAAAGAAAATCCTATAGAAACACACACAGCAAATTACAAAAAGTACTTAAAAAAAGTCAAACCAATCTACTAAACTCAAGACAGTGCCACTCATCCTCAACGTTACTAAAAAAAAAAACAAAAAAAAAAACCAAAATTCTACAAAATTCTACCTCTACACTAACTCAAAGAATAAACAATCCTCTGTAAAAATAACGTTAAAACCTGAACTAATTAACAAAATGGAAAAACATCTCAACCACTAAAAACTAAGAAATTAACTACCCAAATAAAGAAATACTTTAAAAACCCACCATATAAATATCCATGTTCCCAAAAAAAACCCTGATAAACAATACTCAAATACATTAAAAGACAACAACAACAACAAAAGAAAATAAAGAAACCAACAACAAGAATAATACCAAAAAACAGATAAACTTAAATCTGCAACAAAAAAATTATTCCCAGCTGAATAAACCCATAGTGCCTCAAGCGATCAAAATAAAAATACCACCTAGAGACAAACACAAAGACTAAAGACATACGTAACCATAAACCATGTCCCCCAAATTACCCGTAACCATAAAACATACACTACAATCGAACAAACCAAACACATAAAAGCCCTGGAAGACGATAAACACACATGCAATTACCGAGATTAAAAACCCGCGGCTACGAACGACACGACGCTACCCCAAGCCCCCCAAAACAAACACTACACACTCACGCTAATAAAAGCCGCCGCAACAGAATTAAAATGCGAACCGCTGCTTCGCGCTACGACCCGTAAAAACCATTGCGCGCCCTTCTAAACATAATACCCAGGAAAAAAAAAAAAAAATCCGACTACAAAACCCAATCCAAAACAAACCTTTACCAGCCCTACCGGCACCGAGAACCGTGCCGCTCGGGAAGAACACCGCATCCCTTAGCGTACGCCCGCTGCAAACCGAACACAGCCACGCAATCAACGCCTCCAAAGCGCCTCCGAGCCGCGGCACCGCCGAGCTTTGAGCGGCCGAACCCCGCGCTCGCTGCCGGCCCCGGACGGAGCGCGGCTCCCGGCAGGGAAGCGGCTCCTGCGGCGGCTGCTCCGGCACGCGGGGCCGGCGCCGTCCCGGGGAGCCCCGCCCGCTGCCCCTGCCCGGCGGGGCCGGCACCGGGCCCGGGGCTCCCGGCGGCGCCCCGGCCCCGCGCCCGGAGCGGACGGAGCGGCCGGCACCGCCCGGGCCGGCGCAGCAGCGCCCGCGCCGCCTCCGCCGCCCTCGGCCGGCCCGGCCCGGCTCCCCTCGGCTCGCACCGGCGCGGCTCCGCCACCGCCGCCCTCGGCCGGCCCGGCCGCGCCGAATCCCCCGTGCGCCCCGGCAGCCGCCCGGGCCGTGCCGGCAGCGCTCCCGAGCGGGAACGTTCCGGGCCGGGCCGCGGGCACGACGAGCGCCCTCCGATGCAGCGGCACAGCCCCATTGCAGCCCTGCAAACGCTGCCGGAGCTGCGGCTCCCCGCAACGCAACCCCGAAACCGACGCCGCAGGCGGGGCGCACCTCACTCCAACAAGGGCAAAGAAATGTGTTCTCCCCTCCAATTTCACCCCCTACGACAGCAGAAAAGAAGGGGCGCTCCTCAAATGAAAGCCTTCGACTGATGGCAAAGGGCGATTTCGACCTCCATTCAAACCCTTCAAAAGGAGGGACACAAGGGCTGGCCCCTCCATTTAAACCCGAGGGTGATGAAAATGTGGTGGCTGCCTTCAAATCAAACCCAGAATACCACAAGAATACTTTCCCCATTCCCCTTAGAATAGAACGCAGGGATTCCCTGTCACCCCAGGGATACCCCTAACAGCCTGGAAAAGGCAGCTTTTCCCGCAATCAACACCCTTAAAACCACAAGTCAAGAGGGATCACCTCAGTTCAAACGCAGACAAAAAGAGAAGAGGAGCTGCTTCCTTCTCCTTAATCCCTTTTGTCTTCATAAGCTCCATTTTTGTTCCTGGGGATCCGGGGAGGGACCGGCAAGATGAAATTGCAAAGGGGAAGGAGAAAATTCCCCGCTCCAAACCCACACGGGCTCACCTGTTCGGCTGCTGCTCCCCGGCACAAAGATTCGTCCCTCGGCGCCTCCTTTAAGCGATGCTCCGCGGATCCAGGCGCGGATCCAGGTGTCCCCCCGACCCTGTGAGAAGCTCCCGCAGCCCTTCCACGAGACAGCGCCGGCAGCGCCCCATAAACCCCTCCACTCAGCAGCTCCGTGCAAAAGGGAGCCGAGGCAAAGCCTCCCCCTAAAGCAGCCTGGCCCCGGCAGGAGCCGGCCCCTCCTCATCCTCGCACTCACACCTGGGCTGCTCCGAGCCCCCATCATCCTCGCACTCACACCTGGGCTGCTCCGAGCCCCCATCATCCTCACACTCACACCTGGGCTGCTCCGAGCCCCCATCATATATTTTTCATATTTATATTCGCATTTATATTTAGAATTTATATTACTGTATAATAAGCATTGTATTATATATTGCATCTCTTCATGTTACTTACATAGATTTCTATTTCTATTCATAGTTTGGCATTATATCTTTTTATCTCTATATATTTATTATATATTTCTGTATGTCGATTTACATTTCTATAGTACTTATATTATTTAAAATAAAACGAAATAAAAAGCAAAGACACCCCTTTATTTAAAACACATTTAAAATTTTAAAAATAATTTTGTCATAATTCTATTCACATCTAGATTTGTAATTTTCATTTGTTATATTTGTAGATATTATATATATTGGAGAGAATACCTTTTTATAGAATAATAGATATATTCTTTTGACACAATATATTTCTTTTACTTATATTTATATATATTAAATATTTATTGATATCGACATATATACGATATATTTGGATTTCTATTTCTATATTTTTTATTAAATCTCCAGCCTATACCCCAATAAAAGCCAAACAATCCCCAATGTATTTAAAGTATATTTAAACATAAATCCTGTCACAGCTGCATTGCACAGCAGTGCCCCAAGCTAATCTGACACTTGTTCATCTCCTGGACCTGAATCTGAACCCGCTCACCTTGATCGCACCTGGCAGAACCATTTTCGTACCTTTTTCTGGCATTTCTTGTTTTTGTTTTTTTTTTTTCTTGAGTTTTTGTGGCCTTTATTGCCTCTCTTTCTTGCCTTGTTTCCTGGGGCTTTTACTCCCTTTTTCCTTGATTTTTTTCTGGCATTTGTTGGGGTTTTTTCTTCATTTCTTCTTGCCCATCTTGGTGTTTTTTCTGGTTTTATCTTGCCCCCTTGGGTTTTTTTTCTGTTTTTCTGGATTTTTCTTTGCCATTTTCTTTTGTTTCTTTTTTTTTTTTTTTTTTTCTTGGATTTTTTCTTCCCCATCTTGGTTTTTTGTTCTGATTTTATTTCTTGCCCATCTTGGGGTTTTTCCCTGGTCTGTTTTCAGGGATTTTTCTTGCCCATTTTGGGTTCTTTTCTGTTGTTTTTTTTCTGGGTTTTTCTTAGGGTTTTTTTCCGTTTTTTTTTTCTGGGATTTTTCTCGCCCATCTTGGGGTTCTATTCTGGGCTTTTTCTTGCCCATCTTGGGGTTTTCTTCTGCGTTTTTTTCTTGCCCATCTTGTTGTTGTTGTTTGGGGTTTTTTGTTTGTTTTTGTTTTTGGTTTTTTTTTTCCTATTTTTTTTTTCCTGTGGTATTTCTGGGATTTTTCTTGCCCATCTTGGGTTTTTTTTTTGGGGGGGGGGGGCGGTTTTCTCGCCCATCTCGAGTTTTTTTTCTGTGGGTTTGTTTTTTGTTGGTTTTTTTTTTTTTTTTTTTTATGTCTTCCTTCCTTCCTCCCTGCCTGTCCTTCCTTCTTTCTTCCTTTCAGTTCCTTTCCTTATTATCTTTTTTTCTTTTTCTTCCTTTCTTTCCCTGTATTTCTAATCTTGGTTTTCCTTTCTAGCTTTAGAATAAAAAAGCAGCAGTAGTAACTTTCAGGCTACCTGGGAGTAAAAAAACTCCAAAACGAAAATGATTGAAAGAAAACTATTTATTCCCTGGGAGCCTGAAATTTTCTACTGCTGCACGTGACACAGAGCTTTTTATTCCTTCTTATAGATAGTTGATATTTGATACTCACTTTATACAGCGCCCCCTGCCGTCTGCACCGGCGCACTGCGGGCAGAGCGCTGCGGCGTCGTTCGGTTCTGTTGAAATAAACTCGGCTAAATTAGGCTTGGTTCGGCTTAGGTCTAAAATCGTTTCGGTTCGGCTTTTCGTCTAAATTCGGCTTTTCCGGCTCTTCGGCTGAACTCGGCCCGGTTGGGCTAAAGTCGGTCATATTCGGCTCTTTGTCTAAATGCGGCCAATGTCGGCTACACTCGGCTATCATCGGCTCTTCGTCTCAAGTCGGCTGCGTTCGGCTACACTCGGCTCTTCGTCTCAAGTCGGCTGCGTTCGGCTACACTCGGCTCTTCGTCTCAAGTCGGCTGTGTTCGCCTACACTCGGCTCTTCGGCTCTTCGGAACTATTCGCCCCGGCTCGGCTCCCTCAGGGCGGGAAGGCGGACGTGACAGGACCCCGGCACAGCGAGGCGTTTAACCCACATGCCTGTCACAAACCCGCCGAAATACGCCCGCCCGCGGCGCCGCTGAGACCACAGCATGTGTCGGGTACACTTGAAACGCCACAGAAAATACCACCGGGGCCGCGCCGGGGTCGGTATTCCATGCAGGCAGTCCACTGACACCCACCCCGGTCCTCCGCTTCCCCGCCCTTTTCGCCGCCCTGTTGAGAAGGTCAATTGAAAGTCCGCGACATCCGCGACTCGCCACTCCCAAGGTGGCGGCCTCTCGGCGCAGGGCTGCAGTACCGCGCTCTGCCCACAAGGCGGCAGCACTGCCGCCCGCCCCAGCCGGGGCCGCAGCGCGCCTCGGGGCTGCGGGCAGCGAAGGCGGCAAAAAACAACAGGGGCGACCCCCGCCGAAAACTGCTCTGAAATAAATGCCCCAAAACAACCGGGAAGAGGAAAAAAAAACTTCTGCCTCTAATCTAATAGGATAATACAAAACAAAACCCCAACAATTTCTTTAAAAAAAAAAAATTAAATCTTTTAAAAAAATTTTTTTTCATATTAATATTCACATTTCTATTTAATAATGTATATTGATGTACACTGTCCATTTATACATTTGTTTTTATGAATACATTTCTATTCCATATTGCATATATCCCTAAAACTTAAATTTATTGTTATATTTTTATACATATTTTTACATAGTAAGTATATATTTCTGTTAGGATTTTTACTTCTGTAACACTCACAGTACTCAAAATAAAACCCCTACCTCTACCCCATACATGGCAAAAAAAAACCCCTTTCATTTCAACTGTATTTAAATTAAAAAAAAAAAAAAATTCAAATTTATATTTAAAATGTTTACTGATGTATGATCGATTTTGCATTCATATTTAGCGATTTATTTATAAATTTATATTCTATGTTACATGTGTTCCTATTACTTATATTTTTATATACTTTTACTCATATCTTTATATATTTATTATATCTTTCTGTGTTAGGATTTTTACATCTGTAACACTTACATTATTTAAAATAAAAACCCTGCCTCTACCCACATTAAAGCCAAAAAGAACCTCAGTCTTCTCAACTGTATTTAAATATTTTTTAAAATTCAATTTTCCAGGTTGATATTCACTTTTACATTTAAAATGTATACTAATGTATACTCTTATTTGTATTCTCCATTACATCTCTTCCTATTATTTATATTTACTTATATTTTGTGTTTATATATATATATTTCTATCTCGATTTAATATCTCAATATTAAGAAATATGTAACAATAATATCTACATTCATATTATTTAAAATGAAAACCCTGCCTCTAACCCAATAATAAAAAAGACCCCAACCCTTTCTTTTAAAAAATATTTAAATAGGTTTTATCCTTATGTCTGATTTTTATATTCGTATTTCTATTTATAATAATGTATATTAATGTCTATTGCTTACTTATACATTTATCTTTACCAATGTCAAGTTATAAATAAATTTACATTCTATACTACATCTGATGCGAGTAGTTATTTATATATTTTTATACATTGATTAAATATTTCTGCGTCAAGATTTTTACTTCTCTAACACTTATAATATTCAAAATCAAACCCCTGCCTCTACTTCAATAAAAGCCAAAACATTCCCTTTCTTTTAAACTATATTTACAGATTTTTATATTTATATTCCCGTATAATGTTATTTATATTCTGTACTACAACTCTTCATATTACTTACATATATTTATATATACATTTATATTCATGCTTTAGCAATTTCTCTTTATATATTTATTATATATTTCTATCTTAAGATCCACATTTCTATATTACTTATATTATTTAAAATAAAACTCCTGCCTCTAACCAAATAAAAACCAACGACACCCCTTTATTTGAACCAGATTTAAAATTTAGGAAGTAAATTTATTTTTCAAAATTAGAATGATATTTATATGGATATTTTTATTTATTTTATTCATAGATATTATATATATTAGAGAGAATACCTTCTAATAGAATCATAGATATATATTTTCTGTATTATATATATTTTTTTACTTCTATTTATTTAAATTAAATATGTATAGATATTTGTATTTCTATATATATTTGTATATCTGAATTTATATTTTATTTCTATCATTTATTTAAAAACCCCAGCCTATAACCTAATAAAACCCCCAATTTACTTTTACTCTATTTAAATATTTTTATTTTTACAATCTATATTTATATATCTTTGTATATATATATATATATATATATATATAAAAAATAGACTATCATTTACCGATATGATAATATGTTCCAATTATATACCATGTATTATAGTGTTATGTATGTATCTGTTATCTATATTTATGTTTACCACTCTAATTTTAGATTTATTTTTAAATTCATATTTATTGCTATTTTCATCTCTATATTAAACCATACAAGTTCACTAACCCGACACACCGGAGCCACAACGATACCGTACCTTTGTCAGCGCCGGCACGCAGCACACGCCCGTCCCGTCGCAGCACATCAGAACAAAACCTATCTCTATCACTAACGGAACAAACATCCCACAACGTCACTGAACCCCAATAAAAACTCAAATAAACCTAACTGTAAATCAACTTTAAATCCCACTATAAAGTAGCCCAAAACCTCTGCACATGCTCATCATAAACTTCCTCCTAAACCAGTATCTCAAAAACCCCAAAAAAACTCAAACACACCTTGAAAATGACACAACTGCTAATAAAAACAAACACCCACTAAAAATTAAATCAAACCAACTCACGAGACTCAAAACTGTACAACTGACCCTGAACATTACTAAAAAAAGTCCCCAAAGCTCTACCTTTATGCTCAGGCACAAATAACAACCTATCATCTATACAAGCTATTTGAAAAAATTAAAAAAAAAATAATTAAAACCATGAAAATAAAAAATCTAAACTATTAAAATACTAAAAAATATCACTGCCTAAATAAAAACACGTATTGCCTATAAAAACCCACCATATAAATGCCCCTGTCCCAAAAAATAAAAACAAAAAAAACTGTCGAACCAGAAAGAAATCACAACTTAGGAACACCAAAACCAGAGCGTTCAAGAAGTCACACCACATCCCTTATCATACACCAACTACAAACAACAGAAAACAATACAAGGAATTCTTAAAAACCACCTTAAGACCACTACATTGAAAAACATTTCAAAAATTAAAAACTGCATCTAACAAAAGCCATCTAATAAATTCACACCCAAAACTCCAGCAGCCCAGCTGGCCCTACCAAAGCTCTATGTTTATACATACAACAGACAAAACCAAAATCCCAGTAATACCCATCAGAAATCTATGAAAGAATCCTATTGAAATTAATCCTGCCTCAAATACAAACCAACCAATCCAGAAAGACAGCTTCACTCAAAAAACAATTTACACAGAGTTAATAATACCAAGAAATAAAACAACACACCATATACCACCAATGAATATCATAGTGAAGGAAAAAAAAAAAAAACACTACATTTTTTTCTTTTTGTTTTTTAAGCTAACTTCTTTTATTAGCTAGAAGAAAAGATTTTGCCAGGACTGCAACAACAACAACAACTTCTTTTTCTTCTTCTCCTTCTAAAATGTCCCTTCTCACTCCCAAATTCCTTTCAACTCCTGAGTTTACATCCAAGCAAAAAGCAAAATTCGTGCACTCGTGCGTTCGCTGCTCCTGTCAGGTTCTCTGTTTCCCTCCACATCTTCTTACACTTTCAGTCCTCACGCTGTCCCGCCGTGATGAGTCTGACAGAAGAATTGGCACAAGTTAACAGAGCATTTCCCTCTCTCCCTGCCTCTGCTTTCCTCAGCGCATTTCAATCCATCCCAGGCCTGCAACGATGCCCGCTCACCCCAAAGCTCACAGCAAGCACGCAGCAGCTCAGGCTCGCTCGGCTCCGGGGCTCTGTGCCTTGGATAGCCGAGGAAACTTCTGATGAGCCTCCGTTCCAATAAACTGGAATGCAAACTCACCTCCATCTCAGAGCCTCAGTGACCCCGCCCAGCCCCTTCATGACTTGCAGGCACAAGGATGCAAAGCAGCTTTTTGTCTTTTCTCTTGAGTGCCAATGGGTCAAATATGTCGGCTTTGACATCACTGATTACCCTCTCTTTGAAGTCTCCCAAGGACACTTTTAAAGAAAAGACAGAAGATTGCTGGTACATCCATGTGGGATCAGGAGCAAAGCAGCAAGGATCCCTGCCACCCTGTGACAAGGCACACGGCTGCAGAGCCCCAGAGCCTGCAGGCCCTGCAGCTGCCACACGGATGGACCTGGTTCCCTCCCCGGGTGCCCAGGGGGAAACCTGAGGGCAGGCGTCCTCCCCGAGGGTGCACCCGGAGCCCCGGGCAGGGATGGAGTCGCCGGCTGCTCTCTGGGGACGAGACCCTCCCTGCAGGCGACGCTGCCTCGTCCTCTCCCTCCCCGTGGGACAGGGACCTCCAGGCTCTGCCACCAGCCTCCTTCCGTCAGCGTCCAGGTGCTGTGTCACAGCCACAGGGGTCAATTCGTGGTGAGTACCGATGGCACGCAAATGGCAGCCCGAGGAAATCGTCTTCTGGGCTCTAAGTGGTTGGGACAGGGTCTGATTTTCTGTTTTGTATCTGTATGATGATTAGTACAACAGGGCTCTGATGGATGACGTGGCAACACAGATTTATATTAAAAACCCCTCGATAGGATTACATCGACTTCTAGGAAAAGACAAAAGCTTAGGACCCTCCCGAAATCTACTTTTAATCCAAAGCACGGGGCTTGTCAGCATGCTGCACCTTCCAGCTTTTCAAAGCAGCTTACCTCTGAAGACCAGCAAACACTGATTTCTACAGAAACAACGGGCAACCCCCAGGCTAACCTCAGCACTACTGTTTAATAGGGGACCTGCCAGCGTGCCAGTCCAGCTTCAAGTGTGCTTTACTTCAGTCTAACATCCCCACAAAATTCTTCTCACATCTTCCAACCCTGAAATCTTATTTTCCCCTAAAGCTTCTCTTCATTAGCAATTTCCAAGTAACATGGTATTTTTACAACATTCAAAAATGTCATGCTGGACTGTGCTACAGAGTAATCTGCAAATATAAGCTTAGCAAAGTTTGAATTGACTTGTCCAGAGAAAAAACCTACAAGTGAACACCTACACCTGCCTACAAAGAGCTAACAAGCCCCTGGCAGCTGCCAGCATCAAAGCACAGCGGATGTTTCTAATACAGGGTAAGGATAACAATATCACCTCCTGCTCTCTCCAGCTTCTTTTCCCTGCAGTCCTATTTTGCTTCTTAGGATTTTTTTAGTCTCTGCATCTTCTTGGACAGCACCGAGCCCGACGGCAAGGAGACGAGAGTCTTTCCCTGCCGTGCGGAGAGAACCAGGAAAACAGTTAAAGTAAGAACAGGGCAGTTTGAAATTCATACTTGCAACGAGAAGCAGCGCCTAACCAACAGAACAAAAGGAAACAAACCATGATACCTGCCTGGGGACAGAAGACATATAAACTCTCCAGGATTTACAATTCCAGCGACCAACCCCTTCAGGACAGCAGCCAAGTGTCCCATGGGGTGGTGCTGCACCAAAGAACCATCTGAGAGGTTCCAAAGAGTGAAATGCACAATATTTTGCAAAGACAAAAAATCTTGCAAAATAACAAAAATACAATAGATGTAAACTACAGGGCAAGAGTACAAGTGTTACCTTTGGGAGCTGGAACCATCCAGGTGAGCACCTGATAACTGGATCCTCACCAGAGTTTGAGCCCTTCAGGACACAGAAGGGTTTTCCCCAGGAATTTCACAGACTGAGTTTGGACAGAAGCACGCTCGCCGGATCCTCAGAAACGTCGCCCATTCTCCAGGCGTCTGGAGAGAACTGCAAATGGCTCTCACGCAGTTTGAGCTAGTTCTGTAAGGTCTCAGGGGGAATTTCACCAGATGCAACCAAATTGGGCAACTCCCAGTGGGACAGAAGGAACCCAAAGCTTGGGTTCGCAGAGCTGCAGCAAATACCGAGGAAACAAACAAAACAGCATCAAAAATAATAAACCATCCTTCTTTTTTCTCTTGCTTTTGTTTTTTTCTTATTCAGATCAGCACAGCAATTAAAGAGAAGGTGAAAAACTCACCATTACTGAACATTTCATCACCTGTAAGCTGAGCATCCTTAGCATAGAGGACTCCAAAGTTAAAATTCACCCATCCCTGGGAAAGAAAACCAAATATCGTATGATAAACAGTCAAACAGCAGACATAAAAATTTGTTTCCTCTAAGGACTTTCAGGTACGTATGTATCTTTGCATTACACATGAGAACATACACTTTAGACCATCACCTAATACATAATAATTTACCTTTAAATTTTGATAGTATAGCATGAATTTTTTACTTAAATTGGTGATCTATTATTATTCAGTTGGTGCCTAAAAGTATTTCTGCTGTCACGTTCAAAAAAACATGAATTTTTTTTTTACTGTAAGGAGCAATTGATTTCAAAGTCATCACAAGCCCATCAAAACACAAAGCTCTGTTCACTGGACGGCTCTGTGAGCTAGAAGTAGTTAGGCTTCTACTTCCCTCTTGTTCTTCCACAACCAATAAATCCTGTCAACAAAACCAGGATCTTTAGCCCACTGCTGTGAAAGATTCTACAAGGATGATGGCTTGATTTGTGTTTAGAAGTTTTGATTTGAAATGGCCAGACCAATGGATAAAGACAGTGTAAGTAGTATTACATTACTATTATTATTATGTCTATTATTATTTTTACTAGTACTACTACTATTATTATCACCTGCTACTGGAAGAAACAAACCAGTAGTACCTACACTTAATTACTTTTATTTCCAGAAAATAATAAAGAAAAAGAACCAAACCAAAACAAGTCACTTCCTACCTTTTATATCAAGGGATGAAAAATTTCTCTTGGGCTCTTCTCCAATTTATCAAGACTCACAGCACTGAAAGGCAAACAAAACAGTGCTTTATAGAAGGCCAAGTGCACATTGCAAGGCTGAGCCACCAACTGATTGCAGTGACAGCAGTTACAACACGAATCGTTCCCAGAGCCTCTGTTCCATGGAATGTTCTGTGGAACTGCCATTTCTTTCCCAAAATACTAACTTCCAACACTTCCTAAACGTATTTGGTATTTTAAAACAACAGAAGTTAGTGAGACTCTGTGTGGAGGTCAGGTTTAAATTTATTTCCTTCTAAAGCACAGAGCTCTGTTCCATCACCCTTCCCTTCGGCTCTACGCTGCATCATGGTGAGCATTTGAGGAGGGCTCAAGAACCAATTCTATTTCTCTCTTTTTCTAGCTCTCTCTATTCTTAAATCATTCCAGACAAGTCCAATGAAAAATGACAAGTTCAGCATCAAAGTCACACTTTTTCCCTTTGTCTGCTCAAGAACAGGCTCTAAATCCACTTCTTGCTGCCTTCAACGATTAAGACTTGCAAAACCATTCTTACATGTTTTACAGCTTTATCATAAAACCCACAGAACGCAAGCTCTCAATTACAGGAAAAGGTAATTCACAGGCAAATATCTAAAGGGATCACTTACTTGGAAATACATACCTTGACAGAGATCGCACTGAGAACGTTTCTGTGGGACTCTAAGGGAGACATATTTTCTGGGTACCCTGGAAACAAGAAAAGCTAGGATATATTACAGAACATCCCCACTTTTTCTACATATTCAAATAGGATTTTTAATAAAAACAATTCAGTTAAAAAAAGAAGGAAGAAAACCAAGGTGATTTTACTCAGCTATATTTACTCCCGATTTAGAGCAAAAAAAAAGTCACGGGTGCTGCAAAGAAAAAAAAAGTGAACCATAAACGCCTACAGTAGAATTTTAAAACAAGTGCTTGGATAAAAGAATCTTATGGAACGTGAAGTAGAAAAAAGTGAAACCACTATCAGACCTGCCACTTTTCTCACCATTGTACAAGAACATCCTAAAAGCAGTATAAAGTCACTGCCTAAAACCGGTCATGGGATGTAACCAAGAACAATTCAGGCATTTGCTAATCTAGACAGAAACCTTTTCTGGATGCTAGTGTCAAATCACAAGTTTTGTCTTTCAGAAGCTCGACAATGCTGGAAAGCATTTTCCCTGGGGCTCGGGAGGGCAGGGGCGGAAGCGGGGGTGAGTTTGCAGCTCGCACCTGGGCCATCCGAAGGGTACAGCCCGCCGGCTCCCCGCGCTGGGCATTCTCCCGGCCATCTCGGGCTTTACCGCTCAGCGCCGCTCCGTCCGTTTCCACGGCGGAAAGAGCCACGAGCACTAACGCGGGCAGCAGCCCCGTCACGCCGCCGATGTCGCAGCGCTCCCTGCTCGCAACGCCCGACACGCGGCGGAGCCGCCTCCGCCCGCAGCACCGGCAGCAGCCCGAGGGAGACGGCTGCGGCTCGGGGGCTCCTCCGGCGCCTCCGCCAGCCCGAGGGCGGCCGCCCCACCGGGACCGCGGCAGCGCCCGGCGCCGCTCGCCCGCGGCGGCTCCTGCAGCTCCCGGCCCGCGGCAGCAAAGCACCGCCTCGCCCTCCGCCATCGGCGGGCGGCAGCGCCCCCGCCCCCGGCACCGCTGAGTGAGGCCGACGAACCGGGCGGACGCTCCTTCCGCGCTCCTCAGCTCCACGCGGGCGCCCACACGGAGCCTTCGCCCCTCCAGCGTCGCCGTCCCGCGCGGGAGAGGCGCCGCCAGCTGCCCGCGCACAGCCCCGCGCGGCCGCCTGGCACGCCAGCCACTCATGGGCCGCGTCAGCCGTTGCGTCACACGCCGCGCCGGCAGCACGGCCTGCCGGGAGTTGTAGTCTCGGGCTGACAGCCACGGCGCCCTCCCGCGCCACCGGGAGCTGCAATCCCTCCCGGGCATCAAACGGCTCCTTCGCCCCAGGGCGGGGAAGGACCCGAGGCAGCACCGCTCCTCCCGAATGCCCTCTCTTTTTCCCTCCAACTCTTTTTTCTTTTTTCACTCTGGTTTTCAACCCTTCCCTTCCCTCTTGCTCTCCTGCTTCCTTTCCTTTCCTTTCCTATCCCTTTCCCTTTCTTGTATTTCTGATCTTGGTTTATCTTTCTAGCTTTAGAATAAAACAGCAGCAGTAGAAACTGTCAGGATACCTGGGAGTAAAAAAAAAACTCCAAAACGTAAATGATTTAAAGAAAACTATTTATTCCCTGGGAGCCTGAAATTTTCTACTGCTGCACGTGACATAGAGCTTTTAATCCCTTCTTATAGATAGTTGATATTTGATACTTACTTGATACAGCGCCCCCTGCCGTCTGTCCCGGCGCACTGCAGCCCCAGCGCTCCCTGTCGTCTGTCCCGGCGCACTGCAGGCACAGCGCCTCCTGCCGTCTGCACAGGCGCACTGCAGGCACAGCGCTGCGGCGGCGTTCGGTTCTGTTGAATGAAACTCGGCTGAATTCGGCTCCGTTCGGCTCTTGGTCTAAACTCGTTTCAGTTCGGCTCTTCGGCCGAACTCGGCACGATTGGGCTAAACTCGGTCATATTCGGCACATTGTCTAAAAGCGGCCAGTGTCGGCTACACTCGGCTATCATCGGCTCTTGGTGTAAACTCGGCTGTTTTGGCCACACTCGGCTCTTCGGTGAAACTCGGCTCTTTCCGGCCACACTCGGCTCTTCGGCTCTTCGCAACTATTCGCCCCGGCTCGGCTCCCTCAGGGCGGGAAAGCGGCCGTGACAGGACCCCGGCACAGAGACCCGTTTACCCACATGCCTGTCACAAACCCGCCAAAATACGCTCGCCCGCGGCGCCGCTGAGACCACAGCGCCTTTCGGCTACATCTAAAACGCCACAAAAAAATCCCACTGGGGCCGCGCCGGCTTCGGTCTTACACGCAGGCAGCCCTGAAGACGGACTAAGGCCTTCAATTTACGCGCCATTTCTGCCCCCATCTCGAGAAGGTCAACCAAAAGTCCGCGACACCCGCGACTCGCCACTCCCAACGTGGCGGCCTCTCGGCGCAGGGCTGCAGTACCGCGCTCTGCCCACACGGCGGCAGCACTGCCGCCCGCCCCAGCCGGGGGCGCAGCGCGCCTCGGGGCTGCGGGCAGCGAAGGCGGCAAAAAACAACAGGGGCGACCCCCGACAAAAACTGCTCGGAAATAAATGCCAAAAACCCGCCGCTTACCCGACATGACCCAAACAAGCCCCGTTGTTTTAAATTAGATTTAAATACATTTGATATTTCTATTTTTCGTATTTATATTCACATGCATATTTATAGTGGACATGGATGCAGTATGTCATTTATACACTATATTATGTCTATTCCTTATACTATATTATGTCTATTCCTACTAATAATATTTATTTATCTTTTGTGGTTTTATAAATATCTTTATGTATTGATTCTATATTTATATTTTTTAAATTCTATTTCTATAACACTTTTAATTATTTAAAATTAAAATCCCTTTCTAACTCAATACATACAAAAAACCTTTCTTTTACACTATATTGAAATATTTTTATAGTTATAGCTTGCATGACTATATTCAAATTTATATTTATAGTTTATATTGATGCATTACATTAATAACTATATATAATATGCACCTTATTCAAAACTATACGGGAATTATTTTTTAAATTATTTACCATATCTACTGCTACAACTTCTTTTTCCTTATATTTCTAATTTTTATATAAATCTTTACTGTGTTTACTATATATTTCTATACTTATATTTCTACCTTTATATTATTTGTATTTTTAATTTTTATACTAAAACTCCTGCTTTGGCAAAGAAAAAGCAAAAACATTCATTATTTTAAACTACCTAAATTTTTTAAAATATTTATATTTATCATAATATACAACAAATGATAGATATAGATAGATAGATAGATCACACCCATATTTATATCTATTTTATATCCATGTCCTATAATATTTTTAATAAGATATATACAGTATTACTTGTATTATATATTGTATCAATTTATGTTATTTTACATTTACAATTTATTATTAATTTTTTTTATATATCTGCATATAGTTGCAATACATTTATATATTTGTATTTTTGTTTGGGTCGTATTTACATTTATGTTCTCAATTCATATATCTATACACATACACAATACTCTACTATAATTAGAATGACTTATTGAAACATATAATGACTTAAGTTACATGTTAAATTTTAAAAATTGACCGAATATATAAAAATAAAATTGGCTCATTCCTATTGCTACACATCTATTTCTTTTGTTTCAATAGTGTTAGAGTCATAATTGTATATTTAAAATCCAATTCCTAAATGAAATGACAGAACAAACAGCACCAAATTCCCACCAATATCTTCCAAAAACATCAAGGAATCTCCAACAGCCAAACAAGTGTCAGCGAAAAAACAAAGAACGCTCTTTACAATAACAATTCTCATCACGACAGAAAAATGGAACCAAAATAAAAGAAAATCCTATAGAAACACACACAGCAAATTACAAAAAGTACTTAAAAAAAGTCAAACCAATCTACTAAACTCAAGACAGTGCCACTCATCCTCAACGTTACTAAAAAAAAAAAAAAAAAAAAAAAAAAAACCAAAATTCTACAAAATTCTACCTCTACACTAACTCAAAGAATAAATCCTCTGTAAAAATAACGTTAAAACCTGAACTAATTAAAAAAACGGAAAAACATCTCAACCACTAAAAACTAAGAAATTAACTACCCAAATAAAGAAATACTTTAAAAACCCACCATATAAATACCCATGTTCCCAAAAAAACCCCTGATAAACAATACTCAAATACATTAAAAGACAACAACAACAACAAAAGAAAATAAAGAAACCAACAACAAGAATAATACCAAAAAACAGATAAACTTAAATCTGCAACAAAAAAATTATTCCCAACTGAATAAACCCATAGTGCCTCAAGCGATCAAAATAAAAATACCACCTAGAGACAAACACAAAGACTAAAGACAAACGTAACCATAAACCATGTCCCCCAAATTACCCGTAACCATAAAACATACACTACAATCGAACAAACCAAACACACAAAAGCCCTGGAAGACGATAAACACACATGCAATTACCGAGATTAAAAACCCGCGGCTACGAACGACACGACGCTACCCCAAGCCCCCCAAAACAAACACTACACACTCACGCTAATAAAAGCCGCCGCAACAGAATTAAAATGCGAACCGCTGCTTCGCGCTACGACCCGTAAAAACCATTGCGCGCCCTTCTAAACATAATACCCAGGAAAAAAAAAAAAAATCCGACTACAAAACCCAATCCAAAACAAACCTTTACCAGCCCTACCGGCACCGAGAACCGTGCCGCTCGGGAAGAACACCGCATCCCTTAGCGTACGCCCGCTGCAAACCGAACACAGCCACGCAATCAACGCCTCCAAAGCGCCTCCGAGCCGCGGCACCGCCGAGCTTTGAGCGGCCGAACCCCGCGCTCGCTGCCGGCCCCGGACGGAGCGCGGCTCCCGGCAGGGAAGCGGCTCCTGCGGCGGCTGCTCCGGCACGCGGGGCCGGCGCCGTCCCGGGGAGCCCCGCCCGCTGCCCCTGCCCGGCGGGGCCGGCACCGGGCCCGGGGCTCCCGGCGGCGCCCCGGCCCCGCGCCCGGAGCGGACGGAGCGGCCGGCACCGCCCGGGCCGGCGCAGCAGCGCCCGCGCCGCCTCCGCCGCCCTCGGCCGGCCCGGCCCGGCTCCCCTCGGCTCGCACCGGCGCGGCTCCGCCACCGCCGCCCTCGGCCGGCCCGGCCGCGCCGAATCCCCCGTGCGCCCCGGCAGCCGCCCGGGCCGTGCCGGCAGCGCTCCCGAGCGGGAACGTTCCGGGCCGGGCCGCGGGCACGACGAGCGCCCTCCGATGCAGCGGCACAGCCCCATTGCAGCCCTGCAAACGCTGCCGGAGCTGCGGCTCCCCGCAAGCCAACCCCGAAACCGACGCCGCAGGCGGGGCGCACCTCACTCCAACAAGGGCAAAGAAATGTGTTCTCCCCTCCAATTTCACCCCCTAGGAGAGCAGAAAAGAAGGGGCGCTCCTCAAATGAAAGCCTTCGACTGATGGCAAAGGGCGATTTCGACCTCCATTCAAACCCTTCAAAAGGAGGGACACAAGGGCTGCCCCCTCCATTTAAACCCGAGGGTGATGAAAATGTGGTGGCTGCCTTCAAATCAAACCCAGAATACCACAAGAATACTTTTCCCATTCCCCTTAGAATAGAACGCAGGGATTCCCTGTCACCCCAGGGATACCCCTAACAGCCTGGAAAAGGCAGCTTTTCCCGCAATCAACACCCTTAAAACCACAAGTCAAGAGGGATCCCCTCAGTTCAAACGCAGACAAAAAGAGAAGAGGAGCTGCTTCCTTCTCCTTAATCCCTTTTGTCTTCATAAGCTCCATTTTTGTTCCTGGGGATCCGGGGAGGGACCGGCAAGATGAAATTGCAAAGGGGAAGGAGAAAATTCCCCGCTCCAAACCCACACGGGCTCACCTGTTCGGCTGCTGCTCCCCGGCACAAAGATTCGTCCCTCGGCGCCTCCTTTAAGCGATGCTCCGCGGATCCAGGCGCGGATCCAGGTGTCCCCCCGACCCTGTGAGAAGCTCCCGCAGCCCTTCCACGAGACAGCGCCGGCAGCGCCCCATAAACCCCTCCACTCAGCAGCTCCGTGCAAAAGGGAGCCGAGGCAAAGCCTCCCCCTAAAGCAGCCTAGCCCCGGCAGGAGCCGGCCCCTCCTCATCCTCGCACTCACACCTGGGCTGCTCCGAGCCCCCATCATCCTCGCACTCACACCTGGGCTGCTCCGAGCCCCCATCATATATTTTTCATATTTATATTCGCATTTATATTTAGAATTTATATTACTGTATAATAAAAATTATATTATATATTGCATCTCTTCATGTTACTTACATAGATTTCTATTTCTATTCATAGTTTGGCATTATATCTTTTTATCTCTATATATTTATTATATATTTCTGTATGTCGATTTACATTTCCATAGTACTTATATTATTTAAAATAAAACGAAATAAAAAGCAAAGACACCCCATTATTTAAAACCCATTTAAAATTTTAAAAATAATTTTGTCATAATTCTATTCACATCTAGATTTGTAATTTTCATTTGTTATATTTGTAGATATTATATATATTGGAGAGAATACCTTTTTATAGAATAATAGATATATTCTTTTGACACAATATATTTCTTTTACTTATATTTATATATATTAAATATTTATTGATATCGACATATATACGATATATTTGGATTTCTATTTCTATACTTTTTATTAAATCTCCAGCCTATACCCCAATAAAAGCCAAACAATCCCCAATGTATTTAAAGTATATTTAAACATAAATCCTGTCACAGCTGCATTGCACAGCAGTGCCCCAAGCTAATCTGACACTTGTTCATCTCCTGGACCTGAATCTGAACCCGCTCACCTTGATCGCACCTGGCAGAACCATTTTCGTACCTTTTTCTGGCATTTCTTGTTTTTGGTTTTTTTTTTTTCTTGAGTTTTTGTGGCCTTTATTGCCTCTCTTTCTTGCCTTGTTTCTTGGGGCTTTTACTCCCTTTTTCCTTGATTTTTTTCTGGCATTTGTTGGGGCTTTTTCTTCGTTTCTTCTTGCCCATCTTGGTGTTTTTTCTGGTTTTATCTTGCCCCCTTGGGTTTTTTTTCTGTTTTTCTGGATTTTTCTTTGCCATTTTCTTTTGTTTCTTTTTTTTTTTTTTTTTTTTCTTGGATTTTTTCTTCCCCATCTTGGTTTTTTGTTCTGATTTTATTTCTTGCCCATCTTGGGGTTTTTCCCTGGTCTGTTTTCAGGGATTTTTCTTGCCCATCTTGGGGTTTTTTTTTTTGGGGGGGGGGCGGTTTTCTCGCCCATCTCGAGGTTTTTTTCTGTGGGTTTGTTTTTTGTTGTTTTTTTTTTTTTTTTTTTTTTTTTATGTCTTCCTTCCTTCCTCCCTGCCTGTCCTTCCTTCTTTCTTCCTTTCAGTTCCTTTCCTTATTATCTTTTTTTCTTTTTCTTCCTTTCTTTCCCTGTATTTCTAATCTTGGTTTTCCTTTCTAGCTTTAGAATAAAAAAGCAGCAGTAGTAACTTTCAGGCTACCTGGGAGTAAAAAAACTCCAAAACGAAAATGATTGAAAGAAAACTATTTATTCCCTGGGAGCCTGAAATTTTCTACTGCTGCACGTGACACAGAGCTTTTTATTCCTTCTTATAGATAGTTGATATTTGATACTCACTTTATACAGCGCCCCCTGCCGTCTGCACCGGCGCACTGCGGGCAGAGCGCTGCGGCGTCGTTCGGTTCTGTTGAAATAAACTCGGCTAAATTAGGCTTGGTTCGGCTTAGGTCTAAAATCGTTTCGGTTCGGCTTTTCGTCTAAATTCGGCTTTTCCGGCTCTTCGGCTGAACTCGGCCCGGTTGGGCTAAAGTCGGTCATATTCGGCTCTTTGTCTAAATGCGGCCAATGTCGGCTACACTCGGCTATCATCGGCTCTTCGTCTCAAGTCGGCTGTGTTCGGCTACACTCGGCTCTTCGGCTCTTCGGAACTATTCGCCCCGGCTCGGCTCCCTCAGGGCGGGAAGGCGGACGTGACAGGACCCCGGCACAGCGAGGCGTTTAACCCACATGCCTGTCACAAACCCGCCGAAATACGCCCGCCCGCGCCGCCGCTGAGACCACAGCATGTGTCGGGTACACTTGAAACGCCACAGAAAATACCACCGGGGCCGCGCCGGGGTCGGTATTCCATGCAGGCAGTCCACTGACACCCACCCCGGTCCTCCACTTCCCCGCCCTTTTCGCCGCCCTGTTGAGAAGGTCAATTGAAAGTCCGCGACACCCGCGACTCGCCGCTCCCAAGATGGCAGCCCTCTCGGCGCAGGGCTGCAGTACCGCGCTCTGCCCACAAGGCGGCAGCACTGCCGCCCGCCCCAGCCGGGGCCGCAGCGCGCCTCGGGGCTGCGGGCAGCGAAGGCGGCAAAAAACAACAGGGGCGACCCCCGCCGAAAACTGCTCTGAAATAAATGCCCCAAAACAACCGGGAAGAGGAAAAAAAAACTTCTGCCTCTAATCTAATAGGATAATACAAAACAAAACCCCAACAATTTCTTCAAAAAAAAAAAAATTAAATCTTTAAAAAAATTTTTTTTTTCATATTAATATTCACATTTCTATTTAATAATGTATATTGATGTACACTGTCCATTTATACATTTGTTTTTATGAATACATTTCTATTCCATATTGCATATATCCCTAAAACTTAAATTTATTTTTATATTTTTATACATATTTTTACATAGTAAGTATATATTTCTGTTAGGATTTTTACTTCTGTAACACTCACAGTACTCAAAATAAAACCCCTGCCTCTACCCCATACATGGCAAAAAAAAACCCCTTTCATTTCAACTGTATTTGAATTTAAAAAAAAAAAAATTGCAAATTTATATTTAAAATGTTTACTGATGTATGATCGATTTTGCATTCATATTTAGCGATTTATTTATAAATTTATATTCTATGTTACATGTGTTCCTATTACTTATATTTTTATATACTTTTACTCATATCTTTATATATTTATTATATCTTTCTGTGTTAGGATTTTTACATCTGTAACACTTACATTATTTAAAATAAAAACCCTGCCTCTACCCACATTAAAGCCAAAAAGAACCTCAGTCTTCTCAACTGTATTTAAATATTTTTTAAAATTCAATTTTCCAGGTTGATATTCACTTTTACATTTAAAATGTATACTAATGTATACTCTTATTTGTATTCTCCATTACATCTCTTCCTATTATTTATATTTACTTATATTTTGTGTTTATATATATATATTTCTATCTCGATTTAATATCTCAATATTAAGAAATATGTAACAATAATATCTACATTCATATTATTTAAAATGAAAACCCTGCCTCTAACCCAATAATAAAAAAGACCCCAACCCTTTCTTTTAAAAAATATTTAAATAGGTTTTATCCTTATGTCTGATTTTTATATTCGTATTTCTATTTATAATAATGTATATTAATGTCTATCGCTTACTTATACATTTATCTTTACCAATGTCAAGTTATAAATAAATTTACATTCTATACTACATCTGATGCGAGTAGTTATTTATATATTTTTATACATTGATTAAATATTTCTGCGTCAAGATTTTTACTTCTCTAACACTTATAATATTCAAAATCAAACCCCTGCCTCTACTTCAATAAAAGCCAAAACATTCCCTTTCTTTTAAACTATATTTACAGATTTTTATATTTATATTCCCGTATAATGTTATTTATATTCTGTACTACAACTCTTCATATTACTTACATATATTTATATATACATTTATATTCATGCTTTAGCAATTTCTCTTTATATATTTATTATATATTTCTATCTTAAGATCCACATTTCTATATTACTTATATTATTTAAAATAAAACTCCTGCCTCTAACCAAATAAAAACCAACGACACCCCTTTATTTGAACCAGATTTAAAATTTAGGAAGTAAATTTATTTTTCAAAATTAGAATGATATTTATATGGATATTTTTATTTTATTCATAGATATTATATATATTAGAGAGAATACCTTCTAATAGAATCATAGATATATATTTTCTGTATTATATATATTTTTTTACTTCTATTTATTTAAATTAAATATGTATAGATATTTGTATTTCTATATATATTTGTATATCTGAATTTATATTTTATTTCTATCATTTATTTAAAAACCCCAGCCTATAACCTAATAAAACCCCCAATTTACTTTTACTCTATTTAAATATTTTTATTTTTACAATCTATATTTATATATCTTTGTGTATATATATATATATATATATATAAAAAATAGACTATCATTTACCGATATGATAATATGTTCCAATTATATACCATGTATTATAGTGTTATGTATGTATCTGTTATCTATATTTATGTTTACCACTCTAATTTTAGATTTATTTTTAAATTCATATTTATTGCTATTTTCATCTCTATATTAAACCATACAAGTTCACTAACCCGACACACCGGAGCCACAACGATACCGTACCTTTGTCAGCGCCGGCACGCAGCACACGCCCGTCCCGTCGCAGCACATCAGAACAAAACCTATCTCTATCACTAACGGAACAAACATCCCACAACGTCACTGAACCCCAATAAAAACTCAAATAAACCTAACTGTAAATCAATTTTAAATCCCACTATAAAGTAGCCCAAAACCTCTGCACATGCTCATCATAAACTTCCTCCTAAACCAGTATCTCAAAAACCCCAAAAAAACTCAAACACACCTTGAAAATGACACAACTGCTAATAAAAACAAACACCCACTAAAAATTAAATCAAACCAACTCACGAGACTCAAAACTGTACAACTGACCCTGAACATTACTAAAAAAAGTCCCCAAAGCTCTACCTTTATGCTCAGGCACAAATAACAACCTATCATCTATACAAGCTATTTGAAAAAATTAAAAAAAAAATAATTAAAACCATGAAAATAAAAAATCTAAACTATTAAAATACTAAAAAATATCACTGCCTAAATAAAAACACGTATTGCCTATAAAAACCCACCATATAAATGCCCCTGTCCCAAAAAATAAAAACAAAAAAAACTGTCGAACCAGAAAGAAATCACAACTTAGGAACACCAAAACCAGAGCGTTCAAGAAGTCACACCACATCCCTTATCATACACCAACTACAAACAACAGAAAACAATACAAGGAATTCTTAAAAACCACCTTAAGACCACTACATTGAAAAACATTTCAAAAATTAAAAACTGCATCTAACAAAAGCCATCTAATAAATTCACACCCAAAACTCCAGCAGCCCAGCTGGCCCTACCAAAGCTCTATGTTTATACATACAACAGACAAAACCAAAATCCCAGTAATACCCATCAGAAATCTATGAAAGAATCCTATTGAAATTAATCCTGCCTCAAATACAAACCAACCAATCCAGAAAGACAGCTTCACTCAAAAAACAATTTACACAGAGTTAATAATACCAAGAAATAAAACAACACACCATATACCACCAATGAATATCATAGTGAAGGAAAAAAAAAAAAACCACTACATTTTTTTCTTTTTGTTTTTTAAGCTAACTTCTTTTATTAGCTAGAAGAAAAGATTTTGCCAGGACTGCAACAACAACAACAACTTCTTTTTCTTCTTCTCCTTCTAAAATGTCCCTTCTCACTCCCAAATTCCTTTCAACTCCTGAGTTTACATCCAAGCAAAAAGCAAAATTCGTGCACTCGTGCGTTCGCTGCTCCTGTCAGGTTCTCTGTTTCCCTCCACATCTTCTTACACTTTCAGTCCTCACGCTGTCCCGCCGTGATGAGTCTGACAGAAGAATTGGCACAAGTTAACAGAGCATTTCCCTCTCTCCCTGCCTCTGCTTTCCTCAGCGCATTTCAATCCATCCCAGGCCTGCAACGATGCCCGCTCACCCCAAAGCTCACAGCAAGCACGCAGCAGCTCAGGCTCGCTCGGCTCAGGGGCTCTGTGCCTTGGATAGCCGAGGAAACTTCTGATGAGCCTCCGTTCCAATAAACTGGAATGCAAACTCACCTCCATCTCAGAGCCTCAGTGACCCCGCCCAGCCCCTTCATGACTTGCAGGCACAAGGATGCAAAGCAGCTTTTTGTCTTTTCTCTTGAGTGCCAATGGGTCAAATATGTCGGCTTTGACATCACTGATTACCCTCTCTTTGAAGTCTCCCAAGGACACTTTTAAAGAAAAGACAGAAGATTGCTGGTACATCCATGTGGGATCAGGAGCAAAGCAGCAAGGATCCCTGCCACCCTGTGACAAGGCACACGGCTGCAGAGCCCCAGAGCCTGCAGGCCCTGCAGCTGCCACACGGATGGACCTGGTTCCCTCCCCGGGTGCCCAGGGGGAAACCTGAGGGCAGGCGTCCTCCCCGAGGGTGCACCCGGAGCCCCGGGCAGGGATGGAGTCGCCGGCTGCTCTCTGGGGACGAGACCCTCCCTGCAGGCGACGCTGCCTCGTCCTCTCCCTCCCCGTGGGACAGGGACCTCCAGGCTCTGCCACCAGCCTCCTTCCGTCAGCGTCCAGGTGCTGTGTCACAGCCACAGGGGTCAATTCGTGGTGAGTACCGATGGCACGCAAATGGCAGCCCGAGGAAATCGTCTTCTGGGCTCTAAGTGGTTGGGACAGGGTCTGATTTTCTGTTTTGTATCTGTATGATGATTAGTACAACAGGGCTCTGATGGATGACGTGGCAACACAGATTTATATTAAAAACCCCTCGATAGGATTACATCGACTTCTAGGAAAAGACAAAAGCTTAGGACCCTTCCGAAATCTACTTTTAATCCAAAGCACGGGGCTTGTCAGCATGCTGCACCTTCCAGCTTTTCAAAGCAGCTTACCTCTGAAGACCAGCAAACACTGATTTCTACAGAAACAACGGGCAACCCCCAGGCTAACCTCAGCACTACTGTTTAATAGGGGACCTGCCAGCGTGCCAGTCCAGCTTCAAGTGTGCTTTACTTCAGTCTAACATCCCCACAAAATTCTTCTCACATCTTCCAACCCTGAAATCTTATTTTCCCCTAAAGCTTCTCTTCATTAGCAATTTCCAAGTAACATGGTATTTTTACAACATTCAAAAATGTCATGCTGGACTGTGCTACAGAGTAATCTGCAAATATAAGCTTAGCAAAGTTTGAATTGACTTGTCCAGAGAAAAAACCTACAAGTGAACACCTACACCTGCCTACAAAGAGCTAACAAGCCCCTGGCAGCTGCCAGCATCAAAGCACAGCGGATGTTTCTAATACAGGGTAAGGATAACAATATCACCTCCTGCTCTCTCCAGCTTCTTTTCCCTGCAGTCCTATTTTGCTTCTTAGGATTTTTTTAGTCTCTGCATCTTCTTGGACAGCACCGAGCCCGACGGCAAGGAGACGAGAGTCTTTCCCTGCCGTGCGGAGAGAACCAGGAAAACAGTTAAAGTAAGAACAGGGCAGTTTGAAATTCATACTTGCAACGAGAAGCAGCGCCTAACCAACAGAACAAAAGGAAACAAACCATGATACCTGCCTGGGGACAGAAGACATATAAACTCTCCAGGATGTACAATTCCAGCGACCAACCCCTTCAGGACAGCAGCCAAGTGTCCCATGGGGTGGTGCTGCACCAAAGAACCATCTGAGAGGTTCCAAAGAGTGAAATGCACAATATTTTGCAAAGACAAAAAATCTTGCAAAATAACAAAAATACAATAGATGTAAACTACAGGGCAAGAGTACAAGTGTTACCTTTGGGAGCTGGAACCATCCAGGTGAGCACCTGATAACTGGATCCTCACCAGAGTTTGAGCCCTTCAGGACACAGAAGGGTTTTCCCCAGGAATTTCACAGACTGAGTTTGGACAGAAGCACGCTCGCCGGATCCTCAGAAACGTCGCCCATTCTCCAGGCGTCTGGAGAGAACTGCAAATGGCTCTCACGCAGTTTGAGCTAGTTCTGTAAGGTCTCAGGGGGAATTTCACCAGATGCAACCAAATTGGGCAACTCCCAGTGGGACAGAAGGAACCCAAAGCTTGGGTTCGCAGAGCTGCAGCAAATACCGAGGAAACAAACAAAACAGCATCAAAAATAATAAACCATCCTTCTTTTTTCTCTTGCTTTTGTTTTTTTCTTATTCAGATCAGCACAGCAATTAAAGAGAAGGTGAAAAACTCACCATTACTGAACATTTCATCACCTGTAAGCTGAGCATCCTTAGCATAGAGGACTCCAAAGTTAAAATTCACCCATCCCTGGGAAAGAAAACCAAATATCGTATGATAAACAGTCAAACAGCAGACATAAAAATTTGTTTCCTCTAAGGACTTTCAGGTACGTATGTATCTTTGCATTACACATGAGAACATACACTTTAGACCATCACCTAATACATAATAATTTACCTTTAAATTTTGATAGTATAGCATGAATTTTTTACTTAAATTGGTGATCTATTATTATTCAGTTGGTGCCTAAAAGTATTTCTGCTGTCACGTTCAAAAAAACATGAATTTTTTTTTTACTGTAAGGAGCAATTGATTTCAAAGTCATCACAAGCCCATCAAAACACAAAGCTCTGTTCACTGGACGGCTCTGTGAGCTAGAAGTAGTTAGGCTTCTACTTCCCTCTTGTTCTTCCACAACCAATAAATCCTGTCAACAAAACCAGGATCTTTAGCCCACTGCTGTGAAAGATTCTACAAGGATGATGGCTTGATTTGTGTTTAGAAGTTTTGATTTGAAATGGCCAGACCAATGGATAAAGACAGTGTAAGTAGTATTACATTACTATTATTATTATGTCTATTATTATTTTTACTAGTACTA
Source organism: Ammospiza caudacuta (assembly GCF_027887145.1). NCBI lineage: Eukaryota > Metazoa > Chordata > Aves > Passeriformes > Passerellidae > Ammospiza > Ammospiza caudacuta. The sequence continues at coordinate 152,731 of NC_080597.1, forward strand.
CTACTATTATTATCACCTGCTACTGGAAGAAACAAACCAGTAGTACCTACACTTAATTACTTTTATTTCCAGAAAATAATAAAGAAAAAGAACCAAACCAAAACAAGTCACTTCCTACCTTTTATATCAAGGGATGAAAAATTTCTCTTGGGCTCTTCTCCAATTTATCAAGACTCACAGCACTGAAAGGCAAACAAAACAGTGCTTTATAGAAGGCCAAGTGCACATTGCAAGGCTGAGCCACCAACTGATTGCAGTGACAGCAGTTACAACACGAATCGTTCCCAGAGCCTCTGTTCCATGGAATGTTCTGTGGAACTGCCATTTCTTTCCCAAAATACTAACTTCCAACACTTCCTAAACGTATTTGGTATTTTAAAACAACAGAAGTTAGTGAGACTCTGTGTGGAGGTCAGGTTTAAATTTATTTCCTTCTAAAGCACAGAGCTCTGTTCCATCACCCTTCCCTTCGGCTCTACGCTGCATCATGGTGAGCATTTGAGGAGGGCTCAAGAACCAATTCTATTTCTCTCTTTTTCTAGCTCTCTCTACTCTTAAATCATTCCAGACAAGTCCAATGAAAAATGACAAGTTCAGCATCAAAGTCACACTTTTTCCCTTTGTCTGCTCAAGAACAGGCTCTAAATCCACTTCTTGCTGCCTTCAACGATTAAGACTTGCAAAACCATTCTTACATGTTTTACAGCTTTATCATAAAACCCACAGAACGCAAGCTCTCAATTACAGGAAAAGGTAATTCACAGGCAAATATCTAAAGGGATCACTTACTTGGAAATACATACCTTGACAGAGATCGCACTGAGAACGTTTCTGTGGGACTCTAAGGGAGACATATTTTCTGGGTACCCTGGAAACAAGAAAAGCTAGAATATATTACAGGACATCCCCACTTTTTCTACATATTCAAATAGGATTTTTAATAAAAACAATTCAGTTAAAAAAAGAAGGAAGAAAACCAAGGTGATTTTACTCAGCTATATTTACTCCCGATTTAGAGCAAAAAAAAAGTCACGGGTGCTGCAAAGAAAAAAAAAGTGAACCATAAACGCCTACAGTAGAATTTTAAAACAAGTGCTTGGATAAAAGAATCTTATGGAACGTGAAGTAGAAAAAAGTGAAACCACTATCAGACCTGCCACTTTTCTCACCATTGTACAAGAACATCCTAAAAGCAGTATAAAGTCACTGCCTAAAACCGGTCATGGGATGTAACCAAGAACAATTCAGGCATTTGCTAATCTAGACAGAAACCTTTTCTGGATGCTAGTGTCAAATCACAAGTTTTGTCTTTCAGAAGCTCGACAATGCTGGAAAGCATTTTCCCTGGGGCTCGGGAGGGCAGGGGCGGAAGCGGGGGTGAGTTTGCAGCTCGCACCTGGGCCATCCGAAGGGTACAGCCCGCCGGCTCCCCGCGCTGGGCATTCTCCCGGCCATCTCGGGCTTTACCGCTCAGCGCCGCTCCGTCCGTTTCCACGGCGGAAAGAGCCACGAGCACTAACGCGGGCAGCAGCCCCGTCACGCCGCCGATGTCGCAGCGCTCCCTGCTCGCAACGCCCGACACGCGGCGGAGCCGCCTCCGCCCGCAGCACCGGCAGCAGCCCGAGGGAGACGGCTGCGGCTCGGGGGCTCCTCCGGCGCCTCCGCCAGCCCGAGGGCGGCCGCCCCACCGGGACCGCGGCAGCGCCCGGCGCCGCTCGCCCGCGGCGGCTCCTGCAGCTCCCGGCCCGCGGCAGCAAAGCACCGCCTCGCCCTCCGCCATCGGCGGGCGGCAGCGCCCCCGCCCCCGGCACCGCTGAGTGAGGCCGACGAACCGGGCGGACGCTCCTTCCGCGCTCCTCAGCTCCACGCGGGCGCCCACACGGAGCCTTCGCCCCTCCAGCGTCGCCGTCCCGCGCGGGAGAGGCGCCGCCAGCTGCCCGCGCACAGCCCCGCGCGGCCGCCTGGCACGCCAGCCACTCATGGGCCGCGTCAGCCGTTGCGTCACACGCCGCGCCGGCAGCACGGCCTGCCGGGAGTTGTAGTCTCGGGCTGACAGCCACGGCGCCCTCCCGCGCCACCGGGAGCTGCAAAAATCCCTCCCGGGCATTAAACGGCTCCTTCGCCCCAGGGCGGGGAAGGACCCGAGGCAGCACCGCTCCTCCCGAATGCCCTCTCTTTTTCCCTCCAACTCTTTTTTCTTTTTTCACTCTGGTTTTCAACCCTTCCCTTCCCTCTTGCTCTCCTGCTTCCTTTCCTTTCCTTTCCTATCCCTTTCCCTTTCTTGTATTTCTGATCTTGGTTTATCTTTCTAGCTTTAGAATAAAACAGCAGCAGTAGAAACTGTCAGGATACCTGGGAGTAAAAAAAAAACTCCAAAACGTAAATGATTTAAAGAAAACTATTTATTCCCTGGGAGCCTGAAATTTTCTACTGCTGCACGTGACATAGAGCTTTTAATCCCTTCTTATAGATAGTTGATATTTGATACTTACTTGATACAGCGCCCCCTGCCGTCTGTCCCGGCGCACTGCAGCCCCAGCGCTCCCTGTCGTCTGTCCCGGCGCACTGCAGGCACAGCGCCTCCTGCCGTCTGCACAGGCGCACTGCAGGCAGAGCGCTGCGGCGGCGTTCGGTTCTGTTGAATGAAACTCGGCTGAATTCGGCTCCGTTCGGCTCTTGGTCTAAACTCGTTTCAGTTCGGCTCTTCGGCCGAACTCGGCACGATTGGGCTAAACTCGGTCATATTCGGCACATTGTCTAAAAGCGGCCAGTGTCGGCTACACTCGGCTATCATCGGCTCTTGGTGTAAACTCGGCTGTTTTGGCCACACTCGGCTCTTCGGTGAAACTCGGCTGTTTCCGGCCACACTCGGCTCTTCGGCTCTTCGCAACTATTCGCCCCGGCTCGGCTCCCTCAGGGCGGGAAAGCGGCCGTGACAGGACCCCGGCACAGAGACCCGTTTACCCACATGCCTGTCACAAACCCGCCAAAATACGCTCGCCCGCGGCGCCGCTGAGACCACAGCGCCTTTCGGCTACATCTAAAACGCCACAAAAAAATCCCACTGGGGCCGCGCCGGCTTCGGTCTTACACGCAGGCAGCCCTGAAGACGGACTAAGGCCTTCAATTTACGCGCCATTTCTGCCCCCATCTCGAGAAGGTCAACCAAAAGTCCGCGACACCCGCGACGCGCCACTCCCAACGTGGCGGCCTCTCGGCGCAGGGCTGCAGTACCGCGCTCTGCCCACAAGGCGGCAGCACTGCCGCCCGCCCCAGCCGGGGGCGCAGCGCGCCTCGGGGCTGCGGGCAGCGAAGGCGGCAAAAAACAACAGGGGCGACCCCCGACAAAAACTGCTCGGAAATAAATGCCAAAAACCCGCCGCTTACCCGACATGACCCAAACAAGCCCCGTTGTTTTAAATTAGATTTAAATACATTTGATATTTCTATTTTTCGTATTTATATTCACATGCATATTTATAGTGGACATGGATGCAGTATGTCATTTATACACTATATTATGTCTATTCCTTATACTATATTATGTCTATTCCTACTAATAATATTTATTTATCTTTTGTGGTTTTATAAATATCTTTATGTATTGATTCTATATTTATATTTTTTAAATTCTATTTCTATAACACTTTTAATTATTTAAAATTAAAATCCCTTTCTAACTCAATACATACAAAAAACCTTTCTTTTACACTATATTGAAATATTTTTATAGTTATAGCTTGCATGACTATATTCAAATTTATATTTATAGTTTATATTGATGCATTACATTAATAACTATATATAATATGCACCTTATTCAAAACTATACGGGAATTATTTTTTAAATTATTTACCATATCTACTGCTACAACTTCTTTTTCCTTATATTTCTAATTTTTATATAAATCTTTACTGTGTTTACTATATATTTCTATACTTATATTTCTACCTTTATATTATTTGTATTTTTAATTTTTATACTAAAACTCCTGCTTTGGCAAAGAAAAAGCAAAAACATTCATTATTTTAAACTACCTAAATTTTTTAAAATATTTATATTTATCATAATATACAACAAATGATAGATATAGATAGATAGATAGATCACACCCATATTTATATCTATTTTATATCCATGTCCTATAATATTTTTAATAAGATATATACAGTATTACTTGTATTATATATTGTATCAATTTATGTTATTTTACATTTACAATTTATTATTAATTTTTTTTATATATCTGCATATAGTTGCAATACATTTATATATTTGTATTTTTGTTTGGGTCGTATTTACATTTATGTTCTCAATTCATATATCTATACACATACACAATACTCTACTATAATTAGAATGACTTATTGAAACATATAATGACTTAAGTTACATGTTAAATTTTAAAAATTGACCGAATATATAAAAATAAAATTGGCTCATTCCTATTGCTACACATCTATTTCTTTTGTTTCAATAGTGTTAGAGTCATAATTGTATATTTAAAATCCAATTCCTAAATGAAATGACAGAACAAACAGCACCAAATTCCCACCAATATCTTCCAAAAACATCAAGGAATCTCCAACAGCCAAACAAGTGTCAGCGAAAAAACAAAGAACGCTCTTTACAATAACAATTCTCATCACGACAGAAAAATGGAACCAAAATAAAAGAAAATCCTATAGAAACACACACAGCAAATTACAAAAAGTACTTAAAAAAAGTCAAACCAATCTACTAAACTCAAGACAGTGCCACTCATCCTCAACGTTACTAAAAAAAAAAAAAAAAAAAAAAAAACAAAACAAAATTCTACAAAATTCTACCTCTACACTAACTCAAAGAATAAATCCTCTGTAAAAATAACGTTAAAACCTGAACTAATTAAAAAAACGGAAAAACATCTCAACCACTAAAAACTAAGAAATTAACTACCCAAATAAAGAAATACTTTAAAAACCCACCATATAAATACCCATGTTCCCAAAAAAACCCCTGATAAACAATACTCAAATACATTAAAAGACAACAACAACAACAAAAGAAAATAAAGAAACCAACAACAAGAATAATACCAAAAAACAGATAAACTTAAATCTGCAACAAAAAAATTATTCCCAACTGAATAAACCCATAGTGCCTCAAGCGATCAAAATAAAAATACCACCTAGAGACAAACACAAAGACTAAAGACAAACGTAACCATAAACCATGTCCCCCAAATTACCCGTAACCATAAAACATACACTACAATCGAACAAACCAAACACACAAAAGCCCTGGAAGACGATAAACACACATGCAATTACCGAGATTAAAAACCCGCGGCTACGAACGACACGACGCTACCCCAAGCCCCCCAAAACAAACACTACACACTCACGCTAATAAAAGCCGCCGCAACAGAATTAAAATGCGAACCGCTGCTTCGCGCTACGACCCGTAAAAACCATTGCGCGCCCTTCTAAACATAATACCCAGGAAAAAAAAAAAAAATCCGACTACAAAACCCAATCCAAAACAAACCTTTACCAGCCCTACCGGCACCGAGAACCGTGCCGCTCGGGAAGAACACCGCATCCCTTAGCGTACGCCCGCTGCAAACCGAACACAGCCACGCAATCAACGCCTCCAAAGCGCCTCCGAGCCGCGGCACCGCCGAGCTTTGAGCGGCCGAACCCCGCGCTCGCTGCCGGCCCCGGACGGAGCGCGGCTCCCGGCAGGGAAGCGGCTCCTGCGGCGGCTGCTCCGGCACGCGGGGCCGGCGCCGTCCCGGGGAGCCCCGCCCGCTGCCCCTGCCCGGCGGGGCCGGCACCGGGCCCGGGGCTCCCGGCGGCGCCCCGGCCCCGCGCCCGGAGCGGACGGAGCGGCCGGCACCGCCCGGGCCGGCGCAGCAGCGCCCGCGCCGCCTCCGCCGCCCTCGGCCGGCCCGGCCCGGCTCCCCTCGGCTCGCACCGGCGCGGCTCCGCCACCGCCGCCCTCGGCCGGCCCGGCCGCGCCGAATCCCCCGTGCGCCCCGGCAGCCGCCCGGGCCGTGCCGGCAGCGCTCCCGAGCGGGAACGTTCCGGGCCGGGCCGCGGGCACGACGAGCGCCCTCCGATGCAGCGGCACAGCCCCATTGCAGCCCTGGAAACGCTGCCGGAGCTGCGGCTCCCCGCAAGCCAACCCCGAAACCGACGCCGCAGGCGGGGCGCACCTCACTCCAACAAGGGCAAAGAAATGTGTTCTCCCCTCCAATTTCACCCCCTAGGAGAGCAGAAAAGAAGGGGCGCTCCTCAAATGAAAGCCTTCGACTGATGGCAAAGGGCGATTTCGACCTCCATTCAAACCCTTCAAAAGGAGGGACACAAGGGCTGCCCCCTCCATTTAAACCCGAGGGTGATGAAAATGTGGTGGCTGCCTTCAAATCAAACCCAGAATACCACAAGAATACTTTTCCCATTCCCCTTAGAATAGAACGCAGGGATTCCCTGTCACCCCAGGGATACCCCTAACAGCCTGGAAAAGGCAGCTTTTCCCGCAATCAACACCCTTAAAACCACAAGTCAAGAGGGATCCCCTCAGTTCAAACGCAGACAAAAAGAGAAGAGGAGCTGCTTCCTTCTCCTTAATCCCTTTTGTCTTCATAAGCTCCATTTTTGTTCCTGGGGATCCGGGGAGGGACCGGCAAGATGAAATTGCAAAGGGGAAGGAGAAAATTCCCCGCTCCAAACCCACACGGGCTCACCTGTTCGGCTGCTGCTCCCCGGCACAAAGATTCGTCCCTCGGCGCCTCCTTTAAGCGATGCTCCGCGGATCCAGGCGCGGATCCAGGTGTCCCCCCGACCCTGTGAGAAGCTCCCGCAGCCCTTCCACGAGACAGCGCCGGCAGCGCCCCATAAACCCCTCCACTCAGCAGCTCCGTGCAAAAGGGAGCCGAGGCAAAGCCTCCCCCTAAAGCAGCCTGGCCCCGGCAGGAGCCGGCCCCTCCTCATCCTCGCACTCACACCTGGGCTGCTCCGAGCCCCCATCATATATTTTTCATATTTATATTCGCATTTATATTTAGAATTTATATTACTGTATAATAAGCATTATATTATATATTGCATCTCTTCATGTTACTTACATAGATTTCTATTTCTATTTCTATTCATAGTTTGGCATTATATCTTTTTATCTCTATATATTTATTATATATTTCTGTATGTCGATTTACATTTCTATAGTACTTCTATTATTTAAAATAAAACCCCTGCCTCTAACGAAATAAAAACAAAGACACCCCTTTATTTAAAACACATTTAAAATTTTAAAAATAATTTTGTTTGTCATAATTCTATTCACATCTAGATTTGTAATTTTCATTTGTTATATTTGTAGATATTATATATATTGGAGAGAATACCTTTTTATAGAATAATAGATATATTCTTTTGACACAATATATTTCTTTTACTTATATTTATATATATTAAATATTTATTGATATCGACATATATACGATATATTTGGATTTCTATTTCTATATTTTTTATTAAATCTCCAGCCTATACCCCAATAAAAGCCAAACAATCCCCAATGTATTTAAAGTATATTTAAACATAAATCCTGTCACAGCTGCATTGCACAGCAGTGCCCCAAGCTAATCTGACACTTGTTCATCTCCTGGACCTGAATCTGAACCCGCTCACCTTGATCGCACCTGGCAGAACCATTTTCGTACCTTTTTCTGGCATTTCTTGTTTTTGGTTTTTTTTTTCTTGAGTTTTTGTGGCCTTTATTGCCTCTCTTTCTTGCCTTGTTTCTTGGGGCTTTTACTCCCTTTTTCCTTGATTTTTTTCTGGCATTTGTTGGGGCTTTTTCTTCGTTTCTTCTTGCCCATCTTGGTGTTTTTTCTGGTTTTATCTTGCCCCCTTGGGTTTTTTTTCTGTTTTTCTGGATTTTTCTTTGCCATTTTCTTTTGTTTCTTTTTTTTTTTTTTTTTTCTTGGATTTTTTCTTCCCCATCTTGGTTTTTTGTTCTGATTTTATTTCTTGCCCATCTTGGGGTTTTTCCCTGGTCTGTTTTCAGGGATTTTTCTTGCCCATTTTGGGTTCTTTTCTGTTGTTTTTTTTCTGGGTTTTTCTTAGGGTTTTTTTCAGTTTTTTTTTTCTGGGATTTTTCTCGCCCATCTTGGGGTTCTATTCTGGGCTTTTTCTTGCCCATCTTGGGGTTTTCTTCTGCGTTTTTTTCTTGCCCATCTTGTTGTTGTTGTTGTTTGGGGTTTTTTGTTTGTTTTTGGTTTTGGGGTTTTTTTTCCTATTTTTTTTTTTCCTGTGGTATTTCTGGGATTTTTCTTGCCCATCTTGGGGTTTTTTTTTTTGGGGGGGGGGGGCGGTTTTCTCGCCCATCTCGAGGTTTTTTTCTGTGGGTTTGTTTTTTGTTGTTTTTTTTTTTTTTTTTTTTTTTTATGTCTTCCTTCCTTCCTCCCTGCCTGTCCTTCCTTCTTTCTTCCTTTCAGTTCCTTTCCTTATTATCTTTTTTTCTTTTTCTTCCTTTCTTTCCCTGTATTTCTAATCTTGGTTTTCCTTTCTAGCTTTAGAATAAAAAAGCAGCAGTAGTAACTTTCAGGCTACCTGGGAGTAAAAAAACTCCAAAACGAAAATGATTGAAAGAAAACTATTTATTCCCTGGGAGCCTGAAATTTTCTACTGCTGCACGTGACACAGAGCTTTTTATTCCTTCTTATAGATAGTTGATATTTGATACTCACTTTATACAGCGCCCCCTGCCGTCTGCACCGGCGCACTGCGGGCAGAGCGCTGCGGCGTCGTTCGGTTCTGTTGAAATAAACTCGGCTAAATTAGGCTTGGTTCGGCTTAGGTCTAAAATCGTTTCGGTTCGGCTTTTCGTCTAAATTCGGCTTTTCCGGCTCTTCGGCTGAACTCGGCCCGGTTGGGCTAAAGTCGGTCATATTCGGCTCTTTGTCTAAATGCGGCCAATGTCGGCTACACTCGGCTATCATCGGCTCTTCGTCTCAAGTCGGCTGTGTTCGGCTACACTCGGCTCTTCGGCTCTTCGGAACTATTCGCCCCGGCTCGGCTCCCTCAGGGCGGGAAGGCGGACGTGACAGGACCCCGGCACAGCGAGGCGTTTAACCCACATGCCTGTCACAAACCCGCCGAAATACGCCCGCCCGCGCCGCCGCTGAGACCACAGCATGTGTCGGGTACACTTGAAACGCCACAGAAAATACCACCGGGGCCGCGCCGGGGTCGGTATTCCATGCAGGCAGTCCACTGACACCCACCCCGGTCCTCCACTTCCCCGCCCTTTTCGCCGCCCTGTTGAGAAGGTCAATTGAAAGTCCGCGACACCCGCGACTCGCCGCTCCCAAGATGGCAGCCCTCTCGGCGCAGGGCTGCAGTACCGCGCTCTGCCCACAAGGCGGCAGCACTGCCGCCCGCCCCAGCCGGGGCCGCAGCGCGCCTCGGGGCTGCGGGCAGCGAAGGCGGCAAAAAACAACAGGGGCGACCCCCGCCGAAAACTGCTCTGAAATAAATGCCCCAAAACAACCGGGAAGAGGAAAAAAAAACTTCTGCCTCTAATCTAATAGGATAATACAAAACAAAACCCCAACAATTTCTTCAAAAAAAAAAAATTAAATCTTTAAAAAAATTTTTTTTTTCATATTAATATTCACATTTCTATTTAATAATGTATATTGATGTACACTGTCCATTTATACATTTGTTTTTATGAATACATTTCTATTCCATATTGCATATATCCCTAAAACTTAAATTTATTTTTATATTTTTATACATATTTTTACATAGTAAGTATATATTTCTGTTAGGATTTTTACTTCTGTAACACTCACAGTACTCAAAATAAAACCCCTGCCTCTACCCCATACATGGCAAAAAAAAACCCCTTTCATTTCAACTGTATTTGAATTAAAAAAAAAAAAATTGCAAATTTATATTTAAAATGTTTACTGATGTATGATCGATTTTGCATTCATATTTAGCGATTTATTTATAAATTTATATTCTATGTTACATGTGTTCCTATTACTTATATTTTTATATACTTTTACTCATATCTTTATATATTTATTATATCTTTCTGTGTTAGGATTTTTACATCTGTAACACATTATTTAAAATAAAAACCCTGCCTCTACCCACATTAAAGCCAAAAAGAACCTCAGTCTTCTCAACTGCATTTAAATATTTTTTAAAATTCAATTTTCCAGGTTGATATTCACTTTTACATTTAAAATGTATACTAATGTATACTCTTATTTGTATTCTCCATTACATCTCTTCCTATTATTTATATTTACTTATATTTTGTGTTTATATATATATATATATTTATATCTCGATTTAATATCTCAATATTAAGAAATATGTAACATTAATATCTACATTCATATTATTTAAAATGAAAACCCTGCCTCTAACCCAATAATAAAAAAGACCCCAACCCTTTCTTTTAAAAAATATTTAAATAGGTTTTATCCTTATGTCTGATTTTTATATTCGTATTTCTATTTATAATAATGTATATTAATGTCTATTGCTTACATATACATTTATCTTTACCAATGTCAAGTTATAAATAAATTTACATTCTATACTACATCTGATGCGAGTAGTTATTTATATATTTTTATACATTGATTAAATATTTCTGCGTCAAGATTTTTACTTCTCTAACACTTATAATATTCAAAATCAAACCCCTGCCTCTACTTCAATAAAAGCCAAAACATTCCCTTTCTTTTAAACTATATTTACATATTTTTATATTTATATTCCCGTATAATGTTATTTATATTCTGTACTACAACTCTTCATATTACTTACATATATTTATATATACATTTATATTCATGCTTTAGCAATTTCTCTTTATATATTTATTATATATTTCTATCTTAAGATCCACATTTCTATATTACTTATATTATTTAAAATAAAACTCCTGCCTCTAACCAAATAAAAACCAACGACACCCCTTTATTTGAACCAGATTTAAAATTTAGGAAGTAAATTTATTTTTCAAAATTAGAATGATATTTATATGGATATTTTTATTTATTTTATTCATAGATATTATATATATTAGAGAGAATACCTTCTAATAGAATCATAGATATATATTTTCTGTATTATATATATTTTTTTACTTATATTTATTTAAATTAAATATGTATAGATATTTGTATTTCTATATATATTTGTATATCTGAATTTATATTTTATTTCTATCATTTATTTAAAAACCCCAGCCTATAACCTAATAAAACCCCCAATTTACTTTTACTCTATTTAAATATTTTTATTTTTACAATCTATATTTATATATCTTTGTATATATATATATATATATATATATAAAAAATAGACTATCATTTACCGATATGATAATATGTTCCAATTATATACCATGTATTATAGTGTTATGTATGTATCTGTTATCTATATTTATGTTTACCACTCTAATTTTAGATTTATTTTTAAATTCATATTTATTGCTATTTTCATCTCTATATTAAACCATACAAGTTCACTAACCCGACACACCGGAGCCACAACGATACCGTACCTTTGTCAGCGCCGGCACGCAGCACACGCCCGTCCCGTCGCAGCACATCAGAACAAAACCTATCTCTATCACTAACGGAACAAACATCCCACAACGTCACTGAACCCCAATAAAAACTCAAATAAACCTAACTGTAAATCAATTTTAAATCCCACTATAAAGTAGCCCAAAACCTCTGCACATGCTCATCATAAACTTCCTCCTAAACCAGTATCTCAAAAACCCCAAAAAAACTCAAACACACCTTGAAAATGACACAACTGCTAATAAAAACAAACACCCACTAAAAATTAAATCAAACCAACTCACGAGACTCAAAACTGTACAACTGACCCTGAACATTACTAAAAAAAGTCCCCAAAGCTCTACCTTTATGCTCAGGCACAAATAACAACCTATCATCTATACAAGCTATTTGAAAAAATTAAAAAAAAAATAATTAAAACCATGAAAATAAAAAATCTAAACTATTAAAATACTAAAAAATATCACTGCCTAAATAAAAACACGTATTGCCTATAAAAACCCACCATATAAATGCCCCTGTCCCAAAAAATAAAAACAAAAAAAACTGTCGAACCAGAAAGAAATCACAACTTAGGAACACCAAAACCAGAGCGTTCAAGAAGTCACACCACATCCCTTATCATACACCAACTACAAACAACAGAAAACAATACAAGGAATTCTTAAAAACCACCTTAAGACCACTACATTGAAAAACATTTCAAAAATTAAAAACTGCATCTAACAAAAGCCATCTAATAAATTCACACCCAAAACTCCAGCAGCCCAGCTGGCCCTACCAAAGCTCTATGTTTATACATACAACAGACAAAACCAAAATCCCAGTAATACCCATCAGAAATCTATGAAAGAATCCTATTGAAATTAATCCTGCCTCAAATACAAACCAACCAATCCAGAAAGACAGCTTCACTCAAAAAACAATTTACACAGAGTTAATAATACCAAGAAATAAAACAACACACCATATACCACCAATGAATATCATAGTGAAGGAAAAAAAAAAAAACCACTACATTTTTTTCTTTTTGTTTTTTAAGCTAACTTCTTTTATTAGCTAGAAGAAAAGATTTTGCCAGGACTGCAACAACAACAACAACTTCTTTTTCTTCTTCTCCTTCTAAAATGTCCCTTCTCACTCCCAAATTCCTTTCAACTCCTGAGTTTACATCCAAGCAAAAAGCAAAATTCGTGCACTCGTGCGTTCGCTGCTCCTGTCAGGTTCTCTGTTTCCCTCCACATCTTCTTACACTTTCAGTCCTCACGCTGTCCCGCCGTGATGAGTCTGACAGAAGAATTGGCACAAGTTAACAGAGCATTTCCCTCTCTCCCTGCCTCTGCTTTCCTCAGCGCATTTCAATCCATCCCAGGCCTGCAACGATGCCCGCTCACCCCAAAGCTCACAGCAAGCACGCAGCAGCTCAGGCTCGCTCGGCTCAGGGGCTCTGTGCCTTGGATAGCCGAGGAAACTTCTGATGAGCCTCCGTTCCAATAAACTGGAATGCAAACTCACCTCCATCTCAGAGCCTCAGTGACCCCGCCCAGCCCCTTCATGACTTGCAGGCACAAGGATGCAAAGCAGCTTTTTGTCTTTTCTCTTGAGTGCCAATGGGTCAAATATGTCGGCTTTGACATCACTGATTACCCTCTCTTTGAAGTCTCCCAAGGACACTTTTAAAGAAAAGACAGAAGATTGCTGGTACATCCATGTGGGATCAGGAGCAAAGCAGCAAGGATCCCTGCCACCCTGTGACAAGGCACACGGCTGCAGAGCCCCAGAGCCTGCAGGCCCTGCAGCTGCCACACGGATGGACCTGGTTCCCTCCCCGGGTGCCCAGGGGGAAACCTGAGGGCAGGCGTCCTCCCCGAGGGTGCACCCGGAGCCCCGGGCAGGGATGGAGTCGCCGGCTGCTCTCTGGGGACGAGACCCTCCCTGCAGGCGACGCTGCCTCGTCCTCTCCCTCCCCGTGGGACAGGGACCTCCAGGCTCTGCCACCAGCCTCCTTCCGTCAGCGTCCAGGTGCTGTGTCACAGCCACAGGGGTCAATTCGTGGTGAGTACCGATGGCACGCAAATGGCAGCCCGAGGAAATCGTCTTCTGGGCTCTAAGTGGTTGGGACAGGGTCTGATTTTCTGTTTTGTATCTGTATGATGATTAGTACAACAGGGCTCTGATGGATGACGTGGCAACACAGATTTATATTAAAAACCCCTCGATAGGATTACATCGACTTCTAGGAAAAGACAAAAGCTTAGGACCCTTCCGAAATCTACTTTTAATCCAAAGCACGGGGCTTGTCAGCATGCTGCACCTTCCAGCTTTTCAAAGCAGCTTACCTCTGAAGACCAGCAAACACTGATTTCTACAGAAACAACGGGCAACCCCCAGGCTAACCTCAGCACTACTGTTTAATAGGGGACCTGCCAGCGTGCCAGTCCAGCTTCAAGTGTGCTTTACTTCAGTCTAACATCCCCACAAAATTCTTCTCACATCTTCCAACCCTGAAATCTTATTTTCCCCTAAAGCTTCTCTTCATTAGCAATTTCCAAGTAACATGGTATTTTTACAACATTCAAAAATGTCATGCTGGACTGTGCTACAGAGTAATCTGCAAATATAAGCTTAGCAAAGTTTGAATTGACTTGTCCAGAGAAAAAACCTACAAGTGAACACCTACACCTGCCTACAAAGAGCTAACAAGCCCCTGGCAGCTGCCAGCATCAAAGCACAGCGGATGTTTCTAATACAGGGTAAGGATAACAATATCACCTCCTGCTCTCTCCAGCTTCTTTTCCCTGCAGTCCTATTTTGCTTCTTAGGATTTTTTTAGTCTCTGCATCTTCTTGGACAGCACCGAGCCCGACGGCAAGGAGACGAGAGTCTTTCCCTGCCGTGCGGAGAGAACCAGGAAAACAGTTAAAGTAAGAACAGGGCAGTTTGAAATTCATACTTGCAACGAGAAGCAGCGCCTAACCAACAGAACAAAAGGAAACAAACCATGATACCTGCCTGGGGACAGAAGACATATAAACTCTCCAGGATGTACAATTCCAGCGACCAACCCCTTCAGGACAGCAGCCAAGTGTCCCATGGGGTGGTGCTGCACCAAAGAACCATCTGAGAGGTTCCAAAGAGTGAAATGCACAATATTTTGCAAAGACAAAAAATCTTGCAAAATAACAAAAATACAATAGATGTAAACTACAGGGCAAGAGTACAAGTGTTACCTTTGGGAGCTGGAACCATCCAGGTGAGCACCTGATAACTGGATCCTCACCAGAGTTTGAGCCCTTCAGGACACAGAAGGGTTTTCCCCAGGAATTTCACAGACTGAGTTTGGACAGAAGCACGCTCGCCGGATCCTCAGAAACGTCGCCCATTCTCCAGGCGTCTGGAGAGAACTGCAAATGGCTCTCACGCAGTTTGAGCTAGTTCTGTAAGGTCTCAGGGGGAATTTCACCAGATGCAACCAAATTGGGCAACTCCCAGTGGGACAGAAGGAACCCAAAGCTTGGGTTCGCAGAGCTGCAGCAAATACCGAGGAAACAAACAAAACAGCATCAAAAATAATAAACCATCCTTCTTTTTTCTCTTGCTTTTGTTTTTTTCTTATTCAGATCAGCACAGCAATTAAAGAGAAGGTGAAAAACTCACCATTACTGAACATTTCATCACCTGTAAGCTGAGCATCCTTAGCATAGAGGACTCCAAAGTTAAAATTCACCCATCCCTGGGAAAGAAAACCAAATATCGTATGATAAACAGTCAAACAGCAGACATAAAAATTTGTTTCCTCTAAGGACTTTCAGGTACGTATGTATCTTTGCATTACACATGAGAACATACACTTTAGACCATCACCTAATACATAATAATTTACCTTTAAATTTTGATAGTATAGCATGAATTTTTTACTTAAATTGGTGATCTATTATTATTCAGTTGGTGCCTAAAAGTATTTCTGCTGTCACGTTCAAAAAAACATGAATTTTTTTTTTACTGTAAGGAGCAATTGATTTCAAAGTCATCACAAGCCCATCAAAACACAAAGCTCTGTTCACTGGACGGCTCTGTGAGCTAGAAGTAGTTAGGCTTCTACTTCCCTCTTGTTCTTCCACAACCAATAAATCCTGTCAACAAAACCAGGATCTTTAGCCCACTGCTGTGAAAGATTCTACAAGGATGATGGCTTGATTTGTGTTTAGAAGTTTTGATTTGAAATGGCCAGACCAATGGATAAAGACAGTGTAAGTAGTATTACATTACTATTATTATTATGTCTATTATTATTTTTACTAGTACTACTACTATTATTATCACCTGCTACTGGAAGAAACAAACCAGTAGTACCTACACTTAATTACTTTTATTTCCAGAAAATAATAAAGAAAAAGAACCAAACCAAAACAAGTCACTTCCTACCTTTTATATCAAGGGATGAAAAATTTCTCTTGGGCTCTTCTCCAATTTATCAAGACTCACAGCACTGAAAGGCAAACAAAACAGTGCTTTATAGAAGGCCAAGTGCACATTGCAAGGCTGAGCCACCAACTGATTGCAGTGACAGCAGTTACAACACGAATCGTTCCCAGAGCCTCTGTTCCATGGAATGTTCTGTGGAACTGCCATTTCTTTCCCAAAATACTAACTTCCAACACTTCCTAAACGTATTTGGTATTTTAAAACAACAGAAGTTAGTGAGACTCTGTGTGGAGGTCAGGTTTAAATTTATTTCCTTCTAAAGCACAGAGCTCTGTTCCATCACCCTTCCCTTCGGCTCTACGCTGCATCATGGTGAGCATTTGAGGAGGGCTCAAGAACCAATTCTATTTCTCTCTTTTTCTAGCTCTCTCTACTCTTAAATCATTCCAGACAAGTCCAATGAAAAATGACAAGTTCAGCATCAAAGTCACACTTTTTCCCTTTGTCTGCTCAAGAACAGGCTCTAAATCCACTTCTTGCTGCCTTCAACGATTAAGACTTGCAAAACCATTCTTACATGTTTTACAGCTTTATCATAAAACCCACAGAACGCAAGCTCTCAATTACAGGAAAAGGTAATTCACAGGCAAATATCTAAAGGGATCACTTACTTGGAAATACATACCTTGACAGAGATCGCACTGAGAACGTTTCTGTGGGACTCTAAGGGAGACATATTTTCTGGGTACCCTGGAAACAAGAAAAGCTAGAATATATTACAGGACATCCCCACTTTTTCTACATATTCAAATAGGATTTTTAATAAAAACAATTCAGTTAAAAAAAGAAGGAAGAAAACCAAGGTGATTTTACTCAGCTATATTTACTCCCGATTTAGAGCAAAAAAAAAGTCACGGGTGCTGCAAAGAAAAAAAAAGTGAACCATAAACGCCTACAGTAGAATTTTAAAACAAGTGCTTGGATAAAAGAATCTTATGGAACGTGAAGTAGAAAAAAGTGAAACCACTATCAGACCTGCCACTTTTCTCACCATTGTACAAGAACATCCTAAAAGCAGTATAAAGTCACTGCCTAAAACCGGTCATGGGATGTAACCAAGAACAATTCAGGCATTTGCTAATCTAGACAGAAACCTTTTCTGGATGCTAGTGTCAAATCACAAGTTTTGTCTTTCAGAAGCTCGACAATGCTGGAAAGCATTTTCCCTGGGGCTCGGGAGGGCAGGGGCGGAAGCGGGGGTGAGTTTGCAGCTCGCACCTGGGCCATCCGAAGGGTACAGCCCGCCGGCTCCCCGCGCTGGGCATTCTCCCGGCCATCTCGGGCTTTACCGCTCAGCGCCGCTCCGTCCGTTTCCACGGCGGAAAGAGCCACGAGCACTAACGCGGGCAGCAGCCCCGTCACGCCGCCGATGTCGCAGCGCTCCCTGCTCGCAACGCCCGACACGCGGCGGAGCCGCCTCCGCCCGCAGCACCGGCAGCAGCCCGAGGGAGACGGCTGCGGCTCGGGGGCTCCTCCGGCGCCTCCGCCAGCCCGAGGGCGGCCGCCCCACCGGGACCGCGGCAGCGCCCGGCGCCGCTCGCCCGCGGCGGCTCCTGCAGCTCCCGGCCCGCGGCAGCAAAGCACCGCCTCGCCCTCCGCCATCGGCGGGCGGCAGCGCCCCCGCCCCCGGCACCGCTGAGTGAGGCCGACGAACCGGGCGGACGCTCCTTCCGCGCTCCTCAGCTCCACGCGGGCGCCCACACGGAGCCTTCGCCCCTCCAGCGTCGCCGTCCCGCGCGGGAGAGGCGCCGCCAGCTGCCCGCGCACAGCCCCGCGCGGCCGCCTGGCACGCCAGCCACTCATGGGCCGCGTCAGCCGTTGCGTCACACGCCGCGCCGGCAGCACGGCCTGCCGGGAGTTGTAGTCTCGGGCTGACAGCCACGGCGCCCTCCCGCGCCACCGGGAGCTGCAAAAATCCCTCCCGGGCATTAAACGGCTCCTTCGCCCCAGGGCGGGGAAGGACCCGAGGCAGCACCGCTCCTCCCGAATGCCCTCTCTTTTTCCCTCCAACTCTTTTTTCTTTTTTCACTCTGGTTTTCAACCCTTCCCTTCCCTCTTGCTCTCCTGCTTCCTTTCCTTTCCTTTCCTATCCCTTTCCCTTTCTTGTATTTCTGATCTTGGTTTATCTTTCTAGCTTTAGAATAAAACAGCAGCAGTAGAAACTGTCAGGATACCTGGGAGTAAAAAAAAAACTCCAAAACGTAAATGATTTAAAGAAAACTATTTATTCCCTGGGAGCCTGAAATTTTCTACTGCTGCACGTGACATAGAGCTTTTAATCCCTTCTTATAGATAGTTGATATTTGATACTTACTTGATACAGCGCCCCCTGCCGTCTGTCCCGGCGCACTGCAGCCCCAGCGCTCCCTGTCGTCTGTCCCGGCGCACTGCAGGCACAGCGCCTCCTGCCGTCTGCACAGGCGCACTGCAGGCAGAGCGCTGCGGCGGCGTTCGGTTCTGTTGAATGAAACTCGGCTGAATTCGGCTCCGTTCGGCTCTTGGTCTAAACTCGTTTCAGTTCGGCTCTTCGGCCGAACTCGGCACGATTGGGCTAAACTCGGTCATATTCGGCACATTGTCTAAAAGCGGCCAGTGTCGGCTACACTCGGCTATCATCGGCTCTTGGTGTAAACTCGGCTGTTTTGGCCACACTCGGCTCTTCGGTGAAACTCGGCTGTTTCCGGCCACACTCGGCTCTTCGGCTCTTCGCAACTATTCGCCCCGGCTCGGCTCCCTCAGGGCGGGAAAGCGGCCGTGACAGGACCCCGGCACAGAGACCCGTTTACCCACATGCCTGTCACAAACCCGCCAAAATACGCTCGCCCGCGGCGCCGCTGAGACCACAGCGCCTTTCGGCTACATCTAAAACGCCACAAAAAAATCCCACTGGGGCCGCGCCGGCTTCGGTCTTACACGCAGGCAGCCCTGAAGACGGACTAAGGCCTTCAATTTACGCGCCATTTCTGCCCCCATCTCGAGAAGGTCAACCAAAAGTCCGCGACACCCGCGACGCGCCACTCCCAACGTGGCGGCCTCTCGGCGCAGGGCTGCAGTACCGCGCTCTGCCCACAAGGCGGCAGCACTGCCGCCCGCCCCAGCCGGGGGCGCAGCGCGCCTCGGGGCTGCGGGCAGCGAAGGCGGCAAAAAACAACAGGGGCGACCCCCGACAAAAACTGCTCGGAAATAAATGCCAAAAACCCGCCGCTTACCCGACATGACCCAAACAAGCCCCGTTGTTTTAAATTAGATTTAAATACATTTGATATTTCTATTTTTCGTATTTATATTCACATGCATATTTATAGTGGACATGGATGCAGTATGTCATTTATACACTATATTATGTCTATTCCTTATACTATATTATGTCTATTCCTACTAATAATATTTATTTATCTTTTGTGGTTTTATAAATATCTTTATGTATTGATTCTATATTTATATTTTTTAAATTCTATTTCTATAACACTTTTAATTATTTAAAATTAAAATCCCTTTCTAACTCAATACATACAAAAAACCTTTCTTTTACACTATATTGAAATATTTTTATAGTTATAGCTTGCATGACTATATTCAAATTTATATTTATAGTTTATATTGATGCATTACATTAATAACTATATATAATATGCACCTTATTCAAAACTATACGGGAATTATTTTTTAAATTATTTACCATATCTACTGCTACAACTTCTTTTTCCTTATATTTCTAATTTTTATATAAATCTTTACTGTGTTTACTATATATTTCTATACTTATATTTCTACCTTTATATTATTTGTATTTTTAATTTTTATACTAAAACTCCTGCTTTGGCAAAGAAAAAGCAAAAACATTCATTATTTTAAACTACCTAAATTTTTTAAAATATTTATATTTATCATAATATACAACAAATGATAGATATAGATAGATAGATAGATCACACCCATATTTATATCTATTTTATATCCATGTCCTATAATATTTTTAATAAGATATATACAGTATTACTTGTATTATATATTGTATCAATTTATGTTATTTTACATTTACAATTTATTATTAATTTTTTTTATATATCTGCATATAGTTGCAATACATTTATATATTTGTATTTTTGTTTGGGTCGTATTTACATTTATGTTCTCAATTCATATATCTATACACATACACAATACTCTACTATAATTAGAATGACTTATTGAAACATATAATGACTTAAGTTACATGTTAAATTTTAAAAATTGACCGAATATATAAAAATAAAATTGGCTCATTCCTATTGCTACACATCTATTTCTTTTGTTTCAATAGTGTTAGAGTCATAATTGTATATTTAAAATCCAATTCCTAAATGAAATGACAGAACAAACAGCACCAAATTCCCACCAATATCTTCCAAAAACATCAAGGAATCTCCAACAGCCAAACAAGTGTCAGCGAAAAAACAAAGAACGCTCTTTACAATAACAATTCTCATCACGACAGAAAAATGGAACCAAAATAAAAGAAAATCCTATAGAAACACACACAGCAAATTACAAAAAGTACTTAAAAAAAGTCAAACCAATCTACTAAACTCAAGACAGTGCCACTCATCCTCAACGTTACTAAAAAAAAAAAAAAAAAAAAAAAAACAAAACAAAATTCTACAAAATTCTACCTCTACACTAACTCAAAGAATAAATCCTCTGTAAAAATAACGTTAAAACCTGAACTAATTAAAAAAACGGAAAAACATCTCAACCACTAAAAACTAAGAAATTAACTACCCAAATAAAGAAATACTTTAAAAACCCACCATATAAATACCCATGTTCCCAAAAAAACCCCTGATAAACAATACTCAAATACATTAAAAGACAACAACAACAACAAAAGAAAATAAAGAAACCAACAACAAGAATAATACCAAAAAACAGATAAACTTAAATCTGCAACAAAAAAATTATTCCCAACTGAATAAACCCATAGTGCCTCAAGCGATCAAAATAAAAATACCACCTAGAGACAAACACAAAGACTAAAGACAAACGTAACCATAAACCATGTCCCCCAAATTACCCGTAACCATAAAACATACACTACAATCGAACAAACCAAACACACAAAAGCCCTGGAAGACGATAAACACACATGCAATTACCGAGATTAAAAACCCGCGGCTACGAACGACACGACGCTACCCCAAGCCCCCCAAAACAAACACTACACACTCACGCTAATAAAAGCCGCCGCAACAGAATTAAAATGCGAACCGCTGCTTCGCGCTACGACCCGTAAAAACCATTGCGCGCCCTTCTAAACATAATACCCAGGAAAAAAAAAAAAAATCCGACTACAAAACCCAATCCAAAACAAACCTTTACCAGCCCTACCGGCACCGAGAACCGTGCCGCTCGGGAAGAACACCGCATCCCTTAGCGTACGCCCGCTGCAAACCGAACACAGCCACGCAATCAACGCCTCCAAAGCGCCTCCGAGCCGCGGCACCGCCGAGCTTTGAGCGGCCGAACCCCGCGCTCGCTGCCGGCCCCGGACGGAGCGCGGCTCCCGGCAGGGAAGCGGCTCCTGCGGCGGCTGCTCCGGCACGCGGGGCCGGCGCCGTCCCGGGGAGCCCCGCCCGCTGCCCCTGCCCGGCGGGGCCGGCACCGGGCCCGGGGCTCCCGGCGGCGCCCCGGCCCCGCGCCCGGAGCGGACGGAGCGGCCGGCACCGCCCGGGCCGGCGCAGCAGCGCCCGCGCCGCCTCCGCCGCCCTCGGCCGGCCCGGCCCGGCTCCCCTCGGCTCGCACCGGCGCGGCTCCGCCACCGCCGCCCTCGGCCGGCCCGGCCGCGCCGAATCCCCCGTGCGCCCCGGCAGCCGCCCGGGCCGTGCCGGCAGCGCTCCCGAGCGGGAACGTTCCGGGCCGGGCCGCGGGCACGACGAGCGCCCTCCGATGCAGCGGCACAGCCCCATTGCAGCCCTGGAAACGCTGCCGGAGCTGCGGCTCCCCGCAAGCCAACCCCGAAACCGACGCCGCAGGCGGGGCGCACCTCACTCCAACAAGGGCAAAGAAATGTGTTCTCCCCTCCAATTTCACCCCCTAGGAGAGCAGAAAAGAAGGGGCGCTCCTCAAATGAAAGCCTTCGACTGATGGCAAAGGGCGATTTCGACCTCCATTCAAACCCTTCAAAAGGAGGGACACAAGGGCTGCCCCCTCCATTTAAACCCGAGGGTGATGAAAATGTGGTGGCTGCCTTCAAATCAAACCCAGAATACCACAAGAATACTTTTCCCATTCCCCTTAGAATAGAACGCAGGGATTCCCTGTCACCCCAGGGATACCCCTAACAGCCTGGAAAAGGCAGCTTTTCCCGCAATCAACACCCTTAAAACCACAAGTCAAGAGGGATCCCCTCAGTTCAAACGCAGACAAAAAGAGAAGAGGAGCTGCTTCCTTCTCCTTAATCCCTTTTGTCTTCATAAGCTCCATTTTTGTTCCTGGGGATCCGGGGAGGGACCGGCAAGATGAAATTGCAAAGGGGAAGGAGAAAATTCCCCGCTCCAAACCCACACGGGCTCACCTGTTCGGCTGCTGCTCCCCGGCACAAAGATTCGTCCCTCGGCGCCTCCTTTAAGCGATGCTCCGCGGATCCAGGCGCGGATCCAGGTGTCCCCCCGACCCTGTGAGAAGCTCCCGCAGCCCTTCCACGAGACAGCGCCGGCAGCGCCCCATAAACCCCTCCACTCAGCAGCTCCGTGCAAAAGGGAGCCGAGGCAAAGCCTCCCCCTAAAGCAGCCTGGCCCCGGCAGGAGCCGGCCCCTCCTCATCCTCGCACTCACACCTGGGCTGCTCCGAGCCCCCATCATATATTTTTCATATTTATATTCGCATTTATATTTAGAATTTATATTACTGTATAATAAGCATTATATTATATATTGCATCTCTTCATGTTACTTACATAGATTTCTATTTCTATTTCTATTCATAGTTTGGCATTATATCTTTTTATCTCTATATATTTATTATATATTTCTGTATGTCGATTTACATTTCTATAGTACTTCTATTATTTAAAATAAAACCCCTGCCTCTAACGAAATAAAAACAAAGACACCCCTTTATTTAAAACACATTTAAAATTTTAAAAATAATTTTGTTTGTCATAATTCTATTCACATCTAGATTTGTAATTTTCATTTGTTATATTTGTAGATATTATATATATTGGAGAGAATACCTTTTTATAGAATAATAGATATATTCTTTTGACACAATATATTTCTTTTACTTATATTTATATATATTAAATATTTATTGATATCGACATATATACGATATATTTGGATTTCTATTTCTATATTTTTTATTAAATCTCCAGCCTATACCCCAATAAAAGCCAAACAATCCCCAATGTATTTAAAGTATATTTAAACATAAATCCTGTCACAGCTGCATTGCACAGCAGTGCCCCAAGCTAATCTGACACTTGTTCATCTCCTGGACCTGAATCTGAACCCGCTCACCTTGATCGCACCTGGCAGAACCATTTTCGTACCTTTTTCTGGCATTTCTTGTTTTTGGTTTTTTTTTTCTTGAGTTTTTGTGGCCTTTATTGCCTCTCTTTCTTGCCTTGTTTCTTGGGGCTTTTACTCCCTTTTTCCTTGATTTTTTTCTGGCATTTGTTGGGGCTTTTTCTTCGTTTCTTCTTGCCCATCTTGGTGTTTTTTCTGGTTTTATCTTGCCCCCTTGGGTTTTTTTTCTGTTTTTCTGGATTTTTCTTTGCCATTTTCTTTTGTTTCTTTTTTTTTTTTTTTTTTCTTGGATTTTTTCTTCCCCATCTTGGTTTTTTGTTCTGATTTTATTTCTTGCCCATCTTGGGGTTTTTCCCTGGTCTGTTTTCAGGGATTTTTCTTGCCCATTTTGGGTTCTTTTCTGTTGTTTTTTTTCTGGGTTTTTCTTAGGGTTTTTTTCAGTTTTTTTTTTCTGGGATTTTTCTCGCCCATCTTGGGGTTCTATTCTGGGCTTTTTCTTGCCCATCTTGGGGTTTTCTTCTGCGTTTTTTTCTTGCCCATCTTGTTGTTGTTGTTGTTTGGGGTTTTTTGTTTGTTTTTGGTTTTGGGGTTTTTTTTCCTATTTTTTTTTTTCCTGTGGTATTTCTGGGATTTTTCTTGCCCATCTTGGGGTTTTTTTTTTTGGGGGGGGGGGGCGGTTTTCTCGCCCATCTCGAGGTTTTTTTCTGTGGGTTTGTTTTTTGTTGTTTTTTTTTTTTTTTTTTTTTTTTATGTCTTCCTTCCTTCCTCCCTGCCTGTCCTTCCTTCTTTCTTCCTTTCAGTTCCTTTCCTTATTATCTTTTTTTCTTTTTCTTCCTTTCTTTCCCTGTATTTCTAATCTTGGTTTTCCTTTCTAGCTTTAGAATAAAAAAGCAGCAGTAGTAACTTTCAGGCTACCTGGGAGTAAAAAAACTCCAAAACGAAAATGATTGAAAGAAAACTATTTATTCCCTGGGAGCCTGAAATTTTCTACTGCTGCACGTGACACAGAGCTTTTTATTCCTTCTTATAGATAGTTGATATTTGATACTCACTTTATACAGCGCCCCCTGCCGTCTGCACCGGCGCACTGCGGGCAGAGCGCTGCGGCGTCGTTCGGTTCTGTTGAAATAAACTCGGCTAAATTAGGCTTGGTTCGGCTTAGGTCTAAAATCGTTTCGGTTCGGCTTTTCGTCTAAATTCGGCTTTTCCGGCTCTTCGGCTGAACTCGGCCCGGTTGGGCTAAAGTCGGTCATATTCGGCTCTTTGTCTAAATGCGGCCAATGTCGGCTACACTCGGCTATCATCGGCTCTTCGTCTCAAGTCGGCTGTGTTCGGCTACACTCGGCTCTTCGGCTCTTCGGAACTATTCGCCCCGGCTCGGCTCCCTCAGGGCGGGAAGGCGGACGTGACAGGACCCCGGCACAGCGAGGCGTTTAACCCACATGCCTGTCACAAACCCGCCGAAATACGCCCGCCCGCGCCGCCGCTGAGACCACAGCATGTGTCGGGTACACTTGAAACGCCACAGAAAATACCACCGGGGCCGCGCCGGGGTCGGTATTCCATGCAGGCAGTCCACTGACACCCACCCCGGTCCTCCACTTCCCCGCCCTTTTCGCCGCCCTGTTGAGAAGGTCAATTGAAAGTCCGCGACACCCGCGACTCGCCGCTCCCAAGATGGCAGCCCTCTCGGCGCAGGGCTGCAGTACCGCGCTCTGCCCACAAGGCGGCAGCACTGCCGCCCGCCCCAGCCGGGGCCGCAGCGCGCCTCGGGGCTGCGGGCAGCGAAGGCGGCAAAAAACAACAGGGGCGACCCCCGCCGAAAACTGCTCTGAAATAAATGCCCCAAAACAACCGGGAAGAGGAAAAAAAAACTTCTGCCTCTAATCTAATAGGATAATACAAAACAAAACCCCAACAATTTCTTCAAAAAAAAAAAATTAAATCTTTAAAAAAATTTTTTTTTTCATATTAATATTCACATTTCTATTTAATAATGTATATTGATGTACACTGTCCATTTATACATTTGTTTTTATGAATACATTTCTATTCCATATTGCATATATCCCTAAAACTTAAATTTATTTTTATATTTTTATACATATTTTTACATAGTAAGTATATATTTCTGTTAGGATTTTTACTTCTGTAACACTCACAGTACTCAAAATAAAACCCCTGCCTCTACCCCATACATGGCAAAAAAAAACCCCTTTCATTTCAACTGTATTTGAATTAAAAAAAAAAAAATTGCAAATTTATATTTAAAATGTTTACTGATGTATGATCGATTTTGCATTCATATTTAGCGATTTATTTATAAATTTATATTCTATGTTACATGTGTTCCTATTACTTATATTTTTATATACTTTTACTCATATCTTTATATATTTATTATATCTTTCTGTGTTAGGATTTTTACATCTGTAACACATTATTTAAAATAAAAACCCTGCCTCTACCCACATTAAAGCCAAAAAGAACCTCAGTCTTCTCAACTGCATTTAAATATTTTTTAAAATTCAATTTTCCAGGTTGATATTCACTTTTACATTTAAAATGTATACTAATGTATACTCTTATTTGTATTCTCCATTACATCTCTTCCTATTATTTATATTTACTTATATTTTGTGTTTATATATATATATATATTTATATCTCGATTTAATATCTCAATATTAAGAAATATGTAACATTAATATCTACATTCATATTATTTAAAATGAAAACCCTGCCTCTAACCCAATAATAAAAAAGACCCCAACCCTTTCTTTTAAAAAATATTTAAATAGGTTTTATCCTTATGTCTGATTTTTATATTCGTATTTCTATTTATAATAATGTATATTAATGTCTATTGCTTACATATACATTTATCTTTACCAATGTCAAGTTATAAATAAATTTACATTCTATACTACATCTGATGCGAGTAGTTATTTATATATTTTTATACATTGATTAAATATTTCTGCGTCAAGATTTTTACTTCTCTAACACTTATAATATTCAAAATCAAACCCCTGCCTCTACTTCAATAAAAGCCAAAACATTCCCTTTCTTTTAAACTATATTTACATATTTTTATATTTATATTCCCGTATAATGTTATTTATATTCTGTACTACAACTCTTCATATTACTTACATATATTTATATATACATTTATATTCATGCTTTAGCAATTTCTCTTTATATATTTATTATATATTTCTATCTTAAGATCCACATTTCTATATTACTTATATTATTTAAAATAAAACTCCTGCCTCTAACCAAATAAAAACCAACGACACCCCTTTATTTGAACCAGATTTAAAATTTAGGAAGTAAATTTATTTTTCAAAATTAGAATGATATTTATATGGATATTTTTATTTATTTTATTCATAGATATTATATATATTAGAGAGAATACCTTCTAATAGAATCATAGATATATATTTTCTGTATTATATATATTTTTTTACTTATATTTATTTAAATTAAATATGTATAGATATTTGTATTTCTATATATATTTGTATATCTGAATTTATATTTTATTTCTATCATTTATTTAAAAACCCCAGCCTATAACCTAATAAAACCCCCAATTTACTTTTACTCTATTTAAATATTTTTATTTTTACAATCTATATTTATATATCTTTGTATATATATATATATATATATATATAAAAAATAGACTATCATTTACCGATATGATAATATGTTCCAATTATATACCATGTATTATAGTGTTATGTATGTATCTGTTATCTATATTTATGTTTACCACTCTAATTTTAGATTTATTTTTAAATTCATATTTATTGCTATTTTCATCTCTATATTAAACCATACAAGTTCACTAACCCGACACACCGGAGCCACAACGATACCGTACCTTTGTCAGCGCCGGCACGCAGCACACGCCCGTCCCGTCGCAGCACATCAGAACAAAACCTATCTCTATCACTAACGGAACAAACATCCCACAACGTCACTGAACCCCAATAAAAACTCAAATAAACCTAACTGTAAATCAATTTTAAATCCCACTATAAAGTAGCCCAAAACCTCTGCACATGCTCATCATAAACTTCCTCCTAAACCAGTATCTCAAAAACCCCAAAAAAACTCAAACACACCTTGAAAATGACACAACTGCTAATAAAAACAAACACCCACTAAAAATTAAATCAAACCAACTCACGAGACTCAAAACTGTACAACTGACCCTGAACATTACTAAAAAAAGTCCCCAAAGCTCTACCTTTATGCTCAGGCACAAATAACAACCTATCATCTATACAAGCTATTTGAAAAAATTAAAAAAAAAATAATTAAAACCATGAAAATAAAAAATCTAAACTATTAAAATACTAAAAAATATCACTGCCTAAATAAAAACACGTATTGCCTATAAAAACCCACCATATAAATGCCCCTGTCCCAAAAAATAAAAACAAAAAAAACTGTCGAACCAGAAAGAAATCACAACTTAGGAACACCAAAACCAGAGCGTTCAAGAAGTCACACCACATCCCTTATCATACACCAACTACAAACAACAGAAAACAATACAAGGAATTCTTAAAAACCACCTTAAGACCACTACATTGAAAAACATTTCAAAAATTAAAAACTGCATCTAACAAAAGCCATCTAATAAATTCACACCCAAAACTCCAGCAGCCCAGCTGGCCCTACCAAAGCTCTATGTTTATACATACAACAGACAAAACCAAAATCCCAGTAATACCCATCAGAAATCTATGAAAGAATCCTATTGAAATTAATCCTGCCTCAAATACAAACCAACCAATCCAGAAAGACAGCTTCACTCAAAAAACAATTTACACAGAGTTAATAATACCAAGAAATAAAACAACACACCATATACCACCAATGAATATCATAGTGAAGGAAAAAAAAAAAAACCACTACATTTTTTTCTTTTTGTTTTTTAAGCTAACTTCTTTTATTAGCTAGAAGAAAAGATTTTGCCAGGACTGCAACAACAACAACAACTTCTTTTTCTTCTTCTCCTTCTAAAATGTCCCTTCTCACTCCCAAATTCCTTTCAACTCCTGAGTTTACATCCAAGCAAAAAGCAAAATTCGTGCACTCGTGCGTTCGCTGCTCCTGTCAGGTTCTCTGTTTCCCTCCACATCTTCTTACACTTTCAGTCCTCACGCTGTCCCGCCGTGATGAGTCTGACAGAAGAATTGGCACAAGTTAACAGAGCATTTCCCTCTCTCCCTGCCTCTGCTTTCCTCAGCGCATTTCAATCCATCCCAGGCCTGCAACGATGCCCGCTCACCCCAAAGCTCACAGCAAGCACGCAGCAGCTCAGGCTCGCTCGGCTCAGGGGCTCTGTGCCTTGGATAGCCGAGGAAACTTCTGATGAGCCTCCGTTCCAATAAACTGGAATGCAAACTCACCTCCATCTCAGAGCCTCAGTGACCCCGCCCAGCCCCTTCATGACTTGCAGGCACAAGGATGCAAAGCAGCTTTTTGTCTTTTCTCTTGAGTGCCAATGGGTCAAATATGTCGGCTTTGACATCACTGATTACCCTCTCTTTGAAGTCTCCCAAGGACACTTTTAAAGAAAAGACAGAAGATTGCTGGTACATCCATGTGGGATCAGGAGCAAAGCAGCAAGGATCCCTGCCACCCTGTGACAAGGCACACGGCTGCAGAGCCCCAGAGCCTGCAGGCCCTGCAGCTGCCACACGGATGGACCTGGTTCCCTCCCCGGGTGCCCAGGGGGAAACCTGAGGGCAGGCGTCCTCCCCGAGGGTGCACCCGGAGCCCCGGGCAGGGATGGAGTCGCCGGCTGCTCTCTGGGGACGAGACCCTCCCTGCAGGCGACGCTGCCTCGTCCTCTCCCTCCCCGTGGGACAGGGACCTCCAGGCTCTGCCACCAGCCTCCTTCCGTCAGCGTCCAGGTGCTGTGTCACAGCCACAGGGGTCAATTCGTGGTGAGTACCGATGGCACGCAAATGGCAGCCCGAGGAAATCGTCTTCTGGGCTCTAAGTGGTTGGGACAGGGTCTGATTTTCTGTTTTGTATCTGTATGATGATTAGTACAACAGGGCTCTGATGGATGACGTGGCAACACAGATTTATATTAAAAACCCCTCGATAGGATTACATCGACTTCTAGGAAAAGACAAAAGCTTAGGACCCTTCCGAAATCTACTTTTAATCCAAAGCACGGGGCTTGTCAGCATGCTGCACCTTCCAGCTTTTCAAAGCAGCTTACCTCTGAAGACCAGCAAACACTGATTTCTACAGAAACAACGGGCAACCCCCAGGCTAACCTCAGCACTACTGTTTAATAGGGGACCTGCCAGCGTGCCAGTCCAGCTTCAAGTGTGCTTTACTTCAGTCTAACATCCCCACAAAATTCTTCTCACATCTTCCAACCCTGAAATCTTATTTTCCCCTAAAGCTTCTCTTCATTAGCAATTTCCAAGTAACATGGTATTTTTACAACATTCAAAAATGTCATGCTGGACTGTGCTACAGAGTAATCTGCAAATATAAGCTTAGCAAAGTTTGAATTGACTTGTCCAGAGAAAAAACCTACAAGTGAACACCTACACCTGCCTACAAAGAGCTAACAAGCCCCTGGCAGCTGCCAGCATCAAAGCACAGCGGATGTTTCTAATACAGGGTAAGGATAACAATATCACCTCCTGCTCTCTCCAGCTTCTTTTCCCTGCAGTCCTATTTTGCTTCTTAGGATTTTTTTAGTCTCTGCATCTTCTTGGACAGCACCGAGCCCGACGGCAAGGAGACGAGAGTCTTTCCCTGCCGTGCGGAGAGAACCAGGAAAACAGTTAAAGTAAGAACAGGGCAGTTTGAAATTCATACTTGCAACGAGAAGCAGCGCCTAACCAACAGAACAAAAGGAAACAAACCATGATACCTGCCTGGGGACAGAAGACATATAAACTCTCCAGGATGTACAATTCCAGCGACCAACCCCTTCAGGACAGCAGCCAAGTGTCCCATGGGGTGGTGCTGCACCAAAGAACCATCTGAGAGGTTCCAAAGAGTGAAATGCACAATATTTTGCAAAGACAAAAAATCTTGCAAAATAACAAAAATACAATAGATGTAAACTACAGGGCAAGAGTACAAGTGTTACCTTTGGGAGCTGGAACCATCCAGGTGAGCACCTGATAACTGGATCCTCACCAGAGTTTGAGCCCTTCAGGACACAGAAGGGTTTTCCCCAGGAATTTCACAGACTGAGTTTGGACAGAAGCACGCTCGCCGGATCCTCAGAAACGTCGCCCATTCTCCAGGCGTCTGGAGAGAACTGCAAATGGCTCTCACGCAGTTTGAGCTAGTTCTGTAAGGTCTCAGGGGGAATTTCACCAGATGCAACCAAATTGGGCAACTCCCAGTGGGACAGAAGGAACCCAAAGCTTGGGTTCGCAGAGCTGCAGCAAATACCGAGGAAACAAACAAAACAGCATCAAAAATAATAAACCATCCTTCTTTTTTCTCTTGCTTTTGTTTTTTTCTTATTCAGATCAGCACAGCAATTAAAGAGAAGGTGAAAAACTCACCATTACTGAACATTTCATCACCTGTAAGCTGAGCATCCTTAGCATAGAGGACTCCAAAGTTAAAATTCACCCATCCCTGGGAAAGAAAACCAAATATCGTATGATAAACAGTCAAACAGCAGACATAAAAATTTGTTTCCTCTAAGGACTTTCAGGTACGTATGTATCTTTGCATTACACATGAGAACATACACTTTAGACCATCACCTAATACATAATAATTTACCTTTAAATTTTGATAGTATAGCATGAATTTTTTACTTAAATTGGTGATCTATTATTATTCAGTTGGTGCCTAAAAGTATTTCTGCTGTCACGTTCAAAAAAACATGAATTTTTTTTTTACTGTAAGGAGCAATTGATTTCAAAGTCATCACAAGCCCATCAAAACACAAAGCTCTGTTCACTGGACGGCTCTGTGAGCTAGAAGTAGTTAGGCTTCTACTTCCCTCTTGTTCTTCCACAACCAATAAATCCTGTCAACAAAACCAGGATCTTTAGCCCACTGCTGTGAAAGATTCTACAAGGATGATGGCTTGATTTGTGTTTAGAAGTTTTGATTTGAAATGGCCAGACCAATGGATAAAGACAGTGTAAGTAGTATTACATTACTATTATTATTATGTCTATTATTATTTTTACTAGTACTACTACTATTATTATCACCTGCTACTGGAAGAAACAAACCAGTAGTACCTACACTTAATTACTTTTATTTCCAGAAAATAATAAAGAAAAAGAACCAAACCAAAACAAGTCACTTCCTACCTTTTATATCAAGGGATGAAAAATTTCTCTTGGGCTCTTCTCCAATTTATCAAGACTCACAGCACTGAAAGGCAAACAAAACAGTGCTTTATAGAAGGCCAAGTGCACATTGCAAGGCTGAGCCACCAACTGATTGCAGTGACAGCAGTTACAACACGAATCGTTCCCAGAGCCTCTGTTCCATGGAATGTTCTGTGGAACTGCCATTTCTTTCCCAAAATACTAACTTCCAACACTTCCTAAACGTATTTGGTATTTTAAAACAACAGAAGTTAGTGAGACTCTGTGTGGAGGTCAGGTTTAAATTTATTTCCTTCTAAAGCACAGAGCTCTGTTCCATCACCCTTCCCTTCGGCTCTACGCTGCATCATGGTGAGCATTTGAGGAGGGCTCAAGAACCAATTCTATTTCTCTCTTTTTCTAGCTCTCTCTACTCTTAAATCATTCCAGACAAGTCCAATGAAAAATGACAAGTTCAGCATCAAAGTCACACTTTTTCCCTTTGTCTGCTCAAGAACAGGCTCTAAATCCACTTCTTGCTGCCTTCAACGATTAAGACTTGCAAAACCATTCTTACATGTTTTACAGCTTTATCATAAAACCCACAGAACGCAAGCTCTCAATTACAGGAAAAGGTAATTCACAGGCAAATATCTAAAGGGATCACTTACTTGGAAATACATACCTTGACAGAGATCGCACTGAGAACGTTTCTGTGGGACTCTAAGGGAGACATATTTTCTGGGTACCCTGGAAACAAGAAAAGCTAGAATATATTACAGGACATCCCCACTTTTTCTACATATTCAAATAGGATTTTTAATAAAAACAATTCAGTTAAAAAAAGAAGGAAGAAAACCAAGGTGATTTTACTCAGCTATATTTACTCCCGATTTAGAGCAAAAAAAAAGTCACGGGTGCTGCAAAGAAAAAAAAAGTGAACCATAAACGCCTACAGTAGAATTTTAAAACAAGTGCTTGGATAAAAGAATCTTATGGAACGTGAAGTAGAAAAAAGTGAAACCACTATCAGACCTGCCACTTTTCTCACCATTGTACAAGAACATCCTAAAAGCAGTATAAAGTCACTGCCTAAAACCGGTCATGGGATGTAACCAAGAACAATTCAGGCATTTGCTAATCTAGACAGAAACCTTTTCTGGATGCTAGTGTCAAATCACAAGTTTTGTCTTTCAGAAGCTCGACAATGCTGGAAAGCATTTTCCCTGGGGCTCGGGAGGGCAGGGGCGGAAGCGGGGGTGAGTTTGCAGCTCGCACCTGGGCCATCCGAAGGGTACAGCCCGCCGGCTCCCCGCGCTGGGCATTCTCCCGGCCATCTCGGGCTTTACCGCTCAGCGCCGCTCCGTCCGTTTCCACGGCGGAAAGAGCCACGAGCACTAACGCGGGCAGCAGCCCCGTCACGCCGCCGATGTCGCAGCGCTCCCTGCTCGCAACGCCCGACACGCGGCGGAGCCGCCTCCGCCCGCAGCACCGGCAGCAGCCCGAGGGAGACGGCTGCGGCTCGGGGGCTCCTCCGGCGCCTCCGCCAGCCCGAGGGCGGCCGCCCCACCGGGACCGCGGCAGCGCCCGGCGCCGCTCGCCCGCGGCGGCTCCTGCAGCTCCCGGCCCGCGGCAGCAAAGCACCGCCTCGCCCTCCGCCATCGGCGGGCGGCAGCGCCCCCGCCCCCGGCACCGCTGAGTGAGGCCGACGAACCGGGCGGACGCTCCTTCCGCGCTCCTCAGCTCCACGCGGGCGCCCACACGGAGCCTTCGCCCCTCCAGCGTCGCCGTCCCGCGCGGGAGAGGCGCCGCCAGCTGCCCGCGCACAGCCCCGCGCGGCCGCCTGGCACGCCAGCCACTCATGGGCCGCGTCAGCCGTTGCGTCACACGCCGCGCCGGCAGCACGGCCTGCCGGGAGTTGTAGTCTCGGGCTGACAGCCACGGCGCCCTCCCGCGCCACCGGGAGCTGCAAAAATCCCTCCCGGGCATTAAACGGCTCCTTCGCCCCAGGGCGGGGAAGGACCCGAGGCAGCACCGCTCCTCCCGAATGCCCTCTCTTTTTCCCTCCAACTCTTTTTTCTTTTTTCACTCTGGTTTTCAACCCTTCCCTTCCCTCTTGCTCTCCTGCTTCCTTTCCTTTCCTTTCCTATCCCTTTCCCTTTCTTGTATTTCTGATCTTGGTTTATCTTTCTAGCTTTAGAATAAAACAGCAGCAGTAGAAACTGTCAGGATACCTGGGAGTAAAAAAAAAACTCCAAAACGTAAATGATTTAAAGAAAACTATTTATTCCCTGGGAGCCTGAAATTTTCTACTGCTGCACGTGACATAGAGCTTTTAATCCCTTCTTATAGATAGTTGATATTTGATACTTACTTGATACAGCGCCCCCTGCCGTCTGTCCCGGCGCACTGCAGCCCCAGCGCTCCCTGTCGTCTGTCCCGGCGCACTGCAGGCACAGCGCCTCCTGCCGTCTGCACAGGCGCACTGCAGGCAGAGCGCTGCGGCGGCGTTCGGTTCTGTTGAATGAAACTCGGCTGAATTCGGCTCCGTTCGGCTCTTGGTCTAAACTCGTTTCAGTTCGGCTCTTCGGCCGAACTCGGCACGATTGGGCTAAACTCGGTCATATTCGGCACATTGTCTAAAAGCGGCCAGTGTCGGCTACACTCGGCTATCATCGGCTCTTGGTGTAAACTCGGCTGTTTTGGCCACACTCGGCTCTTCGGTGAAACTCGGCTGTTTCCGGCCACACTCGGCTCTTCGGCTCTTCGCAACTATTCGCCCCGGCTCGGCTCCCTCAGGGCGGGAAAGCGGCCGTGACAGGACCCCGGCACAGAGACCCGTTTACCCACATGCCTGTCACAAACCCGCCAAAATACGCTCGCCCGCGGCGCCGCTGAGACCACAGCGCCTTTCGGCTACATCTAAAACGCCACAAAAAAATCCCACTGGGGCCGCGCCGGCTTCGGTCTTACACGCAGGCAGCCCTGAAGACGGACTAAGGCCTTCAATTTACGCGCCATTTCTGCCCCCATCTCGAGAAGGTCAACCAAAAGTCCGCGACACCCGCGACGCGCCACTCCCAACGTGGCGGCCTCTCGGCGCAGGGCTGCAGTACCGCGCTCTGCCCACAAGGCGGCAGCACTGCCGCCCGCCCCAGCCGGGGGCGCAGCGCGCCTCGGGGCTGCGGGCAGCGAAGGCGGCAAAAAACAACAGGGGCGACCCCCGACAAAAACTGCTCGGAAATAAATGCCAAAAACCCGCCGCTTACCCGACATGACCCAAACAAGCCCCGTTGTTTTAAATTAGATTTAAATACATTTGATATTTCTATTTTTCGTATTTATATTCACATGCATATTTATAGTGGACATGGATGCAGTATGTCATTTATACACTATATTATGTCTATTCCTTATACTATATTATGTCTATTCCTACTAATAATATTTATTTATCTTTTGTGGTTTTATAAATATCTTTATGTATTGATTCTATATTTATATTTTTTAAATTCTATTTCTATAACACTTTTAATTATTTAAAATTAAAATCCCTTTCTAACTCAATACATACAAAAAACCTTTCTTTTACACTATATTGAAATATTTTTATAGTTATAGCTTGCATGACTATATTCAAATTTATATTTATAGTTTATATTGATGCATTACATTAATAACTATATATAATATGCACCTTATTCAAAACTATACGGGAATTATTTTTTAAATTATTTACCATATCTACTGCTACAACTTCTTTTTCCTTATATTTCTAATTTTTATATAAATCTTTACTGTGTTTACTATATATTTCTATACTTATATTTCTACCTTTATATTATTTGTATTTTTAATTTTTATACTAAAACTCCTGCTTTGGCAAAGAAAAAGCAAAAACATTCATTATTTTAAACTACCTAAATTTTTTAAAATATTTATATTTATCATAATATACAACAAATGATAGATATAGATAGATAGATAGATCACACCCATATTTATATCTATTTTATATCCATGTCCTATAATATTTTTAATAAGATATATACAGTATTACTTGTATTATATATTGTATCAATTTATGTTATTTTACATTTACAATTTATTATTAATTTTTTTTATATATCTGCATATAGTTGCAATACATTTATATATTTGTATTTTTGTTTGGGTCGTATTTACATTTATGTTCTCAATTCATATATCTATACACATACACAATACTCTACTATAATTAGAATGACTTATTGAAACATATAATGACTTAAGTTACATGTTAAATTTTAAAAATTGACCGAATATATAAAAATAAAATTGGCTCATTCCTATTGCTACACATCTATTTCTTTTGTTTCAATAGTGTTAGAGTCATAATTGTATATTTAAAATCCAATTCCTAAATGAAATGACAGAACAAACAGCACCAAATTCCCACCAATATCTTCCAAAAACATCAAGGAATCTCCAACAGCCAAACAAGTGTCAGCGAAAAAACAAAGAACGCTCTTTACAATAACAATTCTCATCACGACAGAAAAATGGAACCAAAATAAAAGAAAATCCTATAGAAACACACACAGCAAATTACAAAAAGTACTTAAAAAAAGTCAAACCAATCTACTAAACTCAAGACAGTGCCACTCATCCTCAACGTTACTAAAAAAAAAAAAAAAAAAAAAAAAACAAAACAAAATTCTACAAAATTCTACCTCTACACTAACTCAAAGAATAAATCCTCTGTAAAAATAACGTTAAAACCTGAACTAATTAAAAAAACGGAAAAACATCTCAACCACTAAAAACTAAGAAATTAACTACCCAAATAAAGAAATACTTTAAAAACCCACCATATAAATACCCATGTTCCCAAAAAAACCCCTGATAAACAATACTCAAATACATTAAAAGACAACAACAACAACAAAAGAAAATAAAGAAACCAACAACAAGAATAATACCAAAAAACAGATAAACTTAAATCTGCAACAAAAAAATTATTCCCAACTGAATAAACCCATAGTGCCTCAAGCGATCAAAATAAAAATACCACCTAGAGACAAACACAAAGACTAAAGACAAACGTAACCATAAACCATGTCCCCCAAATTACCCGTAACCATAAAACATACACTACAATCGAACAAACCAAACACACAAAAGCCCTGGAAGACGATAAACACACATGCAATTACCGAGATTAAAAACCCGCGGCTACGAACGACACGACGCTACCCCAAGCCCCCCAAAACAAACACTACACACTCACGCTAATAAAAGCCGCCGCAACAGAATTAAAATGCGAACCGCTGCTTCGCGCTACGACCCGTAAAAACCATTGCGCGCCCTTCTAAACATAATACCCAGGAAAAAAAAAAAAAATCCGACTACAAAACCCAATCCAAAACAAACCTTTACCAGCCCTACCGGCACCGAGAACCGTGCCGCTCGGGAAGAACACCGCATCCCTTAGCGTACGCCCGCTGCAAACCGAACACAGCCACGCAATCAACGCCTCCAAAGCGCCTCCGAGCCGCGGCACCGCCGAGCTTTGAGCGGCCGAACCCCGCGCTCGCTGCCGGCCCCGGACGGAGCGCGGCTCCCGGCAGGGAAGCGGCTCCTGCGGCGGCTGCTCCGGCACGCGGGGCCGGCGCCGTCCCGGGGAGCCCCGCCCGCTGCCCCTGCCCGGCGGGGCCGGCACCGGGCCCGGGGCTCCCGGCGGCGCCCCGGCCCCGCGCCCGGAGCGGACGGAGCGGCCGGCACCGCCCGGGCCGGCGCAGCAG
Source organism: Ammospiza caudacuta (assembly GCF_027887145.1). NCBI lineage: Eukaryota > Metazoa > Chordata > Aves > Passeriformes > Passerellidae > Ammospiza > Ammospiza caudacuta. The sequence goes on from NC_080597.1 coordinate 190,464, forward strand.
CGCCCGCGCCGCCTCCGCCGCCCTCGGCCGGCCCGGCCCGGCTCCCCTCGGCTCGCACCGGCGCGGCTCCGCCACCGCCGCCCTCGGCCGGCCCGGCCGCGCCGAATCCCCCGTGCGCCCCGGCAGCCGCCCGGGCCGTGCCGGCAGCGCTCCCGAGCGGGAACGTTCCGGGCCGGGCCGCGGGCACGACGAGCGCCCTCCGATGCAGCGGCACAGCCCCATTGCAGCCCTGGAAACGCTGCCGGAGCTGCGGCTCCCCGCAAGCCAACCCCGAAACCGACGCCGCAGGCGGGGCGCACCTCACTCCAACAAGGGCAAAGAAATGTGTTCTCCCCTCCAATTTCACCCCCTAGGAGAGCAGAAAAGAAGGGGCGCTCCTCAAATGAAAGCCTTCGACTGATGGCAAAGGGCGATTTCGACCTCCATTCAAACCCTTCAAAAGGAGGGACACAAGGGCTGCCCCCTCCATTTAAACCCGAGGGTGATGAAAATGTGGTGGCTGCCTTCAAATCAAACCCAGAATACCACAAGAATACTTTTCCCATTCCCCTTAGAATAGAACGCAGGGATTCCCTGTCACCCCAGGGATACCCCTAACAGCCTGGAAAAGGCAGCTTTTCCCGCAATCAACACCCTTAAAACCACAAGTCAAGAGGGATCCCCTCAGTTCAAACGCAGACAAAAAGAGAAGAGGAGCTGCTTCCTTCTCCTTAATCCCTTTTGTCTTCATAAGCTCCATTTTTGTTCCTGGGGATCCGGGGAGGGACCGGCAAGATGAAATTGCAAAGGGGAAGGAGAAAATTCCCCGCTCCAAACCCACACGGGCTCACCTGTTCGGCTGCTGCTCCCCGGCACAAAGATTCGTCCCTCGGCGCCTCCTTTAAGCGATGCTCCGCGGATCCAGGCGCGGATCCAGGTGTCCCCCCGACCCTGTGAGAAGCTCCCGCAGCCCTTCCACGAGACAGCGCCGGCAGCGCCCCATAAACCCCTCCACTCAGCAGCTCCGTGCAAAAGGGAGCCGAGGCAAAGCCTCCCCCTAAAGCAGCCTGGCCCCGGCAGGAGCCGGCCCCTCCTCATCCTCGCACTCACACCTGGGCTGCTCCGAGCCCCCATCATATATTTTTCATATTTATATTCGCATTTATATTTAGAATTTATATTACTGTATAATAAGCATTATATTATATATTGCATCTCTTCATGTTACTTACATAGATTTCTATTTCTATTTCTATTCATAGTTTGGCATTATATCTTTTTATCTCTATATATTTATTATATATTTCTGTATGTCGATTTACATTTCTATAGTACTTCTATTATTTAAAATAAAACCCCTGCCTCTAACGAAATAAAAACAAAGACACCCCTTTATTTAAAACACATTTAAAATTTTAAAAATAATTTTGTTTGTCATAATTCTATTCACATCTAGATTTGTAATTTTCATTTGTTATATTTGTAGATATTATATATATTGGAGAGAATACCTTTTTATAGAATAATAGATATATTCTTTTGACACAATATATTTCTTTTACTTATATTTATATATATTAAATATTTATTGATATCGACATATATACGATATATTTGGATTTCTATTTCTATATTTTTTATTAAATCTCCAGCCTATACCCCAATAAAAGCCAAACAATCCCCAATGTATTTAAAGTATATTTAAACATAAATCCTGTCACAGCTGCATTGCACAGCAGTGCCCCAAGCTAATCTGACACTTGTTCATCTCCTGGACCTGAATCTGAACCCGCTCACCTTGATCGCACCTGGCAGAACCATTTTCGTACCTTTTTCTGGCATTTCTTGTTTTTGGTTTTTTTTTTCTTGAGTTTTTGTGGCCTTTATTGCCTCTCTTTCTTGCCTTGTTTCTTGGGGCTTTTACTCCCTTTTTCCTTGATTTTTTTCTGGCATTTGTTGGGGCTTTTTCTTCGTTTCTTCTTGCCCATCTTGGTGTTTTTTCTGGTTTTATCTTGCCCCCTTGGGTTTTTTTTCTGTTTTTCTGGATTTTTCTTTGCCATTTTCTTTTGTTTCTTTTTTTTTTTTTTTTTTCTTGGATTTTTTCTTCCCCATCTTGGTTTTTTGTTCTGATTTTATTTCTTGCCCATCTTGGGGTTTTTCCCTGGTCTGTTTTCAGGGATTTTTCTTGCCCATTTTGGGTTCTTTTCTGTTGTTTTTTTTCTGGGTTTTTCTTAGGGTTTTTTTCAGTTTTTTTTTTCTGGGATTTTTCTCGCCCATCTTGGGGTTCTATTCTGGGCTTTTTCTTGCCCATCTTGGGGTTTTCTTCTGCGTTTTTTTCTTGCCCATCTTGTTGTTGTTGTTGTTTGGGGTTTTTTGTTTGTTTTTGGTTTTGGGGTTTTTTTTCCTATTTTTTTTTTTCCTGTGGTATTTCTGGGATTTTTCTTGCCCATCTTGGGGTTTTTTTTTTTGGGGGGGGGGGGCGGTTTTCTCGCCCATCTCGAGGTTTTTTTCTGTGGGTTTGTTTTTTGTTGTTTTTTTTTTTTTTTTTTTTTTTTATGTCTTCCTTCCTTCCTCCCTGCCTGTCCTTCCTTCTTTCTTCCTTTCAGTTCCTTTCCTTATTATCTTTTTTTCTTTTTCTTCCTTTCTTTCCCTGTATTTCTAATCTTGGTTTTCCTTTCTAGCTTTAGAATAAAAAAGCAGCAGTAGTAACTTTCAGGCTACCTGGGAGTAAAAAAACTCCAAAACGAAAATGATTGAAAGAAAACTATTTATTCCCTGGGAGCCTGAAATTTTCTACTGCTGCACGTGACACAGAGCTTTTTATTCCTTCTTATAGATAGTTGATATTTGATACTCACTTTATACAGCGCCCCCTGCCGTCTGCACCGGCGCACTGCGGGCAGAGCGCTGCGGCGTCGTTCGGTTCTGTTGAAATAAACTCGGCTAAATTAGGCTTGGTTCGGCTTAGGTCTAAAATCGTTTCGGTTCGGCTTTTCGTCTAAATTCGGCTTTTCCGGCTCTTCGGCTGAACTCGGCCCGGTTGGGCTAAAGTCGGTCATATTCGGCTCTTTGTCTAAATGCGGCCAATGTCGGCTACACTCGGCTATCATCGGCTCTTCGTCTCAAGTCGGCTGTGTTCGGCTACACTCGGCTCTTCGGCTCTTCGGAACTATTCGCCCCGGCTCGGCTCCCTCAGGGCGGGAAGGCGGACGTGACAGGACCCCGGCACAGCGAGGCGTTTAACCCACATGCCTGTCACAAACCCGCCGAAATACGCCCGCCCGCGCCGCCGCTGAGACCACAGCATGTGTCGGGTACACTTGAAACGCCACAGAAAATACCACCGGGGCCGCGCCGGGGTCGGTATTCCATGCAGGCAGTCCACTGACACCCACCCCGGTCCTCCACTTCCCCGCCCTTTTCGCCGCCCTGTTGAGAAGGTCAATTGAAAGTCCGCGACACCCGCGACTCGCCGCTCCCAAGATGGCAGCCCTCTCGGCGCAGGGCTGCAGTACCGCGCTCTGCCCACAAGGCGGCAGCACTGCCGCCCGCCCCAGCCGGGGCCGCAGCGCGCCTCGGGGCTGCGGGCAGCGAAGGCGGCAAAAAACAACAGGGGCGACCCCCGCCGAAAACTGCTCTGAAATAAATGCCCCAAAACAACCGGGAAGAGGAAAAAAAAACTTCTGCCTCTAATCTAATAGGATAATACAAAACAAAACCCCAACAATTTCTTCAAAAAAAAAAAATTAAATCTTTAAAAAAATTTTTTTTTTCATATTAATATTCACATTTCTATTTAATAATGTATATTGATGTACACTGTCCATTTATACATTTGTTTTTATGAATACATTTCTATTCCATATTGCATATATCCCTAAAACTTAAATTTATTTTTATATTTTTATACATATTTTTACATAGTAAGTATATATTTCTGTTAGGATTTTTACTTCTGTAACACTCACAGTACTCAAAATAAAACCCCTGCCTCTACCCCATACATGGCAAAAAAAAACCCCTTTCATTTCAACTGTATTTGAATTAAAAAAAAAAAAATTGCAAATTTATATTTAAAATGTTTACTGATGTATGATCGATTTTGCATTCATATTTAGCGATTTATTTATAAATTTATATTCTATGTTACATGTGTTCCTATTACTTATATTTTTATATACTTTTACTCATATCTTTATATATTTATTATATCTTTCTGTGTTAGGATTTTTACATCTGTAACACATTATTTAAAATAAAAACCCTGCCTCTACCCACATTAAAGCCAAAAAGAACCTCAGTCTTCTCAACTGCATTTAAATATTTTTTAAAATTCAATTTTCCAGGTTGATATTCACTTTTACATTTAAAATGTATACTAATGTATACTCTTATTTGTATTCTCCATTACATCTCTTCCTATTATTTATATTTACTTATATTTTGTGTTTATATATATATATATATTTATATCTCGATTTAATATCTCAATATTAAGAAATATGTAACATTAATATCTACATTCATATTATTTAAAATGAAAACCCTGCCTCTAACCCAATAATAAAAAAGACCCCAACCCTTTCTTTTAAAAAATATTTAAATAGGTTTTATCCTTATGTCTGATTTTTATATTCGTATTTCTATTTATAATAATGTATATTAATGTCTATTGCTTACATATACATTTATCTTTACCAATGTCAAGTTATAAATAAATTTACATTCTATACTACATCTGATGCGAGTAGTTATTTATATATTTTTATACATTGATTAAATATTTCTGCGTCAAGATTTTTACTTCTCTAACACTTATAATATTCAAAATCAAACCCCTGCCTCTACTTCAATAAAAGCCAAAACATTCCCTTTCTTTTAAACTATATTTACAGATTTTTATATTTATATTCCCGTATAATGTTATTTATATTCTGTACTACAACTCTTCATATTACTTACATATATTTATATATACATTTATATTCATGCTTTAGCAATTTCTCTTTATATATTTATTATATATTTCTATCTTAAGATCCACATTTCTATATTACTTATATTATTTAAAATAAAACTCCTGCCTCTAACCAAATAAAAACCAACGACACCCCTTTATTTGAACCAGATTTAAAATTTAGGAAGTAAATTTATTTTTCAAAATTAGAATGATATTTATATGGATATTTTTATTTATTTTATTCATAGATATTATATATATTAGAGAGAATACCTTCTAATAGAATCATAGATATATATTTTCTGTATTATATATATTTTTTTACTTCTATTTATTTAAATTAAATATGTATAGATATTTGTATTTCTATATATATTTGTATATCTGAATTTATATTTTATTTCTATCATTTATTTAAAAACCCCAGCCTATAACCTAATAAAACCCCCAATTTACTTTTACTCTATTTAAATATTTTTATTTTTACAATCTATATTTATATATCTTTGTGTATATATATATATATATATATAAAAAATAGACTATCATTTACCGATATGATAATATGTTCCAATTATATACCATGTATTATAGTGTTATGTATGTATCTGTTATCTATATTTATGTTTACCACTCTAATTTTAGATTTATTTTTAAATTCATATTTATTGCTATTTTCATCTCTATATTAAACCATACAAGTTCACTAACCCGACACACCGGAGCCACAACGATACCGTACCTTTGTCAGCGCCGGCACGCAGCACACGCCCGTCCCGTCGCAGCACATCAGAACAAAACCTATCTCTATCACTAACGGAACAAACATCCCACAACGTCACTGAACCCCAATAAAAACTCAAATAAACCTAACTGTAAATCAATTTTAAATCCCACTATAAAGTAGCCCAAAACCTCTGCACATGCTCATCATAAACTTCCTCCTAAACCAGTATCTCAAAAACCCCAAAAAAACTCAAACACACCTTGAAAATGACACAACTGCTAATAAAAACAAACACCCACTAAAAATTAAATCAAACCAACTCACGAGACTCAAAACTGTACAACTGACCCTGAACATTACTAAAAAAAGTCCCCAAAGCTCTACCTTTATGCTCAGGCACAAATAACAACCTATCATCTATACAAGCTATTTGAAAAAATTAAAAAAAAAATAATTAAAACCATGAAAATAAAAAATCTAAACTATTAAAATACTAAAAAATATCACTGCCTAAATAAAAACACGTATTGCCTATAAAAACCCACCATATAAATGCCCCTGTCCCAAAAAATAAAAACAAAAAAAACTGTCGAACCAGAAAGAAATCACAACTTAGGAACACCAAAACCAGAGCGTTCAAGAAGTCACACCACATCCCTTATCATACACCAACTACAAACAACAGAAAACAATACAAGGAATTCTTAAAAACCACCTTAAGACCACTACATTGAAAAACATTTCAAAAATTAAAAACTGCATCTAACAAAAGCCATCTAATAAATTCACACCCAAAACTCCAGCAGCCCAGCTGGCCCTACCAAAGCTCTATGTTTATACATACAACAGACAAAACCAAAATCCCAGTAATACCCATCAGAAATCTATGAAAGAATCCTATTGAAATTAATCCTGCCTCAAATACAAACCAACCAATCCAGAAAGACAGCTTCACTCAAAAAACAATTTACACAGAGTTAATAATACCAAGAAATAAAACAACACACCATATACCACCAATGAATATCATAGTGAAGGAAAAAAAAAAAAACCACTACATTTTTTTCTTTTTGTTTTTTAAGCTAACTTCTTTTATTAGCTAGAAGAAAAGATTTTGCCAGGACTGCAACAACAACAACAACAACTTCTTTTTCTTCTTCTCCTTCTAAAATGTCCCTTCTCACTCCCAAATTCCTTTCAACTCCTGAGTTTACATCCAAGCAAAAAGCAAAATTCGTGCACTCGTGCGTTCGCTGCTCCTGTCAGGTTCTCTGTTTCCCTCCACATCTTCTTACACTTTCAGTCCTCACGCTGTCCCGCCGTGATGAGTCTGACAGAAGAATTGGCACAAGTTAACAGAGCATTTCCCTCTCTCCCTGCCTCTGCTTTCCTCAGCGCATTTCAATCCATCCCAGGCCTGCAACGATGCCCGCTCACCCCAAAGCTCACAGCAAGCACGCAGCAGCTCAGGCTCGCTCGGCTCCGGGGCTCTGTGCCTTGGATAGCCGAGGAAACTTCTGATGAGCCTCCGTTCCAATAAACTGGAATGCAAACTCACCTCCATCTCAGAGCCTCAGCGACCCCGCCCAGCCCCTTCATGACTTGCAGGCACAAGGATGCAAAGCAGCTTTTTGTCTTTTCTCTTGAGTGCCAATGGGTCAAATATGTCGGCTTTGACATCACTGATTACCCTCTCTTTGAAGTCTCCCAAGGACACTTTTAAAGAAAAGACAGAAGATTGCTGGTACATCCATGTGGGATCAGGAGCAAAGCAGCAAGGATCCCTGCCACCCTGTGACAAGGCACACGGCTGCAGAGCCCCAGAGCCTGCAGGCCCTGCAGCTGCCACACGGATGGACCTGGTTCCCTCCCCGGGTGCCCAGGGGGAAACCTGAGGGCAGGCGTCCTCCCCGAGGGTGCACCCGGAGCCCCGGGCAGGGATGGAGTCGCCGGCTGCTCTCTGGGGACGAGACCCTCCCTGCAGGCGACGCTGCCTCGTCCTCTCCCTCCCCGTGGGACAGGGACCTCCAGGCTCTGCCACCAGCCTCCTTCCGTCAGCGTCCAGGTGCTGGGTCACAGCCACAGGGGTCAGTTCGTGGTGAGTACCGATGGCACGCAAATGGCAGCCCGAGGAAATCGTCTTCTGGGCTCCAAGTGGTTGGGACAGGGTCTGATTTTCTGTTTTGTATCTGTATGATGATTAGTACAACAGGGCTCTGATGGATGACGTGGCAACACAGATTTATATTAAAAACCCCTCGATAGGATTACATCGACTTCTAGGAAAAGACAAAAGCTTAGGACCCTCCCGAAATCTACTTTTAATCCAAAGCACGGGGCTTGTCAGCACGCTGCACCTTCCAGCTTTTCAAAGCAGCTTACCTCTGAAGACCAGCAAACACTGATTTCTACAGAAACAACGGGCAACCCCCAGGCTAACCTCAGCACTACTGTTTAATAGGGGACCTGCCAGCGTGCCAGTCCAGCTTCAAGTGTGCTTTACTTCAGTCTAACATCCCCACAAAATTCTTCTCACATCTCCCAACCCTGAAATCTTATTTTCCCCTAAAGCTTCTCTTCATTAGCAATTTCCAAGTAACATGGTATTTTTACAACATTCAAAAATGTCATGCTGGACTGTGCTACAGAGTAATCTGCAAATATAAGCTTAGCAAAGTTTGAATTGACTTGTCCAGAGAAAAAACCTACAAGTGAACACCTACACCTGCCTACAAAGAGCTAACAAGCCCCTGGCAGCTGCCAGCATCAAAGCACAGCGGATGTTTCTAATACAGGGTAAGGATAACAATATCACCTCCTGCTCTCTCCAGCTTCTTTTCCCTGCAGTCCTATTTTGCTTCTTAGGATTTTTTTAGTCTCTGCATCTTCTTGGACAGCACCGAGCCCGACGGCAAGGAGACGAGAGTCTTTCCCTGCCGTGCGGAGAGAACCAGGAAAACAGTTAAAGTAAGAACAGGGCAGTTTGAAATTCATACTTGCAACGAGAAGCAGCGCCTAACCAACAGAACAAAAGGAAACAAACCATGATACCTGCCTGGGGACAGAAGACATATAAACTCTCCAGGATTTACAATTCCAGCGACCAACCCCTTCAGGACAGCAGCCAAGTGTCCCATGGGGTGGTGCTGCACCAAAGAACCATCTGAGAGGTTCCAAAGAGTGAAATGCACAATATTTTGCAAAGACAAAAAATCTTGCAAAATAACAAAAATACAATAGATGTAAACTACAGGGCAAGAGTACAAGTGTTACCTTTGGGAGCTGGAACCATCCAGGTGAGCACCTGATAACTGGATCCTCACCAGAGTTTGAGCCCTTCAGGACACAGAAGGGTTTTCCCCAGGAATTTCACAGACTGAGTTTGGACAGAAGCGCGCTCGCCGGATCCTCAGAAACGTCGCCCATTCTCCAGGCGTCTGGAGAGAACTGCAAATGGCTCTCACGCAGTTTGAGCTAGTTCTGTAAGGTCTCAGGGGGAATTTCACCAGATGCAACCAAATTGGGCAACTCCCAGTGGGACAGAAGGAACCCAAAGCTTGGGTTCGCAGAGCTGCAGCAAATACCGAGGAAACAAACAAAACAGCATCAAAAATAATAAACCATCCTTCTTTTTTCTCTTGCTTTTGTTTTTTTCTTATTCAGATCAGCACAGCAATTAAAGAGAAGGTGAAAAACTCACCATTACTGAACATTTCATCACCTGTAAGCTGAGCATCCTTAGCATAGAGGACTCCAAAGTTAAAATTCACCCATCCCTGGGAAAGAAAACCAAATATCGTATGATAAACAGTCAAACAGCAGACATAAAAATTTGCTTCCTCTAAGGACTTTCAGGTACGTATGTATCTTTGCATTACACATGAGAACATACACTTTAGACCATCACCTAATACATAATAATTTACCTTTAAATTTTGATAGTATAGCATGAATTTTTTACTTAAATTGGTGATCTATTATTATTCAGTTGGTGCCTAAAAGTATTTCTGCTGTCACGTTCAAAAAAACATGAATTTTTTTTTTACTGTAAGGAGCAATTGATTTCAAAGTCATCACAAGCCCATCAAAACACAAAGCTCTGTTCACTGGACGGCTCTGTGAGCTAGAAGTAGTTAGGCTTCTACTTCCCTCTTGTTCTTCCACAACCAATAAATCCTGTCAACAAAACCAGGATCTTTAGCCCACTGCTGTGAAAGATTCTACAAGGATGATGGCTTGATTTGTGTTTAGAAGTTTTGATTTGAAATGGCCAGACCAATGGATAAAGACAGTGTAAGTAGTATTACATTACTATTATTATTATGTCTATTATTATTTTTACTAGTACTACTACTATTATTATCACCTGCTACTGGAAGAAACAAACCAGTAGTACCTACACTTAATTACTTTTATTTCCAGAAAATAATAAAGAAAAAGAACCAAACCAAAACAAGTCACTTCCTACCTTTTATATCAAGGGATGAAAAATTTCTCTTGGGCTCTTCTCCAATTTATCAAGACTCACAGCACTGAAAGGCAAACAAAACAGTGCTTTATAGAAGGCCAAGTGCACATTGCAAGGCTGAGCCACCAACTGATTGCAGTGACAGCAGTTACAACACGAATCGTTCCCAGAGCCTCTGTTCCATGGAATGTTCTGTGGAACTGCCATTTCTTTCCCAAAATACTAACTTCCAACACTTCCTAAACGTATTTGGTATTTTAAAACAACAGAAGTTAGTGAGACTCTGTGTGGAGGTCAGGTTTAAATTTATTTCCTTCTAAAGCACAGAGCTCTGTTCCATCACCCTTCCCTTCGGCTCTACGCTGCATCATGGTGAGCATTTGAGGAGGGCTCAAGAACCAATTCTATTTCTCTCTTTTTCTAGCTCTCTCTACTCTTAAATCATTCCAGACAAGTCCCATGAAAAATGACAAGTTCAGCATCAAAGTCACACTTTTTCCCTTTGTCTGCTCAAGAACAGGCTCTAAATCCACTTCTTGCTGCCTTCAACGATTAAGACTTGCAAAACCATTCTTACATGTTTTACAGCTTTATCATAAAACCCACAGAACGCAAGCTCTCAATTACAGGAAAAGGTAATTCACAGGCAAATATCTAAAGGGATCACTTACTTGGAAATACATACCTTGACAGAGATCGCACTGAGAACGTTTCTGTGGGACTCTAAGGGAGACATATTTTCTGGGTACCCTGGAAACAAGAAAAGCTAGAATATATTACAGGACATCCCCACTTTTTCTACATATTCAAATAGGATTTTTAATAAAAACAATTCAGTTAAAAAAAGAAGGAAGAAAACCAAGGTGATTTTACTCAGCTATATTTACTCCCGATTTAGAGCAAAAAAAAAGTCACGGGTGCTGCAAAGAAAAAAAAAGTGAACCATAAACGCCTACAGTAGAATTTTAAAACAAGTGCTTGGATAAAAGAATCTTATGGAACGTGAAGTAGAAAAAAGTGAAACCACTATCAGACCTGCCACTTTTCTCACCATTGTACAAGAACATCCTAAAAGCAGTATAAAGTCACTGCCTAAAACCGGTCATGGGATGTAACCAAGAACAATTCAGGCATTTGCTAATCTAGACAGAAACCTTTTCTGGATGCTAGTGTCAAATCACAAGTTTTGTCTTTCAGAAGCTCGACAATGCTGGAAAGCATTTTCCCTGGGGCTCGGGAGGGCAGGGGCGGAAGCGGGGGTGAGTTTGCAGCTCGCACCTGGGCCATCCGAAGGGTACAGCCCGCCGGCTCCCCGCGCTGGGCATTCTCCCGGCCATCTCGGGCTTTACCGCTCAGCGCCGCTCCGTCCGTTTCCACGGCGGAAAGAGCCACGAGCACTAACGCGGGCAGCAGCCCCGTCACGCCGCCGATGTCGCAGCGCTCCCTGCTCGCAACGCCCGACACGCGGCGGAGCCGCCTCCGCCCGCAGCACCGGCAGCAGCCCGAGGGAGACGGCTGCGGCTCGGGGGCTCCTCCGGCGCCTCCGCCAGCCCGAGGGCGGCCGCCCCACCGGGACCGCGGCAGCGCCCGGCGCCGCTCGCCCGCGGCGGCTCCTGCAGCTCCCGGCCCGCGGCAGCAAAGCACCGCCTCGCCCTCCGCCATCGGCGGGCGGCAGCGCCCCCGCCCCCGGCACCGCTGAGTGAGGCCGACGAACCGGGCGGACGCTCCTTCCGCGCTCCTCAGCTCCACGCGGGCGCCCACACGGAGCCTTCGCCCCTCCAGCGTCGCCGTCCCGCGCGGGAGAGGCGCCGCCAGCTGCCCGCGCACAGCCCCGCGCGGCCGCCTGGCACGCCAGCCACTCATGGGCCGCGTCAGCCGTTGCGTCACACGCCGCGCCGGCAGCACGGCCTGCCGGGAGTTGTAGTCTCGGGCTGACAGCCACGGCGCCCTCCCGCGCCACCGGGAGCTGCAAAAATCCCTCCCGGGCATCAAACGGCTCCTTCGCCCCAGGGCGGGGAAGGACCCGAGGCAGCACCGCTCCTCCCGAATGCCCTCTCTTTTTCCCTCCAACTCTTTTTTCTTTTTTCACTCTGGTTTTCAACCCTTCCCTTCCCTCTTGCTCTCCTGCTTCCTTTCCTTTCCTTTCCTATCCCTTTCCCTTTCTTGTATTTCTGATCTTGGTTTATCTTTCTAGCTTTAGAATAAAACAGCAGCAGTAGAAACTGTCAGGATACCTGGGAGTAAAAAAAAAACTCCAAAACGTAAATGATTTAAAGAAAACTATTTATTCCCTGGGAGCCTGAAATTTTCTACTGCTGCACGTGACATAGAGCTTTTAATCCCTTCTTATAGATAGTTGATATTTGATACTTACTTGATACAGCGCCCCCTGCCGTCTGTCCCGGCGCACTGCAGCCCCAGCGCTCCCTGTCGTCTGTCCCGGCGCACTGCAGGCACAGCGCCTCCTGCCGTCTGCACAGGCGCACTGCAGGCAGAGCGCTGCGGCGGCGTTCGGTTCTGTTGAATGAAACTCGGCTGAATTCGGCTCCGTTCGGCTCTTGGTCTAAACTCGTTTCAGTTCGGCTCTTCGGCCGAACTCGGCACGATTGGGCTAAACTCGGTCATATTCGGCACATTGTCTAAAAGCGGCCAGTGTCGGCTACACTCGGCTATCATCGGCTCTTGGTGTAAACTCGGCTGTTTTGGCCACACTCGGCTCTTCGGTGAAACTCGGCTGTTTCCGGCCACACTCGGCTCTTCGGCTCTTCGCAACTATTCGCCCCGGCTCGGCTCCCTCAGGGCGGGAAAGCGGCCGTGACAGGACCCCGGCACAGAGACCCGTTTACCCACATGCCTGTCACAAACCCGCCAAAATACGCTCGCCCGCGGCGCCGCTGAGACCACAGCGCCTTTCGGCTACATCTAAAACGCCACAAAAAAATCCCACTGGGGCCGCGCCGGCTTCGGTCTTACACGCAGGCAGCCCTGAAGACGGACTAAGGCCTTCAATTTACGCGCCATTTCTGCCCCCATCTCGAGAAGGTCAACCAAAAGTCCGCGACACCCGCGACTCGCCACTCCCAACGTGGCGGCCTCTCGGCGCAGGGCTGCAGTACCGCGCTCTGCCCACAAGGCGGCAGCACTGCCGCCCGCCCCAGCCGGGGGCGCAGCGCGCCTCGGGGCTGCGGGCAGCGAAGGCGGCAAAAAACAACAGGGGCGACCCCCGACAAACACTGCTCGGAAATAAATGCCAAAAACCCGCCGCTTACCCGACATGACCCAAACAAGCCCCGTTGTTTTAAATTAGATTTAAATACATTTGATATTTCTATTTTTCGTATTTATATTCACATGCATATTTATAGTGGACATGGATGCAGTATGTCATTTATACACTATATTATGTCTATTCCTTATACTATATTATGTCTATTCCTACTAATAATATTTATTTATCTTTTGTGGTTTTATAAATATCTTTATGTATTGATTCTATATTTATATTTTTTAAATTCTATTTCTATAACACTTTTAATTATTTAAAATTAAAATCCCTTTCTAACTCAATACATACAAAAAACCTTTCTTTTACACTATATTGAAATATTTTTATAGTTATAGCTTGCATGACTATATTCAAATTTATATTTATAGTTTATATTGATGCATTACATTAATAACTATATATAATATGCACCTTATTCAAAACTATACGGGAATTATTTTTTAAATTATTTACCATATCTACTGCTACAACTTCTTTTTCCTTATATTTCTAATTTTTATATAAATCTTTACTGTGTTTACTATATATTTCTATACTTATATTTCTACCTTTATATTATTTGTATTTTTAATTTTTATACTAAAACTCCTGCTTTGGCAAAGAAAAAGCAAAAACATTCATTATTTTAAACTACCTAAATTTTTTAAAATATTTATATTTATCATAATATACAACAAATGATAGATATAGATAGATAGATAGATCACACCCATATTTATATCTATTTTATATCCATGTCCTATAATATTTTTAATAAGATATATACAGTATTACTTGTATTATATATTGTATCAATTTATGTTATTTTACATTTACAATTTATTATTAATTTTTTTTATATATCTGCATATAGTTGCAATACATTTATATATTTGTATTTTTGTTTGGGTCGTATTTACATTTATGTTCTCAATTCATATATCTATACACATACACAATACTCTACTATAATTAGAATGACTTATTGAAACATATAATGACTTAAGTTACATGTTAAATTTTAAAAATTGACCGAATATATAAAAATAAAATTGGCTCATTCCTATTGCTACACATCTATTTCTTTTGTTTCAATAGTGTTAGAGTCATAATTGTATATTTAAAATCCAATTCCTAAATGAAATGACAGAACAAACAGCACCAAATTCCCACCAATATCTTCCAAAAACATCAAGGAATCTCCAACAGCCAAACAAGTGTCAGCGAAAAAACAAAGAACGCTCTTTACAATAACAATTCTCATCACGACAGAAAAATGGAACCAAAATAAAAGAAAATCCTATAGAAACACACACAGCAAATTACAAAAAGTACTTAAAAAAAGTCAAACCAATCTACTAAACTCAAGACAGTGCCACTCATCCTCAACGTTACTAAAAAAAAAAAAAAAAAAAAAAAAAAAAAACAAAATTCTACAAAATTCTACCTCTACACTAACTCAAAGAATAAATCCTCTGTAAAAATAACGTTAAAACCTGAACTAATTAAAAAAACGGAAAAACATCTCAACCACTAAAAACTAAGAAATTAACTACCCAAATAAAGAAATACTTTAAAAACCCACCATATAAATACCCATGTTCCCAAAAAAACCCCTGATAAACAATACTCAAATACATTAAAAGACAACAACAACAACAAAAGAAAATAAAGAAACCAACAACAAGAATAATACCAAAAAACAGATAAACTTAAATCTGCAACAAAAAAATTATTCCCAACTGAATAAACCCATAGTGCCTCAAGCGATCAAAATAAAAATACCACCTAGAGACAAACACAAAGACTAAAGACAAACGTAACCATAAACCATGTCCCCCAAATTACCCGTAACCATAAAACATACACTACAATCGAACAAACCAAACACACAAAAGCCCTGGAAGACGATAAACACACATGCAATTACCGAGATTAAAAACCCGCGGCTACGAACGACACGACGCTACCCCAAGCCCCCCAAAACAAACACTACACACTCACGCTAATAAAAGCCGCCGCAACAGAATTAAAATGCGAACCGCTGCTTCGCGCTACGACCCGTAAAAACCATTGCGCGCCCTTCTAAACATAATACCCAGGAAAAAAAAAAAAAATCCGACTACAAAACCCAATCCAAAACAAACCTTTACCAGCCCTACCGGCACCGAGAACCGTGCCGCTCGGGAAGAACACCGCATCCCTTAGCGTACGCCCGCTGCAAACCGAACACAGCCACGCAATCAACGCCTCCAAAGCGCCTCCGAGCCGCGGCACCGCCGAGCTTTGAGCGGCCGAACCCCGCGCTCGCTGCCGGCCCCGGACGGAGCGCGGCTCCCGGCAGGGAAGCGGCTCCTGCGGCGGCTGCTCCGGCACGCGGGGCCGGCGCCGTCCCGGGGAGCCCCGCCCGCTGCCCCTGCCCGGCGGGGCCGGCACCGGGCCCGGGGCTCCCGGCGGCGCCCCGGCCCCGCGCCCGGAGCGGACGGAGCGGCCGGCACCGCCCGGGCCGGCGCAGCAGCGCCCGCGCCGCCTCCGCCGCCCTCGGCCGGCCCGGCCCGGCTCCCCTCGGCTCGCACCGGCGCGGCTCCGCCACCGCCGCCCTCGGCCGGCCCGGCCGCGCCGAATCCCCCGTGCGCCCCGGCAGCCGCCCGGGCCGTGCCGGCAGCGCTCCCGAGCGGGAACGTTCCGGGCCGGGCCGCGGGCACGACGAGCGCCCTCCGATGCAGCGGCACAGCCCCATTGCAGCCCTGGAAACGCTGCCGGAGCTGCGGCTCCCCGCAAGCCAACCCCGAAACCGACGCCGCAGGCGGGGCGCACCTCACTCCAACAAGGGCAAAGAAATGTGTTCTCCCCTCCAATTTCACCCCCTAGGAGAGCAGAAAAGAAGGGGCGCTCCTCAAATGAAAGCCTTCGACTGATGGCAAAGGGCGATTTCGACCTCCATTCAAACCCTTCAAAAGGAGGGACACAAGGGCTGCCCCCTCCATTTAAACCCGAGGGTGATGAAAATGTGGTGGCTGCCTTCAAATCAAACCCAGAATACCACAAGAATACTTTTCCCATTCCCCTTAGAATAGAACGCAGGGATTCCCTGTCACCCCAGGGATACCCCTAACAGCCTGGAAAAGGCAGCTTTTCCCGCAATCAACACCCTTAAAACCACAAGTCAAGAGGGATCCCCTCAGTTCAAACGCAGACAAAAAGAGAAGAGGAGCTGCTTCCTTCTCCTTAATCCCTTTTGTCTTCATAAGCTCCATTTTTGTTCCTGGGGATCCGGGGAGGGACCGGCAAGATGAAATTGCAAAGGGGAAGGAGAAAATTCCCCGCTCCAAACCCACACGGGCTCACCTGTTCGGCTGCTGCTCCCCGGCACAAAGATTCGTCCCTCGGCGCCTCCTTTAAGCGATGCTCCGCGGATCCAGGCGCGGATCCAGGTGTCCCCCCGACCCTGTGAGAAGCTCCCGCAGCCCTTCCACGAGACAGCGCCGGCAGCGCCCCATAAACCCCTCCACTCAGCAGCTCCGTGCAAAAGGGAGCCGAGGCAAAGCCTCCCCCTAAAGCAGCCTGGCCCCGGCAGGAGCCGGCCCCTCCTCATCCTCGCACTCACACCTGGGCTGCTCCGAGCCCCCATCATATATTTTTCATATTTATATTCGCATTTATATTTAGAATTTATATTACTGTATAATAAAAATTATATTATATATTGCATCTCTTCATGTTACTTACATAGATTTCTATTTCTATTCATAGTTTGGCATTATATCTTTTTATCTCTATATATTTATTATATATTTCTGTATGTCGATTTACATTTCCATAGTACTTATATTATTTAAAATAAAACGAAATAAAAAGCAAAGACACCCCATTATTTAAAACCCATTTAAAATTTTAAAAATAATTTTGTCATAATTCTATTCACATCTAGATTTGTAATTTTCATTTGTTATATTTGTAGATATTATATATATTGGAGAGAATACCTTTTTATAGAATAATAGATATATTCTTTTGACACAATATATTTCTTTTACTTATATTTATATATATTAAATATTTATTGATATCGACATATATACGATATATTTGGATTTCTATTTCTATATTTTTTATTAAATCTCCAGCCTATACCCCAATAAAAGCCAAACAATCCCCAATGTATTTAAAGTATATTTAAACATAAATCCTGTCACAGCTGCATTGCACAGCAGTGCCCCAAGCTAATCTGACACTTGTTCATCTCCTGGACCTGAATCTGAACCCGCTCACCTTGATCGCACCTGGCAGAACCATTTTCGTACCTTTTTCTGGCATTTCTTGTTTTTGGTTTTTTTTTTTTCTTGAGTTTTTGTGGCCTTTATTGCCTCTCTTTCTTGCCTTGTTTCTTGGGGCTTTTACTCCCTTTTTCCTTGATTTTTTTCTGGCATTTGTTGGGGCTTTTTCTTCGTTTCTTCTTGCCCATCTTGGTGTTTTTTCTGGTTTTATCTTGCCCCCTTGGGTTTTTTTTCTGTTTTTCTGGATTTTTCTTTGCCATTTTCTTTTGTTTCTTTTTTTTTTTTTTTTTCTTGGATTTTTTCTTCCCCATCTTGGTTTTTTGTTCTGATTTTATTTCTTGCCCATCTTGGGGTTTTTCCCTGGTCTGTTTTCAGGGATTTTTCTTGCCCATTTTGGGTTCTTTTCTGTTGTTTTTTTTCTGGGTTTTTCTTAGGGTTTTTTTCAGTTTTTTTTTTCTGGGATTTTTCTCGCCCATCTTGGGGTTCTATTCTGGGCTTTTTCTTGCCCATCTTGGGGTTTTCTTCTGCGTTTTTTTCTTGCCCATCTTGTTGTTGTTGTTGTTTGGGGTTTTTTGTTTGTTTTTGGTTTTGGGTTTTTTTTTCCTATTTTTTTTTTTCCTGTGGTATTTCTGGGATTTTTCTTGCCCATCTTGGGGTTTTTTTTTTGGGGGGGGGGGCGGTTTTCTCGCCCATCTCGAGGTTTTTTTCTGTGGGTTTGTTTTTTGTTGTTTTTTTTTTTTTTTTTTTTTTTTTTATGTCTTCCTTCCTTCCTCCCTGCCTGTCCTTCCTTCTTTCTTCCTTTCAGTTCCTTTCCTTATTATCTTTTTTTCTTTTTCTTCCTTTCTTTCCCTGTATTTCTAATCTTGGTTTTCCTTTCTAGCTTTAGAATAAAAAAGCAGCAGTAGTAACTTTCAGGCTACCTGGGAGTAAAAAAACTCCAAAACGAAAATGATTGAAAGAAAACTATTTATTCCCTGGGAGCCTGAAATTTTCTACTGCTGCACGTGACACAGAGCTTTTTATTCCTTCTTATAGATAGTTGATATTTGATACTCACTTTATACAGCGCCCCCTGCCGTCTGCACCGGCGCACTGCGGGCAGAGCGCTGCGGCGTCGTTCGGTTCTGTTGAAATAAACTCGGCTAAATTAGGCTTGGTTCGGCTTAGGTCTAAAATCGTTTCGGTTCGGCTTTTCGTCTAAATTCGGCTTTTCCGGCTCTTCGGCTGAACTCGGCCCGGTTGGGCTAAAGTCGGTCATATTCGGCTCTTTGTCTAAATGCGGCCAATGTCGGCTACACTCGGCTATCATCGGCTCTTCGTCTCAAGTCGGCTGTGTTCGGCTACACTCGGCTCTTCGGCTCTTCGGAACTATTCGCCCCGGCTCGGCTCCCTCAGGGCGGGAAGGCGGACGTGACAGGACCCCGGCACAGCGAGGCGTTTAACCCACATGCCTGTCACAAACCCGCCGAAATACGCCCGCCCGCGCCGCCGCTGAGACCACAGCATGTGTCGGGTACACTTGAAACGCCACAGAAAATACCACCGGGGCCGCGCCGGGGTCGGTATTCCATGCAGGCAGTCCACTGACACCCACCCCGGTCCTCCACTTCCCCGCCCTTTTCGCCGCCCTGTTGAGAAGGTCAATTGAAAGTCCGCGACACCCGCGACTCGCCGCTCCCAAGATGGCAGCCCTCTCGGCGCAGGGCTGCAGTACCGCGCTCTGCCCACAAGGCGGCAGCACTGCCGCCCGCCCCAGCCGGGGCCGCAGCGCGCCTCGGGGCTGCGGGCAGCGAAGGCGGCAAAAAACAACAGGGGCGACCCCCGCCGAAAACTGCTCTGAAATAAATGCCCCAAAACAACCGGGAAGAGGAAAAAAAAACTTCTGCCTCTAATCTAATAGGATAATACAAAACAAAACCCCAACAATTTCTTCAAAAAAAAAAAATTAAATCTTTAAAAAAATTTTTTTTTTCATATTAATATTCACATTTCTATTTAATAATGTATATTGATGTACACTGTCCATTTATACATTTGTTTTTATGAATACATTTCTATTCCATATTGCATATATCCCTAAAACTTAAATTTATTTTTATATTTTTATACATATTTTTACATAGTAAGTATATATTTCTGTTAGGATTTTTACTTCTGTAACACTCACAGTACTCAAAATAAAACCCCTGCCTCTACCCCATACATGGCAAAAAAAAACCCCTTTCATTTCAACTGTATTTGAATTAAAAAAAAAAAAATTGCAAATTTATATTTAAAATGTTTACTGATGTATGATCGATTTTGCATTCATATTTAGCGATTTATTTATAAATTTATATTCTATGTTACATGTGTTCCTATTACTTATATTTTTATATACTTTTACTCATATCTTTATATATTTATTATATCTTTCTGTGTTAGGATTTTTACATCTGTAACACATTATTTAAAATAAAAACCCTGCCTCTACCCACATTAAAGCCAAAAAGAACCTCAGTCTTCTCAACTGCATTTAAATATTTTTTAAAATTCAATTTTCCAGGTTGATATTCACTTTTACATTTAAAATGTATACTAATGTATACTCTTATTTGTATTCTCCATTACATCTCTTCCTATTATTTATATTTACTTATATTTTGTGTTTATATATATATATATATTTATATCTCGATTTAATATCTCAATATTAAGAAATATGTAACATTAATATCTACATTCATATTATTTAAAATGAAAACCCTGCCTCTAACCCAATAATAAAAAAGACCCCAACCCTTTCTTTTAAAAAATATTTAAATAGGTTTTATCCTTATGTCTGATTTTTATATTCGTATTTCTATTTATAATAATGTATATTAATGTCTATTGCTTACATATACATTTATCTTTACCAATGTCAAGTTATAAATAAATTTACATTCTATACTACATCTGATGCGAGTAGTTATTTATATATTTTTATACATTGATTAAATATTTCTGCGTCAAGATTTTTACTTCTCTAACACTTATAATATTCAAAATCAAACCCCTGCCTCTACTTCAATAAAAGCCAAAACATTCCCTTTCTTTTAAACTATATTTACATATTTTTATATTTATATTCCCGTATAATGTTATTTATATTCTGTACTACAACTCTTCATATTACTTACATATATTTATATATACATTTATATTCATGCTTTAGCAATTTCTCTTTATATATTTATTATATATTTCTATCTTAAGATCCACATTTCTATATTACTTATATTATTTAAAATAAAACTCCTGCCTCTAACCAAATAAAAACCAACGACACCCCTTTATTTGAACCAGATTTAAAATTTAGGAAGTAAATTTATTTTTCAAAATTAGAATGATATTTATATGGATATTTTTATTTATTTTATTCATAGATATTATATATATTAGAGAGAATACCTTCTAATAGAATCATAGATATATATTTTCTGTATTATATATATTTTTTTACTTATATTTATTTAAATTAAATATGTATAGATATTTGTATTTCTATATATATTTGTATATCTGAATTTATATTTTATTTCTATCATTTATTTAAAAACCCCAGCCTATAACCTAATAAAACCCCCAATTTACTTTTACTCTATTTAAATATTTTTATTTTTACAATCTATATTTATATATCTTTGTGTATATATATATATATATATATAAAAAATAGACTATCATTTACCGATATGATAATATGTTCCAATTATATACCATGTATTATAGTGTTATGTATGTATCTGTTATCTATATTTATGTTTACCACTCTAATTTTAGATTTATTTTTAAATTCATATTTATTGCTATTTTCATCTCTATATTAAACCATACAAGTTCACTAACCCGACACACCGGAGCCACAACGATACCGTACCTTTGTCAGCGCCGGCACGCAGCACACGCCCGTCCCGTCGCAGCACATCAGAACAAAACCTATCTCTATCACTAACGGAACAAACATCCCACAACGTCACTGAACCCCAATAAAAACTCAAATAAACCTAACTGTAAATCAATTTTAAATCCCACTATAAAGTAGCCCAAAACCTCTGCACATGCTCATCATAAACTTCCTCCTAAACCAGTATCTCAAAAACCCCAAAAAAACTCAAACACACCTTGAAAATGACACAACTGCTAATAAAAACAAACACCCACTAAAAATTAAATCAAACCAACTCACGAGACTCAAAACTGTACAACTGACCCTGAACATTACTAAAAAAAGTCCCCAAAGCTCTACCTTTATGCTCAGGCACAAATAACAACCTATCATCTATACAAGCTATTTGAAAAAATTAAAAAAAAAATAATTAAAACCATGAAAATAAAAAATCTAAACTATTAAAATACAAAAAAATATCACTGCCTAAATAAAAACACGTATTGCCTATAAAAACCCACCATATAAATGCCCCTGTCCCAAAAAATAAAAACAAAAAAAACTGTCGAACCAGAAAGAAATCACAACTTAGGAACACCAAAACCAGAGCGTTCAAGAAGTCACACCACATCCCTTATCATACACCAACTACAAACAACAGAAAACAATACAAGGAATTCTTAAAAACCACCTTAAGACCACTACATTGAAAAACATTTCAAAAATTAAAAACTGCATCTAACAAAAGCCATCTAATAAATTCACACCCAAAACTCCAGCAGCCCAGCTGGCCCTACCAAAGCTCTATGTTTATACATACAACAGACAAAACCAAAATCCCAGTAATACCCATCAGAAATCTATGAAAGAATCCTATTGAAATTAATCCTGCCTCAAATACAAACCAACCAATCCAGAAAGACAGCTTCACTCAAAAAACAATTTACACAGAGTTAATAATACCAAGAAATAAAACAACACACCATATACCACCAATGAATATCATAGTGAAGGAAAAAAAAAAAAACCACTACATTTTTTTCTTTTTGTTTTTTAAGCTAACTTCTTTTATTAGCTAGAAGAAAAGATTTTGCCAGGACTGCAACAACAACAACAACTTCTTTTTCTTCTTCTCCTTCTAAAATGTCCCTTCTCACTCCCAAATTCCTTTCAACTCCTGAGTTTACATCCAAGCAAAAAGCAAAATTCGTGCACTCGTGCGTTCGCTGCTCCTGTCAGGTTCTCTGTTTCCCTCCACATCTTCTTACACTTTCAGTCCTCACGCTGTCCCGCCGTGATGAGTCTGACAGAAGAATTGGCACAAGTTAACAGAGCATTTCCCTCTCTCCCTGCCTCTGCTTTCCTCAGCGCATTTCAATCCATCCCAGGCCTGCAACGATGCCCGCTCACCCCAAAGCTCACAGCAAGCACGCAGCAGCTCAGGCTCACTCGGCTCAGGGGCTCTGTGCCTTGGATAGCCGAGGAAACTTCTGATGAGCCTCCGTTCCAATAAACTGGAATGCAAACTCACCTCCATCTCAGAGCCTCAGCGACCCCGCCCAGCCCCTTCATGACTTGCAGGCACAAGGATGCAAAGCAGCTTTTTGTCTTTTCTCTTGAGTGCCAATGGGTCAAATATGTCGGCTTTGACATCACTGATTACCCTCTCTTTGAAGTCTCCCAAGGACACTTTTAAAGAAAAGACAGAAGATTGCTGGTACATCCATGTGGGATCAGGAGCAAAGCAGCAAGGATCCCTGCCACCCTGTGACAAGGCACACGGCTGCAGAGCCCCAGAGCCTGCAGGCCCTGCAGCTGCCACACGGATGGACCTGGTTCCCTCCCCGGGTGCCCAGGGGGAAACCTGAGGGCAGGCGTCCTCCCCGAGGGTGCACCCGGAGCCCCGGGCAGGGATGGAGTCGCCGGCTGCTCTCTGGGGACGAGACCCTCCCTGCAGGCGACGCTGCCTCGTCCTCTCCCTCCCCGTGGGACAGGGACCTCCAGGCTCTGCCACCAGCCTCCTTCCGTCAGCGTCCAGGTGCTGGGTCACAGCCACAGGGGTCAGTTCGTGGTGAGTACCGATGGCACGCAAATGGCAGCCCGAGGAAATCGTCTTCTGGGCTCCAAGTGGTTGGGACAGGGTCTGATTTTCTCTTTTGTATCTGTATGATGATTAGTACAACAGGGCTCTGATGGATGACGTGGCAACACAGATTTATATTAAAAACCCCTCGATAGGATTACATCGACTTCTAGGAAAAGACAAAAGCTTAGGACCCTCCCGAAATCTACTTTTAATCCAAAGCACGGGGCTTGTCAGCACGCTGCACCTTCCAGCTTTTCAAAGCAGCTTACCTCTGAAGACCAGCAAACACTGATTTCTACAGAAACAACGGGCAACCCCCAGGCTAACCTCAGCACTACTGTTTAATAGGGGACCTGCCAGCGTGCCAGTCCAGCTTCAAGTGTGCTTTACTTCAGTCTAACATCCCCACAAAATTCTTCTCACATCTCCCAACCCTGAAATCTTATTTTCCCCTAAAGCTTCTCTTCATTAGCAATTTCCAAGTAACATGGTATTTTTACAACATTCAAAAATGTCATGCTGGACTGTGCTACAGAGTAATCTGCAAATATAAGCTTAGCAAAGTTTGAATTGACTTGTCCAGAGAAAAAACCTACAAGTGAACACCTACACCTGCCTACAAAGAGCTAACAAGCCCCTGGCAGCTGCCAGCATCAAAGCACAGCGGATGTTTCTAATACAGGGTAAGGATAACAATATCACCTCCTGCTCTCTCCAGCTTCTTTTCCCTGCAGTCCTATTTTGCTTCTTAGGATTTTTTTAGTCTCTGCATCTTCTTGGACAGCACCGAGCCCGACGGCAAGGAGACGAGAGTCTTTCCCTGCCGTGCGGAGAGAACCAGGAAAACAGTTAAAGTAAGAACAGGGCAGTTTGAAATTCATACTTGCAACGAGAAGCAGCGCCTAACCAACAGAACAAAAGGAAACAAACCATGATACCTGCCTGGGGACAGAAGACATATAAACTCTCCAGGATTTACAATTCCAGCGACCAACCCCTTCAGGACAGCAGCCAAGTGTCCCATGGGGTGGTGCTGCACCAAAGAACCATCTGAGAGGTTCCAAAGAGTGAAATGCACAATATTTTGCAAAGTCAAAAAATCTTGCAAAATAACAAAAATACAATAGATGTAAACTACAGGGCAAGAGTACAAGTGTTACCTTTGGGAGCTGGAACCATCCAGGTGAGCACCTGATAACTGGATCCTCACCAGAGTTTGAGCCCTTCAGGACACAGAAGGGTTTTCCCCAGGAATTTCACAGACTGAGTTTGGACAGAAGCGCGCTCGCCGGATCCTCAGAAACGTCGCCCATTCTCCAGGCGTCTGGAGAGAACTGCAAATGGCTCTCACGCAGTTTGAGCTAGTTCTGTAAGGTCTCAGGGGGAATTTCACCAGATGCAACCAAATTGGGCAACTCCCAGTGGGACAGAAGGAACCCAAAGCTTGGGTTCGCAGAGCTGCAGCAAATACCGAGGAAACAAACAAAACAGCATCAAAAATAATAAACCATCCTTCTTTTTTCTCTTGCTTTTGTTTTTTTCTTATTCAGATCAGCACAGCAATTAAAGAGAAGGTGAAAAACTCACCATTACTGAACATTTCATCACCTGTAAGCTGAGCATCCTTAGCATAGAGGACTCCAAAGTTAAAATTCACCCATCCCTGGGAAAGAAAACCAAATATCGTATGATAAACAGTCAAACAGCAGACATAAAAATTTGCTTCCTCTAAGGACTTTCAGGTACGTATGTATCTTTGCATTACACATGAGAACATACACTTTAGACCATCACCTAATACATAATAATTTACCTTTAAATTTTGATAGTATAGCATGAATTTTTTACTTAAATTGGTGATCTATTATTATTCAGTTGGTGCCTAAAAGTATTTCTGCTGTCACGTTCAAAAAAACATGAATTTTTTTTTTACTGTAAGGAGCAATTGATTTCAAAGTCATCACAAGCCCATCAAAACACAAAGCTCTGTTCACTGGACGGCTCTGTGAGCTAGAAGTAGTTAGGCTTCTACTTCCCTCTTGTTCTTCCACAACCAATAAATCCTGTCAACAAAACCAGGATCTTTAGCCCACTGCTGTGAAAGATTCTACAAGGATGATGGCTTGATTTGTGTTTAGAAGTTTTGATTTGAAATGGCCAGACCAATGGATAAAGACAGTGTAAGTAGTATTACATTACTATTATTATTATGTCTATTATTATTTTTACTAGTACTACTACTATTATTATCACCTGCTACTGGAAGAAACAAACCAGTAGTACCTACACTTAATTACTTTTATTTCCAGAAAATAATAAAGAAAAAGAACCAAACCAAAACAAGTCACTTCCTACCTTTTATATCAAGGGATGAAAAATTTCTCTTGGGCTCTTCTCCAATTTATCAAGACTCACAGCACTGAAAGGCAAACAAAACAGTGCTTTATAGAAGGCCAAGTGCACATTGCAAGGCTGAGCCACCAACTGATTGCAGTGACAGCAGTTACAACACGAATCGTTCCCAGAGCCTCTGTTCCATGGAATGTTCTGTGGAACTGCCATTTCTTTCCCAAAATACTAACTTCCAACACTTCCTAAACGTATTTGGTATTTTAAAACAACAGAAGTTAGTGAGACTCTGTGTGGAGGTCAGGTTTAAATTTATTTCCTTCTAAAGCACAGAGCTCTGTTCCATCACCCTTCCCTTCGGCTCTACGCTGCATCATGGTGAGCATTTGAGGAGGGCTCAAGAACCAATTCTATTTCTCTCTTTTTCTAGCTCTCTCTACTCTTAAATCATTCCAGACAAGTCCAATGAAAAATGACAAGTTCAGCATCAAAGTCACACTTTTTCCCTTTGTCTGCTCAAGAACAGGCTCTAAATCCACTTCTTGCTGCCTTCAACGATTAAGACTTGCAAAACCATTCTTACATGTTTTACAGCTTTATCATAAAACCCACAGAACGCAAGCTCTCAATTACAGGAAAAGGTAATTCACAGGCAAATATCTAAAGGGATCACTTACTTGGAAATACATACCTTGACAGAGATCGCACTGAGAACGTTTCTGTGGGACTCTAAGGGAGACATATTTTCTGGGTACCCTGGAAACAAGAAAAGCTAGGATATATTACAGGACATCCCCACTTTTTCTACATATTCAAATAGGATTTTTAATAAAAACAATTCAGTTAAAAAAAGAAGGAAGAAAACCAAGGTGATTTTACTCAGCTATATTTACTCCCGATTTAGAGCAAAAAAAAAGTCACGGGTGCTGCAAAGAAAAAAAAAGTGAACCATAAACGCCTACAGTAGAATTTTAAAACAAGTGCTTGGATAAAAGAATCTTATGGAACGTGAAGTAGAAAAAAGTGAAACCACTATCAGACCTGCCACTTTTCTCACCATTGTACAAGAACATCCTAAAAGCAGTATAAAGTCACTGCCTAAAACCGGTCATGGGATGTAACCAAGAACAATTCAGGCATTTGCTAATCTAGACAGAAACCTTTTCTGGATGCTAGTGTCAAATCACAAGTTTTGTCTTTCAGAAGCTCGACAATGCTGGAAAGCATTTTCCCTGGGGCTCGGGAGGGCAGGGGCGGAAGCGGGGGTGAGTTTGCAGCTCGCACCTGGGCCATCCGAAGGGTACAGCCCGCCGGCTCCCCGCGCTGGGCATTCTCCCGGCCATCTCGGGCTTTACCGCTCAGCGCCGCTCCGTCCGTTTCCACGGCGGAAAGAGCCACGAGCACTAACGCGGGCAGCAGCCCCGTCACGCCGCCGATGTCGCAGCGCTCCCTGCTCGCAACGCCCGACACGCGGCGGAGCCGCCTCCGCCCGCAGCACCGGCAGCAGCCCGAGGGAGACGGCTGCGGCTCGGGGGCTCCTCCGGCGCCTCCGCCAGCCCGAGGGCGGCCGCCCCACCGGGACCGCGGCAGCGCCCGGCGCCGCTCGCCCGCGGCGGCTCCCGCAGCTCCCGGCCCGCGGCAGCAAAGCACCGCCTCGCCTTCCGCCATCGGCGGGCGGCAGCGCCCCCGCCCCCGGCACCGCTGAGTGAGGCCGACGAACCGGGCGGACGCTCCTTCCGCGCTCCTCAGCTCCACGCGGGCGCCCACACGGAGCCTTCGCCCCTCCAGCGTCGCCGTCCCGCGCGGGAGAGGCGCCGCCAGCTGCCCGCGCACAGCCCCGCGCGGCCGCCTGGCACGCCAGCCACTCATGGGCCGCGTCAGCCGTTGCGTCACACGCCGCGCCGGCAGCACGGCCTGCCGGGAGTTGTAGTCTCGGGCTGACAGCCACGGCGCCCTCCCGCGCCACCGGGAGCTGCAAAAATCCCTCCCGGGCATCAAACGGCTCCTTCGCCCCAGGGCGGGGAAGGACCCGAGGCAGCACCGCTCCTCCCGAATGCCCTCTCTTTTTCCCTCCAACTCTTTTTTCTTTTTTCACTCTGGTTTTCAACCCTTCCCTTCCCTCTTGCTCTCCTGCTTCCTTTCCTTTCCTTTCCTATCCCTTTCCCTTTCTTGTATTTCTGATCTTGGTTTATCTTTCTAGCTTTAGAATAAAACAGCAGCAGTAGAAACTGTCAGGATACCTGGGAGTAAAAAAAAAACTCCAAAACGTAAATGATTTAAAGAAAACTATTTATTCCCTGGGAGCCTGAAATTTTCTACTGCTGCACGTGACATAGAGCTTTTAATCCCTTCTTATAGATAGTTGATATTTGATACTTACTTGATACAGCGCCCCCTGCCGTCTGTCCCGGCGCACTGCAGCCCCAGCGCTCCCTGTCGTCTGTCCCGGCGCACTGCAGGCACAGCGCCTCCTGCCGTCTGCACAGGCGCACTGCAGGCAGAGCGCTGCGGCGGCGTTCGGTTCTGTTGAATGAAACTCGGCTGAATTCGGCTCCGTTCGGCTCTTGGTCTAAACTCGTTTCAGTTCGGCTCTTCGGCCGAACTCGGCACGATTGGGCTAAACTCGGTCATATTCGGCACATTGTCTAAAAGCGGCCAGTGTCGGCTACACTCGGCTATCATCGGCTCTTGGTGTAAACTCGGCTGTTTTGGCCACACTCGGCTCTTCGGTGAAACTCGGCTGTTTCCGGCCACACTCGGCTCTTCGGCTCTTCGCAACTATTCGCCCCGGCTCGGCTCCCTCAGGGCGGGAAAGCGGCCGTGACAGGACCCCGGCACAGAGACCCGTTTACCCACATGCCTGTCACAAACCCGCCAAAATACGCTCGCCCGCGGCGCCGCTGAGACCACAGCGCCTTTCGGCTACATCTAAAACGCCACAAAAAAATCCCACTGGGGCCGCGCCGGCTTCGGTCTTACACGCAGGCAGCCCTGAAGACGGACTAAGGCCTTCAATTTACGCGCCATTTCTGCCCCCATCTCGAGAAGGTCAACCAAAAGTCCGCGACACCCGCGACTCGCCACTCCCAACGTGGCGGCCTCTCGGCGCAGGGCTGCAGTACCGCGCTCTGCCCACAAGGCGGCAGCACTGCCGCCCGCCCCAGCCGGGGGCGCAGCGCGCCTCGGGGCTGCGGGCAGCGAAGGCGGCAAAAAACAACAGGGGCGACCCCCGACAAACACTGCTCGGAAATAAATGCCAAAAACCCGCCGCTTACCCGACATGACCCAAACAAGCCCCGTTGTTTTAAATTAGATTTAAATACATTTGATATTTCTATTTTTCGTATTTATATTCACATGCATATTTATAGTGGACATGGATGCAGTATGTCATTTATACACTATATTATGTCTATTCCTTATACTATATTATGTCTATTCCTACTAATAATATTTATTTATCTTTTGTGGTTTTATAAATATCTTTATGTATTGATTCTATATTTATATTTTTTAAATTCTATTTCTATAACACTTTTAATTATTTAAAATTAAAATCCCTTTCTAACTCAATACATACAAAAAACCTTTCTTTTACACTATATTGAAATATTTTTATAGTTATAGCTTGCATGACTATATTCAAATTTATATTTATAGTTTATATTGATGCATTACATTAATAACTATATATAATATGCACCTTATTCAAAACTATACGGGAATTATTTTTTAAATTATTTACCATATCTACTGCTACAACTTCTTTTTCCTTATATTTCTAATTTTTATATAAATCTTTACTGTGTTTACTATATATTTCTATACTTATATTTCTACCTTTATATTATTTGTATTTTTAATTTTTATACTAAAACTCCTGCTTTGGCAAAGAAAAAGCAAAAACATTCATTATTTTAAACTACCTAAATTTTTTAAAATATTTATATTTATCATAATATACAACAAATGATAGATATAGATAGATAGATAGATCACACCCATATTTATATCTATTTTATATCCATGTCCTATAATATTTTTAATAAGATATATACAGTATTACTTGTATTATATATTGTATCAATTTATGTTATTTTACATTTACAATTTATTATTAATTTTTTTTATATATCTGCATATAGTTGCAATACATTTATATATTTGTATTTTTGTTTGGGTCGTATTTACATTTATGTTCTCAATTCATATATCTATACACATACACAATACTCTACTATAATTAGAATGACTTATTGAAACATATAATGACTTAAGTTACATGTTAAATTTTAAAAATTGACCGAATATATAAAAATAAAATTGGCTCATTCCTATTGCTACACATCTATTTCTTTTGTTTCAATAGTGTTAGAGTCATAATTGTATATTTAAAATCCAATTCCTAAATGAAATGACAGAACAAACAGCACCAAATTCCCACCAATATCTTCCAAAAACATCAAGGAATCTCCAACAGCCAAACAAGTGTCAGCGAAAAAACAAAGAACGCTCTTTACAATAACAATTCTCATCACGACAGAAAAATGGAACCAAAATAAAAGAAAATCCTATAGAAACACACACAGCAAATTACAAAAAGTACTTAAAAAAAGTCAAACCAATCTACTAAACTCAAGACAGTGCCACTCATCCTCAACGTTACTAAAAAAAAAAACAAAAAAAAAAAAAAAAAAACAAAATTCTACAAAATTCTACCTCTACACTAACTCAAAGAATAAATCCTCTGTAAAAATAACGTTAAAACCTGAACTAATTAAAAAAACGGAAAAACATCTCAACCACTAAAAACTAAGAAATTAACTACCCAAATAAAGAAATACTTTAAAAACCCACCATATAAATACCCATGTTCCCAAAAAAACCCCTGATAAACAATACTCAAATACATTAAAAGACAACAACAACAACAAAAGAAAATAAAGAAACCAACAACAAGAATAATACCAAAAAACAGATAAACTTAAATCTGCAACAAAAAAAATTATTCCCAACTGAATAAACCCATAGTGCCTCAAGCGATCAAAATAAAAATACCACCTAGAGACAAACACAAAGACTAAAGACAAACGTAACCATAAACCATGTCCCCCAAATTACCCGTAACCATAAAACATACACTACAATCGAACAAACCAAACACACAAAAGCCCTGGAAGACGATAAACACACATGCAATTACCGAGATTAAAAACCCGCGGCTACGAACGACACGACGCTACCCCAAGCCCCCCAAAACAAACACTACACACTCACGCTAATAAAAGCCGCCGCAACAGAATTAAAATGCGAACCGCTGCTTCGCGCTACGACCCGTAAAAACCATTGCGCGCCCTTCTAAACATAATACCCAGGAAAAAAAAAAAAAATCCGACTACAAAACCCAATCCAAAACAAACCTTTACCAGCCCTACCGGCACCGAGAACCGTGCCGCTCGGGAAGAACACCGCATCCCTTAGCGTACGCCCGCTGCAAACCGAACACAGCCACGCAATCAACGCCTCCAAAGCGCCTCCGAGCCGCGGCACCGCCGAGCTTTGAGCGGCCGAACCCCGCGCTCGCTGCCGGCCCCGGACGGAGCGCGGCTCCCGGCAGGGAAGCGGCTCCTGCGGCGGCTGCTCCGGCACGCGGGGCCGGCGCCGTCCCGGGGAGCCCCGCCCGCTGCCCCTGCCCGGCGGGGCCGGCACCGGGCCCGGGGCTCCCGGCGGCGCCCCGGCCCCGCGCCCGGAGCGGACGGAGCGGCCGGCACCGCCCGGGCCGGCGCAGCAGCGCCCGCGCCGCCTCCGCCGCCCTCGGCCGGCCCGGCCCGGCTCCCCTCGGCTCGCACCGGCGCGGCTCCGCCACCGCCGCCCTCGGCCGGCCCGGCCGCGCCGAATCCCCCGTGCGCCCCGGCAGCCGCCCGGGCCGTGCCGGCAGCGCTCCCGAGCGGGAACGTTCCGGGCCGGGCCGCGGGCACGACGAGCGCCCTCCGATGCAGCGGCACAGCCCCATTGCAGCCCTGGAAACGCTGCCGGAGCTGCGGCTCCCCGCAAGCCAACCCCGAAACCGACGCCGCAGGCGGGGCGCACCTCACTCCAACAAGGGCAAAGAAATGTGTTCTCCCCTCCAATTTCACCCCCTAGGAGAGCAGAAAAGAAGGGGCGCTCCTCAAATGAAAGCCTTCGACTGATGGCAAAGGGCGATTTCGACCTCCATTCAAACCCTTCAAAAGGAGGGACACAAGGGCTGCCCCCTCCATTTAAACCCGAGGGTGATGAAAATGTGGTGGCTGCCTTCAAATCAAACCCAGAATACCACAAGAATACTTTTCCCATTCCCCTTAGAATAGAACGCAGGGATTCCCTGTCACCCCAGGGATACCCCTAACAGCCTGGAAAAGGCAGCTTTTCCCGCAATCAACACCCTTAAAACCACAAGTCAAGAGGGATCCCCTCAGTTCAAACGCAGACAAAAAGAGAAGAGGAGCTGCTTCCTTCTCCTTAATCCCTTTTGTCTTCATAAGCTCCATTTTTGTTCCTGGGGATCCGGGGAGGGACCGGCAAGATGAAATTGCAAAGGGGAAGGAGAAAATTCCCCGCTCCAAACCCACACGGGCTCACCTGTTCGGCTGCTGCTCCCCGGCACAAAGATTCGTCCCTCGGCGCCTCCTTTAAGCGATGCTCCGCGGATCCAGGCGCGGATCCAGGTGTCCCCCCGACCCTGTGAGAAGCTCCCGCAGCCCTTCCACGAGACAGCGCCGGCAGCGCCCCATAAACCCCTCCACTCAGCAGCTCCGTGCAAAAGGGAGCCGAGGCAAAGCCTCCCCCTAAAGCAGCCTGGCCCCGGCAGGAGCCGGCCCCTCCTCATCCTCGCACTCACACCTGGGCTGCTCCGAGCCCCCATCATATATTTTTCATATTTATATTCGCATTTATATTTAGAATTTATATTACTGTATAATAAGCATTATATTATATATTGCATCTCTTCATGTTACTTACATAGATTTCTATTTCTATTTCTATTCATAGTTTGGCATTATATCTTTTTATCTCTATATATTTATTATATATTTCTGTATGTCGATTTACATTTCTATAGTACTTCTATTATTTAAAATAAAACCCCTGCCTCTAACGAAATAAAAACAAAGACACCCCTTTATTTAAAACACATTTAAAATTTTAAAAATAATTTTGTTTGTCATAATTCTATTCACATCTAGATTTGTAATTTTCATTTGTTATATTTGTAGATATTATATATATTGGAGAGAATACCTTTTTATAGAATAATAGATATATTCTTTTGACACAATATATTTCTTTTACTTATATTTATATATATTAAATATTTATTGATATCGACATATATACGATATATTTGGATTTCTATTTCTATATTTTTTATTAAATCTCCAGCCTATACCCCAATAAAAGCCAAACAATCCCCAATGTATTTAAAGTATATTTAAACATAAATCCTGTCACAGCTGCATTGCACAGCAGTGCCCCAAGCTAATCTGACACTTGTTCATCTCCTGGACCTGAATCTGAACCCGCTCACCTTGATCGCACCTGGCAGAACCATTTTCGTACCTTTTTCTGGCATTTCTTGTTTTTGGTTTTTTTTTTCTTGAGTTTTTGTGGCCTTTATTGCCTCTCTTTCTTGCCTTGTTTCTTGGGGCTTTTACTCCCTTTTTCCTTGATTTTTTTCTGGCATTTGTTGGGGCTTTTTCTTCGTTTCTTCTTGCCCATCTTGGTGTTTTTTCTGGTTTTATCTTGCCCCCTTGGGTTTTTTTTCTGTTTTTCTGGATTTTTCTTTGCCATTTTCTTTTGTTTCTTTTTTTTTTTTTTTTTCTTGGATTTTTTCTTCCCCATCTTGGTTTTTTGTTCTGATTTTATTTCTTGCCCATCTTGGGGTTTTTCCCTGGTCTGTTTTCAGGGATTTTTCTTGCCCATTTTGGGTTCTTTTCTGTTGTTTTTTTTCTGGGTTTTTCTTAGGGTTTTTTTCAGTTTTTTTTTTCTGGGATTTTTCTCGCCCATCTTGGGGTTCTATTCTGGGCTTTTTCTTGCCCATCTTGGGGTTTTCTTCTGCGTTTTTTTCTTGCCCATCTTGTTGTTGTTGTTGTTTGGGGTTTTTTGTTTGTTTTTGGTTTTGGGTTTTTTTTTCCTATTTTTTTTTTTCCTGTGGTATTTCTGGGATTTTTCTTGCCCATCTTGGGGTTTTTTTTTTGGGGGGGGGGGCGGTTTTCTCGCCCATCTCGAGGTTTTTTTCTGTGGGTTTGTTTTTTGTTGTTTTTTTTTTTTTTTTTTTTTTTTTTTATGTCTTCCTTCCTTCCTCCCTGCCTGTCCTTCCTTCTTTCTTCCTTTCAGTTCCTTTCCTTATTATCTTTTTTTCTTTTTCTTCCTTTCTTTCCCTGTATTTCTAATCTTGGTTTTCCTTTCTAGCTTTAGAATAAAAAAGCAGCAGTAGTAACTTTCAGGCTACCTGGGAGTAAAAAAACTCCAAAACGAAAATGATTGAAAGAAAACTATTTATTCCCTGGGAGCCTGAAATTTTCTACTGCTGCACGTGACACAGAGCTTTTTATTCCTTCTTATAGATAGTTGATATTTGATACTCACTTTATACAGCGCCCCCTGCCGTCTGCACCGGCGCACTGCGGGCAGAGCGCTGCGGCGTCGTTCGGTTCTGTTGAAATAAACTCGGCTAAATTAGGCTTGGTTCGGCTTAGGTCTAAAATCGTTTCGGTTCGGCTTTTCGTCTAAATTCGGCTTTTCCGGCTCTTCGGCTGAACTCGGCCCGGTTGGGCTAAAGTCGGTCATATTCGGCTCTTTGTCTAAATGCGGCCAATGTCGGCTACACTCGGCTATCATCGGCTCTTCGTCTCAAGTCGGCTGTGTTCGGCTACACTCGGCTCTTCGGCTCTTCGGAACTATTCGCCCCGGCTCGGCTCCCTCAGGGCGGGAAGGCGGACGTGACAGGACCCCGGCACAGCGAGGCGTTTAACCCACATGCCTGTCACAAACCCGCCGAAATACGCCCGCCCGCGCCGCCGCTGAGACCACAGCATGTGTCGGGTACACTTGAAACGCCACAGAAAATACCACCGGGGCCGCGCCGGGGTCGGTATTCCATGCAGGCAGTCCACTGACACCCACCCCGGTCCTCCACTTCCCCGCCCTTTTCGCCGCCCTGTTGAGAAGGTCAATTGAAAGTCCGCGACACCCGCGACTCGCCGCT
Organism: Ammospiza caudacuta; assembly: GCF_027887145.1. Taxonomy (NCBI): domain Eukaryota; kingdom Metazoa; phylum Chordata; class Aves; order Passeriformes; family Passerellidae; genus Ammospiza; species Ammospiza caudacuta. The sequence continues at coordinate 225,732 of NC_080597.1, forward strand.
CCCAAGATGGCAGCCCTCTCGGCGCAGGGCTGCAGTACCGCGCTCTGCCCACAAGGCGGCAGCACTGCCGCCCGCCCCAGCCGGGGCCGCAGCGCGCCTCGGGGCTGCGGGCAGCGAAGGCGGCAAAAAACAACAGGGGCGACCCCCGCCGAAAACTGCTCTGAAATAAATGCCCCAAAACAACCGGGAAGAGGAAAAAAAACTTCTGCCTCTAATCTAATAGGATAATACAAAACAAAACCCCAACAATTTCTTCAAAAAAAAAAAATTAAATCTTTAAAAAAATTTTTTTTTTCATATTAATATTCACATTTCTATTTAATAATGTATATTGATGTACACTGTCCATTTATACATTTGTTTTTATGAATACATTTCTATTCCATATTGCATATATCCCTAAAACTTAAATTTATTTTTATATTTTTATACATATTTTTACATAGTAAGTATATATTTCTGTTAGGATTTTTACTTCTGTAACACTCACAGTACTCAAAATAAAACCCCTGCCTCTACCCCATACATGGCAAAAAAAAACCCCTTTCATTTCAACTGTATTTGAATTAAAAAAAAAAAAATTGCAAATTTATATTTAAAATGTTTACTGATGTATGATCGATTTTGCATTCATATTTAGCGATTTATTTATAAATTTATATTCTATGTTACATGTGTTCCTATTACTTATATTTTTATATACTTTTACTCATATCTTTATATATTTATTATATCTTTCTGTGTTAGGATTTTTACATCTGTAACACATTATTTAAAATAAAAACCCTGCCTCTACCCACATTAAAGCCAAAAAGAACCTCAGTCTTCTCAACTGCATTTAAATATTTTTTAAAATTCAATTTTCCAGGTTGATATTCACTTTTACATTTAAAATGTATACTAATGTATACTCTTATTTGTATTCTCCATTACATCTCTTCCTATTATTTATATTTACTTATATTTTGTGTTTATATATATATATATATTTATATCTCGATTTAATATCTCAATATTAAGAAATATGTAACATTAATATCTACATTCATATTATTTAAAATGAAAACCCTGCCTCTAACCCAATAATAAAAAAGACCCCAACCCTTTCTTTTAAAAAATATTTAAATAGGTTTTATCCTTATGTCTGATTTTTATATTCGTATTTCTATTTATAATAATGTATATTAATGTCTATTGCTTACATATACATTTATCTTTACCAATGTCAAGTTATAAATAAATTTACATTCTATACTACATCTGATGCGAGTAGTTATTTATATATTTTTATACATTGATTAAATATTTCTGCGTCAAGATTTTTACTTCTCTAACACTTATAATATTCAAAATCAAACCCCTGCCTCTACTTCAATAAAAGCCAAAACATTCCCTTTCTTTTAAACTATATTTACATATTTTTATATTTATATTCCCGTATAATGTTATTTATATTCTGTACTACAACTCTTCATATTACTTACATATATTTATATATACATTTATATTCATGCTTTAGCAATTTCTCTTTATATATTTATTATATATTTCTATCTTAAGATCCACATTTCTATATTACTTATATTATTTAAAATAAAACTCCTGCCTCTAACCAAATAAAAACCAACGACACCCCTTTATTTGAACCAGATTTAAAATTTAGGAAGTAAATTTATTTTTCAAAATTAGAATGATATTTATATGGATATTTTTATTTATTTTATTCATAGATATTATATATATTAGAGAGAATACCTTCTAATAGAATCATAGATATATATTTTCTGTATTATATATATTTTTTTACTTCTATTTATTTAAATTAAATATGTATAGATATTTGTATTTCTATATATATTTGTATATCTGAATTTATATTTTATTTCTATCATTTATTTAAAAACCCCAGCCTATAACCTAATAAAACCCCCAATTTACTTTTACTCTATTTAAATATTTTTATTTTTACAATCTATATTTATATATCTTTGTGTATATATATATATATATATATAAAAAATAGACTATCATTTACCGATATGATAATATGTTCCAATTATATACCATGTATTATAGTGTTATGTATGTATCTGTTATCTATATTTATGTTTACCACTCTAATTTTAGATTTATTTTTAAATTCATATTTATTGCTATTTTCATCTCTATATTAAACCATACAAGTTCACTAACCCGACACACCGGAGCCACAACGATACCGTACCTTTGTCAGCGCCGGCACGCAGCACACGCCCGTCCCGTCGCAGCACATCAGAACAAAACCTATCTCTATCACTAACGGAACAAACATCCCACAACGTCACTGAACCCCAATAAAAACTCAAATAAACCTAACTGTAAATCAATTTTAAATCCCACTATAAAGTAGCCCAAAACCTCTGCACATGCTCATCATAAACTTCCTCCTAAACCAGTATCTCAAAAACCCCAAAAAAACTCAAACACACCTTGAAAATGACACAACTGCTAATAAAAACAAACACCCACTAAAAATTAAATCAAACCAACTCACGAGACTCAAAACTGTACAACTGACCCTGAACATTACTAAAAAAAGTCCCCAAAGCTCTACCTTTATGCTCAGGCACAAATAACAACCTATCATCTATACAAGCTATTTGAAAAAATTAAAAAAAAAATAATTAAAACCATGAAAATAAAAAATCTAAACTATTAAAATACTAAAAAATATCACTGCCTAAATAAAAACACGTATTGCCTATAAAAACCCACCATATAAATGCCCCTGTCCCAAAAAATAAAAACAAAAAAAACTGTCGAACCAGAAAGAAATCACAACTTAGGAACACCAAAACCAGAGCGTTCAAGAAGTCACACCACATCCCTTATCATACACCAACTACAAACAACAGAAAACAATACAAGGAATTCTTAAAAACCACCTTAAGACCACTACATTGAAAAACATTTCAAAAATTAAAAACTGCATCTAACAAAAGCCATCTAATAAATTCACACCCAAAACTCCAGCAGCCCAGCTGGCCCTACCAAAGCTCTATGTTTATACATACAACAGACAAAACCAAAATCCCAGTAATACCCATCAGAAATCTATGAAAGAATCCTATTGAAATTAATCCTGCCTCAAATACAAACCAACCAATCCAGAAAGTCAGCTTCACTCAAAAAACAATTTACACAGAGTTAATAATACCAAGAAATAAAACAACACACCATATACCACCAATGAATATCATAGTGAAGGAAAAAAAAAAAAACCACTACATTTTTTTCTTTTTGTTTTTTAAGCTAACTTCTTTTATTAGCTAGAAGAAAAGATTTTGCCAGGACTGCAACAACAACAACAACTTCTTTTTCTTCTTCTCCTTCTAAAATGTCCCTTCTCACTCCCAAATTCCTTTCAACTCCTGAGTTTACATCCAAGCAAAAAGCAAAATTCGTGCACTCGTGCGTTCGCTGCTCCTGTCAGGTTCTCTGTTTCCCTCCACATCTTCTTACACTTTCAGTCCTCACGCTGTCCCGCCGTGATGAGTCTGACAGAAGAATTGGCACAAGTTAACAGAGCATTTCCCTCTCTCCCTGCCTCTGCTTTCCTCAGCGCATTTCAATCCATCCCAGGCCTGCAACGATGCCCGCTCACCCCAAAGCTCACAGCAAGCACGCAGCAGCTCAGGCTCACTCGGCTCAGGGGCTCTGTGCCTTGGATAGCCGAGGAAACTTCTGATGAGCCTCCGTTCCAATAAACTGGAATGCAAACTCACCTCCATCTCAGAGCCTCAGCGACCCCGCCCAGCCCCTTCATGACTTGCAGGCACAAGGATGCAAAGCAGCTTTTTGTCTTTTCTCTTGAGTGCCAATGGGTCAAATATGTCGGCTTTGACATCACTGATTACCCTCTCTTTGAAGTCTCCCAAGGACACTTTTAAAGAAAAGACAGAAGATTGCTGGTACATCCATGTGGGATCAGGAGCAAAGCAGCAAGGATCCCTGCCACCCTGTGACAAGGCACACGGCTGCAGAGCCCCAGAGCCTGCAGGCCCTGCAGCTGCCACACGGATGGACCTGGTTCCCTCCCCGGGTGCCCAGGGGGAAACCTGAGGGCAGGCGTCCTCCCCGAGGGTGCACCCGGAGCCCCGGGCAGGGATGGAGTCGCCGGCTGCTCTCTGGGGACGAGACCCTCCCTGCAGGCGACGCTGCCTCGTCCTCTCCCTCCCCGTGGGACAGGGACCTCCAGGCTCTGCCACCAGCCTCCTTCCGTCAGCGTCCAGGTGCTGGGTCACAGCCACAGGGGTCAGTTCGTGGTGAGTACCGATGGCACGCAAATGGCAGCCCGAGGAAATCGTCTTCTGGGCTCCAAGTGGTTGGGACAGGGTCTGATTTTCTCTTTTGTATCTGTATGATGATTAGTACAACAGGGCTCTGATGGATGACGTGGCAACACAGAATTAAAAACCCCTCGATAGGATTACATCGACTTCTAGGAAAAGACAAAAGCTTAGGACCCTTCCGAAATCTACTTTTAATCCAAAGCATGGGGCTTGTCAGCACGCTGCACCTTCCAGCTTTTCAAAGCAGCTTACCTCTGAAGACCAGCAAACACTGATTTCTACAGAAACAACGGGCAACCCCCAGGCTAACCTCAGCACTACTGTTTAATAGGGGACCTGCCAGCGTGCCAGTCCAGCTTCAAGTGTGCTTTACTTCAGTCTAACATCCCCACAAAATTCTTCTCACATCTTCCAACCCTGAAATCTTATTTTCCCCTAAAGCTTCTCTTCATTAGCAATTTCCAAGTAACATGGGATTTTTACAACATTCAAAAATGTCATGCTGGACTGTGCTACAGAGTAATCTGCAAATATAAGCTTAGCAAAGTTTGAATTGCCTTGTCCAGAGAAAAAACCTACAAGTGAACACCTACACCTGCCTACAAAGAGCTAACAAGCCCCTGGCAGCTGCCAGCATCAAAGCACAGCGGATGTTTCTAATACAGGGTAAGGATAACAATATCACCTCCTGCTCTCTCCAGCTTCTTTTCCCTGCAGTCCTATTTTGCTTCTTAGGATTTTTTTAGTCTCTGCATCTTCTTGGACAGCACCGAGCCCGACGGCAAGGAGACGAGAGTCTTTCCCTGCCGTGCGGAGAGAACCAGGAAAACAGTTAAAGTAAGAACAGGGCAGTTTGAAATTCATACTTGCAACGAGAAGCAGCGCCTAACCAACAGAACAAAAGGAAACAAACCATGATACCTGCCTGGGGACAGAAGACATATAAACTCTCCAGGATTTACAATTCCAGCGACCAACCCCTTCAGGACAGCAGCCAAGTGTCCCATGGGGTGGTGCTGCACCAAAGAACCATCTGAGAGGTTCCAAAGAGTGAAATGCACAATATTTTGCAAAGACAAAAAATCTTGCAAAATAACAAAAATACAATAGATGTAAACTACAGGGCAAGAGTACAAGTGTTACCTTTGGGAGCTGGAACCATCCAGGTGAGCACCTGATAACTGGATCCTCACCAGAGTTTGAGCCCTTCAGGACACAGAAGGGTTTTCCCCAGGAATTTCACAGACTGAGTTTGGACAGAAGCACGCTCGCCGGATCCTCAGAAACGTCGCCCATTCTCCAGGCGTCTGGAGAGAACTGCAAATGGCTCTCACGCAGTTTGAGCTAGTTCTGTAAGGTCTCAGGGGGAATTTCACCAGATGCAACCAAATTGGGCAACTCCCAGTGGGACAGAAGGAACCCAAAGCTTGGGTTCGCAGAGCTGCAGCAAATACCGAGGAAACAAACAAAACAGCATCAAAAATAATAAACCATCCTTCTTTTTTCTCTTGCTTTTGTTTTTTTCTTATTCAGATCAGCACAGCAATTAAAGAGAAGGTGAAAAACTCACCATTACTGAACATTTCATCACCTGTAAGCTGAGCATCCTTAGCATAGAGGACTCCAAAGTTAAAATTCACCCATCCCTGGGAAAGAAAACCAAATATCGTATGATAAACAGTCAAACAGCAGACATAAAAATTTGTTTCCTCTAAGGACTTTCAGGTACGTATGTATCTTTGCATTACATATGAGAACATACACTTTAGACCATCACCTAATACATAATAATTTACCTTTAAATTTTGATAGTATAGCATGAATTTTTTACTTAAATTGGTGATCTATTATTATTCAGTTGGTGCCTAAAAGTATTTCTGCTGTCACGTTCAAAAAAACATGAATTTTTTTTTTACTGTAAGGAGCAATTGATTTCAAAGTCATCACAAGCCCATCAAAACACAAAGCTCTGTTCACTGGACGGCTCTGTGAGCTAGAAGTAGTTAGGCTTCTACTTCCCTCTTGTTCTTCCACAACCAATAAATCCTGTCAACAAAACCAGGATCTTTAGCCCACTGCTGTGAAAGATTCTACAAGGATGATGGCTTGATTTGTGTTTAGAAGTTTTGATTTGAAATGGCCAGACCAATGGATAAAGACAGTGTAAGTAGTATTACACATTACTATTATTATTATGTCTATTATTATTTTTACTAGTACTACTACTATTATTATCACCTGCTACTGGAAGAAACAAACCAGTAGTACCTATACTTAATTACTTTTATTTCCAGAAAATAATAAAGAAAAAGAACCAAACCAAAACAAGTCACTTCCTACCTTTTATATCAAGGGATGAAAAATTTCTCTTGGGCTCTTCTCCAATTTATCAAGACTCACAGCACTGAAAGGCAAACAAAACAGTGCTTTATAGAAGGCCAAGTGCACATTGCAAGGCTGAGCCACCAACTGATTGCAGTGACAGCAGTTACAACACGAATCGTTCCCAGAGCCTCTGTTCCATGGAATGTTCTGTGGAACTGCCATTTCTTTCCCAAAATACTAACTTCCAACACTTCCTAAACGTATTTGGTATTTTAAAACAACAGAAGTTAGTGAGACTCTGTGTGGAGGTCAGGTTTAAATTTATTTCCTTCTAAAGCACAGAGCTCTGTTCCATCACCCTTCCCTTCGGCTCTACGCTGCATCATGGTGAGCATTTGAGGAGGGCTCAAGAACCAATTCTATTTCTCTCTTTTTCTAGCTCTCTCTATTCTTAAATCATTCCAGACAAGTCCAATGAAAAATGACAAGTTCAGCATCAAAGTCACACTTTTTCCCTTTGTCTGCTCAAGAACAGGCTCTAAATCCACTTCTTGCTGCCTTCAACGATTAAGACTTGCAAAACCATTCTTACATGTTTTACAGCTTTATCATAAAACCCACAGAACGCAAGCTCTCAATTACAGGAAAAGGTAATTCACAGGCAAATATCTAAAGGGATCACTTATTTGTAAATACATACCTTGATAGAGATCGCACTGAGAACCTTTCTGTGGGACTCTAAGGGACGCATGCTTTCTGAGCACCCTATAAACAAGAAAAGCTAGGATATATTACAGGACATCCCCACTTTTTCTACATATTCAAACAGGATTTTTAATAAAAACAATTCAGTTAAAAAAGAAGGAAGAAAATCAAGGTACTTTTACTCAGCTATATTTACTCCCGATTTAGAGAAAAAAAAAAGTCACGGGTGCTGCAAAGAAAAAAAAAGTGAACCATAAACGCCTACAGTAGAATTTTAAAACAAATGCTTGGATAAAAGAATCTTTTGGAACGGGAAGTAGAGAAAAAGTGAAACCACTATCAGACCTGCCACTTTTCTCACCATTGTACAAGAACATCCTAAAAGCAGTATAAAGTCACTGCCTAAAACCGGTCATGGGATGTAACCAAGAACAATTTAGGCATTTGCTAATCTAGACAGAAACCTTTTCTGGATGCTAGTGTCAAATCACAAGTTTTGTCTTTCAGAAGCTCGACAATGCTGGAAAGCATTTTCCCTGGGGCTCGGGAGGGCAGGGGCGGAAGCGGGGATGAGTTTGCAGCTCGCACCTGGGCCATCCGAAGGGTACAGCCCGCCGGCTCCCCGCGCTGGGCATTCTCCCGGCCATCTCGGGCTTTACCGCTCAGCGCCGCTCCGTCCGTTTCCACGGCGGAAAGAGCCACGAGCACTAACGCGGGCAGCAGCCCCGTCACGCCGCCGATGTCGCAGCGCTCCCTGCTCGCAACGCCCGACACGCGGCGGAGCCGCCTCCGCCCGCAGCACCGGCAGCAGCCCGAGGGAGACGGCTGCGGCTCGGGGGCTCCTCCGGCGCCTCCGCCAGCCCGAGGGCGGCCGCCCCACCGGGACCGCGGCAGCGCCCGGCGCCGCTCGCCCGCGGCGGCTCCTGCAGCTCCCGGCCCGCGGCAGCAAAGCACCGCCTCGCCCTCCGCCATCGGCGGGCGGCAGCGCCCCCGCCCCCGGCACCGCTGAGTGAGGCCGACGAACCGGGCGGACGCTCCTTCCGCGCTCCTCAGCTCCACGCGGGCGCCCACACGGAGCCTTCGCCCCTCCGGCGTCGCCGTCCCGCGCGGGAGAGGCGCCGCCAGCTGCCCGCGCACAGCCCCGCGCGGCCGCCTGGCACGCCAGCCACTCATGGGCCGCGTCAGCCGTTGCGTCACACGCCGCGCCGGCAGCACGGCCTGCCGGGAGTTGTAGTCTCGGGCTGACAGCCACGGCGCCCTCCCGCGCCACCGGGAGCTGCAAAAATCCCTCCCGGGCATCAAACGGCTCCTTCGCCCCAGGGCGGGGAAGGACCCGAGGCAGCACCGCTCCTCCCGAATGCCCTCTCTTTTTCCCTCCAACTCTTTTTTCTTTTTTCACTCTGGTTTTCAACCCTTCCCCTCCCTCTTGCTCTCCTGCTTCCTTTCCTTTCCTTTCCTATCCCTTTCCCTTTCTTGTATTTCTGATCTTGGTTTATCTTTCTAGCTTTAGAATAAAACAGCAGCAGTAGAAACTGTCAGGATACCTGGGAGTAAAAAAAAAAAACTCCAAAACGAAAATGATTTAAAGAAAACTATTTATTCCCTGGGAGCCTGAAATTTTCTACTGCTGCACGTGACATAGAGCTTTTAATCCCTTCTTATAGATAGTTGATATTTGATACTTACTTGATACAGCGCCCCCTGCCGTCTGTCCCGGCGCACTGCAGCCCCAGCGCTCCCTGTCGTCTGTCCCGGCGCACTGCAGGCACAGCGCCTCCTGCCGTCTGCACAGGCGCACTGCAGGCACAGCGCTGCGGCGGCGTTCGGTTCTGTTGAATGAAACTCGGCTGAATTCGGCTCCGTTCGGCTCTTGGTCTAAACTCGTTTCAGTTCGGCTCTTCGGCCGAACTCGGCACGATTGGGCTAAACTCGGTCATATTCGGCACATTGTCTAAAAGCGGCCAGTGTCGGCTACACTCGGCTGTTTTGGCCACACTCGGCTCTTCGGTTCAAGTCGGCTGTTTTCGGCTCCACTGCGCTCCTCGGGGAAACTCGGCTCTTTTCGGCCACACGCGGCTCTTCGGTGAAACTCGGCTGTTTCCGGCCACACGCGGCTCTTCGGCTCTTCGGAACTATTCGCCCCGGCTCGGCTCCCTCAGGGCGGGAAAGCGGCCGTGACAGGACCCCGGCACAGAGACCCGTTTACCCACATGCCTGTCACAAACCCGCCAAAATACGCTCGCCCGCGGCGCCGCTGAGACCACAGCGCGTGTCGGGTACAGCTAAAACGCCACAGAAAATCCCACTGGGGCCGCGCCGGCTTCGGTCTTACACGCAGGCAGCCCTGAAGACGGACTGGGGCCTTCAATTTACGCGCCATTTCTGCCCCCATCTCGAGAAGGTCAATTGAAAGTCCGCGACACCCGCGACTCGCCGCTCCCAAGATGGCAGCCCTCTCGGCGCAGGGCTGCAGTACCGCGCTCTGCCCACACGGCGGCAGCACTGCCGCCCGCCCCAGCCGGGGCCGCAGCGCGCCTCGGGGCTGCGGGCAGCGAAGGCGGCAAAAAACAACAGGGGCGACCCCCGACAAACACTGCTCGGAAATAAATGCCAAAAACCCGCCGCTTACCCGACATGACCCAAACAAGCCCCGTTGTTTTAAATTAGATTTAAATACATTTGATATTTCTATTTTTCGTATTTATATTCACATGCATATTTATAGTGGACATGGATGCAGTATGTCATTTATACACTATATTATGTCTATTCCTTATACTATATTGTGTCTATTCCTACTAATAATATTTATTTATCTTTTGTGGTTTTATAAATATCTTTATGTATTGATTCTATATTTATATTTTTTAAATTCTATTTCTATAACACTTTTATTATTTAAAATTAAAATCCCTTTCTAACTCAATACATACAAAAAACCTTTCTTTTACACTATATTGAAATATTTTTATAGTTATAGCTTGCATGACTATATTCAAATTTATATTTATAGTTTATATTGATGCATTACATTAATAACTATATATAATATGCACCTTATTCAAAACTATACGGGAATTATTTTTTAAATTATTTACCATATCTACTGCTACAACTTCTTTTTCCTTATATTTCTAATTTTTATATAAATCTTTACTGTGTTTACTATATATTTCTATACTTATATTTCTACCTTTATATTATTTGTATTTTTAATTTTTATACTAAAACCCCTGCTTTGGCAAAGAAAAAGCAAAAACATTCATTATTTTAAACTACCTAAATTTTTTTAAATATTTATATTTATCATAATATACAACAAATGATAGATATAGATAGATAGATAGATCACACCCATATTTATATCTATTTTATATCCATGTCCTATAATATTTTTAATAAGATATATACAGTATTACTTGTATTATATATTGTATCAATTTATGTTATTTTACATTTACAATTTATTATTAATTTTTTTTATATATCTGCATATAGTTGCAATACATTTATATATTTGTATTTTTGTTTGGGTCGTATTTACATTTATGTTCTCAATTCATATATCTATACACATACACAATACTCTACTATAATTAGAATGACTTATTGAAACATATAATGACTTAAGTTACATGTTAAATTTTAAAAATTGACCGAATATATAAAAATAAAATTGGCTCATTCCCATTGCTACACATCTATTTCTTTTGTTTCAATAGAGTTAGAGTCATGATTGTATATTTAAAATCCAATTCCTAAATGAAATGACAGAACAAACAGCACCAAATTCCCACCAATATCTTCTTAAAACATCAAGGAATCTCCAACAGCCAAACAAGTGTCAGCGAAAAAACAAAGAACACTCTTTACAATAACAATTCTCATCACGACAGAAAAATGGAACCAAAATAAAAGAAAATCCTATAGAAACACACACAGCAAATTACAAAAAGTGCTTAAAAAAAGTCAAACCAATCTACTAAACTCAAGACAGTGCCACTCATCCTCAACGTTACTAAAAAAAACCCAAAAAAACCAAAAAAACAAAATTCTACAAAATTCTACCTCTACACTAACTCAAAGAATAAATCCTCTGTAAAAATAACGTTAAAACCTGAACTAATTAAAAAAACGGAAAAACATCTCAACCACTAAAAACTAAGAAATTAACTACCCAAATAAAGAAATACTTTAAAAACCCACCATATAAATACCCATGTTCCCAAAAAAAACCCCTGATAAACAATACTCAAATACATTAAAAGACAACAACAACAACAAAAGAAAATAAAGAAACCAACAACAAGAATAATACCAAAAAACAGATAAACTTAAATCTGCAACAAAAAAATTATTCCCAACTGAATAAACCCATAGTGCCTCAAGCGATCAAAATAAAAATACCACCTAGAGACAAACACAAAGACTAAAGACAAACGTAACCATAAACCATGTCCCCCAAATTACCCGTAACCATAAAACATACACTACAATCGAACAAACCAAACACATAAAAGCCCTGGAAGACGATAAACACACATGCAATTACCGAGATTAAAAACCCGCGGCTACGAACGACACGACGCTCCCCCAAGCCCCCCAAAACAAACACTACACACTCACGCTAATAAAAGCCGCCGCAACAGAATTAAAATGCGAACCGCTGCTTCGCGCTACGACCCGTAAAAACCATTGCGCGCCCTTCTAAACATAATACCCAGGAAAAAAAAAAAAAAATCCGACTACAAAACCCAATCCAAAACAAACCTTTACCAGCCCTACCGGCACCGAGAACCGTGCCGCTCGGGAAGAACACCGCATCCCTTAGCGTACGCCCGCTGCAAACCGAACACAGCCACGCAATCAACGCCTCCAAAGCGCCTCCGAGCCGCGGCACCGCCGAGCTTTGAGCGGCCGAACCCCGCGCTCGCTGCCGGCCCCGGACGGAGCGCGGCTCCCGGCAGGGAAGCGGCTCCTGCGGCGGCTGCTCCGGCACGCGGGGCCGGCGCCGTCCCGGGGAGCCCCGCCCGCTGCCCCTGCCCGGCGGGGCCGGCACCGGGCCCGGGGCTCCCGGCGGCGCCCCGGCCCCGCGCCCGGAGCGGACGGAGCGGCCGGCACCGCCCGGGCCGGCGCAGCAGCGCCCGCGCCGCCTCCGCCGCCCTCGGCCGGCCCGGCCCGGCTCCCCTCGGCTCGCACCGGCGCGGCTCCGCCACCGCCGCCCTCGGCCGGCCCGGCCGCGCCGAATCCCCCGTGCGCCCCGGCAGCCGCCCGGGCCGTGCCGGCAGCGCTCCCGAGCGGGAACGTTCCGGGCCGGGCCGCGGGCACGACGAGCGCCCTCCGATGCAGCGGCACAGCCCCATTGCAGCCCTGCAAACGCTGCCGGAGCTGCGGCTCCCCGCAACGGAACCCCGAAACCGACGCCGCAGGCGGGGCGCACCTCACTCCAACAAGGGCAAAGAAATGTGTTCTCCCCTCCAATTTCACCCCCTAGGAGAGCAGAAAAGAAGGGGCGCTCCTCAAATGAAAGCCTTCGACTGATGGCAAAGGGCGATTTCGACCTCCGTTCAAACCCTTCAAAAGGAGGGACACCAGGGCTGCCCCCTCCATTTAAACCCGACGGTGATGAAAATGTGGTGGCTGCCTTCAAATCAAACCCTGAATACCACAAGAATACTTTTCCCATTCCCCTTAGAATAGAACGCAGGGATTCCCTGTCACCCCAGGGATACCCCTAACAGCCTGGAAAAGGCAGCTTTTCCCGCAATCAACACCCTTAAAACCACAAGTCAAGAGGGATCCCCTCAGTTCAAACGCAGACAAAAAGAGAAGAGGAGCTGCTTCCTTCTCCTTAATCCCTTTTGTCTTCATAAGCTCCATTTTTGTTCCTGGGGATCCGGGGAGGGACCGGCAAGATGAAATTGCAAAGGGGAAGGAGAAAATTCCCCGCTCCAAACCCACACGGGCTCACCTGTTCGGCTGCTGCTCCCCGGCACAAAGATTCGTCCCTCGGCGCCTCCTTTAAGCGATGCTCCGCGGATCCAGGCGCGGATCCAGGTGTCCCCCCGACCCTGTGAGAAGCTCCCGCAGCCCTTCCACGAGACAGCGCCGGCAGCGCCCCATAAACCCCTCCACTCAGCAGCTCCGTGCAAAAGGGAGCCGAGGCAAAGCCTCCCCCTAAAGCAGCCTGGCCCCGGCAGGAGCCGGCCCCTCCTCATCCTCGCACTCACACCTGGGCTGCTCCGAGCCCCCATCATCCTCGCACTCACACCTGGGCTGCTCCGAGCCCCCATCATATATTTTTCATATTTATATTCGCATTTATATTTAGAATTTGTATTACTGTATAATAAGCATTATATTATATATTGCATCTCTTCATGTTACTTACATAGATTTCTATTTCTATTCATAGTTTGGCATTATATCTTTTTATCTCTATATATTTATTATATATTTCTGTATGTCGATTTACATTTCTATAGTACTTCTATTATTTAAAATAAAACGAAATAAAAAGCAAAGACACCCCTTTATTTAAAACACATTTAAAATTTTAAAAATAATTTTGTTTGTCATAATTCTATTCACATCTAGATTTGTAATTTTCATTTGTTATATTTGTAGATATTATATATATTGGAGAGAATACCTTTTTATAGAATAATAGATATATTCTTTTGACACAATATATTTCTTTTACTTATATTTATATATATTAAATATTTATTGATATCGACATATATATGATATATTTGGATTTCTATTTCTATATTTTTTATTAAATCTCCAGCCTATACCCCAATAAAAGCCAAACAATCCCCAATGTATTTAAAGTATATTTAAACATAAATCCTGTCACAGCTGCATTGCACAGCAGTGCCCCAAGCTAATCTGACACTTGTTCATCTCCTGGACCTGAATCTGAACCCGCTCACCTTGATCGCACCTGGCAGAACCATTTTCGTACCTTTTTCTGGCATTTCTTGTTTTTGTTTTTTTTTTTCTTGAGTTTTTGTGGCCTTTATTGCCTCTCTTTCTTGCCTTGTTTCTTGGGGCTTTTACTCCCTTTTTCCTTGATTTTTTTCTGGCATTTGTTGGGGTTTTTTCTTCGTTTCTTCTTGCCCATCTTGGTGTTTTTTTCTGGTTTTATCTTGCCCCCTTGGGTTTTTTTTCTGTTTTTCTGGATTTTTCTTTGCCATTTTCTTTTGTTTCTATTTTTTTTTTTTTTCTTGGATTTTTTTCTTCCCCATCTTGGTTTTTTGTTCTGATTTTATTTCTTGCCCATCTTGGGGTTTTTCCCTGGTCTGTTTTCAGGGATTTTTCTTGCCCATTTTGGGTTCTTTTCTGTTGTTTTTTTTCTGGGTTTTTCTTAGGGTTTTTTTCCGGTTTTTTTTCTGGGATTTTTCTCGCCCATCTTGGGGTTCTATTCTGGGCTTTTTCTTGCCCATCTTGGGGTTTTCTTCTGCGTTTTTTTCTTGCCCATCTTGTTGTTGTTGTTGTTTGGGGTTTTTTGTTTGTTTTTGGTTTTGGTTTTCTTTTTTCCTATTTTTTTTCTGTGGGTTTTTTTTTTTTTTTTTTTTTTTTTTTTTTTTATGTCTTCCTTCCTTCCTCCCTGCCTGTCCTTCCTTCTTTCTTCCTTTCAGTTCCTTTCCTTATTATCTTTTTTTCTTTTTCTTCCTTTCTTTCCCTGTATTTCTAATCTTGGTTTTCCTTTCTAGCTTTAGAATAAAAAAGCAGCAGTAGTAACTTTCAGGCTACCTGGGAGTAAAAAAACTCCAAAACGAAAATGATTGAAAGAAAACTATTTATTCCCTGGGAGCCTGAAATTTTCTACTGCTGCACGTGACACAGAGCTTTTTATTCCTTCTTATAGATAGTTGATATTTGATACTCACTTTATACAGCGCCCCCTGCCGTCTGCACCGGCGCACTGCGGGCAGAGCGCTGCGGCGTCGTTCGGTTCTGTTGAAATAAACTCGGCTAAATTAGGCTTGGTTCGGCTTAGGTCTAAAATCGTTTCGGTTCGGCTTTTCGTCTAAATTCGGCTTTTCCGGCTCTTCGGCTGAACTCGGCCCGGTTGGGCTAAAGTCGGTCATATTCGGCTCTTTGTCTAAATGCGGCCAATGTCGGCTGTGTTCGGCTACACTCGGCTCTTCGTCTCAAGTCGGCTGTGTTCGGCTACACTCGGCTCTTCGTCTCAAGTCGGCTGCGTTCGGCTACACTCGGCTCTTCGTCTCAAGTCGGCTGTGTTCGCCTACACTCGGCTCTTCGGCACTATTCGCCCCGGCTCGGCTCCCTCAGGGCGGGAAGGCGGACGTGACAGGACCCCGGCACAGCGAGGCGTTTAACCCACATGCCTGTCACAAACCCGCCGAAATACGCCCGCCCGCGCCGCCGCTGAGACCACAGCATGTGTCGGGTACACTTGAAACGCCACAGAAAATACCACCGGGGCCGCGCCGGGGTCGGTATTCCATGCAGGCAGTCCACTGACACCCACCCCGGTCCTCCACTTCCCCGCCCTTTTCGCCGCCCTCTTGAGAAGGTCAATTGAAAGTCCGCGACATCCGCGACGCGCCACTCCCAAGGTGGCGGCCTCTCGGCGCAGGGCTGCAGTACCGCGCTCTGCCCACAAGGCGGCAGCACTGCCGCCCGCTCCAGCCGGGGCCGCAGCGCGCCTCGGGGCTGCGGGCAGCGAAGGCGGCAAAAAACAACAGGGGCGACCCCCGCCGAAAACTGCTCTGAAATAAATGCCACAAAACAACCGGGAAGAGGAAAAAAAACTTCTGCCTCTAATCTAATAGGATAATACAAAACAAAACCCCAACAATTTCTTTAAAAAAAAAAATTACATCTTTTAAAAAATTTTTTTTTCATATTAATATTCACATTTCTATTTAATAATGTATATTGATGTACACTGTCCATTTATACATTTGTTTTTATGAATACATTTCTATTCCATATTGCATATATCCCTAAAACTTAAATTTATTTTTATATTTTTATACATATTTTTACATAGTAAGTATATATTTCTGTTAGGATTTTTACTTCTGTAACACTCACAGTACTCAAAATAAAACCCCTGCCTCTACCCCATACATGGCAAAAAAAAAAACCCTTTCATTTCAACTGTATTTGAATTAAAAAAAAAAAAATTTCAAATTTATATTTAAAATGTTTACTGATGTATGATCGATTTTGCATTCATATTTAGCGATTTATTTATAAATTTATATTCTATGTTACATGTGTTCCTATTACTTATATTTTTATATACTTTTACTCATATCTTTATATATTTATTATATCTTTCTGTGTTAGGATTTTTACATCTGTAACACTTACATTATTTAAAATAAAAACCCTGCCTCTACCCACATTAAAGCCAAAAAGAACCTCAGTCTTCTCAACTGCATTTAAATATTTTTTAAAATTCAATTTTCCAGGTTGATATTCACTTTTACATTTAAAATGTATACTAATGTATACTCTTATTTGTATTCTCCATTACATCTCTTCCTATTATTTATATTTACTTATATTTTGTGTTTATATATATATATCTCGATTTAATATCTCAATATTAAGAAATATGTAACATTAATATCTACATTCATATTATTTAAAATGAAAACCCTGCCTCTAACCCAATAATAAAAAAGACCCCAACCCTTTCTTTTAAAAAATATTTAAATAGGTTTTATCCTTATGTCTGATTTTTATATTCGTATTTCTATTTATAATAATGTATATTAATGTCTATTGCTTACTTATACATTTATCTTTACCAATGTCAAGTTATAAATAAATTTACATTCTATACTACATCTGATGCGAGTAGTTATTTATATATTTTTATACATTGATTAAATATTTCTGCGTCAAGATTTTTACTTCTCTAACACTTATAATATTCAAAATCAAACCCCTGCCTCTACTTCAATAAAAGCCAAAACATTCCCTTTCTTTTAAACTATATTTACATATTTTTATATTTATATTCCCGTATAATGTTATTTATATTCTGTACTACAACTCTTCATATTACTTACATATATTTATATATACATTTATATTCATGCTTTAGCAATTTCTCTTTATATATTTATTATATATTTCTATCTTAAGATCCACATTTCTATATTACTTATATTATTTAAAATAAAACTCCTGCCTCTAACCAAATAAAAACCAACGACACCCCTTTATTTGAACCAGGTTTAAAATTTAGGAAGTAAATTAATTTTTCAAAATTAGAATGATATTTATATGGATATTTTTATTTATTTTATTCATAGATATTATATATATTAGAGAGAATACCTTCTAATAGAATCATAGATATATATTTTCTGTATTATATATATTTTTTTACTTCTATTTATTTAAATTAAATATGTATAGATATTTGTATTTCTATATATATTTGTATATCTGAATTTATATTTTATTTCTATCATTTATTTAAAAACCCCAGCCTATAACCTAATAAAACCCCCAATTTACTTTTACTCTATTTAAATATTTTTATTTTTACAATCTATATTTATATATCTTTGTATATATATATATACACATAAAAAATAGACTATCATTTACCGATATGATAATATGTTCCAATTATATACCATGTATTATAGTTTTATGTATGTATCTGTTATCTATATTTATGTTTACCACTCTAATTTTAGATTTATTTTTAAATTCATATTTATTGCTATTTTCATCTCTATATTAAACCATACAAGTTCACTAACCCGACACACCGGAGCCACAACGATACCGTACCTTTGTCAGCGCCGGCACGCAGCACACGCCCGTCCCGTCGCAGCACATCAGAACAAAACCTATCTCTATCACTAACGGAACAAACATCCCACAACGTCACTGAACCCCAATAAAAACTCAAATAAACCTAACTGTAAATCAATTTTAAATCCCACTATAAAGTAGCCCAAAACCTCTGCACATGCTCATCATAAACTTCCTCCTAAACCAGTATCTCAAAAACCCCAAAAAAACTCAAATACACCTTGAAAATGACACAACTGCTAATAAAAACAAACACCCATTAAAAATTAAATCAAACCAACTCACGAGACTCAAAACTGTACAACTGACCCTGAACATTACTAAAAAAAGTCCCCAAAGCTCTACCTTTATGCTCATGCACAAATAACAACCTATCATCTATACAAGTTATTTGAAAAAATTAAAAAAAATAATTAAAACCATGAAAATAAAAAATCTAAACTATTAAAATACTAAAAAATATCACTGCCTAAATTAAAAAACGTATTGCCTATAAAAACCCACCATATAAATGCCCCTGTCCCAAGAAATAAAAACAAAAAAACTATCGAACCAGAAAGAAATCACAACTTAGGAACACCAAAACCAGAGCGTTCAAGAAGTCACACCACATCCCTTATCATACACCAACTACAAACAACAGAAAACAATACAAGGAATTCTTAAAAACCACCTTAAGACCACTACATTGAAAAACATTTCAAAAATTAAAAACTGCATCTAACAAAAGCCATCTAATAAATTCACACCCAAAACTCCAGCAGCCCAGCTGGCCCTACCAAAGCTCTATGTTTATACATACAACAGACAAAACCAAAATCCCAGTAATACCCATCAGAAATCTATGAAAGAATCCTATTGAAATTAATCCTGCCTCAAATACAAACCAACCCATCCAGAAAGTCAGCTTCACTCAAAAAACAATTTACACAGAGTTAATAATACCAAGAAATAAAACAACACACCATATACCACCAATGAATATCATAGTGAAGGAAAAAAAAAAAAAACCACTACATTTTTTTCTTTTTGTTTTTTAAGCTAACTTCTTTTATTAGCTAGAAGAAAAGATTTTGCCAGGACTGCAACAACAACAACAACTTCTTTTTCTTCTTCTCCTTCTAAAATGTCCCTTCTCACTCCCAAATTCCTTTCAACTCCTGAGTTTACATCCAAGCAAAAAGCAAAATTCGTGCACTCGTGCGTCCGATGCTCCTGTCAGGTTCTCTGTTTCCCTCCACATCTTCTTACACTTTCAGTCCTCACGCTGTCCCGCCGTGATGAGTCTGACAGAAGAATTGGCACAAGTTAACAGAGCATTTCCCTCCCTCCCTGCCTCTGCTTTCCTCAGCGCATTTCAATCCATCCCAGGCCTGCAACGATGCCCGCTCACCCCAAAGCTCACAGCAAGCACGCAGCAGCTCAGGCTCACTCGGCTCAGGGGCTCTGTGCCTTGGATAGCCGAGGAAACTTCTGATGAGCCTCCGTTCCAATAAACTGGAATGCAAACTCACCTCCATCTCAGAGCCTCAGTGACCTCGCCCAGCCCCTTCATGACTTGCAGGCACAAGGATGCAAAGCAGCTTTTTGTCTTTTCTCTTGAGTGCCAATGGGTCAAATATGTCGGCTTTGACATCACTGATTACCCTCTCTTTGAAGTCTCCCAAGGACACTTTTAAAGAAAAGACAGAAGACTGCTGGTACATCCAAGTGGGATCAGGAGGAAAGCAGCGAGGATCCGAGGCCAGCGGCGCGGCCGGGCAGTGCCACGTCCCTGCCACCCTGTGACAAGGCACACGGCTGCAGAGCCCCAGAGCCTGCAGGCCCTGCAGCTGCCACACGGATGGACCTGGTTCCCTCCCCGGGTGCCCAGGGGGAAACCTGAGGGCAGGCGTCCTCCCCGAGGGTGCACCCGGAGCCCCGGGCAGGGATGGAGTCGCCGGCTGCTCTCTGGGGACGAGACCCTCCCTGCAGGCGACGCTGCCTCGTCCTCTCCCTCCCCGTGGGACAGGGACCTCCAGGCTCTGCCACCAGCCTCCTTCCGTCAGCGTCCCGGTGCTGGGTCACAGCCACAGGGGTCAGTTCGTGGTGAGTACCGATGGCACGCAAATGGCAGCCCGAGGAAATCGTCTTCTGGGCTCCAAGTGGTTGGGACAGGGTCTGATTTTCTGTTTTGTATCTGTATGATGATTAGTACAACAGGGCTCTGATGGATGACGTGGCAACACAGAATTAAAAACCCCTCGATAGGATTACATCGACTTCTAGGAAAAGACAAAAGCTTAGGACCCTTCCGAAATCTACTTTTAATCCAAAGCATGGGGCTTGTCAGCACGCTGCACCTTCCAGCTTTTCAAAGCAGCTTACCTCTGAAGACCAGCAAACACTGATTTCTACAGAAACAACGGGCAACCCCCAGGCTAACCTCAGCACTACTGTTTAATAGGGGACCTGCCAGCGTGCCAGTCCAGCTTCAAGTGTGCTTTACTTCAGTCTAACATCCCCATAAAATTCTTCTCACATCTTCCAACCCTGAAATCTTATTTTCCCCTAAAGCTTCTCTTCATTAGCAATTTCCAAGTAACATGGTATTTTTACAACATTCAAAAATGTCATGCTGGACTGTGCTACAGAGTAATCTGCAAATATAAGCTTAGCAAAGTTTGAATTGCCTTGTCCAGAGAAAAAACCTACAAGTGAACACCTACACCTGCCTACAAAGAGCTAAGAAGCCCCTGGCAGCTGCCAGCATCAAAGCACAGCGGATGTTTCTAATACAGGGTAAGGATAACAATATCACCTTCTGTTCTCTCCAGCTTCTTTTCCCTGCAGTCCTATTTTGCTTCTTAGGATTTTTTTAGTCTCTGCATCTTCTTGGACAGCACCGAGCCCGACGGCAAGGAGACGAGAGTCTTTCCCTGCCGTGCGGAGAGAACCAGGAAAACAGTTAAAGTAAGAACAGGGCAGTTTGAAATTCATACTTGCAACGAGAAGCAGCGCCTAACCAACAGAAC
Source organism: Ammospiza caudacuta (assembly GCF_027887145.1). Classification (NCBI taxonomy): domain Eukaryota; kingdom Metazoa; phylum Chordata; class Aves; order Passeriformes; family Passerellidae; genus Ammospiza; species Ammospiza caudacuta. The sequence continues at coordinate 246,928 of NC_080597.1, forward strand.
AAAAGGAAACAAACCATGATACCTGCCTGGGGACAGAAGACATATAAACTCTCCAGGATTTACAATTCCAGCGACCAACCCCTTCAGGACAGCAGCCAAGTGTCCCATGGGGTGGTGCTGCACCAAAGAACCATCTGAGAGGTTCCAAAGAGTGAAATGCACAATATTTTGCAAAGTCAAAAAATCTTGCAAAATAACAAAAATACAATAGATGTAAACTACAGGGCAAGAGTACAAGTGTTACCTTTGGGAGCTGGAACCATCCAGGTGAGCACCTGATAACTGGATCCTCACCAGAGTTTGAGCCCTTCAGGACACAGAAGGGTTTTCCCCAGGAATTTCACAGACTGAGTTTGGACAGAAGCACGCTCGCCGGATCCTCAGAAACGTCGCCCATTCTCCAGGCGTCTGGAGAGAACTGCAAATGGCTCTCACGCAGTTTGAGCTAGTTCTGTAAGGTCTCAGGGGGAATTTCACCAGATGCAACCAAATTGGGCAACTCCCAGTGGGACAGAAGGAACCCAAAGCTTGGGTTCGCAGAGCTGCAGCAAATACTGAGGAAACAAACAAAACAGCATCAAAAATAATAAACCATCCTTCTTTTTTCTCTTGCTTTTGTTTTTTTCTTATTCAGATCAGCACAGCAATTAAAGAGAAGGTGAAAAACTCACCATTACTGAACATTTCATCACCTGTAAGCTGAGCATCCTTAGCATAGAGGACTCCAAAGTTAAAATTCACCCATCCCTGGGAAAGAAAACCAAATATCGTATGATAAACAGTCAAACAGCAGACATAAAAATTTGCTTCCTCTAAGGACTTTCAGGTACGTATGTATCTTTGCATTACACATGAGAACATACACTTTAGACCATCACCTAATACATAATAATTTACCTTTAAATTTTGATAGTATAGCATGAATTTTTTACTTAAATTGGTGATCTATTATTATTCAGTTGGTGCCTAAAAGTATTTCTGCTGTCACGTTCAAAAAAACATGAATTTTTTTTTTACTGTAAGGAGCAATTGATTTCAAAGTCATCACAAGCCCATCAAAACACAAAGCTCTGTTCACTGGACGGCTCTGTGAGCTAGAAGTAGTTAGGCTTCTACTTCCCTCTTGTTCTTCCACAACCAATAAATCCTGTCAACAAAACCAGGATCTTTAGCCCACTGCTGTGAAAGATTCTACAAGGATGATGGCTTGATTTGTGTTTAGAAGTTTTGATTTGAAATGGCCAGACCAATGGATAAAGACAGTGTAAGTAGTATTACACATTACTATTATTATTATGTCTATTATTATTTTTACTAGTACTACTACTATTATTATCACCTGCTACTGGAAGAAACAAACCAGTAGTACCTATACTTAATTACTTTTATTTCCAGAAAATAATAAAGAAAAAGAACCAAACCAAAAAAAGTCACTTCCTACCTTTTATATCAAGGGATGAAAAATTTCTCTTGGGCTCTTCTCCAATTTATCAAGACTCACAGCACTGAAAGGCAAACAAAACAGTGCTTTATAGAAGGCCAAGTGCACATTGCAAGGCTGAGCCACCAACTGATTGCAGTGACAGCAGTTACAACACGAATCGTTCCCAGAGCCTCTGTTCCATGGAATGTTCTGTGGAACTGCCATTTCTTTCCCAAAATACTAACTTCCAACACTTCCTAAACGTATTTGGTATTTTAAAACAACAGAAGTTAGTGAGACTCTGTGTGGAGGTCAGGTTTAAATTTATTTCCTTCTAAAGCACAGAGCTCTGTTCCATCACCCTTCCCTTCGGCTCTACGCTGCATCATGGTGAGCATTTGAGGAGGGCTCAAGAACCAATTCTATTTCTCTCTTTTTCTAGCTCTCTCTATTCTTAAATCATTCCAGACAAGTCCAATGAAAAATGACAAGTTCAGCATCAAAGTCACACTTTTTCCCTTTGTCTGCTCAAGAACAGGCTCTAAATCCACTTCTTGCTGCCTTCAACGATTAAGACTTGCAAAACCATTCTTACATGTTTTACAGCTTTATCATAAAACCCACAGAACGCAAGCTCTCAATTACAGGAAAAGGTAATTCACAGGCAAATATCTAAAGGGATCACTTATTTGTAAATACATACCTTGATAGAGATCGCACTGAGAACCTTTCTGTGGGACTCTAAGGGACGCATGCTTTCTGAGCACCCTATAAACAAGAAAAGCTAGGATATATTACAGGACATCCCCACTTTTTCTACATATTCAAATAGGATTTTTAATAAAAACAATTCAGTTAAAAAAGAAGGAAGAAAATCAAGGTACTTTTACTCAGCTATATTTACTCCCGATTTAGAGAAAAAAAAAAGTCACGGGTGCTGCAAAGAAAAAAAAAGTGAACCATAAACGCCTACAGTAGAATTTTAAAACAAATGCTTGGATAAAAGAATCTTTTGGAACGGGAAGTAGAGAAAAAGTGAAACCACTATCAGACCTGCCACTTTTCTCACCATTGTACAAGAACATCCTAAAAGCAGTATAAAGTCACTGCCTAAAACCGGTCATGGGATGTAACCAAGAACAATTTAGGCATTTGCTAATCTAGACAGAAACCTTTTCTGGATGCTAGTGTCAAATCACAAGTTTTGTCTTTCAGAAGCTCGACAATGCTGGAAAGCATTTTCCCTGGGGCTCGGGAGGGCAGGGGCGGAAGCGGGGGTGAGTTTGCAGCTCGCACCTGGGCCATCCGAAGGGTACAGCCCGCCGGCTCCCCGCGCTGGGCATTCTCCCGGCCATCTCGGGCTTTACCGCTCAGCGCCGCTCCGTCCGTTTCCACGGCGCAAAGAGCCACGAGCACTAACGCGGGCAGCAGCCCCGTCACGCCGCCGATGTCGCAGCGCTCCCTGCTCGCAACGCCCGACACGCGGCGGAGCCGCCTCCGCCCGCAGCACCGGCAGCAGCCCGAGGGAGACGGCTGCGGCTCGGGGGCTCCTCCGGCGCCTCCGCCAGCCCGAGGGCGGCCGCCCCACCGGGACCGCGGCAGCGCCCGGCGCCGCTCGCCCGCGGCGGCTCCTGCAGCTCCCGGCCCGCGGCAGCAAAGCACCGCCTCGCCCTCCGCCATCGGCGGGCGGCAGCGCCCCCGCCCCCGGCACCGCTGAGTGAGGCCGACGAACCGGGCGGACGCTCCTTCCGCGCTCCTCAGCTCCACGCGGGCGCCCACACGGAGCCTTCGCCCCTCCAGCGTCGCCGTCCCGCGCGGGAGAGGCGCCGCCAGCTGCCCGCGCACAGCCCCGCGCGGCCGCCTGGCACGCCAGCCACTCATGGGCCGCGTCAGCCGTTGCGTCACACGCCGCGCCGGCAGCACGGCCTGCCGGGAGTTGTAGTCTCGGGCTGACAGCCACGGCGCCCTCCCGCGCCACCGGGAGCTGCACTCCCTCCCGGGCATCAAACGGCTCCTTCGCCCCAGGGCGGGGAAGGACCCGAGGCAGCACCGCTCCTCCCGAATGCCCTCTCTTTTTCCCTCCAACTCTTTTTTCTTTTTTCACTCTGGTTTTCAACCCTTCCCCTCCCTCTTGCTCTCCTGCTTCCTTTCCTTTCCTTTCCTATCCCTTTCCCTTTCTTGTATTTCTGATCTTGGTTTATCTTTCTAGCTTTAGAATAAAACAGCAGCAGTAGAAACTGTCAGGATACCTGGGAGTAAAAAAAAAAACTCCAAAACGAAAATGATTTAAAGAAAACTATTTATTCCCTGGGAGCCTGAAATTTTCTACTGCTGCACGTGACATAGAGCTTTTAATCCCTTCTTATAGATAGTTGATATTTGATACTTACTTGATACAGCGCCCCCTGCCGTCTGTCCCGGCGCACTGCAGCCCCAGCGCTCCCTGTCGTCTGTCCCGGCGCACTGCAGGCACAGCGCCTCCTGCCGTCTGCACAGGCGCACTGCAGGCACAGCGCTGCGGCGGCGTTCGGTTCTGTTGAATGAAACTCGGCTGAATTCGGCTCCGTTCGGCTCTTGGTCTAAACTCGTTTCAGTTCGGCTCTTCGGCCGAACTCGGCACGATTGGGCTAAACTCGGTCATATTCGGCACATTGTCTAAAAGCGGCCAGTGTCGGCTACACTCGGCTGTTTTGGCCACACTCGGCTCTTCGGTTCAAGTCGGCTGTTTTCGGCTCCACTGCGCTCCTCGGGGAAACTCGGCTCTTTTCGGCCACACGCGGCTCTTCGGTGAAACTCGGCTGTTTCCGGCCACACGCGGCTCTTCGGCTCTTCGGAACTATTCGCCCCGGCTCGGCTCCCTCAGGGCGGGAAAGCGGCCGTGACAGGACCCCGGCACAGAGACCCGTTTACCCACATGCCTGTCACAAACCCGCCAAAATACGCTCGCCCGCGGCGCCGCTGAGACCACAGCGCGTGTCGGGTACAGCTAAAACGCCACAGAAAATCCCACTGGGGCCGCGCCGGCTTCGGTCTTACACGCAGGCAGCCCTGAAGACGGACTGGGGCCTTCAATTTACGCGCCATTTCTGCCCCCATCTCGAGAAGGTCAATTGAAAGTCCGCGACACCCGCGACTCGCCGCTCCCAAGATGGCAGCCCTCTCGGCGCAGGGCTGCAGTACCGCGCTCTGCCCACAAGGCGGCAGCACTGCCGCCCGCCCCAGCCGGGGCCGCAGCGCGCCTCGGGGCTGCGGGCAGCGAAGGCGGCAAAAAACAACAGGGGCGACCCCCGACAAACACTGCTCGGAAATAAATGCCAAAAACCCGCCGCTTACCCGACATGACCCAAACAAGCCCCGTTGTTTTAAATTAGATTTAAATACATTTGATATTTCTATTTTTCGTATTTATATTCACATGCATATTTATAGTGGACATGGATGCAGTATGTCATTTATACACTATATTATGTCTATTCCTTATACTATATTGTGTCTATTCCTACTAATAATATTTATTTATCTTTTGTGGTTTTATAAATATCTTTATGTATTGATTCTATATTTATATTTTTTAAATTCTATTTCTATAACACTTTTATTATTTAAAATTAAAATCCCTTTCTAACTCAATACATACAAAAAACCTTTCTTTTACACTATATTGAAATATTTTTATAGTTATAGCTTGCATGACTATATTCAAATTTATATTTATAGTTTATATTGATGCATTACATTAATAACTATATATAATATGCACCTTATTCAAAACTATACGGGAATTATTTTTTAAATTATTTACCATATCTACTGCTACAACTTCTTTTTCCTTATATTTCTAATTTTTATATAAATCTTTACTGTGTTTACTATATATTTCTATACTTATATTTCTACCTTTATATTATTTGTATTTTTAATTTTTATACTAAAACCCCTGCTTTGGCAAAGAAAAAGCAAAAACATTCATTATTTTAAACTACCTAAATTTTTTTAAATATTTATATTTATCATAATATACAACAAATGATAGATATAGATAGATAGATAGATCACACCCATATTTATATCTATTTTATATCCATTTCCTATAATATTTTTAATAAGATATATACAGTATTACTTGTATTATATATTGTATCAATTTATGTTATTTTACATTTACAATTTATTATTAATTTTTTTTATATATCTGCATATAGTTGCAATACATTTATATATTTGTATTTTTGTTTGGGTCGTATTTACATTTATGTTCTCAATTCATATATCTATACACATACACAATACTCTACTATAATTAGAATGACTTATTGAAACATATAATGACTTAAGTTACATGTTAAATTTTAAAAATTGACCGAATATATAAAAATAAAATTGGCTCATTCCCATTGCTACACATCTATTTCTTTTGTTTCAATAGAGTTAGAGTCATGATTGTATATTTAAAATCCAATTCCTAAATGAAATGACAGAACAAACAGCACCAAATTCCCACCAATATCTTCCAAAAACATCAAGGAATCTCCAACAGCCAAACAAGTGTCAGCGAAAAAACAAAGAACACTCTTTACAATAACAATTCTCATCACGACAGAAAAATGGAACCAAAATAAAAGAAAATCCTATAGAAACACACACAGCAAATTACAAAAAGTGCTTAAAAAAAGTCAAACCAATCTACTAAACTCAAGACAGTGCCACTCATCCTCAACGTTACTAAAAAAAACCCAAAAAAACCAAAAAAACAAAATTCTACAAAATTCTACCTCTACACTAACTCAAAGAATAAATCCTCTGTAAAAATAACGTTAAAACCTGAACTAATTAAAAAAACGGAAAAACATCTCAACCACTAAAAACTAAGAAATTAACTACCCAAATAAAGAAATACTTTAAAAACCCACCATATAAATACCCATGTTCCCAAAAAAAACCCCTGATAAACAATACTCAAATACATTAAAAGACAACAACAACAACAAAAGAAAATAAAGAAACCAACAACAAGAATAATACCAAAAAACAGATAAACTTAAATCTGCAACAAAAAAATTATTCCCAACTGAATAAACCCATAGTGCCTCAAGCGATCAAAATAAAAATACCACCTAGAGACAAACACAAAGACTAAAGACAAACGTAACCATAAACCATGTCCCCCAAATTACCCGTAACCATAAAACATACACTACAATCGAACAAACCAAACACACAAAAGCCCTGGAAGACGATAAACACACATGCAATTACCGAGATTAAAAACCCGCGGCTATGAACGACACGACGCTCCCCCAAGCCCCCCAAAACAAACACTACACACTCACGCTAATAAAAGCCGCCGCAACAGAATTAAAATGCGAACCGCTGCTTCGCGCTACGACCCGTAAAAACCATTGCGCGCCCTTCTAAACATAATACCCAGGAAAAAAAAAAAAAAAAATCCGACTACAAAACCCAATCCAAAACAAACCTTTACCAGCCCTACCGGCACCGAGAACCGTGCCGCTCGGGAAGAACACCGCATCCCTTAGCGTACGCCCGCTGCAAACCGAACACAGCCACGCAATCAACGCCTCCAAAGCGCCTCCGAGCCGCGGCACCGCCGAGCTTTGAGCGGCCGAACCCCGCGCTCGCTGCCGGCCCCGGACGGAGCGCGGCTCCCGGCAGGGAAGCGGCTCCTGCGGCGGCTGCTCCGGCACGCGGGGCCGGCGCCGTCCCGGGGAGCCCCGCCCGCTGCCCCTGCCCGGCGGGGCCGGCACCGGGCCCGGGGCTCCCGGCGGCGCCCCGGCCCCGCGCCCGGAGCGGACGGAGCGGCCGGCACCGCCCGGGCCGGCGCAGCAGCGCCCGCGCCGCCTCCGCCGCCCTCGGCCGGCCCGGCCCGGCTCCCCTCGGCTCGCACCGGCGCGGCTCCGCCACCGCCGCCCTCGGCCGGCCCGGCCGCGCCGAATCCCCCGTGCGCCCCGGCAGCCGCCCGGGCCGTGCCGGCAGCGCTCCCGAGCGGGAACGTTCCGGGCCGGGCCGCGGGCACGACGAGCGCCCTCCGATGCAGCGGCACAGCCCCATTGCAGCCCTGGAAACGCTGCCGGAGCTGCGGCTCCCCGCAAGCCAACCCCGAAACCGACGCCGCAGGCGGGGCGCACCTCACTCCAACAAGGGCAAAGAAATGTGTTCTCCCCTCCAATTTCACCCCCTAGGAGAGCAGAAAAGAAGGGGCGCTCCTCAAATGAAAGCCTTCGACTGATGGCAAAGGGCGATTTCGACCTCCATTCAAACCCTTCAAAAGGAGGGACACAAGGGCTGCCCCCTCCATTTAAACCCGAGGGTGATGAAAATGTGGTGGCTGCCTTCAAATCAAACCCAGAATACCACAAGAATACTTTTCCCATTCCCCTTAGAATAGAACGCCGGGATTCCCTGTCACCCCAGGGATACCCCTAACAGCCTGGAAAAGGCAGCTTTTCCCGCAATCAACACCCTTAAAACCACAAGTCAAGAGGGATCCCCTCAGTTCAAACGCAGACAAAAAGAGAAGAGGAGCTGCTTCCTTCTCCTTAATCCCTTTTGTCTTCATAAGCTCCATTTTCGTTCCTGGGGATCCGGGGAGGGACCGGCAAGATGAAATTGCAAAGGGGAAGGAGAAAATTCCCCGCTCCAAACCCACACGGGCTCACCTGTTCGGCTGCTGCTCCCCGGCACAAAGATTCGTCCCTCGGCGCCTCCTTTAAGCGATGCTCCGCGGATCCAGGCGCGGATCCAGGTGTCCCCCCGACCCTGTGAGAAGCTCCCGCAGCCCTTCCACGAGACAGCGCCGGCAGCGCCCCATAAACCCCTCCACTCAGCAGCTCCGTGCAAAAGGGAGCCGAGGCAAAGCCTCCCCCTAAAGCAGCCTGGCCCCGGCAGGAGCCGGCCCCTCCTCATCCTCGCACTCACACCTGGGCTGCTCCGAGCCCCCATCATCCTCGCACTCACACCTGGGCTGCTCCGAGCCCCCATCATATATTTTTCATATTTATATTCGCATTTATATTTAGAATTTATATTACTGTATAATAAAAATTATATTATATATTGCATCTCTTCATGTTACTTACATAGATTTCTATTTCTATTCATAGTTTGGCATTATATCTTTTTATCTCTATATATTTATTATATATTTCTGTATGTCGATTTACATTTCTATAGTACTTCTATTATTTAAAATAAAACCCCTGCCTCTAACGAAATAAAAACAAAGACACCCCTTTATTTAAAACACATTTAAAATTTTAAAAATAATTTTGTTTGTCATAATTCTATTCACATCTAGATTTGTAATTTTCATTTGTTATATTTGTAGATATTATATATATTGGAGAGAATACCTTTTTATAGAATAATAGATATATTCTTTTGACACAATATATTTCTTTTACTTATATTTATATATATTAAATATTTATTGATATCGACATATATATGATATATTTGGATTTCTATTTCTATATTTTTTATTAAATCTCCAGCCTATACCCCAATAAAAGCCAAACAATCCCCAATGTATTTAAAGTATATTTAAACATAAATCCTGTCACAGCTGCATTGCACAGCAGTGCCCCAAGCTAATCTGACACTTGTTCATCTCCTGGACCTGAATCTGAACCCGCTCACCTTGATCGCACCTGGCAGAACCATTTTCGTACCTTTTTCTGGCATTTCTTGTTTTTGTTTTTTTTTTTCTTGAGTTTTTGTGGCCTTTATTGCCTCTCTTTCTTGCCTTGTTTCTTGGGGCTTTTACTCCCTTTTTCCTTGATTTTTTTCTGGCATTTGTTGGGGTTTTTTCTTCGTTTCTTCTTGCCCATCTTGGTGTTTTTTTCTGGTTTTATCTTGCCCCCTTGGGTTTTTTTTCTGTTTTTCTGGATTTTTCTTTGCCATTTTCTTTTGTTTCTATTTTTTTTTTTTTTCTTGGATTTTTTTCTTCCCCATCTTGGTTTTTTGTTCTGATTTTATTTCTTGCCCATCTTGGGGTTTTTCCCTGGTCTGTTTTCAGGGATTTTTCTTGCCCATTTTGGGTTCTTTTCTGTTGTTTTTTTTCTGGGTTTTTCTTAGGGTTTTTTTCCGGTTTTTTTTCTGGGATTTTTCTCGCCCATCTTGGGGTTCTATTCTGGGCTTTTTCTTGCCCATCTTGGGGTTTTCTTCTGCGTTTTTTTCTTGCCCATCTTGTTGTTGTTGTTGTTTGGGGTTTTTTGTTTGTTTTTGGTTTTGGTTTTCTTTTTTCCTATTTTTTTCCTGTGGGTTTTTTTTTTTTTTTTTTTTTTTTTTTTTTTTTTTTTTTTTTTTTTTTATGTCTTCCTTCCTTCCTCCCTGCCTGTCCTTCCTTCTTTCTTCCTTTCAGTTCCTTTCCTTATTATCTTTTTTTCTTTTTCTTCCTTTCTTTCCCTGTATTTCTAATCTTGGTTTTCCTTTCTAGCTTTAGAATAAAAAAGCAGCAGTAGTAACTTTCAGGCTACCTGGGAGTAAAAAAACTCCAAAACGAAAATGATTGAAAGAAAACTATTTATTCCCTGGGAGCCTGAAATTTTCTACTGCTGCACGTGACACAGAGCTTTTTATTCCTTCTTATAGATAGTTGATATTTGATACTCACTTTATACAGCGCCCCCTGCCGTCTGCACCGGCGCACTGCGGGCAGAGCGCTGCGGCGTCGTTCGGTTCTGTTGAAATAAACTCGGCTAAATTAGGCTTGGTTCGGCTTAGGTCTAAAATCGTTTCGGTTCGGCTTTTCGTCTAAATTCGGCTTTTCCGGCTCTTCGGCTGAACTCGGCCCGGTTGGGCTAAAGTCGGTCATATTCGGCTCTTTGTCTAAATGCGGCCAATGTCGGCTGTGTTCGGCTACACTCGGCTCTTCGTCTCAAGTCGGCTGTGTTCGGCTACACTCGGCTCTTCGTCTCAAGTCGGCTGCGTTCGGCTACACTCGGCTCTTCGTCTCAAGTCGGCTGTGTTCGCCTACACTCGGCTCTTCGGCTCTTCGGAACTATTCGCCCCGGCTCGGCTCCCTCAGGGCGGGAAGGCGGACGTGACAGGACCCCGGCACAGCGAGGCGTTTAACCCACATGCCTGTCACAAACCCGCCGAAATACGCCCGCCCGCGCCGCCGCTGAGACCACAGCATGTGTCGGGTACACTTGAAACGCCACAGAAAATACCACCGGGGCCGCGCCGGGGTCGGTATTCCATGCAGGCAGTCCACTGACACCCACCCCGGTCCTCCACTTCCCCGCCCTTTTCGCCGCCCTCTTGAGAAGGTCAATTGAAAGTCCGCGACATCCGCGACGCGCCACTCCCAAGGTGGCGGCCTCTCGGCGCAGGGCTGCAGTACCGCGCTCTGCCCACAAGGCGGCAGCACTGCCGCCCGCTCCAGCCGGGGCCGCAGCGCGCCTCGGGGCTGCGGGCAGCGAAGGCGGCAAAAAACAACAGGGGCGACCCCCGCCGAAAACTGCTCTGAAATAAATGCCACAAAACAACCGGGAAGAGGAAAAAAAACTTCTGCCTCTAATCTAATAGGATAATACAAAACAAAACCCCAACAATTTCTTTAAAAAAAAAAATTACATCTTTTAAAAAATTTTTTTTTCATATTAATATTCACATTTCTATTTAATAATGTATATTGATGTACACTGTCCATTTATACATTTGTTTTTATGAATACATTTCTATTCCATATTGCATATATCCCTAAAACTTAAATTTATTTTTATATTTTTATACATATTTTTACATAGTAAGTATATATTTCTGTTAGGATTTTTACTTCTGTAACACTCACAGTACTCAAAATAAAACCCCTGCCTCTACCCCATACATGGCAAAAAAAAAAAACCCTTTCATTTCAACTGTATTTGAATTAAAAAAAAAAAAAATTTCAAATTTATATTTAAAATGTTTACTGATGTATGATCGATTTTGCATTCATATTTAGCGATTTATTTATAAATTTATATTCTATGTTACATGTGTTCCTATTACTTATATTTTTATATACTTTTACTCATATCTTTATATATTTATTATATCTTTCTGTGTTAGGATTTTTACATCTGTAACACTTACATTATTTAAAATAAAAACCCTGCCTCTACCCACATTAAAGCCAAAAAGAACCTCAGTCTTCTCAACTGCATTTAAATATTTTTTAAAATTCAATTTTCCAGGTTGATATTCACTTTTACATTTAAAATGTATACTAATGTATACTCTTATTTGTATTCTCCATTACATCTCTTCCTATTATTTATATTTACTTATATTTTGTGTTTATATATATATATCTCGATTTAATATCTCAATATTAAGAAATATGTAACATTAATATCTACATTCATATTATTTAAAATGAAAACCCTGCCTCTAACCCAATAATAAAAAAGACCCCAACCCTTTCTTTTAAAAAATATTTAAATAGGTTTTATCCTTATGTCTGATTTTTATATTCGTATTTCTATTTATAATAATGTATATTAATGTCTATTGCTTACTTATACATTTATCTTTACCAATGTCAAGTTATAAATAAATTTACATTCTATACTACATCTGATGCGAGTAGTTATTTATATATTTTTATACATTGATTAAATATTTCTGCGTCAAGATTTTTACTTCTCTAACACTTATAATATTCAAAATCAAACCCCTGCCTCTACTTCAATAAAAGCCAAAACATTCCCTTTCTTTTAAACTATATTTACATATTTTTATATTTATATTCCCGTATAATGTTATTTATATTCTGTACTACAACTCTTCATATTACTTACATATATTTATATATACATTTATATTCATGCTTTAGCAATTTCTCTTTATATATTTATTATATATTTCTATCTTAAGATCCACATTTCTATATTACTTATATTATTTAAAATAAAACTCCTGCCTCTAACCAAATAAAAACCAACGACACCCCTTTATTTGAACCAGGTTTAAAATTTAGGAAGTAAATTAATTTTTCAAAATTAGAATGATATTTATATGGATATTTTTATTTATTTTATTCATAGATATTATATATATTAGAGAGAATACCTTCTAATAGAATCATAGATATATATTTTCTGTATTATATATATTTTTTTACTTCTATTTATTTAAATTAAATATGTATAGATATTTGTATTTCTATATATATTTGTATATCTGAATTTATATTTTATTTCTATCATTTATTTAAAAACCCCAGCCTATAACCTAATAAAACCCCCAATTTACTTTTACTCTATTTAAATATTTTTATTTTTACAATCTATATTTATATATCTTTGTATATATATATATACACATAAAAAATAGACTATCATTTACCGATATGATAATATGTTCCAATTATATACCATGTATTATAGTTTTATGTATGTATCTGTTATCTATATTTATGTTTACCACTCTAATTTTAGATTTATTTTTAAATTCATATTTATTGCTATTTTCATCTCTATATTAAACCATACAAGTTCACTAACCCGACACACCGGAGCCACAACGATACCGTACCTTTGTCAGCGCCGGCACGCAGCACACGCCCGTCCCGTCGCAGCACATCAGAACAAAACCTATCTCTATCACTAACGGAACAAACATCCCACAACGTCACTGAACCCCAATAAAAACTCAAATAAACCTAACTGTAAATCAATTTTAAATCCCACTATAAAGTAGCCCAAAACCTCTGCACATGCTCATCATAAACTTCCTCCTAAACCAGTATCTCAAAAACCCCAAAAAAACTCAAATACACCTTGAAAATGACACAACTGCTAATAAAAACAAACACCCATTAAAAATTAAATCAAACCAACTCACGAGACTCAAAACTGTACAACTGACCCTGAACATTACTAAAAAAAGTCCCCAAAGCTCTACCTTTATGCTCATGCACAAATAACAACCTATCATCTATACAAGTTATTTGAAAAAATTAAAAAAAATAATTAAAACCATGAAAATAAAAAATCTAAACTATTAAAATACTAAAAAATATCACTGCCTAAATTAAAAAACGTATTGCCTATAAAAACCCACCATATAAATGCCCCTGTCCCAAGAAATAAAAACAAAAAAACTATCGAACCAGAAAGAAATCACAACTTAGGAACACCAAAACCAGAGCGTTCAAGAAGTCACACCACATCCCTTATCATACACCAACTACAAACAACAGAAAACAATACAAGGAATTCTTAAAAACCACCTTATGACCACTACATTGAAAAACATTTCAAAAATTAAAAACTGCATCTAACAAAAGCCATCTAATAAATTCACACCCAAAACTCCAGCAGCCCAGCTGGCCCTACCAAAGCTCTATGTTTATACATACAACAGACAAAACCAAAATCCCAGTAATACCCATCAGAAATCTATGAAAGAATCCTATTGAAATTAATCCTGCCTCAAATACAAACCAACCCATCCAGAAAGTCAGCTTCACTCAAAAAACAATTTACACAGAGTTAATAATACCAAGAAATAAAACAACACACCATATACCACCAATGAATATCATAGTGAAGGAAAAAAAAAAAAAACCACTACATTTTTTTCTTTTTGTTTTTTAAGCTAACTTCTTTTATTAGCTAGAAGAAAAGATTTTGCCAGGACTGCAACAACAACAACAACTTCTTTTTCTTCTTCTCCTTCTAAAATGTCCCTTCTCACTCCCAAATTCCTTTCAACTCCTGAGTTTACATCCAAGCAAAAAGCAAAATTCGTGCACTCGTGCGTCCGATGCTCCTGTCAGGTTCTCTGTTTCCCTCCACATCTTCTTACACTTTCAGTCCTCACGCTGTCCCGCCGTGATGAGTCTGACAGAAGAATTGGCACAAGTTAACAGAGCATTTCCCTCCCTCCCTGCCTCTGCTTTCCTCAGCGCATTTCAATCCATCCCAGGCCTGCAACGATGCCCGCTCACCCCAAAGCTCACAGCAAGCACGCAGCAGCTCAGGCTCACTCGGCTCAGGGGCTCTGTGCCTTGGATAGCCGAGGAAACTTCTGATGAGCCTCCGTTCCAATAAACTGGAATGCAAACTCACCTCCATCTCAGAGCCTCAGTGACCTCGCCCAGCCCCTTCATGACTTGCAGGCACAAGGATGCAAAGCAGCTTTTTGTCTTTTCTCTTGAGTGCCAATGGGTCAAATATGTCGGCTTTGACATCACTGATTACCCTCTCTTTGAAGTCTCCCAAGGACACTTTTAAAGAAAAGACAGAAGACTGCTGGTACATCCAAGTGGGATCAGGAGGAAAGCAGCGAGGATCCGAGGCCAGCGGCGCGGCCGGGCAGTGCCACGTCCCTGCCACCCTGTGACAAGGCACACGGCTGCAGAGCCCCAGAGCCTGCAGGCCCTGCAGCTGCCACACGGATGGACCTGGTTCCCTCCCCGGGTGCCCAGGGGGAAACCTGAGGGCAGGCGTCCTCCCCGAGGGTGCACCCGGAGCCCCGGGCAGGGATGGAGTCGCCGGCTGCTCTCTGGGGACGAGACCCTCCCTGCAGGCGACGCTGCCTCGTCCTCTCCCTCCCCGTGGGACAGGGACCTCCAGGCTCTGCCACCAGCCTCCTTCCGTCAGCGTCCAGGTGCTGGGTCACAGCCACAGGGGTCAGTTCGTGGTGAGTACCGATGGCACGCAAATGGCAGCCCGAGGAAATCGTCTTCTGGGCTCCAAGTGGTTGGGACAGGGTCTGATTTTCTGTTTTGTATCTGTATGATGATTAGTACAACAGGGCTCTGATGGATGACGTGGCAACACAGAATTAAAAACCCCTCGATAGGATTACATCGACTTCTAGGAAAAGACAAAAGCTTAGGACCCTTCCGAAATCCACTTTTAATCCAAAGCATGGGGCTTGTCAGCACGCTGCACCTTCCAGCTTTTCAAAGCAGCTTACCTCTGAAGACCAGCAAACACTGATTTCTACAGAAACAACGGGCAACCCCCAGGCTAACCTCAGCACTACTGTTTAATAGGGGACCTGCCAGCGTGCCAGTCCAGCTTCAAGTGTGCTTTACTTCAGTCTAACATCCCCATAAAATTCTTCTCACATCTTCCAACCCTGAAATCTTATTTTCCCCTAAAGCTTCTCTTCATTAGCAATTTCCAAGTAACATGGTATTTTTACAACATTCAAAAATGTCATGCTGGACTGTGCTACAGAGTAATCTGCAAATATAAGCTTAGCAAAGTTTGAATTGCCTTGTCCAGAGAAAAAACCTACAAGTGAACACCTACACCTGCCTACAAAGAGCTAACAAGCCCCTGGCAGCTGCCAGCATCAAAGCACAGCGGATGTTTCTAATACAGGGTAAGGATAACAATATCACCTCCTGCTCTCTCCAGCTTCTTTTCCCTGCAGTCCTATTTTGCTTCTTAGGATTTTTTTAGTCTCTGCATCTTCTTGAACAGCACCGAGCCCGACGGCAAGGAGACGAGAGTCTTTCCCTGCCGTGCGGAGAGAACCAGGAAAACAGTTAAAGTAAGAACAGGGCAGTTTGAAATTCATACTTGCAACGAGAAGCAGCGCCTAACCAACAGAACAAAAGGAAACAAACCATGATACCTGCCTGGGGACAGAAGACATATAAACTCTCCAGGATTTACAATTCCAGCGACCAACCCCTTCAGGACAGCAGCCAAGTGTCCCATGGGGTGGTGCTGCACCAAAGAACCATCTGAGAGGTTCCAAAGAGTGAAATGCACAATATTTTGCAAAGACAAAAAATCTTGCAAAATAACAAAAATACAATAGATGTAAACTACAGGGCAAGAGTACAAGTGTTACCTTTGGGAGCTGGAACCATCCAGGTGAGCACCTGATAACTGGATCCTCACCAGAGTTTGAGCCCTTCAGGACACAGAAGGGTTTTCCCCAGGAATTTCACAGACTGAGTTTGGACAGAAGCACGCTCGCCGGATCCTCAGAAACGTCGCCCATTCTCCAGGCGTCTGGAGAGAACTGCAAATGGCTCTCACGCAGTTTGAGCTAGTTCTGTAAGGTCTCAGGGGGAATTTCACCAGATGCAACCAAATTGGGCAACTCCCAGTGGGACAGAAGGAACCCAAAGCTTGGGTTCGCAGAGCTGCAGCAAATACTGAGGAAACAAACAAAACAGCATCAAAAATAATAAACCATCCTTCTTTTTTCTCTTGCTTTTGTTTTTTTCTTATTCAGATCAGCACAGCAATTAAAGAGAAGGTGAAAAACTCACCATTACTGAACATTTCATCACCTGTAAGCTGAGCATCCTTAGCATAGAGGACTCCAAAGTTAAAATTCACCCATCCCTGGGAAAGAAAACCAAATATCGTATGATAAACAGTCAAACAGCAGACATAAAAATTTGCTTCCTCTAAGGACTTTCAGGTACGTATGTATCTTTGCATTACACATGAGAACATACACTTTAGACCATCACCTAATACATAATAATTTACCTTTAAATTTTGATAGTATAGCATGAATTTTTTACTTAAATTGGTGATCTATTATTATTCAGTTGGTGCCTAAAAGTATTTCTGCTGTCACGTTCAAAAAAACATGAATTTTTTTTTTACTGTAAGGAGCAATTGATTTCAAAGTCATCACAAGCCCATCAAAACACAAAGCTCTGTTCACTGGACGGCTCTGTGAGCTAGAAGTAGTTAGGCTTCTACTTCCCTCTTGTTCTTCCACAACCAATAAATCCTGTCAACAAAACCAGGATCTTTAGCCCACTGCTGTGAAAGATTCTACAAGGATGATGGCTTGATTTGTGTTTAGAAGTTTTGATTTGAAATGGCCAGACCAATGGATAAAGACAGTGTAAGTAGTATTACACATTACTATTATTATTATGTCTATTATTATTTTTACTAGTACTACTACTATTATTATCACCTGCTACTGGAAGAAACAAACCAGTAGTACCTATACTTAATTACTTTTATTTCCAGAAAATAATAAAGAAAAAGAACCAAACCAAAAAAAGTCACTTCCTACCTTTTATATCAAGGGATGAAAAATTTCTCTTGGGCTCTTCTCCAATTTATCAAGACTCACAGCACTGAAAGGCAAACAAAACAGTGCTTTATAGAAGGCCAAGTGCACATTGCAAGGCTGAGCCACCAACTGATTGCAGTGACAGCAGTTACAACACGAATCGTTCCCAGAGCCTCTGTTCCATGGAATGTTCTGTGGAACTGCCATTTCTTTCCCAAAATACTAACTTCCAACACTTCCTAAACGTATTTGGTATTTTAAAACAACAGAAGTTAGTGAGACTCTGTGTGGAGGTCAGGTTTAAATTTATTTCCTTCTAAAGCACAGAGCTCTGTTCCATCACCCTTCCCTTCGGCTCTACGCTGCATCATGGTGAGCATTTGAGGAGGGCTCAAGAACCAATTCTATTTCTCTCTTTTTCTAGCTCTCTCTATTCTTAAATCATTCCAGACAAGTCCAATGAAAAATGACAAGTTCAGCATCAAAGTCACACTTTTTCCCTTTGTCTGCTCAAGAACAGGCTCTAAATCCACTTCTTGCTGCCTTCAACGATTAAGACTTGCAAAACCATTCTTACATGTTTTACAGCTTTATCATAAAACCCACAGAACGCAAGCTCTCAATTACAGGAAAAGGTAATTCACAGGCAAATATCTAAAGGGATCACTTATTTGTAAATACATACCTTGATAGAGATCGCACTGAGAACCTTTCTGTGGGACTCTAAGGGACGCATGCTTTCTGAGCACCCTATAAACAAGAAAAGCTAGGATATATTACAGGACATCCCCACTTTTTCTACATATTCAAATAGGATTTTTAATAAAAACAATTCAGTTAAAAAAGAAGGAAGAAAATCAAGGTACTTTTACTCAGCTATATTTACTCCCGATTTAGAGCAAAAAAAAAGTCACGGGTGCTGCAAAGAAAAAAAAAGTGAACCATAAACGCCTACAGTAGAATTTTAAAACAAATGCTTGGATAAAAGAATCTTTTGGAACGGGAAGTAGAGAAAAAGTGAAACCACTATCAGACCTGCCACTTTTCTCACCATTGTACAAGAACATCCTAAAAGCAGTATAAAGTCACTGCCTAAAACCGGTCATGGGATGTAACCAAGAACAATTTAGGCATTTGCTAATCTAGACAGAAACCTTTTCTGGATGCTAGTGTCAAATCACAAGTTTTGTCTTTCAGAAGCTCGACAATGCTGGAAAGCATTTTCCCTGGGGCTCGGGAGGGCAGGGGCGGAAGCGGGGGTGAGTTTGCAGCTCGCACCTGGGCCATCCGAAGGGTACAGCCCGCCGGCTCCCCGCGCTGGGCATTCTCCCGGCCATCTCGGGCTTTACCGCTCAGCGCCGCTCCGTCCGTTTCCACGGCGGAAAGCGCCACGAGCACTAACGCGGGCAGCAGCCCCGTCACGCCGCCGATGTCGCAGCGCTCCCTGCTCGCAACGCCCGACACGCGGCGGAGCCGCCTCCGCCCGCAGCACCGGCAGCAGCCCGAGGGAGACGGCTGCGGCTCGGGGGCTCCTCCGGCGCCTCCGCCAGCCCGAGGGCGGCCGCCCCACCGGGACCGCGGCAGCGCCCGGCGCCGCTCGCCCGCGGCGGCTCCTGCAGCTCCCGGCCCGCGGCAGCAAAGCACCGCCTCGCCCTCCGCCATCGGCGGGCGGCAGCGCCCCCGCCCCCGGCACCGCTGAGTGAGGCCGACGAACCGGGCGGACGCTCCTTCCGCGCTCCTCAGCTCCACGCGGGCGCCCACACGGAGCCTTCGCCCCTCCAGCGTCGCCGTCCCGCGCGGGAGAGGCGCCGCCAGCTGCCCGCGCACAGCCCCGCGCGGCCGCCTGGCACGCCAGCCACTCATGGGCCGCGTCAGCCGTTGCGTCACACGCCGCGCCGGCAGCACGGCCTGCCGGGAGTTGTAGTCTCGGGCTGACAGCCACGGCGCCCTCCCGCGCCACCGGGAGCTGCAAAAATCCCTCCCGGGCATCAAACGGCTCCTTCGCCCCAGGGCGGGGAAGGACCCGAGGCAGCACCGCTCCTCCCGAATGCCCTCTCTTTTTCCCTCCAACTCTTTTTTCTTTTTTCACTCTGGTTTTCAACCCTTCCCCTCCCTCTTGCTCTCCTGCTTCCTTTCCTTTCCTTTCCTTTCCTTTCCTTTCCTTTCCTTTCCTTTCCTTTCCTTTCCTTTCCTTTCCTTTCCTTTCCTTTCCTTTCCTTTCCTTTCCCTTTCTTGTATTTCTGATCTTGGTTTATCTTTCTAGCTTTAGAATAAAACAGCAGCAGTAGAAACTGTCAGGATACCTGGGAGTAAAAAAAAAAACTCCAAAACGAAAATGATTTAAAGAAAACTATTTATTCCCTGGGAGCCTGAAATTTTCTACTGCTGCACGTGACATAGAGCTTTTAATCCCTTCTTATAGATAGTTGATATTTGATACTTACTTGATACAGCGCCCCCTGCCGTCTGTCCCGGCGCACTGCAGCCCCAGCGCTCCCTGTCGTCTGTCCCGGCGCACTGCAGGCACAGCGCCTCCTGCCGTCTGCACAGGCGCACTGCAGGCACAGCGCTGCGGCGGCGTTCGGTTCTGTTGAATGAAACTCGGCTGAATTCGGCTCCGTTCGGCTCTTGGTCTAAACTCGTTTCAGTTCGGCTCTTCGGCCGAACTCGGCACGATTGGGCTAAACTCGGTCATATTCGGCACATTGTCTAAAAGCGGCCAGTGTCGGCTACACTCGGCTGTTTTGGCCACACTCGGCTCTTCGGTTCAAGTCGGCTGTTTTCGGCTCCACTGCGCTCCTCGGGGAAACTCGGCTCTTTTCGGCCACACGCGGCTCTTCGGTGAAACTCGGCTGTTTCCGGCCACACGCGGCTCTTCGGCTCTTCGGAACTATTCGCCCCGGCTCGGCTCCCTCAGGGCGGGAAAGCGGCCGTGACAGGACCCCGGCAGAGACCCGTTTACCCACATGCCTGTCACAAACCCGCCAAAATACGCTCGCCCGCGGCGCCGCTGAGACCACAGCGCGTGTCGGGTACAGCTAAAACGCCACAGAAAATCCCACTGGGGCCGCGCCGGCTTCGGTCTTACACGCAGGCAGCCCTGAAGACGGACTGGGGCCTTCAATTTACGCGCCATTTCTGCCCCCATCTCGAGAAGGTCAATTGAAAGTCCGCGACACCCGCGACTCGCCGCTCCCAAGATGGCAGCCCTCTCGGCGCAGGGCTGCAGTACCGCGCTCTGCCCACAAGGCGGCAGCACTGCCGCCCGCCCCAGCCGGGGGCGCAGCGCGCCTCGGGGCTGCGGGCAGCGAAGGCGGCAAAAAACAACAGGGGCGACCCCCGACAAACACTGCTCGGAAATAAATGCCAAAAACCCGCCGCTTACCCGACATGACCCAAACAAGCCCCGTTGTTTTAAATTAGATTTAAATACATTTGATATTTCTATTTTTCGTATTTATATTCACATGCATATTTATAGTGGACATGGATGCAGTATGTCATTTATACACTATATTATGTCTATTCCTTATACTATATTGTGTCTATTCCTACTAATAATATTTATTTATCTTTTGTGGTTTTATAAATATCTTTATGTATTGATTCTATATTTATATTTTTTAAATTCTATTTCTATAACACTTTTATTATTTAAAATTAAAATCCCTTTCTAACTCAATACATACAAAAAACCTTTCTTTTACACTATATTGAAATATTTTTATAGTTATAGCTTGCATGACTATATTCAAATTTATATTTATAGTTTATATTGATGCATTACATTAATAACTATATATAATATGCACCTTATTCAAAACTATACGGGAATTATTTTTTAAATTATTTACCATATCTACTGCTACAACTTCTTTTTCCTTATATTTCTAATTTTTATATAAATCTTTACTGTGTTTACTATATATTTCTATACTTATATTTCTACCTTTATATTATTTGTATTTTTAATTTTTATACTAAAACCCCTGCTTTGGCAAAGAAAAAGCAAAAACATTCATTATTTTAAACTACCTAAATTTTTTTAAATATTTATATTTATCATAATATACAACAAATGATAGATATAGATAGATAGATAGATCACACCCATATTTATATCTATTTTATATCCATGTCCTATAATATTTTTAATAAGATATATACAGTATTACTTGTATTATATATTGTATCAATTTATGTTATTTTACATTTACAATTTATTATTAATTTTTTTTATATATCTGCATATAGTTGCAATACATTTATATATTTGTATTTTTGTTTGGGTCGTATTTACATTTATGTTCTCAATTCATATATCTATACACATACACAATACTCTACTATAATTAGAATGACTTATTGAAACATATAATGACTTAAGTTACATGTTAAATTTTAAAAATTGACCGAATATATAAAAATAAAATTGGCTCATTCCCATTGCTACACATCTATTTCTTTTGTTTCAATAGAGTTAGAGTCATGATTGTATATTTAAAATCCAATTCCTAAATGAAATGACAGAACAAACAGCACCAAATTCCCACCAATATCTTCTTAAAACATCAAGGAATCTCCAACAGCCAAACAAGTGTCAGCGAAAAAACAAAGAACACTCTTTACAATAACAATTCTCATCACGACAGAAAAATGGAACCAAAATAAAAGAAAATCCTATAGAAACACACACAGCAAATTACAAAAAGTGCTTAAAAAAAGTCAAACCAATCTACTAAACTCAAGACAGTGCCACTCATCCTCAACGTTACTAAAAAAAACCCAAAAAAAACAAAAAAACAAAATTCTACAAAATTCTACCTCTACACTAACTCAAAGAATAAACAATCCTCTGTAAAAATAACGTTAAAACCTGAACTAATTAAAAAAACGGAAAAACATCTCAACCACTAAAAACTAAGAAATTAACTACCCAAATAAAGAAATACTTTAAAAACCCACCATATAAATACCCATGTTCCCAAAAAAAACCCCTGATAAACAATACTCAAATACATTAAAAGACAACAACAACAACAAAAGAAAATAAAGAAACCAACAACAAGAATAATACCAAAAAACAGATAAACTTAAATCTGCAACAAAAAAATTATTCCCAACTGAATAAACCCATAGTGCCTCAAGCGATCAAAATAAAAATACCACCTAGAGACAAACACAAAGACTAAAGACAAACGTAACCATAAACCATGTCCCCCAAATTACCCGTAACCATAAAACATACACTACAATCGAACAAACCAAACACATAAAAGCCCTGGAAGACGATAAACACACATGCAATTACCGAGATTAAAAACCCGCGGCTACGAACGACACGACGCTCCCCCAAGCCCCCCAAAACAAACACTACACACTCACGCTAATAAAAGCCGCCGCAACAGAATTAAAATGCGAACCGCTGCTTCGCGCTACGACCCGTAAAAACCATTGCGCGCCCTTCTAAACATAATACCCAGGAAAAAAAAAAAAAAATCCGACTACAAAACCCAATCCAAAACAAACCTTTACCAGCCCTACCGGCACCGAGAACCGTGCCGCTCGGGAAGAACACCGCATCCCTTAGCGTACGCCCGCTGCAAACCGAACACAGCCACGCAATCAACGCCTCCAAAGCGCCTCCGAGCCGCGGCACCGCCGAGCTTTGAGCGGCCGAACCCCGCGCTCGCTGCCGGCCCCGGACGGAGCGCGGCTCCCGGCAGGGAAGCGGCTCCTGCGGCGGCTGCTCCGGCACGCGGGGCCGGCGCCGTCCCGGGGAGCCCCGCCCGCTGCCCCTGCCCGGCGGGGCCGGCACCGGGCCCGGGGCTCCCGGCGGCGCCCCGGCCCCGCGCCCGGAGCGGACGGAGCGGCCGGCACCGCCCGGGCCGGCGCAGCAGCGCCCGCGCCGCCTCCGCCGC
The DNA here is from genome assembly GCF_027887145.1 of Ammospiza caudacuta. NCBI lineage: Eukaryota > Metazoa > Chordata > Aves > Passeriformes > Passerellidae > Ammospiza > Ammospiza caudacuta. Next base: position 270,292 of record NC_080597.1, read on the forward strand.
CCTCGGCCGGCCCGGCCCGGCTCCCCTCGGCTCGCACCGGCGCGGCTCCGCCACCGCCGCCCTCGGCCGGCCCGGCCGCGCCGAATCCCCCGTGCGCCCCGGCAGCCGCCCGGGCCGTGCCGGCAGCGCTCCCGAGCGGGAACGTTCCGGGCCGGGCCGCGGGCACGACGAGCGCCCTCCGATGCAGCGGCACAGCCCCATTGCAGCCCTGCAAACGCTGCCGGAGCTGCGGCTCCCCGCAACGGAACCCCGAAACCGACGCCGCAGGCGGGGCGCACCTCACTCCAACAAGGGCAAAGAAATGTGTTCTCCCCTCCAATTTCACCCCCTAGGAGAGCAGAAAAGAAGGGGCGCTCCTCAAATGAAAGCCTTCGACTGATGGCAAAGGGCGATTTCGACCTCCGTTCAAACCCTTCAAAAGGAGGGACACCAGGGCTGCCCCCTCCATTTAAACCCGACGGTGATGAAAATGTGGTGGCTGCCTTCAAATCAAACCCTGAATACCACAAGAATACTTTTCCCATTCCCCTTAGAATAGAACGCAGGGATTCCCTGTCACCCCAGGGATACCCCTAACAGCCTGGAAAAGGCAGCTTTTCCCGCAATCAACACCCTTAAAACCACAAGTCAAGAGGGATCCCCTCAGTTCAAACGCAGACAAAAAGAGAAGAGGAGCTGCTTCCTTCTCCTTAATCCCTTTTGTCTTCATAAGCTCCATTTTTGTTCCTGGGGATCCGGGGAGGGACCGGCAAGATGAAATTGCAAAGGGGAAGGAGAAAATTCCCCGCTCCAAACCCACACGGGCTCACCTGTTCGGCTGCTGCTCCCCGGCACAAAGATTCGTCCCTCGGCGCCTCCTTTAAGCGATGCTCCGCGGATCCAGGCGCGGATCCAGGTGTCCCCCCGACCCTGTGAGAAGCTCCCGCAGCCCTTCCACGAGACAGCGCCGGCAGCGCCCCATAAACCCCTCCACTCAGCAGCTCCGTGCAAAAGGGAGCCGAGGCAAAGCCTCCCCCTAAAGCAGCCTGGCCCCGGCAGGAGCCGGCCCCTCCTCATCCTCGCACTCACACCTGGGCTGCTCCGAGCCCCCATCATCCTCGCACTCACACCTGGGCTGCTCCGAGCCCCCATCATATATTTTTCATATTTATATTCGCATTTATATTTAGAATTTGTATTACTGTATAATAAGCATTATATTATATATTGCATCTCTTCATGTTACTTACATAGATTTCTATTTCTATTCATAGTTTGGCATTATATCTTTTTATCTCTATATATTTATTATATATTTCTGTATGTCGATTTACATTTCTATAGTACTTCTATTATTTAAAATAAAACGAAATAAAAAGCAAAGACACCCCTTTATTTAAAACACATTTAAAATTTTAAAAATAATTTTGTTTGTCATAATTCTATTCACATCTAGATTTGTAATTTTCATTTGTTATATTTGTAGATATTATATATATTGGAGAGAATACCTTTTTATAGAATAATAGATATATTCTTTTGACACAATATATTTCTTTTACTTATATTTATATATATTAAATATTTATTGATATCGACATATATATGATATATTTGGATTTCTATTTCTATATTTTTTATTAAATCTCCAGCCTATACCCCAATAAAAGCCAAACAATCCCCAATGTATTTAAAGTATATTTAAACATAAATCCTGTCACAGCTGCATTGCACAGCAGTGCCCCAAGCTAATCTGACACTTGTTCATCTCCTGGACCTGAATCTGAACCCGCTCACCTTGATCGCACCTGGCAGAACCATTTTCGTACCTTTTTCTGGCATTTCTTGTTTTTGTTTTTTTTTTTCTTGAGTTTTTGTGGCCTTTATTGCCTCTCTTTCTTGCCTTGTTTCTTGGGGCTTTTACTCCCTTTTTCCTTGATTTTTTTCTGGCATTTGTTGGGGTTTTTTCTTCGTTTCTTCTTGCCCATCTTGGTGTTTTTTTCTGGTTTTATCTTGCCCCCTTGGGTTTTTTTTCTGTTTTTCTGGATTTTTCTTTGCCATTTTCTTTTGTTTCTATTTTTTTTTTTTTTCTTGGATTTTTTTCTTCCCCATCTTGGTTTTTTGTTCTGATTTTATTTCTTGCCCATCTTGGGGTTTTTCCCTGGTCTGTTTTCAGGGATTTTTCTTGCCCATTTTGGGTTCTTTTCTGTTGTTTTTTTTCTGGGTTTTTCTTAGGGTTTTTTTCCGGTTTTTTTTCTGGGATTTTTCTCGCCCATCTTGGGGTTCTATTCTGGGCTTTTTCTTGCCCATCTTGGGGTTTTCTTCTGCGTTTTTTTCTTGCCCATCTTGTTGTTGTTGTTGTTTGGGGTTTTTTGTTTGTTTTTGGTTTTGGTTTTCTTTTTTCCTATTTTTTTTCTGTGGGTTTTTTTTTTTTTTTTTTTTTTTTTTTTTTATGTCTTCCTTCCTTCCTCCCTGCCTGTCCTTCCTTCTTTCTTCCTTTCAGTTCCTTTCCTTATTATCTTTTTTTCTTTTTCTTCCTTTCTTTCCCTGTATTTCTAATCTTGGTTTTCCTTTCTAGCTTTAGAATAAAAAAGCAGCAGTAGTAACTTTCAGGCTACCTGGGAGTAAAAAAACTCCAAAACGAAAATGATTGAAAGAAAACTATTTATTCCCTGGGAGCCTGAAATTTTCTACTGCTGCACGTGACACAGAGCTTTTTATTCCTTCTTATAGATAGTTGATATTTGATACTCACTTTATACAGCGCCCCCTGCCGTCTGCACCGGCGCACTGCGGGCAGAGCGCTGCGGCGTCGTTCGGTTCTGTTTAAATAAACTCGGCTAAATTAGGCTTGGTTCGGCTTAGGTCTAAAATCGTTTCGGTTCGGCTTTTCGTCTAAATTCGGCTTTTCCGGCTCTTCGGCTGAACTCGGCCCGGTTGGGCTAAAGTCGGTCATATTCGGCTCTTTGTCTAAATGCGGCCAATGTCGGCTGTGTTCGGCTACACTCGGCTCTTCGTCTCAAGTCGGCTGTGTTCGGCTACACTCGGCTCTTCGTCTCAAGTCGGCTGCGTTCGGCTACACTCGGCTCTTCGTCTCAAGTCGGCTGTGTTCGCCTACACTCGGCTCTTCGGCTCTTCGGAACTATTCGCCCCGGCTCGGCTCCCTCAGGGCGGGAAGGCGGACGTGACAGGACCCCGGCACAGCGAGGCGTTTAACCCACATGCCTGTCACAAACCCGCCGAAATACGCCCGCCCGCGCCGCCGCTGAGACCACAGCATGTGTCGGGTACACTTGAAACGCCACAGAAAATACCACCGGGGCCGCGCCGGGGTCGGTATTCCATGCAGGCAGTCCACTGACACCCACCCCGGTCCTCCACTTCCCCGCCCTTTTCGCCGCCCTCTTGAGAAGGTCAATTGAAAGTCCGCGACATCCGCGACGCGCCACTCCCAAGGTGGCGGCCTCTCGGCGCAGGGCTGCAGTACCGCGCTCTGCCCACAAGGCGGCAGCACTGCCGCCCGCTCCAGCCGGGGCCGCAGCGCGCCTCGGGGCTGCGGGCAGCGAAGGCGGCAAAAAACAACAGGGGCGACCCCCGCCGAAAACTGCTCTGAAATAAATGCCACAAAACAACCGGGAAGAGGAAAAAAAACTTCTGCCTCTAATCTAATAGGATAATACAAAACAAAACCCCAACAATTTCTTTAAAAAAAAAAATTACATCTTTTAAAAAATTTTTTTTTCATATTAATATTCACATTTCTATTTAATAATGTATATTGATGTACACTGTCCATTTATACATTTGTTTTTATGAATACATTTCTATTCCATATTGCATATATCCCTAAAACTTAAATTTATTTTTATATTTTTATACATATTTTTACATAGTAAGTATATATTTCTGTTAGGATTTTTACTTCTGTAACACTCACAGTACTCAAAATAAAACCCCTGCCTCTACCCCATACATGGCAAAAAAAAAAACCCTTTCATTTCAACTGTATTTGAATTAAAAAAAAAAAAATTTCAAATTTATATTTAAAATGTTTACTGATGTATGATCGATTTTGCATTCATATTTAGCGATTTATTTATAAATTTATATTCTATGTTACATGTGTTCCTATTACTTATATTTTTATATACTTTTACTCATATCTTTATATATTTATTATATCTTTCTGTGTTAGGATTTTTACATCTGTAACACTTACATTATTTAAAATAAAAACCCTGCCTCTACCCACATTAAAGCCAAAAAGAACCTCAGTCTTCTCAACTGCATTTAAATATTTTTTAAAATTCAATTTTCCAGGTTGATATTCACTTTTACATTTAAAATGTATACTAATGTATACTCTTATTTGTATTCTCCATTACATCTCTTCCTATTATTTATATTTACTTATATTTTGTGTTTATATATATATATCTCGATTTAATATCTCAATATTAAGAAATATGTAACATTAATATCTACATTCATATTATTTAAAATGAAAACCCTGCCTCTAACCCAATAATAAAAAAGACCCCAACCCTTTCTTTTAAAAAATATTTAAATAGGTTTTATCCTTATGTCTGATTTTTATATTCGTATTTCTATTTATAATAATGTATATTAATGTCTATTGCTTACTTATACATTTATCTTTACCAATGTCAAGTTATAAATAAATTTACATTCTATACTACATCTGATGCGAGTAGTTATTTATATATTTTTATACATTGATTAAATATTTCTGCGTCAAGATTTTTACTTCTCTAACACTTATAATATTCAAAATCAAACCCCTGCCTCTACTTCAATAAAAGCCAAAACATTCCCTTTCTTTTAAACTATATTTACATATTTTTATATTTATATTCCCGTATAATGTTATTTATATTCTGTACTACAACTCTTCATATTACTTACATATATTTATATATACATTTATATTCATGCTTTAGCAATTTCTCTTTATATATTTATTATATATTTCTATCTTAAGATCCACATTTCTATATTACTTATATTATTTAAAATAAAACTCCTGCCTCTAACCAAATAAAAACCAACGACACCCCTTTATTTGAACCAGGTTTAAAATTTAGGAAGTAAATTAATTTTTCAAAATTAGAATGATATTTATATGGATATTTTTATTTATTTTATTCATAGATATTATATATATTAGAGAGAATACCTTCTAATAGAATCATAGATATATATTTTCTGTATTATATATATTTTTTTACTTCTATTTATTTAAATTAAATATGTATAGATATTTGTATTTCTATATATATTTGTATATCTGAATTTATATTTTATTTCTATCATTTATTTAAAAACCCCAGCCTATAACCTAATAAAACCCCCAATTTACTTTTACTCTATTTAAATATTTTTATTTTTACAATCTATATTTATATATCTTTGTATATATATATATACACATAAAAAATAGACTATCATTTACCGATATGATAATATGTTCCAATTATATACCATGTATTATAGTTTTATGTATGTATCTGTTATCTATATTTATGTTTACCACTCTAATTTTAGATTTATTTTTAAATTCATATTTATTGCTATTTTCATCTCTATATTAAACCATACAAGTTCACTAACCCGACACACCGGAGCCACAACGATACCGTACCTTTGTCAGCGCCGGCACGCAGCACACGCCCGTCCCGTCGCAGCACATCAGAACAAAACCTATCTCTATCACTAACGGAACAAACATCCCACAACGTCACTGAACCCCAATAAAAACTCAAATAAACCTAACTGTAAATCAATTTTAAATCCCACTATAAAGTAGCCCAAAACCTCTGCACATGCTCATCATAAACTTCCTCCTAAACCAGTATCTCAAAAACCCCAAAAAAACTCAAATACACCTTGAAAATGACACAACTGCTAATAAAAACAAACACCCATTAAAAATTAAATCAAACCAACTCACGAGACTCAAAACTGTACAACTGACCCTGAACATTACTAAAAAAAGTCCCCAAAGCTCTACCTTTATGCTCATGCACAAATAACAACCTATCATCTATACAAGTTATTTGAAAAAATTAAAAAAAATAATTAAAACCATGAAAATAAAAAATCTAAACTATTAAAATACTAAAAAATATCACTGCCTAAATTAAAAAACGTATTGCCTATAAAAACCCACCATATAAATGCCCCTGTCCCAAGAAATAAAAACAAAAAAACTATCGAACCAGAAAGAAATCACAACTTAGGAACACCAAAACCAGAGCGTTCAAGAAGTCACACCACATCCCTTATCATACACCAACTACAAACAACAGAAAACAATACAAGGAATTCTTAAAAACCACCTTAAGACCACTACATTGAAAAACATTTCAAAAATTAAAAACTGCATCTAACAAAAGCCATCTAATAAATTCACACCCAAAACTCCAGCAGCCCAGCTGGCCCTACCAAAGCTCTATGTTTATACATACAACAGACAAAACCAAAATCCCAGTAATACCCATCAGAAATCTATGAAAGAATCCTATTGAAATTAATCCTGCCTCAAATACAAACCAACCCATCCAGAAAGTCAGCTTCACTCAAAAAACAATTTACACAGAGTTAATAATACCAAGAAATAAAACAACACACCATATACCACCAATGAATATCATAGTGAAGGAAAAAAAAAAAAAACCACTACATTTTTTTCTTTTTGTTTTTTAAGCTAACTTCTTTTATTAGCTAGAAGAAAAGATTTTGCCAGGACTGCAACAACAACAACAACTTCTTTTTCTTCTTCTCCTTCTAAAATGTCCCTTCTCACTCCCAAATTCCTTTCAACTCCTGAGTTTACATCCAAGCAAAAAGCAAAATTCGTGCACTCGTGCGTCCGATGCTCCTGTCAGGTTCTCTGTTTCCCTCCACATCTTCTTACACTTTCAGTCCTCACGCTGTCCCGCCGTGATGAGTCTGACAGAAGAATTGGCACAAGTTAACAGAGCATTTCCCTCCCTCCCTGCCTCTGCTTTCCTCAGCGCATTTCAATCCATCCCAGGCCTGCAACGATGCCCGCTCACCCCAAAGCTCACAGCAAGCACGCAGCAGCTCAGGCTCACTCGGCTCAGGGGCTCTGTGCCTTGGATAGCCGAGGAAACTTCTGATGAGCCTCCGTTCCAATAAACTGGAATGCAAACTCACCTCCATCTCAGAGCCTCAGTGACCTCGCCCAGCCCCTTCATGACTTGCAGGCACAAGGATGCAAAGCAGCTTTTTGTCTTTTCTCTTGAGTGCCAATGGGTCAAATATGTCGGCTTTGACATCACTGATTACCCTCTCTTTGAAGTCTCCCAAGGACACTTTTAAAGAAAAGACAGAAGACTGCTGGTACATCCAAGTGGGATCAGGAGGAAAGCAGCGAGGATCCGAGGCCAGCGGCGCGGCCGGGCAGTGCCACGTCCCTGCCACCCTGTGACAAGGCACACGGCTGCAGAGCCCCAGAGCCTGCAGGCCCTGCAGCTGCCACACGGATGGACCTGGTTCCCTCCCCGGGTGCCCAGGGGGAAACCTGAGGGCAGGCGTCCTCCCCGAGGGTGCACCCGGAGCCCCGGGCAGGGATGGAGTCGCCGGCTGCTCTCTGGGGACGAGACCCTCCCTGCAGGCGACGCTGCCTCGTCCTCTCCCTCCCCGTGGGACAGGGACCTCCAGGCTCTGCCACCAGCCTCCTTCCGTCAGCGTCCCGGTGCTGGGTCACAGCCACAGGGGTCAGTTCGTGGTGAGTACCGATGGCACGCAAATGGCAGCCCGAGGAAATCGTCTTCTGGGCTCCAAGTGGTTGGGACAGGGTCTGATTTTCTGTTTTGTATCTGTATGATGATTAGTACAACAGGGCTCTGATGGATGACGTGGCAACACAGAATTAAAAACCCCTCGATAGGATTACATCGACTTCTAGGAAAAGACAAAAGCTTAGGACCCTTCCGAAATCTACTTTTAATCCAAAGCATGGGGCTTGTCAGCACGCTGCACCTTCCAGCTTTTCAAAGCAGCTTACCTCTGAAGACCAGCAAACACTGATTTCTACAGAAACAACGGGCAACCCCCAGGCTAACCTCAGCACTACTGTTTAATAGGGGACCTGCCAGCGTGCCAGTCCAGCTTCAAGTGTGCTTTACTTCAGTCTAACATCCCCATAAAATTCTTCTCACATCTTCCAACCCTGAAATCTTATTTTCCCCTAAAGCTTCTCTTCATTAGCAATTTCCAAGTAACATGGTATTTTTACAACATTCAAAAATGTCATGCTGGACTGTGCTACAGAGTAATCTGCAAATATAAGCTTAGCAAAGTTTGAATTGCCTTGTCCAGAGAAAAAACCTACAAGTGAACACCTACACCTGCCTACAAAGAGCTAAGAAGCCCCTGGCAGCTGCCAGCATCAAAGCACAGCGGATGTTTCTAATACAGGGTAAGGATAACAATATCACCTTCTGTTCTCTCCAGCTTCTTTTCCCTGCAGTCCTATTTTGCTTCTTAGGATTTTTTTAGTCTCTGCATCTTCTTGGACAGCACCGAGCCCGACGGCAAGGAGACGAGAGTCTTTCCCTGCCGTGCGGAGAGAACCAGGAAAACAGTTAAAGTAAGAACAGGGCAGTTTGAAATTCATACTTGCAACGAGAAGCAGCGCCTAACCAACAGAACAAAAGGAAACAAACCATGATACCTGCCTGGGGACAGAAGACATATAAACTCTCCAGGATTTACAATTCCAGCGACCAACCCCTTCAGGACAGCAGCCAAGTGTCCCATGGGGTGGTGCTGCACCAAAGAACCATCTGAGAGGTTCCAAAGAGTGAAATGCACAATATTTTGCAAAGTCAAAAAATCTTGCAAAATAACAAAAATACAATAGATGTAAACTACAGGGCAAGAGTACAAGTGTTACCTTTGGGAGCTGGAACCATCCAGGTGAGCACCTGATAACTGGATCCTCACCAGAGTTTGAGCCCTTCAGGACACAGAAGGGTTTTCCCCAGGAATTTCACAGACTGAGTTTGGACAGAAGCACGCTCGCCGGATCCTCAGAAACGTCGCCCATTCTCCAGGCGTCTGGAGAGAACTGCAAATGGCTCTCACGCAGTTTGAGCTAGTTCTGTAAGGTCTCAGGGGGAATTTCACCAGATGCAACCAAATTGGGCAACTCCCAGTGGGACAGAAGGAACCCAAAGCTTGGGTTCGCAGAGCTGCAGCAAATACCGAGGAAACAAACAAAACAGCATCAAAAATAATAAACCATCCTTCTTTTTTCTCTTGCTTTTGTTTTTTTCTTATTCAGATCAGCACAGCAATTAAAGAGAAGGTGAAAAACTCACCATTACTGAACATTTCATCACCTGTAAGCTGAGCATCCTTAGCATAGAGGACTCCAAAGTTAAAATTCACCCATCCCTGGGAAAGAAAACCAAATATCGTATGATAAACAGTCAAACAGCAGACATAAAAATTTGCTTCCTCTAAGGACTTTCAGGTACGTATGTATCTTTGCATTACACATGAGAACATACACTTTAGACCATCACCTAATACATAATAATTTACCTTTAAATTTTGATAGTATAGCATGAATTTTTTACTTAAATTGGTGATCTATTATTATTCAGTTGGTGCCTAAAAGTATTTCTGCTGTCACGTTCAAAAAAACATGAATTTTTTTTTTACTGTAAGGAGCAATTGATTTCAAAGTCATCACAAGCCCATCAAAACACAAAGCTCTGTTCACTGGACGGCTCTGTGAGCTAGAAGTAGTTAGGCTTCTACTTCCCTCTTGTTCTTCCACAACCAATAAATCCTGTCAACAAAACCAGGATCTTTAGCCCACTGCTGTGAAAGATTCTACAAGGATGATGGCTTGATTTGTGTTTAGAAGTTTTGATTTGAAATGGCCAGACCAATGGATAAAGACAGTGTAAGTAGTATTACACATTACTATTATTATTATGTCTATTATTATTTTTACTAGTACTACTACTATTATTATCACCTGCTACTGGAAGAAACAAACCAGTAGTACCTATACTTAATTACTTTTATTTCCAGAAAATAATAAAGAAAAAGAACCAAACCAAAAAAAGTCACTTCCTACCTTTTATATCAAGGGATGAAAAATTTCTCTTGGGCTCTTCTCCAATTTATCAAGACTCACAGCACTGAAAGGCAAACAAAACAGTGCTTTATAGAAGGCCAAGTGCACATTGCAAGGCTGAGCCACCAACTGATTGCAGTGACAGCAGTTACAACACGAATCGTTCCCAGAGCCTCTGTTCCATGGAATGTTCTGTGGAACTGCCATTTCTTTCCCAAAATACTAACTTCCAACACTTCCTAAACGTATTTGGTATTTTAAAACAACAGAAGTTAGTGAGACTCTGTGTGGAGGTCAGGTTTAAATTTATTTCCTTCTAAAGCACAGAGCTCTGTTCCATCACCCTTCCCTTCGGCTCTACGCTGCATCATGGTGAGCATTTGAGGAGGGCTCAAGAACCAATTCTATTTCTCTCTTTTTCTAGCTCTCTCTATTCTTAAATCATTCCAGACAAGTCCAATGAAAAATGACAAGTTCAGCATCAAAGTCACACTTTTTCCCTTTGTCTGCTCAAGAACAGGCTCTAAATCCACTTCTTGCTGCCTTCAACGATTAAGACTTGCAAAACCATTCTTACATGTTTTACAGCTTTATCATAAAACCCACAGAACGCAAGCTCTCAATTACAGGAAAAGGTAATTCACAGGCAAATATCTAAAGGGATCACTTATTTGTAAATACATACCTTGATAGAGATCGCACTGAGAACCTTTCTGTGGGACTCTAAGGGACGCATGCTTTCTGAGCACCCTATAAACAAGAAAAGCTAGGATATATTACAGGACATCCCCACTTTTTCTACATATTCAAATAGGATTTTTAATAAAAACAATTCAGTTAAAAAAGAAGGAAGAAAATCAAGGTACTTTTACTCAGCTATATTTACTCCCGATTTAGAGAAAAAAAAAAGTCACGGGTGCTGCAAAGAAAAAAAAAGTGAACCATAAACGCCTACAGTAGAATTTTAAAACAAATGCTTGGATAAAAGAATCTTTTGGAACGGGAAGTAGAGAAAAAGTGAAACCACTATCAGACCTGCCACTTTTCTCACCATTGTACAAGAACATCCTAAAAGCAGTATAAAGTCACTGCCTAAAACCGGTCATGGGATGTAACCAAGAACAATTTAGGCATTTGCTAATCTAGACAGAAACCTTTTCTGGATGCTAGTGTCAAATCACAAGTTTTGTCTTTCAGAAGCTCGACAATGCTGGAAAGCATTTTCCCTGGGGCTCGGGAGGGCAGGGGCGGAAGCGGGGGTGAGTTTGCAGCTCGCACCTGGGCCATCCGAAGGGTACAGCCCGCCGGCTCCCCGCGCTGGGCATTCTCCCGGCCATCTCGGGCTTTACCGCTCAGCGCCGCTCCGTCCGTTTCCACGGCGCAAAGAGCCACGAGCACTAACGCGGGCAGCAGCCCCGTCACGCCGCCGATGTCGCAGCGCTCCCTGCTCGCAACGCCCGACACGCGGCGGAGCCGCCTCCGCCCGCAGCACCGGCAGCAGCCCGAGGGAGACGGCTGCGGCTCGGGGGCTCCTCCGGCGCCTCCGCCAGCCCGAGGGCGGCCGCCCCACCGGGACCGCGGCAGCGCCCGGCGCCGCTCGCCCGCGGCGGCTCCTGCAGCTCCCGGCCCGCGGCAGCAAAGCACCGCCTCGCCCTCCGCCATCGGCGGGCGGCAGCGCCCCCGCCCCCGGCACCGCTGAGTGAGGCCGACGAACCGGGCGGACGCTCCTTCCGCGCTCCTCAGCTCCACGCGGGCGCCCACACGGAGCCTTCGCCCCTCCAGCGTCGCCGTCCCGCGCGGGAGAGGCGCCGCCAGCTGCCCGCGCACAGCCCCGCGCGGCCGCCTGGCACGCCAGCCACTCATGGGCCGCGTCAGCCGTTGCGTCACACGCCGCGCCGGCAGCACGGCCTGCCGGGAGTTGTAGTCTCGGGCTGACAGCCACGGCGCCCTCCCGCGCCACCGGGAGCTGCACTCCCTCCCGGGCATCAAACGGCTCCTTCGCCCCAGGGCGGGGAAGGACCCGAGGCAGCACCGCTCCTCCCGAATGCCCTCTCTTTTTCCCTCCAACTCTTTTTTCTTTTTTCACTCTGGTTTTCAACCCTTCCCCTCCCTCTTGCTCTCCTGCTTCCTTTCCTTTCCTTTCCTATCCCTTTCCCTTTCTTGTATTTCTGATCTTGGTTTATCTTTCTAGCTTTAGAATAAAACAGCAGCAGTAGAAACTGTCAGGATACCTGGGAGTAAAAAAAAAAACTCCAAAACGAAAATGATTTAAAGAAAACTATTTATTCCCTGGGAGCCTGAAATTTTCTACTGCTGCACGTGACATAGAGCTTTTAATCCCTTCTTATAGATAGTTGATATTTGATACTTACTTGATACAGCGCCCCCTGCCGTCTGTCCCGGCGCACTGCAGCCCCAGCGCTCCCTGTCGTCTGTCCCGGCGCACTGCAGGCACAGCGCCTCCTGCCGTCTGCACAGGCGCACTGCAGGCACAGCGCTGCGGCGGCGTTCGGTTCTGTTGAATGAAACTCGGCTGAATTCGGCTCCGTTCGGCTCTTGGTCTAAACTCGTTTCAGTTCGGCTCTTCGGCCGAACTCGGCACGATTGGGCTAAACTCGGTCATATTCGGCACATTGTCTAAAAGCGGCCAGTGTCGGCTACACTCGGCTGTTTTGGCCACACTCGGCTCTTCGGTTCAAGTCGGCTGTTTTCGGCTCCACTGCGCTCCTCGGGGAAACTCGGCTCTTTTCGGCCACACGCGGCTCTTCGGTGAAACTCGGCTGTTTCCGGCCACACGCGGCTCTTCGGCTCTTCGGAACTATTCGCCCCGGCTCGGCTCCCTCAGGGCGGGAAAGCGGCCGTGACAGGACCCCGGCACAGAGACCCGTTTACCCACATGCCTGTCACAAACCCGCCAAAATACGCTCGCCCGCGGCGCCGCTGAGACCACAGCGCGTGTCGGGTACAGCTAAAACGCCACAGAAAATCCCACTGGGGCCGCGCCGGCTTCGGTCTTACACGCAGGCAGCCCTGAAGACGGACTGGGGCCTTCAATTTACGCGCCATTTCTGCCCCCATCTCGAGAAGGTCAATTGAAAGTCCGCGACACCCGCGACTCGCCGCTCCCAAGATGGCAGCCCTCTCGGCGCAGGGCTGCAGTACCGCGCTCTGCCCACAAGGCGGCAGCACTGCCGCCCGCCCCAGCCGGGGCCGCAGCGCGCCTCGGGGCTGCGGGCAGCGAAGGCGGCAAAAAACAACAGGGGCGACCCCCGACAAACACTGCTCGGAAATAAATGCCAAAAACCCGCCGCTTACCCGACATGACCCAAACAAGCCCCGTTGTTTTAAATTAGATTTAAATACATTTGATATTTCTATTTTTCGTATTTATATTCACATGCATATTTATAGTGGACATGGATGCAGTATGTCATTTATACACTATATTATGTCTATTCCTTATACTATATTGTGTCTATTCCTACTAATAATATTTATTTATCTTTTGTGGTTTTATAAATATCTTTATGTATTGATTCTATATTTATATTTTTTAAATTCTATTTCTATAACACTTTTATTATTTAAAATTAAAATCCCTTTCTAACTCAATACATACAAAAAACCTTTCTTTTACACTATATTGAAATATTTTTATAGTTATAGCTTGCATGACTATATTCAAATTTATATTTATAGTTTATATTGATGCATTACATTAATAACTATATATAATATGCACCTTATTCAAAACTATACGGGAATTATTTTTTAAATTATTTACCATATCTACTGCTACAACTTCTTTTTCCTTATATTTCTAATTTTTATATAAATCTTTACTGTGTTTACTATATATTTCTATACTTATATTTCTACCTTTATATTATTTGTATTTTTAATTTTTATACTAAAACCCCTGCTTTGGCAAAGAAAAAGCAAAAACATTCATTATTTTAAACTACCTAAATTTTTTTAAATATTTATATTTATCATAATATACAACAAATGATAGATATAGATAGATAGATAGATCACACCCATATTTATATCTATTTTATATCCATTTCCTATAATATTTTTAATAAGATATATACAGTATTACTTGTATTATATATTGTATCAATTTATGTTATTTTACATTTACAATTTATTATTAATTTTTTTTATATATCTGCATATAGTTGCAATACATTTATATATTTGTATTTTTGTTTGGGTCGTATTTACATTTATGTTCTCAATTCATATATCTATACACATACACAATACTCTACTATAATTAGAATGACTTATTGAAACATATAATGACTTAAGTTACATGTTAAATTTTAAAAATTGACCGAATATATAAAAATAAAATTGGCTCATTCCCATTGCTACACATCTATTTCTTTTGTTTCAATAGAGTTAGAGTCATGATTGTATATTTAAAATCCAATTCCTAAATGAAATGACAGAACAAACAGCACCAAATTCCCACCAATATCTTCCAAAAACATCAAGGAATCTCCAACAGCCAAACAAGTGTCAGCGAAAAAACAAAGAACACTCTTTACAATAACAATTCTCATCACGACAGAAAAATGGAACCAAAATAAAAGAAAATCCTATAGAAACACACACAGCAAATTACAAAAAGTGCTTAAAAAAAGTCAAACCAATCTACTAAACTCAAGACAGTGCCACTCATCCTCAACGTTACTAAAAAAAACCCAAAAAAACCAAAAAAACAAAATTCTACAAAATTCTACCTCTACACTAACTCAAAGAATAAATCCTCTGTAAAAATAACGTTAAAACCTGAACTAATTAAAAAAACGGAAAAACATCTCAACCACTAAAAACTAAGAAATTAACTACCCAAATAAAGAAATACTTTAAAAACCCACCATATAAATACCCATGTTCCCAAAAAAAACCCCTGATAAACAATACTCAAATACATTAAAAGACAACAACAACAACAAAAGAAAATAAAGAAACCAACAACAAGAATAATACCAAAAAACAGATAAACTTAAATCTGCAACAAAAAAATTATTCCCAACTGAATAAACCCATAGTGCCTCAAGCGATCAAAATAAAAATACCACCTAGAGACAAACACAAAGACTAAAGACAAACGTAACCATAAACCATGTCCCCCAAATTACCCGTAACCATAAAACATACACTACAATCGAACAAACCAAACACACAAAAGCCCTGGAAGACGATAAACACACATGCAATTACCGAGATTAAAAACCCGCGGCTATGAACGACACGACGCTCCCCCAAGCCCCCCAAAACAAACACTACACACTCACGCTAATAAAAGCCGCCGCAACAGAATTAAAATGCGAACCGCTGCTTCGCGCTACGACCCGTAAAAACCATTGCGCGCCCTTCTAAACATAATACCCAGGAAAAAAAAAAAAAAAAATCCGACTACAAAACCCAATCCAAAACAAACCTTTACCAGCCCTACCGGCACCGAGAACCGTGCCGCTCGGGAAGAACACCGCATCCCTTAGCGTACGCCCGCTGCAAACCGAACACAGCCACGCAATCAACGCCTCCAAAGCGCCTCCGAGCCGCGGCACCGCCGAGCTTTGAGCGGCCGAACCCCGCGCTCGCTGCCGGCCCCGGACGGAGCGCGGCTCCCGGCAGGGAAGCGGCTCCTGCGGCGGCTGCTCCGGCACGCGGGGCCGGCGCCGTCCCGGGGAGCCCCGCCCGCTGCCCCTGCCCGGCGGGGCCGGCACCGGGCCCGGGGCTCCCGGCGGCGCCCCGGCCCCGCGCCCGGAGCGGACGGAGCGGCCGGCACCGCCCGGGCCGGCGCAGCAGCGCCCGCGCCGCCTCCGCCGCCCTCGGCCGGCCCGGCCCGGCTCCCCTCGGCTCGCACCGGCGCGGCTCCGCCACCGCCGCCCTCGGCCGGCCCGGCCGCGCCGAATCCCCCGTGCGCCCCGGCAGCCGCCCGGGCCGTGCCGGCAGCGCTCCCGAGCGGGAACGTTCCGGGCCGGGCCGCGGGCACGACGAGCGCCCTCCGATGCAGCGGCACAGCCCCATTGCAGCCCTGGAAACGCTGCCGGAGCTGCGGCTCCCCGCAAGCCAACCCCGAAACCGACGCCGCAGGCGGGGCGCACCTCACTCCAACAAGGGCAAAGAAATGTGTTCTCCCCTCCAATTTCACCCCCTACGACAGCAGAAAAGAAGGGGCGCTCCTCAAATGAAAGCCTTCGACTGATGGCAAAGGGCGATTTCGACCTCCATTCAAACCCTTCAAAAGGAGGGACACAAGGGCTGCCCCCTCCATTTAAACCCGAGGGTGATGAAAATGTGGTGGCTGCCTTCAAATCAAACCCAGAATACCACAAGAATACTTTTCCCATTCCCCTTAGAATAGAACGCCGGGATTCCCTGTCACCCCAGGGATACCCCTAACAGCCTGGAAAAGGCAGCTTTTCCCGCAATCAACACCCTTAAAACCACAAGTCAAGAGGGATCCCCTCAGTTCAAACGCAGACAAAAAGAGAAGAGGAGCTGCTTCCTTCTCCTTAATCCCTTTTGTCTTCATAAGCTCCATTTTCGTTCCTGGGGATCCGGGGAGGGACCGGCAAGATGAAATTGCAAAGGGGAAGGAGAAAATTCCCCGCTCCAAACCCACACGGGCTCACCTGTTCGGCTGCTGCTCCCCGGCACAAAGATTCGTCCCTCGGCGCCTCCTTTAAGCGATGCTCCGCGGATCCAGGCGCGGATCCAGGTGTCCCCCCGACCCTGTGAGAAGCTCCCGCAGCCCTTCCACGAGACAGCGCCGGCAGCGCCCCATAAACCCCTCCACTCAGCAGCTCCGTGCAAAAGGGAGCCGAGGCAAAGCCTCCCCCTAAAGCAGCCTGGCCCCGGCAGGAGCCGGCCCCTCCTCATCCTCGCACTCACACCTGGGCTGCTCCGAGCCCCCATCATCCTCGCACTCACACCTGGGCTGCTCCGAGCCCCCATCATATATTTTTCATATTTATATTCGCATTTATATTTAGAATTTGTATTACTGTATAATAAGCATTATATTATATATTGCATCTCTTCATGTTACTTACATAGATTTCTATTTCTATTCATAGTTTGGCATTATATCTTTTTATCTCTATATATTTATTATATATTTCTGTATGTCGATTTACATTTCTATAGTACTTCTATTATTTAAAATAAAACGAAATAAAAAGCAAAGACACCCCTTTATTTAAAACACATTTAAAATTTTAAAAATAATTTTGTTTGTCATAATTCTATTCACATCTAGATTTGTAATTTTCATTTGTTATATTTGTAGATATTATATATATTGGAGAGAATACCTTTTTATAGAATAATAGATATATTCTTTTGACACAATATATTTCTTTTACTTATATTTATATATATTAAATATTTATTGATATCGACATATATACGATATATTTGGACTTCTATTTCTATATTTTTTATTAAATCTCCAGCCTATAACCCAATAAAAGCCAAACAATCCCCAATGTATTTAAAGTATATTTAAACATAAATCCTGTCACAGCTGCATTGCACAGCAGTGCCCCAAGCTAATCTGACACTTGTTCATCTCCTGGACCTGAATCTGAACCCGCTCACCTTGATCGCACCTGGCAGAACCATTTTCGTACCTTTTTCTGGCATTTCTTGTTTTTGTTTTTTTTTCTTGAGTTTTTGTGGCCTTTATTGCCTCTCTTTCTTGCCTTGTTTCTTGGGGCTTTTACTCCCTTTTTCCTTGATTTTTTTCTGGCATTTGTTGGGGCTTTTTCTTCGTTTCTTCTTGCCCATCTTGGTGTTTTTTCTGGTTTTATCTTGCCCCCTTGGGTTTTTTTTCTGTTTTTCTGGATTTTTCTTTGCCATTTTCTTTTGTTTCTTTTTTCTTTTTTTTTCTTGGATTTTTTCTTCCCCATCTTGGTTTTTTGTTCTGATTTTATTTCTTGCCCATCTTGGGGTTTTTCCCTGGTCTGTTTTCAGGGATTTTTCTTGCCCATTTTGGGTTCCTTTCTGTTGTTTTTTTTCTGGGTTTTTCTTAGGGTTTTTTTCAGTTTTTTTTTTCTGGGATTTTTCTCGCCCATCTTGGGGTTCTATTCTGGGCTTTTTCTTGCCCATCTTGGGGTTTTCTTCTGCGTTTTTTTCTTGCCCATCTTGTTGTTGTTGTTGTTTGGGGTTTTTTGTTTGTTTTTGGTTTTGGTTTTTTTTTTCCTATTTTTTTTTTTCCTGTGGTATTTCTGGGATTTTTCTTGCCCATCTTGGGGTTTTTTTTTTGGGGGGGGGGCGATTTTCTCGCCCATCTCGAGGTTTTTTTCTGTGGGTTTGTTTTTTGTTGGTTTTTTTTTTTTTTTTTTTATGTCTTCCTTCCTTCCTCCCTGCCTGTCCTTCCTTCTTTCTTCCTTTCAGTTCCTTTCCTTATTATCTTTTTTTCTTTTTCTTCCTTTCTTTCCCTGTATTTCTAATCTTGGTTTTCCTTTCTAGCTTTAGAATAAAAAAGCAGCAGTAGTAACTTTCAGGCTACGTGGGAGTAAAAAAAACTCCAAAACGAAAATGATTGAAAGAAAACTATTTATTCCCTGGGAGCCTGAAATTTTCTACTGCTGCACGTGACACAGAGCTTTTTATTCCTTCTTATAGATAGTTGATATTTGATACTCACTTTATACAGCGCCCCCTGCCGTCTGCACCGGCGCACTGCGGGCAGAGCGCTGCGGCGTCGTTCGGTTCTGTTGAAATAAACTCGGCTAAATTAGGCTTGGTTCGGCTTAGGTCTAAAATCGTTTCGGTTCGGCTTTTCGTCTAAATTCGGCTTTTCCGGCTCTTCGGCTGAACTCGGCCCGGTTGGGCTAAAGTCGGTCATATTCGGCTCTTTGTCTAAATGCGGCCAATGTCGGCTGTGTTCGGCTACACTCGGCTCTTCGTCTCAAGTCGGCTGCGTTCGGCTACACTCGGCTCTTCGTCTCAAGTCGGCTGCGTTCGCCTACACTCGACTCTTCGGCTCTTCGGAACTATTCGGCCCGGCTCGGCTCCCTCAGGGCGGGAAGGCGGACGTGACAGGACCCCGGCACAGCGAGGCGTTTAACCCACATGCCTGTCACAAACCCGCCGAAATACGCCCGCCCGCGCCGCCGCTGAGACCACAGCATGTGTCGGGTACACTTGAAACGCCACAGAAAATACCACCGGGGCCGCGCCGGGGTCGGTATTCCATGCAGGCAGTCCACTGACACCCACCCCGGTCCTCCACTTCCCCGCCCTTTTCGCCGCCCTCTTGAGAAGGTCAATTGAAAGTCCGCGACATCCGCGACGCGCCACTCCCAAGGTGGCGGCCTCTCGGCGCAGGGCTGCAGTACCGCGCTCTGCCCACAAGGCGGCAGCACTGCCGCCCGCCCCAGCCGGGGCCGCAGCGCGCCTCGGGGCTGCGGGCAGCGAAGGCGGCAAAAAACAACAGGGGCGACCCCCGCCGAAAACTGCTCTGAAATAAATGCCACAAAACAACCGGGAAGAGGAAAAAAAACTTCTGCCTCTAATCTAATAGGATAATACAAAACAAAACCCCAACAATTTCTTTAAAAAAAAAAAATTACATCTTTTAAAAAATTTTTTTTTCATATTAATATTCACATTTCTATTTAATAATGTATATTGATGTACACTGTCCATTTATACATTTGTTTTTATGAATACATTTCTATTCCATATTGCATATATCCCTAAAACTTAAATTTATTTTTATATTTTTATACATATTTTTACATAGTAAGTATATATTTCTGTTAGGATTTTTACTTCTGTAACACTCACAGTACTCAAAATAAAACCCCTGCCTCTACCCCATACATGGCAAAAAAAAAAAACCCTTTCATTTCAACTGTATTTGAATTAAAAAAAAAAAAATTTCAAATTTATATTTAAAATGTTTACTGATGTATGATCGATTTTGCATTCATATTTAGCGATTTATTTATAAATTTATATTCTATGTTACATGTGTTCCTATTACTTATATTTTTATATACTTTTACTCATATCTTTATATATTTATTATATCTTTCTGTGTTAGGATTTTTACATCTGTAACACTTACATTATTTAAAATAAAAACCCTGCCTCTACCCACATTAAAGCCAAAAAGAACCTCAGTCTTCTCAACTGCATTTAAATATTTTTTAAAATTCAATTTTCCAGGTTGATATTCACTTTTACATTTAAAATGTATACTAATGTATACTCTTATTTGTATTCTCCATTACATCTCTTCCTATTATTTATATTTACTTATATTTTGTGTTTATATATATATATCTCGATTTAATATCTCAATATTAAGAAATATGTAACATTAATATCTACATTCATATTATTTAAAATGAAAACCCTGCCTCTAACCCAATAATAAAAAAGACCCCAACCCTTTCTTTTAAAAAATATTTAAATAGGTTTTATCCTTATGTCTGATTTTTATATTCGTATTTCTATTTATAATAATGTATATTAATGTCTATTGCTTACTTATACATTTATCTTTACCAATGTCAACTTATAAATAAATTTACATTCTATACTACATCTGATGCGAGTAGTTATTTATATATTTTTATACATTGATTAAATATTTCTGCGTCAAGATTTTTACTTCTCTAACACTTATAATATTCAAAATCAAACCCCTGCCTCTACTTCAATAAAAGCCAAAACATTCCCTTTCTTTTAAACTATATTTACATATTTTTATATTTATATTCCCGTATAATGTTATTTATATTCTGTACTACAACTCTTCATATTACTTACATATATTTATATATACATTTATATTCATGCTTTAGCAATTTCTCTTTATATATTTATTATATATTTCTATCTTAAGATCCACATTTCTATATTACTTATATTATTTAAAATAAAACTCCTGCCTCTAACCAAATAAAAACCAACGACACCCCTTTATTTGAACCAGGTTTAAAATTTAGGAAGTAAATTAATTTTTCAAAATTAGAATGATATTTATATGGATATTTTTATTTATTTTATTCATAGATATTATATATATTAGAGAGAATACCTTCTAATAGAATCATAGATATATATTTTCTGTATTATATATATTTTTTTACTTCTATTTATTTAAATTAAATATGTATAGATATTTGTATTTCTATATATATTTGTATATCTGAATTTATATTTTATTTCTATCATTTATTTAAAAACCCCAGCCTATAACCTAATAAAACCCCCAATTTACTTTTACTCTATTTAAATATTTTTATTTTTACAATCTATATTTATATATCTTTGTATATATATATATACACATAAAAAATAGACTATCATTTACCGATATGATAATATGTTCCAATTATATACCATGTATTATAGTTTTATGTATGTATCTGTTATCTATATTTATGTTTACCACTCTAATTTTAGATTTATTTTTAAATTCATATTTATTGCTATTTTCATCTCTATATTAAACCATACAAGTTCACTAACCCGACACACCGGAGCCACAACGATACCGTACCTTTGTCAGCGCCGGCACGCAGCACACGCCCGTCCCGTCGCAGCACATCAGAACAAAACCTATCTCTATCACTAACGGAACAAACATCCCACAACGTCACTGAACCCCAATAAAAACTCAAATAAACCTAACTGTAAATCAATTTTAAATCCCACTATAAAGTAGCCCAAAACCTCTGCACATGCTCATCATAAACTTCCTCCTAAACCAGTATCTCAAAAACCCCAAAAAAACTCAAATACACCTTGAAAATGACACAACTGCTAATAAAAACAAACACCCATTAAAAATTAAATCAAACCAACTCACGAGACTCAAAACTGTACAACTGACCCTGAACATTACTAAAAAAAGTCCCCAAAGCTCTACCTTTATGCTCATGCACAAATAACAACCTATCATCTATACAAGTTATTTGAAAAAATTAAAAAAAATAATTAAAACCATGAAAATAAAAAATCTAAACTATTAAAATACTAAAAAATATCACTGCCTAAATTAAAAAACGTATTGCCTATAAAAACCCACCATATAAATGCCCCTGTCCCAAGAAATAAAAACAAAAAAACTATCGAACCAGAAAGAAATCACAACTTAGGAACACCAAAACCAGAGCGTTCAAGAAGTCACACCACATCCCTTATCATACACCAACTACAAACAACAGAAAACAATACAAGGAATTCTTAAAAACCACCTTAAGACCACTACATTGAAAAACATTTCAAAAATTAAAAACTGCATCTAACAAAAGCCATCTAATAAATTCACACCCAAAACTCCAGCAGCCCAGCTGGCCCTACCAAAGCTCTATGTTTATACATACAACAGACAAAACCAAAATCCCAGTAATACCCATCAGAAATCTATGAAAGAATCCTATTGAAATTAATCCTGCCTCAAATACAAACCAACCCATCCAGAAAGTCAGCTTCACTCAAAAAACAATTTACACAGAGTTAATAATACCAAGAAATAAAACAACACACCATATACCACCAATGAATATCATAGTGAAGGAAAAAAAAAAAAACCACTACATTTTTTTCTTTTTGTTTTTTAAGCTAACTTCTTTTATTAGCTAGAAGAAAAGATTTTGCCAGGACTGCAACAACAACAACAACTTCTTTTTCTTCTTCTCCTTCTAAAATGTCCCTTCTCACTCCCAAATTCCTTTCAACTCCTGAGTTTACATCCAAGCAAAAAGCAAAATTCGTGCACTCGTGCGTCCGATGCTCCTGTCAGGTTCTCTGTTTCCCTCCACATCTTCTTACACTTTCAGTCCTCACGCTGTCCCGCCGTGATGAGTCTGACAGAAGAATTGGCACAAGTTAACAGAGCATTTCCCTCCCTCCCTGCCTCTGCTTTCCTCAGCGCATTTCAATCCATCCCAGGCCTGCAACGATGCCCGCTCACCCCAAAGCTCACAGCAAGCACGCAGCAGCTCAGGCTCACTCGGCTCAGGGGCTCTGTGCCTTGGATAGCCGAGGAAACTTCTGATGAGCCTCCGTTCCAATAAACTGGAATGCAAACTCACCTCCATCTCAGAGCCTCAGTGACCTCGCCCAGCCCCTTCATGACTTGCAGGCACAAGGATGCAAAGCAGCTTTTTGTCTTTTCTCTTGAGTGCCAATGGGTCAAATATGTCGGCTTTGACATCACTGATTACCCTCTCTTTGAAGTCTCCCAAGGACACTTTTAAAGAAAAGACAGAAGACTGCTGGTACATCCAAGTGGGATCAGGAGGAAAGCAGCGAGGATCCGAGGCCAGCGGCGCGGCCGGGCAGTGCCACGTCCCTGCCACCCTGTGACAAGGCACACGGCTGCAGAGCCCCAGAGCCCGCAGGCCCTGCAGCTGCCACACGGATGGACCTGGTTCCCTCCCCGGGTGCCCAGGGGGAAACCTGAGGGCAGGCGTCCTCCCCGAGGGTGCACCCGGAGCCCCGGGCAGGGATGGAGTCGCCGGCTGCTCTCTGGGGACGAGACCCTCCCTGCAGGCGACGCTGCCTCGTCCTCTCCCTCCCCGTGGGACAGGGACCTCCAGGCTCTGCCACCAGCCTCCTTCCGTCAGCGTCCAGGTGCTGGGTCACAGCCACAGGGGTCAGTTCGTGGTGAGTACCGATGGCACGCAAATGGCAGCCCGAGGAAATCGTCTTCTGGGCTCCAAGTGGTTGGGACAGGGTCTGATTTTCTGTTTTGTATCTGTATGATGATTAGTACAACAGGGCTCTGATGGATGACGTGGCAACACAGAATTAAAAACCCCTCGATAGGATTACATCGACTTCTAGGAAAAGACAAAAGCTTAGGACCCTTCCGAAATCTACTTTTAATCCAAAGCACGGGGCTTGTCAGCACGCTGCACCTTCCAGCTTTTCAAAGCAGCTTACCTCTGAAGACCAGCAAACACTGATTTCTACAGAAACAACGGGCAACCCCCAGGCTAACCTCAGCACTACTGTTTAATAGGGGACCTGCCAGCGTGCCAGTCCAGCTTCAAGTGTGCTTTACTTCAGTCTAACATCCCCATAAAATTCTTCTCACATCTTCCAACCCTGAAATCTTATTTTCCCCTAAAGCTTCTCTTCATTAGCAATTTCCAAGTAACATGGTATTTTTACAACATTCAAAAATGTCATGCTGGACTGTGCTACAGAGTAATCTGCAAATATAAGCTTAGCAAAGTTTGAATTGCCTTGTCCAGAGAAAAAACCTACAAGTGAACACCTACACCTGCCTACAAAGAGCTAACAAGCCCCTGGCAGCTGCCAGCATCAAAGCACAGCGGATGTTTCTAATACAGGGTAAGGATAACAATATCACCTCCTGCTCTCTCCAGCTTCTTTTCCCTGCAGTCCTATTTTGCTTCTTAGGATTTTTTTAGTCTCTGCATCTTCTTGGACAGCACCGAGCCCGACGGCAAGGAGACGAGAGTCTTTCCCTGCCGTGCGGAGAGAACCAGGAAAACAGTTAAAGTAAGAACAGGGCAGTTTGAAATTCATACTTGCAACGAGAAGCAGCGCCTAACCAACAGAACAAAAGGAAACAAACCATGATACCTGCCTGGGGACAGAAGACATATAAACTCTCCAGGATTTACAATTCCAGCGACCAACCCCTTCAGGACAGCAGCCAAGTGTCCCATGGGGTGGTGCTGCACCAAAGAACCATCTGAGAGGTTCCAAAGAGTGAAATGCACAATATTTTGCAAAGACAAAAAATCTTGCAAAATAACAAAAATACAATAGATGTAAACTACAGGGCAAGAGTACAAGTGTTACCTTTGGGAGCTGGAACCATCCAGGTGAGCACCTGATAACTGGATCCTCACCAGAGTTTGAGCCCTTCAGGACACAGAAGGGTTTTCCCCAGGAATTTCACAGACTGAGTTTGGACAGAAGCGCGCTCGCCGGATCCTCAGAAACGTCGCCCATTCTCCAGGCGTCTGGAGAGAACTGCAAATGGCTCTCACGCAGTTTGAGCTAGTTCTGTAAGGTCTCAGGGGGAATTTCACCAGATGCAACCAAATTGGGCAACTCCCAGTGGGACAGAAGGAACCCAAAGCTTGGGTTCGCAGAGCTGCAGCAAATACCGAGGAAACAAACAAAACAGCATCAAAAATAATAAACCATCCTTCTTTTTTCTCTTGCTTTTGTTTTTTTCTTATTCAGATCAGCACAGCAATTAAAGAGAAGGTGAAAAACTCACCATTACTGAACATTTCATCACCTGTAAGCTGAGCATCCTTAGCATAGAGGACTCCAAAGTTAAAATTCACCCATCCCTGGGAAAGAAAACCAAATATCGTATGATAAACAGTCAAACAGCAGACATAAAAATTTGTTTCCTCTAAGGACTTTCAGGTACGTATGTATCTTTGCATTACACATGAGAACATACACTTTAGACCATCACCTAATACATAATAATTTACCTTTAAATTTTGATAGTATAGCATGAATTTTTTACTTAAATTGGTGATCTATTATTATTCAGTTGGTGCCTAAAAGTATTTCTGCTGTCACGTTCAAAAAAACATGAATTTTTTTTTTACTGTAAGGAGCAATTGATTTCAAAGTCATCACAAGCCCATCAAAACACAAAGCTCTGTTCACTGGACGGCTCTGTGAGCTAGAAGTAGTTAGGCTTCTACTTCCCTCTTGTTCTTCCACAACCAATAAATCCTGTCAACAAAACCAGGATCTTTAGCCCACTGCTGTGAAAGATTCTACAAGGATGATGGCTTGATTTGTGTTTAGAAGTTTTGATTTGAAATGGCCAGACCAATGGATAAAGACAGTGTAAGTAGTATTACACATTACTATTATTATTATGTCTATTATTATTTTTACTAGTACTACTACTATTATTATCACCTGCTACTGGAAGAAACAAACCAGTAGTACCTATACTTAATTACTTTTATTTCCAGAAAATAATAAAGAAAAAGAACCAAACCAAAAAAAGTCACTTCCTACCTTTTATATCAAGGGATGAAAAATTTCTCTTGGGCTCTTCTCCAATTTATCAAGACTCACAGCACTGAAAGGCAAACAAAACAGTGCTTTATAGAAGGCCAAGTGCACATTGCAAGGCTGAGCCACCAACTGATTGCAGTGACAGCAGTTACAACACGAATCGTTCCCAGAGCCTCTGTTCCATGGAATGTTCTGTGGAACTGCCATTTCTTTCCCAAAATACTAACTTCCAACACTTCCTAAACGTATTTGGTATTTTAAAACAACAGAAGTTAGTGAGACTCTGTGTGGAGGTCAGGTTTAAATTTATTTCCTTCTAAAGCACAGAGCTCTGTTCCATCACCCTTCCCTTCGGCTCTACGCTGCATCATGGTGAGCATTTGAGGAGGGCTCAAGAACCAATTCTATTTCTCTCTTTTTCTAGCTCTCTCTATTCTTAAATCATTCCAGACAAGTCCAATGAAAAATGACAAGTTCAGCATCAAAGTCACACTTTTTCCCTTTGTCTGCTCAAGAACAGGCTCTAAATCCACTTCTTGCTGCCTTCAACGATTAAGACTTGCAAAACCATTCTTACATGTTTTACAGCTTTATCATAAAACCCACAGAACGCAAGCTCTCAATTACAGGAAAAGGTAATTCACAGGCAAATATCTAAAGGGATCACTTATTTGTAAATACATACCTTGATAGAGATCGCACTGAGAACCTTTCTGTGGGACTCTAAGGGACGCATGCTTTCTGAGCACCCTATAAACAAGAAAAGCTAGGATATATTACAGGACATCCCCACTTTTTCTACATATTCAAATAGGATTTTTAATAAAAACAATTCAGTTAAAAAAGAAGGAAGAAAATCAAGGTACTTTTACTCAGCTATATTTACTCCCGATTTAGAGAAAAAAAAAAGTCACAGGTGCTGCAAAGAAAAAAAAAGTGAACCATAAACGCCTACAGTAGAATTTTAAAACAAATGCTTGGATAAAAGAATCTTTTGGAACGGGAAGTAGAGAAAAAGTGAAACCACTATCAGACCTGCCACTTTTCTCACCATTGTACAAGAACATCCTAAAAGCAGTATAAAGTCACTGCCTAAAACCGGTCATGGGATGTAACCAAGAACAATTTAGGCATTTGCTAATCTAGACAGAAACCTTTTCTGGATGCTAGTGTCAAATCACAAGTTTTGTCTTTCAGAAGCTCGACAATGCTGGAAAGCATTTTCCCTGGGGCTCGGGAGGGCAGGGGCGGAAGCGGGGGTGAGTTTGCAGCTCGCACCTGGGCCATCCGAAGGGTACAGCCCGCCGGCTCCCCGCGCTGGGCATTCTCCCGGCCATCTCGGGCTTTACCGCTCAGCGCCGCTCCGTCCGTTTCCACGGCGCAAAGAGCCACGAGCACTAACGCGGGCAGCAGCCCCGTCACGCCGCCGATGTCGCAGCGCTCCCTGCTCGCAACGCCCGACACGCGGCGGAGCCGCCTCCGCCCGCAGCACCGGCAGCAGCCCGAGGGAGACGGCTGCGGCTCGGGGGCTCCTCCGGCGCCTCCGCCAGCCCGAGGGCGGCCGCCCCACCGGGACCGCGGCAGCGCCCGGCGCCGCTCGCCCGCGGCGGCTCCTGCAGCTCCCGGCCCGCGGCAGCAAAGCACCGCCTCGCCCTCCGCCATCGGCGGGCGGCAGCGCCCCCGCCCCCGGCACCGCTGAGTGAGGCCGACGAACCGGGCGGACGCTCCTTCCGCGCTCCTCAGCTCCACGCGGGCGCCCACACGGAGCCTTCGCCCCTCCAGCGTCGCCGTCCCGCGCGGGAGAGGCGCCGCCAGCTGCCCGCGCACAGCCCCGCGCGGCCGCCTGGCACGCCAGCCACTCATGGGCCGCGTCAGCCGTTGCGTCACACGCCGCGCCGGCAGCACGGCCTGCCGGGAGTTGTAGTCTCGGGCTGACAGCCACGGCGCCCTCCCGCGCCACCGGGAGCTGCAAAAATCCCTCCCGGGCATCAAACGGCTCCTTCGCCCCAGGGCGGGGAAGGACCCGAGGCAGCACCGCTCCTCCCGAATGCCCTCTCTTTTTCCCTCCAACTCTTTTTTCTTTTTTCACTCTGGTTTTCAACCCTTCCCCTCCCTCTTGCTCTCCTGCTTCCTTTCCTTTCCTTTCCTATCCCTTTCCCTTTCTTGTATTTCTGATCTTGGTTTATCTTTCTAGCTTTAGAATAAAACAGCAGCAGTAGAAACTGTCAGGATACCTGGGAGTAAAAAAAAAAACTCCAAAACGAAAATGATTTAAAGAAAACTATTTATTCCCTGGGAGCCTGAAATTTTCTACTGCTGCACGTGACATAGAGCTTTTAATCCCTTCTTATAGATAGTTGATATTTGATACTTACTTGATACAGCGCCCCCTGCCGTCTGTCCCGGCGCACTGCAGCCCCAGCGCTCCCTGTCGTCTGTCCCGGCGCACTGCAGGCACAGCGCCTCCTGCCGTCTGCACAGGCGCACTGCAGGCACAGCGCTGCGGCGGCGTTCGGTTCTGTTGAATGAAACTCGGCTGAATTCGGCTCCGTTCGGCTCTTGGTCTAAACTCGTTTCAGTTCGGCTCTTCGGCCGAACTCGGCACGATTGGGCTAAACTCGGTCATATTCGGCACATTGTCTAAAAGCGGCCAGTGTCGGCTACACTCGGCTGTTTTGGCCACACTCGGCTCTTCGGTTCAAGTCGGCTGTTTTCGGCTCCACTGCGCTCCTCGGGGAAACTCGGCTCTTTTCGGCCACACGCGGCTCTTCGGTGAAACTCGGCTGTTTCCGGCCACACTCGGCTCTTCGGCTCTTCGCAACTATTCGCCCCGGCTCGGCTCCCTCAGGGCGGGAAAGCGGCCGTGACAGGACCCCGGCACAGAGACCCGTTTACCCACATGCCTGTCACAAACCCGCCAAAATACGCTCGCCCGCGGCGCCGCTGAGACCACAGCGCGTGTCGGGTACAGCTAAAACGCCACAGAAAATCCCACTGGGGCCGCGCCGGCTTCGGTCTTACACGCAGGCAGCCCTGAAGACGGACTGGGGCCTTCAATTTACGCGCCATTTCTGCCCCCATCTCGAGAAGGTCAATTGAAAGTCCGCGACACCCGCGACTCGCCACTCCCAACGTGGCGGCCTCTCGGCGCAGGGCTGCAGTACCGCGCTCTGCCCACAAGGCGGCAGCACTGCCGCCCGCCCCAGCCGGGGCCGCAGCGCGCCTCGGGGCTGCGGGCAGCGAAGGCGGCAAAAAACAACAGGGGCGACCCCCGACAAACACTGCTCGGAAATAAATGCCAAAAACCCGCCGCTTACCCGACATGACCCAAACAAGCCCCGTTGTTTTAAATTAGATTTAAATACATTTGATATTTCTATTTTTCGTATTTATATTCACATGCATATTTATAGTGGACATGGATGCAGTATGTCATTTATACACTATATTATGTCTATTCCTTATACTATATTGTGTCTATTCCTACTAATAATATTTATTTATCTTTTGTGGTTTTATAAATATCTTTATGTATTGATTCTATATTTATATTTTTTAAATTCTATTTCTATAACACTTTTATTATTTAAAATTAAAATCCCTTTCTAACTCAATACATACAAAAAACCTTTCTTTTACACTATATTGAAATATTTTTATAGTTATAGCTTGCATGACTATATTCAAATTTATATTTATAGTTTATATTGATGCATTACATTAATAACTATATATAATATGCACCTTATTCAAAACTATACGGGAATTATTTTTTAAATTATTTACCATATCTACTGCTACAACTTCTTTTTCCTTATATTTCTAATTTTTATATAAATCTTTACTGTGTTTACTATATATTTCTATACTTATATTTCTACCTTTATATTATTTGTATTTTTAATTTTTATACTAAAACCCCTGCTTTGGCAAAGAAAAAGCAAAAACATTCATTATTTTAAACTACCTAAATTTTTTTAAATATTTATATTTATCATAATATACAACAAATGATAGATATAGATAGATAGATAGATCACACCCATATTTATATCTATTTTATATCCATGTCCTATAATATTTTTAATAAGATATATACAGTATTACTTGTATTATATATTGTATCAATTTATGTTATTTTACATTTACAATTTATTATTAATTTTTTTTATATATCTGCATATAGTTGCAATACATTTATATATTTGTATTTTTGTTTGGGTCGTATTTACATTTATGTTCTCAATTCATATATCTATACACATACACAATACTCTACTATAATTAGAATGACTTATTGAAACATATAATGACTTAAGTTACATGTTAAATTTTAAAAATTGACCGAATATATAAAAATAAAATTGGCTCATTCCCATTGCTACACATCTATTTCTTTTGTTTCAATAGAGTTAGAGTCATGATTGTATATTTAAAATCCAATTCCTAAATGAAATGACAGAACAAACAGCACCAAATTCCCACCAATATCTTCTTAAAACATCAAGGAATCTCCAACAGCCAAACAAGTGTCAGCGAAAAAACAAAGAACACTCTTTACAATAACAATTCTCATCACGACAGAAAAATGGAACCAAAATAAAAGAAAATCCTATAGAAACACACACAGCAAATTACAAAAAGTGCTTAAAAAAAGTCAAACCAATCTACTAAACTCAAGACAGTGCCACTCATCCTCAACGTTACTAAAAAAAACCAAAAAAAACCAAAAAAAATTCTACAAAATTCTACCTCTACACTAACTCAAAGAATAAATCCTCTGTAAAAATAACGTTAAAACCTGAACTAATTAAAAAAACGGAAAAACATCTCAACCACTAAAAACTAAGAAATTAACTACCCAAATAAAGAAATACTTTAAAAACCCACCATATAAATACCCATGTTCCCAAAAAAAACCCCTGATAAACAATACTCAAATACATTAAAAGACAACAACAACAACAAAAGAAAATAAAGAAACCAACAACAAGAATAATACCAAAAAACAGATAAACTTAAATCTGCAACAAAAAAATTATTCCCAACTGAATAAACCCATAGTGCCTCAAGCGATCAAAATAAAAATACCACCTAGAGACAAACACAAAGACTAAAGACAAACGTAACCATAAACCATGTCCCCCAAATTACCCGTAACCATAAAACATACACTACAATCGAACAAACCAAACACATAAAAGCCCTGGAAGACGATAAACACACATGCAATTACCGAGATTAAAAACCCGCGGCTATGAACGACACGACGCTCCCCCAAGCCCCCCAAAACAAACACTACACACTCACGCTAATAAAAGCCGCCGCAACAGAATTAAAATGCGAACCGCTGCTTCGCGCTACGACCCGTAAAAACCATTGCGCGCCCTTCTAAACATAATACCCAGGAAAAAAAAAAAAAAAAAATCCGACTACAAAACCCAATCCAAAACAAACCTTTACCAGCCCTACCGGCACCGAGAACCGTGCCGCTCGGGAAGAACACCGCATCCCTTAGCGTACGCCCGCTGCAAACCGAACACAGCCACGCAATCAACGCCTCCAAAGCGCCTCCGAGCCGCGGCACCGCCGAGCTTTGAGCGGCCGAACCCCGCGCTCGCTGCCGGCCCCGGACGGAGCGCGGCTCCCGGCAGGGAAGCGGCTCCTGCGGCGGCTGCTCCGGCACGCGGGGCCGGCGCCGTCCCGGGGAGCCCCGCCCGCTGCCCCTGCCCGGCGGGGCCGGCACCGGGCCCGGGGCTCCCGGCGGCGCCCCGGCCCCGCGCCCGGAGCGGACGGAGCGGCCGGCACCGCCCGGGCCGGCGCAGCAGCGCCCGCGCCGCCTCCGCCGCCCTCGGCCGGCCCGGCCCGGCTCCCCTCGGCTCGCACCGGCGCGGCTCCGCCACCGCCGCCCTCGGCCGGCCCGGCCCGGCTCCCCTCGGCTCGCACCGGCGCGGCTCCGCCACCGCCGCCCTCGGCCGGCCCGGCCGCGCCGAATCCCCCGTGCGCCCCGGCAGCCGCCCGGGCCGTGCCGGCAGCGCTCCCGAGCGGGAACGTTCCGGGCCGGGCCGCGGGCACGACGAGCGCCCTCCGATGCAGCGGCACAGCCCCATTGCAGCCCTGGAAACGCTGCCGGAGCTGCGGCTCCCCGCAAGCCAACCCCGAAACCGACGCCGCAGGCGGGGCGCACCTCACTCCAACAAGGGCAAAGAAATGTGTTCTCCCCTCCAATTTCACCCCCTACGACAGCAGAAAAGAAGGGGCGCTCCTCAAATGAAAGCCTTCGACTGATGGCAAAGGGCGATTTCGACCTCCATTCAAACCCTTCAAAAGGAGGGACACCAGGGCTGCCCCCTCCATTTAAACCCGAGGGTGATGAAAATGTGGTGGCTGCCTTCAAATCAAACCCAGAATACCACAAGAATACTTTTCCCATTCCCCTTAGAATAGAACGCCGGGATTCCCTGTCACCCCAGGGATACCCCTAACAGCCTGGAAAAGGCAGCTTTTCCCGCAATCAACACCCTTAAAACCACAAGTCAAGAGGGATCCCCTCAGTTCAAACGCAGACAAAAAGAGAAGAGGAGCTGCTTCCTTCTCCTTAATCCCTTTTGTCTTCATAAGCTCCATTTTCGTTCCTGGGGATCCGGGGAGGGACCGGCAAGATGAAATTGCAAAGGGGAAGGAGAAAATTCCCCGCTCCAAACCCACACGGGCTCACCTGTTCGGCTGCTGCTCCCCGGCACAAAGATTCGTCCCTCGGCGCCTCCTTTAAGCGATGCTCCGCGGATCCAAGCGCGGATCCAGGTGTCCCCCCGACCCTGTGAGAAGCTCCCGCAGCCCTTCCACGAGACAGCGCCGGCAGCGCCCCATAAACCCCTCCACTCAGCAGCTCCGTGCAAAAGGGAGCCGAGGCAAAGCCTCCCCCTAAAGCAGCCTGGCCCCGGCAGGAGCCGGCCCCTCCTCATCCTCGCACTCACACCTGGGCTGCTCCGAGCCCCCATCATATATTTTTCATATTTATATTCGCATTTATATTTAGAATTTATATTACTGTATAATAAAAATTATATTATATATTGCATCTCTTCATGTTACTTACATAGATTTCTATTTCTATTCATAGTTTGGCATTATATCTTTTTATCTCTATATATTTATTATATATTTCTGTATGTCGATTTACATTTCTATAGTACTTCTATTATTTAAAATAAAACCCCTGCCTCTAACGAAATAAAAACAAAGACACCCCTTTATTTAAAACACATTTAAAATTTTAAAAATAATTTTGTTTGTCATAATTCTATTCACATCTAGATTTGTAATTTTCATTTGTTATATTTGTAGATATTATATATATTGGAGAGAATACCTTTTTATAGAATAATAGATATATTCTTTTGACACAATATATTTCTTTTACTTATATTTATATATATTAAATATTTATTGATATCGACATATATATGATATATTTGGATTTCTATTTCTATATTTTTTATTAAATCTCCAGCCTATACCCCAATAAAAGCCAAACAATCCCCAATGTATTTAAAGTATATTTAAACATAAATCCTGTCACAGCTGCATTGCACAGCAGTGCCCCAAGCTAATCTGACACTTGTTCATCTCCTGGACCTGAATCTGAACCCGCTCACCTTGATCGCACCTGGCAGAACCATTTTCGTACCTTTTTCTGGCATTTCTTGTTTTTGTTTTTTTTTCTTGAGTTTTTGTGGCCTTTATTGCCTCTCTTTCTTGCCTTGTTTCTTGGGGCTTTTACTCCCTTTTTCCTTGATTTTTTTCTGGCATTTGTTGGGGTTTTTTCTTCGTTTCTTCTTGCCCATCTTGGTGTTTTTTTCTGGTTTTATCTTGCCCCCTTGGGTTTTTTTTCTGTTTTTCTGGATTTTTCTTTGCCATTTTCTTTTGTTTCTATTTTTTTTTTTTTTCTTGGATTTTTTTCTTCCCCATCTTGGTTTTTTGTTCTGATTTTATTTCTTGCCCATCTTGGGGTTTTTCCCTGGTCTGTTTTCAGGGATTTTTCTTGCCCATTTTGGGTTCTTTTCTGTTGTTTTTTTTCTGGGTTTTTCTTAGGGTTTTTTTCCGTTTTTTTTTCTGGGATTTTTCTCGCCCATCTTGGGGTTCTATTCTGGGCTTTTTCTTGCCCATCTTGGGGTTTTCTTCTGCGTTTTTTTCTTGCCCATCTTGTTGTTGTTGTTGTTTGGGGTTTTTTGTTTGTTTTTGGTTTTGGTTTTCTTTTTTCCTATTTTTTTTCTGTGGTTTTTTTTTTTTTTTTTTTTTTTTTTTTTATGTCTTCCTTCCTTCCTTCCTCCCTGCCTGTCCTTCCTTCTTTCTTCCTTTCAGTTCCTTTCCTTATTATCTTTTTTTCTTTTTCTTCCTTTCTTTCCCTGTATTTCTAATCTTGGTTTTCCTTTCTAGCTTTAGAATAAAAAAGCAGCAGTAGTAACTTTCAGGCTACCTGGGAGTAAAAAAACTCCAAAACGAAAATGATTGAAAGAAAACTATTTATTCCCTGGGAGCCTGAAATTTTCTACTGCTGCACGTGACACAGAGCTTTTTATTCCTTCTTATAGATAGTTGATATTTGATACTCACTTTATACAGCGCCCCCTGCCGTCTGCACCGGCGCACTGCGGGCAGAGCGCTGCGGCGTCGTTCGGTTCTGTTGAAATAAACTCGGCTAAATTAGGCTTGGTTCGGCTTAGGTCTAAAATCGTTTCGGTTCGGCTTTTCGTCTAAATTCGGCTTTTCCGGCTCTTCGGCTGAACTCGGCCCGGTTGGGCTAAAGTCGGTCATATTCGGCTCTTTGTCTAAATGCGGCCAATGTCGGCTGTGTTCGGCTACACTCGGCTCTTCGTCTCAAGTCGGCTGTGTTCGGCTACACTCGGCTCTTCGTCTCAAGTCGGCTGCGTTCGGCTACACTCGGCTCTTCGTCTCAAGTCGGCTGTGTTCGCCTACACTCGGCTCTTCGGCTCTTCGGAACTATTCGCCCCGGCTCGGCTCCCTCAGGGCGGGAAGGCGGACGTGACAGGACCCCGGCACAGCGAGGCGTTTAACCCACATGCCTGTCACAAACCCGCCGAAATACGCCCGCCCGCGCCGCCGCTGAGACCACAGCATGTGTCGGGTACACTTGAAACGCCACAGAAAATACCACCGGGGCCGCGCCGGGGTCGGTATTCCATGCAGGCAGTCCACTGACACCCACCCCGGTCCTCCACTTCCCCGCCCTTTTCGCCGCCCTCTTGAGAAGGTCAATTGAAAGTCCGCGACATCCGCGACGCGCCACTCCCAAGGTGGCGGCCTCTCGGCGCAGGGCTGCAGTACCGCGCTCTGCCCACAAGGCGGCAGCACTGCCGCCCGCTCCAGCCGGGGCCGCAGCGCGCCTCGGGGCTGCGGGCAGCGAAGGCGGCAAAAAACAACAGGGGCGACCCCCGCCGAAAACTGCTCTGAAATAAATGCCACAAAACAACCGGGAAGAGGAAAAAAAACTTCTGCCTCTAATCTAATAGGATAATACAAAACAAAACCCCAACAATTTCTTTAAAAAAAAAAAATTACATCTTTTAAAAATTTTTTTTTTCATATTAATATTCACATTTCTATTTAATAATGTATATTGATGTACACTGTCCATTTATACATTTGTTTTTATGAATACATTTCTATTCCATATTGCATATATCCCTAAAACTTAAATTTATTTTTATATTTTTATACATATTTTTACATAGTAAGTATATATTTCTGTTAGGATTTTTACTTCTGTAACACTCACAGTACTCAAAATAAAACCCCTGCCTCTACCCCATACATGGCAAAAAAAAAAAACCCTTTCATTTCAACTGTATTTGAATTAAAAAAAAAAAAATTTCAAATTTATATTTAAAATGTTTACTGATGTATGATCGATTTTGCATTCATATTTAGCGATTTATTTATAAATTTATATTCTATGTTACATGTGTTCCTATTACTTATATTTTTATATACTTTTACTCATATCTTTATATATTTATTATATCTTTCTGTGTTAGGATTTTTACATCTGTAACACTTACATTATTTAAAATAAAAACCCTGCCTCTACCCACATTAAAGCCAAAAAGAACCTCAGTCTTCTCAACTGCATTTAAATATTTTTTAAAATTCAATTTTCCAGGTTGATATTCACTTTTACATTTAAAATGTATACTAATGTATACTCTTATTTGTATTCTCCATTACATCTCTTCCTATTATTTATATTTACTTATATTTTGTGTTTATATATATATATCTCGATTTAATATCTCAATATTAAGAAATATGTAACATTAATATCTACATTCATATTATTTAAAATGAAAACCCTGCCTCTAACCCAATAATAAAAAAGACCCCAACCCTTTCTTTTAAAAAATATTTAAATAGGTTTTATCCTTATGTCTGATTTTTATATTCGTATTTCTATTTATAATAATGTATATTAATGTCTATTGCTTACTTATACATTTATCTTTACCAATGTCAAGTTATAAATAAATTTACATTCTATACTACATCTGATGCGAGTAGTTATTTATATATTTTTATACATTGATTAAATATTTCTGCGTCAAGATTTTTACTTCTCTAACACTTATAATATTCAAAATCAAACCCCTGCCTCTACTTCAATAAAAGCCAAAACATTCCCTTTCTTTTAAACTATATTTACATATTTTTATATTTATATTCCCGTATAATGTTATTTATATTCTGTACTACAACTCTTCATATTACTTACATATATTTATATATACATTTATATTCATGCTTTAGCAATTTCTCTTTATATATTTATTATATATTTCTATCTTAAGATCCACATTTCTATATTACTTATATTATTTAAAATAAAACTCCTGCCTCTAACCAAATAAAAACCAACGACACCCCTTTATTTGAACCAGATTTAAAATTTAGGAAGTAAATTAATTTTTCAAAATTAGAATGATATTTATATGGATATTTTTATTTATTTTATTCATAGATATTATATATATTAGAGAGAATACCTTCTAATAGAATCATAGATATATATTTTCTGTATTATATATATTTTTTTACTTCTATTTATTTAAATTAAATATGTATAGATATTTGTATTTCTATATATATTTGTATATCTGAATTTATATTTTATTTCTATCATTTATTTAAAAACCCCAGCCTATAACCTAATAAAACCCCCAATTTACTTTTACTCTATTTAAATATTTTTATTTTTACAATCTATATTTATATATCTTTGTATATATATATATACACATAAAAAATAGACTATCATTTACCGATATGATAATATGTTCCAATTATATACCATGTATTATAGTTTTATGTATGTATCTGTTATCTATATTTATGTTTACCACTCTAATTTTAGATTTATTTTTAAATTCATATTTATTGCTATTTTCATCTCTATATTAAACCATACAAGTTCACTAACCCGACACACCGGAGCCACAACGATACCGTACCTTTGTCAGCGCCGGCACGCAGCACACGCCCGTCCCGTCGCAGCACATCAGAACAAAACCTATCTCTATCACTAACGGAACAAACATCCCACAACGTCACTGAACCCCAATAAAAACTCAAATAAACCTAACTGTAAATCAATTTTAAATCCCACTATAAAGTAGCCCAAAACCTCTGCACATGCTCATCATAAACTTCCTCCTAAACCAGTATCTCAAAAACCCCAAAAAAACTCAAATACACCTTGAAAATGACACAACTGCTAATAAAAACAAACACCCATTAAAAATTAAATCAAACCAACTCACGAGACTCAAAACTGTACAACTGACCCTGAACATTACTAAAAAAAGTCCCCAAAGCTCTACCTTTATGCTCATGCACAAATAACAACCTATCATCTATACAAGTTATTTGAAAAAATTAAAAAAAATAATTAAAACCATGAAAATAAAAAATCTAAACTATTAAAATACTAAAAAATATCACTGCCTAAATTAAAAAACGTATTGCCTATAAAAACCCACCATATAAATGCCCCTGTCCCAAGAAATAAAAACAAAAAAACTATCGAACCAGAAAGAAATCACAACTTAGGAACACCAAAACCAGAGCGTTCAAGAAGTCACACCACATCCCTTATCATACACCAACTACAAACAACAGAAAACAATACAAGGAATTCTTAAAAACCACCTTAAGACCACTACATTGAAAAACATTTCAAAAATTAAAAACTGCATCTAACAAAAGCCATCTAATAAATTCACACCCAAAACTCCAGCAGCCCAGCTGGCCCTACCAAAGCTCTATGTTTATGCATACAACAAACAAAACCAAAATCCCAGTAATACCCATCAGAAATCTATGAAAGAATCCTATTGAAATTAATCCTGCCTCAAATACAAACCAACCCATCCAGAAAGTCAGCTTCACTCAAAAAACAATTTACACAGAGTTAATAATACCAAGAAATAAAACAACACACCATATACCACCAATGAATATCATAGTGAAGGAAAAAAAAAAAAACCACTACATTTTTTTCTTTTTGTTTTTTAAGCTAACTTCTTTTATTAGCTAGAAGAAAAGATTTTGCCAGGACTGCAACAACAACAACAACTTCTTTTTCTTCTTCTCCTTCTAAAATGTCCCTTCTCACTCCCAAATTCCTTTCAACTCCTGAGTTTACATCCAAGCAAAAAGCAAAATTCGTGCACTCGTGCGTCCGATGCTCCTGTCAGGTTCTCTGTTTCCCTCCACATCTTCTTACACTTTCAGTCCTCACGCTGTCCCGCCGTGATGAGTCTGACAGAAGAATTGGCACAAGTTAACAGAGCATTTCCCTCCCTCCCTGCCTCTGCTTTCCTCAGCGCATTTCAATCCATCCCAGGCCTGCAACGATGCCCGCTCACCCCAAAGCTCACAGCAAGCACGCAGCAGCTCAGGCTCGCTCGGCTCAGGGGCTCTGTGCCTTGGATAGCCGAGGAAACTTCTGATGAGCCTCCGTTCCAATAAACTGGAATGCAAACTCACCTCCATCTCAGAGCCTCAGTGACCTCGCCCAGCCCCTTCATGACTTGCAGGCACAAGGATGCAAAGCAGCTTTTTGTCTTTTCTCTTGAGTGCCAATGGGTCAAATATGTCGGCTTTGACATCACTGATTACCCTCTCTTTGAAGTCTCCCAAGGACACTTTTAAAGAAAAGACAGAAGACTGCTGGTACATCCAAGTGGGATCAGGAGGAAAGCAGCGAGGATCCGAGGCCAGCGGCGCGGCCGGGCAGTGCCACGTCCCTGCCACCCTGTGACAAGGCACACGGCTGCAGAGCCCCAGAGCCCGCAGGCCCTGCAGCTGCCACACGGATGGACCTGGTTCCCTCCCCGGGTGCCCAGGGGGAAACCTGAGGGCAGGCGTCCTCCCCGAGGGTGCACCCGGAGCCCCGGGCAGGGATGGAGTCGCCGGCTGCTCTCTGGGGACGAGACCCTCCCTGCAGGCGACGCTGCCTCGTCCTCTCCCTCCCCGTGGGACAGGGACCTCCAGGCTCTGCCACCAGCCTCCTTCCGTCAGCGTCCAGGTGCTGGGTCACAGCCACAGGGGTCAGTTCGTGGTGAGTACCGATGGCACGCAAATGGCAGCCCGAGGAAATCGTCTTCTGGGCTCCAAGTGGTTGGGACAGGGTCTGATTTTCTGTTTTGTATCTGTATGATGATTAGTACAACAGGGCTCTGATGGATGACGTGGCAACACAGAATTAAAAACCCCTCGATAGGATTACATCGACTTCTAGGAAAAGACAAAAGCTTAGGACCCTTCCGAAATCCACTTTTAATCCAAAGCATGGGGCTTGTCAGCACGCTGCACCTTCCAGCTTTTCAAAGCAGCTTACCTCTGAAGACCAGCAAACACTGATTTCTACAGAAACAACGGGCAACCCCCAGGCTAATCTCAGCGCTACTGTTTAATAGGGGACCTGCCAGCGTGCCAGTCCAGCTTCAAGTGTGCTTTACTTCAGTCTAACATCCCCATAAAATTCTTCTCACATCTTCCAACCCTGAAATCTTATTTTCCCCTAAAGCTTCTCTTCATTAGCAATTTCCAAGTAACATGGTATTTTTACAACATTCAAAAATGTCATGCTGGACTGTGCTACAGAGTAATCTGCAAATATAAGCTTAGCAAAGTTTGAATTGCCTTGTCCAGAGAAAAAACCTACAAGTGAACACCTACACCTGCCTACAAAGAGCTAACAAGCCCCTGGCAGCTGCCAGCATCAAAGCACAGCGGATGTTTCTAATACAGGGTAAGGATAACAATATCACCTCCTGCTCTCTCCAGCTTCTTTTCCCTGCAGTCCTATTTTGCTTCTTAGGATTTTTTTAGTCTCTGCATCTTCTTGGACAGCACCGAGCCCGACGGCAAGGAGACGAGAGTCTTTCCCTGCCGTGCGGAGAGAACCAGGAAAACAGTTAAAGTAAGAACAGGGCAGTTTGAAATTCATACTTGCAACGAGAAGCAGCGCCTAACCAACAGAACAAAAGGAAACAAACCATGATACCTGCCTGGGGACAGAAGACATATAAACTCTCCAGGATTTACAATTCCAGCGACCAACCCCTTCAGGACAGCAGCCAAGTGTCCCATGGGGTGGTGCTGCACCAAAGAACCATCTGAGAGGTTCCAAAGAGTGAAATGCACAATATTTTGCAAAGACAAAAAATCTTGCAAAATAACAAAAATACAATAGATGTAAACTACAGGGCAAGAGTACAAGTGTTACCTTTGGGAGCTGGAACCATCCAGGTGAGCACCTGATAACTGGATCCTCACCAGAGTTTGAGCCCTTCAGGACACAGAAGGGTTTTCCCCAGGAATTTCACAGACTGAGTTTGGACAGAAGCGCGCTCGCCGGATCCTCAGAAACGTCGCCCATTCTCCAGGTGTCTGGAGAGAACTGCAAATGGCTCTCACGCAGTTTGAGCTAGTTCTGTAAGGTCTCAGGGGGAATTTCACCAGATGCAACCAAATTGGGCAACTCCCAGTGGGACAGAAGGAACCCAAAGCTTGGGTTCGCAGAGCTGCAGCAAATACCGAGGAAACAAACAAAACAGCATCAAAAATAATAAACCATCCTTCTTTTTTCTCTTGCTTTTGTTTTTTTCTTATTCAGATCAGCACAGCAATTAAAGAGAAGGTGAAAAACTCACCATTACTGAACATTTCATCACCTGTAAGCTGAGCATCCTTAGCATAGAGGACTCCAAAGTTAAAATTCACCCATCCCTGGGAAAGAAAACCAAATATCGTATGATAAACAGTCAAACAGCAGACATAAAAATTTGTTTCCTCTAAGGACTTTCAGGTACGTATGTATCTTTGCATTACACATGAGAACATACACTTTAGACCATCACCTAATACATAATAATTTACCTTTAAATTTTGATAGTATAGCATGAATTTTTTACTTAAATTGGTGATCTATTATTATTCAGTTGGTGCCTAAAAGTATTTCTGCTGTCACGTTCAAAAAAACATGAATTTTTTTTTTACTGTAAGGAGCAATTGATTTCAAAGTCATCACAAGCCCATCAAAACACAAAGCTCTGTTCACTGGACGGCTCTGTGAGCTAGAAGTAGTTAGGCTTCTACTTCCCTCTTGTTCTTCCACAACCAATAAATCCTGTCAACAAAACCAGGATCTTTAGCCCACTGCTGTGAAAGATTCTACAAGGATGATGGCTTGATTTGTGTTTAGAAGTTTTGATTTGAAATGGCCAGACCAATGGATAAAGACAGTGTAAGTAGTATTACACATTACTATTATTATTATGTCTATTATTATTTTTACTAGTACTACTACTATTATTATCACCTGCTACTGGAAGAAACAAACCAGTAGTACCTATACTTAATTACTTTTATTTCCAGAAAATAATAAAGAAAAAGAACCAAACCAAAAAAAGTCACTTCCTACCTTTTATATCAAGGGATGAAAAATTTCTCTTGGGCTCTTCTCCAATTTATCAAGACTCACAGCACTGAAAGGCAAACAAAACAGTGCTTTATAGAAGGCCAAGTGCACATTGCAAGGCTGAGCCACCAACTGATTGCAGTGACAGCAGTTACAACACGAATCGTTCCCAGAGCCTCTGTTCCATGGAATGTTCTGTGGAACTGCCATTTCTTTCCCAAAATACTAACTTCCAACACTTCCTAAACGTATTTGGTATTTTAAAACAACAGAAGTTAGTGAGACTCTGTGTGGAGGTCAGGTTTAAATTTATTTCCTTCTAAAGCACAGAGCTCTGTTCCATCACCCTTCCCTTCGGCTCTACGCTGCATCATGGTGAGCATTTGAGGAGGGCTCAAGAACCAAT
Source organism: Ammospiza caudacuta (assembly GCF_027887145.1). Taxonomy (NCBI): domain Eukaryota; kingdom Metazoa; phylum Chordata; class Aves; order Passeriformes; family Passerellidae; genus Ammospiza; species Ammospiza caudacuta. Next base: position 312,844 of record NC_080597.1, read on the forward strand.
TCTATTTCTCTCTTTTTCTAGCTCTCTCTATTCTTAAATCATTCCAGACAAGTCCAATGAAAAATGACAAGTTCAGCATCAAAGTCACACTTTTTCCCTTTGTCTGCTCAAGAACAGGCTCTAAATCCACTTCTTGCTGCCTTCAACGATTAAGACTTGCAAAACCATTCTTACATGTTTTACAGCTTTATCATAAAACCCACAGAACGCAAGCTCTCAATTACAGGAAAAGGTAATTCACAGGCAAATATCTAAAGGGATCACTTATTTGTAAATACATACCTTGATAGAGATCGCACTGAGAACCTTTCTGTGGGACTCTAAGGGACGCATGCTTTCTGAGCACCCTATAAACAAGAAAAGCTAGGATATATTACAGGACATCCCCACTTTTTCTACATATTCAAATAGGATTTTTAATAAAAACAATTCAGTTAAAAAAGAAGGAAGAAAATCAAGGTACTTTTACTCAGCTATATTTACTCCCGATTTAGAGAAAAAAAAAAGTCACGGGTGCTGCAAAGAAAAAAAAAGTGAACCATAAACGCCTACAGTAGAATTTTAAAACAAATGCTTGGATAAAAGAATCTTTTGGAACGGGAAGTAGAGAAAAAGTGAAACCACTATCAGACCTGCCACTTTTCTCACCATTGTACAAGAACATCCTAAAAGCAGTATAAAGTCACTGCCTAAAACCGGTCATGGGATGTAACCAAGAACAATTTAGGCATTTGCTAATCTAGACAGAAACCTTTTCTGGATGCTAGTGTCAAATCACAAGTTTTGTCTTTCAGAAGCTCGACAATGCTGGAAAGCATTTTCCCTGGGGCTCGGGAGGGCAGGGGCGGAAGCGGGGGTGAGTTTGCAGCTCGCACCTGGGCCATCCGAAGGGTACAGCCCGCCGGCTCCCCGCGCTGGGCATTCTCCCGGCCATCTCGGGCTTTACCGCTCAGCGCCGCTCCGTCCGTTTCCACGGCGGAAAGAGCCACGAGCACTAACGCGGGCAGCAGCCCCGTCACGCCGCCGATGTCGCAGCGCTCCCTGCTCGCAACGCCCGACACGCGGCGGAGCCGCCTCCGCCCGCAGCACCGGCAGCAGCCCGAGGGAGACGGCTGCGGCTCGGGGGCTCCTCCGGCGCCTCCGCCAGCCCGAGGGCGGCCGCCCCACCGGGACCGCGGCAGCGCCCGGCGCCGCTCGCCCGCGGCGGCTCCTGCAGCTCCCGGCCCGCGGCAGCAAAGCACCGCCTCGCCCTCCGCCATCGGCGGGCGGCAGCGCCCCCGCCCCCGGCACCGCTGAGTGAGGCCGACGAACCGGGCGGACGCTCCTTCCGCGCTCCTCAGCTCCACGCGGGCGCCCACACGGAGCCTTCGCCCCTCCAGCGTCGCCGTCCCGCGCGGGAGAGGCGCCGCCAGCTGCCCGCGCACAGCCCCGCGCGGCCGCCTGGCACGCCAGCCACTCATGGGCCGCGTCAGCCGTTGCGTCACACGCCGCGCCGGCAGCACGGCCTGCCGGGAGTTGTAGTCTCGGGCTGACAGCCACGGCGCCCTCCCGCGCCACCGGGAGCTGCAAAAATCCCTCCCGGGCATCAAACGGCTCCTTCGCCCCAGGGCGGGGAAGGACCCGAGGCAGCACCGCTCCTCCCGAATGCCCTCTCTTTTTCCCTCCAACTCTTTTTTCTTTTTTCACTCTGGTTTTCAACCCTTCCCCTCCCTCTTGCTCTCCTGCTTCCTTTCCTTTCCTTTCCTATCCCTTTCCCTTTCTTGTATTTCTGATCTTGGTTTATCTTTCTAGCTTTAGAATAAAACAGCAGCAGTAGAAACTGTCAGGATACCTGGGAGTAAAAAAAAAAACTCCAAAACGAAAATGATTTAAAGAAAACTATTTATTCCCTGGGAGCCTGAAATTTTCTACTGCTGCACGTGACATAGAGCTTTTAATCCCTTCTTATAGATAGTTGATATTTGATACTTACTTGATACAGCGCCCCCTGCCGTCTGTCCCGGCGCACTGCAGCCCCAGCGCTCCCTGTCGTCTGTCCCGGCGCACTGCAGGCACAGCGCCTCCTGCCGTCTGCACAGGCGCACTGCAGGCACAGCGCTGCGGCGGCGTTCGGTTCTGTTGAATGAAACTCGGCTGAATTCGGCTTGGTTCGGCTCTTGGTCTAAACTCGTTTCAGTTCGGCTCTTCGGCCGAACTCGGCACGATTGGGCTAAACTCGGTCATATTCGGCACATTGTCTAAAAGCGGCCAGTGTCGGCTACACTCGGCTGTTTTGGCCACACTCGGCTCTTCGGTTCAAGTCGGCTGTTTTCGGCTCCACTGCGCTCCTCGGGGAAACTCGGCTCTTTTCGGCCACACGCGGCTCTTCGGTGAAACTCGGCTGTTTCCGGCCACACTCGGCTCTTCGGCTCTTCGCAACTATTCGCCCCGGCTCGGCTCCCTCAGGGCGGGAAAGCGGCCGTGACAGGACCCCGGCACAGAGACCCGTTTACCCACATGCCTGTCACAAACCCGCCAAAATACGCTCGCCCGCGGCGCCGCTGAGACCACAGCGCGTGTCGGGTACAGCTAAAACGCCACAGAAAATCCCACTGGGGCCGCGCCGGCTTCGGTCTTACACGCAGGCAGCCCTGAAGACGGACTGGGGCCTTCAATTTACGCGCCATTTCTGCCCCCATCTCGAGAAGGTCAATTGAAAGTCCGCGACACCCGCGACTCGCCACTCCCAACGTGGCGGCCTCTCGGCGCAGGGCTGCAGTACCGCGCTCTGCCCACAAGGCGGCAGCACTGCCGCCCGCCCCAGCCGGGGCCGCAGCGCGCCTCGGGGCTGCGGGCAGCGAAGGCGGCAAAAAACAACAGGGGCGACCCCCGACAAACACTGCTCGGAAATAAATGCCAAAAACCCGCCGCTTACCCGACATGACCCAAACAAGCCCCGTTGTTTTAAATTAGATTTAAATACATTTGATATTTCTATTTTTCGTATTTATATTCACATGCATATTTATAGTGGACATGGATGCAGTATGTCATTTATACACTATATTATGTCTATTCCTTATACTATATTGTGTCTATTCCTACTAATAATATTTATTTATCTTTTGTGGTTTTATAAATATCTTTATGTATTGATTCTATATTTATATTTTTTAAATTCTATTTCTATAACACTTTTATTATTTAAAATTAAAATCCCTTTCTAACTCAATACATACAAAAAACCTTTCTTTTACACTATATTGAAATATTTTTATAGTTATAGCTTGCATGACTATATTCAAATTTATATTTATAGTTTATATTGATGCATTACATTAATAACTATATATAATATGCACCTTATTCAAAACTATACGGGAATTATTTTTTAAATTATTTACCATATCTACTGCTACAACTTCTTTTTCCTTATATTTCTAATTTTTATATAAATCTTTACTGTGTTTACTATATATTTCTATACTTATATTTCTACCTTTATATTATTTGTATTTTTAATTTTTATACTAAAACCCCTGCTTTGGCAAAGAAAAAGCAAAAACATTCATTATTTTAAACTACCTAAATTTTTTTAAATATTTATATTTATCATAATATACAACAAATGATAGATATAGATAGATAGATAGATCACACCCATATTTATATCTATTTTATATCCATTTCCTATAATATTTTTAATAAGATATATACAGTATTACTTGTATTATATATTGTATCAATTTATGTTATTTTACATTTACAATTTATTATTAATTTTTTTTATATATCTGCATATAGTTGCAATACATTTATATATTTGTATTTTTGTTTGGGTCGTATTTACATTTATGTTCTCAATTCATATATCTATACACATACACAATACTCTACTATAATTAGAATGACTTATTGAAACATATAATGACTTAAGTTACATGTTAAATTTTAAAAATTGACCGAATATATAAAAATAAAATTGGCTCATTCCCATTGCTACACATCTATTTCTTTTGTTTCAATAGAGTTAGAGTCATGATTGTATATTTAAAATCCAATTCCTAAATGAAATGACAGAACAAACAGCACCAAATTCCCACCAATATCTTCTTAAAACATCAAGGAATCTCCAACAGCCAAACAAGTGTCAGCGAAAAAACAAAGAACACTCTTTACAATAACAATTCTCATCACGACAGAAAAATGGAACCAAAATAAAAGAAAATCCTATAGAAACACACACAGCAAATTACAAAAAGTGCTTAAAAAAAGTCAAACCAATCTACTAAACTCAAGACAGTGCCACTCATCCTCAACGTTACTAAAAAAAACCAAAAAAAACCAAAAAAAATTCTACAAAATTCTACCTCTACACTAACTCAAAGAATAAATCCTCTGTAAAAATAACGTTAAAACCTGAACTAATTAAAAAAACGGAAAAACATCTCAACCACTAAAAACTAAGAAATTAACTACCCAAATAAAGAAATACTTTAAAAACCCACCATATAAATACCCATGTTCCCAAAAAAAACCCCTGATAAACAATACTCAAATACATTAAAAGACAACAACAACAACAAAAGAAAATAAAGAAACCAACAACAAGAATAATACCAAAAAACAGATAAACTTAAATCTGCAACAAAAAAATTATTCCCAACTGAATAAACCCATAGTGCCTCAAGCGATCAAAATAAAAATACCACCTAGAGACAAACACAAAGACTAAAGACAAACGTAACCATAAACCATGTCCCCCAAATTACCCGTAACCATAAAACATACACTACAATCGAACAAACCAAACACATAAAAGCCCTGGAAGACGATAAACACACATGCAATTACCGAGATTAAAAACCCGCGGCTATGAACGACACGACGCTCCCCCAAGCCCCCCAAAACAAACACTACACACTCACGCTAATAAAAGCCGCCGCAACAGAATTAAAATGCGAACCGCTGCTTCGCGCTACGACCCGTAAAAACCATTGCGCGCCCTTCTAAACATAATACCCAGGAAAAAAAAAAAAAAAAAATCCGACTACAAAACCCAATCCAAAACAAACCTTTACCAGCCCTACCGGCACCGAGAACCGTGCCGCTCGGGAAGAACACCGCATCCCTTAGCGTACGCCCGCTGCAAACCGAACACAGCCACGCAATCAACGCCTCCAAAGCGCCTCCGAGCCGCGGCACCGCCGAGCTTTGAGCGGCCGAACCCCGCGCTCGCTGCCGGCCCCGGACGGAGCGCGGCTCCCGGCAGGGAAGCGGCTCCTGCGGCGGCTGCTCCGGCACGCGGGGCCGGCGCCGTCCCGGGGAGCCCCGCCCGCTGCCCCTGCCCGGCGGGGCCGGCACCGGGCCCGGGGCTCCCGGCGGCGCCCCGGCCCCGCGCCCGGAGCGGACGGAGCGGCCGGCACCGCCCGGGCCGGCGCAGCAGCGCCCGCGCCGCCTCCGCCGCCCTCGGCCGGCCCGGCCCGGCTCCCCTCGGCTCGCACCGGCGCGGCTCCGCCACCGCCGCCCTCGGCCGGCCCGGCCCGGCTCCCCTCGGCTCGCACCGGCGCGGCTCCGCCACCGCCGCCCTCGGCCGGCCCGGCCGCGCCGAATCCCCCGTGCGCCCCGGCAGCCGCCCGGGCCGTGCCGGCAGCGCTCCCGAGCGGGAACGTTCCGGGCCGGGCCGCGGGCACGACGAGCGCCCTCCGATGCAGCGGCACAGCCCCATTGCAGCCCTGGAAACGCTGCCGGAGCTGCGGCTCCCCGCAAGCCAACCCCGAAACCGACGCCGCAGGCGGGGCGCACCTCACTCCAACAAGGGCAAAGAAATGTGTTCTCCCCTCCAATTTCACCCCCTACGACAGCAGAAAAGAAGGGGCGCTCCTCAAATGAAAGCCTTCGACTGATGGCAAAGGGCGATTTCGACCTCCATTCAAACCCTTCAAAAGGAGGGACACCAGGGCTGCCCCCTCCATTTAAACCCGAGGGTGATGAAAATGTGGTGGCTGCCTTCAAATCAAACCCAGAATACCACAAGAATACTTTTCCCATTCCCCTTAGAATAGAACGCCGGGATTCCCTGTCACCCCAGGGATACCCCTAACAGCCTGGAAAAGGCAGCTTTTCCCGCAATCAACACCCTTAAAACCACAAGTCAAGAGGGATCCCCTCAGTTCAAACGCAGACAAAAAGAGAAGAGGAGCTGCTTCCTTCTCCTTAATCCCTTTTGTCTTCATAAGCTCCATTTTCGTTCCTGGGGATCCGGGGAGGGACCGGCAAGATGAAATTGCAAAGGGGAAGGAGAAAATTCCCCGCTCCAAACCCACACGGGCTCACCTGTTCGGCTGCTGCTCCCCGGCACAAAGATTCGTCCCTCGGCGCCTCCTTTAAGCGATGCTCCGCGGATCCAAGCGCGGATCCAGGTGTCCCCCCGACCCTGTGAGAAGCTCCCGCAGCCCTTCCACGAGACAGCGCCGGCAGCGCCCCATAAACCCCTCCACTCAGCAGCTCCGTGCAAAAGGGAGCCGAGGCAAAGCCTCCCCCTAAAGCAGCCTGGCCCCGGCAGGAGCCGGCCCCTCCTCATCCTCGCACTCACACCTGGGCTGCTCCGAGCCCCCATCATCCTCGCACTCACACCTGGGCTGCTCCGAGCCCCCATCATATATTTTTCATATTTATATTCGCATTTATATTTAGAATTTATATTACTGTATAATAAAAATTATATTATATATTGCATCTCTTCATGTTACTTACATAGATTTCTATTTCTATTCATAGTTTGGCATTATATCTTTTTATCTCTATATATTTATTATATATTTCTGTATGTCGATTTACATTTCTATAGTACTTCTATTATTTAAAATAAAACCCCTGCCTCTAACGAAATAAAAACAAAGACACCCCTTTATTTAAAACACATTTAAAATTTTAAAAATAATTTTGTTTGTCATAATTCTATTCACATCTAGATTTGTAATTTTCATTTGTTATATTTGTAGATATTATATATATTGGAGAGAATACCTTTTTATAGAATAATAGATATATTCTTTTGACACAATATATTTCTTTTACTTATATTTATATATATTAAATATTTATTGATATCGACATATATATGATATATTTGGATTTCTATTTCTATATTTTTTATTAAATCTCCAGCCTATACCCCAATAAAAGCCAAACAATCCCCAATGTATTTAAAGTATATTTAAACATAAATCCTGTCACAGCTGCATTGCACAGCAGTGCCCCAAGCTAATCTGACACTTGTTCATCTCCTGGACCTGAATCTGAACCCGCTCACCTTGATCGCACCTGGCAGAACCATTTTCGTACCTTTTTCTGGCATTTCTTGTTTTTGTTTTTTTTTCTTGAGTTTTTGTGGCCTTTATTGCCTCTCTTTCTTGCCTTGTTTCTTGGGGCTTTTACTCCCTTTTTCCTTGATTTTTTTCTGGCATTTGTTGGGGTTTTTTCTTCGTTTCTTCTTGCCCATCTTGGTGTTTTTTTCTGGTTTTATCTTGCCCCCTTGGGTTTTTTTTCTGTTTTTCTGGATTTTTCTTTGCCATTTTCTTTTGTTTCTATTTTTTTTTTTTTTCTTGGATTTTTTTCTTCCCCATCTTGGTTTTTTGTTCTGATTTTATTTCTTGCCCATCTTGGGGTTTTTCCCTGGTCTGTTTTCAGGGATTTTTCTTGCCCATTTTGGGTTCTTTTCTGTTGTTTTTTTTCTGGGTTTTTCTTAGGGTTTTTTTCCGTTTTTTTTTCTGGGATTTTTCTCGCCCATCTTGGGGTTCTATTCTGGGCTTTTTCTTGCCCATCTTGGGGTTTTCTTCTGCGTTTTTTTCTTGCCCATCTTGTTGTTGTTGTTGTTTGGGGTTTTTTGTTTGTTTTTGGTTTTGGTTTTCTTTTTTCCTATTTTTTTTCTGTGGTTTTTTTTTTTTTTTTTTTTTTTTTTTTTATGTCTTCCTTCCTTCCTCCCTGCCTGTCCTTCCTTCTTTCTTCCTTTCAGTTCCTTTCCTTATTATCTTTTTTTCTTTTTCTTCCTTTCTTTCCCTGTATTTCTAATCTTGGTTTTCCTTTCTAGCTTTAGAATAAAAAAGCAGCAGTAGTAACTTTCAGGCTACCTGGGAGTAAAAAAACTCCAAAACGAAAATGATTGAAAGAAAACTATTTATTCCCTGGGAGCCTGAAATTTTCTACTGCTGCACGTGACACAGAGCTTTTTATTCCTTCTTATAGATAGTTGATATTTGATACTCACTTTATACAGCGCCCCCTGCCGTCTGCACCGGCGCACTGCGGGCAGAGCGCTGCGGCGTCGTTCGGTTCTGTTGAAATAAACTCGGCTAAATTAGGCTTGGTTCGGCTTAGGTCTAAAATCGTTTCGGTTCGGCTTTTCGTCTAAATTCGGCTTTTCCGGCTCTTCGGCTGAACTCGGCCCGGTTGGGCTAAAGTCGGTCATATTCGGCTCTTTGTCTAAATGCGGCCAATGTCGGCTGTGTTCGGCTACACTCGGCTCTTCGTCTCAAGTCGGCTGTGTTCGGCTACACTCGGCTCTTCGTCTCAAGTCGGCTGCGTTCGGCTACACTCGGCTCTTCGTCTCAAGTCGGCTGTGTTCGCCTACACTCGGCTCTTCGGCTCTTCGGAACTATTCGCCCCGGCTCGGCTCCCTCAGGGCGGGAAGGCGGACGTGACAGGACCCCGGCACAGCGAGGCGTTTAACCCACATGCCTGTCACAAACCCGCCGAAATACGCCCGCCCGCGCCGCCGCTGAGACCACAGCATGTGTCGGGTACACTTGAAACGCCACAGAAAATACCACCGGGGCCGCGCCGGGGTCGGTATTCCATGCAGGCAGTCCACTGACACCCACCCCGGTCCTCCACTTCCCCGCCCTTTTCGCCGCCCTCTTGAGAAGGTCAATTGAAAGTCCGCGACATCCGCGACGCGCCACTCCCAAGGTGGCGGCCTCTCGGCGCAGGGCTGCAGTACCGCGCTCTGCCCACAAGGCGGCAGCACTGCCGCCCGCTCCAGCCGGGGCCGCAGCGCGCCTCGGGGCTGCGGGCAGCGAAGGCGGCAAAAAACAACAGGGGCGACCCCCGCCGAAAACTGCTCTGAAATAAATGCCACAAAACAACCGGGAAGAGGAAAAAAAACTTCTGCCTCTAATCTAATAGGATAATACAAAACAAAACCCCAACAATTTCTTTAAAAAAAAAAAATTACATCTTTTAAAAATTTTTTTTTTCATATTAATATTCACATTTCTATTTAATAATGTATATTGATGTACACTGTCCATTTATACATTTGTTTTTATGAATACATTTCTATTCCATATTGCATATATCCCTAAAACTTAAATTTATTTTTATATTTTTATACATATTTTTACATAGTAAGTATATATTTCTGTTAGGATTTTTACTTCTGTAACACTCACAGTACTCAAAATAAAACCCCTGCCTCTACCCCATACATGGCAAAAAAAAAAAACCCTTTCATTTCAACTGTATTTGAATTAAAAAAAAAAAAATTTCAAATTTATATTTAAAATGTTTACTGATGTATGATCGATTTTGCATTCATATTTAGCGATTTATTTATAAATTTATATTCTATGTTACATGTGTTCCTATTACTTATATTTTTATATACTTTTACTCATATCTTTATATATTTATTATATCTTTCTGTGTTAGGATTTTTACATCTGTAACACTTACATTATTTAAAATAAAAACCCTGCCTCTACCCACATTAAAGCCAAAAAGAACCTCAGTCTTCTCAACTGCATTTAAATATTTTTTAAAATTCAATTTTCCAGGTTGATATTCACTTTTACATTTAAAATGTATACTAATGTATACTCTTATTTGTATTCTCCATTACATCTCTTCCTATTATTTATATTTACTTATATTTTGTGTTTATATATATATATCTCGATTTAATATCTCAATATTAAGAAATATGTAACATTAATATCTACATTCATATTATTTAAAATGAAAACCCTGCCTCTAACCCAATAATAAAAAAGACCCCAACCCTTTCTTTTAAAAAATATTTAAATAGGTTTTATCCTTATGTCTGATTTTTATATTCGTATTTCTATTTATAATAATGTATATTAATGTCTATTGCTTACTTATACATTTATCTTTACCAATGTCAAGTTATAAATAAATTTACATTCTATACTACATCTGATGCGAGTAGTTATTTATATATTTTTATACATTGATTAAATATTTCTGCGTCAAGATTTTTACTTCTCTAACACTTATAATATTCAAAATCAAACCCCTGCCTCTACTTCAATAAAAGCCAAAACATTCCCTTTCTTTTAAACTATATTTACATATTTTTATATTTATATTCCCGTATAATGTTATTTATATTCTGTACTACAACTCTTCATATTACTTACATATATTTATATATACATTTATATTCATGCTTTAGCAATTTCTCTTTATATATTTATTATATATTTCTATCTTAAGATCCACATTTCTATATTACTTATATTATTTAAAATAAAACTCCTGCCTCTAACCAAATAAAAACCAACGACACCCCTTTATTTGAACCAGATTTAAAATTTAGGAAGTAAATTAATTTTTCAAAATTAGAATGATATTTATATGGATATTTTTATTTATTTTATTCATAGATATTATATATATTAGAGAGAATACCTTCTAATAGAATCATAGATATATATTTTCTGTATTATATATATTTTTTTACTTCTATTTATTTAAATTAAATATGTATAGATATTTGTATTTCTATATATATTTGTATATCTGAATTTATATTTTATTTCTATCATTTATTTAAAAACCCCAGCCTATAACCTAATAAAACCCCCAATTTACTTTTACTCTATTTAAATATTTTTATTTTTACAATCTATATTTATATATCTTTGTATATATATATACACACATAAAAAATAGACTATCATTTACCGATATGATAATATGTTCCAATTATATACCATGTATTATAGTTTTATGTATGTATCTGTTATCTATATTTATGTTTACCACTCTAATTTTAGATTTATTTTTAAATTCATATTTATTGCTATTTTCATCTCTATATTAAACCATACAAGTTCACTAACCCGACACACCGGAGCCACAACGATACCGTACCTTTGTCAGCGCCGGCACGCAGCACACGCCCGTCCCGTCGCAGCACATCAGAACAAAACCTATCTCTATCACTAACGGAACAAACATCCCACAACGTCACTGAACCCCAATAAAAACTCAAATAAACCTAACTGTAAATCAATTTTAAATCCCACTATAAAGTAGCCCAAAACCTCTGCACATGCTCATCATAAACTTCCTCCTAAACCAGTATCTCAAAAACCCCAAAAAAACTCAAATACACCTTGAAAATGACACAACTGCTAATAAAAACAAACACCCATTAAAAATTAAATCAAACCAACTCACGAGACTCAAAACTGTACAACTGACCCTGAACATTACTAAAAAAAGTCCCCAAAGCTCTACCTTTATGCTCATGCACAAATAACAACCTATCATCTATACAAGTTATTTGAAAAAATTAAAAAAAATAATTAAAACCATGAAAATAAAAAATCTAAACTATTAAAATACTAAAAAATATCACTGCCTAAATTAAAAAACGTATTGCCTATAAAAACCCACCATATAAATGCCCCTGTCCCAAGAAATAAAAACAAAAAAACTATCGAACCAGAAAGAAATCACAACTTAGGAACACCAAAACCAGAGCGTTCAAGAAGTCACACCACATCCCTTATCATACACCAACTACAAACAACAGAAAACAATACAAGGAATTCTTAAAAACCACCTTAAGACCACTACATTGAAAAACATTTCAAAAATTAAAAACTGCATCTAACAAAAGCCATCTAATAAATTCACACCCAAAACTCCAGCAGCCCAGCTGGCCCTACCAAAGCTCTATGTTTATACATACAACAGACAAAACCAAAATCCCAGTAATACCCATCAGAAATCTATGAAAGAATCCTATTGAAATTAATCCTGCCTCAAATACAAACCAACCCATCCAGAAAGTCAGCTTCACTCAAAAAACAATTTACACAGAGTTAATAATACCAAGAAATAAAACAACACACCATATACCACCAATGAATATCATAGTGAAGGAAAAAAAAAAAAACCACTACATTTTTTTCTTTTTGTTTTTTAAGCTAACTTCTTTTATTAGCTAGAAGAAAAGATTTTGCCAGGACTGCAACAACAACAACAACTTCTTTTTCTTCTTCTCCTTCTAAAATGTCCCTTCTCACTCCCAAATTCCTTTCAACTCCTGAGTTTACATCCAAGCAAAAAGCAAAATTCGTGCACTCGTGCGTCCGATGCTCCTGTCAGGTTCTCTGTTTCCCTCCACATCTTCTTACACTTTCAGTCCTCACGCTGTCCCGCCGTGATGAGTCTGACAGAAGAATTGGCACAAGTTAACAGAGCATTTCCCTCCCTCCCTGCCTCTGCTTTCCTCAGCGCATTTCAATCCATCCCAGGCCTGCAACGATGCCCGCTCACCCCAAAGCTCACAGCAAGCACGCAGCAGCTCAGGCTCGCTCGGCTCAGGGGCTCTGTGCCTTGGATAGCCGAGGAAACTTCTGATGAGCCTCCGTTCCAATAAACTGGAATGCAAACTCACCTCCATCTCAGAGCCTCAGTGACCTCGCCCAGCCCCTTCATGACTTGCAGGCACAAGGATGCAAAGCAGCTTTTTGTCTTTTCTCTTGAGTGCCAATGGGTCAAATATGTCGGCTTTGACATCACTGATTACCCTCTCTTTGAAGTCTCCCAAGGACACTTTTAAAGAAAAGACAGAAGACTGCTGGTACATCCAAGTGGGATCAGGAGGAAAGCAGCGAGGATCCGAGGCCAGCGGCGCGGCCGGGCAGTGCCACGTCCCTGCCACCCTGTGACAAGGCACACGGCTGCAGAGCCCCAGAGCCCGCAGGCCCTGCAGCTGCCACACGGATGGACCTGGTTCCCTCCCCGGGTGCCCAGGGGGAAACCTGAGGGCAGGCGTCCTCCCCGAGGGTGCACCCGGAGCCCCGGGCAGGGATGGAGTCGCCGGCTGCTCTCTGGGGACGAGACCCTCCCTGCAGGCGACGCTGCCTCGTCCTCTCCCTCCCCGTGGGACAGGGACCTCCAGGCTCTGCCACCAGCCTCCTTCCGTCAGCGTCCAGGTGCTGGGTCACAGCCACAGGGGTCAGTTCGTGGTGAGTACCGATGGCACGCAAATGGCAGCCCGAGGAAATCGTCTTCTGGGCTCCAAGTGGTTGGGACAGGGTCTGATTTTCTGTTTTGTATCTGTATGATGATTAGTACAACAGGGCTCTGATGGATGACGTGGCAACACAGAATTAAAAACCCCTCGATAGGATTACATCGACTTCTAGGAAAAGACAAAAGCTTAGGACCCTTCCGAAATCCACTTTTAATCCAAAGCATGGGGCTTGTCAGCACGCTGCACCTTCCAGCTTTTCAAAGCAGCTTACCTCTGAAGACCAGCAAACACTGATTTCTACAGAAACAATGGGCAACCCCCAGGCTAATCTCAGCGCTACTGTTTAATAGGGGACCTGCCAGCGTGCCAGTCCAGCTTCAAGTGTGCTTTACTTCAGTCTAACATCCCCATAAAATTCTTCTCACATCTTCCAACCCTGAAATCTTATTTTCCCCTAAAGCTTCTCTTCATTAGCAATTTCCAAGTAACATGGTATTTTTACAACATTCAAAAATGTCATGCTGGACTGTGCTACAGAGTAATCTGCAAATATAAGCTTAGCAAAGTTTGAATTGCCTTGTCCAGAGAAAAAACCTACAAGTGAACACCTACACCTGCCTACAAAGAGCTAACAAGCCCCTGGCAGCTGCCAGCATCAAAGCACAGCGGATGTTTCTAATACAGGGTAAGGATAACAATATCACCTCCTGCTCTCTCCAGCTTCTTTTCCCTGCAGTCCTATTTTGCTTCTTAGGATTTTTTTAGTCTCTGCATCTTCTTGGACAGCACCGAGCCCGACGGCAAGGAGACGAGAGTCTTTCCCTGCCGTGCGGAGAGAACCAGGAAAACAGTTAAAGTAAGAACAGGGCAGTTTGAAATTCATACTTGCAACGAGAAGCAGCGCCTAACCAACAGAACAAAAGGAAACAAACCATGATACCTGCCTGGGGACAGAAGACATATAAACTCTCCAGGATTTACAATTCCAGCGACCAACCCCTTCAGGACAGCAGCCAAGTGTCCCATGGGGTGGTGCTGCACCAAAGAACCATCTGAGAGGTTCCAAAGAGTGAAATGCACAATATTTTGCAAAGACAAAAAATCTTGCAAAATAACAAAAATACAATAGATGTAAACTACAGGGCAAGAGTACAAGTGTTACCTTTGGGAGCTGGAACCATCCAGGTGAGCACCTGATAACTGGATCCTCACCAGAGTTTGAGCCCTTCAGGACACAGAAGGGTTTTCCCCAGGAATTTCACAGACTGAGTTTGGACAGAAGCGCGCTCGCCGGATCCTCAGAAACGTCGCCCATTCTCCAGGTGTCTGGAGAGAACTGCAAATGGCTCTCACGCAGTTTGAGCTAGTTCTGTAAGGTCTCAGGGGGAATTTCACCAGATGCAACCAAATTGGGCAACTCCCAGTGGGACAGAAGGAACCCAAAGCTTGGGTTCGCAGAGCTGCAGCAAATACCGAGGAAACAAACAAAACAGCATCAAAAATAATAAACCATCCTTCTTTTTTCTCTTGCTTTTGTTTTTTTCTTATTCAGATCAGCACAGCAATTAAAGAGAAGGTGAAAAACTCACCATTACTGAACATTTCATCACCTGTAAGCTGAGCATCCTTAGCATAGAGGACTCCAAAGTTAAAATTCACCCATCCCTGGGAAAGAAAACCAAATATCGTATGATAAACAGTCAAACAGCAGACATAAAAATTTGTTTCCTCTAAGGACTTTCAGGTACGTATGTATCTTTGCATTACACATGAGAACATACACTTTAGACCATCACCTAATACATAATAATTTACCTTTAAATTTTGATAGTATAGCATGAATTTTTTACTTAAATTGGTGATCTATTATTATTCAGTTGGTGCCTAAAAGTATTTCTGCTGTCACGTTCAAAAAAACATGAATTTTTTTTTTACTGTAAGGAGCAATTGATTTCAAAGTCATCACAAGCCCATCAAAACACAAAGCTCTGTTCACTGGACGGCTCTGTGAGCTAGAAGTAGTTAGGCTTCTACTTCCCTCTTGTTCTTCCACAACCAATAAATCCTGTCAACAAAACCAGGATCTTTAGCCCACTGCTGTGAAAGATTCTACAAGGATGATGGCTTGATTTGTGTTTAGAAGTTTTGATTTGAAATGGCCAGACCAATGGATAAAGACAGTGTAAGTAGTATTACACATTACTATTATTATTATGTCTATTATTATTTTTACTAGTACTACTACTATTATTATCACCTGCTACTGGAAGAAACAAACCAGTAGTACCTATACTTAATTACTTTTATTTCCAGAAAATAATAAAGAAAAAGAACCAAACCAAAAAAAGTCACTTCCTACCTTTTATATCAAGGGATGAAAAATTTCTCTTGGGCTCTTCTCCAATTTATCAAGACTCACAGCACTGAAAGGCAAACAAAACAGTGCTTTATAGAAGGCCAAGTGCACATTGCAAGGCTGAGCCACCAACTGATTGCAGTGACAGCAGTTACAACACGAATCGTTCCCAGAGCCTCTGTTCCATGGAATGTTCTGTGGAACTGCCATTTCTTTCCCAAAATACTAACTTCCAACACTTCCTAAACGTATTTGGTATTTTAAAACAACAGAAGTTAGTGAGACTCTGTGTGGAGGTCAGGTTTAAATTTATTTCCTTCTAAAGCACAGAGCTCTGTTCCATCACCCCTTCGGCTCTACGCTGCATCATGGTGAGCATTTGAGGAGGGCTCAAGAACCAATTCTATTTCTCTCTTTTTCTAGCTCTCTCTATTCTTAAATCATTCCAGACAAGTCCAATGAAAAATGACAAGTTCAGCATCAAAGTCACACTTTTTCCCTTTGTCTGCTCAAGAACAGGCTCTAAATCCACTTCTTGCTGCCTTCAACGATTAAGACTTGCAAAACCATTCTTACATGTTTTACAGCTTTATCATAAAACCCACAGAACGCAAGCTCTCAATTACAGGAAAAGGTAATTCACAGGCAAATATCTAAAGGGATCACTTATTTGTAAATACATACCTTGATAGAGATCGCACTGAGAACCTTTCTGTGGGACTCTAAGGGACGCATGCTTTCTGAGCACCCTATAAACAAGAAAAGCTAGGATATATTACAGGACATCCCCACTTTTTCTACATATTCAAATAGGATTTTTAATAAAAACAATTCAGTTAAAAAAGAAGGAAGAAAATCAAGGTACTTTTACTCAGCTATATTTACTCCCGATTTAGAGAAAAAAAAAAGTCACGGGTGCTGCAAAGAAAAAAAAAGTGAACCATAAACGCCTACAGTAGAATTTTAAAACAAATGCTTGGATAAAAGAATCTTTTGGAACGGGAAGTAGAGAAAAAGTGAAACCACTATCAGACCTGCCACTTTTCTCACCATTGTACAAGAACATCCTAAAAGCAGTATAAAGTCACTGCCTAAAACCGGTCATGGGATGTAACCAAGAACAATTTAGGCATTTGCTAATCTAGACAGAAACCTTTTCTGGATGCTAGTGTCAAATCACAAGTTTTGTCTTTCAGAAGCTCGACAATGCTGGAAAGCATTTTCCCTGGGGCTCGGGAGGGCAGGGGCGGAAGCGGGGGTGAGTTTGCAGCTCGCACCTGGGCCATCCGAAGGGTACAGCCCGCCGGCTCCCCGCGCTGGGCATTCTCCCGGCCATCTCGGGCTTTACCGCTCAGCGCCGCTCCGTCCGTTTCCACGGCGGAAAGAGCCACGAGCACTAACGCGGGCAGCAGCCCCGTCACGCCGCCGATGTCGCAGCGCTCCCTGCTCGCAACGCCCGACACGCGGCGGAGCCGCCTCCGCCCGCAGCACCGGCAGCAGCCCGAGGGAGACGGCTGCGGCTCGGGGGCTCCTCCGGCGCCTCCGCCAGCCCGAGGGCGGCCGCCCCACCGGGACCGCGGCAGCGCCCGGCGCCGCTCGCCCGCGGCGGCTCCTGCAGCTCCCGGCCCGCGGCAGCAAAGCACCGCCTCGCCCTCCGCCATCGGCGGGCGGCAGCGCCCCCGCCCCCGGCACCGCTGAGTGAGGCCGACGAACCGGGCGGACGCTCCTTCCGCGCTCCTCAGCTCCACGCGGGCGCCCACACGGAGCCTTCGCCCCTCCAGCGTCGCCGTCCCGCGCGGGAGAGGCGCCGCCAGCTGCCCGCGCACAGCCCCGCGCGGCCGCCTGGCACGCCAGCCACTCATGGGCCGCGTCAGCCGTTGCGTCACACGCCGCGCCGGCAGCACGGCCTGCCGGGAGTTGTAGTCTCGGGCTGACAGCCACGGCGCCCTCCCGCGCCACCGGGAGCTGCAAAAATCCCTCCCGGGCATCAAACGGCTCCTTCGCCCCAGGGCGGGGAAGGACCCGAGGCAGCACCGCTCCTCCCGAATGCCCTCTCTTTTTCCCTCCAACTCTTTTTTCTTTTTTCACTCTGGTTTTCAACCCTTCCCCTCCCTCTTGCTCTCCTGCTTCCTTTCCTTTCCTTTCCTATCCCTTTCCCTTTCTTGTATTTCTGATCTTGGTTTATCTTTCTAGCTTTAGAATAAAACAGCAGCAGTAGAAACTGTCAGGATACCTGGGAGTAAAAAAAAAACTCCAAAACGAAAATGATTTAAAGAAAACTATTTATTCCCTGGGAGCCTGAAATTTTCTACTGCTGCACGTGACATAGAGCTTTTAATCCCTTCTTATAGATAGTTGATATTTGATACTTACTTGATACAGCGCCCCCTGCCGTCTGTCCCGGCGCACTGCAGCCCCAGCGCTCCCTGTCGTCTGTCCCGGCGCACTGCAGGCACAGCGCCTCCTGCCGTCTGCACAGGCGCACTGCAGGCACAGCGCTGCGGCGGCGTTCGGTTCTGTTGAATGAAACTCGGCTGAATTCGGCTCCGTTCGGCTCTTGGTCTAAACTCGTTTCAGTTCGGCTCTTCGGCCGAACTCGGCACGATTGGGCTAAACTCGGTCATATTCGGCACATTGTCTAAAAGCGGCCAGTGTCGGCTACACTCGGCTGTTTTGGCCACACTCGGCTCTTCGGTTCAAGTCGGCTGTTTTCGGCTCCACTGCGCTCCTCGGGGAAACTCGGCTCTTTTCGGCCACACGCGGCTCTTCGGTGAAACTCGGCTGTTTCCGGCCACACTCGGCTCTTCGGCTCTTCGCAACTATTCGCCCCGGCTCGGCTCCCTCAGGGCGGGAAAGCGGCCGTGACAGGACCCCGGCACAGAGACCCGTTTACCCACATGCCTGTCACAAACCCGCCAAAATACGCTCGCCCGCGGCGCCGCTGAGACCACAGCGCGTGTCGGGTACAGCTAAAACGCCACAGAAAATCCCACTGGGGCCGCGCCGGCTTCGGTCTTACACGCAGGCAGCCCTGAAGACGGACTGGGGCCTTCAATTTACGCGCCATTTCTGCCCCCATCTCGAGAAGGTCAATTGAAAGTCCGCGACACCCGCGACTCGCCACTCCCAACGTGGCGGCCTCTCGGCGCAGGGCTGCAGTACCGCGCTCTGCCCACAAGGCGGCAGCACTGCCGCCCGCCCCAGCCGGGGGCGCAGCGCGCCTCGGGGCTGCGGGCAGCGAAGGCGGCAAAAAACAACAGGGGCGACCCCCGACAAAAACTGCTCGGAAATAAATGCCAAAAACCCGCCGCTTACCCGACATGACCCAAACAAGCCCCGTTGTTTTAAATTAGATTTAAATACATTTGATATTTCTATTTTTCGTATTTATATTCACATGCATATTTATAGTGGACATGGATGCAGTATGTCATTTATACACTATATTATGTCTATTCCTTATACTATATTGTGTCTATTCCTACTAATAATATTTATTTATCTTTTGTGGTTTTATAAATATCTTTATGTATTGATTCTATATTTATATTTTTTAAATTCTATTTCTATAACACTTTTATTATTTAAAATTAAAATCCCTTTCTAACTCAATACATACAAAAAACCTTTCTTTTACACTATATTGAAATATTTTTATAGTTATAGCTTGCATGACTATATTCAAATTTATATTTATAGTTTATATTGATGCATTACATTAATAACTATATATAATATGCACCTTATTCAAAACTATACGGGAATTATTTTTTAAATTATTTACCATATCTACTGCTACAACTTCTTTTTCCTTATATTTCTAATTTTTATATAAATCTTTACTGTGTTTACTATATATTTCTATACTTATATTTCTACCTTTATATTATTTGTATTTTTAATTTTTATACTAAAACCCCTGCTTTGGCAAAGAAAAAGCAAAAACATTCATTATTTTAAACTACCTAAATTTTTTTAAATATTTATATTTATCATAATATACAACAAATGATAGATATAGATAGATAGATAGATCACACCCATATTTATATCTATTTTATATCCATTTCCTATAATATTTTTAATAAGATATATACAGTATTACTTGTATTATATATTGTATCAATTTATGTTATTTTACATTTACAATTTATTATTAATTTTTTTTATATATCTGCATATAGTTGCAATACATTTATATATTTGTATTTTTGTTTGGGTCGTATTTACATTTATGTTCTCAATTCATATATCTATACACATACACAATACTCTACTATAATTAGAATGACTTATTGAAACATATAATGACTTAAGTTACATGTTAAATTTTAAAAATTGACCGAATATATAAAAATAAAATTGGCTCATTCCCATTGCTACACATCTATTTCTTTTGTTTCAATAGAGTTAGAGTCATGATTGTATATTTAAAATCCAATTCCTAAATGAAATGACAGAACAAACAGCACCAAATTCCCACCAATATCTTCTTAAAACATCAAGGAATCTCCAACAGCCAAACAAGTGTCAGCGAAAAAACAAAGAACACTCTTTACAATAACAATTCTCATCACGACAGAAAAATGGAACCAAAATAAAAGAAAATCCTATAGAAACACACACAGCAAATTACAAAAAGTGCTTAAAAAAAGTCAAACCAATCTACTAAACTCAAGACAGTGCCACTCATCCTCAACGTTACTAAAAAAAACCAAAAAAAAACAAAAAAAATTCTACAAAATTCTACCTCTACACTAACTCAAAGAATAAATCCTCTGTAAAAATAACGTTAAAACCTGAACTAATTAAAAAAACGGAAAAACATCTCAACCACTAAAAACTAAGAAATTAACTACCCAAATAAAGAAATACTTTAAAAACCCACCATATAAATACCCATGTTCCCAAAAAAAACCCCTGATAAACAATACTCAAATACATTAAAAGACAACAACAACAACAAAAGAAAATAAAGAAACCAACAACAAGAATAATACCAAAAAACAGATAAACTTAAATCTGCAACAAAAAAATTATTCCCAACTGAATAAACCCATAGTGCCTCAAGCGAT
This sequence comes from Ammospiza caudacuta, assembly GCF_027887145.1. Classification (NCBI taxonomy): domain Eukaryota; kingdom Metazoa; phylum Chordata; class Aves; order Passeriformes; family Passerellidae; genus Ammospiza; species Ammospiza caudacuta. The sequence continues at coordinate 333,551 of NC_080597.1, forward strand.
CAAAATAAAAATACCACCTAGAGACAAACACAAAGACTAAAGACAAACGTAACCATAAACCATGTCCCCCAAATTACCCGTAACCATAAAACATACACTACAATCGAACAAACCAAACACACAAAAGCCCTGGAAGACGATAAACACACATGCAATTACCGAGATTAAAAACCCGCGGCTATGAACGACACGACGCTCCCCCAAGCCCCCCAAAACAAACACTACACACTCACGCTAATAAAAGCCGCCGCAACAGAATTAAAATGCGAACCGCTGCTTCGCGCTACGACCCGTAAAAACCATTGCGCGCCCTTCTAAACATAATACCCAGGAAAAAAAAAAAAAAAAAAATCCGACTACAAAACCCAATCCAAAACAAACCTTTACCAGCCCTACCGGCACCGAGAACCGTGCCGCTCGGGAAGAACACCGCATCCCTTAGCGTACGCCCGCTGCAAACCGAACACAGCCACGCAATCAACGCCTCCAAAGCGCCTCCGAGCCGCGGCACCGCCGAGCTTTGAGCGGCCGAACCCCGCGCTCGCTGCCGGCCCCGGACGGAGCGCGGCTCCCGGCAGGGAAGCGGCTCCTGCGGCGGCTGCTCCGGCACGCGGGGCCGGCGCCGTCCCGGGGAGCCCCGCCCGCTGCCCCTGCCCGGCGGGGCCGGCACCGGGCCCGGGGCTCCCGGCGGCGCCCCGGCCCCGCGCCCGGAGCGGACGGAGCGGCCGGCACCGCCCGGGCCGGCGCAGCAGCGCCCGCGCCGCCTCCGCCGCCCTCGGCCGGCCCGGCCCGGCTCCCCTCGGCTCGCACCGGCGCGGCTCCGCCACCGCCGCCCTCGGCCGGCCCGGCCGCGCCGAATCCCCCGTGCGCCCCGGCAGCCGCCCGGGCCGTGCCGGCAGCGCTCCCGAGCGGGAACGTTCCGGGCCGGGCCGCGGGCACGACGAGCGCCCTCCGATGCAGCGGCACAGCCCCATTGCAGCCCTGCAAACGCTGCCGGAGCTGCGGCTCCCCGCAAGCCAACCCCGAAACCGACGCCGCAGGCGGGGCGCACCTCACTCCAACAAGGGCAAAGAAATGTGTTCTCCCCTCCAATTTCACCCCCTACGACAGCAGAAAAGAAGGGGCGCTCCTCAAATGAAAGCCTTCGACTGATGGCAAAGGGCGATTTCGACCTCCATTCAAACCCTTCAAAAGGAGGGACACAAGGGCTGGCCCCTCCATTTAAACCCGAGGGTGATGAAAATGTGGTGGCTGCCTTCAAATCAAACCCAGAATACCACAAGAATACTTTTCCCATTCCCCTTAGAATAGAACGCCGGGATTCCCTGTCACCCCAGGGATACCCCTAACAGCCTGGAAAAGGCAGCTTTTCCCGCAATCAACACCCTTAAAACCACAAGTCAAGAGGGATCCCCTCAGTTCAAACGCAGACAAAAAGAGAAGAGGAGCTGCTTCCTTCTCCTTAATCCCTTTTGTCTTCATAAGCTCCATTTTTGTTCCTGGGGATCCGGGGAGGGACCGGCAAGATGAAATTGCAAAGGGGAAGGAGAAAATTCCCCGCTCCAAACCCACACGGGCTCACCTGTTCGGCTGCTGCTCCCCGGCACAAAGATTCGTCCCTCGGCGCCTCCTTTAAGCGATGCTCCGCGGATCCAAGCGCGGATCCAGGTGTCCCCCCGACCCTGTGAGAAGCTCCCGCAGCCCTTCCACGAGACAGCGCCGGCAGCGCCCCATAAACCCCTCCACTCAGCAGCTCCGTGCAAAAGGGAGCCGAGGCAAAGCCTCCCCCTAAAGCAGCCTGGCCCCGGCAGGAGCCGGCCCCTCCTCATCCTCGCACTCACACCTGGGCTGCTCCGAGCCCCCATCATCCTCGCACTCACACCTGGGCTGCTCCGAGCCCCCATCATATATTTTTCATATTTATATTCGCATTTATATTTAGAATTTATATTACTGTATAATAAAAATTATATTATATATTGCATCTCTTCATGTTACTTACATAGATTTCTATTTCTATTCATAGTTTGGCATTATATCTTTTTATCTCTATATATTTATTATATATTTCTGTATGTCGATTTACATTTCTATAGTACTTCTATTATTTAAAATAAAACCCCTGCCTCTAACGAAATAAAAACAAAGACACCCCTTTATTTAAAACACATTTAAAATTTTAAAAATAATTTTGTTTGTCATAATTCTATTCACATCTAGATTTGTAATTTTCATTTGTTATATTTGTAGATATTATATATATTGGAGAGAATACCTTTTTATAGAATAATAGATATATTCTTTTGACACAATATATTTCTTTTACTTATATTTATATATATTAAATATTTATTGATATCGACATATATATGATATATTTGGATTTCTATTTCTATATTTTTTATTAAATCTCCAGCCTATACCCCAATAAAAGCCAAACAATCCCCAATGTATTTAAAGTATATTTAAACATAAATCCTGTCACAGCTGCATTGCACAGCAGTGCCCCAAGCTAATCTGACACTTGTTCATCTCCTGGACCTGAATCTGAACCCGCTCACCTTGATCGCACCTGGCAGAACCATTTTCGTACCTTTTTCTGGCATTTCTTGTTTTTGTTTTTTTTTCTTGAGTTTTTGTGGCCTTTATTGCCTCTCTTTCTTGCCTTGTTTCTTGGGGCTTTTACTCCCTTTTTCCTTGATTTTTTTCTGGCATTTGTTGGGGTTTTTTCTTCGTTTCTTCTTGCCCATCTTGGTGTTTTTTTCTGGTTTTATCTTGCCCCCTTGGGTTTTTTTTCTGTTTTTCTGGATTTTTCTTTGCCATTTTCTTTTGTTTCTATTTTTTTTTTTTTCTTGGATTTTTTTCTTCCCCATCTTGGTTTTTTGTTCTGATTTTATTTCTTGCCCATCTTGGGGTTTTTCCCTGGTCTGTTTTCAGGGATTTTTCTTGCCCATTTTGGGTTCTTTTCTGTTGTTTTTTTTCTGGGTTTTTCTTAGGGTTTTTTTCCGGTTTTTTTTCTGGGATTTTTCTCGCCCATCTTGGGGTTCTATTCTGGGCTTTTTCTTGCCCATCTTGGGGTTTTCTTCTGCGTTTTTTTCTTGCCCATCTTGTTGTTGTTGTTGTTTGGGGTTTTTTGTTTGTTTTTGGTTTTGTTTTTTTTTTTTTCCTATTTTTTTTCTGTGGGTTTGGTTTTTTTTTTTTTTTTTTTTTTTTTTTTTTTTTTTTATGTCTTCCTTCCTTCCTCCCTGCCTGTCCTTCCTTCTTTCTTCCTTTCAGTTCCTTTCCTTATTATCTTTTTTTCTTTTTCTTCCTTTCTTTCCCTGTATTTCTAATCTTGGTTTTCCTTTCTAGCTTTAGAATAAAAAAGCAGCAGTAGTAACTTTCAGGCTACCTGGGAGTAAAAAAACTCCAAAACGAAAATGATTGAAAGAAAACTATTTATTCCCTGGGAGCCTGAAATTTTCTACTGCTGCACGTGACACAGAGCTTTTTATTCCTTCTTATAGATAGTTGATATTTGATACTCACTTTATACAGCGCCCCCTGCCGTCTGCACCGGCGCACTGCGGGCAGAGCGCTGCGGCGTCGTTCGGTTCTGTTGAAATAAACTCGGCTAAATTAGGCTTGGTTCGGCTTAGGTCTAAAATCGTTTCGGTTCGGCTTTTCGTCTAAATTCGGCTTTTCCGGCTCTTCGGCTGAACTCGGCCCGGTTGGGCTAAAGTCGGTCATATTCGGCTCTTTGTCTAAATGCGGCCAATGTCGGCTGTGTTCGGCTACACTCGGCTCTTCGTCTCAAGTCGGCTGTGTTCGGCTACACTCGGCTCTTCGTCTCAAGTCGGCTGCGTTCGGCTACACTCGGCTCTTCGTCTCAAGTCGGCTGTGTTCGCCTACACTCGGCTCTTCGGCTCTTCGGAACTATTCGCCCCGGCTCGGCTCCCTCAGGGCGGGAAGGCGGACGTGACAGGACCCCGGCACAGCGAGGCGTTTAACCCACATGCCTGTCACAAACCCGCCGAAATACGCCCGCCCGCGCCGCCGCTGAGACCACAGCATGTGTCGGGTACACTTGAAACGCCACAGAAAATACCACCGGGGCCGCGCCGGGGTCGGTATTCCATGCAGGCAGTCCACTGACACCCACCCCGGTCCTCCACTTCCCCGCCCTTTTCGCCGCCCTCTTGAGAAGGTCAATTGAAAGTCCGCGACATCCGCGACTCGCCACTCCCAAGGTGGCGGCCTCTCGGCGCAGGGCTGCAGTACCGCGCTCTGCCCACAAGGCGGCAGCACTGCCGCCCGCCCCAGCCGGGGCCGCAGCGCGCCTCGGGGCTGCGGGCAGCGAAGGCGGCAAAAAACAACAGGGGCGACCCCCGCCGAAAACTGCTCTGAAATAAATGCCCCAAAACAACCGGGAAGAGGAAAAAAAACTTCTGCCTCTAATCTAATAGGATAATACAAAACAAAACCCCAACAATTTCTTTAAAAAAAAAAATTACATCTTTTAAAAAATTTTTTTTTCATATTAATATTCACATTTCTATTTAATAATGTATATTGATGTACACTGTCCATTTATACATTTGTTTTTATGAATACATTTCTATTCCATATTGCATATATCCCTAAAACTTAAATTTATTTTTATATTTTTATACATATTTTTACATAGTAAGTATATATTTCTGTTAGGATTTTTACTTCTGTAACACTCACAGTACTCAAAATAAAACCCCTGCCTCTACCCCATACATGGCAAAAAAAAAAAACCCTTTCATTTCAACTGTATTTGAATTAAAAAAAAAAAAATTTCAAATTTATATTTAAAATGTTTACTGATGTATGATCGATTTTGCATTCATATTTAGCGATTTATTTATAAATTTATATTCTATGTTACATGTGTTCCTATTACTTATATTTTTATATACTTTTACTCATATCTTTATATATTTATTATATCTTTCTGTGTTAGGATTTTTACATCTGTAACACTTACATTATTTAAAATAAAAACCCTGCCTCTACCCACATTAAAGCCAAAAAGAACCTCAGTCTTCTCAACTGCATTTAAATATTTTTTAAAATTCAATTTTCCAGGTTGATATTCACTTTTACATTTAAAATGTATACTAATGTATACTCTTATTTGTATTCTCCATTACATCTCTTCCTATTATTTATATTTACTTATATTTTGTGTTTATATATATATATCTCGATTTAATATCTCAATATTAAGAAATATGTAACATTAATATCTACATTCATATTATTTAAAATGAAAACCCTGCCTCTAACCCAATAATAAAAAAGACCCCAACCCTTTCTTTTAAAAAATATTTAAATAGGTTTTATCCTTATGTCTGATTTTTATATTCGTATTTGTATTTATAATAATGTATATTAATGTCTATTGCTTACTTATACATTTATCTTTACCAATGTCAAGTTATAAATAAATTTACATTCTATACTACATCTGATGCGAGTAGTTATTTATATATTTTTATACATTGATTAAATATTTCTGCGTCAAGATTTTTACTTCTCTAACACTTATAATATTCAAAATCAAACCCCTGCCTCTACTTCAATAAAAGCCAAAACATTCCCTTTCTTTTAAACTATATTTACATATTTTTATATTTATATTCCCGTATAATGTTATTTATATTCTGTACTACAACTCTTCATATTACTTACATATATTTATATATACATTTATATTCATGCTTTAGCAATTTCTCTTTATATATTTATTATATATTTCTATCTTAAGATCCACATTTCTATATTACTTATATTATTTAAAATAAAACTCCTGCCTCTAACCAAATAAAAACCAACGACACCCCTTTATTTGAACCAGGTTTAAAATTTAGGAAGTAAATTAATTTTTCAAAATTAGAATGATATTTATATGGATATTTTTATTTATTTTATTCATAGATATTATATATATTAGAGAGAATACCTTCTAATAGAATCATAGATATATATTTTCTGTATTATATATATTTTTTTACTTCTATTTATTTAAATTAAATATGTATAGATATTTGTATTTCTATATATATTTGTATATCTGAATTTATATTTTATTTCTATCATTTATTTAAAAACCCCAGCCTATAACCTAATAAAACCCCCAATTTACTTTTACTCTATTTAAATATTTTTATTTTTACAATCTATATTTATATATCTTTGTATATATATATATACACATAAAAAATAGACTATCATTTACCGATATGATAATATGTTCCAATTATATACCATGTATTATAGTTTTATGTATGTATCTGTTATCTATATTTATGTTTACCACTCTAATTTTAGATTTATTTTTAAATTCATATTTATTGCTATTTTCATCTCTATATTAAACCATACAAGTTCACTAACCCGACACACCGGAGCCACAACGATACCGTACCTTTGTCAGCGCCGGCACGCAGCACACGCCCGTCCCGTCGCAGCACATCAGAACAAAACCTATCTCTATCACTAACGGAACAAACATCCCACAACGTCACTGAACCCCAATAAAAACTCAAATAAACCTAACTGTAAATCAATTTTAAATCCCACTATAAAGTAGCCCAAAACCTCTGCACATGCTCATCATAAACTTCCTCCTAAACCAGTATCTCAAAAACCCCAAAAAAACTCAAATACACCTTGAAAATGACACAACTGCTAATAAAAACAAACACCCATTAAAAATTAAATCAAACCAACTCACGAGACTCAAAACTGTACAACTGACCCTGAACATTACTAAAAAAAGTCCCCAAAGCTCTACCTTTATGCTCATGCACAAATAACAACCTATCATCTATACAAGTTATTTGAAAAAATTAAAAAAAATAATTAAAACCATGAAAATAAAAAATCTAAACTATTAAAATACTAAAAAATATCACTGCCTAAATTAAAAAACGTATTGCCTATAAAAACCCACCATATAAATGCCCCTGTCCCAAGAAATAAAAACAAAAAAACTATCGAACCAGAAAGAAATCACAACTTAGGAACACCAAAACCAGAGCGTTCAAGAAGTCACACCACATCCCTTATCATACACCAACTACAAACAACAGAAAACAATACAAGGAATTCTTAAAAACCACCTTATGACCACTACATTGAAAAACATTTCAAAAATTAAAAACTGCATCTAACAAAAGCCATCTAATAAATTCACACCCAAAACTCCAGCAGCCCAGCTGGCCCTACCAAAGCTCTATGTTTATGCATACAACAAACAAAACCAAAATCCCAGTAATACCCATCAGAACTCTATGAAAGAATCCTATTGAAATTAATCCTGCCTCAAATACAAACCAACCCATCCAGAAAGTCAGCTTCACTCAAAAAACAATTTACACAGAGTTAATAATACCAAGAAATAAAACAACACACCATATACCACCAATGAATATCATAGTGAAGGAAAAAAAAAAAAACCACTACATTTTTTTCTTTTTGTTTTTTAAGCTAACTTCTTTTATTAGCTAGAAGAAAAGATTTTGCCAGGACTGCAACAACAACAACAACTTCTTTTTCTTCTTCTCCTTCTAAAATGTCCCTTCTCACTCCCAAATTCCTTTCAACTCCTGAGTTTACATCCAAGCAAAAAGCAAAATTCGTGCACTCGTGCGTCCGATGCTCCTGTCAGGTTCTCTGTTTCCCTCCACATCTTCTTACACTTTCAGTCCTCACGCTGTCCCGCCGTGATGAGTCTGACAGAAGAATTGGCACAAGTTAACAGAGCATTTCCCTCCCTCCCTGCCTCTGCTTTCCTCAGCGCATTTCAATCCATCCCAGGCCTGCAACGATGCCCGCTCACCCCAAAGCTCACAGCAAGCACGCAGCAGCTCAGGCTCACTCGGCTCAGGGGCTCTGTGCCTTGGATAGCCGAGGAAACTTCTGATGAGCCTCCGTTCCAATAAACTGGAATGCAAACTCACCTCCATCTCAGAGCCTCAGTGACCTCGCCCAGCCCCTTCATGACTTGCAGGCACAAGGATGCAAAGCAGCTTTTTGTCTTTTCTCTTGAGTGCCAATGGGTCAAATATGTCGGCTTTGACATCACTGATTACCCTCTCTTTGAAGTCTCCCAAGGACACTTTTAAAGAAAAGACAGAAGACTGCTGGTACATCCAAGTGGGATCAGGAGGAAAGCAGCAAGGATCCCTGCCACCCTGTGACAAGGCACACGGCTGCAGAGCCCCAGAGCCTGCAGGCCCTGCAGCTGCCACACGGATGGACCTGGTTCCCTCCCCGGGTGCCCAGGGGGAAACCTGAGGGCAGGCGTCCTCCCCGAGGGTGCACCCGGAGCCCCGGGCAGGGATGGAGTCGCCGGCTGCTCTCTGGGGACGAGACCCTCCCTGCAGGCGACGCTGCCTCGTCCTCTCCCTCCCCGTGGGACAGGGACCTCCAGGCTCTGCCACCAGCCTCCTTCCGTCAGCGTCCAGGTGCTGTGTCACAGCCACAGGGGTCAGTTCGTGGTGAGTACCGATGGCACGCAAATGGCAGCCCGAGGAAATCGTCTTCTGGGCTCTAAGTGGTTGGGACAGGGTCTGATTTTCTGTTTTGTATCTGTATGATGATTAGTACAACAGGGCTCTGATGGATGACGTGGCAACACAGAATTAAAAACCCCTCGATAGGATTACATCGACTTCTAGGAAAAGACAAAAGCTTAGGACCCTTCCGAAATCTACTTTTAATCCAAAGCACGGGGCTTGTCAGCATGCTGCACCTTCCAGCTTTTCAAAGCAGCTTACCTCTGAAGACCAGCAAACACTGATTTCTACAGAAACAACGGGCAACCCCCAGGCTAACCTCAGCACTACTGTTTAATAGGGGACCTGCCAGCGTGCCAGTCCAGCTTCAAGTGTGCTTTACTTCAGTCTAACATCCCCATAAAATTCTTCTCACATCTTCCAACCCTGAAATCTTATTTTCCCCTAAAGCTTCTCTTCATTAGCAATTTCCAAGTAACATGGTATTTTTACAACATTCAAAAATGTCATGCTGGACTGTGCTACAGAGTAATCTGCAAATATAAGCTTAGCAAAGTTTGAATTGCCTTGTCCAGAGAAAAAACCTACAAGTGAACACCTACACCTGCCTACAAAGAGCTAACAAGCCCCTGGCAGCTGCCAGCATCAAAGCACAGCGGATGTTTCTAATACAGGGTAAGGATAACAATATCACCTCCTGCTCTCTCCAGCTTCTTTTCCCTGCAGTCGTATTTTGCTTCTTAGGATTTTTTTAGTCTCTGCATCTTCTTGGACAGCACCGAGCCCGACGGCAAGGAGACGAGAGTCTTTCCCTGCCGTGCGGAGAGAACCAGGAAAACAGTTAAAGTAAGAACAGGGCAGTTTGAAATTCATACTTGCAACGAGAAGCAGCGCCTAACCAACAGAACAAAAGGAAACAAACCATGATACCTGCCTGGGGACAGAAGACATATAAACTCTCCAGGATTTACAATTCCAGCGACCAACCCCTTCAGGACAGCAGCCAAGTGTCCCATGGGGTGGTGCTGCACCAAAGAACCATCTGAGAGGTTCCAAAGAGTGAAATGCACAATATTTTGCAAAGACAAAAAATCTTGCAAAATAACAAAAATACAATAGATGTAAACTACAGGGCAAGAGTACAAGTGTTACCTTTGGGAGCTGGAACCATCCAGGTGAGCACCTGATAACTGGATCCTCACCAGAGTTTGAGCCCTTCAGGACACAGAAGGGTTTTCCCCAGGAATTTCACAGACTGAGTTTGGACAGAAGCACGCTCGCCGGATCCTCAGAAACGTCGCCCATTCTCCAGGCGTCTGGAGAGAACTGCAAATGGCTCTCACGCAGTTTGAGCTAGTTCTGTAAGGTCTCAGGGGGAATTTCACCAGATGCAACCAAATTGGGCAACTCCCAGTGGGACAGAAGGAACCCAAAGCTTGGGTTCGCAGAGCTGCAGCAAATACCGAGGAAACAAACAAAACAGCATCAAAAATAATAAACCATCCTTCTTTTTTCTCTTGCTTTTGTTTTTTTCTTATTCAGATCAGCACAGCAATTAAAGAGAAGGTGAAAAACTCACCATTACTGAACATTTCATCACCTGTAAGCTGAGCATCCTTAGCATAGAGGACTCCAAAGTTAAAATTCACCCATCCCTGGGAAAGAAAACCAAATATCGTATGATAAACAGTCAAACAGCAGACATAAAAATTTGTTTCCTCTAAGGACTTTCAGGTACGTATGTATCTTTGCATTACACATGAGAACATACACTTTAGACCATCACCTAATACATAATAATTTACCTTTAAATTTTGATAGTATAGCATGAATTTTTTACTTAAATTGGTGATCTATTATTATTCAGTTGGTGCCTAAAAGTATTTCTGCTGTCACGTTCAAAAAAACATGAATTTTTTTTTTACTGTAAGGAGCAATTGATTTCAAAGTCATCACAAGCCCATCAAAACACAAAGCTCTGTTCACTGGACGGCTCTGTGAGCTAGAAGTAGTTAGGCTTCTACTTCCCTCTTGTTCTTCCACAACCAATAAATCCTGTCAACAAAACCAGGATCTTTAGCCCACTGCTGTGAAAGATTCTACAAGGATGATGGCTTGATTTGTGTTTAGAAGTTTTGATTTGAAATGGCCAGACCAATGGATAAAGACAGTGTAAGTAGTATTACACATTACTATTATTATTATGTCTATTATTATTTTTACTAGTACTACTACTATTATTATCACCTGCTACTGGAAGAAACAAACCAGTAGTACCTATACTTAATTACTTTTATTTCCAGAAAATAATAAAGAAAAAGAACCAAACCAAAACAAGTCACTTCCTACCTTTTATATCAAGGGATGAAAAATTTCTCTTGGGCTCTTCTCCAATTTATCAAGACTCACAGCACTGAAAGGCAAACAAAACAGTGCTTTATAGAAGGCCAAGTGCACATTGCAAGGCTGAGCCACCAACTGATTGCAGTGACAGCAGTTACAACACGAATCGTTCCCAGAGCCTCTGTTCCATGGAATGTTCTGTGGAACTGCCATTTCTTTCCCAAAATACTAACTTCCAACACTTCCTAAACGTATTTGGTATTTTAAAACAACAGAAGTTAGTGAGACTCTGTGTGGAGGTCAGGTTTAAATTTATTTCCTTCTAAAGCACAGAGCTCTGTTCCATCACCCTTCCCTTCGGCTCTACGCTGCATCATGGTGAGCATTTGAGGAGGGCTCAAGAACCAATTCTATTTCTCTCTTTTTCTAGCTCTCTCTATTCTTAAATCATTCCAGACAAGTCCAATGAAAAATGACAAGTTCAGCATCAAAGTCACACTTTTTCCCTTTGTCTGCTCAAGAACAGGCTCTAAATCCACTTCTTGCTGCCTTCAACGATTAAGACTTGCAAAACCATTCTTACATGTTTTACAGCTTTATCATAAAACCCACAGAACGCAAGCTCTCAATTACAGGAAAAGGTAATTCACAGGCAAATATCTAAAGGGATCACTTATTTGTAAATACATACCTTGATAGAGATCGCACTGAGAACCTTTCTGTGGGACTCTAAGGGACGCATGCTTTCTGAGCACCCTATAAACAAGAAAAGCTAGGATATATTACAGGACATCCCCACTTTTTCTACATATTCAAATAGGATTTTTAATAAAAACAATTCAGTTAAAAAAGAAGGAAGAAAATCAAGGTACTTTTACTCAGCTATATTTACTCCCGATTTAGAGAAAAAAAAAAGTCACGGGTGCTGCAAAGAAAAAAAAAGTGAACCATAAACGCCTACAGTAGAATTTTAAAACAAATGCTTGGATAAAAGAATCTTTTGGAACGGGAAGTAGAGAAAAAGTGAAACCACTATCAGACCTGCCACTTTTCTCACCATTGTACAAGAACATCCTAAAAGCAGTATAAAGTCACTGCCTAAAACCGGTCATGGGATGTAACCAAGAACAATTTAGGCATTTGCTAATCTAGACAGAAACCTTTTCTGGATGCTAGTGTCAAATCACAAGTTTTGTCTTTCAGAAGCTCGACAATGCTGGAAAGCATTTTCCCTGGGGCTCGGGAGGGCAGGGGCGGAAGCGGGGGTGAGTTTGCAGCTCGCACCTGGGCCATCCGAAGGGTACAGCCCGCCGGCTCCCCGCGCTGGGCATTCTCCCGGCCATCTCGGGCTTTACCGCTCAGCGCCGCTCCGTCCGTTTCCACGGCGGAAAGAGCCACGAGCACTAACGCGGGCAGCAGCCCCGTCACGCCGCCGATGTCGCAGCGCTCCCTGCTCGCAACGCCCGACACGCGGCGGAGCCGCCTCCGCCCGCAGCACCGGCAGCAGCCCGAGGGAGACGGCTGCGGCTCGGGGGCTCCTCCGGCGCCTCCGCCAGCCCGAGGGCGGCCGCCCCACCGGGACCGCGGCAGCGCCCGGCGCCGCTCGCCCGCGGCGGCTCCTGCAGCTCCCGGCCCGCGGCAGCAAAGCACCGCCTCGCCCTCCGCCATCGGCGGGCGGCAGCGCCCCCGCCCCCGGCACCGCTGAGTGAGGCCGACGAACCGGGCGGACGCTCCTTCCGCGCTCCTCAGCTCCACGCGGGCGCCCACACGGAGCCTTCGCCCCTCCAGCGTCGCCGTCCCGCGCGGGAGAGGCGCCGCCAGCTGCCCGCGCACAGCCCCGCGCGGCCGCCTGGCACGCCAGCCACTCATGGGCCGCGTCAGCCGTTGCGTCACACGCCGCGCCGGCAGCACGGCCTGCCGGGAGTTGTAGTCTCGGGCTGACAGCCACGGCGCCCTCCCGCGCCACCGGGAGCTGCAAAAATCCCTCCCGGGCATCAAACGGCTCCTTCGCCCCAGGGCGGGGAAGGACCCGAGGCAGCACCGCTCCTCCCGAATGCCCTCTCTTTTTCCCTCCAACTCTTTTTTCTTTTTTCACTCTGGTTTTCAACCCTTCCCCTCCCTCTTGCTCTCCTGCTTCCTTTCCTTTCCTTTCCTTTCCTTTCCTTTCCTTTCCTTTCCTTTCCTTTCCTTTCCTTTCCTTTCCTTTCCTTTCCTTTCCCTTTCTTGTATTTCTGATCTTGGTTTATCTTTCTAGCTTTAGAATAAAACAGCAGCAGTAGAAACTGTCAGGATACCTGGGAGTAAAAAAAAAACTCCAAAACGAAAATGATTTAAAGAAAACTATTTATTCCCTGGGAGCCTGAAATTTTCTACTGCTGCACGTGACATAGAGCTTTTAATCCCTTCTTATAGATAGTTGATATTTGATACTTACTTGATACAGCGCCCCCTGCCGTCTGTCCCGGCGCACTGCAGCCCCAGCGCTCCCTGTCGTCTGTCCCGGCGCACTGCAGGCACAGCGCCTCCTGCCGTCTGCACAGGCGCACTGCAGGCACAGCGCTGCGGCGGCGTTCGGTTCTGTTGAATGAAACTCGGCTGAATTCGGCTCCGTTCGGCTCTTGGTCTAAACTCGTTTCAGTTCGGCTCTTCGGCCGAACTCGGCACGATTGGGCTAAACTCGGTCATATTCGGCACATTGTCTAAAAGCGGCCAGTGTCGGCTACACTCGGCTGTTTTGGCCACACTCGGCTCTTCGGTTCAAGTCGGCTGTTTTCGGCTCCACTGCGCTCCTCGGGGAAACTCGGCTCTTTTCGGCCACACGCGGCTCTTCGGTGAAACTCGGCTGTTTCCGGCCACACTCGGCTCTTCGGCTCTTCGCAACTATTCGCCCCGGCTCGGCTCCCTCAGGGCGGGAAAGCGGCCGTGACAGGACCCCGGCACAGAGACCCGTTTACCCACATGCCTGTCACAAACCCGCCAAAATACGCTCGCCCGCGGCGCCGCTGAGACCACAGCGCGTGTCGGGTACAGCTAAAACGCCACAGAAAATCCCACTGGGGCCGCGCCGGCTTCGGTCTTACACGCAGGCAGCCCTGAAGACGGACTGGGGCCTTCAATTTACGCGCCATTTCTGCCCCCATCTCGAGAAGGTCAATTGAAAGTCCGCGACACCCGCGACTCGCCACTCCCAACGTGGCGGCCTCTCGGCGCAGGGCTGCAGTACCGCGCTCTGCCCACAAGGCGGCAGCACTGCCGCCCGCCCCAGCCGGGGCCGCAGCGCGCCTCGGGGCTGCGGGCAGCGAAGGCGGCAAAAAACAACAGGGGCGACCCCCGACAAAAACTGCTCGGAAATAAATGCCAAAAACCCGCCGCTTACCCGACATGACCCAAACAAGCCCCGTTGTTTTAAATTAGATTTAAATACATTTGATATTTCTATTTTTCGTATTTATATTCACATGCATATTTATAGTGGACATGGATGCAGTATGTCATTTATACACTATATTATGTCTATTCCTTATACTATATTGTGTCTATTCCTACTAATAATATTTATTTATCTTTTGTGGTTTTATAAATATCTTTATGTATTGATTCTATATTTATATTTTTTAAATTCTATTTCTATAACACTTTTATTATTTAAAATTAAAATCCCTTTCTAACTCAATACATACAAAAAACCTTTCTTTTACACTATATTGAAATATTTTTATAGTTATAGCTTGCATGACTATATTCAAATTTATATTTATAGTTTATATTGATGCATTACATTAATAACTATATATAATATGCACCTTATTCAAAACTATACGGGAATTATTTTTTAAATTATTTACCATATCTACTGCTACAACTTCTTTTTCCTTATATTTCTAATTTTTATATAAATCTTTACTGTGTTTACTATATATTTCTATACTTATATTTCTACCTTTATATTATTTGTATTTTTAATTTTTATACTAAAACCCCTGCTTTGGCAAAGAAAAAGCAAAAACATTCATTATTTTAAACTACCTAAATTTTTTTAAATATTTATATTTATCATAATATACAACAAATGATAGATATAGATAGATAGATAGATCACACCCATATTTATATCTATTTTATATCCATTTCCTATAATATTTTTAATAAGATATATACAGTATTACTTGTATTATATATTGTATCAATTTATGTTATTTTACATTTACAATTTATTATTAATTTTTTTTATATATCTGCATATAGTTGCAATACATTTATATATTTGTATTTTTGTTTGGGTCGTATTTACATTTATGTTCTCAATTCATATATCTATACACATACACAATACTCTACTATAATTAGAATGACTTATTGAAACATATAATGACTTAAGTTACATGTTAAATTTTAAAAATTGACCGAATATATAAAAATAAAATTGGCTCATTCCCATTGCTACACATCTATTTCTTTTGTTTCAATAGAGTTAGAGTCATGATTGTATATTTAAAATCCAATTCCTAAATGAAATGACAGAACAAACAGCACCAAATTCCCACCAATATCTTCCAAAAACATCAAGGAATCTCCAACAGCCAAACAAGTGTCAGCGAAAAAACAAAGAACACTCTTTACAATAACAATTCTCATCACGACAGAAAAATGGAACCAAAATAAAAGAAAATCCTATAGAAACACACACAGCAAATTACAAAAAGTGCTTAAAAAAAGTCAAACCAATCTACTAAACTCAAGACAGTGCCACTCATCCTCAACGTTACTAAAAAAAACCAAAAAAAACCAAAAAAAATTCTACAAAATTCTACCTCTACACTAACTCAAAGAATAAATCCTCTGTAAAAATAACGTTAAAACCTGAACTAATTAAAAAAACGGAAAAACATCTCAACCACTAAAAACTAAGAAATTAACTACCCAAATAAAGAAATACTTTAAAAACCCACCATATAAATACCCATGTTCCCAAAAAAAAACCCCTGATAAACAATACTCAAATACATTAAAAGACAACAACAACAACAAAAGAAAATAAAGAAACCAACAACAAGAATAATACCAAAAAACAGATAAACTTAAATCTGCAACAAAAAAATTATTCCCAACTGAATAAACCCATAGTGCCTCAAGCGATCAAAATAAAAATACCACCTAGAGACAAACACAAAGACTAAAGACAAACGTAACCATAAACCATGTCCCCCAAATTACCCGTAACCATAAAACATACACTACAATCGAACAAACCAAACACACAAAAGCCCTGGAAGACGATAAACACACATGCAATTACCGAGATTAAAAACCCGCGGCTATGAACGACACGACGCTCCCCCAAGCCCCCCAAAACAAACACTACACACTCACGCTAATAAAAGCCGCCGCAACAGAATTAAAATGCGAACCGCTGCTTCGCGCTACGACCCGTAAAAACCATTGCGCGCCCTTCTAAACATAATACCCAGGAAAAAAAAAAAAAAAAAAATCCGACTACAAAACCCAATCCAAAACAAACCTTTACCAGCCCTACCGGCACCGAGAACCGTGCCGCTCGGGAAGAACACCGCATCCCTTAGCGTACGCCCGCTGCAAACCGAACACAGCCACGCAATCAACGCCTCCAAAGCGCCTCCGAGCCGCGGCACCGCCGAGCTTTGAGCGGCCGAACCCCGCGCTCGCTGCCGGCCCCGGACGGAGCGCGGCTCCCGGCAAGGAAGCGGCTCCTGCGGCGGCTGCTCCGGCACGCGGGGCCGGCGCCGTCCCGGGGAGCCCCGCCCGCTGCCCCTGCCCGGCGGGGCCGGCACCGGGCCCGGGGCTCCCGGCGGCGCCCCGGCCCCGCGCCCGGAGCGGACGGAGCGGCCGGCACCGCCCGGGCCGGCGCAGCAGCGCCCGCGCCGCCTCCGCCGCCCTCGGCCGGCCCGGCCCGGCTCCCCTCGGCTCGCACCGGCGCGGCTCCGCCACCGCCGCCCTCGGCCGGCCCGGCCGCGCCGAATCCCCCGTGCGCCCCGGCAGCCGCCCGGGCCGTGCCGGCAGCGCTCCCGAGCGGGAACGTTCCGGGCCGGGCCGCGGGCACGACGAGCGCCCTCCGATGCAGCGGCACAGCCCCATTGCAGCCCTGGAAACGCTGCCGGAGCTGCGGCTCCCCGCAAGCCAACCCCGAAACCGACGCCGCAGGCGGGGCGCACCTCACTCCAACAAGGGCAAAGAAATGTGTTCTCCCCTCCAATTTCACCCCCTACGACAGCAGAAAAGAAGGGGCGCTCCTCAAATGAAAGCCTTCGACTGATGGCAAAGGGCGATTTCGACCTCCATTCAAACCCTTCAAAAGGAGGGACACAAGGGCTGCCCCCTCCATTTAAACCCGAGGGTGATGAAAATGTGGTGGCTGCCTTCAAATCAAACCCAGAATACCACAAGAATACTTTTCCCATTCCCCTTAGAATAGAACGCCGGGATTCCCTGTCACCCCAGGGATACCCCTAACAGCCTGGAAAAGGCAGCTTTTCCCGCAATCAACACCCTTAAAACCACAAGTCAAGAGGGATCCCCTCAGTTCAAACGCAGACAAAAAGAGAAGAGGAGCTGCTTCCTTCTCCTTAATCCCTTTTGTCTTCATAAGCTCCATTTTCGTTCCTGGGGATCCGGGGAGGGACCGGCAAGATGAAATTGCAAAGGGGAAGGAGAAAATTCCCCGCTCCAAACCCACACGGGCTCACCTGTTCGGCTGCTGCTCCCCGGCACAAAGATTCGTCCCTCGGCGCCTCCTTTAAGCGATGCTCCGCGGATCCAGGCGCGGATCCAGGTGTCCCCCCGACCCTGTGAGAAGCTCCCGCAGCCCTTCCACGAGACAGCGCCGGCAGCGCCCCATAAACCCCTCCACTCAGCAGCTCCGTGCAAAAGGGAGCCGAGGCAAAGCCTCCCCCTAAAGCAGCCTGGCCCCGGCAGGAGCCGGCCCCTCCTCATCCTCGCACTCACACCTGGGCTGCTCCGAGCCCCCATCATCCTCGCACTCACACCTGGGCTGCTCCGAGCCCCCATCATATATTTTTCATATTTATATTCGCATTTATATTTAGAATTTATATTACTGTATAATAAAAATTATATTATATATTGCATCTCTTCATGTTACTTACATAGATTTCTATTTCTATTCATAGTTTGGCATTATATCTTTTTATCTCTATATATTTATTATATATTTCTGTATGTCGATTTACATTTCTATAGTACTTCTATTATTTAAAATAAAACCCCTGCCTCTAACGAAATAAAAACAAAGACACCCCTTTATTTAAAACACATTTAAAATTTTAAAAATAATTTTGTTTGTCATAATTCTATTCACATCTAGATTTGTAATTTTCATTTGTTATATTTGTAGATATTATATATATTGGAGAGAATACCTTTTTATAGAATAATAGATATATTCTTTTGACACAATATATTTCTTTTACTTATATTTATATATATTAAATATTTATTGATATCGACATATATATGATATATTTGGATTTCTATTTCTATATTTTTTATTAAATCTCCAGCCTATACCCCAATAAAAGCCAAACAATCCCCAATGTATTTAAAGTATATTTAAACATAAATCCTGTCACAGCTGCATTGCACAGCAGTGCCCCAAGCTAATCTGACACTTGTTCATCTCCTGGACCTGAATCTGAACCCGCTCACCTTGATCGCACCTGGCAGAACCATTTTCGTACCTTTTTCTGGCATTTCTTGTTTTTGTTTTTTTTTCTTGAGTTTTTGTGGCCTTTATTGCCTCTCTTTCTTGCCTTGTTTCTTGGGGCTTTTACTCCCTTTTTCCTTGATTTTTTTCTGGCATTTGTTGGGGTTTTTTCTTCGTTTCTTCTTGCCCATCTTGGTGTTTTTTTCTGGTTTTATCTTGCCCCCTTGGGTTTTTTTTCTGTTTTTCTGGATTTTTCTTTGCCATTTTCTTTTGTTTCTATTTTTTTTTTTTTCTTGGATTTTTTTCTTCCCCATCTTGGTTTTTTGTTCTGATTTTATTTCTTGCCCATCTTGGGGTTTTTCCCTGGTCTGTTTTCAGGGATTTTTCTTGCCCATTTTGGGTTCTTTTCTGTTGTTTTTTTTCTGGGTTTTTCTTAGGGTTTTTTTCCGGTTTTTTTTCTGGGATTTTTCTCGCCCATCTTGGGGTTCTATTCTGGGCTTTTTCTTGCCCATCTTGGGGTTTTCTTCTGCGTTTTTTTCTTGCCCATCTTGTTGTTGTTGTTGTTTGGGGTTTTTTGTTTGTTTTTGGTTTTGGTTTTCTTTTTTCCTATTTTTTTTCTGTGGGTTTTTTTTTTTTTTTTTTTTTTTTTTTTTTTTTTTTTTTTTTTATGTCTTCCTTCCTTCCTCCCTGCCTGTCCTTCCTTCTTTCTTCCTTTCAGTTCCTTTCCTTATTATCTTTTTTTCTTTTTCTTCCTTTCTTTCCCTGTATTTCTAATCTTGGTTTTCCTTTCTAGCTTTAGAATAAAAAAGCAGCAGTAGTAACTTTCAGGCTACCTGGGAGTAAAAAAACTCCAAAACGAAAATGATTGAAAGAAAACTATTTATTCCCTGGGAGCCTGAAATTTTCTACTGCTGCACGTGACACAGAGCTTTTTATTCCTTCTTATAGATAGTTGATATTTGATACTCACTTTATACAGCGCCCCCTGCCGTCTGCACCGGCGCACTGCGGGCAGAGCGCTGCGGCGTCGTTCGGTTCTGTTGAAATAAACTCGGCTAAATTAGGCTTGGTTCGGCTTAGGTCTAAAATCGTTTCGGTTCGGCTTTTCGTCTAAATTCGGCTTTTCCGGCTCTTCGGCTGAACTCGGCCCGGTTGGGCTAAAGTCGGTCATATTCGGCTCTTTGTCTAAATGCGGCCAATGTCGGCTGTGTTCGGCTACACTCGGCTCTTCGTCTCAAGTCGGCTGTGTTCGGCAACACTCGGCTCTTCGTCTCAAGTCGGCTGCGTTCGGCTACACTCGGCTCTTCGTCTCAAGTCGGCTGTGTTCGCCTACACTCGGCTCTTCGGCTCTTCGGAACTATTCGGCCCGGCTCGGCTCCCTCAGGGCGGGAAGGCGGACGTGACAGGACCCCGGCACAGCGAGGCGTTTAACCCACATGCCTGTCACAAACCCGCCGAAATACGCCCGCCCGCGCCGCCGCTGAGACCACAGCATGTGTCGGGTACACTTGAAACGCCACAGAAAATACCACCGGGGCCGCGCCGGGGTCGGTATTCCATGCAGGCAGTCCACTGACACCCACCCCGGTCCTCCACTTCCCCGCCCTTTTCGCCGCCCTCTTGAGAAGGTCAATTGAAAGTCCGCGACACCCGCGACTCGCCGCTCCCAAGATGGCAGCCCTCTCGGCGCAGGGCTGCAGTACCGCGCTCTGCCCACAAGGCGGCAGCACTGCCGCCCGCCCCAGCCGGGGCCGCAGCGCGCCTCGGGGCTGCGGGCAGCGAAGGCGGCAAAAAACAACAGGGGCGACCCCCGCCGAAAACTGCTCTGAAATAAATGCCACAAAACAACCGGGAAGAGGAAAAAAAACTTCTGCCTCTAATCTAATAGGATAATACAAAACAAAACCCCAACAATTTCTTTAAAAAAAAAAATTACATCTTTTAAAAAATTTTTTTTTCATATTAATATTCACATTTCTATTTAATAATGTATATTGATGTACACTGTCCATTTATACATTTGTTTTTATGAATACATTTCTATTCCATATTGCATATATCCCTAAAACTTAAATTTATTTTTATATTTTTATACATATTTTTACATAGTAAGTATATATTTCTGTTAGGATTTTTACTTCTGTAACACTCACAGTACTCAAAATAAAACCCCTGCCTCTACCCCATACATGGCAAAAAAAAAAAACCCTTTCATTTCAACTGTATTTGAATTAAAAAAAAAAAAATTTCAAATTTATATTTAAAATGTTTACTGATGTATGATCGATTTGCATTCATATTTAGCGATTTATTTATAAATTTATATTCTATGTTACATGTGTTCCTATTACTTATATTTTTATATACTTTTACTCATATCTTTATATATTTATTATATCTTTCTGTGTTAGGATTTTTACATCTGTAACACATTATTTAAAATAAAAACCCTGCCTCTACCCACATTAAAGCCAAAAAGAACCTCAGTCTTCTCAACTGCATTTAAATATTTTTTAAAATTCAATTTTCCAGGTTGATATTCACTTTTACATTTAAAATGTATACTAATGTATACTCTTATTTGTATTCTCCATTACATCTCTTCCTATTATTTATATTTACTTATATTTTGTGTTTATATATATATATCTCGATTTAATATCTCAATATTAAGAAATATGTAACATTAATATCTACATTAATATTATTTAAAATAAAAACCCTGCCTCTAAACAAATAATAAAAAAGACCCCAACCCTTTCTTTTAAAAAATATTTAAATAGGTTTTATCCTTATGTCTGATTTTTATATTCATATTTATATTTATAATGTATATTAATGTCTATTGCTTACTTATACATTTATCTTTACCAATGTCAAGTTATAAATAAATTTATATTCTATATTACATCTGATGCTAGTAGTTACTTATATATTTTTATACATATTTTTATGCACTGATTAAATATTTCTGCGTCAAGATGTTTACTTCTCTAACACTTATAATATTCAAAATAAAACCCCTGCCTCTACTTCAATAAAAGCCAAAACATTCCCTTTCTTTTAAACTATATTTACCTATTTTTATATTTATATTCCCATATAATGTTATTTATATTCTATACTACAACTCTTCATATTACTTACATATATTTATATATAAATTTATATTCATACTTTAGCAATTTCTCTTTATATATTTATTATATATTTCTATCTTAAGATCCACATTTCTATATTACTTATATTATTTAAAATAAAACTCCTGCCTCTAACCAAATAAAAACCAAGGACACCCCTTTATTTGAACCAGATTTAAAATTTAGGAAGTAAATTTATTTTTCAAAATTTAATGATATTTATATGGATATTTTTATTTATTTTATTCATAGATATTATATATATTAGAGAGAATACCTTCTAATATAATAATAGATATATATTTTCTGTATCATATTTTTTTACTTATATTTATTTAATTTAAATAAATATATACAAATATATATATATACAAAAACAACCTGATAAGAGACTAAGAACTTTTTCAACAGATAACCACAGTACTAATTTCAGACTTAGAAAAATATTTAGGCGTAATCACTACCACAAAATTAACCCAAAGTAGAAAAATTACCAGAAAACCAACAAAACAAGCTAAACTCATTTCTGAGCACCATAGTCCTTCCTCACTCACAATATGCAATTAATTCTCTCCTGCCATTTACATCCCCAGCATCATCCCATACTGAGCATTCCTGGCACCAGAAGTCACTCGGAGCCAATTAACATCCAACTTTCCCTTCCTCAGGACTGTGTGCTTTCTGTGTCTTTATGCACACAAGGAGCAGCTGTCAGACCCAACTCTCAGCAGCCTAACAAGCACTCAGATGTTCTCTCCAGGTTCAGGGGTTGCTCACTGTGAGGCAGCTTTCAATCCAGTGAGGATTGCCTCGCTTCTTCCCTGGCAGTAGCCTTGCACAATTACCTCAGCTGGAAGTCAGACCCCACTCCCTGAATTCTCATCTCTGCCTTTAAGTAATGCGTTGTGTGGAAGACTGTGCAGCGGTTTCTGAAAGAAAGTGATTTCAGGAGAAATGGGAAATTCATGGTGTCCAGTTTCTCAGTTAGTTGGTGTCAGGGGTCATCTAATAACAGCACCATCAACAGTTTCAGCACTACCTCTGTGCAACCAACACTTGTTAGGACATGAAGTGCAGTGCTGTCATGGCTAAAGTGAAGTGCTGTCATGGCTAAACGCTTTCAGGGATCAGGGAAATGGGGAGGAAGCAGGAAGGCAGGAGATCAGGAGTTTCACAGTGCCTCTCACCATAGCTCTGTGCCAAGTACTTGACACTGGCAGGGGTCTGTGCACAAATCACAAACAGGGCAGGGCTGCTGGGAACTGCCTTGAGCCGTTTGATTTTCCAGCATCAGCCTCATTCCATGGTTACGGCAATGGGAAGATGCCACCAGCTCACATCCCAGGCAGCAGACCGAGAACTCAATGTCACAACTCACTTTATCAGTTTTTTGCCCAATCACACAAAGCAAAAGCACATTGACAGTAGCTCTATCCAACCACTGTAAGCACAGGTACCTTTGGTTAAACAATGCTTGCTTATTTCAAATACAATACCTGCTTGTGAGCCTTAAACACAATGCACAGAGCTCCAGTATTAAGCCTAGAACTTCCTAATATCTTGCTAGATAAACTTTCTGTAGCTTAGGGAGTTATTCTAGGCAAGTGTTAATACATAGACCATTGTTCTATTTGTTCTTGCTTTTCCACAGTTTAAATAGTTTTTCTGCTGACCAATCTCATGGCTGCTGCTCAGCTCTGATCACAGTTCTGCTGTCTCTGAGGGCTGCCTTTTGCAGCTTTCCCAAACCCCTCTGATTTTACACATTCCCACAGTACTCAGTGCTGGATGAACCCTAGTGCAGAAACAGAGGAAGCAGGATTTAGTGAGTCTACTCACCCAAAGTACTGGGAAAGAAACTCCCTATCAGATGAGTTCTGCAGATCACAGACAGGAGGAAATGTAGTTACAATGGGTTACGCCTGAGAACTGTGCTCACATGCAGTTTCCCGGGGGGTTTTTGGCCCTGCTAGCAAACGTCACCCTTGGAAGCACATGAGCAGAAACAGATGGGTCCCCCAGTGAGCGCCTTGCTAAGATAACCCTCACAAAAAAACCATTCCATCCCCTGTGGTAAATTATAACTGCTGAACTGCCAGCTGATGGCATTGCTGCCCCAGGGCTCTGTGTTTGTAACTCTGCACACGTTGGGAGCGACAGCAGCTGAGCTGACACCTTTCTATGGGGAAGAGCCTTCAGTTTGCACGTCCTTTTCAACCATTTCAAGCAAAGACACCGGCCCAGGGTTACAAGGAATAACAGCTGTGGAACTTCTCCTTGAAAATGCTACAGCTGAAATAAAGCTGCCAAGGTGTGCTGATATGGGCCATTCTTGTTTCTCACACAGAACCTGTCACAAAACTAAATGCTGCAACAGGAGCAGACAGCATGCCAAGCAGGCACTGCTGATCTGAAATGCATCCAAAATAACCAAACCTCCTGAGCCTGGAAATCCTGGCTTGAAATTCCATTACAATAAACTTTCCAGCACTGGCACTCTGGGATTTGGAAAGTAGAGTCTGTTCTCTTGGTCTTGTTAATTCCTTGATTTATCCTCACTTTTGTGTTCAGCCCCAAATAAGCCAGATTCTACTCAATTACAGTCTGAACTGGACAATATTTCCCTACTCAGCTGAGTGGTGTTCCATCACAGTGAAATAAAAAAAAAGGCTACAGGTATTTTCTTTCCTTAGCTTGCTATGCCTACTTTTTTATTACTACTCCATTTTCCTAGAAACCTACTTAGACTGGGAGAATACTACCAGTTACCTGCCTATCTGTGAAAGTTATCACAAAAACCAGAAGAAATAATCCAGATTAGGACCAAAAACAGCCCCCCCAAAAATTGCCACATCTGCAGAAAAGAATTCCACCAATAAGCCTGTTCTGGTGCAGATATAGCAGGCAGAATTTTTTCCCAAGCAAAATACAGCTGGACCTTGACTGATCCTTCACATTGAAATGAAGTTGTACTTTTGTACCTGGGAAAATCACTGCCAGTCTCAGTCACAAGTGCATTGACAGAATCCTAAAAGATGCTGAGAACCAGTCCTAAATTCATTTATGACTTCAGTTCTGTTATCAGAAGGATAGCATCAGTTTTCTTTGTCCCTATCTAGTTTTCTTCCTCGATTTTCAATTTCCCAGAAGGGAAGCCCCAGACTCCCGCATTTGTCCTTTCCTTACTGGAAGCCTCCTCAGGGAAGATGAGGTATTATCAGATGTCATTTCTTCCCTTGTCCTGGGGACCCTCAAACACCACCACAGTCTGATTACTTGTTTAGAGACAAAACCATTTGAATTAGTGCTAGGAACCTTGTCCCACCTCTATTGGACCTCTATTTCTGCTTCTCTTGTATTTTTATTTCACCAGACTGCAACTTGTTCAGATTTGTTTGTCAGCAAACCTGGCATGTCAAAAAATTGTTCAACTGAGAAGCTCCATCTCAAAGTGCTTAGGCTATCAGATAACCCAGGCAATGTTTTACTCACACCCTGATAGTTAAAACTATTAAACTTGCATCCCACCTAGCATGTTGACACAGCATTACCAGGAAACAAAGTTCATTTTGTCTATACATGCAAAAATCATGAGGTGAAAGACGTGGCAGAGCATTTTGACTGATACAGCAAAGTTCTTACAACATAAAGTAGTGTGTGTGGTTTTCCTGGTTGGGTTTTTTTTTTTTGTTTTTGTTTTTGTTGTTGCTGTATCTTTATTTTTTTTAATAATACACAAAGTTCAGTCATTTGAGAAAATCATCAAAGAGTAATTGCCACACCAGCGCTATTTAGCATGTTCCTTTCTCCTTTTTTCCCTGACTGAAACCCACATCAAGTAATTACATGCAATTAAACATATTCTTTCCAATGCTTTTGCCTTGTTTTCTTTTTTCATTTCACTACAATTACTGTGAATTCTCTTTTACTCATCAACTTGCACTTTTCAAGCAAATTTTCATGCATTTTATGCATCAAAAGGGCCAATACCTCAAAGAGGAGGATCTTTGTAGCCTGCCCTGATGGAGGGCCATTTCATCCAAATCTCATCATTTTCATCCAAATCTGTTCTGCGCCTCATCAAGGCTCTGATAATGGGCTCTACACAGCAGAAATAGTCAAATTGCAGTTTGAACCAGAGAAATGTTTTTTATTTGCTGCAAAGTAGCAATTACACGAATCTTCAGCTACACAAGGGAACCTCTCAAACAACAGTGCTGTAAATCAAGCAGTTTGTTCGCTTGAGATAGGAACCTAATAAGAGAAAAATAGTCTCCAAAAGAATTCATCCCATCATTGAATTTTTAGGCTGTTTGAGATACAGACTGTGTCTGGATGCCTAAGGGGGTCTTAAGAGCTACACAGGCAGTGGTATGGTGCAAATAACAAACACGTGTGAGTCAGCACTGACAGACAGAAAGGGTAGGATCCCTGTCCTTTATCAAATCACTATGGACAGGATCTTCCTTGTCTCAAATACTTTAGGAGCACAAACACTCTTCAGCCTCCATTAAATAACATGGTATTGACTCCTCTCTATGCCAAGGATTGAAGAAACATGCTACAGCCTCACCTAGAGGAGTTATAACAACTCCCAGTCCTATGCACAGGTGACCTGTCCAATTACTAACTAAAACAGATTAATAACAGAAATATAGTCAGAGACCAACAGAACTAATAAACCTTCTTCTACAGAACATCATACTTGTTTCTCATCCTCTCCATGAACCAGTCGCCACCAAAAACATATTGGGAAACCAGAGAGCCTGAAGGAAACCATTCCTCCATGCACTCCATGTTCTTAGCACTCAAAGCTCCAGGGAATTTTCCTTGAGCAGGTAAGGATATGGTGACAATGCACTTTGAGACTATTACTGCATGATGCTCCCAGGCAATCCATTCAAACAGACTGATTCACCTCAGCCCAGCTGAGCACACCACAGGAGCAGAATAACTCTGCTAGAGCTGGTTTCTGTATGGAACAGGCTGATGAGCTCCAGCCACTGTGCTGTGCCCAGTGATTCCAGCTCACCTCTCTGAATTTCTGCTGAAATGGGAGGGCAGGTTGCCAACACAGGCTGGGATTAGACAGAAGGCAGCACTGGAATCAGCTGGGGGCTCAGGACTCTGGAGCTCCCCACCTGAGAGCTCACATGTGTTTTGTTCTGCTGAAAATCCAATTTTGTCACTGGTCTGGAAAGAGGAGTGTTCTTGAATCATTTTCATCTGAGAAGCAGTTGAAAATATGTATATAAATATATAGTATTCATAGAAATATATCTTATATAAATATATACTTTATAGATAATATTATATCTATTGTTATATATAATTATATATTTTATATATTATATATTATTAATATATATTATATCTAATTCTATATATCTAGAGCTATATCTAGAGCTATATCTAGAGCTATGTGTTAAACCATCCATTTTTGCCTGAACATCAGTTCCCTGTCTGAAGTTAAAATTATGAACAGTGAACATGTTATGGACAGTGGAAGCTGAAAGCCAAACTAATTTACAGATGGATCCTGAAAACTCAGCAGAGTTAGACTACTGAAGTCAAAAGGCTCCAATATTTTATTTTCTATTTTAACCTAAAAAGGATAGTCTGGTGACATTTCAGGTTCAAATTGAGGTTGGGACAACAATTACAATTGAAGAAGTAAAATGCCACAAGTTCTGTACATGACTGGAATCAACTTAGTCCACACAGCTATGAAGGGGGTGATACCAGCAGTAATCAATTCCTAATGTTATTTCCTGTGAGTACAATGAATTGTATAAACATAAATGCTCAAGAGTTAAGTTTATGTTTGGATTCTTCAAAACACAAACTTTTAGGGATTATAAAAACGCCTGGCTTTTCCTTCTTCCTCAGAGAATTCTCACCTGGTATTTTGCTTTGACAATTTATGCTTCTATTCTGAATCTGAAAATAATCATCAGTAACTCAAACGGGCATAGGAAAATACATTATTTTTTGCCAGTCAACCCATGATACCACTGCACAGTTTTGTGAGGGAAAGTTTCATTTGCCTTCCAGCCATCAGGCACTGGCAAGCAATCAAGCAAGCACATCCATTCAGATGAAGGACCGGCTTGTTGCATGACTGAGCAGCCAAATTCAATTCATACTTGGAGTGAAACTAATTAATATTTGTAAATAGAATATAATACTTTATATATAGTATTATATAGATTATATAGAATTATATATTGTATGTATTATATATTATGAATATATATTATACATAATTCTATATAACATAGAGCCATACCTAGAACCGTATCCGGAAGCATACTTAATACATATCTAGTACATATACAGAACATAACATTCTGGAATGTACCTAGAACTGTATCTAGAACAGAACTCAGAACATACCTAGAACACAATCTACAACGATTAGTAGAGTCTAGAACATGTCTAGAACGCACCTAGAACGCAAATCTAGAGCCCAATACAAAGCAATCTAGAACGCAATTTAGAGTCTAGAACGTGCCTAGAACACAATCTAGCGCCCACCTAGAACGGAATCTAGAACATAGCTAAAACGTGCTCCATAACGCGCTCTAGAACATACCTGGAACGCAATCTAGAACGCGCCTAGAACACAAATCTAGAACATACCTAGAACGCAATCAAGAACATACCTGGAACGCAATCTAGAACGCGCCTAGAACGCAATCTAGAACATACCTGGAACGCGATCTAGAACATACCTGGAGCGCAAATCTAGAACGCGCCTAGAACACAATCTAGAACGCGCCTAGAACGCAATCTAGAACATACCTGGAACGCAATCTAGAACGTACCTAGAACGCAATCTAGAACGCGCCAAGAACGCAATCTAGAACATGCCTAGAACGCAGTCTAGAACGCACCTATAACGTAATCTAGACCACACCCAGACCATATTCAGTGTACGGAACTACATCTAGAACATACCTAGAACGCACCTAGAACTAGACCTAGAACTGTATCTAGAACCTACCTAGGGCCTTTTACGACAGTCGCGCTTTACGGCACCTTTTACGACAGTCGCGCTTTACGGCCGGTTTTACAACAGTCGCGCTTTACGGCACCTTTTACGACAGTCGCGCTTTACGGCCGGTTTTACGACAGTCGCGCTTTACGGCCGGTTTTACGACAGTCGCGCTTTACGGCACCTTTTACGACAGTCGCGCTTTACGACACCTTTTACGACAGTCGCGCTTTACGGCACCTTTTACGACAGTCGCGCTTTACGGCCGGTTTTACGACAGTCGCGCTTTACGGCACCTTTTACGACAGTCGCGCTTTACGGCCGGTTTTACGACAGTCGCGCTTTACGGCCGGTTTTACGACAGTCGCGCTTTACGGCACCTTTTACGACAGTCGCGCTTTACGGCCGGTTTTACGACAGTCGCGCTTTACGGCACCTTTTACGACAGTCGCGCTTTACGGCCGGTTTTACGACAGTCGCGCTTTACGGCACCTTTTACGACAGTCGCGCTTTACGGCACCTTTTACGACAGTCGCGCTTTACGGCCGGTTTTACGACAGTCGCGCTTTACGGCCGGTTTTACGACAGTCGCGCTTTACGGCACCTTTTACGACAGTCGCGCTTTACGGCACCTTTTACGACAGTCGCGCTTTACGGCACCTTTTACGACAGTCGCGCTTTACGGCACCTTTTACGACAGTCGCGCTTTACGGCACCTTTTACGACAGTCGCGCTTTACGGCACCTTTTACGACAGTCGCGCTTTACAGCCGGTTTTACGACAGTCGCGCTTTACGGCACCTTTTACGACAGTCGCGCTTTACGGCCGGTTTTACGACAGTCGCGCTTTACGGCACCTTTTACGACAGTCGCGCTTTACGGCACCTTTTACGACAGTCGCGCTTTACGGCCGGTTTTACGACAGTCGCGCTTTACGGCCGGTTTTACGACAGTCGCGCTTTACGGCACCTTTTACGACAGTCGCGCTTTACGGCCGGTTTTACGACAGTCGCGCTTTACGGCCGGTTTTACGACAGTCGCGCTTTACGGCCGGTTTTACGACAGTCGCGCTTTACGGCACCTTTTACGACAGTCGCGCTTTACGGCACCTTTTACGACAGTCGCGCTTTACGGCAACTTTTACGACAGTCGCGCTTTACGGCACCTTTTACGACAGTCGCGCTTTACGGCACCTTTTACGACAGTCGCGCTTTACGGCCGGTTTTACGACAGTCGCGCTTTACGGCCGGTTTTACGACAGTCGCGCTTTACGGCACCTTTTACGACAGTCGCGCTTTACGGCACCTTTTACGACAGTCGCGCTTTACGGCCGGTTTTACGACAGTCGCGCTTTACGGCACCTTTTACGACAGTCGCGCTTTACGGCACCTTTTACGACAGTCGCGCTTTACGGCAACTTTTACGACAGTCGCGCTTTACGGCCGGTTTTACGACAGTCGCGCTTTACGGCCGGTTTTACGACAGTCGCGCTTTACGGCACCTTTTACGACAGTCGCGCTTTACGGCACCTTTTACGACAGTCGCGCTTTACGGCCGGTTTTACGACAGTCGCGCTTTACGGCACCTTTTACGACAGTCGCGCTTTACGGCACCTTTTACGACAGTCGCGCTTTACGGCACCTTTTACGACAGTCGCGCTTTACGGCACCTTTTACGACAGTCGCGCTTTACGGCACCTTTTACGACAGTCGCGCTTTACGGCACCTTTTACGACAGTCGCGCTTTACGGCCGGTTTTACGACAGTCGCGCTTTACGGCCGGTTTTACGACAGTCGCGCTTTACGGCCGGTTTTACGACAGTCGCGCTTTACGGCACCTTTTACGACAGTCGCGCTTTACGGCACCTTTTACGACAGTCGCGCTTTACGGCAACTTTTACGACAGTCGCGCTTTACGGCCGGTTTTACGACAGTCGCGCTTTACGGCACCTTTTACGACAGTCGCGCTTTACGGCACCTTTTACGACAGTCGCGCTTTACGGCACCTTTTACGACAGTCGCGCTTTACGGCACCTTTTACGACAGTCGCGCTTTACGGCACCTTTTACGACAGTCGCGCTTTACGGCACCTTTTACGACAGTCGCGCTTTACGGCACCTTTTACGACAGTCGCGCTTTACGGCACCTTTTACGACAGTCGCGCTTTACGGCACCTTTTACGACAGTCGCGCTTTACGGCCGGTTTTACGACAGTCGCGCTTTACGGCACCTTTTACGACAGTCGCGCTTTACGGCACCTTTTACGACAGTCGCGCTTTACGGCACCTTTTACGACAGTCGCGCTTTACGGCCGGTTTTACGACAGTCGCGCTTTACGGCACCTTTTACGACAGTCGCGCTTTACGGCACCTTTTACGACAGTCGCGCTTTACGGCACCTTTTACGACAGTCGCGCTTTACGGCCGGTTTTACGACAGTCGCGCTTTACGGCCGGTTTTACGACAGTCGCGCTTTACTGCACCTTTTACGACAGTCGCGCTTTACGGCACCTTTTACGACAGTCGCGCTTTACGGCACCTTTTACGACAGTCGCGCTTTACGGCACCTTTTACGACAGTCGCGCTTTACGGCACCTTTTACGACAGTCGCGCTTTACGGCCGGTTTTACGACAGTCGCGCTTTACGGCACCTTTTACGACAGTCGCGCTTTACGGCACCTTTTACGACAGTCGCGCTTTACGGCACCTTTTACGACAGTCGCGCTTTACGGCCGGTTTTACGACAGTCGCGCTTTACGGCCGGTTTTACGACAGTCGCGCTTTACGGCACCTTTTACGACAGTCGCGCTTTACGGCACCTTTTACGACAGTCGCGCTTTACGGCCGGTTTTACGACAGTCGCGCTTTACGGCACCTTTTACGACAGTCGCGCTTTACTGCACCTTTTACGACAGTCGCGCTTTACGGCCGGTTTTACGACAGTCGCGCTTTACGGCACCTTTTACGACAGTCGCGCTTTATGGCACCTTTTACGACAGTCGCGCTTTACGGCACCTTTTACGACAGTCGCGCTTTACGGCCGGTTTTACGACAGTCGCGCTTTACGGCACCTTTTACGACAGTCGCGCTTTACGGCACCTTTTACGACAGTCGCGCTTTACGGCCGGTTTTACGACAGTCGCGCTTTACGGCCGGTTTTACGACAGTCGCGCTTTACGGCACCTTTTACGACAGTCGCGCTTTACGGCAACTTTTACGACAGTCGCGCTTTACGGCACCTTTTACGACAGTCGCGCTTTACGGCCGGTTTTACGACAGTCGCGCTTTACGGCACCTTTTACGACAGTCGCGCTTTACGGCCGGTTTTACGACAGTCGCGCTTTACGGCCGGTTTTACGACAGTCGCGCTTTACGGCACCTTTTACGACAGTCGCGCTTTACTGCACCTTTTACGACAGTCGCGCTTTACGGCACCTTTTACGACAGTCGCGCTTTACGGCACCTTTTACGACAGTCGCGCTTTACGGCACCTTTTACGACAGTCGCGCTTTACGGCCGGTTTTACGACAGTCGCGCTTTACGGCCGGTTTTACGACAGTCGCGCTTTACGGCACCTTTTACGACAGTCGCGCTTTACGGCACCTTTTACGACAGTCGCGCTTTACGGCCGGTTTTACGACAGTCGCGCTTTACGGCACCTTTTACGACAGTCGCGCTTTACGGCACCTTTTACGACAGTCGCGCTTTACGGCACCTTTTACGACAGTCGCGCTTTACGGCCGGTTTTACGACAGTCGCGCTTTACGGCACCTTTTACGACAGTCGCGCTTTACTGCACCTTTTACGACAGTCGCGCTTTACGGCCGGTTTTACGACAGTCGCGCTTTACGGCACCTTTTACGACAGTCGCGCTTTATGGCACCTTTTACGACAGTCGCGCTTTACGGCACCTTTTACGACAGTCGCGCTTTACGGCCGGTTTTACGACAGTCGCGCTTTACGGCACCTTTTACGACAGTCGCGCTTTACGGCACCTTTTACGACAGTCGCGCTTTACGGCCGGTTTTACGACAGTCGCGCTTTACGGCCGGTTTTACGACAGTCGCGCTTTACGGCACCTTTTACGACTGTCGCGCTTTACGGCACCTTTTACGACAGTCGCGCTTTACGGCAACTTTTACGACAGTCGCGCTTTACGGCACCTTTTACGACAGTCGCGCTTTACGGCCGGTTTTACGACAGTCGCGCTTTACGGCACCTTTTACGACAGTCGCGCTTTACGGCCGGTTTTACGACAGTCGCGCTTTACGGCCGGTTTTACGACAGTCGCGCTTTACGGCACCTTTTACGACAGTCGCGCTTTACTGCACCTTTTACGACAGTCGCGCTTTACGGCACCTTTTACGACAGTCGCGCTTTACGGCCGGTTTTACGACAGTCGCGCTTTACGGCACCTTTTACGACAGTCGCGCTTTACGGCACCTTTTACGACAGTCGCGCTTTACGGCACCTTTTACGATAGTCGCGCTTTACGGCCGGTTTTACGACAGTCGCGCTTTACGGCACCTTTTACGACAGTCGCGCTTTACGGCACCTTTTACGACAGTCGCGCTTTACGGCCGGTTTTACGACAGTCGCGCTTTACGGCCGGTTTTACGACAGTCGCGCTTTACGGCACCTTTTACGACTGTCGCGCTTTACGGCACCTTTTACGACAGTCGCGCTTTACGGCAACTTTTACGACAGTCGCGCTTTACGGCACCTTTTACGACAGTCGCGCTTTACGGCCGGTTTTACGACAGTCGCGCTTTACGGCACCTTTTACGACAGTCGCGCTTTACGGCCGGTTTTACGACAGTCGCGCTTTACGGCCGGTTTTACGACAGTCGCGCTTTACGGCACCTTTTACGACAGTCGCGCTTTACTGCACCTTTTACGACAGTCGCGCTTTACGGCACCTTTTACGACAGTCGCGCTTTACGGCACCTTTTACGACAGTCGCGCTTTACGGCACCTTTTACGACAGTCGCGCTTTACGGCCGGTTTTACGACAGTCGCGCTTTACGGCACCTTTTACGACAGTCGCGCTTTACGGCACCTTTTACGACAGTCGCGCTTTACGGCCGGTTTTACGACAGTCGCGCTTTACGGCACCTTTTACGACAGTCGCGCTTTACGGCCGGTTTTACGACAGTCGCGCTTTACGGCACCTTTTACGACAGTCGCGCTTTACGGCACCTTTTACGACAGTCGCGCTTTACGGCACCTTTTACGACAGTCGCGCTTTACGGCCGGTTTTACGACAGTCGCGCTTTACGGCACCTTTTACGACAGTCGCGCTTTACGGCACCTTTTACGACAGTCGCGCTTTACGGCACCTTTTACGACAGTCGCGCTTTACGGCCGGTTTTACGACAGTCGCGCTTTACGGCACCTTTTACGACAGTCGCGCTTTACGGCACCTTTTACGACAGTCGCGCTTTA
Source organism: Ammospiza caudacuta (assembly GCF_027887145.1). Taxonomy (NCBI): domain Eukaryota; kingdom Metazoa; phylum Chordata; class Aves; order Passeriformes; family Passerellidae; genus Ammospiza; species Ammospiza caudacuta. The sequence continues at coordinate 367,700 of NC_080597.1, forward strand.
CGGCACCTTTTACGACAGTCGCGCTTTACGGCCGGTTTTACGACAGTCGCGCTTTACGGCACCTTTTACGACAGTCGCGCTTTACGGCACCTTTTACGACAGTCGCGCTTTACAGCCGGTTTTACGACAGTCGCGCTTTACGGCACCTTTTACGACAGTCGCGCTTTACGGCCGGTTTTACGACAGTCGCGCTTTACGGCACCTTTTACGACAGTCGCGCTTTACGGCACCTTTTACGACAGTCGCGCTTTACGGCACCTTTTACGACAGTCGCGCTTTACGGCACCTTTTACGACGGTCGCGCTTTACAGCTGGTTTTACGACAGTCGCGCTTTGCGGCCGGTTTTACGCCAGTTTTTTCTTGCCCATCTTGGCGTTTTTTCTTGCCAGTCTTGGGGTGTTTGTTCCAGATTTCTTCTTGCCCATCTTGGGGTTTTTTTTTCGTGTTTTTTTCTGGGTTTTTTCTTGCCCATTTTGCGGATTTTTTCTGAGGTTTTTTCTGGAGTATTCTTGCCTATCCTTGGGTTTTTTTCCGTTTTTTTTTTTGTTTTTGTTTTTTTTTTCCTTGGTTTTTTAAGGGTTTTTTCTGGTCCATCTTGGTTTTTTTTCCTGGGAGTTTTCTCACCCATCTTGGGGTTTTTTCCTTGGTTTTCTGTGGGTGTTTTCTGGGTTTTTTCTTGCCCTTCTTGGGGGTTTTTCTGTGATTTTTCAGGTTTTCTGTGGATCTTCTCCTTGCCCATCTTGTGGTTTTTTTTGGGGGGGTTTTTTTCCTTGCCCATCTTGGGATTTTTTTCCCTTTTTTTTCCGTTTTTTTTTCTGCTTTTTCCTGGATTTTTTCTGGTCCATGTAGCATTGTTTTTCTGGGATTCTTCTTGCCCATCCTGGGGTTTTTTTCTTGGTTTTCTGTGGGTGTTTTCTGCATTTTTTTCTTGCCCATCTTGGGGGTTTTTTTCTCGGTATTCTCACCCATATTGGGTTTTTTTTCTCGGTTTTTTGGTTCTTTTCTAGCCTATCTTGTGGTATTTTTCTGGGTTTTTACTTGGCCGGGACCAAAAAAAAAAAATCAGCCAGGGTGGAAGGCAGCTGGGGATTTTTTATTCTAAATTTAACAAGGAGTTGCAAAACCTGGAAAGCAAAAGTCACACACACAAGGTTAAATCCAGTCAGCATACGCTCACACACGCAGAGACGAGCAGACAGACACAGCCACGTGCTCTCACACATACTCCTTCCACTTACATGCTCACTGTGGCCCTTACCTGAGATGCTGAAGAAGGTGCTTTGACACATCTTCTGGCTGCCGCTCCTTGAGGTAAATGGCAGATCCTGGGGAAAACAGCAGCCACGAGGACCTGTGAGACAACAGGAAGGGTCAACAGGTGGCTGACAGCTAGGACTTGTCCCCACTCTGGACTGATAAATTTTCTACCCAAAATCCCACGAAAGACAGATGAACAGTAAAGTTGTTATAACTGTTCTACCTAACTGTGACTACGTGCCAGGGCAGGGCAGCTGCGATCATAAGTGGTACAGTGTAAGTACACACAATATAAGCTGATGCATACAGTGCAAGTCCACATAGAGTGTAAGTACACACAATATAAGGCGACATGCTTACATACATGCCAATTTTTAAATCTGTCCCAGGGATTCCCAACCTGCTACTCTCCCATCTCCAGGCCGTGGCCCCCGACTTATCTTTTGGATGATAGGTGATGGGAATCCATGTTGCACCTGAAATGAGTCTGCCTCGGAGGGCCCCATGATCACCTGTTAGCCTCTGGTCAGCTACAATAAAGAAAACCAAAACCAAAGTGTGAGTTCAGAGTTATGTGGGCCTAATCCCAGCAAGGCAGCTACTTGCCCTCTCCTGAGTGTGCCTGGCTCATTCAGGCTCCAGCTTCATCCTGATTCCCAGGCGGTGGCCTTCATTAGTGGTGGCACCTGGGTTAGAGAAAGGCAAAGTTAAACGGCATTCCTCTGAGTGCAGTGGAGGACCTTGTATGCTGTAAGACATGGGAACGCCTCTATTTGGCTTCTGAGAAGCCTTGTGTGGGGGGGCCCTCAAATAAACACCCTTTCTCACCCGGCTGCCTGCAAACCCCCTCCCAAGAACTCCTAAACTGGATACCTGCTCACCCTCCCTCTCCCAGTCACAATCCTCAACTCACCTGAAGCCTCAGTCGCAAACGTCATCCTTGACACTGGGCAGATCCCTCTTGTGACACGATAAATCTGCTGAAAAATTGTTGTGCTTGAGAGCTGAGCAATAACAACCACTTCTCTCCGCTGCGTACCTTGACTGCTGGCATCCAGATAGACTTCCTAAAAACAAAGACAAAGACCAGAGCTGTAACACAGTCACCACAAACACTTCTGCTGCAGAGACAAGTGGGGCCTCACCTGCTCGGGGGAATCCCCTCACCCGGCATGGGGCCCTCTGGCACAGATTTAATCCATCTCAATCTGAAAAAAAAGTTAGGACAAGAGTCACACTGTTGCAGGATAACTGAAGAGCTCCAGATATCCTGGGTCCATCTACAAATCCCATCTAGAGTCCAACTACACCCCACATTACAAATTCCAAGTCCCCAGGACTTCTCCTGACGCACCAGGCTGTGCGGCAGGGCAGAGCAGCCCCATCCCAAATGTGTGCTGACACCCGTGACACAGGACAGGACGTGACAAACAATGGACACAAGACACAGACAGCAATCTCTTGTCAAGGAAAATGGCTGCAAGGACTGAGAGAATGCAAAAGGAGATGACCGAGCTGAGACCAATGGTGAGCTGATGCGGCTCAGAGAACCCTGGAGGAAGAAGATGCTAACTGAAGGATTTATTCCAAGAACAGCAAAGAGGGACGCCTAGGAATCCTACTGTCAGAATGCTGTACCTAACCTCATATTATTACAAGTCCTAATCCACCACAATGGATCCAGGTGGGGCATAGCTGTCCGTACAGCTAGGAAGAAGACCTGACAAGACACCAGACTGGATGCTTCCAAAGAGAGAATTTCTGACTGGGGAGCTCAGACAGGTATCAGAATCGCATCTATGGCCTGGGTGCCAGGCCAAGAAATGCAGAGATCAGAGATGCTACCAATGACGCCAAGGTTTCTGACAGGCCCCCCAAAGGTAAAAGACATGGGACACACAAACAACACACAATGCACAACAGACAAGTGACACCAGACACACCGGGACTGCTCTGCCCTGTGCACCTCAGCACTGGGATCAAAAGTGAGACTTGGCTTTTATGGGGCCTAACGAGCCATTTAATGAACACCCCACACCTCCAAAGCTGCATCAAAAACCCCTCCCAGTAATTGCCAAACCAGCACCATGCCTTCATCCCCTCTGTGGGTCACAGCCCTCTACTTATCTCTCAGACATCTGGGGATGTAGGTCTCGGGTGCAAAGAAAGGGCACCTCGTCAGCTGGGAAGGTCCTGCTGGCACCGGGCTGGTGTCTCTCAGACAGCTAGATTAAAGACAACCAAACATCAGTGCCTGACCTTGGCACCGCATCGGCCAAAACCCCACCACTCTGCTACTCACCGCGCTCCTAAGAAGGCCCGGCACCTCCTAACTCTGACCCCCTGCCACACAGGGAATGCATCTGCACCTGAAAGAAAGTTACAACATATGTCAAACACCACCAGGGTAACTCACAAGCTGCAAACACCTTATGTCAATCTAGGAACAGCATCTAGAGCCCAAGTACAGCCAACATTACAAATTCCAACTCCCCATGGTTTGTCCTATTGCAGCAGGCCATGCGGCAGGGCAGAACAGCTCCGGCACAAATACCTGCAGACACCCGTGACACAGAACGTGGCAAACAGGGGGACATGAAACACAACACAGCATGCTTGTGGTGAGGGGTTTGAGGGGAGAAGGCAAAAGGGACCCCAAAGACACACCAGGGAACACAGCACACCGGAAAACACAACACAGGCCGGAGCTGTTCTGCACTGCCCGCCTGAAAGCTGCCATCAAAGTAGAGCCTCTCCCTTTAGCTGTCCTAAGAGGCCCTTGCAGAAGATTGCTTTTACCACTGCCAATTTTTACATCTGGTGCAAGAACTCCCAACCTGATACTCTCCCATCTCCAGGCCGTTGCCCCCGACTTATCTTTTAGATGATCGGTGAGGGGAATCCATGTTGCACCTGAAATGAGTCTGCCTCGGAGGGCTCTATGATGGCCTGTGAGCCTCTCGGTCAGCTGCAATAAAGAAAACAAAAACCAAAGTGTGAGTCCAGAGTTATGTGGGCCTAATCCCTGCAAGGCAGCTACTTGCCCTCTCCTGAGTGTGCCTGGCTCATTCAGGCTCCAGCTTCATCCTGATTCCAAGGCTGTGGCCTTCATTAGGACTGGCACCTGGCTTAGAGAAAGGCAAAGTTAAATGGCATTCCTGTGAGTGCAGTGGATGACCTTGTGTGCTCTAAGACATGGCAATGCCTCTGCTAGGCTTCTGAACAGCCTTGGTGGGGGGGGGTTGGGGGCCCAAATAAACACCCTTTCTCACCCGGCTGCTTGAAAACCCCCTCCCAAGAACTCCTAACTGGATACCTGCTCACCCTCCCTCTCCCAGTCACAATCCTCAACTCACCTGAAGCCTCAATCTCAAACATCATCCTTGACACTGGGCAGACCCCTCTTGTGACATGATGAATCTGCTGAAAAGTTGTTGTGCTTGAGAGCTGAGCAATAACAGCCAGTTCTGTCCACTGCTCACCTTGACTGCTGGCAACCAGATTGACTTCCTAAAAACAAAGACAAAGACCAGAGCTGTAACACAGTCACCATACACACTTCTGCTGCAGAGACAAATGGGGCCTCACCTGCTCGGGGCAATCCCCTCACCCGGGATGGGGCCCTCTGGCACAGATTTAATCCATCTCAATCTGAAAAAAAAGTTAGGACAAGAGTCACACTGTTGCAGGATAACTGAAGAGCGCCAGATATCTTGTGTCCATCTACAAATCCCACCTAGAGTCCAACTACACCCCACATTACAAATTCCTAGTCCCCAGGACTTCTCCTATCACACCAGGCTGTGCAGCAGGGCAGAGCAGCCCCGTCCCAAATGTGTGCTGACACCCGTGACACAGGACAGGCAGGACAGGACAGGACAGACAACGGGGACACAACAGGAACAGAAATCTCTTGGCAAGGAAAATGGCTGCAAGGACTTAGAGAATGCAAAAGGAGATGAGTGAGCTGAGACCAATGGTGAGCTGATGCGGCTCAGAGAACCCTGGAGGAAGAAGATGATAACTGAATGATTTATTCCAAGAACTGCAAAGATCGATGCCTAGGAATCCTACTGTCAGAATGCTGTACCTAACCTCATATTATTACAAGTCCTAATCCACCACAATGGATCCAGGTGGGGCATAGCTGTCCCTACAGCTCAGAACAAGACCTGAAAAGACAACTGACTGGATGCTTCCAAAGAGAGAACTTCTGACCGGGGAGCTCAGACAGGTATCAGAATCGCATCTATGGCCTGGGTGCCAGGCCAGAGAATGCAGAGATCACAGATGCTAACAACGATGCCAAGGTTTCTGACAGGCCCCCCTAAGGTAAAACACATGGGATACACAAACAACACATAATGCACAACAGACAAGTGACACCAGACACACCGGGACTGCTCTGCCCTGCTGCACACCTCAGCCCTGTGATCAAAAGTGAGACGTGGCTTTTATGGGGCCTAAGGAGCCACTTCATGAACACCCCCCCCCTCCAAACTGGACTCAAAAACCCCTCCCAGGAATTCCCAAACCAGCACCATGCCTTCATCCCCTCTGTGGGTCACAGCCCTCTACTTATCTCGCAGACATCCGGGGATGCTGGTCCCTGTCCGGTGCAAAGAAAGGCCTCTCGTCAGCTGGGAAGGTCCTGCTGGCACCGGGCTGGTGTCTCTCAGACAGCTTATATTAAAGAAAACCAAACATCAGTGCCTGATCTTGGCACCGCATTGGCCAAAACCCCACCACTCTGCTACTCACCGCGCTCCTAAGAAGGCCCGGCACCTCCTAACCCTGACCCTCTGCCACACATGGAATGCATCTGCACCTGAAAGAAAGTTAGAACATATGTCAAACACCACCAGGGTAACTCAAAAGCTGCAAACATCTTATGTCAATCTAGGAATAGCATCTAGAGCCCAACTACAGCCCTCATTACAAATTCCCACTCCCCATGGTTTGTCCTACTGCAGCAGGCCAGGCGGCAGGGCAGAACAGCTCCAGCTCAAACGTGTGCACACACCCGTGACACAGAAAGTGACAAACAGGGGGGACATGAAACACGACACATCATGCTTGTGGTGAGGGCCTCGAGGGGAAAAGGAAAAAGGGACGCCAAAGACACACCAGGGAACACAGAACACGGGACAACACGACACAGACCAGAGCTGTTCTGCACTGCCCGCCTGAAAGCTGCCATCAAAGTAGAGCCTCTCCCTTTAGCTGTCCTAAGAGGCCCTTGCAGAAGATTGCTTTTACCACTGCCAATTTTTACATCTGGTGCAAGAACTCCCAACCTGCTACTCCCCCATCTCCAGGCCGTGGCCCCCGACTTATCTTTTAGATGATCGGTGAGGGGAATCCATGTTGCACCTGAAATGAGTCTGCCTCGGAGGGCTCTATGATGGCCTGTGAGCCTCTCGGTCAGCTGCAATAAAGAAAACAAAAACCAAAGTGTGAGTCCAGAGTTATGTGGGCCTAATCCCTGCAAGGCAGCTACTTGCCCTCTCCTGAGTGTGCCTGGCTCATTCAGGCTCCAGCTTCATCCTGATTCCAAGGCTGTGGCCTTCATTAGGAGTGGCACCTGGCTTAGAGAAAGGCAAAGTTAAATGGCATTCCTGTGAGTGCAGTGGATGACCTTGTGTGCTCTAAGACATGGCAATGCCTCTGCTAGGCTTCTGAACAGCCTTGGGTGGGGGGGCCCTCAAATAAACACCCTTTCTCACCCTGCTGCCTGCAAACCCCCTCCCAAGAACTCCTAACTGGATACCTGATCACCCTCCCTCTCCCAGTCACAATCCTCAACTCACCTGAAGCCTCAATCTCAAACATCATCCTTGACACTGGGCAGATCCCTCTTGTGACACGATAAATCTGCTGAAAAATTGTTGTGCTTGAGAGCTGAGCAATAACAACCACTTCTCTCCGCTGCGTACCTTGACTGCTGGCATCCAGATTTACTTCCTAAAAAGAAAGACAAAGAACAGAGCTGTAACACAGTCACCACAAACACTTCTGCTGCAGAGACAAGTGGGGCCTCACCTGCTCGGGGGAATCCCCTCACCCGGCATGGGGCCCTCTGGCACAGATTTAATCCATCTCAATCTGAAAAAAAAGTTAAGACAAGAGTCACACTGTTGCATGATAACTGAAGAGCTCCAGATATCTCGTGTCCATCTACAAATCCCATCTAGAGTCCAACTACACCCCACATTACACATTCCAAGTCTCCAAGACTTCTCCTATCACACCAGGCTATGTGGCAGGGCAGAGCAGCCCCATCCCAAATGTGTGCTGACACCCGTGACACAGGACAGGACGTGACAAACAATGGGCACAAGACACAGACAGAAATCTCTTGGCAAGGAAAATGGCTGCAAGGACTGAGAGAACGCAAAAGGAGATGACCGAGCTGAGACCGATGGTGAGCTGAGGAGGCTCAGAGAACCCTGGAGGAAGAAGATGCTAACTGAATGATTTATTCCAAGGACAGCAAAGATGGATGCCTAGGAATCCTACTGTCAGAATGCTGTACCTAACCGCATATTATTGCAAGTCCTAATCCACCATAATGGATCCAGGTGGGGCACAGCTGTCCATACAGCTCAGAAGAAGACCTGACAAGACACCTGACTGGATGCTTCCAAAGAGAGAAGAGAGTCTGATGCCTGTCTGAGCTCCCCAGTCAAAAGTTCTGTGGCCTGGGTGCCAGACCAGGGAATGCAGAGATCACAGATGCTAACAATGATGCCAGGGGTACTGACAGGGCCCTCAAAGGCCTAAGGTAGAAGACAGGAGATACACAAACAACACACAAGGCACAACAGACAAGTGACATGAGACACACCGGGACTGCTCTGCCCTGCACACCTCAGCACTGTGATCAAAAGTGAGACTTGGCTTTCATGGGGCCTAACGAGCCATTTAATGAACACCCCCCCCCCTCCAAACTGGACTCAAAACCCCCTCCCAGGAATTCCCAAACCAGCACCATGCCTTCATCCCCACTATGGGTCACAGCCCTCTACTTATCTCTCAGACATCTGGGGATGCCAGTCTGTGTCAGGTGCAAAGAAAGGCCACCTCGTCACCTGGGAAGGTCCTGCTGGCACCGGGCTGGTGTCTCTCAGACAGCTAGAGTAAAGAGAACCAAACATCAGTGCCTGATCTTGGCACCGCATCGGCCAAAACCCCACCACTCTGCTACCCACCGCGCTCCAAAGGAGGCCCGGCCCCTCCTAACCCCGACCCTCTGCCACACGTGGAATGCATCTGCACCTGAAAGAAAGTTACAACATATGTCAAACACCACCAGGATAACTCACAAGCTGCAAACACCTTATGTCAATCTAGGAATAGCATCTAGAGCCCAACTACAGCCCACATTACAAATTCCAACTCCCCAAGGCTTGTCCTACTGCAGCAGGCCATGCGGCAGGGCAGAACAGCTCCAGCACAAATGTGTGCACACACCCGTGACACAGAACGTGACAAACAGGGGGACAAGAAACACTACACATCATGCTTCTGGTGAGGGCCTCGAGGGGAAAAGGAAAAAGGGATCCCAAAGACACACGAGGGAACACAGAACACCGGAAAACAGGACACAGACCGGAGCTGTTCTGCACTGCCCGCCTCAAAGCTGCCATCAACAGTAGAGCCTCTCCCTTTAGCTCTCCTAAGAGGCCCTTGCAGAAGATTGCTTTTACCACTGCCAATTTTTACATCTGGTGCAAGAACTCCCAACCTGATACTCTCCCATCTCCAGGCCGTTGCCCCCGACTTATCTTTTAGATGATCGGTGAGGGGAATCCATGTTGCACCTGAAATGAGTCTGCCTCGGAGGGCTCTATGATGGCCTGTGAGCCTCTCGGTCAGCTGCAATAAAGAAAACAAAAACCAAAGTGTGAGTCCAGAGTTATGTGGGCCTAATCCCTGCAAGGCAGCTACTTGCCCTCTCCTGAGTGTGCCTGGCTCATTCAGGCTCCAGCTTCATCCTGATTCCAAGGCTGTGGCCTTCATTAGGACTGGCACCTGGCTTAGAGAAAGGCAAAGTTAAATGGCATTCCTGTGAGTGCAGTGGATGACCTTGTGTGCTCTAAGACATGGCAATGCCTCTGCTAGGCTTCTGAACAGCCTTGGTGGGGGGGGGTTGGGGGCCCAAATAAACACCCTTTCTCACCCGGCTGCTTGAAAACCCCCTCCCAAGAACTCCTAACTGGATACCTGCTCACCCTCCCTCTCCCAGTCACAATCCTCAACTCACCTGAAGCCTCAATCTCAAACATCATCCTTGACACTGGGCAGACCCCTCTTGTGACATGATGAATCTGCTGAAAAGTTGTTGTGCTTGAGAGCTGAGCAATAACAGCCAGTTCTGTCCACTGCTCACCTTGACTGCTGGCAACCAGATTGACTTCCTAAAAACAAAGACAAAGACCAGAGCTGTAACACAGTCACCATACACACTTCTGCTGCAGAGACAAATGGGGCCTCACCTGCTCGGGGCAATCCCCTCACCCGGGATGGGGCCCTCTGGCACAGATTTAATCCATCTCAATCTGAAAAAAAAGTTAGGACAAGAGTCACACTGTTGCAGGATAACTGAAGAGCGCCAGATATCTTGTGTCCATCTACAAATCCCACCTAGAGTCCAACTACACCCCACATTACAAATTCCTAGTCCCCAGGACTTCTCCTATCACACCAGGCTGTGCAGCAGGGCAGAGCAGCCCCGTCCCAAATGTGTGCTGACACCCGTGACACAGGACAGGCAGGACAGGACAGGACAGACAACGGGGACACAACAGGAACAGAAATCTCTTGGCAAGGAAAATGGCTGCAAGGACTTAGAGAATGCAAAAGGAGATGAGTGAGCTGAGACCAATGGTGAGCTGATGCGGCTCAGAGAACCCTGGAGGAAGAAGATGATAACTGAATGATTTATTCCAAGAACTGCAAAGATCGATGCCTAGGAATCCTACTGTCAGAATGCTGTACCTAACCTCATATTATTACAAGTCCTAATCCACCACAATGGATCCAGGTGGGGCATAGCTGTCCCTACAGCTCAGAACAAGACCTGAAAAGACAACTGACTGGATGCTTCCAAAGAGAGAACTTCTGACCGGGGAGCTCAGACAGGTATCAGAATCGCATCTATGGCCTGGGTGCCAGGCCAGAGAATGCAGAGATCACAGATGCTAACAACGATGCCAAGGTTTCTGACAGGCCCCCCTAAGGTAAAACACATGGGATACACAAACAACACATAATGCACAACAGACAAGTGACACCAGACACACCGGGACTGCTCTGCCCTGCTGCACACCTCAGCCCTGTGATCAAAAGTGAGACGTGGCTTTTATGGGGCCTAAGGAGCCACTTCATGAACACCCCCCCCCTCCAAACTGGACTCAAAAACCCCTCCCAGGAATTCCCAAACCAGCACCATGCCTTCATCCCCTCTGTGGGTCACAGCCCTCTACTTATCTCGCAGACATCCGGGGATGCTGGTCCCTGTCCGGTGCAAAGAAAGGCCTCTCGTCAGCTGGGAAGGTCCTGCTGGCACCGGGCTGGTGTCTCTCAGACAGCTTATATTAAAGAAAACCAAACATCAGTGCCTGATCTTGGCACCGCATTGGCCAAAACCCCACCACTCTGCTACTCACCGCGCTCCTAAGAAGGCCCGGCACCTCCTAACCCTGACCCTCTGCCACACATGGAATGCATCTGCACCTGAAAGAAAGTTAGAACATATGTCAAACACCACCAGGGTAACTCAAAAGCTGCAAACATCTTATGTCAATCTAGGAATAGCATCTAGAGCCCAACTACAGCCCTCATTACAAATTCCCACTCCCCATGGTTTGTCCTACTGCAGCAGGCCAGGCGGCAGGGCAGAACAGCTCCAGCTCAAACGTGTGCACACACCCGTGACACAGAAAGTGACAAACAGGGGGGACATGAAACACGACACATCATGCTTGTGGTGAGGGCCTCGAGGGGAAAAGGAAAAAGGGACGCCAAAGACACACCAGGGAACACAGAACACGGGACAACACGACACAGACCAGAGCTGTTCTGCACTGCCCGCCTGAAAGCTGCCATCAAAGTAGAGCCTCTCCCTTTAGCTGTCCTAAGAGGCCCTTGCAGAAGATTGCTTTTACCACTGCCAATTTTTACATCTGGTGCAAGAACTCCCAACCTGCTACTCCCCCATCTCCAGGCCGTGGCCCCCGACTTATCTTTTAGATGATCGGTGAGGGGAATCCATGTTGCACCTGAAATGAGTCTGCCTCGGAGGGCTCTATGATGGCCTGTGAGCCTCTCGGTCAGCTGCAATAAAGAAAACAAAAACCAAAGTGTGAGTCCAGAGTTATGTGGGCCTAATCCCTGCAAGGCAGCTACTTGCCCTCTCCTGAGTGTGCCTGGCTCATTCAGGCTCCAGCTTCATCCTGATTCCAAGGCTGTGGCCTTCATTAGGAGTGGCACCTGGCTTAGAGAAAGGCAAAGTTAAATGGCATTCCTGTGAGTGCAGTGGATGACCTTGTGTGCTCTAAGACATGGCAATGCCTCTGCTAGGCTTCTGAACAGCCTTGGGTGGGGGGGCCCTCAAATAAACACCCTTTCTCACCCTGCTGCCTGCAAACCCCCTCCCAAGAACTCCTAACTGGATACCTGATCACCCTCCCTCTCCCAGTCACAATCCTCAACTCACCTGAAGCCTCAATCTCAAACATCATCCTTGACACTGGGCAGATCCCTCTTGTGACACGATAAATCTGCTGAAAAATTGTTGTGCTTGAGAGCTGAGCAATAACAACCACTTCTCTCCGCTGCGTACCTTGACTGCTGGCATCCAGATTTACTTCCTAAAAAGAAAGACAAAGAACAGAGCTGTAACACAGTCACCACAAACACTTCTGCTGCAGAGACAAGTGGGGCCTCACCTGCTCGGGGGAATCCCCTCACCCGGCATGGGGCCCTCTGGCACAGATTTAATCCATCTCAATCTGAAAAAAAAGTTAAGACAAGAGTCACACTGTTGCATGATAACTGAAGAGCTCCAGATATCTCGTGTCCATCTACAAATCCCATCTAGAGTCCAACTACACCCCACATTACACATTCCAAGTCTCCAAGACTTCTCCTATCACACCAGGCTATGTGGCAGGGCAGAGCAGCCCCATCCCAAATGTGTGCTGACACCCGTGACACAGGACAGGACGTGACAAACAATGGGCACAAGACACAGACAGAAATCTCTTGGCAAGGAAAATGGCTGCAAGGACTGAGAGAACGCAAAAGGAGATGACCGAGCTGAGACCGATGGTGAGCTGAGGAGGCTCAGAGAACCCTGGAGGAAGAAGATGCTAACTGAATGATTTATTCCAAGGACAGCAAAGATGGATGCCTAGGAATCCTACTGTCAGAATGCTGTACCTAACCGCATATTATTGCAAGTCCTAATCCACCATAATGGATCCAGGTGGGGCACAGCTGTCCATACAGCTCAGAAGAAGACCTGACAAGACACCTGACTGGATGCTTCCAAAGAGAGAAGAGAGTCTGATGCCTGTCTGAGCTCCCCAGTCAAAAGTTCTGTGGCCTGGGTGCCAGACCAGGGAATGCAGAGATCACAGATGCTAACAATGATGCCAGGGGTACTGACAGGGCCCTCAAAGGCCTAAGGTAGAAGACAGGAGATACACAAACAACACACAAGGCACAACAGACAAGTGACATGAGACACACCGGGACTGCTCTGCCCTGCACACCTCAGCACTGTGATCAAAAGTGAGACTTGGCTTTCATGGGGCCTAACGAGCCATTTAATGAACACCCCCCCCCCCTCCAAACTGGACTCAAAACCCCCTCCCAGGAATTCCCAAACCAGCACCATGCCTTCATCCCCACTATGGGTCACAGCCCTCTACTTATCTCTCAGACATCTGGGGATGCCAGTCTGTGTCAGGTGCAAAGAAAGGCCACCTCGTCACCTGGGAAGGTCCTGCTGGCACCGGGCTGGTGTCTCTCAGACAGCTAGAGTAAAGAGAACCAAACATCAGTGCCTGATCTTGGCACCGCATCGGCCAAAACCCCACCACTCTGCTACCCACCGCGCTCCAAAGGAGGCCCGGCCCCTCCTAACCCCGACCCTCTGCCACACGTGGAATGCATCTGCACCTGAAAGAAAGTTACAACATATGTCAAACACCACCAGGATAACTCACAAGCTGCAAACACCTTATGTCAATCTAGGAATAGCATCTAGAGCCCAACTACAGCCCACATTACAAATTCCAACTCCCCAAGGCTTGTCCTACTGCAGCAGGCCATGCGGCAGGGCAGAACAGCTCCAGCACAAATGTGTGCACACACCCGTGACACAGAACGTGACAAACAGGGGGACAAGAAACACTACACATCATGCTTCTGGTGAGGGCCTCGAGGGGAAAAGGAAAAAGGGATCCCAAAGACACACGAGGGAACACAGAACACCGGAAAACAGGACACAGACCGGAGCTGTTCTGCACTGCCCGCCTCAAAGCTGCCATCAACAGTAGAGCCTCTCCCTTTAGCTCTCCTAAGAGGCCCTTGCAGAAGATTGCTTTTACCACTGCCAATTTTTACATCTGGTGCAAGAATGCCCAACCTGATACTCTCCCATCTCCAGGCCGTTGCCCCAACTTATCTTTTGGATGATCGGTGAGGGGAATCCACGCGGCACCTGAAATGAGTCTGCCTCGGAGGGCTCTATGATGGCCTGTGAGCCTCTCGGTCAGCTACAATGAATAAAACCAAAACCAAAGTGTGAGTCCAGAGTTATGTGGGCCTAATCCCTGCAAGGCAGCTACTTGCCCTCTCCTGAGTGTGCCTGGCTCCTTCAGGCTCCAGCTTCATCCCGATTCCAAGGCTGTGGCCTTCATTAGGACTGGCACCTGGGTTAGAGAAAGGCAAAGTTAAATGGCATTCCTGTGAGTGCAGTGGATGACCTTGTGTGCTCTAAGACATGGGAATGCCTCTGCTAGGCTTCTGAACAGCCTTGGGGGGGGGGCCTCAAATCAACAAATAAACACCCTTTCTCACCCTGCTACCTGCAAACCCCCTCCCAAGAACTCTTAACTGGATACCTGATCACCCTCCCTCTCCCAGTCACAATCCTCAACTCACCTGAAGCCTCAATCTCAAACATCATCTTGGACACTGGGCAGATCCCTCTTGAGACATGATCAATGTGCTGAAAAAAATGTTGTACTTGACACAGCTTGGAATTTCAGGGAGTTGCACTCCTCAATTTAAAAAAAAAAAAAATCCCAAAAACAAACAACGAAAAAAAAAAAAGAAACAAACAAAACCCCACAAAAACAATAAAACCCTAAACACCTAACTCCCCACAGAAACAAAAAAAACCCACAGAAAACATCAAAAAATCTAAAAAACCCACGAAAACCAACCAAAAACCCCCAAAAAACCCCCAAAAATTCCACCAAAAGAAATCCAACCAAAAAAACAACCAGAGCAAAACTAAAAATTACAAAAGCACCTTCGCACTCCTAAACACCAAACCCAAAATCACAAACCTAAATACTCCCTGTATTCCATGCTGTTTTCTTCACAGAATCTTCCAAGCCTCTGTGCTTTAGATGCCCAGAAACACCTGATGAAAAGAAGCTGAGACGGGCTGAAAAAGCCTCTTCACTGAACTGAGAGGAGAGCTCTTACCCCAGCACATCCCAGAGAGGGAATGAAGCCCCTCAGCCACGGCTGGGGTTAATATACCCCTGATTGTGCCCGCCTCTCGTTCCCATGCCACCCAGGAAAAGGGAGGGGGCGAATCCCACCAAGCCCTCAGAGCAGCTGCAGCTGTTTGGCTCCTCTGACTCACATTCAAGGGCAGTAAAGGGCTTGTTATAGAAGAAAACTTTTCAGAAAAGTAACAGCGCTTTCTTTTTTGCAACAACTACTTGGAGCAGAAGAACAGAAAACTGGTAAGATATAAAACTTCGTGGTAAGGTTACATAGCTAGATCAATGGGGTAATGGGGTAATTTGCTGTTACCTTACATAATATTCTGTGTTTAACAAAAGCCATCTAATAAATTCACACTCAAAACTCCAGCAGCCCAGCTGGCCCTACCAAATCTCTATGTTTATGCATACAGTAAACAAAACCAAAATCCCAATAATACCTATCAGAAGTCTATGAAAGAAACCTCTTGAAATTGATCCTACCTCAAATACAAAGCAACCCATGCAAAGTTAGCTTGACTCAAAAATCAATTTACAGAGCTAATAACACCAAGAAATAAAACAGCACACCATATACCACCAAAGAATATAATAGTGAAGAAAAAAGAAACCACTTTTTTTTTTTTTTTTTTTTTTTTTAATTTAAACTAACTTCTTTTATTAGCTAGAACAAAAGCTTTTCCCAGGACTGTAACAACTTCTTCTCCTTCTTCTCCTTCTGAAATGTCCCTTCTCCTTCCCAAATTCCTTACAACTTCTGAGTTTACATCCAAGCAAAAAGCAAAATTCGTGCACTTGTGTGTTCGATGCTTCTGTCAGATTCTCTGTTTCTCTCCACATCTTCTTACACTTTCAGTCTTCACGCTGTCCTGCCGTGACGAGTTTGACGGAAGAATTGGTAAACGTTAAGAGAGGATTTCCCTGCCTCCCTCCCCAGAGCTGGTTTCCTTAGTGCATTTCACTCAATCCCAGGCCGGCAACGATGCACGCTCACCTCAAGCGTGCAAGGCTCACAGCTGCTCGGCTAAACTCGGCTCTAATCGGCTAAACTCGGCCATTGTCATCTGCATTCGGCTGGACTCGACCCTTCGGCACGGCTCGGCTCGCTTCGGCCGAACTCGGAGCCGCTCTCTGCGCTCGGCGCGGCCCGGCTCGCTTCGGCCGAACTCGGAGCCGCTCTGCGCTCGGCGCGCCTCGGCTCGCTTCGGCCGAACTCGGAGCCGCTCTCTGCGCTCGGCTCGCCTCGGCTCGCTTCGGCCGAACTCGGAGCCACTCAGTGCGCTCGGCGCGGCTCGGCTCGCTTCGGCCGAACTCGGAGCCGCTCTCTGCGCCCGGCGCGGCTCGGCTCGCTTCGGCCGAACTCGGAGCCGCTCTCTGCGCTCGGCGCGGCTCGGCTCGCTTCGGCCGAACTCGGAGCCGCTCTCTGCGCCCGGCGCGGCTCGGCTCGCTTCGGCCGAACTCGGAGCCGCTCTCTGCGCTCGGCGCGCCTCGGCTCGCTTCGGCCGAACTCGGAGCCGCTCTGTGCGCCCGGCGCGGCTCGGCTCGCTTCGGCCGAACTCGGAGCCGCTCTCTGCGCTCGGCGCGCCTCGGCTCGCTTCGGCCGAATTCGGAGCCGCTCTCTGCGCGTTCGGCGCGCCTCGGCTCGCTTCGGCCCAACTCGGAGCCGCTCTCTGCCCTCGGCGCGGCTCGGCTCGCTTCGGCCCAACTCGGAGCCGCTCTCTCCGCGTTCGGCTGAGCTCGCCTCGGCTCGGCTCCCTGAGGGCGGGCAAGCGGCGCCGCCTCACGTTAAACTCGCCCGGCTCGGGGCTCTCCTGCTGCCGCGTCCCGCGGGCGGCCCGGCCATCGCGCGGACACGACCGGGAGCGCGGGGTGGCACAGGAGCTCATTGGGCTGTGACCGCACTCGCGCTAATTAATGCTCATGAAAGCAGGAGGCTCGGTTCGGCGGAGCTCGGCTTGTTTCGGCTGCACTCGGCCCAGCTCAGTTGAACCCAACTCGGTTCGGCTATGCGGCAGAGCTCGGCTCGGTTCGGCCGAGCCCAGCTGGATTCCACCCACAGATTTCCTGCTGGCAGCCCCTGGGAATTCTACATGACACAAACTGCAGCCTCAAAAGGCCTGCGGGTTTGTAAAGAAATGTCATTTTAACTCATCTCTTGGGACAGAGCTGAGGGCTCCTTTAGGATAACAATATTTACGCGTACAAGCAATTCCATCATATGCATCTCGATTTTATTTAACCCCGCCAAAATTCCATCCATATCACAAGCAATGTGCAGTTCTGGTTTTTCCCCGTACACTATTTGTACAAAGGACCTGGGCACAGCACACAGCTGTGATTCAGTTGAATAAACCCTGGTTTACAATTCAAAGGTTCTCACTGTGGCACTGCTGTGTTTGCAGGTCTAGACTGGCTGCTCAACCACGCTCACAGCCACACTGAAGAAAAAGATTTCCCAGACAGTTCCCAATAAAACTCACGGATAATCACTGAGCTGAGAATCCTTTGGGGTTCAGTTCCATCTCTCACCTGTTCCAGGCAGAGGGAGGATGGGTTTGTGTTGCACGTGGCAGCAGCAGCAATGGATTAGGGTTGGTTTTTTTGTTTGCTTTTCAGTTTACAAAAAGGGTAATAAAAATAAACCAGGTCTGATATAAATGCCTTTAAAAGCCATCCAGGCTTTTTAAATCCAAGAAGACCATCCTGATTCCCGAGTCCAGTCTTCCATTCATGCTTCCCAGCCTGGCACTGCTCACCTGGCTCTGCTCCCCAGAGCCAGCCCAGAGCCCAGCCTGGCACTGCTCACCTGGCTCTGCTCCCCAGAGCCAGCCCAGAGCCCAGCCTGGCACTGCTCACCTGGCTCTGCTCCCCAGAGCCAGCCCAGAGCCCAGCCTGGCACGGCTCACCTGGCTCTGCTCCCCAGAGCCAGCCCAGAGCCCAGCCTGGCACTGCTCACCTGGCTCTGCTCCCCAGAGCCAGCCCAGAGCCCAGCCTGGCACTGCTCACCTGGCTCTGCTCCCCAGAGCCAGCCCAGAGCCCAGCCTGGCACTGCTCACCTGGCTCTGCTCCCCAGAGCCAGCCCAGAGCCCAGCCTGGCACTGCTCACCTGGCTCTGCTCCCCAGAGCCAGCCCAGAGCCCAGCCTGGCACGGCTCACCTGGCTCTGCTCCCCAGAGCCAGCCCAGAGCCCAGCCTGGCACTGCTCACCTGGCTCTGCTCCCGACAGCGAGCCCCGTCCAGGTGGCAGCGGAAAGAGGCCAGCACAAAATACGCCGCCGCTCTCATGCTGGGGTCGTAGCTGCTCAGGGCAGCCACGGTGAGACCCAGGGCATTGACTTCTGCAAACTTGTGACAGGCCACCACGCACTCTGAGGGGATGGGAGAGAAGCAGAGAGCAGCCTGTGTTAGCACTGACAGTCCAGGGTTGTCACAGCACTCGAACCCCTCACACCCCTGGCCATGAGCACCCATTCCTGGCTCTACCCCACAAACCGTGACCTCAGGCCACGGAGGCTCCTCCAGCTGACAGAGGGCTCCAGCAATTCCCTCTCAGCAGGAATTCTCTACCTGAGCTGAAATGCACAGGGCTGCTCTCATTTATTGAGACAGGGATGATCCTGCCCACCAGGCCATGCAAAGTTGTGGTAAATTTTGTACACACATCTTTGTGTCTCACTGTGTCAGGGAAGCTGAGTACAAAGAACAGCAAGAGGGAAAATTCATCTCTCCAGAACATTACAGGGTGCCTGAAAAAGCAGCACTAAAAAGCTCTTGCACAGAAAGGATGGGAGAGTAATACATGAACAGCCCATAAAGCACAGCAGGTGCCCCTGTGCAGGCACAAGTGACTCTGGTGGTCAGGCCTGCCCCGAGCCCTTCCAGGTAAAACAAAATCCAGCAATGAGCAGAGATCAGCCCCAGAGCAAGCAGGAAGCACACCCTTCAATGCAGCATTCAGCCTTCACAGCATTTTGCCATCAGGATCGGGGGTTTCTCCTCTAAGGGCTCCTGCTCTGTGCGCTTTGGATGTGTTTGCTGCCATCTGCACTCACTGATGGCTGGAAATGACTGGGTGTGAACCTCCCACCTCACCTCCAGGAACGGAGCTCCATGGCACCTCAGGGGTGCTTTACAGCCACAGCCTGGAATTGATAATCGGCACCAATCCCACACGGGACAGGGCCATCCCTTTCTTCCCTCCTTTTTTCTTTGCTTGCCTTTCTGGCCTTTCTCTCCTGTTTTTCTGGCCTTTCTTTCTTGCCTTTCTGGCTGGTCTTTCTTGATTTTTTGGGCCTGCCTGCCTTCTTTGGCCATTTTTGGCATTTCTGCCTGACTTTTTTGGCCATTTTTTGGTTTTTCTCCCTGTCTTTTTTGGCCATTTTGGCCATTTTTTGGCATTTTCCCCTGTCTTTTTTGGCCAGTTTTTGGCCTTTTTGCCTTTTTTGGGCTTTCTTTTTGCCTTTTTTGCCCTTTTTTTGGGCTTTCTTCTTGCCTTTTTTGGGCTTTTTTGCCCTTTTTTTGGGCTTTCTTTTTGTCCTTTTTTTGGCCTTTCTTTTTGCCCTTTCTTCTTGCCTTTACTCCCTTTTTTCTTGCCCTTTTTTCTGGCCTTTCTTGCCTTTTTTCTTGCGGTCATTTTGTCCTTTTTCCTTTCTTTTTTTTTTTTTTTTTCTCTTTTTTCTTGCCTCTTTTCTTGCCTTTCTTCCCCTTTTCTTGGCCTGTTTTTGGCTTTGCTCCTTGCCTTTTTTAGCATTTCTTCTTGCCCTTTTCTTGCTTTTTTTCTTGCATTTTTTTTGCTTTTTTCCCCTTTTTTCTTGTCTTAATTGCCTTTCTCCTTGCTTTTTTTTCCTGCCTCTTTTCTTGCATTTTTTGCCTCTTTCTTGCCTTTCTTCTTGCCTTTTTTATTCCTTTTTTTCCCTTTTTTCTTGCCTTTCTCGCCTTTTCCTATGCCTTTGCCATAGGAGAATTTCTCTCATGCATTCACACTCCTGAACCCAGTCTGTAAATAATCTAAAACAAACAGAGAAGGATCTTTATTCACTATCTCCATGTGTGCAAGGTGGGAAAAGCTCGTTAACTGCCAGCATGGCAGAGGATTCCATCAGAGCAATCCTGGAGACCAAGGCCTTCCATCAGAGCAGAAGGCACTAAGCACACAAAACCTGCGGTGGGAAGGGTCCTGGCAGTCTCTTCTCTCCTCCACTGGACCTGTGCTTAACCATTCCCCAGTAATTAGGTATGCTCATGACTCTTAAAGCATTTCAAGTTCCTTGAGGGATGAAGGTGTGTAGAGGCACTGTATTTGTTACCTTTGGGGTTATGTAATATTTTTATGGAAGGGTTTGAATCTTACCTTTTCCTCCCTGCACTGTGTCCTTAGAACAAGGCTGTGGACACTCCTTTTCTCCAAATACAAAAATAATTTAGGAGACAGAGCAGTGTTTGTCAGAAAGAACAAGGGTAGGGACTGATAGTGCCAGCGTGGTGGCTTGTACCACTCTCGGACACTTTTGGGAATCATCGCTCCTGTCATGTACTGGAGCCAATTTCAGCAGGAGTTCCACTCTCTCCTGTGCTTTCCAAGAGTTCCCTGTGAGTGAAGGCTCATGATGGCATCCAGCTCAGGAGGTATCGACTGACTCCTTCCACCAAAGCACAGACACAAAACGGAGCTGCCTTCACTGCAAACCCCTGATCAAACCTGGATGTGCAGCAGGATTTCACTGCAAACCCCTGCTCAAACTGTGCAGCAGGATTTCACTGCAAACCCCTGACCAAAACTGGACTGTGCAGCAGGATTTCTGCTCCACCTTGGGATCACATGCACCAATCCTCTGCAAAACCACTGATCCAGCTCTTACCCACTGTGTTACTGCAAGAGAGAATCCAAGGGCTGGGTGTGCTCAGGATAAGGAGAGCTGCAAGGTTCGCACTTCCCAAAACCGTCACTGACAGCAGATGCATTATGGCATTTCCGTAAGAATATAAATATATACTGAGGATTTTCCTGAGAGGCCAGATTTTCACTTATTTAGGAAACAAGGAAGTTGAAACATGGTGGAATCTCTCCACACAACAGATGCTTCAGGAGCTGACAGTACAGATTTCTCCAAGTGCCACATTCAGAGCAAATGAATTTTGGTCTTGGAAGCCAATTTTGAGACAATCCTCCCAGACAGAAGGTACTGGCTGAGGACACAGTGAAACAGAAAAGGAGACACTGGGCATTGTGTGACATCAGGAAGCAAATTTCTGTTTATTTACCTTTCTTCAAGAACTCCAAGTCACCATTAGGCAAAGGAGTACATACAAGGATGTATAAGAAAAAGATTAAAAGAGACTTCTTCATTATTGTATTCTGTGGCATGAAAGCCAAAAGCCTTTTGTATTTGTTTGTTTGTTTTTAAAGGAGCTGTTTCTCCTCTGGCTGAGGTGTTTCACTTCAGAGAACAACCTACCATCTGCAGGAAACCTCTTTAGAAAATCAGAAGTGAGCACAACTATTGCTGAGCTGTTTTCCTAAACAATCACTGCCAGCTGCACTAACAGCACTTTACCAGACACTTGTGAGTTTGTGATCCCCTAGGTTTACAAAGGAACAGGAAATCCATCTGCAGGGTGCCACGCGTGGGGAAAAGCAGTTGGAGTTGCTTCCCCCTCAGCAGATTCCCACCTGCTATAACCAAACTGTGTGTGTTCAGTACAGCCATGGTGCCCTGGCCAATCTGCCTGAAATCTGCCCAGGCACAGACAGCTTGCCCACAGTCCAACACACTGTCTCAGTAACTGTCATATATCATTAAACCCCACAGTTTGTGGGGCTGTATTGACCACAGTCCAACACACTGTCTTGGTAACTGTCATATATCATTGAACTCCAGAGTCTGTCTCCTAACATCCTTCACACAATGCTCTGCCTGTTCACATCCACACTGTATGCCGATGAACTGGAACAGCCTCGGCCAAAATCAATGAAGATGCCTTCAGAGTCAGAGTCGATGGACTCCAAGATCTGATCCACCATGTTCTCAGGGCTGGAGGAGGGAGCTGGCAGTAAGGCAGTGTCTGTGTCCAGCTCCAAGGAGCTGTGTGGGTCGCCAGTGGAGCGGAAGAGCCCCTTCTGGGGCTCGGCCGTGCCCAGTTTGCTGGAGCACTGCCCCGGCGCGGCGCCGGGCCTCTCCTGCTCTCCGGGCAGCGAGCCTTTCATGGAGCCCCTGGAGCCGCTGTCCGTGATGGGGGTGAGGCCGGGGTAGCCCTGGAGCTGCAGGCAGGAGGTCATTTCCGACACCGAGTGCCTGCGGATGCCCGCCCCGTTGGCAGCCGCGCTCTCGCTGTCGTACTCGGCCACGGGCGTCAGCAGTGGGTTGTTGTAGCTCTTGGAGCGCACCACGGGGTTCTTGGCCAGGATCTCCCCCGACCTGGAGCGCCTGAAGAACCGCTTCTCTGTGAACAGAGAACCACAGTCACACCTGCACAGCCTCCTGGGATGGTACTCCTCACTATCAGTGTTCAAAGGAAATGCAAAGTCCTGATTATTCATAAGCTTTTCTGCAATGAAACTTCTCTAGAAGAAGTTGCTGATTTTGGAGATTCAGATTGCCTAGATTTCTTTAGCACACTGTAGACCTCAAATCTATCTTTACAAATGATAACCGAGATTCCCTTATATTCACATACCTTCAGTGGCTGAACTAAAACAGTAAATACAGTGGGAGGTGATAGTTGTAAGTACCTCCTTTAGACAGGAACAGAAAGTGAAATTCTGTTCTTTTTCGGGTTATAAACATTTTTAGTCACTGAAATTTAACTTTTCCATTCATCCTGGGAAAATAAAGTCTCTTCAAATTTGGAGCATGACGATTAAGACAGGCAGTTTTTCTACTGATTCTGGAAAACCCTTCAAAGTTCAGAGACCACATGGGGGAGACCACCAAGAGTGACTGAGAATGTTAACTAGAGGGCAGTGCCCACAGAAACCTCTCTTTTGGGGGCGCAAATCTGCCTTCAATCCAGCAGCGATTGCTTGAATGCTGTTAACCAAGAGGGAGTTTCAAAAAAATAGGCAGCAGATGGCAGCAAGTAAGCACTGAGCTCCCTCTCTGGCAGTAGTTTAGTGCTGGAACGTCCTGGCAGTGTGAATGAAACGAGCATCATGAGCAAAACAACCACCACTCTAACTCTGAGCAGTCTCAGTGCTCAGATTCACTCCTGCTATCAGAAGAAAAGGTGGTGTGAATAACAGGTACTGGAATTAGGTCTCACTTTTGGAGCTTTCTTCCTGCTGCTCTCACTTTGCCATCCCATGAAGGAGGCACAACTGGAGCAGGGGATCAAATTACCCTCTGGAAGTCACACAGCTACTGCAAATAACCTGTCTGCTTTAAATCAGGATGCTGGTACATGCTCCCTCAAACATATTCCAATCCCTTCAAATCATGCTATTGTGCAGTTATGTGCTCACCTAGACACAAATTCCAATCACATGCTGTACTACTAAAAAAGCCAGTATTTAAGACTGCATTTTGCAGCCGTGTCTGCCTCAGCAGTGAAATCATCTGATCCAAGTTCCTTTCTGGACTTTTTCATTGTTAGGAGTTTGAGCTGGTAATGAGAAAAGGTTCCTAGGGCTATGAACTCTGCTAACAACATGCAACATGCTACCAAAATAGTTGAAGAGAATTAGTTCAAAAGCAGCAGCCACTTGCACACTAAGCTCCCTTGGATCCGGTTCAGTGACTGCAGTCAGACCCACTTCACGAGTATACAGGAAATTTCAGGAGTATACAGGCTCAGTGATTACAGTGAGCCCCATTTCAGGAGTATTGCTACATCTACAACCCAGACCACAGCAAGAGGAAGTGCCCAGCCCACCAAAACCTCCCTATCTTATGCAGTCATGTACTCAGACATTTATTTGCTAACAATTCCTTTCACTGATGCTTTGTTCTCTTTGGGTGCATTTTTTCTATCCCGACATACAAAAGCCTGTATTTAGAAAATGTCAGTTTGAGGCTCCATTTAAATGCTTGTGGTCTTTTAATGGCAAGCAATGAACACAAAGCAGTAATCCTGAACCATTTTCAGGACATAACCAGCCTCTATTTAGTCACTTAAAACTCATTTGTGTCTTGAACACCTGCTGCAACACAACCATTTTGCCATCCAGCTCCAAGAGAAAATCAACTGCTTTACTGACCATTTCTGACAGGCAAACAGGATGAATTGACTGCAGAGAGAACATGCAATTGAACTGATCTTCCCTTCTGTCTGCTCTATTTAATCAGACCATGCCAGTATTTACAATAGAATACTCAGGTACTACCCCATTTCCTCTGTCATTTACACTGGTAGTATCTCCCTTGTATTTTGACCAAATTGCATTGGTATGTAGGATATTGCACCTTCATCCTGGCTAAATGTTGCCATCACAGAAGTCACCAAAGGCTCCAGAGCTCCAAGAATCTGAAATTAAGCTGGAGGGAACTCAACCAGGCCAGCCCATGTTTCCCCCTTACTCCTTATGGATGCTGATGTTTCTGACAGGTAAAAAGCTTCTCAGCAGGGAAGAGTCAATAATCTCCAGGAGCAATGCATGGGAAATAAAGAGATTTTTCCTTCCATGTAATAGGAATTCTCACTGCTGTGTAAGACCCACTCTGTATTGCTCACGTCCACTGGGATGGAGAACAGCTTATAACCTTCTACTCTGCAGAAAGCTTTTACATGCTTGAAGGCTTACATGTTGGTCTTTTCTAAGACAAATTCCGGCTCTCTTCCCTAATTTTAACAGTCTTCTACAATCTTTGTGTACTCATGAACACTCATGAAAATGAACTACTGAGTACTTTAAAAGTGGCCTCTTGCTTCTTCCTCTCACTGTCCATAAAGCATCCTGTGTTGAAGCCCTCTTGTTAAAAGGTAGAGTGGAAATGCTAAACACTCTTGAATAATTTTACTGAATGTTTCCATCTTTTGCCACTGCAAGTTTCACTGTGACTCTGCACCTAGAATGGTGTTAAAACAGAAGGCTGATGTACTCATGTGAGTACTGGCAGCACTTCTGGTGCAGGCCCTGGCCCTACACGGAGCAAGGTTCTGGGAAGGTTTTGGGAAGCTCTGTGTGCTGTGCCAAGTGAGTGTGCGCTGTCCTTACCCAGGATACAGGCAGAGTGCGTGAAGGGTCCCTCGCTGGAGTACAGCCCGTACGTGCCCAGGTAAGGAGAAACAACCTTCTGGAGCAGGGATTCCAGCTTCAAATAATCTTCAGACACACCTTTGGACTCATGGACCCCCTGAAAAAGAGTGAACACCCAGCATGAGCACTGCCTCTTCAATCACGAGCTCTCCTGGCTCACCAGGGCAGGCAGAGCAGAACGAGCATTTTCACTGATGAAAGCAAAGGTGCCCTGCAATGTGAGCCTGGTGTGCTGCTACAGCTGATTCCTCCTCTGTAAAACCAAGAGATGTGGATCAGACCAGAGCTACCTCCAGGACATGTAAATCCAGCAAAGTACATCCTACCTAGTGCACAGCACTCAGGGAAGGACAGAGCCATGACCTGTAAGGAGGAATTAAATCCCTGGACTTTTTGCTGTTGCAATCTTACAGTGACTTCCTGAATGACGGCATCTGGTACCACAGGGTGTCACTGCCATCTCAGCAACACCAACAGCATTAAGAGAAAGGTGAAACGGAAACCCTCAGAAATACTTCCAGGATATTTTCAACAACCAGTATTTACAGTAAAGAAGTTTGTTCTCTTTCCTCATCCATGCCCTGGCACCCATCATGTTCCAGGCAAAAGTCACATTGTAATCAGCATGGTAAGAATCATCCACAGCCAGAATGTTTAGCCTTTAGCTGTTAACTCTGCACTTCCACCCACAAGCACACTTGTTAGGCTGCAGAGGGGACAGAAAAACCTTGCAAAACTGTATTGTCCCTTCATCTCACAGCTGCAGAGTGTGTGCTCCATGTGCTCTGAGCAGAGCCAGAGAGGTGCAGAGATGACAGGAAAACTTTGCAGAATTGCATTCTCCCTTCATCTCACAGCTGCAGAGCGTGTGCTCCATGTGCTCTGAGCAGAGCCCCCTACACTCCTGAGTAGGACACCTCTTGCAATATGGAGCAAATTCACATTTCCCATGTGCTCAACACATCATGTCGCAGAATTAAGATCCTAAATGCCATACTCAGCGAGTACTCTGCCAGAATTTAGGAGATTTTATGATGTGTTCCTGAGCTACTGTACAAAGAAACCGATTGGGATGAAAGGCTCCGGAGAGCAATATAAAGAGCAGATGAGTAAAGGTGCAACACTTCCTTCAGCGTGTGAAAGGATCCTGACATTCAGGATGTGTTCACAGCTCAGTGTGATTCACCAGCCAGAGTCCAGAGTGACTCTCAGATGTGTTTCTGAATGGCTGACTCTACACCCTGCTCGCTGCCCTGCCTCATCACTTGATAAAGGTTTACGAATGAAAAATGAATAATGGCTAACAGACAATTCACATTTGGACAGAATTTCAATTCCAGTACAGCAGTTTTTAAATAACAAATAATGATCTTTGGTGATGTGCTATGTCCTGAAAAGCTTTGGGACAGCCACAAACACAAATGTGAAGAGAAAGACATATCCAGTGGATCCAAAAGCTTGCAAACATCAAAGGAACAGTAGAATGAGCCCACAGTTATTCCTCCAGGCAAAATTAACACTGGAATAATTCAGAAGACTTAATGAAGGTGCATGTATTATTTCCAAGTCATTCCTGGCTTATTGAGATCTGTTCAGGGTTTCTAAATCTGCTGGGATTTAGCCAAGCCCTCAGAAAGGCACCATGCCTGCTACCTTACCACATATTCACAAACCCATCATGGGCACATCAAGCAAAGGCCAGGGCTGGGGACATCCCGCAGCAGGCTCCCACACCAAATACCTCTGGAACTAAACATGACATATGAAGGGCAGAAGCCAGTGCTCATGCCAGGCTTTGCTGCAGAACTTTATTTACTTTTCTACCATTTTAGTATTTTTTGTACTTGTGAAAGACAAGTAGCTGAATATCAGCTGTGGGTAAAGAACCCCGCTGCATTGCACACTGCGAGGAGTTCTTTTAAAAATGGATGGTCTAGAACGAAATTAAGTGAACTGAGACAACCTTACACATGAGAAGTGCTCCTTGGTAACCAAAACCAGGAACAACAAAAGAAGCTGACCGACTAAAGAGGGCTAGAAAAGACAAAGAAAGAGGAAGGAAAATTGAAAAGTCTAGTGGGGAGAGACAGACCAAGAGGGAAAGCGGCATTAAGGCCAGCAGGACGAGGAGTGGCTGCGAGGTGCAGGCAGTGGGGTGTGAGCTGTGCCTGCCCCACAGGCACAGCCGGCCCCAGAGGCACTGCCGGCCCCACAGGCACAGCTGGCCCCACAGGCACTACCCCAGAGGCGCAGCGGGCCCCACAGGCACTGCCAGCCCCATGGGCACCGCCGGCCCCACGGGCACTGCCCCAGAGGCGCAGCGGGCCCCACAGGCACTGCCAGCCCGGGCCCCACAGGCACTGCCAGCCCCACGGGCACCGCCGGCCCCACGGGCACTGCCCCAGAGGCGCAGCGGGCCCCACAGGCACTGCCAGCCCCACGGGCACCGCCGGCCCCACGGGCACTGCCCCAGAGGCGCAGCGGGCCCCACAGGCACTGCCAGCCCCACGGGCAGTGTCCCACAGGCACGGCCGGCCCCACAGGCACAGCCCCACAGGCACTGCCGGCCCCACGGGCAGTGTCCCACAGGCACGGCCGGCCCCACAGGCACAGCCCCACAGGCACAGCCGGCCCCACGGGCAGTGTCCCACAGGCACGGCCGGCCCCACAGGCACAGCCCCACAGGCACTGCCGGCCCCACGGGCAGTGTCCCACAGGCACGGCCGGCCCCACAGGCTCTGCCGCCCCCACAGGCGCGGCCGGCCCCACGGGCACAGCCCCACAGGCAGTGTCCCACAGGCGCGGCCGGCCCTACAGGCTCTGCCCCACAGGCAGTGTCCCACAGGCACTGCCGGCCCCACAGGCTCTGTCTGCCCCACAGGCATGGCCGCCCCCAAGGGCACGGCCGCCCTCACGGGCGAGGCCCCACAGGCACGGGCGGTCCCACAGGCACGGGCGGTTCCACAGGCACGGGCGGTCCCACAGGCAGGGCTCCCCGGCCGCAGGCGGGATACTTTTAAAAACATATACTGAAAACTCATAAAATATGTGGTGTTCACTGGAGCCAGTGCTGATTCTGCACCGTGCCTTGGAACAAACATGCTCTGTTACCTGTGACATCCTTCCTGCAGTGACCATTGTTCACAGGTTTTCTGCAGGGGGCTGATGGAGCAACCCCTTAAAGTTTTTACTGGCTGTGGAGCTCCTGTCAGAGCAGGAGCAGTACCAGGGTGCAGATCCCATCCTGACCCATAAACCAGCAGTTTTCCTGCTTCCTTCTTGATGTGATTCTCATTGACAAGCATCCTCTAGGCCTTTGTCTTACCAAATACAAGCGCATCCCAAAGTGTAGCAAGGACAATTTCAGCCTTCCCAGTCTAAACTTTCCATATGATATAAAGACAATGTCGCTTATTTATGAATCAGCCCACGTGGCCTAGAGAAGTGTCTGCAGGCTCAGAGCAAGCTTTGGGAGCCTGCAAGAAGCTTGTTTTGATTTACATGCCAGGCCCAAGAGCGCATTTGAACTCCCCACCAGAGGTTTCTAACCCATCTCCTGTGCCACACGTGCAATGGCCTGTTTGTGTAACACCAAATTCAGTAGAAAAGCACTACTAGTAGAGGCTTAGGAATGGAGGCAAGTATAGCTATAAATGTTTCATATATCTGCATGTAAGGACAGATAAATGGATGGCTGAGTATGTACAGACATCTGTACACCCACCTACATCGGTCTCTATACAAAGTCCTTTTTAGACCCTTCCCCAAATTTCTAAGTGATTGGTGCTTATAAAGGCAAACAAAATTAGCCTTAGAGTTAAGTCAACTTGGATGGGTATTTGTGTCACAACTGTTTCTGAAAAAATGATGACAGGACTTAAAAGTCATAAAAAAAATAGTAATAATAATAATAATGAAAATGAAATATTGTGCTGTTATTTTAGCAGCTTATGCTTCTTCTTGTACTTACTGCTCAATGCCTTACTATCTCAGTATTTTGCTATGAAGCAATAAAGCCAAAGTCATAAGGCTGAATGCTTAGCTTACAAGAAGCTCTATCACAATTTGGAGAAAAAAATAAAACTTGAAGCATTACCAGTAAAACAGAAATTCTACCTGTATCTTTAGTGCAATATTTGCTCTGCAGACTGGCAAGAACTTACTTTAAAAGATAACTGTGGCCTTTCATAAACCTAGTCTCATTTTAGCAGAAGAGTTTTATGCTTCTCTATGACTGTGGGATGTATCTATTAAATTCCTTTCAAAGGCCTTGCCTGACCTATTTGTTTTGCAGTTGAGGGCCAAAATAGCTCAATATCAAATATCTGCAAGCACTTTAGTACTTTGGAAGAGTGGAAGTGCTGGATCACATCCTCATGCTGATCACACTGTTCCAAAACCCAACAAGGGTCACCTCAGTGTGCTTGCACTTGGAAAGAATCATAATGTAATATCATGACAAGAGTCTGTCCTGCTCTGAAGGCGTGGGGATCATGGGGATCGCAGTCCTGAATATGGAAGGCACCTATCAGGAACAGAGACAGGTATTACTGCATGAGATACAGTACCCAAATCCTAAACTTCATTAGCCTTAATTAAATGGTTTTGAAACCAAAGTTTTCCTGTAGTAGTTCAAATGCATTAAAAGGGGCCTATGCATGACTGGTTTTTATAAGTAAACATGCAAGCACTCCCAGAAGGGCCACATCCTTAAAGCCTACAGGTTATTTATATATTTACTTTATGACCACATTGTCCCATGTTTTTATATGTTGTAAACATGCAAGCACTCTAGAAGGGCCCCATCCCTAAAGCCTACAGTTATTTCTCTGTTTCCTTTATGAGGACACTGCCCCATCTGCTGGACCAGCCGCACGCACGGGGCCCACTGCAACGCTTGAGTGTGGCACTGGAATAAAACTCTTCTTGTATTTAGGAACAAAACCCTGTAAGTCACATCCACAACCATTCCAGCAAGCAGGGATGCACCCAACTGCCCAGGTTTCCATCTCTTAATTGTGTAAACTAACTACAAACTCCTCCTGAGCTTTTGAGGGCACAAGGGCTTCTTGTGAAAGCACAAAGGGAAGAATAAATGAGCAAACAGGAATGTTCAGAATAATAAAACTTGGGGGATTTGTACCTGAGCACATAAGGCCACAGCCTCCTTTTTCAGTATGTACAATCACAGAATCAGAGAATGGTTTGGGTTGGAAGGGATCTCAAAGCTTATCCCATTCCATGCCATCCCCTGCAGGGACACCTTCCACTGTCCCAGGCTGTTCCAAACCCCATCCAGCCTGGCCTTGGACAATTCCATGGGCGGGACAGCCACAGCTTCCCTGGGCAACCCGTGCTAAGGCCTCACCACTGCAACAGGGAAGAATTTCTTCTGGATATAGGATTTCTTTAAAAGTCCTAAAGCAGAGGTGACCTCAGGCAGGCATTTAAGGATGTAAAGGGTCCCTCTCAAAGATAACCTTAAAACATATTCAATGTTCATTACTTTAACCTTTTATATGCTGTTTTTAAATGTACATAAATTCTGACAAAAAAATACCCCTAAGCCCTTATTAATATTGTATGTAGGCACAGGCTACCTGACTTGTAAAGCTTCCAGAAACATAACCTATTTTGATAACAAGCCCCCATCATTGCTGAGCTCCTCTCTGCATTCGCCTTTACCAGAGGCTGCTTCAGTTCTGGCTCAACAGCTGCATACACACTGCCTCAGGTAACTCCTCACTCATCTGTACATGAATATCATCATCAACAACTACTGAACACCCAAACAGCTTTTAACTGACCAGCAGTAACTCAGGGTTTCGCTCAGTACTGATAAAAGGTCACAGGTTCTGTGTTTTCCAGTTCTGGTTATCAGTACCCACCACCTGTAGCACCTAGAAATAGCAGCATTGCCCAGCTGCTTTTCACATTCCTCTTTAGCACAGGCTATTAGCAGACCATTCACCTAATAAATTATACATTGGAAAGTATCTCTAGTGTCTAAAGGTACCCTAAAACTGGATGCAATGGAGGAGCCACTTCATGCCCACCTGAGGCTTGTGCATGTGCTGAATCAATGACTGGCCATTGATTAAAGGCTGGAGCACTCACCTGGAGCTTTAACACTTCAGTTGATCAGCATGTGTACATGAGTAATATTGCTGCAAAGGATTGTCTTCTGCTTCAACTGATAAACTGCTCCATAGCTTTTAAATGAAAAAAATGAAAAAGAATAAAATAAAACATAAATAAAATCTGTATTCCTCCAGACCCAGGGGAACAAACAAAGCAGACCTTGCGGACCCAAGCCCCAGGCCCTGCCAGTGAAAGACACAGCATGGCTTGGGGCTTGCTGCAACTTCTGAACTCGGTAAAGAAAAGAGGAAAAGGCAAACTTCTGGGTTATTTAACAAAGTAATTCAGCAATGATCGCTCTTGGTAACTTAATGGAACAGAGAGCAAAGTCCTCTGCCCACAGACAAGGAGTGACCGTGTATGGCTCAGCTCATGGCCAGATAAACAATCTGGATCTCAGTCTGCTGGAGCATCCTCCACATGGGGACATCAGGGGCACCCGTGATGGCTGCACTCACCCTTGTCTACCACAAAATGCTGGAACAGTCCTGACCTGGTGCTCTGTGAAAGCAAACACTGCCAGAGGCATTTACAGGCTCAGTTCTGAAAGCAGAGGTCTTGGCCTCATGCATTGCCCTGTCTAACCACACAGGCACACAGCCAAGAAATGTTACTATTCTCTGCTTTAAAGCAGCAGAGTCCTCAAAGCAAAGGAGAACTCAATATGACAGAAAGATACACACAGGCAATGGTGATAATCTGACACACACTGGATAACAATCACTGCCCAGACGCTCCCACAGAAAACTGAAATTAAAAGTCATAAGGCAGATGCAGAATACTATCTGTTGTGAAAACACAGGATTCATCCAACACTGGTGGTGGAGGCTTTTGGTGCACTGCAGCCTGCACACCCTGGTGAGCACACAGACAGCAAGATGTGCTGCTTGGCATGGCCAAAGAGAGAGCAGCAGCCTTGCATTTGGAATGAGGCATTTGGAAACCAGTGCCCTTACAGGAGTACCTGTTATCCCTCCTTCACTGCATCCCAGCCTTCTGGAACCTGAGTAACACTGACCAGCCCTGCCTCAGGGCAGGCAGGAAACCACCATGGGGACAAGCTGGAGACAAGTGGGTCACTCGTCCTGGCCACATGCAGCACAGCACATGCTCCCAGGTACACTGTGGGTCACATTCAGGATGCAGATCTGCAGCCCTCTATCTTCCTCAGAAGAGATGGATGCACAAACTTCACAGCCAATCACCCAATTTGCAC
Source organism: Ammospiza caudacuta (assembly GCF_027887145.1). Classification (NCBI taxonomy): domain Eukaryota; kingdom Metazoa; phylum Chordata; class Aves; order Passeriformes; family Passerellidae; genus Ammospiza; species Ammospiza caudacuta. The sequence goes on from NC_080597.1 coordinate 400,260, forward strand.
CGATCTTCCAGACAGAATTACAGACTGCTCACAGCCAAACCTGTGGCAGCGAGTTACGTTATGGTTTACCTGGTTGAGGAGAGGCCTCAGGAGCTGCTGCCAGCTCTGCACAGCTTTAGTTTGCTCTAAGCACTGTTTGGTTGTCTGAACCCATCCAGCACATGCTCTGGACAGGATCACAGTGGTTCTTGGAGCAGCAGGTGTTGCCCAAGAGCTGAAGCCTTCCCCTAGCACAGAGGAGCTGCTGCTCTCACTGCAGCACACTGCATCGTCCTGGGAGTCTCCTGCTCACTGCCCTCCATCCCCAGTGGCCACGCACAGCACTCTGAGGAAAAGCTCAAACATCTCCCTCTTGTACCCACTGTAGGAACTCACAAGAAGGAGGACTCCTCTTGTACTGGGCTCTCTCCCCTCCAATGCCCAGGATGTCAGTCCTGCAGAGCAAACCCTGCAGTATTATACACATTTATACAGCAGTATTATACTGCATTAACTTTCTTCTATTCCTCCTGTAGACAACTCATGAATTACAGTGTTAAAGCATCCTGACTCAAAGGATTCTTGCGCTGTGGGAACACTTCCTGCTCAGAGTTTTTCAACACTTCAAATTTCTATGCTGTCTTTTATGCCAGATTTAGTCTACTAGCCCAAATGGGTCCACAAAAGAATCTGTACAGACGAATGCAATTAGTTAAAATCTTCTCCTTCTCTAACTCAACAAAGTCATAGGGTCTGCAACAACACGCTAATTCAAGGTAAGAATGATTTCACTGATTTCACTCTATTTTGGTAGGGATTAAGGATTTGCCCAGCAATGTACTTGTACTGGTTTTAACCAACTGGTTTCATCACTAGAGGCAAATTCCAGAAGACATTTATTTTAGTTTAACCAACTCTACCCAAAGATGCACCTTTGGTTAAGTAACCGGTATCCTTCGCAGAACTGATTCTTTACCTAATATGAGGTTCTCTTAAAATGCACCATGACTGTAATACCCAAAGGGAATCTGGACAATGCAAACTGCCTTCAAAAATAATTGTGTTTAATTGGTGCAGATAAAGTTATAGTTGTGTTCAATAAAACACCAAAAAACCCCCCATCCTTCTGCTAAAGATGAGGGACAAGATGCACATTTAAATTACTATGACATGGTGTGCATGAGACAGGTTCACATCTATCAAAGGAGAACTGTATCTTTTTATGTTGCTTCCCTGTTTTTCCACTGCCTAAGTTTACAAAACTGGCAACAACACATGGTGCTGGAAATATGCTGAGAGCTAGTTTTGGAGAGTACTGGATCTGAAAATAAAACCTCTTTTCAGGTGGCAATGGCCTTCCCCTGTCCTTAGTTACAAGGAGGGTGCACACGAGTGCATAACTATTTGGGTCTGTGGTGCAGAAGCACGGGCTATGTTGGAGTTACTCCTGAACAAACCCCAGCAGTCAGGAATGGTCAGGAGTGACCACCAGTGCCCCCAACCTCCCCTAGAGACACAGCAACATGAACAAACTCAAAATCAAATGTGACAAGTACTCCTCATCAGACGCTGTGCCATGTTACAAATCCCAGCAATACAAATTCACTCCACGATAACAAATTTGTGTCAATTTAACTGCTGCAAACTTCACTCGCTGATAGAGACAATAAACAAACTAGAAAAAGAGAGAATAATGCACAAAATTAAATGTACCTACAAAGTACTCTGCAGCGTGAATGGTGAGGGCCAGACTCTCAGTTCTGCACGTGTGAACACAATGCCACAGAGGGCTCTTCCCTTTGTGTCCTGGCTGCAAGATTTCTTACCTGACACCTCATGGGGATGATGCAAACAACACCAACAAACCACCCTTCCACCAGGAAGGAAGAAAACATCCCAATTTATGCACCACCCAGAAAAAGTACAGGTTTTTGATATGGTGATTTACATTTAAATAAGGTCTACAATACATTTATTTACTGATTGATGCGTTTTGTGTTTTTTAAACCAGGAACTCAGACAAATGTAAAGATAAATTAAAGCATGTGGAAACCTCACACCCACACCACTCTGTTCAACCTATGCTTCAGGTCTGAGAGACTTAGTAAGAAAACTTCCCAAAAGCACTTTCACCACCTGTGGAAACCTGTGGCCATAAAGAACTGACTACAACTGGCATCAGGGGGCTACAGCCCCTCCATAGCTGCAGCTTTCTGATAGCAAAGATTATTTTGTTTTTAACCACTGCGCTGTCCTTAGTGTCACATGTGGCTGCTGGGATGGAAGAACAGCACCCTCTGCATTTTACTCTCAGATCTGCAATGCACTTTTCCACTCCTTTAAAATGGAAGGAACTTTGCAGAAATAACAAAAAGGTCACTCTGGGCAGCTCATTTTGTCTTCCTCAACAGAGAGAGACAATGGGTAGGGAACTTCAAATGAGGCACAGAGAGACACAGAGGAAACCACAGGTTTCATTTTTTTCCTTCAGAGCCTGTATTTAGTGAGGACTCAGCCTCCAGCATGAGAGATAACTGTGTTATGTTTGTGAGGCCTCCTCCCTCAGCACAAGAGATATTGTGCAAATATGTCAGGTCACCCTAAGAGGTTCTGTGAATTCAAATAATCTGATGTTAACTGAAAGATGCAGGTGAACACTCTCTAATTCCTCTCTTTCGGCTTTCTCAGGCCTCAGGAGAGTTACCTGCAGATAAGATGTTCCAGTTTCAGCAGCCAGGGTAATCTTCGACAACATACTTTGGGAAGCAGGTTGGATAGTGGATAGTTTTGCTTTTTGGTTCAGAAAGTTCTTTTCTAAACTCTTCCGCCACTCACCCCTCCTCTCTCCAGTAGCCTCATTTAAAGCAGCCTGAGCTCCTGTGCATCATTCAGAGCTGAAAAGCAGGGTTAGTTCTTTTCCTTCCTTCATCCATGACTCTGCTCCTGAGCTCCCTGCAGCTCAAACAGGAGCATCCTGGAGGCACTGCAGCCTGTGCTGCCTGTGAGCAGCCACAGAGGATCAACATTGCAGTTTGTGCTCTGTAATTGAGGCAGGCTGTGCTGGCAGCTCACAGTGTGAGTGATACAAGCACTCTTCTTGCAAGCCCTGATGAAGCTACCCCTGACTGCCACAACACGAACGTTATTCCTCCCAGAGTTCTCTCTTTGCTGAAAGATTGCTGGTTTGTAATTACACCAGGTTACAGCCCTGGTGAGAAGGAGCTCTATTGAATTGCAGAACCCAAGTCTAATAATTAACCTGAGAACTGATCTCTGCTTCTTTAAGTGGAGCAGTTCCATTTCCTCTTTAAAAAATTTCTATTTCTGTCCCATAAGGAAAGTGTCTTCTCTGACAAAGTAACAGAGCTTTTCCCCTGCACCCTGAGAAGCCAAAACATAACACCAGATGCACCCTGCACTAATTCCAAAAGCTCTGCCCCTTTAATCCAGTCCAACAGAGTGGTGCACTCCAACCTCTGACATTACAGCTGCTGCCTTAAAGAACATGAGCTACTCCTTACCTACATCCCACAGCTGCACGGGGCTGTCCAGGACAGAAACAGGCAATCTCAGCACTAAGTTCAACACCTGCTCCAGATGCTATCACTGGCTGATCTCCTATCCATGGGAGTCTGCTCCAGTCACCAGGTTTCTTATGGCAGAGCTATTCACAGTGGTCACAAACCAGGATTAGGCAACATTCCCATCAGGACACCATGTCTCAGTCCAGGAAATCAAAGCCCACAAGACCACCATGTGCTCACTGGACAGCTGAATTGCTCTCTTCCAGCCGTATTAACAAATGGAGTTCGACTACTTTGAGAAAATTCCATGATGTCACTAATGTATAAAATTTGATTTTGTTTAACACGACATTTGAGTTCAGAAAAAAGTCTTTGCTCTGAATTCCAACTACTCACTAACACCACTAAGAATGTAAGTAGCTAATTCCCAGATTTTCTTCTGACCTTTTCCCACAATTCCCATTAGGTTTTAAACCACAAGATTAGCAGAGCTATTGCCAAGAAAAGACTTCCACCATCCCCACCATGGAACCATAGGCAAAGTATGCAGAAATAAACACCCAGGGGCAAATTCCCTCTCACTTGGTTATTGATTTCCATGAAGAGCTTTGCAACAAGAATGGATGCGACCCTTTGCCCTAAACTGGGCATCCACGGTGTCAACACTTGGGGTTGCTGAAGAAAGCAGATTTGCAAAGAAGAAATCAGGATGGAACTCAGCTGCCAGCCCAGCACTGAATCCACTCAAAGCCAGATCCTGCCCAGCCAGCACAGACTCCTAAATGCTCACAGGAAGCTTTCAGAGCTGTCAGCTGCTGAAGGCTGATGGAGAAGGGGCAGTTCACCTCACACCTCAGAGGGGCTGAGGCCTCAGACCATCTCCCTGAAGAAGGTTTCTACACTGGCACTGCCTTGTGTGGAGACCCTGGTGTCTGCTAAGGCAGCTGGGCTCATGGCTCAGTCCCTGTCAATCCCTTGATGCCTCATTACACATTTAGGTCCATGCTCCAGCTTCGCCCTGGGGCTCCTCTCCTCTCTCCAGACACCAGTCTCCATGAGACCCAAACTGCTGTCACTGTGTCACAATCAGCCCGCAGTTTCCAGAAGCTTCTGGAAGGTGGGGGCTATGAGAAGGGAGACAAGACCAAGCAGACATTCCTACATAATAAGGATGTTTTTCCTGAGACAATCAGGCTAAACACACCATTGAACGCTCCAACAAATGGACACTGAGATTATCACTAATTCCTCTGAGAGTTGAAATCTCATTTCTTGACCCAGCAGACAGAATCTTGCTCCTTTCCTTCATTTTCAAAATTGGCCTCATTAGATTATCTTGCTCTTCAAAACAATTTTGCATACAGAACTAATTCATACTGGGATGAAGAGCAAAGAAAGATTTATAAAAAAATCAGAAGCCATGAAAATCTCAATTCCCTCACCCTTTAAAAATCCACCCCTGGTTCTCTCTTTCCCTTCTGCCTCATTCCTTTTCTCCACATCATACTTCATGCTTTTATTTAATTAAGCAAGTAAAAATATCTTAAAATTGCCTTTTGCCTGGATTTTCTAATTTTGTTTCTCCTACTACTACACAGAGAGAAAAAAATCTAACACTGAAGTCAAATACCAGTATCTGGTCCTAATGTTTTTATATCATCAGTTCTGATAGAATGTGGTTCCCAGGATTCAACCATTGCTGTATGAATTGCATATTCACTTGATGCCTGTTCCAATGTGACCCTTCATACCCTGAGCTGCAAGTACAGCAACACAGAGCATCCAATGGAAACTATGGCATCACCACACACCTGCCAGCTTGCAAAGCTTCATGTTTCAGGGCCTAGTTGCAAAACAAGCCTGTACTTTCACACTCTCTTGATCTTATGTCCCTACTTTAAGATATTTGATAGTTTAATTATTACAATTATTATTTTATTACACCATTATATGTCACATTATTATTAGATATTCTATCCTAGATGACATATTAATATAGAGTACATTATTACTATTAAACTATTGGATAATTAAGATATTAGGCTAATAAGATTTTTTAGACACTAGACATTGGGATATTTGGGTACTAGAATATTAGGATTTAGATATTATGACCATGGTAGCACAGAAGCTCTGGCACTCTGGGTAGGATATTTCCAACGAATGAGCAAAATCAGAGACTGTTTAAGAAGACTTCAGCAATGCAGTAGAGAAAGACAGGCTGAGAAAAGTAACCAATTTACCTGAAGTATGAGCAGCATCTGAATAATAGAGGGTGGAACTCTGGCTCTGGAACGGGATAATGCATCCTCCAATTTGATATTGAGGGTGATTATATTCCTAAAGTGCAGAAGAGCCAACTGCCGAACAGAGGGCTCCTTTCCCTTGGAAACACAAAGACAGCAAGAAAGATTATAAGCAGTGTGAAATGAGTTCCCAAATCCTCTGTTCAATCTCCTTCCTCCACTCCTGAGGGATTACAGGAATGGCAAACCCAAATGAAACATGAAGGAAACATCCCAAAGGACAGAGAGCAGCCCCCAAGGCTGCACAGTAAATTCGATTTGGCACCAATGAACTCTACAGATGTGACTGTGTCTGACTGCACATGCAAAGGATGAAGGGCTGGGGTGGGATGGGAGCTGCATGAGATAGGAATATTTTGTATTTTAACAGTTTGTCACAAATTAAATGTATCATAAGTTAAAAAAAGAGGCACAACTGCAAGTTAGTTGAATTTCCATTATTTTGTAAGATTTTGAGTATTCTCTGTTTACTCTCTCCAAATTTGGCAGGAATCCTGACTCAGCCCAACTGTGGATGCTCCTCTCTGTACAGTTTGAGAGATTCACTATAAAGCAGGAGCAGAGCTGAAGTTTGCTGCTGCATTTTCAAAGCCATCTGTCTTTGGTTCAGCAATGCCTGCTCACTGAGGAGGACTCCAGCTGCAGAACACAACTCCAGCTCTGTCTGCAGGAGTTGTGATATACAAGAACACAATCCAGCTCTGTCTGCAGGGCTCATGCAGAGCTGTGAAACTTTCTCTCTCTGCCATGAGGGGTTTTTCCTTGGCTATACTTGGCTGTACCTATGGCAGCTTTGGTGTTCAACTGGGGTTGACTTAAGTCTGGAATAAATAAGCCTGACCCAACCCATTCCTTCTCACTTCCTAAATTATTTACACTGAAGTAAAGAAGGTCCCATATCAGCTTCAGTTGCTAATGAATAGAATTTACAAGAGCACATAAGCACCAATTGGGCTTTTGGAAGAAATGTCAGAACATGGGCAAGATCTATTTGAATTTACATGGGACTTAGGATTCTTAAATCCTCAAGGTTCCTTTGGAAATGCATGTAATTATTTCCATCTGACAGGGGATAAGATTTGTGTTACTGAAATATTGTCAAAGGCCTCAGATACACAACAGAGTTTAATTCAGACTTCATAGCTGTGACTGTCTGAAGATGCAAACAGTAATATCGTTTACATCTGGGTCATCATTTGAGCCATAAAGTCCACTTGAACAAATGGGAGAAGGTTTCTCAAGTTTCCCCCGATATATTCGGGCACCCAGTTCCCACTAAAACCTGTAGGCATCTATGAGCAACTGCAAAGATCACTGGCACCTGTGGTACAGATTTCCTTGAGACTTCAGTGACAAACAATACTCTCTGGCTATCACTGCATTAGAAGATCAAGCACCTATGGTGTATTTAAGATTACTGCACTCAAAATCTGTGCTCATCAAACTCCACTGACTTTTGCGGTCCACTTACCATAGCAGAGAATCTGATCTCAGAAACACACTTCCTTTTCAAAAATGGAGATACTTCCAGGACAAAATTCACAGTGCAGAGAAGGAAATGCATATATTTAAGTCAACACAACTCCATTTATTCCACTCTGCAACACTTCAGTTTATCATTCATGATATTTTTTGACTTTTAGTGTGATTGGCAGATGGACTAACCAGCCTCTCTGCACTCTACTTTTGTTTTCCAAGTTCCCCTTCATCTTTTCCATCTGAGCACCTCAAACCACGTGCATAAGTAACTTATTTGTATGACATGGCTAAACAGAACAGCTGCACTGGAGGCTGGCCCAAGGAGAGAGACTGAAGGATTGCATCAATCTGCTGATGAACCTGTAACGCTGCTTTTTCCAGTTTTCTAAGATTCTTTGATAACACAGTAATTTTTTCACCTGCACAGGATAGAAAATAGCCTGCAGCATGGGCAGGACATCACTGAAGAAAAAATCCCAGGTTTCAGCTAAGGTATCCAGTAGCTTCTGCCCTGCAAAAACACAAAACAAACTAGTGAAGAGTTTTGGTTGTAATCAGATGGCTGCAAAAAGTAAAACGTGCAGCAAACAACGTGACCCTGCTATATGCTAGGATAAACCATGCAGCAGCTACTTGTTAGTTTTCCACAGTGGTGTACCGGATCCTTCCATATTTGTGTCTTTCCAGGTGACTCACCTAATATTCTTAATAAACTCAGAGTCTGAGGTGACTCAGGAGAACCCTGTGAAGAATGAAGAGTAATGGCCCAGGTTACATCTTCCTCTTGCAGTAACACTTGCTGGACAGGACTGTGGAGGGGAGCAGGGGGAGAGCACAGCACAGCAGTGCATTGGGGAGCATTCCTGCAGAGGAACTCACCCCACTGTGCTCCCTCCTGCCTTTCAACTGCAGGGCAGCAGAGCAAAGCACACTCTGTGGAGATGCTCTGTAAAGCATCCTCTCAAACTGCATCCTCCCAAATGGCATCCTCTCTACTGCGGCGGGGCAGTGGAGCAAACCACACTTGGTGGAGATGCTCTGCAAAGCATCCTCTCAAACTGATCCCTTGCAGCTTTTCCACTGTTCCCTTTCTCACACAGAAAAACTCACCCAAGTCCATGGAAAGAACAATCGTGTTAGGGCTGTAATTTTTACTCTCACTTTCATGCAATGCAGTTAGAATTTGCTATGGGGAGAGTTCCCCGCGGCCCTCATCACAAGGCCACCTCCAACCCATTCCTTCCCAATCCTCACAACAAGGCCCCCTCCATGTCCTGGAATCCTCACAACAAGGCCACCTCCATGTCCTTCCCCAGCTGCAGCCACCTGGAATCCTCCCCAGCAGAATCTGGAGAAGCTCTGGCCAGGCTGTACAACCAAGCTGGATATTGAGCTCCTCACAGAACATTTTACACAACACAGAGGCAAACGCAGGAGCCAAGATCCACAGAGGAGATATGGTTCAACAGGTGGGCTCTGGCTTCAGATCCCTGTTCCCCAAAAGGGCCCATGTGACCCTGGACAAGCTTCTCTACCATGCCTGTGACCCCAAGCCAGCTGTGAGAGCAGAGCAATGCCTGCACCTCCACCAGCAAGTGTTATGGAGGAGAAGACATCAGAGATCTTGACCTATTCAGACAAGACAATAGGACTTACCAGGACGCAAATTCAGTAGCAATCAATCAATACTGCTATTGGTGTCAGAACGTGACGCTATTCTCAATTTTTGTATTAGAGCATTACTTGGAGCCTCATCCAGGGAGTATTTTGCCCAGAATTACACACATATCACAATGCAATTCTGCATGAAAGCACTGACACTGGTGACTGCACTCAGAGTTAGCCAGTCTTCACTATGGGATACTTGATCCCTCTACCTTTCTAAGCACATGATGAATAACATCAGCTGTGGTGAATCTGCAGCTCCTGAATGATTTCCTTGCTGATGACTCTAAGTGCTTTCAGTGACAGATGGATCATCATGCTATACTGTGTTCCACCAGCTGCTGGCTTGTGGAACACACCAAGATCGTTTTTCAGCACCACCAGGCAGGAGTTCTCTCCATCCTGCACAAGACTGAAAAGGGTGTTCTGTTTTAATTTTTAAAACATTTTAAAAAAATCTGTTTTTCGTTAGTTTTAATGAAATACAGCAGGAGACCAACTAAAAGATTTCTAGCAGCTGTAACAGTAGTAGTAGTAGCTATAATAACAATGGTGGCAGTAGTAGTAACAGTAATAATAAACATGTGCTGGTTTTGGCTGGGATCAGTTTCTTCCCAGGAGCTGGCAGGGGCTGGAACAGTGCTGATGACACAGGGATGTTTCAGTTATTGCTGGGCAGGGTGTGCACAGAGCCAAGGCCTTTTATGCTCCTCTCCCACCCCCCAGTGAGGGCCTGGGGGGGACACAAGGAATTGGGAGGGGTCTATTTTCACTTCTCCTGAGCTGGATGTCACTGAAGGAGATGGAGGCGTCCTTGCTGGAGACAATCCTTCCCTGACTCCCTCAGTGCTGCTCTGGGCAAGCACCTCTCCTTTGAAAAGGTTAATGAGAGCACCAGGGCAGGGCCCAACAGCAGACTGCAGGGATGGACTGAGGCATGCTGACCCGCAGTGCCAGGAAGAGAGGGAGAGCATGGATTGAGGGATGGACTGAGGAATGGACTGGGACATGCTGACCTGCAGGAACAGAGTGGAGAGAATGGATTGAGGAATGGACTGGGACATGCTGACCTGCAGGAACAGAGTGGAGAGAATGGATTGAGGAATGGACTGAGACACGGTAAACCACAGTGCCAGGAACAGAGTGCACAGCATGGATTGAGGGATGGACTGAGGAATGGACTGGGACATGCTGACCCACAGTGCCAGGAAGAGAGGGAGAGCATGGATTGAGGGATGGACTGAGACATGCTGATCCACAGTGCCAGGAACAGAGATGAAGAGCATGCCAGTGTCTTCAGAATGCATTTGCTAAAACACCTGTGACACACATAGCCATGCTAAAATCCAAGTTACCTTCATAAAACCAGATCTTGTCCCTTAGGATCACCATGCCTTTTGTGAGCAGCTGATTCTGTAAATAAAGAACACACTACATTTACTCAATCCTGTACTTCCCTACAGCCATCATATTTCACATTTTGTTCATTCTTAACTTTAGACAGTGAAGGGGGTCTTTTATTTTAAAAATTAATCAAAGAGCTCTTGCTGTGTCCATCTTATTTAACTCACTTGGGACCCTTGTGAAATTCTGCTATAATCACCTGCTGTTATTAGGACAAAGGATGTATTTTGTGCAGTACAAAGTGCTTCTCGAACTTCAAATGCCTGACCTACAAAACATGTACTTAGAGAAGCAGAAATAATATTGCTTCAACAGACAGTGGTACTGACTTCCAAAAGTCTTTCCTAGTAACTCTATTGCAATGAGCTTCCCTGGTTTACTCAAGGACTTCAATTTTAAGCTAAAAACCAAGGTCTGAAACCAAAAGAAAGACAGCAGTGACCTACAGAAACACCGTGGTAGGGTGGGCTTTCCCTGTCTAACTATCCGTGTGTATACAAAATCCCAATCTCGTTAATCCGTTCATTTCAAAACCACAGAGGAGTCACTGGACATCTCTGAATGCTTTCAAGGGTCTCCAGGTCATCGTTTAGAGTGGGTAAAATTATTGTTCTCAGTAGCATAAAACAGAGTTGTCTTTAAATAAAGAAAACACAGGCCTACCTGTAGATACTCAGTGAAAAATGATCCCAGCTCTGTTTTCAGTAATTGCCTGTATTAAAAAGAGCAAGAAAAGAATCATGCTTTCCATGCATTTCTAGTCAGCTTGCATGATCAGCCAAATGAGATGCTGCAATAAATTCAACTCAACAATGTCACCAAGCATCACTGTGGTGCAGGGTTTATAGCCAAGTAAATTAAAGCAAAATTTGGGCACATTTCTGTCTGTTTGTTGGTTCATACCAGATTATATTTGTCTGACAAATCAGCAGAAATTTTTTTCTCTTCTGTCCCTCAGCAGCAGATGAGCACATTAAGGGAAATGCACTGGGCCAAGCAATCTCAGTCCAGAAGTACCTTTTTTGTCAGTCAGATAAAGCTGAACAATCCTAAAGGCACTTACAATAATAACACTGATTAACCATTATTCCAGCAAGTAACTCAACCTGATTGATGGATCATGCTGGCTGACAGACAACCTAGAAAAGCTACTCCTTGTATGTCATTTTCTCACCAGCCATGTACGAAATAACTGAAGAGTGAGTTTATTTTCATTTCAAGAAGAGCAAACACAGGACCAGTATCATCTGGCTGGACTTTTCTGAAGATATTTCCACAATGAAAGGAACCAGACTGGGAATCAGACAGAGACAGATGAAGCCAGAATATCTGTGTATTCTGGGGAATATACTGGAGTGTCTGCCTCCAGTGCCCAGCCAGAGCAGCAATAAGCAGTAAGGGAAAGGGAATAACTGAGGATCATATCTGGAGACAGCTAGGGAATATAATAAGCTGTCTTTTGTAAGTGCAGATTCTTTCCCACCATTTCTTTTATAAAGCATTGGACAAATTTCCATAAGGAAGTCTGCTGCTTTGCCCTTGCCAGTGAGAGGGTTGGGTAAATAATAATAAGTGCTGAAAAAGTAGTAAAATGTGAAGTGTTGTAAATCCAGATATCAGCTTATATCTTGGTATATTTTCTTTTCAACTGTAACTTAAGTAACTCAAATGGTAGAAATTTCACTTTTTTTTAAAGGGAAGAAAGTTCCCATCATACATCTCACTGGCCTACAGTTAATCTGTTGCAGACAAACTGGCAGTGGGACAAACCTGAACCCTCTGCAGCAGCAGCAGCTGTGACTGTGCTGGGCACAACTGGCACTGGGACAAACCTGAACCCTCTGCAGCAGCTGTAGGTGCCTGGGCTGGCACACTGAGCACTGGCTGAGAAGGCCCTGCAGCCCCAGGCTCTTACCTGACTCCTTCATTGAGGTTGTAGAGCTCATGGTCTGGCAGACCCTTGCGCTGGAACACTGCTATCACTCCATTGTGGATGCTGAAAGAGGACATGAAGAGTCATTAGTGCCCAGCATGATTTGAGAAGGTAACACCTCCACAATTATCCCAGCATTTCTGTCTACACACTTCAGGTCCTTTTAAAAGTCATAGATGACTTCTGGTACTCCCCCTATCCCAGATGCCTAAAAGGAAATTACTGCCTAGAGAATAGATAACAACTTTGAAAATCAGCTCCTTTTGATCTGTTCCAGCTCAGTGGCTTCAACAGCTGCACATCTGAAATCAGCAATTTCAAAAACTTAGGCCAGTATTTTTAAGTACTGCAAGTATTTATTTTCAAGTACTCCCACTGCAAGGGGCTGTCCCTGCAGGAGCTGTGCCAGGCAGCAGCAGGGATTCCCTTGGCAATGCCAGTGCCCACGTTAACCTTCCCCAGGCCCATGCTAGGACAGCTCCCTAGCCGTCCCCAGGCACACAACCCCAAAGAGATGTACTATGAGAAAAGCTCAGCCACCTTCACCTTTCACCTGAGGAGGAAGGAAACTGCAAGTGGCAGTGAAGGGTCTGAACAGCTGTGGGGAAATAAGACATAGCCAGAAATAACAACCACTGTCCTCTTCTCTCTTTTGTTCCTCTGAAGATGTTTCCAGGGCCTCACACACGACTGTGCCACAGCAGTCCCTCCTTCCCCCTACACCCACAAGCACAGATAACATCCACGATCTAACCCAGATTATTTTGGCTGGCTCACACAGACACACTCAATTTACAATTACCTGAAAATCAGCAGATAAATGTCTCTGGTACACAGTGAAGTGACGTGGGTATTTTAACATTATGAGTAATATGGGAAATAAGATCAATGCAGTGAATGAAACAAGCAGTCCTTACACACTCTTCTGATTCAGAAATGAACTCTGCAATGTTGCCTGCCAGACTTCTGCAGGGAAGAATGACTCAATATCTCTCCTAAAAGGCAACGTGCTCCCTGTCTTTCCCTCTGGCATCCCTTTCTAAATGAGAGAGAGGTCTTCTCTCCCCAGCTTAAGAGGTCCATCATTATTCCTCAAAGAAATAAGAGAGAGCAAGCTATTTTAACCAGAATTAAAAGGGAGAGGTTGTGAGCATTTAACTTATTGTCTGTATAGCAGAACAGCATCTACATAAAACATCCTAACAGTGAACTTTCAATCTGCCCTGATGTCCCTTGTAGTGAGGGACAAGATCCTTGTCTGGAAAACAAGCCCTGGTCTCATTATCTGACCACCTGCCTTTCCTTCTCATCACAGACAGCAGTGCTGGTATGGAAGGTGCAGGATACACCCCCAGCCTGCAGGTTATGTGGGATGCTGCTGTGGCCTCAGTTTGTGCAAGGATAATGAAAAGTTTGCTTAAATCTTCCTAGTTACCTTAAACTAGTGAAATAAAACAGACCTAGACCCTGATTAAATCAAGAGGTTTCTATAACAAGTGATTGCTTTAAAAGGTTTGGTCGGAATAGTTCAACCTTTTGGTGTAATGAAAATCTGAGCTGCTGCTCACACACAGCAGTCCTGCAAGATGCTTGAGGTGGGTGGATGGCTTAACCTGTGCCTGCAACCAGCTTTCACTGAGGCTTAAGGCAGTGATGTACACAATGAAACTTATACTGCAGTAGTTAACCTGAATGGAAAATGCCTGTAAACTCTCTTCTCTAACTCTTTTACAACATGGAAGTTAATAATGGGTGCCCTCGTGCACTAATATTGCTGTGAGCGTCTCCTGTGTACTTGCTTTGTGTGTGTGTGTGCACAGGCACACGGCACTGCAGGAAACAGAGTCCAACAGATAATGGTGTTAATGAGTTAATAATGGGTGCCCTCGAGCACTAATATAGCTGTGAGCACCTCCTGTGTGCCTGGTGTGTGTGTGTGTGTGTGCACAGGCACACGGCACTGCAGGAAACAGAGTCCAACAATAATGGTGTTAATGAGTTAATAATGGGTGCCCTCGAGCACTAATATAGCTGTGAGCACCTCCTGTGTGCCTGGTGTGTGTGTGTGTGTGTGTGTGTGTGTGTGTGTGCACAGGCACACGGCACCGCAGGAAACAAAGAGAGTCCAACAGATAATGGTGTTAAATGGGTTAATTAATAATGAGTGCCCTCATGCACTAATATTGCTGTGAGTGCCTGCTGTGTGTGTAAGGGTGTGTAAGGGTGTGTGCACAGGAACATGGCGCTGCAGGAAACAAAACAGAGTCCAATAGAGCCCAAAACCTCACAGAGCAGGCTTGCTGGAGGAGGGGAAATCAGGAGGTGGAAACTGGAGAGACCTTTTTTGGGGGTTGCCTTTAGAGTAACAAAATGTCAGATGGCTCCAGCAATGTACTGCACTTATCTATCCCACTACAGATTGCCAAAGGAAACTGCCAACACCCAAGGCAGCCCTCGCAGCCACAAAAACCAACTCAGCAGCCTGAGAAACTTCATCTCATCCAAAAGACAGCTCATTGCACATTGGACTGAACTCCAGAGGACGGGGTGGCTCCAGCTGACCAACACGTGGGGAATGGCAGCTCCAGCACACACAGCAGACCTTCCCCACCACTGGCTTCACCATGAAGGGAACTGGAAGGTGCAGATCCCTGAAGCACAGAGCTGGGTGCTTGCTGATGGCACCCCCAGCCAGCCCAACAGGGTCCAGGTGGGCAGGGCGGATTATTCTGATATTTACACAGTATTATCAATTATAGGCTGCTGCCTCCAGAGCTCATCACCACCAAAACAGACATTTCTCCTGAGCTGCTGTTTGTCCATCATTACCACCAAAACAGACATTTCTCCTGAGCTGCTCTTTGTCCATCCAGACACCTCTGGGGTGGGAGGCTGGCTCCCTCCAGTACCACCCAGAGCTGTTCTTTCACTGACATCTGGAAGCCAAGAAGGAAAAACTATTGGGATTAAAGCAGTTTTCTGCAGGTCAGACTCAGTCTGGCCAGAGATGAGGAATTACTCCAAAGCTGGGCTTGCAAGCTCTTTAAGTCCTGATCTTGTGTGTGTCTCAGCCATGGCCATGGCCCTCCCAGCTGGGCATTTCCTGGCAAAGCAGCAGCACTGGCCAATGTTGATACTCCATATCACACATCACAGAGATCATTTCAGTTCTCTACAGCAGCCACAGCCTTTGTGTGCAAACAGCACAGGGAAAATACCACCGTGATTTTTTATGCAGTGCTTGCAGATTCTGCCCTTCCCAGAGCTCCAGGTGAAGTCCAGGAGAAAAAACAATGCTGTGTGAATAATCACACCCTCTGACTACCAGGCAGTTAAAGACAACATTTTTGCTTTCAAAAGGGACTACCATTAGTTAGGGCAAATTTCCTCTTCACAGTTACACGAACAGCTAATTAACAATAATTAACCTGATATACTTGCATCAAAACCTTCTTGAAGTCTCCTTCACCAGCCCTGCTCTCCCTCCCACCCCACAGTGAGATTTCTGTCTGCCCTCCATGCACACAGTGTGCCAAACACTCCACACAGGGCTTCAAATAAAGGGTCGGGGGAAAAAAAGATTATCCTCAGGGAGGCAGAAATATTTTAAAATATTTCTAAATAAAAACTGAATAATGGAAGAAAGAGAAAAACATGCTGATCTGGAATATTTTCTCCACTGGAAAAGTCTTCCTGTGATCTGAAAAAACATTAATCTTAAATGATGAGACGAAATATGGTTTTTATGGCTGTAAAAGTTATTTTACAGGAAGTTGTTGTGCTTTTTACAACCCTGTGAAAAAATCAGCCCGGGCCATAAAATCCTTCCAGGTATGGTACATCCCCTGGGATTTACTGCTGATCTCACTGATGTCACAAGAAACTTACCTGTTTTCTTCACCTTTCCTTTGCTATCTCCTATGCCTTCATGTCTCTGTGAATTTCCCATATTTTCTTACATCCAAGAGGATCTGAGAGCCTTTGGCTAGAGGCTTTCCCAGAGCACAAGGCAGCGTGTGCTGGCTCAGTCAGAATGAACACCCTGCCGTGGATTTATCCGGCCTCAGTGGGCCCCTGGTGTGTGAGCCCAGGATTAAACCCTGCGTTTCTCAGCCCAATTGGTTCAGTCAGCATTCAGCCTTCATTTCTTCCCTGAAGCAGAAATGGGGCTGAGGGGGAGAACAAGAACTGAAGACAGGGCTAGTGAAAAAAATCTGAACTATTTTAGTGCAGTGCAAATTGTGTGAGCTGTAATTCAGTAAATTGTTCCGCTATGTTGCCATTGGCTGCTAGTGAACTGCACCGTCAGTGTTTGCTGCACAGATCCAGGGTCCACGGGAAAGCAGGCTCTGAAAAGCCATGATACAAAGTCTCGTTTGCCTAACAGCAGGCAGCAGCTTGGCACCAATTGCCCTTTGGTGTTACAGTACTGAGAAGCATCACTGCATTGTAGTTCAGACGTGAAGAAAAGCACTCAGGGACAAAGTGACCTTCCTTGCTCCCCCAGCAGGCTGAATCTGGCTCCTTCACGCTGTCCTGCCCTGGTGTGCAAATGCAGAAATAATCCTCAGGTATGAGAATTCAGCCTGAGCTGGGACTGGTGTGAAGGGGGCAGAGGCAGGGGAGGGGACACCACTGGACCATGGTGGCCACACAGCGAGTGCAGAAGGGCAGCCATGCATGCCCCCCTCTGAAAACACCCACAGGGACAGAGCTGCTGTGCTGCACAGGACAGACCCCATGAGCAGCAGGGACAGAGCTGCTGTGCTGTGAGAGACAGACCCCACGAGCAGCAGGGACAGAGCTGCTGTGCTGCACAGGACAGACCCCACGAGCAGCAGGGACAGAGCTGCTGTGCTGTGAGAGACAGACCCCACGAGCAGCAGGGACAGAGCTGCTGTGCTGCACAGGACAGACCCCACGAGCAGCACCTCAGCTTCCCAGTCCCTGCATGGCCAGGGCAGCATCCTTGCTCTGCCTCCAGATCTGCCTTTCAGCACAGGATCTGTTCGTGTGGGGCCGAACCTGCTGCATGCTGCACCTCCACTCTCCCGACCTCAGCTCTCTCAGACTCGATCAAAGGCTCTTTGAACAGCAGATACACACGTGCCACACCCAGGCACAGCTGCTAACACCAGGCAAGAACACAGCAGGCATGTTAATATAGAACAGCCAGCCCTGGAGAGAAGGGAGAGCTCTGCTGGTGCAGCTTGCCTTCCCTGATCAGCAGGCTGTTATACTTACACAGAATGAAACAACACAAGCAATCATTTCATTGGGAAGGAAAAATACTTCTGTAAACCAAAGTATGCAAACTGTCCCACGTTGGATTGTTTCAATTTTGCAGCAGAAAAAGAAAAGAAATTCCACAGCCCAAGATTTAAAAAAGCCAAACCAGATTTCTGGTGAGTCAAACTTCAGATGTCCAGGAACATCAGTCTCCCCAGGAGAGATGAACACAGGTTCCCTCAAGACTTGACCCTGCTATATTTATCAAGACGGACATGCACTGGTTATAGGCAGAAGGTACAGTAGATCATTTCCTAATCTATCTAATTCAGTGTCATTTAAGACCTGGCCTTCCTCAGGACAAAGACCCAGTTTTTCAGTCTGTAGAATATCTGAGTTTCTTAACAGCAACAGATGACACAAGTCTTTCTGAGCCTGAAAGAAGAATTACCCTCACTCTTTCACTCGGAAGAAAGCCTTGCCCTGTTAAACAAGAAACCAAGGGCCTTCCCTTTGCCCGTGCAGTGACCCCGCTCATGCCTGCAAGAGCTGTCCTGTGAAAATTAAAAGTTAAAAACTCCTCTTGCTAGCAAACGCATTCCACCTAGGGAAATCCTCTAGTTTGAGTGTCAGCAGGCCCAGGCCTGGAACTCTGTGCCTCCCAGCAAGCTGGGTGCCTGACCTGCTCTCCATTCACAGCGGCCTCCACAGCTCCCTCCCCACATGCAAAGCCTGGAAAAACCAAGCTCTGCCAGCAAAAGCTGTCAGCACACCATCGCAAAAAGGCTCTGGGGACTCTGTTCTGCCACCCTGATCCCCTCCCAGGAGTCTCTTACTCCCTGCTGCCTCCCCTAGGGCTACTGGCCAAATAAAGTCCCAGCTGGCACAACTCAGGATGGCCCAATCTATCCTTGAATTACCACCACCATCCATCTGCACATCAGCTACAACTCAGGGTCATACAAACAGCATTATATTTGAGAGGAAAATCAGTCTCTTTTGTGACCAGCACAGTTTCAGAGTTTAGTGCACTGTTGGCATTAAACACCTAATTCTTAATACAGACATGAAACCACAAATCAAGTGGTGAGAAGGACAGAAGATATGCTATTTAATATATTTTATTTTTCTCAGAATTTTAGCAAATTTGTCTGTAGTTCACTGGTATTTTTCTTCCTACAGTTGAACCACCTTACACTTATAAAATACTACAGATGACACTTTCCACGCCATGATCCCGGAGGTGACATTTCATTTTCAAAAATCACCTAATAATTTAATTCCTAATGATTCATCTTTTAAGATTGTTGCCAAAATGGACTTTCCGAATAGCTGAATGATTGATACATTCACAATATGTTTGCATAGGTTTTCTTGTAAAACAGCCACAGGATTAAAATGTATAAACACAATAAAGTAAACAACCAGGGCTTATTTTCCCCGTCCAAAGTGCAGCTGCTCGCATGTGTGTACATACACACATGCACAGATCTATTTGTACCAGCACGAGTAAACTTAGCAGACTTTGTCCTAAGTGTATCAACTACCAGCGACAGCCATAGATATGCAGATAAAAAGTATGTAACTTAAAAAAAAAAAAAACCTAAGCCAAATAAACTTTGAATGAGAATGTCTAGATAGACACAAAGGTATGTTTGTAGCTGGACCCTATGAAACAAGTTGTTGTCACAAAGGCTGAAGGGAAGGCAGGGACCCCTGTTTGTTATAAGCCTTTAGAGAAAGATTAAGAGCACGGGGAAAAAGGCACTCCTGTGTTTATCTGAGCAGGCAGCCAGCCTGCAGCCCAGGGAGCAGCCCAGGGAGCAGCCCCCTGCACTCCAATCCCCTGCCGGAGCCGGGCAGCCCAGGGAGCAGGCCCTCGCACTCCAATCCCCCTCCCGGAGCCGGGCAGCCCTCGGAGCAGCCCCTCGCACTCCAATCCCCCTGCCGGAGCCGGGCAGCCCAGGGAGCAGCCCCTCGCACTCCAGTCCCCTGCCGGAGCCGGGCAGCCCAGGGAGCAGCCCCTCGCACTCCAGTCCCCTGCCGGAGCCGGGCAGCCCAGGGAGCAGCCCCTCGCACTCCAATCCCCTGCCGGAGCCGGGCAGCCCTCGGAGCAGCCCCTCGCACTCCAGTCCCCTGCCGGAGCCGGGCAGCCCAGGGAGCAGCCCCTCGCACTCCAATCCCCTGCCGGAGCCGGGCAGCCCTCGGAGCAGCCCCTCGCACTCCAGTCCCCTGCCGGAGCCGGGCAGCCCAGGGAGCAGCCCCTCGCACTCCAATCCCCTGCCGGAGCCGGGCAGCCCAGGGAGCAGCCCCTCGCACTCCAGTCCCCTGCCGGAGCCGGGCAGCCCTCGGAGCAGCCCCTCGCACTCCAATCCCCTGCCGGAGCCGGGCAGCCCTCGGAGCAGCCCCTCGCACTCCAGTCCCCTGCCGGAGCCGGGCAGCCCTCGGAGCAGCCCCTCGCACTCCAGTCCCCTGCCGGAGCCAGCCCACGCGTGCCCTTACCTGTTCCAGGCGGCGTTGGAGCAGGCCCGGCGCTGCTGCGTTCCCCGCTCGTCCAAGGCTGCCTGCTCTCTCTTGCCCAGGTCACTGAGGCTGGGCGAACTCATGAACTTCAACCTGCGAAGAGTCCTCATGGTCAGAGGTGTGTGTGCGTGTGGCAGCTACGCACACGCCATCCTGTTCACACGCACACACACGTGGCTGGGGCAGCGGTGCAGTGCGAGCGGTTCCCTCCGGCTGCTGGGCAAAAAACAAACTTCAAAAAGAAAGAAGAGAGAACCGGTCTCTACGGAGCACACCTCTGCCAGCAAGAAAACAAACCTTTAATCAGATCAACTCTGACGTCACCAACTGTGGTTAATCATTTCTCCAGTCCTTTCAAGAAATAAGTCAAACTTCTGGCTGCTGCCACAGTGCACTGAAGGGGCCCCTGTAACCGCAGCTGCCCCAGGCACAAAGGCTTCCCTTCCCTTCCCTTCGGTGTCCCGGGAATCTCGCTCAGCACTGCGCTGCTCCACCTGTCACAGCAACTGCTCGGCTCCTCCAGCAGCCTGGGGGGCTCCTGCAGTGCTTCCCAACCTCTCCCCCTCTTCCTGCACTCATAAATGGAAACAAAACTGCAGGGCCACGGACAGGAACAAAAGCAAACCAAACCAGCAAACCTAAGAACCAGCACTGACGCACTGAGACTTTACTGTGAAGTTTCGTAACTCCTGTGCCTGGCCACGTTAGGACACTGAATGCTCACACTCACACATCCACACCCTCAGAGGTTGCTCTGGCTCAGAGCCTCGCAGAGAGGATTCACCAGCAATTTAACTGCCGAATGAAAAGCGATGGGCTGGGCTTTAGCATTTGCAGGAATTCTTGGTGGCCCACACGAGATGCTTTGCCTTTCTCTGCCTTTTACTGGTTTTATTTTAAATTGTGCTAACAGCTGCACGACGTGGGGCACACTGTGTTTCTACAAAAGCCCCATGTGTCTTATCTTCAAAGGGAAAATCTCTCTCTGACTGCAGCTGAAGGATGTGCTGCCACCAGACTCCAGCCCATGCTTAGTTCACTGTCACTCACTTGCAGCTCTGTTTCAAACCCAGGAGTGCCTGGCTCACCTTTGGGAAAGCTTGAACAGACGGAGCCAGAACATCAGAATGGCTCTTCTGTGGCTACTGCATTGATCTGCAAACGGTCTGGTAAAAGCCACAAAGGCTGCTTGCAGAGTAACCTGCACTCACTGCAAAGGGGCTGCAATACAAGAACACAGCCTTTGCTTTTTTTTTTTCTTTCTGTTTTCTCCTTACCCTTTTCATGTGTGATAGCCTGTTGTCCAGATTCAGGCTATAACCAGATTTGGCGTCCAAATAACAAGACAAAGCTTACAATACAGGAAAACTCAATTTCTCACAGAGAGATCAGCCCCATGTGTATCATATACTGACATGTTTTAGTAAAAAACAATTCCTCTCACTATTCAATTGAGGTCAGATAAGATTATTTCATATAAATATTTACTTCCAAAATTTGAATTTGGTGTTAGCTCCATGGGGACCAACTGCAGAACGACTTAGAGAAATAAATATATTTTTACCTCGTGCCAGTTTTAGCCATAGTGTTTTATCCAGCTGCTTGAATTAGCACTGTATTAATTGCCCTTCCCACACCAAAATTCTCAAGTATACAAACCAGCATCACGGTAAATGGCATGTAACATTTCACACATCTAACCTATGGACAAAGACATTACTATCCCCAGTCTCTGCCAGATGTTTAAATCCTTCAAACAAACAACAATCTATGGTGTATATGGCAGCAAGAGGAAAACAAATATATATATATATATATATATATTCATATTGTAAGGGATGAGATGCCTTCTACAGCATACAAGTGAGGGAGCAAACACACCTCCAGCAGAACACTGCTTTATCCAACCAGGATGCAGGGTACTCCATTTCTGTGGACAATATGGCTGGGGAGAGCAGTGGAACACAACTCAGCCTAAGCTTCTGCTAAGGGCTCAGATAAAATGTTTGTTTGCCCTGTTAAGTGAAACAACGAGTTAGATAAACAAGGGGCAATCTAATTCTCTCTAATTTCATTTTCCACCTAGCTCAGGAGCTTTTCTGCTTGTCACTTGCTGTGAATTTGATAGGTTTTGCAAAATGTTATTATACTGGATTAGATCCTTGGACTTTTTAACTCTTTGATTCCATCTGCATGGTGAAATACTACACCTGCAGAAGTCATTCTATTTATTTACCACCCCATCAACTGCAGTAACCAGTACTAGACTCAGAGTCAACACATGCACCAAAACCACAGGCGAGCCAGCATCTCAATCACCTGAAACATTTTTAACAGGGGACAGGCTTTCTCTACACTCCTTTCTCCCTTTTATGATTACACCTGAACCAAATGACAAAATAAATAATTTTCAAAAAGGGCTACCTCCACCCCTAACTGCAGAGTAATACTTCATACTTAAACTATGCTGTGAGTCCACTGACATGCCTGACTTCACGTCAGTCATTAACTTGACCTGAGCAGCTCTTGGGTACGAATGGCGAAGATAAAATCTGTACTTCAGCACTACAAGTGAAGAGAGAGGTGGGGTGATGTGCCCAGGCCTCCCCATGAGCAGGTGGCAGGGACACCAGGAGATCCTGGGCCCCTGTTTCCCGTCCCAGCAGAGGAACGAGTGGATCCTGCAGGGCACAGGTAGCTGGGGATTTCTGGGGTCAGAGGGCAGAGCAGGAGAGTACAGCACTCCTGGAAGGGCTTGTGCTGAGCTGCGCCTCTGCAGCCCTGGGGCAGAGCTCTCCATCCATGCAGCCCTGGGGCAGAGCTCTCCATCCATGCAGCCCTGGGACAGAGCTCTCCATGCAGAGCTCTCCATCCATGCAGCCCTGGGACAGAGCTCTCCATGCAGAGCTCTCCATCCATGCAGCCCTGGGACACAGCTCTCCATGCAGAGCTCTCCATCCATGCAGCCCTGGGACAGAGCTCTCCATGCAGAGCTCTCCATCCATGCAGCCCTGGGACACAGCTCTCCATCCATGCAGCCCTGGGACACAGCTCTCCATGCATGCAGCCCTGGGACACAGCTCTCCATCCATGCAGCCCTGGGACACAGCTCTCCATGCATGCAGCCCTGGGACACAGCTCTCCATGCATGCAGCCCTGGGACACAGCTCTCCATCCATGCAGCCCTGGGACAGAGCTCTCCATCCATGCAGCCCTGGGACACAGCTCTCCATCCATGCAGCCCTGGGGCAGAGCTCTCCATCCATGCAGCCCTGGGACACAGCTCTCCATCCATGCAGCCCTGGGGCAGAGCTCTCCATCCATGCAGCCCTGGGACACAGCTCTCCATCCATGCAGCCCTGGGACACAGCTCTCCATCCATGCAGCCCTGGGACACAGCTCTCCATCCATGCAGCCCTGGGGCAGAGCTCTCCATCCATGCAGCCCTGGGACAGAGCTCTCCATGCAGAGCTCTCCATCCATGCAGCCCTGGGACACAGCTCTCCATCCCTGCAGCCCTGGGACACAGCTCTCCATCCATGCAGCCCTGGGACACAGCTCTCCATCCATGCAGCCCTGGGACAGAGCTCTCCATCCATGCAGCCCTGGGACACAGCTCTCCATCCATGCAGCCCTGGGACACAGCTCTCCATCCATGCAGCCCTGGGACACAGCTCTCCATCCATGCAGCCCTGGGACAGAGCTCTCCATCCATGCAGCCCTGGGACAGAGCTCTCCATGCAGAGCTCTCCATGCAGTGCTGCTTCCAGAGCAGTTCCACAGCACAGACTGCTCGCCACTGGCCATGGAGAGGGATGAGAGCCCTGCTGGACTTTCTGGGAGGGAGGGGAGACCTCCCAAAGGCTCAGTAAGGAGCACTACAAGCTTCTTAAACAGAACAGCTGCACTCAGCACAATCCCAGAGCCGAGGCTGTGAAGCACTGGCGGGTTAACTCATTCCAACCCAGCATGCTGTACATGGTACTAACACCACTGCTTAGATCACACAAAAGCTGCAGCTCAAAGGTTAAGTAGTTTAGCACACAGCTACCTCTGTGAGGAAGGCACTGCCAGCCCGTGCTCCTTCTCTTCCCTCCAACATTTCTCCTGTAAAAACAGGCCAGTCTCTACTAGAAAGAATTCTCTGATCTGTGGGGCCCACGTCCTGCAAGTGACTGCACAGCAAGTCCCAGAGCCACAGGGGAATTTCTGCTCGCCTGGACTCACTTCCATCTCAAGGCCTGAGACAATATATTGGTAAGTAAATATCTGGAAGTTGAAGAGGATTTATGCTTTCACTAGAAAGCCATGTTAACATACACATCCAGGACCTTGTATTAGACACTGCTTTTAAAATCACAAGGGTTACTCCACAGTTCCCTCCTGATATGTCATTTATGTCTGCAATATTCCTACTGGGACCTGTGCTTTAAAGACTGTACTGCTGTGCCTAGAAAACATCAGAAAAAAAATCTGGGCAGTCATCCCCAAGCGTACATTTGATTTCAAAAGAATGAGATTTGCTGAAAAAAAAATAAAGGAAAAAGAAATAACCATACATTTTATTTACTAATGTTAATTTTTACAGTTTAATTGTACTGTCTACTTAAAAGTTTCTTTTTCATCATGAGGAGAGGGAAAAAGAAGCAAAAAGTGATGTTCACAATGGGAAGCATTAAGAAATTCCCACTATATGAAATCCCTAATAAAGCTGTGACTGCTGTGGGTCAGCATGTTTTAGACCACACCACTCTGCTGCTGCAATGACAGATGAGCACTGCAGTGGGATCAGTACCAGGGGGAAGATACAAACAGTAACAGAGTGCCCTCTCAGCTTTATCCACCCTTCAGAGCTCTGCCATGAAACAAAACAGCTCAATAAATACAGATTTCAACTGGAAAAGAAAAAAGCAGCCCACTACTTCCCTTAATCTCTCTTTTGGAGAAGAGAGCAGAACTTCCCATAGTTGCTGTTGAGTGGTGTGCACTTTGCAACCAAAGAAGAGAATAGTAAAGTGTCTCTGTGGCAGAAAGGAGTTAAAAATCTCCCTAGAGAAATGCATTTCAGTTTTTAATGAACTGCACCACAAAGCTCAGGGCATGCCTTGACACATGCCAGAGCTCAGGAATTAGCCTGACAGAGCAGCACAGCCCTGTTAAAGGCACAGCACAGCCTGCCACACCAGCAGACAAGGGATGAGGCAGAAAGGAAGGAGGTGCAGTCACCAGGAAAAAATAAAAACAGCCAGGAGGAAATGAAGTTGTAAACCTTATGACTCATCAATTCTTTTGCTACAGTATCTAAATAAAGCTCCTTTATCATCAGAAAACAGAGAATGAAGAAAGCAAAGACAGCATGAAACCAAACAGGGTCTATTTCCACCCTTCCTCTTCCATCCCACCGACTCTCTGCACCCTCTGGAGATAAAGGCATTCCTAAGGATGCCTTTTGTTTATTCAGGCTAGTCCTAGGACACCTTTATCTTATTTTTGCCCTCACCACAGCCAAGTACTGATTTGTAAGAGAGGACTTGGCCTTACTGGGAAATCTTCCCACCCTCTGGAACACCTCCTGTACCTCTGCATCCTGAGACCAGCCATGCCTCCCTTTGCCTCAGCTGCCTCCCTTTGCCTCAGCTGCCTCCCAGTGCCCAGCACAATCTAACACAGGCTGTGAACTGAGCAACACCTGCTGAAAGCACCCATGAAATCCCACCCCCTCTGCCAGCAGTTCTGGCTTTACAGAGCACAGCAACACAAGCGGTTCTTGAAATACAGGAGACAGCTAAATCTGCTTTGTCTTGTTCTTCAGGATAAAGGCACCAGGAGAGAATCAGGACAGGAATAGGCCTTTTCTACCCCCATCCAAAATATCAAGCTTTCATGATAAATCAGTTCTCCTGGCTTGTACTACAGCTCCTAGTTATCTCTGTAAAGGTTCTGGGCATTAAAGACAGTGCAGTGGTCCCAAAAATGCAGTGGTTCTGCTGGAGGAGTGAGGACCAATGCTCTGGATTAGACACCTGTGGCATGACCACCTTCCACTCACATGCCTCAGGAAAGGAGATGGATGGGGTCCTGAGTGCCAAATGTACCCGTTTCAGGAATTCCTGCTGCCCACCCAGTGAATTAACAACCCATTAGCCCAGTAACCAGGGTATACTCCAACACAAGCTCACAACTTTGCACTTAAACGGGAGTCAAATCTTACATTTTGCTTTAGAAAGCAAGGTCTCAAGAGTTCTGATCAGTAAGTAAATCAAACATTTAAAATACTTTGTGCTCTTATTACAGGATCACGAGACAGTGGAAAATTAATCTTACAAAGTAATTGAGCTTATAATACACATGATTTTTTGCCTTCCTGATCTGTGTCAATTCTTTCCTAAATTGCCATCTTGCATAATTTCAGTTGGCTCCCAGAACACCATGACCTCAATGCAGCAGCCACAGTATCTCAGTGCTGTCCTCTACAGTTATACATGGTACCCTGCCTTCCAAATCTGTGAGCCCTGAGAGATCAGAAGCACGTGCTGCACAGTACTATTTTTCTTACATACAAACATTTCTGATTCAAGGTCTCCCAAGAAGGCTCTGATTGCCTAGGAAGGTCACCAAGACAGAGCCCACTGCAGCAACTCACTGGGTTTCTGATGAGCTGCACTGGTGGGCAGCTGTTGGTCACAAGGGATATCCTGCCTTTCTCTCAAAGCCATGACATTCCTGTGCAGTGTTCTCTCTGAGCATGGCTAGAGCACGAACATGACAGATTCCTGTCCCCTCCCGTGCCCACGGCAGGGAGGGAGCAGTGCAGGAGCCAGCTCTGTGAACCTGGGCAATCTCTGACTCTGCTGTGATTTGCATGGTGCTACACAGCTCTGCGGAACAAATCCTGCAGCCCTGCAAGAATCAACAAAAGCCTAGTGCTCGACACAAATGGATTCTTTCAGAAAATTCATCCTTCTCCCTTTGCCCCCCAAGGATATCTTTCTGAATAGAACAAATGCCAGAGAGATTTAAAACATAATCCCAAATTGCAACATCTACCTGTGCACTTGGACCCTGCAGCACTCGGTGTGATGGAACTTCCACAGGAACTTAAAAATGGGGACACTGTAGGAAAGGGCAGCTACCACTGCAATAAAGTAGCACAGAACAGGATTTCCCACCATTCCCACCCCACACACATTGGGAACAAAGCATGCATTACTACCAAGGAAATCAAAATAAAAATTTTCAAGAGCCAACCCTTTAGAAAACACCTCATTCCTTAAAAAACAAAGGAAAAAAGCCAAAGCCATGGCAAAGGTTACATTCTGCAGTTTAGTGAAGTAAATAAATTGCTATACATTCAGAAAGAAAATCCTTTTGCAGGACAAAACTGACAACTATTTTCTGGGAAAATTTATAAGTTGTTTCCAAAAAAACAAGATTTCCTATATGTGATGATAACGTTAAAAGGAAAACAGAACAATATCAAAGACAGAGTAAGCACATTAACTTTCTTTTCACATAAATGCACTTGCACACCCCCATACACACTCTCTTTTGACAACCAGCATTTAACAAAAGAGATTTCAAGAAATCATTAAAAATCTATTTCTTCCTTAAAATCTTGAATCTCAAACACAAATCCAATTCTAACAATGAATATTGAGGGTCTGGCCAGGCCCCCCTGCAGGAAAGCCACAGCTGTGTAAGACATTCCTACAGCTCAGCTGTTCCGTGTCCCTTCCTGCAACACCCATATATATATGTATATAAAATTATATATATATGTAAAAATATAAAATTATATCTATATCTATCTCACATATGGCCAGCCAGGGCAGCTAAATCTATTTCTGCAGCACTGCCTGATCCTGGTGAACAGCAGCTGAACGCTCCTCTCGTTCAGCTCGAGGGCACTGTGGGGGTGACACCCCAGCCCTGCCATCACCCACTCTGCCTCTCCTCTTTCCTTCTTCCCTCAAGGACACAAAGTTATTTAGAGGCTCCTCTCAGGCAGCAACAACTCAAGCAATTTTCTGTATTGCTTGCTCACAATCCTGATTCAGCTGTAAATAGATTCCCAGCTGAAAGTTCCTGCATAGCATTTTCTGAGTTGCATTAAAGCCGGATGGATGCAGACTGACATGCACTGATGCTAAAGACTCCAAGGCACTGCACTGTTATTCAGGTATTTTCCTGTGGCACAAAAACCCTACAGAGTCCAACAAAATGAACTCTCCAGGTGTCTGAATTGGGAAACATTTTCCAGCTGGAATAAGTATTGCAGAAATATATACTTACCTGCTAAAGGGAGAAGTAAACAGGACTGAATAGCAAACAGGGGAGACTCTGCAGCAGGTTTCCCAGAGTCAACATGGAAATTCTTGACAGGCAACACAAACTGGTTGAAAAAAGTCAGGCCCTTGCAAAAAAGTCATCTCTGCAAGAAAAGATGAACAAAAAGTCAGTATTGTAAATATTGCTATTCTACAGTATGTTTCAGGAGTGCACTAATAAACCCATAATGACACACACAGAAGTAAAATAAGCACAATAATCAGTGCTGTTCCACTTCATTGCTGACCCAAATATTTCTTCTTGCACTTTCCCCTTTTCTGTTTTATTTTCTTCATGGGGAACAATTCGTTGCCACTATCATTAAAAGCTTCACTTACCTCTAAAGAAGGCACAGGACAGTGCAAGCAGTTTTGTGTCCCAACATCAAGGAGGTGACAGAAGAGGGTTTGAAATATGCTGCATGATCTACTGTGATCTGCTTTGGAGAGCAGCTGTCCTGGAAGGCCCAAGAAAGCCTTACATGAAAAATTTAGAAATACTAGGAATTCTTTCTTTAGGGCTTCAAATGATGGGTACAATATCCCTGCCTGCCCCAGGCTGGTCCTCAAGTGCCCCTCTGTGGTGACTATTAACACAACTAACAAACCCAGAGTGGGTAAATAGGACAGAATTAAGAGTTATGTGACTTCTAATGCCAACATAAACACCTTCATGATTAAAAGATTATTTTTTCAAATACCTGGCCAATAAATATAGAACACTATTAGTCAAGTAAAATATGTGTGTGCGTATATACTCACACACACACATATATAGATATATATACACACATGCACATACCATACACACAGATACACAGTGGTATTCACATGCACCCACATTCTGAGTAGAGTTCTTCGTGCCTTGCACTTTGCAGTTTTTAGTACCAATTCTAACGCACTGCTAAATTTAACTAAAATACATATATGTCCTTTTTGGTTTAGTTCATCCTCGCTATAAATCACTCTGGGTTTTGTTTCGTAACATTTCACACTCACTTTGCAAGGATGTGACTGCACGCATTTAAAAATATGTATTTTAAAGTTAATGTTTGCTGCACTTCAGAGAACAAAACAATCCCCTTATAGTCCCCCTTTGTCTGCTCCTTCACTCTGTTACCACTAATTGTAGGTGAACTTAGAGCACTGGGCAAAGTCAGTGCATTCTGGCTGCAATGCATTGAGGAGCACGAGCACAGCAGCTCACAGAGCGCTGCAGAAATCACTCTCCGCTCGGAGCTGCAGAGCCCTGCGCTGCTGGTCTGAGCCCCTGGGCCAGGGTCGGGACAGCAACCAGGAGATAACACAGCAACAAAATGCATCAGCAGCACACAGGAGATAACGCAGCAACCAAACCACACAGGGACGTGGTGCAAAACCCAAGGTACAAACATGGTCACCCAGAGAGATCCCACTGTGTGCTGAGGCTGAGCAGCAGGCCTCAGCCAGAGCTGCCTCACACGATGCACCCTGGGCAATGTGTGGCTGACACCACCAGTATGATTGAGCTAAAAATCCACGGCTGACATGCTGGGGCTCTCTGTTTAACACCAAACCCACCGCTTTAGAGACTTTCACATCACCTGTGCAGTTACCTGCAAGAAACGCAGCATTTCAAGAACCTTTCCCAGCTGACATGAGCAGAGACTTGGCTGTGGGGTACTTTATGGGAAACTCCCAGCCACGCCCTGGTCCCTGCGTTGGGATGTGTGCTATCAGATCCAGGAGTTTCTGTGGTAAAATGCAACCCAGCCACTTTGATTGCTGGTTTGTGCCCATAAAGGCTGGGCCCATTTTGGGGTGAGTTCGGAGACCCCTCCTGTGGGTGGAAGCACTGGGTTGCATTTCCCCAGCTGCCAGGAAGGGCTCCCCAGGGACTGTGGGCTCCGCATGGTGCTGGAGTATGGAGGCACTCGGTGATGTTTCCATCTCTCTCAATCACTAATCTTTCTCTTGTACAGCACTGATTACGTGCATTACCTTTCTGACTTCTGCTTGCTGCTAAAGCCAAGCATGTAGTTTTATCAGATGTATCACTTTACTTTTGTGCTGCCTTAAAACTCACAATAAAATGAGACCATTCTTTCCACTGGTGTCTGTGCCCTTTAAATCACCCCTATCAACGGCAGAACACCTCCTGACTTCAGAGAGATATTATCAACAGAGAGCACAATAATAGCTGATTTGTTCCCAAAAAATGAAGTGCTTATGGGTATGAAAACATTTTTGCTTGGAGAACCTGCTTTGACATTTCTATGCTAGCAGACTAAAAAATAAATCCTCCATTTTGCCTATAATCAGTGATAATTTGATCAGCCAGGATAACAAACCTACATCATAGTGCTACTCTTTAGGATTTAAGGGGGTCATTTCAGAATAAAATTGCACTGCCTTTTTTACTTAAACTGACACTTAACTTTGATGATTAAAGCCCAGCTATTCCATCAATGCAAGCGTGAAGTAATTTTTTTTTTTTTAAACTTGCTGAAATACATTTATCTTGCCTTTATTAAACATTCAGTATACCTAAAATACTTATAGGTTCAGGAGAAAAAGAGAATGCCTAGAAAAACCCAACTCATGAGGCTGCTGCATAGAAGTTCTGGGAGACTGTAATGAAATATTCCTTTCTCCAGCTGAGCAGTTGGTGCATTCTTTGGCAGATAAAGCAATGAAGATTTCACTTGTCATCAAGTATTGATGCCTTTGCTTAAGCCAAGCATTTCCCAGCAGCAGGATTTCAGAATTGCATGGCAGTTTTCTCAGGCACACACTGCTGGCCTACACTTGGCTCCAGGGACAGCAGACACATGAGGCTCTCAGAAGAATCTCTGTTCATGACCCAAAACTACCTTCAGGAATTCTGTAGCTTTAGAGACCTCCTGACCAGCACGGAAACAAACAGGACTACAGAGGCTTTTGGACCCTGAAGCTGCCACACAATCCAAACTCATCCCAAACTGCTCTGAGCCACAGGCAGTACAATTTCCAGGTAAATTCTACATGTGAAGCAGAGGAGCAAAAGGTGCAGTGTGGTTAGTGACGCTGTTTGTGAATTTGTTCAAAACCAAAATGTTACTCCTGGCAGCCCGTTTCTGTTGCATACATTCTGAGTTTCTTTTCCTTTGCATTAGTTACACTGAGACTGCTTTTATATCTCTGAGGACATAAACTAATGAAGATTAAAACCTAAAGGAAATAATTCTCCTGAAAATCCTTTGTGCTACTCTTAAAAGAAGCCAGATGAAAAAGTTACAGAAAGCTCTGGATTAGAAAGTGTCAAATTTAACTCTGGAGACAAAGAGAAAGCTAGAATGTACTACAAACAAAACTGTAAATTTAAGGGACTAATTACAGGATTGACACGGTCTAAAAGCATCAATATATCCCCCATCTTATCTCAGATTATGACTTTTTCAATACTAAAGGCTCCTGCTTAAAAGCTCTCGTCACACTCCCAGCTCCAGAAATTCATATTTAGAATCTCTCATTCGGCACTGTCTTAGCTCTGTCTTCATGAAAATCATAGAAAAATACTGAACAATTTCAGCAGGAAAACGCCAGAAAATCCTATTCCTAGTGTGCATAATTTGAAGTTAAATTCACCTTTGATGTATCACTGCCTTGGTTTACAGGCTGCCCATTTATAAGTCTCACATTAAAGTCAATGTCCCAGAGTGATTTCAATAAAACGTTAAAGTCCAGGTTAACTCAAGGAGATGAGCTCTTGGACGGGTGGGCATGGCATAACCAGGCACTAAAAGTTCCCTCTGAACTCTCCATGAGCCCTTTCAGGACAAAACAGAAAGGTCTTTCCTTTGCTTTCATTAAAGCACTCATGAATTTTTGAAGTAGCATTTAAAGGGTTTTCATGCTAGAGGATGCAGTGAGTGTAAACGAGGTCATTCTGTAAGAATTTCAGCTGAGAACATGCTGGATCTCCTTTCCTGGCTCAGTCACTTCAGGGATCTCAGAGACAGAAACTGCCAACTGTTTTCCCCCTGAATCTGAGAACTGAATAAATCCAGGCAGCAGCCTGGCATTACCTCTGCAGCAACACTTCTCTGCCCACCACAAAATAAAAGCATAAAAAGCATTCTACTTCATCCTTGCTTTTGACTAAAATGCCAAATGCCAACATCAACATTTCTTACTGGCTTCCTTCCTCATTCCCAGGAGCTGTGGGAGGTGGGAAAAGAAAACGGGAACATGTCAGTTTGTGCTCCTATTTACGAACAATTCCTGCAGGGTGGGGAGGCCCTGCTCAGAGCCATCCTCACCCTGAGCCCCGTGCCCAGCCTGTCTGCTGAGGGGTCAGACCCCAGGGGAAAACACCTTCAGGAACAGCAGCTTCCTATCAGGAACAATAGCAACCCTCTGAGGAGACTGGGACAGTGATGGGCCCTGGGCAAGCTGGACTCACAGCCAGCTCTGAGAAACAGATCTCGCCCTTCTCACCCAAGGCACTGCTCCTGGCACGGCAGCAGCAACCAGCTTTGAAGGAGCATGAGGAGAGGGAGAGAGGCAGCAGAGCAGAGCCAGGAGCGACCTCCAGTGCAGCAGGAATGCACAGTCTGCATGGCAAAACAGGAATTATTAAGTCACAACTCACAAACCCCCTTGACAATTTTATCTGTCCCTTCTCACACTTGTGTAGACTTGGCTGAACATGCACCAAGGACCACCAGGGTTGTCATGAACATCTCTACTCACACCACGAGGCTCCTGGCACACCACCTTTCAGGAATTCACCTCTCACATGGCTCCATTCCCACGGTGGGGATCACAGACAATGCCAGCAATGGCACCAGGTACAGGCATGTGGAGAAATGCAGCCGAATTTTACAAGAGATGCTCACAAGGCCCCAGTGGCGAACAAAAACTCTGAATGGATGGCAAGGATTGGGCCAAAGCAATGGCAAGCATTTTAATTCTCAATTCCCATGGCCACTATGACTACAGGGAAACAAAAAAAAAAAAGAAAAAAAAATAAAGAGTTGAATCCTTATATGGACAGCACTCTACCGTCATGAATCCTGAAAACAGAAATAATTGTCACTTGCATTTAATAGTATGAGGGAAACAGGAAAAAAACTGAATAAGAATATGAAGTAGGCCGTTCATCCTAAGCTCATTAGAGACTGCTTTCAAGTCTGCAAAGAGAAATTTAAGCAATGATGCCACTACTGTCCCTCCTGCCCCAAAAGCAAGGATGGTCGTGGGGTTTTACTGCTCCTGTGTAAATCCAGTGGCATCAGCTCTGCTGCCCAGGAGGTGAAGCTTTGCTGAAGCTGCCAGATGCAATAGCAAGATAACTTCCTGCTCCAGCAGCCTTGCAGAGTTCGAAGAAAGGCAGCAAATAGCTGGGGGCAGCAACTTCTTAAATTTCCTCTGACATTTCTACCACATTGTGAGACTCAGATTCTGACTCTGCATGAGATGGCAGCTGCTTAGTCAAAAGCTTCCCCAGGAAACCCAGAAATATGAGAGCACAGCCTGCATCTGCTGCCATTCTCAGAGCACACACTCCTGCCTGAAGCCCTTGAGAACAACAGAAGAAAAGGATCTAAAAGAAGCTTGTGCCTCCTCTGCAGTGAGGCTGACATGCCTGGACATCAGAGAAGAAGTTACTGCGGCAGCAGACAGAGCAGGTCTCTCATCTCTCAGCTCACAGAGTCTGGGGTGGGGTGAGTACAGGCCTGGGACCTCTGCAGAGGGTGGCAAGTTCAGGCTCCACTGAATCTCCACAAGTGAAAGCAGCCAGAGCTGGAGAAGCTGTGCACCACAGTCAGGACTTGCTGTGCTGCAGCCAGCATGGAGGGGATGGCTTTGTGGGAGATAGACTAACACAAAAAGAAGAGCTGAACAGAAGCAGCAGCAGTTACAGGCCTATCACAAAAGCACTTGGATTCAACTCAGCTATCTTTTTGTGCTCCTGCTATCACTAATTTATAATCCCACACTGCAAATATATGTGATGTAAAGACTGCCATCCCATCATGACCTCTCTGAACAGCCCTGAGAGACACCTTGAGCCCCTAAACCACATTCAGATTTTCTGTAATGACTCAGTTGCAGAGCTATTCTCAGGGCTTAACAGCTGCCTGAATGGTCCTTCAGGCTCAGCAAGGGACACTTGCCAGTGACTCATCTCTGGAAAATCTTTATCATCATTAATAACTCCAGGAGAGGAGTATCCACAATTGTGTTGTGCTGGATTTTATTATTTTAGGTTGGGCACACAATCTATTCTTCTATGGACGTCACCAGCACTGATCAGGATGCGGGTTGTCATGAGACCCCTTAAAAAGCCTGTGGTCTGGGAGAGGAAAAGTAAACCCTGCATTCCCTGCCCCGGGTGAATCCCTCAGATACCCCTTGAGCGCCCAGCTGATATTTCAACAAAGGCATTTACAGCCATTCACAAGAGCACACCCTACCTTTGGCATTTTTGTTTAGTTTTGTGTCTGTTACCTTGCAGTTCATGCTTGCCTGTTTTCCACAGCACTTGATGCAAAGAGCATTTTCTTCACAATTAAAAGGAGAGCATCTTCCACAAATCCCTGGGACTGTGAGAAACTGTGCAGCGCTGGGGAGCAGACAGACCCTGAGCTAATGAAGCATTAAACACATCCTTAACTAATCTGAAGCACAGTAGTAGTACCACTGTAACTCCAGCTAGCCATTCCTCTTTGTTTCTAGATAACCTATCAACGTTCCAAAACTGACTGTGCTGCAAAGACACCGGATTTGATCCAGAAGAATCATGTGTGCTTTTTCTGTTTGGCTCCCAAACAGTGTAAGTTTCTCAAGAGAAGTGTGAATCGAGAGGGAGAGGATTCTGAAGGTTTTCAAGCAGCTGGAGGCTTTTCCTCAGGGTAGATTTTGTGATCTGGCTGTTTAGTAGCATTAATCCTCAGCTGTCTTGTTCATGATACAAATTTGTCATTTGTCTGTGGGCACTGAGTGGAGAGACAGCAGCCTGTCAGTGGCAGAGCAGCTGCTCCACTCCCAGCACACAGATGGCCAGGATGCAGCTCAGTTCTTTCCTCTCTTTATTTCCCTCCTATCTTATCTTATTTTATGCAACCCCCTTCTCCTCCATCCAGTTCTTTCAGTGGGGGGAAGGAGATCCACTTGGACCTCAGTGTTCTGAAAGAGCAAATGATGTTTTTGATGCAATTGCTTCCTGGGTCTCTGCAGCAGCAATCTGTCCTCACCCAGACAGACAGACAGCAGCTGCACAGCTGCTCTGGCACCAGCAGGCTGGCAGATCAATGGCAGGGCAGGCAGGTGTGGTGCTGCTTTGGCTCATGAGCTGCCAAGAAGTCCAGGAGGAAATCCCTGCCTGCTGCAGAGGGCAGTGTGGTTTGGAAGCTGCTCCAGCACGGTGGCTGCTGGTTTAATCAGCAAAGAGCCTAATGGATGAGCCCACTAATTCCTGGATGGTGCCAGCTGGCACTGGGCCTTTGCTGGAGGACTGAGGGAGGCTCTCAGAGCCTCAGTGGCACCCAGCTGCCAGGGCGGTGGGCACACACAAACACAAATGCCTCAGGGACAGCTTGGGGGCAAGACTGGCATTAGAATCATTAAACACAAATAACCTTACCACAAAAGAAGGTAATAAAAGGAACCCCAACTCATCAGTGTAAAGAACAACCTAAGACTTCTTCCCCATTCTCCTTCACTCGATAAAGCAACAAGTTATCCTGGACCACCCAACAGGCTGCCAGCTTGGCTGAAGTTCTGTGCAGCTTCAAGCATTTTACAATAAAAACATTTTCAGTCTGAGTGGTGGTGTCTTTTGTTTCCCCATTTTCATTTGCCAGGTTGGCCACAGAGACTTTCACTGTCATGCTGTCACTCCTGCCAAAGTTTTCAAGAGCACTGAAATGTTCACACACAAATGGATGGATGAGTTTGTTTCCAGCAAAGGAGGAGTATGACCTCCTGATACCAATACAGCACTCTGTGAGCCTTGTGAGCCTGTACAAGGGCACGGGGATGAAAAACAGACCCAGCCTCAAGGACCAGCCTCTCACCAGGCACTACAGAGCAAAAAGAGCTGACAGAAAAACAATACCACTTAAAACCTGGAC
Source organism: Ammospiza caudacuta (assembly GCF_027887145.1). Lineage (NCBI taxonomy): Eukaryota > Metazoa > Chordata > Aves > Passeriformes > Passerellidae > Ammospiza > Ammospiza caudacuta. The sequence goes on from NC_080597.1 coordinate 436,728, forward strand.
AAAACTGCTTCTTCAACAAAAGATGGTAGAGGTGAAGAGCTTTCAAGTTACCATGAAAACAGAGGAAACACTAGAGATCCACTATGACAAGTAACTGAAGAACAACACGATTTAGATTTTAGATCCAGTGGCACAACCCAACCAGAACATTTTGCTACACATGAAACCAAACTCTGGAAAATTACAATAGCAAAACTTAGGTGATAACTGAAGAGGGGGAGGAATCTGTGTATCAAGGCATACTGGGGAGCTTGCTGAATCTGTGATGGTGGACAATACCAACCGGTAAGGGCTCTAACCTTCACAAAATCACCTCTGTTCAATTAGAGAGCACTGTTTCTCCACTCCTTCCCAGTAGGTCAGTGCTGGGAACCTGCCACGCGTCCAGGCAAAGCCAGCTAGGAGGGGAAGCTCCCCAAAAACTAACCCCAAACCTGAAAAATGCTCAAAAGCCTGAACAAACCTAAGCACCATTTCTTAGATGTTTTATTCAGGAAAAACTTTCTCTGACTGTCAAGGGCAATCCCACCTTGAAGGTGTGATTACACTCAGTAAAAGTTAACTGCAAGTCAGGCAATTTCTTCCCCCAGGCCTTATTGAGCAGGCTCCTAAGCATTTTCCAAATAGCATAAAAGCAGTTGTATTGAAAGGTCTAGAATTCTTATTTGTTGTGGTTTTTTTTTCATTATTCTCAAACTGTCGAGCCTCAGCCACAGACTCACAGACCACAGTTCGACAGAGGGAGCTGCTGGGAATGCAGCACAACAAAAGATAATTAAGCATTAGGCAAAAATAGAAGCATGTGTTCTCCCAGGATACACTCTAGGCACAATCATTTATGGGTAACTACAGAACAGTGACAGCGTTTCCACAAAATCTCCCACCAGGAAGCCAGATGACTCAAAAACAGACCTGGAAACTCCTATATCCTTTCATTTTCAAGCAATGAGGGAGAAAAAGCCAAGATGTCACAAAAGGCTGGCAGACTCCATGTATGCCATGCTGAGTCAGCATCTCACTGATTCCAAAGGCGCCGCTGAGATGAAGATCAGGCAGCAGCTCCCAAGGGAAGATGGGCCAGATCCTTCTGCTGGGCTCTCCACACAGGGTCAATGCATGAACACTGAGAGCTGTTTCCATCAGGGCCGGAGGCACCACTCCCAGACATCTCCTGCCACTTCCCAAAAAGTCACAATCCATTTCACTTCCTCACAGTAAGCCAAAACCATCATAAATTAACAACAAAACTGAATATTGGTCTGAGCAGGATCTGCAGCCCTCACATCCTAGAGATTTCTGTTCCCACAGTAGGAAGATAAGGGCTTTGCTGCAGTCAGCAAAAGAAAGTGATTTTAAAGCATAATCAAAGCCAGTCTCTCTTAAACAGCTTCAAATATCCCCTATGACTTTGCAAATCCTGACCAAGGGCACCATCTTGCAGCACTTTATTCCAGCACAGCATTCTGTGCTGCTCAGTGGCATGAACTGTCCTTAAATTCCACTGAATCCACTGATTTTTCCTCTTCTTTATCAGCTGAATAACTCTGCTCCACTGCTGTCTCACTCATACAGGCAGGTGGGAGAATGTGCATCTCAGTGGATGCAGGAGGTAAAAAAACCCCACCAATAAGGGGGAGCCAAAGCAAAAGCTTTTACTTGCTTCCATCTGGGATTTTGAACGCATGCACAGAGCTGTACAGCCAGCTCGGGCAGCAGCAATGACTGCCTAAGCTCCACCATGTCCCTCCAGGAGGTCTCTGATCCCCGTGGCCATCCCAAACCACATCCCACCCCCAGACTGTATCCCATAAGGAGCTGGGTCACACCCACAGATCAGAGCACTGCCCCAGGTTATGTGGACATTGTTTGGCAGGGACAGAAAGCCATTCTGAGCTCCTCAAGGCTCCACCAGGCTTTGCAAAGCTCAGATGGACTGAGCAGGAATCCCAACAGCCGTGCAACGTTCTCCACATTCCCCATAACAGCACGGAGCAAGGAGCATCCAAGGGCATGTCCCAGAGTTTGGAGCTGCATCCAACCATCCAACCTTCCCAGCAGCTGAGGGGAGCCCCTCAGAGAGGCCAGCCAGGCTCTGCCCGGACATGCCATCTCCTGGCTGAAAACAATGGCAAGCCTCATCTACATTTTCCAGCAGCTGTGTCAGCAGAAGAAATGCATCATCTAGATCCATAAAGAAATGCATCATCTAGATCCATCTAGATCCACTGCACACCCAGCAGAGCAGGGTGCTGGTTTTGGAGCAGTGTAATTCCCCAAACAGGGTTACTCCAGGCCCCAGGGACACACTGCACACCCAGCAGAGCAGGGTGCTGGTTTAAGGCTCAGCTGTCATGCTCAGTCTGTTAACACTGTGTCTGCATGTTTACCCATGCACATCTGTGTCCCTGCATGGAAAGCCAGAGGAAAAACAAGGAATGCTTAAGAAATGCTTAGGAAAGAGCCTGGCTCAGTTACCAGCCCTAGCACCCACCAGCTCTGCCTCTGAACCCCTGCTGCCCACAAAACCCAGGCACCTGTCTTGGCAGAGTTCAGAGCACCCCACACACAGGAGTCTGTGCTCAGCAATGCAATGATCTGCAATTTCAGGGTGCTTTTATCATTCTTCTTGCCATAACAGACTTTGGGACAAGAAATGACCTCTAGTTTGACCACCTGTGGGGGCAGCAGGACACCCTTCTTCACAGGATTACTCGATAATATTATTTTCATTTTCTAAGTGTTTTTCTTCTCCTGCTGTTTAACACTGTGGATGGAGAAGCTGTTGAAGGAAGGCAAGCAAGCCAGGAGCTGATGGGGATACACAACTTCCAACATTCATCAGCCCATTGGCCTGAGTGAGAGCAAAGGCAAGGCAGAGAGGAAGGAGCATCACATTTCTGCCTATGCATGCAGATGATATCTTCATAAACTTAAATTGTTGCATCTTCCAGCAAGCACAAGAATTTTTTTCAACAACAATGGTGCTCCATTTTAATTATTTTTTCCCCTAAGCTAGAGATTTACTCTCTGAATGTGGCTGAAGTGGCAACTGAGTGTCTGCAGAGGTCTGAGCACAAGGCAGTGAGGAATCTCCCTCACACAGCCATAAAATCAAAGCGTGAATGTGCAAGGCAGGGAACGCACTTTGCTTTGTGTTTACACTCTGCCTACCACAGGGTGGTCTCAGTGTCTCAGCCCGAGGCTTTAAAGGCAGAGAATAATCACCAATAAACAATAGATACTAAGGCAGATAAACGAAGAACTCAAGCTATTGGTTAAATAGGCATGACAAAGGCTAATAGAATTAGCATCTATGTGACTTTCCTTATGCTACAAAATAATTATAAAGGCCAGAATTAAAGTGTGAATGATCAAGAAACCTCCATGAGAATTCAGTAAAGATCTCAATGTATTCAGAAGTAATAGCTCTGCAATTCAGTTACATCTCTCATTAGGCATTGTTAAAAACTCCATGAAAGGGAAATGAAGTTAATTGAATTTAAATCAGCTAATAAATATTCTTTTGCATAGTCTTTTCCCAGCAAAAAAAAAGAGATGATACCAGAAGTGTATTACCAATGTTAAAACCAGCAAAAGAAAGCTTATTGTACTCACATACAGTAAATTCTAAGTGTAAACCTTGTATCTTATTCGGGGCTGGGATAATTCTTCAAATCAAATGTTCAGGTAAACTGAGAAATGGTGACTGAAACACAGTATATACAGGAAAAATTCACCTTTTACCCTGGATTAATATTTTCTGTCTGTGTAACTGCAGACAATTCTGGTAGTCACACAAGCACACGCTTATGCCTGAGTATCTCCAGGAAATAGCTTAATAACGATAAATGAACAGAAGTCATGGAGAATACAACAGAAAATCAACTCACACTGGAATTATACATGACAGAATTAATTTGGGAAGCATGCTGTAATGCCAAATTTGATTCATGCAAGCAAATCTCACTAATTCGGGCCAACATCTGGCTTCTTATCTGAACTCTGCAAGCTGCTTCCTGATTTCCCAAAACTGGCTGGGATATTTAATAAGAACCAAGTCTTTCTCAAATTTTCCAATACTTTCTGTTATCAGGGATGCCAGAATTACCCCAGGTAGGTATTTTTGCAGGTACTGTGAATTGGATTGATCCAGACTTCACTGCTAAGTGTTCTGGTCTGAAGCCCAGGTATCTGCCAAGGAAGGTGGGAACCTACCTTGGAATGGAAAATGTGACCCCCTTCCCCCAGATCACCAGATGAGGAACTTTTGTGACTCAAGTCACACTTCATTAAAAGAGGTTCATCCTTAAACCAGCATTGTAAATGCTTGTCCACGTATTACCTGCCTGCCCTTCAATAAACTGTTTGTGCTGAAGACAGACAAACTGTCTCCAATTTTTAAAGTAGCCACTATGAATCAGAATAAATATACTCCTCCCTATCTAGCAACAATGCCATCTTGCTGCCCCTGTAACTGCACCAGTTCTGCAGGAAGAGCGCGCCTAATTTATAAAACCTCTTAGTTTATTGTGGGATAGCAGAAATCTAGTGCAGGAGAGACTGCCTGTTCAACAAGGAGACACAGGTTATCACACGCTGTACTTCTCAGGGGTCTGACCAGACTTTGCATGGACCCACCCAGCTCGGACCTGAGGAGAGAAACAGAACAGAGCAGTAACACAGCAGAACCCAGAGCTGCACAACCCTCTGAGATGGCTCTCCACATTTCACCAACAAGCTGTGCCTGTTACTGGGCTCAGCAAGGGAAGAGGCAGCTGCTGTCCCAGACTATCCATTGGGTTATCCATTACTGTCCCAGACTATCCATTAGGTTTTCTTCGTAAGTTACGGCTGAAACTTGAAACAGGCAAACACCCCAGGCCTGTTTCTTTCCAGCTTTTCTTTAAGAGGAGAATTCATCATGGGTCCAGGAACACAAATTAACGAAGTCAATGCAAACCCAGTAGTATTTCTAGCCCAGCCTGCTAGGCTCACCACTGGAGCACCTTCCATCACTCGCCTCCCCTATATTCCCTCACCACACGATCAGAACAGAATTCAAGATGCTCCAGCATTTGTTATTTCACAGAATAACAGCAGCCAGGTGATGCTCATGTATTTCCTGCATCAGAAGCTGAAGATGGAACGAGACCCACTAATTCATCCACACAAACCCAAGGTACCAGGGCATGACTGCCCTTGCAGCAAACCACAGAGGGGGCTTAGCAGCCAGCTCCAACAGAGGAGCTGGCCTGGCAGATTGAGGAGCTTTGTTTCCAATCCTGCACCCCAATCCCCAGGCACAGCCCAGCCAGGAAAGATGTGACTCCAAATGACCAGCCCTGCAGAACATTTTCCCAGCTCTTTGCGTCACACAACACCAAACAATGTTACCACCATTTTCCATGGAAGATTACTTAGCTTCATTGCAAGCAGCTTTTCCTGATGTTCAAGGTACCTTCTCTTTTGCAGCCCATTATGTCTAATCACACCCCCGTGCAAAGGCTAAGAGATTATGTTCCTTGAGTAATCACACCTGAAATCAATGGAGTCTTTGCTTCTCAGATTATCTATATTAAGTATTTTTAATCATTCCTCAGAAATCAGTCCCTTTGCTCTCCTCATCAGCTCTTTCTGTTCCTGCAGAAACTTTCCAAGGGCAAGTAGCTTACAGTTATGGCAGGGAGCTAAATGTGCTTTATCCAAAGTGCAAATGAAGAGCTGTTATTCTCTGTCCATAACTGGGATATCCAGGACCCCGTGCTGTCCATACAGTGCTGCACTGAGCAGCCACAGCCAGGCACAGGCCCCTGATGTGCTCCAGCCCTGTGACTGCAGGTGCCCTTGCACACCCCATGCACACATTAACCCACCTATCATTCTCTCCTCTTCCCAGCCCTCAGTCTCCTTGGATTGTTCTGCATCACTGGTGTGCCTGCACAGCCAGTGTATTGCCAGAAACTGCAGGCACACGAGTTTGACACGCGAAAAGGCCAAACTCACCCATCCCTTTGATGCCGTTCATGGTCCCTTGCACCCTCCCTCCCCAGCTGCCATCATCCTGGCTTCTGCATCTCACCACTCCTGAGCAGAAACAGGCTTTACCCTTGCTGAGGAAATGCATCGCCACATCTCCTGACAGAGCTGCTGCTTTCTCTGCTCACACGAGCAACATGGAGGTACCTCTGTGGGGGTACCAGCATCTTTGGGATCACAGCTGTGCCCCAAGCCACTCAGCAGCCTCCCAGGCAGACTGAATTTCAGCCTGAGCAGCACAAAGGAGGATATTGTGGCTATCTGATGGGCACAAAGGGAGTTGCACTTTACAGCTTCTGGGAGTTTTCAAGCTGTTGTGGGGTAATGTGACAGAAAGTAAACATCTTTCAAGTAAAAATATCTCAGAATAAAATTGACATCCCATTTGTTTTCAGGACCAGTCTTCGTTTCAGATCCCTAGTCATTAAAAGAAACAATCTTCAACTCAATTGTGTGAGCAGAGGAATGCCCAGCACCACTGAGTGGCATTTTCAGTTAGCTGTCAGGTTCCATTTAGCATTCTGCACTGCTCCTGTGGCTTGGTTCGCCTGGAAATTTTAAATGCAAATGCATTTCCAAGATGACTTGAGAGAACAATATCAGAATTTTACCTCACACGACAGCTCCTCACTCAGTTCCATTCAACTCCCTTTTCCTCATTCCCATATACACAGATTTGCTGCTGCTAAAAACAGAAGGCTTAAACAAGAAAATCTTTATCTACTATTTTTTCCTGTTGAAAGACTTTCCCTCACTATTCTGTTTAAAGAAACCTAAACCACAGCTTAAGTAATGCTTTAAAATTGCCTAGAGCTCCAACTTGAGACACAGAGCAGGCAAGGAATTTCTTTAACAGTAGCAAATAAAAGCACTTAACTTAAATCATCCCCATGCATTATTTTCCATCTTCCAAGGGCTAAATATGCACTGGCTAATTAATCACTCTTTTAGTGACACCTCAAACTCACCAGTGTTATCCTGTGAAACTGAGGGAAAGCCAACACCTCCGAGAGGATGTGCTGCAGGACAAGCACTGGGATTTTGTCTCTTCTTTGTGCTCAGTGCCAGTGAGTCCCGGGCCACAGATGGAGGCAGAAAATCACCAGCTCTCATAATTCAACAGTTTCCTGAGAGGCTGTGACAGAGCTATTGGAGAGGCAAATTTTCACTGACCTTTTTATGAAGGCATTTATTGAGCAGTGACATTGCACCACTTCCAACAGTGTTATATGACCAGAACCACCCTAGCAGCTCTCCCTGGCACAAGGATGGTGCTGAAATGACCAGAACCAGACTAACAATTCTCCCTGGTACAAGGATGCTGCTGAAATGATCAGAACCATCCTAGCAGCTCTCCCTGGCACAAAGACATTGCTGAAATGATCAGAACCGGAGTAACAATTCTCCCTGGTACAAGGATGCTGCTGAAATGATCAGAACCATCCTAGCAGCTCTCCCTGGCACAAAGACATTGCTGAAATGATCAGAACCGGAGTAACAATTCTCCCTGGTACAAGGATGCTGCTGAAATGATCAGAACCATCCTAGCAGCTCTCCCTGGCACAAAGATTTTGTTCCCCACGTGTGAGACCAGCCACTCGTGTAAATGGAGGCACAGCCTCAGTGCAGCTCAGCAGTTTGTGCTGAGCCACATGGGATCAGAACACATTCTAGAAATTACAGTGCCTTCATGCTGCAGCAAGACATGCTCCAGTTTGCGCTGTAAAGAACAGCTTTGTGATTTGCATTTGTGATTTATTTTCAAACACACTCACAAAAGTGATACTTTAAAGGAAAATGAAGAAGTAGGCCACGTCAGCAAGCATGAATGATCTGAGCCTCCAGCTCTGGACCAATCTATCTTGCTGCAGTTAATATCCATATTTAACTCTACAGTTGAAAGAGGAAATACTATTTTTAGCCATTACCTATTACTTTTGTTCTGAGATTAAGTGCCACATACTATTACAGTATTTACAGAGCTGTTCATCAATCCCGACAGCTTCTACACTACAAAAAAAATTAATTAAAGTAATTTCACTGGCATGCTTTATTGTGGCCAGATTTTACAACCATAATTCTATCTACACAAATTAAATGAAAGTGCCTCCAGAATGGAAGTGTTAGGACTTATGACCGCAACCCAAGGATCAGATTTTTTAAAGCACTCAGGGTGTGATTTTCTTATGCACTGAAGGTAGATAATTTGTCTTACAACAGACACATTTCCCTCACTGTCTCCCAAAGCACTCTGGATATAAAAGTCTGAATACTGAAAAGCAAGACCTGAAGATCTAGCAATTAACTCTGGACCCTAAATACAAGCTAGAAGTATTCAAAATCTGGCTATGTCTTGGATGAGTAAGTACCTCTGGAAATTTTTCTTATACTCTGTCTGCTCTGCAATGTCTTTTTTACGGAGTTCCACTGGGACTGTGTCTTAGTTCCATATTCCTTCCAGAGTTTTCCCCTAATTAGATTATTAATAAGTAACAATGAGATGAAGCATGAAGTCAATCAACGATGTATATTACAGACATGAAATCCCTGTCAATACGTGTTTCATAACAAGTCACTTATCGCTAGTCTACCACAGAGGAACTAGATTTATTCACTGCATTCACCTGACTCCCACAATGAAGTTTTAGCTCTGTTTTGGCTACGAGGCAAGTTTCAGACAAAGAACGGTTTTGCCAGGCAGTGCCACAGCTCTACACTCAACTACCTACAGGATGACAAGTGGGTCCATTATTCTATAGCTGGCCTATACTGAAGTATTCCTTTAATTAAAGTTGTAAGAAAGCTGCCTAATCATCACCTAATAATTGTCTTTTCCTAAGAGCTAACAGGTGCAACAGAGAAGAAATGACAAGAATATATTTTAAATGAAGCATCAAAATTTAGCTTTAGACCTATCTTCTATTATTCCTCAACGTGCTAGTAAACACAAAACCTAATTGTTTCCTGCAATTTACCGTGACTTGCTTACAAGTATGCCAGCTGGAAACGATAAGCGTTAGGAAAGCTAAACAATTTCCTTTAACCTTTTTTAAAGGCTGTTCTCTCTTGTTGCTTCTGCAATATCAAAGCACAGGCATACATACAGCTTAATGCATTCCTGAAGAACACGAAGACACCGGACCTTTACCAATGATCCCTTACGAGCTGCCAAATCCGACGGCACACACACACAGACTGAAAGGGACAAGCCCATCTCCTGCATGAGCCATCGCAGACGGTGCATTTCAGAGTGGAAACATGCAAAATCATTCTGCAAGAACATTTTACTCATGCATTCAGGTCTTACTCGCGTAAGTAAGGCTTACAGTAGTCAGAGCACAGGAATCACATTTACAGCCAAGTCTAGTTACCTGAGATGGCCATTACAGACTGGAAGAGAAGGAGAGCAGTGTCGGCACAAACGCTGAAGGCAGTAAAACCCGCGAGCCCGAGCTCCGTCCAGCATTCCCAGGCACCTTCCCAAAGGCTGCCAGGGCTGCGTCTCACCCAGCGCAGCTCAGAGCCACGAACAAAGCCGGGAGCCCCCGCGCCCACGGCTGCCACCGAGAGCCCCGAGCCTCGGCCGCCGCCCGGCCCGGGGCTGCTCGGAGCCGCAGCCCCCGGCAGCGCAGCCCGTGTCCGCCCGGCGGGGGCCGGGCACAGACCCGCGGCCCTTCCGCGCAGCTCCGCGGGGCGAGCCCCGGCCGGACGGACCCGCACCACCCGCTTCCCCCGCAGCGCCCGGCCCGCACTCACCGCACCCCTGAGGGCAGAGCAGGCGGCGAGGCCCGGCCCGGCCCGGCGGGTCGGGGGCGCTGAGTGGCCGCGACCCCTCACGGGGCTCCGCCCGGGCAGCGCACGGCGCACAATGCGCGGCCGCGGAGCCACGCCGGCGGGGCGGGCACGGGCGGGCCGGGGGCGGCACCCGGCTGGGAACCAGCGCCCAGAACCGCTGGAGCCGCCCGAGCCCAGCCCAGCCCGGCAGGGCCGCCGGGGGCACCCCGGGACGCGGCCTCAGGCCGGCCCAGCACCGCTGCCCTTGGCGTGCGGCCCCGGTGTGTCCTGCGGAACCAACCCGGCCACGGGCCCCTCCCCGGCCCCAGCCACAGTGGAACAAGGGATAGCGACCGGGCAGACACACGGACACAAGAAAGGGGCAGGTGTAGGCAGCAGCGCATTCACGCGTGCCAAGGAGAAATGATGCTGCTCCAGGTGCTCCGGTGCTGGAGGAGCTGGGAGGCCACTAGGAAGCATCACACCCTTCTCCATGGGCACGCAGAGCCGGCATGCCGCGGTCCCGGCGAGGGCTGTGCTGGGGCTGGCCGGAGCGTGCTCCAGTTCCCCTGGATCATACCAAACTGCTGCTCTGGCCGCGGCTGGGAGGGGTAGCTTGGATCTGAGCTATGCGATTTTAGGTACACCTTGCAAGGGTTTAAACCAAAGGAAGTTTTATAAAATCAATTCCACCTTAACTTTCAGCCACATCGAATCGTAGCTTGGTTGGGCTATCTGGCAGGCACTGCTCTCATACCTCCTTCAGCTGTCCTGCTTGAGGGAATGACAGTGCCAATAAGCGAGTTCAGATGCCAGCTGTGTTTGCGTGTTACTGCCACTATATCTGTCACAGTACCATGGGTTTCAACCTACACAGTCTCAGGGACTGCTCATGCTTCATAGTCTTCCAGTGCCAGCTGGTCATCACCATTTACTGGAACTATTTGATCCAGTTTGCATTCCAGGTAGGAGGACTTTAAATGGTGATGGTATATCGAGGAACTAAACTTCTGTGAGGAACCTCTTATGGCATCAGAGCCTCACTTTGCTGGATTAATTTGTGATTATGCTAGGTAGGTGAAATACCATCCCAATACGGTATGTGTGTGAGAAATATTTAGTTTTCACCAAATATTTACTTTTCACTAGATGCCATAGCATCTAGCTGATAAATATTTTGCAAAATAGCTGCAATAGCTAAAACATCAAAATGAACATAAGGTTACTTACCATTGGGTAATTTTTGAGTGAAGCATTCTTTAGGAAGAGCTGAAGTTTTTCATCCCAGTCAGTGAGTTTACCTTGAGAATACACAGTGCACCTGAGGGCTGAGGATGTTTGTCCAGAATGCCAGGGACCCACAGTTCCTGCTTTGATTCAGCTGCTGAATTTGCAGGCAGGTCCCACACAGCGTCTGTAGGAACAAAACTACAACAGTGATTGGCTGCTTGAAGGAGGATCCATCTCTGTCTTTTCTTTGCAACTATGAATTTTGGTGTAAATTGTTCACTATGAACTGGGCAAAGGAACAGGCTCTTGCCCCGTGACCTTCCTGTTGGACATGAGAACACTGCACAGAGGCAGTGTGAATCCCAGGGGTCCCTAGCACAAGGAATCTACCCAAGAAGCTGTTGCTGCCCTCTCACCCCATTGCCTCCATCGTGCAGGGCCTCTGCAGAGAGGGTCCCTGTTCCTCACGCTGCACAAGAGCTGCACACACCACTGCCCCTTGTCCTTGCACTTCCCAAAGCCCCCTCGTGTTCCACACTGTCCCTGCCTCTCCCTCCGGCAGGCATTGGGACTCTGCCCGCCAGGACCCTGTCTCATCACCTCCTCTGATAAAAACAAACTAACAAACCAAAACCAACCAACCAACCACAAAAGGAACCAAATCAAAACAAACAAAAGAGAATAATTTGAATTTTGAAGTGTTGCAGGAGGTGAAAGCTGTTTCTGCAGTGCTCTGCTGCACATACTGATGCAGGTAGTTTTTTGCTGTCATGCTCTTGCCCTTCCAAATCTGTCACTTACGCAGGTCCAGGGAATTGCTTATAGGATTTCTCTGGGCATCTTTCTAAGATTTTGGGTAATTAATAAATTTGGACTGCTGTTGACCTTGCTGCTAAGGGGTTGCTGCTTTCCATGCCAGTGTTGGCTGCATTTCCCTGATTACAAAAAAGGATTCCTACATCTCATATCATTAAAAGTTTAAGTGCTAGTGGTCTCTTCGCCTAAAGAGTCCACATGCACCATCTGCAGGGACTTCAACTTTCTACAAAAATAATATTTTTCATTTTCTATTTTTGATTTGTTTTTTGATCAATTTGTTTATTGCTGCTAAGGCTCTTCCTTAAGGGAGTCTGTTTTCTAAGTACTGTTTTTAGTACCCTGAAGAACAAACTTACAGTAGCCCTATAAAATAGATTTTAAGTATTAATAGCAGTGTACTTGTAATGGCATAGGGAATGATATCTTCTTTAAAGTCCATTCACCAAAATTACCTCAATAAATAACATTAGTACTCTGATACTAGACTAAAAGCAATGAAATAATAAATCCTTACATATTTGCTGTTTGTTGAAACAATTCTTTCAAAAAATTACCATAAAAGATCTGAAATTTCTGTAAGTCTTCAACAGCATATCCTGTTTGTCTTTGAACAGACACTCCTTTTTTCAAATTAAAAAAACAGTGGTTTTGTTACTCTCAATGTATCCAGATATATTACTCCCACAATAACAACTGTTCAGAGCTGTTTTACCTCATTTATCCTTTGGCTAACACTTGTTTGCAGTAGCACCTGTAGCTGACCTTTCTCCAACAGCAAATACAAACCTTATATATTTGAAGTTTACAAGTTTTTTGAGCTTAAGCTGCTGGTATCTGCTGGCTCCATAAAGCAGTGAGGCATCAACACAGACACCTTGGAACAACTCACTGTGAGGGAGAGGAGAAATAATGGAAGACTGGGAAAATTCCAGCTGGTCATGAACATTACTGCCTTCAGGAAGGAGCTGAAGACCTGGGATGATGTAAAAACCAGAATGCCAGTAGGTAGCTCAATACTCCATCAAGATCCAAAGCTTGTAGGTTTCATATTTTCAGAAGCCAAGTTATATCCATGCAGATAAGTCCATACACAGATAGTACGTGGCATTCCTGCCTAAAGGACAACTCTGCTGTCATGAACAGCTCAGCTTCCTGGTCAAAATATCAGGACATTTGCAAAGAACAGCTCTGGGTGAGAGAAACATCCTTGTTAATAAGGTGGCTTTTTTGTGCTGATATCCTGAGAAGTTCACAGAAATTTAAAAGACAAAAATGCTTATCAGTACAAAAAATGAACAACCTATCCAAATAACTGAAGGAAAAGCCTGTGTGTCATCAGAAATGCTGCCTGCGTAATTTGATTTCTTTGGAGTAGGCCTTGGATCCATATTATGACCATTCCAGCAGCCAAAACATACACAATTACATGTATAACCTTCCTGCTCTTATCTAATCTGGGTTTTTCAACCTCCTGTTAGCTTTGTAACTGAGACATCTTCCAAGTGACTGACTCTGCAGCCTCCTACATGCTGAATGAAAACCTGCCTGCCAGGAGGATGGCTTTTGTGTTTGTACCTTTGTGTGGACCCCTGAAAGTCAGAGACACTCGGGAGTGCCCAAGGAAAGGAGTGAAAGATAGTGGTTTCAAAAGCCACCCTCGAGGAGCATTCCAGGTAAATGAGAGGGAAAAGCATCCCAGGAGCAGCAGCCAGAGATGAATGAGGTGGGTGGGAGCTGCTGCAGGGCACTGGCTGCCTCCTACCTGCTCCCATGAGGGGAATCCTGCACCCAGGCCTCAGGCATGTGTTGTACCTGCTGTTCACGCAAAAGCAAGGTGTGTTCTAAAGGCTCCTTAGGGCTTCTTTCCTCTGCACCAGAGATGTTATCTATGCCACATGCTGCTCTAATTAATACCTTTGTTTAATGAACAATGTGTAGGGGAAGATTCTGTGATGGAGAAGACTGGTCAGAACAGCTACAAATCCACTGAAGTGTTTCAAAGTGATTTGTATAACATTTTTCAAGTTCAGCTGTGTACTATTAATGTGCCTTTTTTTTTTTTTTTTTTTTTTTTTTTCTGTGGGAAGTACCTGTTTTCTCTTTACTGTGCTTCATTCTCCCAGTTCAAGACAGTTTGTGCCCCAAGAGATGCCAGTGGAACAGAGATGGAGAGAAGAAAAACCATGCAAGGAAAGGTTCATACACTTCATGTGACCACTTCTCTGGTGCCCTCTACCCCTCAGGACAGAGGAAAGCATACCCCATCCCAAAATATTGCAAAATGAGAAGAAACATTTTGGGGAGGCAGGTTCTCGGTGTTTGAGGTGTTCAATACATGATGGAGGAGATCATGAGATGTCAGTGCTGTGCAAAGATCAAGGCACTCAAGAGCAGATCTGCAGAGACCAGGCACAGAGGATGGAAAAGCACTTTATGGTGAGCTCATGACTCAGTACCATGATTTTCCAAAAATGCTGGTAACAGGAGAACAAAGTGTCATTTACTACCAAAAATTATTGCCAATCCAGTCAGATTGCTAATTCATTTTATGAAAATCAACAGATTGTGTGATGGAATTTCAGACTACACCTAGCTTTTATAGAAATCTGTTGGTCTTTTCTTTCACAGGCAGCTCCTCAAAGACAATCTAGAAGGTATTCAAATTTAGTCTTCCCTACACCACAAACCTGACTTGCTGACTTTTTAGATCAGACAATGACAAGTGTCTAGGAGTTACTTGAGCAGAGGAATGATTTCAGAGGTTTATAAACAAATGTCTCCCTATTCATTGTGTCCTAGAGAGGCAGACCATTGCTCCCAAGCTGTCTTTTAGGGGTTTTTGGTGGGTTGCAGCTATACACACACACTCAGCTCTCTAAGATATTTTCTCTTACATAAGCAGAGCTTGGAGGATGCTCACAGCTTTGCTCAGCAGTCATTAATTTCCCCCCGGTGCTGCAAATTGCTGCTTTGCTGCTGCTTCCTCTGCTTTACCCCAGCACCCAAACATCTCTCCCCCTTGGCCAGATTCAACTGCTCCCTAAGGGAAGGAGCATCCTTGCTTTTTTCAGAGAGCTCTTTACACACCCACTCTCCTCTCACAGGGAGATAACCTACAAAGCAAGGACAATCAAAACACACACTGTCTGTCACACAGAGCTGTCGCTCTCAGTGTGCAGATGGCAATAATATTTGTTACTCACTGATCACCAGTGATCCGGGGACATGGCTTGACTTTCCAGCCTGTGCTTGTGGCAGCTTCCAGGACCAGCAGGAGCACCAGGAATCTCCTTTTGGAGCCTCGTTAATACCCACAGGCAGACCAGAGGGGATCACCCAGCAAAGCTGCAGGGCAGGAACAATTTAACATGTTGCAGATGAAGAGAAAAACAAAGGACATCATCAGATCTTCCCACAAGCTAGACTTAATGCATGGAGAGGAATTTGCAGCATCCCAAACTTGGAAAAAGGGCATTTCTAAAGAAAGCCACCTGCTTTGACAGTATTTTAGGGGTGGTGGGTGTTAGATTCACAGTGTTGAGACGTTGAATTTGTCAAAAGATTGGGAAGATGCTTCAGCCAAGAAGCCCCAAATATCTGTTGGGAACAGACTTCTTTTTCAGATCTGATGGAAGATATCAAAGGAGTCAACTTTAAAATGGAATCACCCTATCTGCTGCCAGTAAATGTTCTGAGAGTGTGCTATAAAACTAAACTAGACTTTGTTAGATCTTACTTTCTGTCACATCATCAGATAGGATTGCAGAATCACACACCAGCACAATCCTCATTTTTTCAGGAGGTTCCATAAACTTATGGTCAGTCATTGTGTGTGTATGTGCTATGGATGCCAGAATAATTGTCAGCAAAAGCCTGAGGAGTGAAGAAGTAAAGAACAATCTCTTCCTTATTCTGCTGGCAGTTCAGAATTTCAGTGCTTCACATTTTAAGTTATGCTGTACTTGTGCATGAGAAAATAATTGCCACACAGGAATCCACATCTCAGGTATACTGTGGAGATCTCTGGGGCACCACCTTGATAAGTGCAAAGGGGGTAGAAGCTGTTCCACTTGCATGAGCACTGTGTTGTCTGGTGACCAGAGGAGTCAGAAATTGTCTTGTCTGATGTCCCCATTAAAAAAACCCAAACATTGTCCATAAAAAGATCTTTCTGCCCAGGGAAAAGGTTCTTGCTCAGCCCCAGCAGTGCAATTCCTGCAAGGTGCCCTTGAAGCAGCAGGAAGACACCAGAACCCACCAATGCTCCCCAGCAGCCAGGAGTCTTTGCACACTGAGGAGGCTCCTCTGCAGCCCATGGAGAGAGCTGTGTGTTACAGCCGTGTGCCAGCCAGGCAGGCTCAGCAGCAGCTGAGGAGAAGCCCCTGCAGCAGCCAGGGAAAAGCTGCCCAGTGCCCTGGGATGGTGTGTGATGAAAGGAGACACTGAAGGATAAAGCCTATGCAGATAAAGCCTTGCAGGAAAGGCCTTCACACTGTAGTACTACCTCCACCAGCTGCCGCTTCTCACCATTTATTTCTCCTGCGCAGGCACATTGTTAATGCAGGCAATGAGCTCCTGGGAGTTCCAAAGTGCTGGCACCTCCTGCCTCAGTGCCTCCTGTGCATGTGCAGCTTCCCAGCAAGAGGGCTTGGGCTGTGTTTGTAAAGATACAGTCAGCTAGCTGTCTCCAGGCCCAGAACAAGAACCCTGTATCTGAATGAGGACAATTCATTCCAGGAAGTGGGCACAGCCAAAATTGGCTGAAACCAGGGCCTTCTGTGAGTTCCACCTGACTTGCTAGCTTTTCCCTCCCCAAACCACTAAATTAAGAAAGCAAGGCAAAAAGCCTCAGCAGCACACAACCTCACTGCATAAAATTATGCCTCACTCAGCAAAAAGAAGGAAGCGAGTAAAACAATGCAAGTGATTTATATCATTCCACTCGCTTTCCAAAGGGCCGTGTGAGCATGCTACAGTCACTCATTTTTAACTCTATCTCACTACTGTTATGGATTCTGTGAACTGTCTGGCTAAGGCGCTGCTGGCCTCTGATATCCCCCCCAACCCTGCAGAGACGCTTCACAAAATCTCATTACAATGGGTGTAACTTTTGTAATAAAATAAATTGCTTATCCACAATGGCCTCACAGCTGGAACAATGAGCTGAGGCAATCCTGCATGGAAAAGTGCTGACCCAGCTCTCACAACATCCAAATTCAGCATTTTGCAGCAGGTGGCCACAAAACACGGAGACACAAGGTGAGGTTTGCACTCTCCTAACTTCCTCAACTCACCATACTGCAAGCATCAGGGTATCAGCATTAGCCCCTGCCACAGGGATAACACTGGGGAACGACAAAACATTTCAACAAAGCAGAAAATGCCTTGAAAAACCTTTCTCTTGATCTTGCCATATATTTGTTATGTCACACAGGTACAATCAAGCACACCTCTGGGCAAGCGCATGGAGCCAGAGGATCTGAGTCTCAGTGGAACCAACAGTGGAGAACACACATACACACCCTTTGGAGCCCATTTCCACTTCTGACACAGTGTTAAATAGCCCCACTGTAAACAAAGTTCTCTTTTCCTGAGCTGCTTGGGCAGTAGATCACACCTGTGTTATGTGAAGGGTAGCAGATATTTAATTTTCCTCCATAAAGCAGTCCTGCATATCACTCACCGGTGTTTCTGCACCTCCATCTGGATTTTGGGGGAGCACCCTCTAATGAGGCCTCTGCTAGTGCTGTGCAGTTGTCAGGCGCACATGAAAGAACTGATCAAAATCTTAGGTTTCTTCTTGAGCTTTAACTGATGTTTTCTTGAATTAGAGCATTCTTTTGGTTTTTTATTCTTTTTTCCAAACGTCAAAGCCGGTTGCTTCAAAGGATCATTTAAGTCACCCCTGCAAGAAGAGAGAAAATTGCTTGGAAAGATTAAAGGGAGCATGAGAGAGGGAGGTGCAGACTGACAGCACAGGACAAAATATTTAATGAATGCTTGATCCTCCTCCCCCCACAGTGACTCTGCAGAGGAAATGCAGAGAACAAATAAGATTTTTGCATTTAAGACACACTCATGACAATACAGCAGAATAGTAAATGCAACTTCTGTGACATTCATGAGAGACCTTTTGTGAAGTTCCTCTACTCCAGGCAGATCCTGGCAGTTGCCTACTCAGGTATCATATTGCTGATACTCATTCCAGCTCAGAAGAGCTTCAGAAAAGCCAATTTTAATTCTTCATTCTCAGTTCTTTTTTTCTTTCTCACAGCAATTTAAATTAAGCAGGATAGGCCTCACATCACAATACCTCATCTTCTAAATACACACCACATAATGTAGTAAAGCCTTTGGATAGAAATGTATTGTTTGACAATACAGTATTTCTAATATTTTCATGCTTTGCAGTTGCTCCAGTGGGTTTCTGTTGCAGTGCATATTGACAGAGAAATGTGTACATGTAGAAGAGTTCAGAAGAATGAAATCCAGCTGCATTATTGTGCACATATAAAAAATACTAGTCTTGTTTCAACCTAGGCTCTAGTGACTATCCATTGGCTGTTTTTAACAGCCAAAGCTGTGGGCCTGATGTTAACACAAACCCACCGACTTCAGTGGGACTCTGCATGGAAATAAGAATATCTTTACACAGCACTGCACTGTTCCATGCAGCTGATCCGGGAAGGAAAATTCACAGCAGCTTCCTGGAGCATTCAGCCTAAGCTGCTTCCCTCTTTGGAGCAATGCTCATGCTGCCTGTGCAGCTCAGAAGTAACAGAGGCTGCATTTTCTGATGGGGAAGGGATGACTCAAAAACCCGACTTTTTGTGCCAAAAGCAGCCAATTTGATTAAACTTTCCTAAAAATGTTCACCTTAAGTATTGCGAAGGACTGGGAAATTTTAAGGCACTAAACAGACCCAGTCATCTCCTCAGTGGGTAGGACAAACCTACCCTAAACCTACTTTTAAAAATCTTAGAAAAACATACCTGCACTGTATGAAACAAGCCTAAGAACCATGGATATTTCTAGTCTAAGCCTGATATTTTCCAAACACAGAGACTTCAGGAAAAGACAAATTCAATAGCAAAAATGAAAAGACTCAAAGATCATGGTCTCCCAACTTTCCCCTTTCCCATTTACAAGCCAGCAGTTTATCTGCCCATGACCACATTTCAAAGAAGCCAAAATAAGGCATAAGGATGAAATTTGTGACTTCAGGACTGGAAAGCCTGTCCTCATTCCATCAAACACAAGTCAAGCACTTGAACAGACCTGATAGTGATCTAACAATCTCCAACAGAGGAGACCCATGATACTAAATGGATAATTAACCCAGTTCTACAAAATGCATTGATTGGAAGTTGGAAAAGTTCATAGCTAGACGAAAGACTTCCCTTTTTTGAGGTATGACACCAGTAAAATGGTGACCAATGAGGGAACTACTGCACTAGCATCGCTTGCCAGGTCCAGCTGTGCAGTGCCCTGAACACACTCCAGCCCCAGACACACAACTGTTATGTTTGGCTTTGTTACCTTTTGGGACTTTACTGGTGTAAACACATGTGTGCAGTCATGTAGGTACATACCCAAAAATGCCACGTGAACCTTGTGAGAGTACTGCTTTTCCCAGCTCTAGCCAAGGAATACATGGTCCAGACAAAGCAATAAACCCCACAACCATCCCTGCCTCATTTGCTTGCTCTCTCCTTTTCTTTAGCTGGGACCAGGCATCTCCTGTTCAAATGGCTGCTTCTAACCCTTTGTTTTTCCCTTTCACCTGAGTGTTCAGGTCCTCCAGCAAGATCAGTGGCAAAAGCCTCAACCCAAGGAATTTTCACTTAGTTCAATTTGTTGTCTATTGACACAAATTCCTGATTGTTAATTGAGATCAATGATTTGAGGGGAAAGAGTACAAACACTAGAGACCTTTAGATCTTTCCAAGGGTGGGCATTGTAGCAATCTGAACATAAATCTGTTACACATTGCACACCTTGCTCCTGTCAGCTAGGTCACCTAATGTTATAGTACCTGCTGCAGAGGTTGCACCTTATCCCTGTAAAACACACAGGCAAGAACATCATACCCACATAAACTCCTCATGAAACCTTAGCATCAAAAATACAAACTTTGTTCCAAGATTAGTGTAACTACAATGGATACTGATATGCCTGTAAGCCCAGCAGGGCTTTGTGCAGGCCCAAGGGGATGGTGAACACTGTTCATTTGATAAGCAGGAGCCTTTCCCCTTTTGGGGAGTAAAATGATGCACTGAGGGGTGCAGCTCTCCCTCCCAGAGCTTCCTCCATGTACTGTGGCATTAACTGAGATCCCACCTTGTCCCATCACTTGCAATTCCTTAACCCTTCCCTCAAATTCTGCAGGGCTTTTACTTCATCAAACCCTCTCCCTCTTCAGGAATCTACACAAGTCCCTACAAAAATACTGGAAATGCAAAATATTTGCTTGCATTTACAATTCTAAGCAAAGAAGTTGTTGAAGAGAGCAGCTACGGTGTTCCATTTCATTTCTTTTCAGGCAATTCTGGGCAAAAGATGAAGACAGATTCCTGACTGGGATTCCTAAAATATGTCTAATCCTTACATCTCTTTGGCTTCAGAAAGAGTTGTGTAGAATGTACAGGATAGTTTGCTATCAGTTTTTTCCCTTCTGCTAGTCCAAGGATATGATGCTCATCACAAACTACAAAAAAAATTACATGGGAGAAGCTGCTTAGATTATTGAAGTATTAGCTGTGGATGTGAAAAGAGGCCTCTTGCTGCCAAAAATTAGGCTACAAGACCTCAAGCCATCTGCAGCAGGGTGGAAATTCTAATGATATCACATTGAAATAATAATTTGCTCCATATTTACTTGCTTTTCTCTCTCTTAAAGAAGGAGACAAGTAAACAGTGAAGGTAGTGAGCTTCAGAAACAATTTTCTAACACAAATAAAATAAATACATAAATAAATCTTCATGCTGGAAAACTCAAATGTAACAAAAGAGAAAGCAATGTAGGTATTTGTCCCAAGCCTCCCCCAGAGCAAAGCAGGCAGAAACACTCTGCTGCATTGCTTTACTTGGCATGCCCATATGGCAAGTGACAATCCCAAATCTCTGCCACACTCACTGGCTCTTTACTCGTGCCAGGTTTTGCTTTTTGCTCTGCTCACAGACACTCTGAGGTAGCCCTCTCTCACACAGATTTGCAGATGAAAGAAACAGGATATATATTTTCAGAGACCTACATCACTTAATGCAGGGGTCCTCCAAAATCTCTGAAGTCAACACATTCTTTATCTAAGCTGTTTATCATTAGATTATGCAAAAAACCCCAGACTGAGAAAAGCAAAGAAGAAATACAATCCTGAATAGGAATACTGATACTGACCTGCTTGCAGAGCTGAACTGTTCATGCCTTGGGATGCAGACATGACCTGAGCACATGCCTCCTTACCTGAAGGGAGGCAAGTTTGAGAGAAATGGAATCTAGATAGCAATAAAAATACTGGCTGATACAAAGCCTTCAAAAATTCCAAAAGAAAGGATTACTTTTCACAAAATGAAGGCAGTCCTACACTCCCTGTTTGAAATTAAAATGATAAAAGATACCTGTTGCATACAATGGGCCCTCCTAAAGAAATGGCATACACTTTACACTATCTTTCCTTTTATTGTCTGCTTGTGTCTTTGACTTGAACTTGCATTCTGGAAAATTTTATTACAAGTAAGTAAATAATTACATTAGTCACTTGTTATTAATTCTTTTTCCATATTCTAGTCTCCTATTCCAGGATTTAGGAGCAACTCAGCAATGTAAAACCCAGGTGCAAACTTTGTATCAACACCCAGTAAAGACAAGGCTGCAAAAGCTGCAAAGGGATTTGGTGAGCAGTTATGAACCACAGAGCCAGTGCTCTAAATTGAATTCAGTTTGTGAAATATTTGGAAGCCATAAGGGAAAAAAAAACCCCAAGAACACAAACCACAGACCCAGGGAGGATTACTCTGGAATGCAATGCAGTGACTATGATTTCAAACCTATTTTCAATTATAAATTCCTTAAGATGTCTCATATTTCTTGTCCTATTTACAACAGAGCAGTCATCATGCTATTAGGTATCAACAAGACCTAAATGATGAGCGTGAAATTAAAGCCACGAGTACAGAGTGAAAACTGGAATAACAACTGTAATAAAAAAGAAATAAAGAAATAACTGCAGCTATTTTGTCAGGGACAGCTCAAAGACAAGCATGTCTCCCATGTAAAATAATGTAAAATTGTAAAATGCCAACATGTTTTAGAAGGGAGGAGCTTGAACACACTGTGAAATTGAAACAATTAAACAGATTAAATTTTCATAGTAATAGATAATGGCTGAGGAAAAGCAGCTCTGGCAGGCCTTAGTTTGGCAGGGTGAATAGGGGTGCCTTTATACTCACCAATACACATATTCTGAGGGTTTTTGAACTGCAGTCTGTGATCCAAACCTGTATTCATCTGGCTGCCACTCTGCGCTCCAACACACCTAGAAAATACACTAATAGAGACTGTGACTTACAATAAAAATATCAAATACCTTGACTTGGGTCACAGAAATAATGGTGATAACAAATCCATAGTATTGATGATAAATTCCCATGGCATTCATTTATAAATAGAAATATATAATTATGGCTCCAGTGCATTTCAGAAGAGTTACAATTAAAAGTAAACTGCTATATCTGCTTTATGAGTCACTTGCACACAATAAATGTAGCTTTTTCTTTCATTTGAAAACCCCAGCATTCTAGAAATGCCTTTTTCAGGCTGATTTTTCTGTTCATTATTGCTGACCAGGCACATTCTGAAACCTCCTATATAAACCACAAAGGCACCCTGACAACAGACACCCATATGAACCTGATAAATTCCACATGATTATCTAGTCTGTTACTTGCATTCTTTATTGCTGATTTGCACTGGAGATTTCCACCTGTCCAAACTCAGAGTGCTGAAGAAAGCAGAGACGTTTTATCCACTTTTGTTTAAAAAAAACAAACAAACAAAACCACAGCAACAACAAAAGGCAAGCAAAAACCAAGTCTTCTAACAGGCATTTATGAATAATTCAAGTTTGCTGCCTTGGCTGAAATTCAGACGATTTCTGAATGGGTAGCCTGCTCCCATCCCACAGAATGATGATGGCATTTGCTGCAACCCCATCCCTAGCCCTACCCAGCCCTCCCTTCCATGGCATTGCCTTTCATACACATCCCCTGCCTTGCTCTGCCTCCTCCTTTCCTCCCAGGCTTTGCCTTCCTTCCTTTAGACCTGCTGGGTCTTTCCTTCCCTTCCTTGTCTTGCCTTGTGTACCACTCCCTGCCTCGACTGGCCTGCCCCTTTGTTTGGCCTTGCTTTGCCCAGCCCTCACTGCACTCACCTGCCTGTGCTCAGCCTTGCCTGCAATTTCTGGGCCTTCTCTCACCTCCCACCCCTCTTGCTTTCCCCACTGGTCGTGCCTTCCCACCTCTCCCGGGACTCGCCTGCAATTGGATTGCATTGCTTTGCCTGCCAAGGCAAAAGGCAAGGGGCAGTGGGCAAAGCAAAGCAAAAGCAGCTGCAGACAGGGCAGGGCAAGGCAGACACGAGCAAGGGAAGGCAAAGCAAGGCAGCAAGGATAAACCAGGCAATGGTACCGAAGGTGAGGCACTCCCTCAGAGTAATTCAATGGTGATGAACCGTGGGGAGGTCAACTCCAGCAAGAGATTTCTCACAGTTCCTCTCTTCACCAAAGAAGCCAACTTGGGCTGTGCACAGAGTGCAGTCTTAGAGGGTTTCATGGCTTTTCCTGATAGGCAGTTCTATGGGCTGGAGCTGTGCAGTGGGAATGCAAAGGCCAAGCTGTTGGGCTTTCTGTCCTGGTACCTTTAGAGTGTGAGCAGCCCCAGTGCCGTTCAGTTTAGCTCCTCACTCCGTGAGACTAAAGGATTGTGCCGAGACACACAGAGCTGAGAAGCAAAGTGCAGGCGCCAGGGTGTGCTGCTGCCTCTGTGGGTGCAGCTGAAGTTGTGAGCAGCAAGAGCTCTCTCAGCTGGCACTTTTGTGAGCTCTGTTTGCGTCTGATGTTTTCAAGCTTGTAGCCAGACTGCGAGAGTGGAAAGGTTTCCTAGGGCAAAGCAGTTCGTGTTGCCGTTTGAGTGCCGTGCAATTAGGAGTCAATCCCTGGAAGGGGAAGATCATTGAAGTCGTTTAGTCCTGACACCGCGGATTGGAGAGCGGTGACATTTTCAGCTTGACTCTCAGCCGGTGGGTGTTTCGGAGCTTTCGGAGTGGTACACAGAGCTTGAGGGAAAGGGGCTGGTGCGGCCCCTCCTGCGAGCAGACACCGCCGTCCTGTGGCTGTTTGGGTGAGCGCTGACGGTGTGACAGCGCCCAGGACAAAGCCAGCGCGGCTGGCCCGGCCCCGTTCGTGCGGGGACAGCTCCGCTGCGGAGCCCGGCTCCTGGGGACTGACAGCACGGGCTCCTGCAGGCAGCGGGCATGGGAGAGGAATCGCTGCCTTTTACAGGCTGCACGAGAAAGTGCAACTTCCAGCACGGCCTCCTTCCTTCAGAACCTTTCCCGTGGGAGCGGCTCTCAACAGGTAACTCGCACCCACTGAGCTGCATCCTTTCCCTCAAGCTCTGTGTACCACTCCACACTCAGGCTCAGCTGATCTTGAACCCCTCCAAAACATCCATGGGCTTTTGCTTTGTTGCCTGCAAAGAAAAAGTCCAGCAACACAAAGCCAGTGCTGATGTTCATTCTCCCCTTGCACGCTGCAAACTGGACCAAGCACACTTAGTGATCTGCACTTTCCTTCTCAGCTATACAGAAAGCATCATCCTCTTCTCTCACGCCTAACTTACGTGTTTCCAGCTGAGGACTGCAGGTCCATCAGTCACTGGAGCAGCTCTCAAACCACCCAAATGCTTCAGAAGAGAGTGTTGGCAGCTCTCTCACATTCTCTCATCCACTAGTGTCACACTGCATGTTAATAAAGCAGTCCACAAGCTGGAAAGATAATCCTTCAGAACAACACCAAATACATATTTGTGACTTGTGCAGCTGAGATCCAGCAAAATCCCAACCTCCTTGTTCTCCTAACAAATCCAAGAGAACAGTCACAGGTTCCAAACAGTTCCTAATACAAAGGCATGGGGGCCGTAAAGTCTGAGACTCCTTCAAAAGTGACTGAAAAAAAGCTTTGTCCCTGTTGGATTTATAACTTGGAAAGGCATTACAAAATTTATTTCTCTCCAATAAATTCCACATCCTCTTTAGCTTTCTGATTGATCCATAGGGAGAATCCATGTTGTCTAAATGCTACACCTGAGCTCAAACGCTGTTTTCCAAACATGATGTGAAGTGTTGAGTGGAGAGTTGTGGGGAATGCCCATTGAAAAACAACCTGCACAATTTTGCATAGATGAGACAGGTATGAAAGAAATCCACAGACTTCAAGAACCATGACATGGTTTGGGTTAGAAAGGACCTTAAAGATCACCTCATTCCACTAGACCAGGCTGCTCAGAGTCCCATCCAGGGATGGGGCAGCCACAGCTGCTCTGGGCAGCTTCACAGGGAAGAATTTAATCCCAAAATCCAATCTAAACCTACCCTCTGTCACTTGGAAGCCATTCTCCCTTGCCCTGTCACTCCAGGCTCTTGTAAACAGTCTCTCTTTATTTATCCTGTGGGATACCTTCAGGTGCTGGAAGGCCACAATTAGGTCACCCCAAAGCTCCTCTTCTCAAGGCTGCTCCAGCACTCCGTGTTAGCAAATGCTTGAGAAAAAGGAAGGTTTAGAGAAACATTGATTGCTCTGACAACTCTGAGCCACATTTTTGTCCAAAATCTAGTTTTTTATCAATGGGTTTAATCCTTTTGGCTCATCATTGAACTAAAGGGTTCTAGCCGAAGACATTTATTTTGTAGGGATTTAAACAAGATTCTGAGCAATGCTGGAGAATGGATGCCCAGAAGGTAAAATAATGCTGCTCAGTATGGCCCTTAAAATAGCTCAAAGTGCAGAGTTTGTAGTCTAGCTCACCAACCTCCAATAAGTATCTTGGGAGCCTGCAGCATGCCTGCTGTTACAGAGGGATCTCTGGCCTAGTTTCAGCTGGGATGGAGGGAGCTTTCTTCCCAGGAGCTGGGGCAGTGCTGGGGCTTGGATTTGGAATGGGAACAACATTGGTAACATACTGACGTTTTGGTTGTTGCTGTGTAGTGCTTACCCTCAATCAAGGATTTCCTGGTTTCCCATAGTCTGTCAGTGAGCAGATGCACAAAAACTGGGACAGGTGAACCAGAGTGGCCAAAGGGATATTCCATAGCAGCACCTACCCGAAATCAAGGATTTCCTGGTTTCCCATGGTCTGTCAGTGAGCAGGTGTACACAAACTGGGACAGGTGAACCAGAGTGGCCAAAGGGATATTCCATAGCAGCAGCTAAGCTGGGAGAAGTTGGCCATGAGCTGCTCAGGAATGGGCCGGGCATCACTCAGTGATGGGGAGTGGTGCTTATTCCTCTCTTAGGTTTTATTCCTTTCTCTCTCCTTTTCTTTAATCTATTATATTTTCTTTTGTCCAACTATTAAACTGTCCTTACTTTTTCTTGGATTTCATTTTTCTTTTTTTTTTTAATTTTTCTCACCCCACCAGATCAGCCTTGCAGAAGCAAGTAACTGGTACTTAGTTGCTGTTGCCACAAGAATCTGCTGAGCTGTTCTCCTTAATCTGTCTTCCTCCTGGCATTCCTGAAAGGACAAGGTGGAAGCCTGCATGCAAACACGTTGACATTTCAGTTTTGTTTTCTCACTGAATAAAGTAACAGCTGCACCTGGTGTGTAATTGTGACATTTAGAATTCCCTTTGCACCAGTCTTGTGTTTGGAAGATGTGGAAAATCCTAGTGTGTGATTCTGAAGCCCAGCCCTGATTTACACATTGCTCTAAGGTAGGAATTACTGCTCTTCTCTGCTGCAGCCTCTTGGTGGCAACAGCACCAAGGCAGCATTTCTGAAAGAAAGACACTAAGCTCATAATTTGGTTAGGAGTTAGCACCTGACACATTTTTATTGGTATGTCTCTAGTGACTTAGAATTTATTTTCATGATATTTGGTTAAACTGTATGCAAGGAAGGAATACTTAGTGCTTACTGGAGATAAAACAGTATTTTAAACTTATGGCCTTTTTTCTGGCTTTGCTAGCACCACTTTTAAAATCATGGTATACTTGGTTCATTGCCAAATTTGCACAATTTCTAATCACTACTAAAGGGGAGGGTTTGGCTCCTCACCTTTCAGGCAGTTTCCAGGTGGCTGAATTTGGGTTGTGTCCTATCCAGAGATGATGTGCAATGTGCCCCAAACTTCTGGTTATTCACATTACCTCTTAACTGCAAAGTCAAGGGTATCAAACTCTCAGCGTGAAGTTCTGGCATAGCAGAAACACACAGCTACAGTATGGGGACTTGTCAGGACTTTGAATTACTCTGCATTTGCCTCAACCCTTTTGGACACTGGTTTTTGTTACTGCAACAGTCCCATCTGTGTATCACCATCCAAGACATCCTATCTAATATTCCCATTCCAGGCTCAGGTTGAGAAAATTTTTTAAAAATTACCCAATCTTGATCTAAGGATGGCAAGTGGTGTAAAAAGCCCTTCCCTTTCACAAATCGTTCCATTTCCGATTGATCCACATAGTTTTAAAGTATATCTTGTGAGCAGGATTTCTGCCTCTTGGTTCTAGATACCTATTCCTAACACAGGTTCTTTTTATAGACAGAGGGGAAAAAGAAGCACGGCAAAAGCACATTTCCTCTGGCCTATATTGTTATCAGCTGAAGACTGACCTAGACAAGTTGCTTCTCCCATTGGCTCCCTCTTACCTCTACCTCAACCCTAATTTTGACATAATTTTACCTAAAGAAAAATATTTTTGTTTCAGACTCTGATATTTCATGCTTTCCCTGCCAATGAGCTGAATCAAAGGAATTTCTAAATCTCCCAGTACAGTGCACATTTTCAAGCCTCCAAGTCACTTCATAGGTGTTAAAGCTCCCTCCAGTTTTTCAGGAATTTGGGGGATGATGGGTGATTCTGATAGCACTTTGCAAGCCTGATTCCAGTGTATGTGGGTCAAGAGGCACTAGCAATAAGCACCTTACTGTGGTGCTCTGAACTAATTAGACGAGTGACTCAACCACTTAGTTCTGGAAAATTGTCATAGTGGTGTGACCATAATCATTCACAAGTGACGCTGTAATCTCTGCACTGCCTTGTGTTGCACAGCTTAGACAGAAGGGGGTTTAGAAAAATGTCTTTGTGATTTGGATATAACAAAGAAACAGGACAAAAATTAATTTAACTTAATATAGTAAATGATGAATAAAAAGAAAATGACAATAGGGAAAAAAAAACCCTTAATGAACCTTATAGTGGGTTGTCTGGGAGTAAGCTATTATATAGTATATTCTATGTTGCTTTGCTTTGTGCCCCAGAATGGTTGCTGTATCTCTAGGGCCAGGGACTGGATCTGTGTGGGGCTGGGAGAGGGAAGAGGCCCTGCTTCAGCACGGGCATTTTTCAAAGCCTCGCTGTCCAGGTTTTCAGTGGCTTGGGGCATACTGCGAAAGGTGAAAGCTTGGCCTGAGCTCCTGTTTCCCTGCGGCACATTTTGGGCACTGTGCCCAGGGCCTGCCCGCTCGCTCACTCACCTGTTTGTTCCCCAGGGTGTGGAAGCCCAGAGTGTGGGTGCCCTCAGGCCGGCCTGCGCCGGAGCCCTGCTGGCCACGGCTGCTCCCTGGGTGCTAGGCTGGGACTTGGATCCCTGCAGCTCCTGCACTGCAGGCTGGCTCCTTTCTGCTCGCTTTCTGCCCGTTCCCCGGCCCTTTGGCTGTCCCAAGCCGCAGTGCTGCCATCGCTGGCCTTCCTGCCCACAGGCCGCTTCTCCCAACATGGCGCCCGAGCCCTCACGGCCTCCGCAGGGCCCCTCATGAGCTCCGCAGAGCGTGCCGGAGCTGCGGCCAGCTGCTGCCTGTGGGCTTGCCTGAAGGAGAAATCTCCTGCAACAGGTAAAACACAGAATGTTTTATTTTTGCCTCGATTGCTAGTTTGTTCTTACTCATTTTTTAGTCGGCCTAAACTTTGTAACTTTCATTTTGTAACTTAGCTTTACTTGCCTGATTTTGCTTAAACTTCGTAACTTTCATTCTGTAGTTTTGTTTTGCCATGTAACTGACTTTGGTAGCTTTGTTTTAGTTACTGTTCAGACAATTAGTAGAATGAAAAGAATGAGAAGGAGGTGTCTTGACCAACAAACTGTGGGCCTGATGGAGGAAGAGCTACACATGGCAAAGAAACAATGAAACACAAAAGAAACAATGGGGGAAACCATAAATTCCATAGGAATTCCCCTAACAGACACAGACTGTTACTCACTCAAGGCCGAGCTAAATCTCTGGGTTTAGAGAAAAAAAGCAGGGACACAAAGAAAAAGAAAAAAGGGTGGTTATACATTACAAGGGATCTTAGGTATTAGGCATTCAAGAAGTCTGAACCTCTCAAGTATCTCAGCCAGTGGGGAAAGAGAGAGGGAAATGCAGCCAGGAAATTGGGATGTAAAGGAGGCTGTGTCCCCTAAAAATCTGAGAGACCCCAGGGGAAATGCCCCATGGACTCTCCCTTTATTCAAATAAAGTTGGAGGACTCCTCTGTCTCCTTTTTGAGCTTAAACCTCTGGTGTTTGTGGATTTTCCTGATATACACAACACCCCAAAACTCCAAAACAAATGCTGCAGTTCTGAACAATGAAAGGCAGATGACAACCTTGCACCATGAAAACATAAGGGACAAAAAAAAAATAAATAAAAAAAAAATTCAGGGTTTATGTACTGATTACATACCAAGAGGAATGGACTTTGGGCGTGATTTGGGGAATTATTTAAATATTATAATGTATATAAACCCCAGAGAGCAATGCCTAAACAAGGTTGCTTATGGAAAGGGACACCTCCAGCACGCTTCCAGTACTGAATAAATTAATGCTTTCCTAGCAGGTTACACTGTTAAGTGTTTTTCTTTAAATAACTCCCATCTTTCTTTTTGCCTGAGCTCCCACCACCATTTGAAGAGGTTGCTGGCTCGTATCAGCTCAAATACCTATTGCTTCAACTTTCATAATGTAACAAGGAAGATTCTTTTTTTAAAGTTAAATCAAAATAATTAAAATTACAATAAAGCAATAATTTCACTGTAACATTAAATATACTTTCCTCCAGTGAGAATGATTCATCTGTTCTGTAATTTTTTTTCTTTTTAAGTAGTTTGTTCTATCACTAAATTAGACCTACAGCTTGAGCCCGTAATGCACTGTGAGGCAAATCTGGGCTGTTGAAAGCAAGATTTATATGCTTAATAATTAGATACCTCTCTTCCCTTGCTTTAATTTGGTTTAGGAGACAACTCATATTTTGGTGTCAGAGTAATTGAATCATGATTTCTATTTTAGCAAAAGCCAGTTCTTGCAGAGGAACACGCTGATCACAAGGGTGGCACAGTGTCTATCCAGGGGGTTATTTTTGCTTGCTAATCCCATATCCCACAGTGGCTCTGCCTTTACTCCAAGGACACATCAGCAGCACATGGATCCCACCTACTGCTATTTCATCCGTCCTCCATCACGTGTCACCTCACCTGCCCCTTCTCTTTTGGGCACCAGGAAGCCCCAGCAGCACTGAAAATGCACCAGGTCTCCCAGGAAAATGAATTTGGCACATCGGTCCTACTGAGGCTTGGTTTCAGCTGTAGCAAATGAACAATGAGGTATTCCACCAGAAAAGCTTGCTGGGACTCTATATGAGGTCCACATAGACAGGAACAGGAGATGAGGGGCGAAAAAACCCATCAGTCACATTTTTATAGCAGTAAATTCCCAGTTCTTAAAGGAAGAGGAAATTACCTCAGCTCTTGTGTCATGGTTTAGGTTTCATCCCAGGTGGCAGCTACACCCCACAGAGCTGCGTGCTCATTCCCCCCCTCAGTGGGGTCAGGGAGAGAGTTGGAGGAGCAAAGGTGAGAGAACCTATGGGTTGAGATAAAGGCAGTTTAACGGGTTTAGCAAAAGCTGTGCACAGAAACAAAGCAAAACAAGGAATTAATTCACTGCTTCCCATGGGCAGGCAGGGGTTCTGCCATCCCCAGGAGAGCAGGGCTCCGTACAAGCTGAGTAACATTAACAGGAAGAAGCACTGTTGGGCTGAAATTGTATTTTAGGAGCACAAAAACTCAGGAGAAGCGATACCAAAGAGCAGCAAACGTGTCTCTGAAGGGGACGGTGTGTGAGGGAACTCCTTCACAAGCCTTTTGGAGGGAAGCACTAAAGAGGTGGTGCAAGATCTCACCATGCAGAGAAAGGAGAAAAAGCAATGGCGAAGTGGTCATAGATAGGGTTTTTTCCTAATTTTTTTAAACTGAAAACAATGTGAGCAGATGATATTTCTATCCCCTGGCTTGGGTCCCCTGCCATTTGCCACTGAAGCATCCTGGATTGCTCATGATCCATGCCAGCCCACTCTGGCATACCCGTGTCTTAGAGCACTGCAGCAGGTGTGCATTTCATCTGCCCAAAATATTCAGCTACCAGAGATGTGAACACTTCTGGCAGTCACCTGTAATTTCCCCCCAATCCCCAGACCTTCAGTTTTGTTTGTAATAGCAAAATCACGAGTGGTTAATCGTTGATGAATTTATATTTGTCCATGAAAACAGAGACAGATTGGCTGGAGGTTGTCTCCTCAATCAGCCAAGCTGAAATCCTCTGAGCCAACAGGTCTATTTTCCTTCAGTCCTGCATGTTTCCCATGACGTGTGAATTCATCAAATGCTGATGCTACTCTCTCCCTAAAGGAGAGCCTTCACAAGCATTTTCTGATTTGGAAAAACAACATTTTATTAGAACTAGTATATATGCAGTGGGAACAGCACCAGCATAGGGAATTGCAAGTTTGTTGAGTGGTTTTAGTTAAATGTTTGATATGTTTCCCAAGAATGTTTTCCACTTGAAAAGACAATTAATTTGTGCCTGTTCTCATTGTTTTTGTGTTTGCTTTGCACAACAGCAAAACATCTGCATTGCTCCAGGCCAAACTAATATGAATTACCAAAAGAATTGTAATTTTCCCATTTATACAATTGCTGTCAATGGTTTGACAGCTGAAAAAGTTCCCTGCTTTTTAATTTTCCTTCTAGTCAGCCTTCCCCAGCTGACTAATTGCTCCATAAATGATGGGTTTCCCGTGAAGGTTCCCACTGCATGGAAAAGAGAGAGCATTGAATAGAGCCTGATTGGCCAAAAGGTAATAGCCAAGTGTTCCCCATGGGGACAATCAATGAACTAAGTCAAAACGTGTCTTTTTCTTTCATCACTGATGATACAAATATACCTTGACTCTGTGTGTCTAAGCATAGAAAATCTGGGGCAGAATGTCCAATAGCTGCTAAAAGCATACAGAACTGCTTGTGCTGCTTTGGAATGTGCAACCACTGTGGCTTCACAAATCTAAATTTAAATTGAAAAATAAAACTGCCCAGAGCAATGATCTGTATTTTTGCTTAGTACCTTGATGAACGTTTAAGTCTAGGCTTAATCTGTGGAACAATGCTGCACTCCAAACATACCCATTACAGCTGATTTGACATATGCAATCTATAAGAATATTAGGCTATCATCATATTAAAAAAAAATTATAAACCACATGAAGAAGGACAAAAAAACCCACCTTCTTCCTGAATTGATGTAATTAAATTCTAGCCTTCTGTCAGGATAAAATGCAAGCAGTGATTATCCCTCCTCTATTAATTCTGCATTAATACTGCTACAAATGCTTTGGGAATATTACAAGCTGCTTTGCTGCCCACATTCCAAGAAAGTGAAAAAGCAGAAGACTGAGAAGAACAATCTAGGAGTTGTTAAAGTATTACAAACATTCTGCAGACAGTCTTGATGAACTTACATTTAAATGCAGTGAGGGAGCAAGGGCACGATGATGGTAGGTCTACTTTCAGATATTGTGGGGAGGGAAAGGAGTGCAAGGAGAGCTTTCCTCAGCCAGCAGGGAGGCACAGGCAGATCCAGGGACCTTTCTGTGAGCTCAGATGGCTTCAGAATAGAAATGAGTGCACACAGTGGTCCTCTCTGGAACCCGGTAGATGCTCATATTAAAAATAAAACCATTTTACTCCATCTCTTCTTTTCATCAATGGCTTCAGCCTATTTAGCCTTACCTTCAGCCTGCTCTTTATCACAGCTCAAAGCCAGTTTTTGTGATCATGGCTTCCAGAGGAAGATTATAGGTGAATATATATTCACCTGTATATTTCATGGGTGAATGTATATTAACCCTTCATGAACAATGATCTGAGTCTGACAGGAACTTTAAAGTCTTGTAGGGATGTTGATAATTCCCAACAACTTTAACAGTATACCACTAGCAAGATTTTTCGATAATTATTTCTGCGCAGTTTTATTTCTGCTCTTCTCAAGTCAAACTGAAATAGAGTTTCTAGTTCCCTCTCCTTGAGATTTTTAGTGAACTGAGCTTGAACTCATCTTACATTTTTATTAATCCTGTGTGATTTTTCTGGGAATCCTGCTACTCTTCCCTTGAAATTCACATCATCTGCCCACAAGTTTTTTTAACACAGAATTGAACTTTTCCCCTTACACATCCCTCTGAAAGCAGAAAAGTCTGGTTCATACTCTGTTTCATTAATTGCATGGCAAAAGACTTATGAACTATTGAAAATGGATTAAAACATGAACACATTCCTTGTAATCACATTATATCTTGAGACAGACTTCAACAATTATTTCTTAATGAGAAGCAGAAGGGAAGAGAAAATATTTTCTGGCAAGTTATGAAATAGTAAAGGCCCTGCTCTGTAATCAAACTGGAAAAAGTGGAACCTGTTCCTTCACGTGAGGAACATTTCCACCAACATAGTCCTATACTAGTCCATTATTAAGGAAAAATAGATGTGCACATACACATATAGCAGGCACGTTTGAGAAGATATTTTTTAGAAAAGGCTAAAAGAAAACAAAAAGAAGAAAGGAAACATGGATGTAAAGATCTTGGCTGAATTGTTTCCCTCCGGGCAGAGCAGTGCTGATGGCAGGGCCCACACAAGGCTCTTGCTCTGTGGCATGGACCAGTGACAGGGGCCTGTCCGAGCAAGCCCATCACTGGTTACTCAGTTATTCAGCAACTGAAAAACAAACTATTCCCTAGGTTGAGCCTGAACCAAACACAGAGTATTCTATAATCCACAAAACCAGCCACCTGAGACCAAAGAAAACCAAAAACAAAAAAACCAAACCAAAACCAACCAAACAAGAAACCCCAACAACAAGAACAAAACCCATACCCAAAAAGCCAACCAGCTTTAGTTCCTGGACTTGGAGAACTCTTTTCTATTTACGCCCCCTCTGGCTCAATTCCCTGCAGTGCAAATCCCTTCCCAAACTTTACCCACTAAGTTAATATATCTCACTATCAATTTTACATGAACCCTGGTGGAAAACAAGCAAAAAAGCCAGCAGGATGCTAAATTGCATCAACAAGGCCATAACCAGCAGAGACCAGGTGGACCTGATCACTGGACCAGGTGATCTTGGACAGGTCACAGACATTGCCTGTGATACCAAACAACAGTAATTTTCATTTACAAGGCTTCTTTTTCTGCCCAGAGATTTCAGATCAGCAATCCCACACAGCTCCACAGGTTTGTGCTGCTGTCAGTAACCCCTCAACACGGGCAGCCTGTGCCAGGTATTTGTGGAAGAGCTTGCACAATATTTGTTTCCATTTTCTGGGTACATCTGCTCTGAGCCCTGTCTGATGTCAGCAGGGTGTGCAGAATTAAGCCATGGGGATCTGTGAACTCAGAATTGCAGGAAGCAGGTAATACCCATCTGAGTGATGGATGGATACCAATATTTGTCAGAAGGATGATGTTGGCATCATCTTCAACAGCACTTTGTCAGTAGTATTGGTTTTCTGTACTCCTTTTCCTCTTTTGAACTCTTTTCTTTTTTCTTGCCAGACAGGAATCTCTTCTTTTTACACTGAATAAATAGTTATTTATACCTATTTTATATTCAGTGTGGTTGTCACGAGCTTTCTAGAGTTCAGACCATCAAAATATGCACAGATGAAAAAGTATTTGCTTCCTCCAGGCTCCTTTTGTGGAATTTTCCCTACAGCATCTGCTTCAGTCTGTCCAAGGTGTTTAATGTGGAGCAGCAGCGTTAGCAATGCCTCTGGGGATCTGAGTGGGGACAGTGTGGGGCTTGGAGGATCCCTCAGAGTGGGGCAGTGGGCAGGGAACACCACAAACTGCAGGGCCCCAAAGGGAAGCAGAACTCCAGGGACTGGGAAAGGAGCGAAAGGGAGGAGATGAAATGGAAGAAAAGAAGAAGAGATGTGGAGTACTCAAACAATTGGGGAAGGTGGTAGTTCTGAGAGGGCTTGGCCAGAGTGGGTGGGAGCAGGAAGGGAGCTGGGAGGCAAAGGGAAAGCAGCCCTCACCCTCCATGCCCCAGTGCCACAGAAACACCAGGAGATGCTCCAGTCCCCATTGTCAGGCATGTTCCCACAGTGCCCCCAGCCCAGGACACGGTCACCCTCGCTGCCTGCTTGTCCTCCTCCCCGTCAGTCGGGACACTGGGGCCTGGAAAAGCCAGCAGGGAGGCCCCTGGGCTGCTGAACTGCGCCGGGAACAAACAGCAGCTCTCCCACCTGTAACTTGGTGCCAAGAGGCAGGGCAGAGGGATCAAAGGAAGTACTCACAGTTGGGAGAATCACAGTTTGAAGAGTCATCATTCCAGTGGGAAGGAGCTTTAAAGGCCATTTGGCCCAACCCCAGCATCAGATGCGGATGGCAGAGGTACAACTGACACCAAAGAAGGCTCCAGGCATCTGCAGCTCTGTCTTGTCCCTCAGCCCAGGGTTTTGTGCCCTGCTGCTGCTGCAGTGCCCCTGTGTACCCTCTGTGCCCCTGGGCACTCCATGGCTCGTTCCCTTCAATGCTGCTCACCTGTGGGCACAGCTGGGGCCAGTTGGGGATGACTGGGCACAGCCCACCCCAATCAGCACACACTCTGTGCCCACAAGGCGCAGCATTGCAGACACTGATTCAATCACTCATTGCATGGCAGAATTCCTTGTCTCAGCCTCCTGGGCACACCCCGTGGTCCCTGGCCATGGCAGGTCTGCATTATTGACGTGACACCTGGTTTGCTGCCCTCCCAAGCCCTCTTGTCCCTCATAAACACGGCTGCCCTTGCCATTTCCCTGTTAGACACAGCTCTGAGGACACCCACCTGGTCACTCTCACAATCATCCATCCCAGCAGCTGATAATCCAGGAGCCAAAGCACACCGGACAGCCCACGTGCACTCTGAGCCCCAGGTGTGGTGCCATTGAATGGACCCAAGGCCACCGTGGTGCTGGCACTCACAATTTCCTTTTGTTGTCACGTTTCTGTCACGCTTTCCCGTCCCGCGCCAGTCCGGTGTGCCACCACAGCGGGATTGTCTCACTCAGCATTTGCTGGCAGCCAGTGGCGTCCCAGTGGCAGCGAGGGGCTGGGAGATGGGCATGTGAGGAAGGCAGAGCACCTGACCCACGTGGATGGGTTAGAAAGTTTGTTACATTGCTTCTCTGAACTGCTGAAGCCTTCAAACCAAATCTTCATTTCAATAACTTGAGTGGAACAACTTCTGGGAGACTTTTCTGAAAGAGACTCTGAAAAACACATTAAGATAAAAACACTCATTATGGCACAGGGTTGTTATGAGAGAATGCAACTGAACTATTTGAACTTTGTCTTCTCTCTCACATGCATATTTTCAGTTTCATCTCCTTACTGGAAAATCTCACACTAGCTTGATTTTCAAGTACTTTGTTTTGTCTTAGAATACTTTTTAAATTTAAACACCACACAGAGCCTGATGGTAATTCAGCATACACAGTTGTATTTTATTTTTAGTATCATGGCAGATAATTTTTATAGCAGGGATTCTGAATATCTTTTCCTCATCATCTATAATATTTTTTGGTAGTAAGCCTGTATAACACAGTAAAAAAAAAATCCCTTTTTGGGAAATACTCTATGTCTTGTGAAATATTTTTGCATAATAACATGGATATAGATTAATTTCAACTGGTAGATCTGCAAGTATCACCACTTGTAATCCTAAAGGGTGAATACAAAGCTCTAAGAAATTGATGCATAAATCCTACCTGAAAATTATCTAGAATCTCTTTTTTATTTACACGATATTGCCTTTTTCTTTGGAAGCATATACAGGTACTTGATTTTTTTAACCATTTTGTGGGATCTATGCATTGCTGGTACTGGTTAAAAAACCCTGGTTTTTTTTCTCAGTTATGGGTATGTAATATAGGAAAAATACAAAGTGGATGAACTGAAATAAAAATATTGAAAATACTACAGTGATCTTTTTGAGAACTGGATGAAATTTTTTTGAGACAAGAACAGGGTCTAAACCACATTACAATCTTACCCCTGTTAGATGCCTACAAAGTAAAAGGAGTCTGTAGCAGAGTGGACCAGAGCAAATGATTCCACCTTCCTTTATCTTTTGATATAATTAAATTAGTAATTTTTGTTCTTTACAAAAGGGGCCCATGCAGACCTTTTAATGGAAAGTAGCTGAGTCCCAACAATCAATCTTAAGAATATCCAGATATCCAAAGGGGTTGCATTTAAATCCCTCTTTAGTAAGAAGTCTGCTTCAGATATCTGAAGCCTTCTCACCAAACCCCAGGATACAAAAGTGTACATGTATACACACACATATATGTGTATACAGAAATTAAATAGAACAATTAGATTAAATAAAATACAAAAATGTTCTACTTTTAAATTTTAATTTCAGCTGCTTAGCCCACCAGATTTGCAGATCTTGAGGTTCTCAGGGAAGAGGCTAAAAGCTGGAGATGAGTAAGGCCTGAATTAACAGCCGCTGAAAACAGTGAAAAGAAACCTTTTAATTGAAATTCCATGAAATTCCAAGCCTTTTCTCTCAAAAAGAAAGAGGAAGGAGCAGAAAAGAGTGCAGGGAAGAGTGCAGGGATAATAACCCCAGCTGCTGGGTGGCTTTGATCAAAGCAGTAATAAATGGGGAGTCCTGGCTGGGGGAGATGCAGGGCCTCGGCATTGGCAGATGGGGAAAAGCCACACTCCGTGGTGGGAAGGTGAACCACCCACCTGACAGGACAATGCAGGAGGGTCTTTCACAGAGTAGCAGTTTAATTAAGGCACAGTACCTCATGGTTATGGCACACTGGGAATGCTCTCTGAGCAGATACGGCAACACAAAATGTCACGGCGGCCTGGGAGCTGTGTCCCGCTGGAGGCACTGCTGGGCAGGGCAGCTTGTTTCTTTCCAGTCTCCAGTTCTCCCTGCCACAAGTTCTCAAGTTCCTTAAGAATATTTTACCTGAATATTTGAGAGACTGCAAAGAATTGGACCTTGTTGACAAACAGCACTTGACATAAAGCAGTTGATCAGTTTGAGGGGGTGAGGAGGAAATCTGCAGCAGAAAATCACAAATTAAGGGTTTTATCCCAAGTCCCCCAGGTCTTCTCTGGAAGATCGTCTTGAAGGTGTTACCCATGTAACACAGATTTCTGTGTTCATTGGAGGACGGCAGGTGCTGCCTGATGGAGGCTGAAACCTCACTGTGGCTGAACAGGCCCAGCAAAATGCCACAGCCAGCTACAGATCCTGGTGTGCCTGCGGCATCAGCTCCACAGTACCTTCAATAGGGCTAGGCAGAATTGCACCACATGGGGATGTCTGCATTAACTACCCTCACCAGCCCCACTGCAGCTCTCTCTGCCAGCTGACCTTGGCATTTCCGAGTGTATTTTCTGCCAGCCAGCCAGATCAAACCATGGAGAATGTGCAGCACTTCTGCTGAAATGCCATGCAGGGATGGACTGGAAAGCACATCAGTGAAACAGATCCTTGGAAGCCAAAAAGTCCCAGCCACACCAGGCTGTCCACCAGGCTGGGGATGTCACTGTGTGCTGGAAATGTGGGTGGAAGAGGATTTGAAGGGAGATCCCAGGAGAATTCTCTGCACTGGATGTGCTTCTCTTGCCCTTCCCTATGACATTCAAGCGTCTCCTGTCAAAGTCAGACAGAAGCAATCCTAAGGCCCTGATACTGACAGCATTTTACCTTTTCCCAGCATATTTTCCTTTAAGGAATGAATATCAGTGTACAAGGTTAAAGGGTTAGGAAGAAGATGCACACAGCTACACCAAAGTACCTGGGATCAGGGGTGTAACTAAGGAAGGATTCCTGCCCAGAAGGAATAAAAACTGCAGACATCACTTTCAAGTAGCATTCACCAGCTCCAAGTGCAGTGTACCTTCAAGGACTTGGGTATGGGACTGGGTTTCCTGCATACCAAGGCAATTCTGCCTCCACAGGGAAGCACCCACAGTGAGATCCTGCACAGGAGTTCAGGGAGTTCTCATTCTCTGAGCCCTCACTGACATTGGACTCTCCTTGCAACAGGAACTAATCTAGAGAGCCACCTTGATAGAGATGGTACATTAACAATAAAGAACTATTAACAGAGAATAACGAGGAACTCTCACTTACTCCTCACTGTGTAGGAACATGCATTTAGAGAAAGGAAATGCATGTGTGACAGAGCCAAGGAAAGCTAAGGCATAACCTGAGGATTTCTAGCATAAACATCATCACTGGGATGTCATCCTTGACTGGCTTCAGCAATTTATATCTGCCCACACCTGATAAAACTGGAAGTTAAATGGACTCTAACTCATCTTGAAACATGGGTTGTTGAAAGGAACCATCACAGCTGAAGGGAAGTGTCTGTCTGCCCCCGTTACCCCAGAAGAGAGCACCTTTGCTATGGATAATGCCTCCAACAAAGGAAAGCAGAGCTGTTGGCTCTGTGGTACCTGCCGACCGAGGAACCCTGCTGCAGCTGTCCTGCAGTGGCCAGCACTGTCTGCCCCTTCATCCTCGCTGTCCTTAAAGGGGGCTCAGGCGGGAAGGTTTAACATGTACAGAGCAACGGGAAATTGCCTGGATTGTTTGGACATCTGGGGTTAGAGAGTGAGGAACAGAGAAGAAAAAGAAGCCCTGCAAATACTCTTTTCATTTCTTAAAATGGCGATATTTATTTGTTAGGATAATGAATTTCAAATAATGAGTAACATAACAGTGAACTCTGAAAAATTTCATCAAAATTAAATAAAACAATGAGCCTGTCCCTTCTGATCATGATCATTAAGACTCTGCAGCTATGAAAAAAAGGCATGGGCAGCTATAAAATCATTATTTGTTTCCATCCACTTGCACAAACATTATAAATAAGACTTTCCTTATAAAAAATCACAGAAGATGCTTGTAGCACATTTTGCAAAATGCAACTAGAAAAAGACAAGATACTGTTAATAAATAATACATTCAATAACAAAGCAGTTTTTGCAATTAAGAGACATCTAGACATTTTGGGGTACAGTCACCATGAAACCACCTGAAAAAGGGACATTCTTCAAAGAAGCACTTCACAGTACTTGAGAAATGAACAAATTCTACTGACAATCATAGAAAATACATTATTGCAGGGCAAAGAAAGAGATTCCCTTAGTCCTTGAACGGTGTTGGCTGACAGCAAACATCTGCTACATTGGAGAGTGAATTAGATCAAAGCCCTACTCACGAGACTCAGAACAACACCACACTTTGGGATGTTTAACACACTCCACACAAGCACCTCTGCCCCTGAGCATGCCAAAAACCAGTGATTTGAGATGTTCACCCAAGTGCTCCTCTCATTTGGGCACCATATCCAGCCTGTAAAGCTTACACACACCAGAAATGAGACATAAACATTACATGCTGGGCACTGCAGGTAAAACAAATCCATGGAATTATGCAATCTCAGGGGCATCATGGTGTGCTTATCTACTTCAAAATCACCTCAAGACATCAAACTACCACTTACCATCACATTTCTTCAATAAACTGGGCAAGGGAAGAAGGAATGCAGATAAAAGTACTAGAATTTAACAGCTAACACTGACATCCCACATCACATGGCTCCGTTGGGAATACTGTGTGAGAGAGCAGAAATGGCAACTGTGCCCTGTCCCTAAAGAGCCAGGAGAAACCTGGAGTCTGTCCTGCCAGGGCTCTGCATGGCAGCAGTGCTGTGAGGCACAGACTGACCCCAAACCACCTGGTTTCACGCCAACACTGAGCTCCTTGCCAGCACCTGCTGAGGTACCACGGATCCAAGCACCCTTCCCTGAGCACTGCCCCTTCCCACAGGCAGAGCCAGCGCAGCAGCAGGGCTGGGATGTCAGATGGCAGCTCAGGGAAGGTGACAGCACCCTGCAGCCTCAGGGAGCAGCAGCAGAGGCTTCCAGCAGCGCTCCATGGGCTGCCTGCCCTCAGGTAGCACAGCCTGTTCCAAGGTCAAACACCAGTGGGATAACCCCGTGACATTCCCTGCTCCCCTGGCAGGGCACACGTTCAGGATGGCTGCAACTCCAACACATATTGGTGCCCTGGGAAAGCACTCACTTCTCCTAAATACCTCTGTGAGGTAAATGCAAAATTAACAAAATTTTGAAAAACCTGTGCCCAGCCCATTTCTGTTCGTTGGAGCACGAAACCTTCCCAAGTTGCCCCAAGTTCTTTTCAGGTGGCTGTGCCTACCAGAAATGGAAGGGAATTCTCAGAGTTTTAGTTTGCACTGCAGCTTCTGGCCCTAAGTGCAAAGTGTACCAAAGCCCAGTGAGTTATGTCCTGGCACAGGCACAGCCTGGGGAGGCAGGTGTGGGCTGGGGGCACCAAACACACACTGTGGCATCACCAGTGAGCCTGAGTGATCCAGCCAGTGCAGCCCCACGCCTGGGAACAGATCAGATGGGCTGGAAATACACACAGATTGTCCCTCCCCGTGCTGGAAAGAGGCAGATTTAACTTTAGGAACAGAGCAGTGTGTTTTTTACTATCCTAATGGTGAGGGCCATGTTACCAAAGCTGAGAAGAAAAAGCAGTCAAAAGGGGATGTGGTTCACTGCAAAACCCACTACAACTATCTTCTTTCCACTTCCCTTCTCTTTCCAGTATTTTTCACTACAGAGCTCATACTAACAACCCATCTCAGGGAGACAACATTCACATAACAAGACATGCAAGTGTTTACATTCATC
The DNA here is from genome assembly GCF_027887145.1 of Ammospiza caudacuta. Lineage (NCBI taxonomy): Eukaryota > Metazoa > Chordata > Aves > Passeriformes > Passerellidae > Ammospiza > Ammospiza caudacuta. The sequence goes on from NC_080597.1 coordinate 478,923, forward strand.
ATCATCACATGCTACATTTCACAGTTCATTATCAGAGCAGTGTACCACTCTAGGAAATCAACAGCAAGGCACCTTTCATTTCCTTGGTGTCTTTGTTTGCTTGCTTCTCGCTGGAGCTTTCAGAAATAGCCAGATGGAAACAGCATTAACACAGGTTAAAGCCAAGTGTCTGCTATGTGCAAAAACAAACAAGTTTACAAGTCCTCGTAACTTCCATGAGACATAAAATTAAAATAAAGAATGCTTGTATTGGCGCCAGGTGTTTTTAGTATTTGGGGCTAGGGTTGGCTTTAAGTCCCACTTTGCAGAGGGTCCAGAGATCGATCCTGTTACCCATCCCAGCAGGACTGGGCACTCGTGCCCTGCTCCAGCCTGGAGGCTGGCGCTGTGTGAAGTGGTGGGACAGGTACCCCCCAAACCAGGGGGGGAGGAGCATTCAAAGCCCCGAGTGCTCCCACAAGCCAGGGCTGCTGGCAGGGAACCCCGAATTCCCTGCTCCAAAGGAAAGACCTGAAACAACTGGGAAACAGGGACTGATACCAATCAGGACTGTGCCATTTCAATGGTTCTTCTCTGCATGCTCAATGCACAGCCGGTAGCCACAGTGCAGATTTGGTCCCAGAATGTGCATGCAGCTTTAGTCCAAAATGTATCCAAAAGCTCTTCATGAGAACAACCTGCCAGGGTGGTATTGAATATGTGAAAATTGGTCTGGTAAGTTTTGCCCCCAGATAAAGACTGGGCTGTTGGCCTGTGCCCATGGAGCTGTAATTCCAAACATAATATTTGATCACAGTAAGGGTTATCGAACATACTGAAAAGCAAATTTCAGATGCAATTTTAGCCCCACAAGAAGTCCATGATTTGTCCGGTATAGTTTTACAAAACAGAATGACTCTAAATTTCCTACTGGCTGCAAAATCATTAACACTGGTTATTGTTTTTATGTAGATCAGGGTGAAAGAATTATTCAGGATTTGGTTGAAATTTGAAAGCAAACTCATATTCTACTTCAGGTACCTTTCAAAAGGCCCATTGAACTTTGAATATATCTTTGACATTCTGGCCTCATGGTTACGGAACTGGGCCTGGATAAAAGGAACTGTTCCTACTACTTATACCTGTAGTTATTCCTTAAATAATAGCTGGCTGTATGACACAGGGATCTGGTTAAATATGGAGTAGAGACTAGACAAGGCAGAGTCTTGTTAGTCTCTAATAACAGGGGGAATGATGCCATACTGATTTATTTAGGATAAAACCCAAAGACACTTGACAGTTTCATGAACTGGGTTTTATGAAAGCCAGAAGATCTTTCCATTTTTAAAGAGGAAGATAATTTGTTGAGATTTCATCACTGAAAACATAAGTACTGTTATGAAATAAAATATTGTGCCCAAGACAGAAAAAAAGTGTGAGACCAACATTTTAAAGAAAACCAGCATTTGAGATTCGAATCATGCCTTAAATATAAATTGTCATTTTAGAAAACAAGAGAGAAGAAAGAAGTATTTCTTCCTTGCAAACAGTATCAAAAAAGAATTGCAGTCAAAAAGCAGGGGGAAAAGATCATCCCATTCCATCAATAAAATCTAACAAAATTATTTGATGAGAGGAAACACTGGCAGACATCAGATCCATCAAGAATAATGAATTGAGGTTACAGCTACAGCCAGCGAATGGTGAAGCTTGCCAGTGTTGAAAATCCTTTTTTCATTTTCCCTTGGCTCAGCCAATGCCCTTGACAAATGGAGCAGCTTATGGATCATTCCACGAGACAAGGACCTGACACGGATCACGACTGGATTTCAGCCTGGGATGCCTCCAGTGTGGCAGGAGTTTGAAATGCAGTGAGAGATTTGCCTTACAGAAGCACCCAACAAACTGCAAAATCTGCTCAAGGTCTAAACGTGTGGGGAAAAAGGAATTGGCAGATTACACACTTATGATACTTTGACTAAGTATCATGATCTGACAGTGCTTTAAATAATTTCAGATTTTCATAGGATGAATTCCCTCAGGTTTGAGAACAGTCCACTAGTTAAAATCCAGGCAATTCTATTGATCTGATTGAGTCAGAACAGTGAAAGAGAGCAGAGAATCTGGTTTGTAGATTGATGGGTGTGGCTGAGAGGAGAAAACCTTTTCTCTTTATAAATGCACAGCTTTTCCCTCCCTGCAATCCAGGTGTGCCCTGAACAGAATGTTCCTATTGTACTTCCTAACAAAGGCAGAGGATTTTAACTCAGAAGGATAAATTCGCTCAGATAAAGAGGGTAGTTCATTTGCCTGTTTGCATTGTTCAAAACAGATAAGCTTAATAACATTTCTGGGGTTTTTTCATTTTAATTCCCAAGCATGAGTTAATTAATTCTCACAACACCTGAGCTAAAAGCAATCTTCATTCACCTAACACAGAAATCACCACAGGAAGAACGATTTCAAAACTCTGGGATAAGTAGTAGCTTCCACTATTTCATTTAACTATGAGTTAATAGAGTAATTAGTACTAGGAGGATGTGAAATGCTGCATACAAATATTGATAAACCAGAGGTAAAATGCTGCATACAAATATTGATGATAGACCTGAAGTGGTTTTTGCCTCTCTGGTAACTTTTAGGTTTAGGGCCAGAGGAAAGTTCAGTGCAGTGCAGAGAAAATTTTAAGCAACTTGTGAACAGGGCAAGTTTCCCAGTACAACAACTGAGGGAAAGAGAAGCAAAAGAATAAAGACATAACATCAATTAACAACTTTGGGTTCCAAGCATTTAAACCTATGCTTCCATCACTTTACCAGCAATATTGTGTCCTTTAGTGCATTCATCTCCTTTCTGACCTTTGCCTGCTTCTTTGGCCACCACTACTAAATGGCAGCACACAAACAGTCACAGCTTTCAGAAGAGCTGAACCTGTCCTGGGCTTGCTTTTTTGGTGTTGTTTTTTTTTGGGTTTTTTTTTTTTTTTTTTTTTTTTTTTTTTTTTTTTTGTGACTACATTTGGAATATAACTTTTTTGTTGTTTCTTTTTTTTTTGTTTTGTTTTTTAATTATATTTTTTTAGTCTATGAACACCACATGGGACAATCTAGAATTGGAAGGTTTGCACAAGTATGGACTTGAATACAAAACTTGAAGTGCAGGATAAGGAAACCAGGGAAAATTCCCATGTCTTTTAACATGGTTTCTTTAATTATTAGTACACTTTAGGAGAAAAAAAAAAAAAAGGAATATTTTTCACATGTAAAATTTCTGCAATTTTTTTTTCCTCTAAATGATTTGGAAGTAATTATTCAAGACACTAACCAGCATCTGAGCTATAAACCTCAGGGTATTTTATTTATATGTATGTAACTGTGCCAATCTATTATTTAGGGAGTCCTCACAGCGCTCTGAAAGGGGTAAGAGCTCTGAGTTTTTGTTCCATTTTCAATGCAGCGTGACACGTGTGAACAAGAAAAAATCTGCTGTTTCTGCCTTTGCATGGAACAATGATTGGAAATGCTTACGGAGGGGGAGTTTCACTGAGAGCTGCCCCAACGCAGCGTTGCCCCATGGGGATGGGATCACTGACAGAAATGCAAGCACCGTGTGCCTGCACTCTGCAGCCTCAGGCTGCTGCCCTGCAGGGACCTCCCCTGCACCCGAGTTCTGCAGCTGCAGCTCGGCTACGATGGCTTTGGGTGCCCAGACACAATGGTTTTCATGTACATGTTCTGCAACAGGCCAGACCCTGCAGTGCCCAAACCATAACACACCAAAGGACAATTCCCAGGCATTTCCATGCTCCTGGAGCTTTCAGCACCAAGCCCAGGCCTTTAAACCAGCCAACACAGGACTGATCTGTAGGATCAGAGCCCTTGAAGGCCCCACAGAATGAACAAACACCACTCCACAGTGGGACACATCAAGCAGCCAGAGCTGAAATGGCTAAAATATCTTTGCTTTTTTCCTGTATCATCTGCCCAAACTCTGCAGCTCAGGAGGCAGTAGCCAACTCACGTGCTCCAGGGAGTCCTGCCAGAATATTCCAAACCAGCATTTTCCTGAAATCTGGACATCTCCTGGCACTTTCACTCTGCATACCATGGATACCCAAAAAGAAACTCCTGTTCCTGATGAAGGAGTGTTTGCTTTCAGCACATGGAAGGCTTATAAAAAAATTTCAAGCATTTCCTATAAGAACACACGCACAGAAGAAAAAAATAAGTTGCGATTATGGCACTTTTACAGAACACCAAAATCTTTGCTGGAGATACCAGAGTAGAGACTCAAATTAGTGTCTCAGTACTCCAAATGATGCTTTTATTTTCAGTGAAGAATTTTCATTTACTATCAAGATAATCACCCAATAGCAAAGCTTCCTGCACAAGGAAGATTCCTTGAGTTGTTGGTAAGATTCAGCTTGAAATGTAATACAGTTCTGTAATTGTTTCCTTCCAATTAACAGAAAATGATGCAACTCATCTCTGCTATGGGTCCCATCTGACTGAAACAATTCATTGAATATACAATTAGAAATCAGAAGGAACTGTCCAAAAGGTACTCCAGTGTTTTACTGAACACCATCTTCTTCACAAACCCACAGAACAAGTACTAGTGGCACTGCTTTCTTAAACTCACTCTGGAGTCCCTCACAGGAGTTAAATCCAGCATAAAAGGAGGAAAAAAAAGAGTTTAACTTGGAAGATGAAGGCCTCAAATCCCACAGTAATTTCCACATGGTCGGGGTGCTAAAGGTTCCCTTGCTTGAGAGGGTCCCAGACAGGATGAACATTGAGCTCAGCCGAGAGCTGACCCCACAGCAGAGGGAGCACACAGCCAATAATTAAAGATGCAATAATTAATGGGCCTTCCTGAGCCTTGCAGGGATCTCAGGCGCTGCTGGGAGCAGGCTGGGCTCCCGAGGGATGAGGATGAGCTCCCAGCGTTCCCACCACTGCCAGCAGTGCTGACTGTGAATCGGGACAGGGCTCACCGTGCCTGGGGTGCTGATTCACACTGCTGCCCCTGGAGCTGCATCCCCTGGCCCTGGGCACAGCCACAGAGGAACAATCAGAGCCTTCTGCAGAGGGGGAGAGCCCAGCCCTGCTCTGCCCTGCACAGCCACAGCTGCAGACAGCCCAGAGCAGCCTGAACCTGGCAGTGCCTCTCTCCTGGCTGCACCAAACCAAGCATTTTCCATTAGCAACACATTTCTTCCCCCCACCGTAGCTGAAAAGCAGAGTGAAATTCATTCTAAACACATGCATTAAGCTGAAGAGGCTGAATACACCAGGGCCCAGCCTGCTGCAATAAAACTGATGGAAATGAATAATCAGAGAGGAATGAGTAGCTGTTTAAGGTCTCGCTGCTGCCAAAAAATATTAGCCAGGGAGGATAGGCTAAGCCTCCTGTTGGGTCTTGGCATTCCACTCAGGGAAACGAGTCTGTTAATATTTAACAAAAACAACTTTAAATCTTTTACTAATTGTTCTGTTCAGAAACTACAAAAAAGTCAAACATATGATAGATTCCAAGAGATAAAATACGGGAATTCAAGGTAACAGGTATTATTTTACAACAGTTGAAAACCACATCCTTCTATCATGTATCCTCTTGCTCTTCTCCAGTGAGGGAATTACCAACACCTGGCTGAAGCCCTATTTTCTATTTGGAGCTCTTGGCGGATTTGTCAACAGTTTAAAAGAAAAGCTTGTTCAAACTACAAAACATATTAGCTGCCTTATGGCAGGATTTTTAAAGTCACACCTCAGTCCCCAAAGGGAATGGTCATCTGGAAGGGCAGGGAAAAGAGATCCTTCAGGATGATGGCTTGGGGCAGAAATACAAATCCACACTAAGAGGAGGTCACTGCACCCAGAACATTCCTCAAACAACCATGGAGATGGGGAACAGGCATTTCTGGGCAAAGCCTGGTGAGTTTGGCTTCCCTGGAAGAGTCAGCTAATGGAAACTGCACCACGTGAGCTTTTGAAGGAGGCCATGGTTCAGGACAGCAGCTGGTTAGTCCATTTTACATCTGCGTTTGATGGGCAGGAACAAACAGCCTGTCCTTCCTACAACCTGGACTTCTTCCAGCGCTTCCTGATCTGTTAGGCTGGAGGAGAGTCAGAGAGGCAGCAAATGCTGAGATTGCTGTCACCTCCTGCATTTCCTCACTCCTCAATAAATGTTCCCTTGCACCTTAATTACAGGCCAGGGTGAGCTGGATACCAGGTGCTCATGAAGCTGTGGTTCATGAAGGAATGGTTTGCTGTAACTGACACATCTCAGGACACTACATTTCAGAAAGCAGATACTTTGCATAGTTTCATCTCTCACAGAAGGGCTAACTCAGCTGCCTAGAAAACAACATTAATTTTGAGGAAAATAACAAAAACATGAAAGTAGTCAAGTCAAAAAACCAGCCAATATTTCCATATTCTGTAAAACTTCATCTGTAACAGAGGCTTAGACCTTTGGCTTTAGTAGCTGCCTCACACCGAACTTGTTACCTTCATTCCAGCAAAAATATCAAAATAGCACATTCATGAGCAAGAGTTCTTAGCACTGTAACAAAGTCTGTGCCAAAATTAGAGATGTTTTTATTCTCATGGGCACACCTCCCACTCCCTTCTCTAGGATTCTGCTTTGCTGGTTTCTGTTTTGCTTGTCTGATCTAGAAAGAGCTCCAAGAGGCTTCCTAATCAACAAGGAGGGAAAGTTTCACATGATTTTGTCACAAGTTCAAAAATTGGTCTTGATTTCCTCAAGAACATATACAGGCCCAAAAAGATTGTATCAAGAGGGATTTCAGTGCATGCCCTTCTTGTAAAGATATTTAATTTATTCTCCTCACAGACATGGGACAATGATTGCTCTGCAGGCAGAGCAATATTCCAGCACTTCTGTCCCTTGTTACCTCTATCATAAAATTAATAACTATGAATATTAACAAATCATTTGGCCAGCCTGAGCCAGATTTTATTGAGGATGAACTGCAGTGGCTTTCAACCTGGCAGATTTGTGCAGCTTTAGCCACACTATCAGGGAAACTCAGGAACTCGCAGTGGAAACAGGTGCTGCAGGAGGGAACTTCACTAACAAATAGTAAGATTTCAAAGGACTTCACTAAAAACACAGCAACACAAGCAATGACCTCCCTCTTGAAGATGGATAAATTCTCAGGCCCTTTCCTGCAATGCCATATTTGATATCAGTGTTGCTACACGTGGGCTGCCCTGCTGTGGGACACCCCCAAGGCCAGCCCACAGTCGCCATGGATGCCTTCACTCCAGCATTCTCTCAGCTAACAGCCCCTCTTACCTTGCCAGCTCCTTGGTTCTGCCCTTTTCACTGCTCCTGCCACAGAGGAATTGCAGTGCTCCCCTGCCTCCCCTTTCACCTGCTGGGCAAAGGCTGAGTGCTGGCCAGCGTTTCCATGGACTGACAGCTCAACCAGATCTTGCCTCTCAACAGTGGCATTTCTTGTTGTTTCTCACCTGCCAGTTCGCTGGAAGTTACTGAGAATTGCTCACCCTTGAAGCCATCAGTTCCTCGCCACGCGTGGCTGCCTCGCACTGTGTGTGCCGTTGCACTCACTGCACGCAGATGTGACCAGAGCCAGAACTACAGATGTCTCAGTATCGGCTGCACATCACACACGGCCTGGGTGCCTCCTAACCCCACAGTTCCTTGGAAGCTGTCTCCTAGCAAACACCAGGACTGCAGACACCAGCAAAGGCCTCAGGTTCAGTCCTACTCAGGTGGGGAACACAACATCTCCAGATACCCAGGGCACCGGCTGAACATGAACAACCAGACATTACGAAATACTCAGAGTTTTCCTACAAAACCACTTGTTCTTCTCATGCAATTATTTCCCCAACACCCAGAACAAATAATCACCAAGGGGCTGGAGAGCTGTAGGAGAGGTTCAGAAGTGAATTCCTAAGTACTGGTAAAACAGCACAAGATGACCAGCCAAGAGGCAGCTCCCTCTCACTCTCCCACTCCCTCCTGCTCTCAAGGAAATGCTGGCACCCTGCTGATGTGCCATTTGTAGCACATCATATTCCAAATGTTGTTTGCACATATAATGGAATCTATAAAGCACTCACAAGTGCCAACCTGATGCACCCAATAGAAACCATACAGGCACCTCTTTTGCCTCCAAGAAAGGCAGCTCAGTCAAATTCTGCCATAACAAGCAGAAAGGAAAATATTTTACTTTCACACCCTTCCTCACCGAGTCCCCACATCACAAGTAATACACTAATGAAACAGAATGAATTATCAGGTGAGGTTCCATCGGTGTGCTGAGTGTACTTTTAATGAAAGCATGGACAAAGATATCATGGGCTACGAGGTACATTCAGGTTCTATCGGAGCAATAGCTAGAACACCCCAAAATATCCACATTGCCCTTCAGCACTGCCCTGTAATCCTACAAAACAGTGCCCACTTTATGCTTGGAATATCCATATTCCAAAAGAAAATTTTTATTATGAAACATAATTTAAAAAAGAAAAACATTATCATTTTGTCCCCAGTTTCTTACAGAGTGTTGAACTATTCATATTTAAAAAGGAGCCATGGATTTCACTTTTTAAAAAAATTATTTATATCTATAGAACTTGCAGCTGGTAGTCTACAAGGAGAGACCTTATCAACACTTGAGAAGAGACATCCCCCAAAATACTGGAACTTTGGGGCTAGAACAGCACAGGAAGTTGCTGTGGAAAGTTGATGACAGTTCTGTTGTTCCAACACCTTGGCTAGATTTTCAGTAAGAAGATAATAAGAACGAGAACACTGATCTGGATTTTTCAAGTTAATGGTGGCAACATCTCGCAGCCTAAATTGTGCTGCAGACCGAGCTGGGATTCTCCTCTTGTCCTCCAGTGCTAAACCAAAGCAAACAAACAAAAGGATTTCTCATTTCCACAGTGAGAGACCATCTGCTGCCCAAGTAACAACCCAAAATAAAACAGTCCTTCAGGCACTGTGCACACTGACAGATTCTCCACTGCCAGCAGGGCTGCCTTGCAGCAGGCTTGCCCTTCTCTTTTCTCCTTTCCTTGCTGGCTGTGCAGCTTCTCGGTGCTCCCAAAGGCTGTTTTATTTCCCAGACTCTCCTCAAGCAGAGACAATCTCGTGTGAGAAGTACAAGTCTTTAAGGCTAACGTTACAATCCAAGCAGAAGAGCAAGTCACACGCAGAGAAACGATTCTCAAAGCTTCGACTAATTTTAAATGACACATTCATTTCTGCAATTTTCCTGCTGTAAGCACACGAAGAACCTCATTCTACATTCCACTGAACCCCTCAAATACCCTCAACAGTCCGTGAACATCTGGAGTCCAAATGAATACAGAATTAATCCCTAAGGCTGGACAGAAAAGCAGGTCAGGAACCATCCCTGCTATGAAAGTCACTGCAGAAATCTTGCAGCGGGTCACTGAAACCAGGCTGCACTTCCCTGTAGCTGGTTTTGTAACATGCTTCCTTTCAGAGCAGTTTGCCTTAACCAGCTCTTGCCCACAGCACAGCACCGGCACAGCTGTAATGCAGCGACCTGAACCATCCTGATAACACCTACAACACACAGCTCTGTCTGCCCCCAGGAGCAAGGCATTCCTAGGACATTCTAACCAGATTCTCAGCACCTTCACTCTCCCCAGAGTCTTCAGAGGAGCTGATGGTTCTCAGCTCCTGGGGCTTTCAAGCCCTTCCTTTTCCTTCCTCGGGGGAGGGGGCAACACAGCAAAAATAAAAGGAATAAAAGGAAAAGAAACAAGGAGTCAATGACACACATGCTGTCCCACACACACACCCACCCCCAAACAGAGGGGAAAAGCAAGGAAAAAGGAAAGTTCTACAGGATGCTGATCTGGAATGAAATGGAATTTGGAAGAGATAGTCATATTTGGCACTGTCAGCAAAAGCTTATGAGCGGCCCGGTGACTCTCTGAGCCTTAATGCCCTTTGTACGCTTGTCACTTAAAAACGTCCCTGCAAAGTTCAGCTGTGCTGCTTCTGACAGTTTTCCCACCGCTGCTGAATGGACTTGATGGAGAGATGCATTCCTCCTCTCCCAGTTCCACAAAGCACTGAGCAACAAGGACATACTCCATTTGGCCTTCAAGGAGCATTTTCAGGGTCCGTGCAGATCCCTTCAGAAACAACCACCATAAGCCAGAGCTCTCTGTTGCAGAGCACGGAAATGAAAAACTCCCCGCGTCCCAGAGCGGGCTCAGGCTGAGGGCTGCTCGCAAGGCTCCAGCTGCATGCGGAGCACGCCGCTCTTGTGCAGGAACCAGAGCTGCAGGAACTCCTCGGGCATGGCGTGGAAGCCCGAGTCGGGCAGCACGTTGTCGTAGTAGTGGTGGCTGAGGGAGCCGCCGCGCAGGTCCACCGCGAAGGGCCAGAAGCCGTAGATGGTCACGTCCTCGCACAGCCCCAGCGCGGCGCTGACCAGGAAGAGCCCCGTGGAGAGGCGCTTGGCGTGGATGCCCTTGCCCTTCCAGAAGCGGCCGATGTCGCGCAGGAAGGCGGGGTTGGCGAACAGCACGGACTGCCGGGCGCCGAAGTCCTGCAGCGTGTAGTAGACGCGCAGCGAGGGCCCCGTGCCCGTGCGCATGGAGAAGGCTGGCATGTAGATGTAGCTGTGGTTGTACACCCTCACGCTGTCCACAAAGGCCTTGCGGGACCACAGCAGGTTCTGGAACCTGCAACGGCACAAGGCAAAAGCAGCACGTCACACATGGTTTCCCAGATGTCTGATAATCCACCGAAGGGCTGCTCCTCATACCCATATTTACAATTCAAAATATGCACACCTTTTCTGAGCCCGGACAAAGTCCAGACCAACTCCGGGCTGACACTGCCTCTCTGTGGAAAACAGACACCTGAATAGAGAGTTGAAACCTATCTGGTATCCTGCTAACTCAAAAACGTTCCTGATTTCATCTTCTTTAAAAAAAACAAATCAACACTGACAACATTCCGTAAGACTCAATCCTTTTTAGCAGTATTTTTCATCTGTCCAAAAATTCAGATTTTTCAGGTATGGGAATCTATAAAAAAAATTTTTCAAATCTGTGTTGTTGTTCTTGAAGGCAGACTAAAATAAGAAGCCAAGTTAGATTAGGAGAGCAAGGTATGTGTACAGGTTATTTCTTTGCTAGCAAAACAGCACATTACAATTTGTTTAATTGTCAATGGCTATTTGCTGATGGCTGTTTTATTCCTGATGTTGGAGTGACCAACCGCTCCACAGCCAGTATCATGGGCTGTAAACTTTCCTTGCCATACCCCAAAGGTGGGGTTTCCTGTCCGAAGCCTTCAGAGCGCAGAGCTTGCCGCACTAAAATCCCCTTTAGGCCAAGCCTCCCACGCTGCCTGCACTGCAGCCAGGCTGCTCCCATTTCCCCTCAGCTCCCAAATGCCCGTGTGCTGTGCGCTGCCTCCTCTCCCCGGTTCCTGCAGCCAGGGCACACGTGTCATGGCTCCTTCCCTAGCCACACACCACAAGACTCAGAACAAAAAGGTTAAGCCAGCAGCACTGGATTTTTTTTCCTTTCTCTTGTAAAGGCAGAAATAGGTATAATAATGTTTTTAAATGGTTATAAAGAGATCAATTTTATGTATAAACCTCTTTGAAACTACAACAAGAATGACACAGGTTTAAATAGAATGCCAGATGACCTCCAGAAGAATTAAACAAAACTTCAGCTGAAATGACTGGAAACAAAAACCCAAACAGCGTCAACAGCATTGGAATGTCTCATAATATATGCCAGGTCTTTTTGCAGTCTTTGTTTTGGCAAAAAAAAAATCCCTTGAAATATTCTTGATAAATTGAAAGGTTTTGTTGACATTTTTAATATTAAATAATTGGTCTCTTGATTTGCTACAAGGTCCTTGTAAGACTTCCCTCACATGGTGTTAGAATGAAGCTGGTTTGAAATCTGAAATCTGTCTGGCTCTCCCTGCTTCTCTGCAGATCTGCTCCTACTGCATGGTGCTTATGGAGACAGAGCCACTGGCTTCCAAGCAAGGCATCAATTCAACCCCAACCTACAAAAAACCCCAGTAATTTCATAACTTATTGCATTTGGCATTCTTTTCTGTGGAACCAGCCAAGACACAGCTTAGTGTAGAGGGCTGGCCAAGACCAAGGTGCCTTGGCAGAAATTCACTGTCTGCTCTCCACGTGGGCCTCTCCCTCCCTCACTATCAGACCTGTGACTGTTCCCCAAAACCAGCTTTACAGCCTCTCTTCCCAAGGAATAGCAGGACAGCCTGCAGATTCCAAGGTGCATGAGTGGGCTCCATCCTACCAAGCTTATTTTGTTTCCAGCAGGACACTCTCACTGAAGGGTTAAAAACAAAAAAGAAACCTCAAGCTTAATTCTTTCAGTATCCACATAAATGCTGAGACCCCCAAACACTGTCCTGCTGTCCCTGATCGCTTTGGAAAGGCCCTGTTCAGTCCAGGGCAGTGCAGGCTCAACCTTCCTTCCCCAGTGAGGGGTGTTGAGCCAACCCCTTGGCTGAGGAGGGGCCAGAGGCACGGTCCCTGTCTCTCCTGGAGCACCATGTCCTTTCCCACTTAGAACCAGTCCACAAACTTTACTGCAGAGGGCAAATAGTTGTGGTTATTCTAAATTTTCTAGCAAATTTACCATTCTTAGGAAAGCCCCACACAGCTCAGGATGAACACATTAAAACTCCTCAGTCTGAGAGGACCAGAGACTGTCTCTGAATATTCATTTGCTATCACTGCCACAACATTTGCAATTCTTCTGGATAAAAGCCCCCAAAAGCTGTAAAGTAACATTGGTGACTGGTGCACGGGAGGGTCCCTGCGGGAGGGACAGCAGCATTTGTCACCGTGCTGCAAGCTGTCCTTCAGGAACATCATCACCTCCTGCCAGCCCACGGCTCATTGCAGCAGTCTGGGTGGCAGTGCCACGGGCAGCCTGCCCAGCTCAGCACGTGGCCATTACACAGGTGGCCAGGAGCCCAGGGAGAAACATAAAACATGCTGATTGTGGCTGGGCTGACAGTCTGGCAGCCAAAAAGCTGCTGCCCATCGTGAGCACCTCATGAGGGGACATATTAGAAACAAATGAAAATTTCTGTTATCTATTTGTAAAAATGGGAGCACTCTGCAGCATCCTGGCACTTCCCAGGCTGGCCAGAAGCTGACAAATCTGGGGACAAATGCTGTGCACAAGGCAGTTTCTGGAGCTGGTGCTGGAAGCTCAGGTGCGCTTTCCTTTAGCTCCCAATGCAGGCAGGGAGTCCTGCAGGCTTTGGAGGTACCACAGCACACCCATGCCAGCCAGAAGGCTGCTCCACGCTTGGCAGAGAGACCAGGAAGGCTTTTCCTCGAGGCTCTGTGGTGCCCACAGCAGCACCAAGGTGTTTGTCTCCCGCCTGTCCTGGCACAGCCCTGGATCCGCACGGGCACAAATGCCTTCCCTCGTGCCAATCCTCACCCAGGACGAGGAGCTGCTGGTTCCTGCTGGCCTCTTCTGGGCACCCAGCCCTCTCAGTGGCACAGGAGCTGTGCAGCTCCAGCACACTCACAGCTTCTAAGGAAACGCACCCAATGATCCAGAGCTTCGCACAGGAGTGCATCTCAGGTGGTGTTATCTCGCCAGCACAGCTTGGAGCAAGAAATGGCTGAGCTGCTCTCAGGGTCCTGCCTGACCTTCTGCAGGCAAGCTCACACAAACACGTGGTGAGGTGCCAGCATCTGGGTAAAACTGGAGCTGCAACGTTGCAAGCTCTGAGCAGCACCTGGGGACTCCACAAGCAGCTTGGGAATGTGCCACGATGTGTTCCAGCAGCTCCCAGAGCGGCACGAGTGACTGAGCCCTGGCAAAACCAGAGCCCAGCAGCTCCAGCCCAGGCACTTCCATTGGCACTGCACTCATCAGGGGACAGCGAACAGCTCAGGCCATCAGCACCACGTGTTTCTGTCAGGTTCCTAGCAAAGATCAACTCAAACCCAGCAACTTTCAGCAGCACGGGGGGGGGGGGGCAGAGCTGCACAGCTATCAGAGAAACTGTTTCCTTGCTAGCAGCTGGAGAATTCCCTCAAATGCTCTGCTTTTCCAGAGAGAAATATTCATCCAAGATAAAACTGCCATGGCACACTGTCATAACAGAACCACTGAAGACTTAAGAGTACTAAGTGTTTTGTGTTTTGTTTTTAATCTGTTTCTAATGTTCCTTAGCAGATACTCAGGGACTGTGCTGCTCTCTGGTACAGAGAGGCAGTTCTCAGGAACCACAGGGAATTTGCTGCAGTGACATTGAACTAACCTCCTTGCAGATAATTATGGCAGCATTCCTTTGCATCTTGGTTTCTTTTTGATCTCCCCAGAGAGCTGCTATCTCATGCCTGTGATGATATCCCAGGCACTGCCTCTGCTGGCATCTGCAAAGTCACAGCTTCAGCATTCTGGAGAAACTGGGAGTTGACTTACCAGAGGGGAAAAGTAAAATTATGTAACGAGGGGAACAGCTCAGATGCCAAAGAAATAGCATATTATTTTAAAATTATGACAGAGAGCTCAAGGGAATAGAGCAGAAGGCGTAAAGACTTATATTTGCTATGTCCCTATGACAAACAATAACCTCACAAAAGCTATGTAGGTAATTCGCTGTCAGCATTAGCCAAGGATGATTTAGCAATTTGCTGCAGCTGTTGGACTCTGCTCACAGCTGGGGTCACCAGAAGTCAGCCTGCACACACACATGTGAGCTGCTCTGCTGTCTTGTGCCCTGTGCTGTCACTGAGATCCAGCTCCTGCTGAGGATGTGCCCCTCTGGGGCTGGAGCAGACAATCTCACTGACACACAGGCTGTGTCCCGATTAACACATTGTTTCTGTGTGCTCATTCCACATGCGGGCACTTCTGGCATGCTTTAGGTGCAAGGCAAACTTCCTGCCTGTCCACACAGGGAGCCAGAATTGAGCACTTAGAGCACTACAAATGGACCCCATTTTATTTTACCCCAGCTTTCCCAACAACAGCAGCCACTGCTTACTCACCTTAAGGATGGCTGCCTGAATTAAGGATCAGTTGTAATCCCACTAAGGTCAATGGCAAATCCCAGTGTTCTGTCTGACCTCATTCCAGCCACCTTCCGCAGGGGATTCCGGCCTGTTCTCACTCTGGCACCCAGTGAGAGTTCGTGGCACGAGTGGGGTGATGCTGTTCCCGTATTTTCCTTCCCCTCTGCCCCTCTTCCCTGCAGGCTGTTCATGGAGCAGATTTCACTGCTCTCTCAGGGGTGTCTGACCCCAGACTCACTGCAGCTCATCCCCTCGCTGCTGTTCCTATGGACAGGGGCTCCCAGCCTCCAAGAGCCTGCTCTTCTCTGCCACCAAGAATTAAAGACAAATTTGCCTCATTCTCCTTTTCATAGACCTTTGCAATGGTGTTTTCCAAGGCAGGGATTCTGGGTACTTCCACCATCATCTTTAAATGGCCAGAAGCAGGGAAAACACTCTTTCCAGTGACTTTCTGGGCTAATCTGTTTCTTTATGAGGCAGTGTCCTCAGCATGTGACCTTCAGAATCATTTGATGCATTCAGAAGGTTCAGTGAGACATGGCAGAGGGATGTTTTAATCCTCATGAAGAAGCAAGCTCCTTTTCTGACTGAATTCAGCATTAATTGGAGCTTTTTAAAAACCTCCACCCATTCCTCTGTGGCCCTAGAAATACTGGATATAGTGCCAAGGGAAAGCTGACTTTTCCAAGAGCCAGCTATCCTGCACAGCAAAACAATGAAACATTAAAATCTGTGTTCACTGGTATTTTGGGACTGTGTGTGATCCTTATTCTGCCAACTCAAATTAAAATGTGCTTTAAATAGCTACTCTTTCCAAAAGCAGCAGAGGTAAACCTCAATCCTTTCTGGTACCTGACAGCTTGGATCTCAGCTTCCAGAAGATGAGCTGCTCATCTCAGTCTAACTCTCGGAAAATTGTGGCTGCCGTAGTCACACACAAGTGGAAATAACCAAAAAGGACAGACACAATAGCATGGGTGTAAATTACTTGTATTGTTAAAATTGCTGCTGCCTGGTGTTTCTAAGTCTCCTGAATTCTTCCAGACTCTTGCAGCTGGAAGTCAGGAAGGTGGGAAATAGGAGAAGCAATGGAATCAGCTAGGAAAAACCCCAAATAGCACAAAACTAAGTCTGATATCTTTGAATTGGCATTGAATTATCTAAGTCTGATATCTTTGGCATTGAATTTCACTGGACTGCACGGCAGAAAGAGCTGAGCAGAAACAGAACCAGATCACACATTTCCTCAGGTTTTAATGGAAAAAGAATCCCAACCAAGCCCAGGCAGAGATTTTGGGAGATTTGCTTGGGATTAAGACAGTGTCCCTAAGACTGCTGTGTCTTTGGGACAGCAACAAACCAGAGACTCATCTCCTGGATCTTTCACTCAAGTACTTTCCAGTCCAGGTCCCTGTGGGGCACTGCAGAAACACACGGCTAATAACATCACATCTGCCTTACTGTGCTGGCCTCCCGTGCTTTGTCACCCAAACATAAACCCGACCAAATGACTGCAGTTGTGAAAGACCTATTCACAGCTGAGAACACTTCTGCTGAGTCTGAGTTCTCTCTTGAATGTCATGACATCCTTCACACATTAATAATCTGCAAATATCAGTGAGGGTGACATGCAGCTACATCCTCTCTTCAGACTCCTGGAGCTCTCTCCAAAAAAACTGGAAAGAGGAAAACAGCGATTTTTGAATGAGTATTCCTTCTAAAGGTGCTCTCTGCTACAAAAATTATGGACTGCAGGAAGTTATTTAAAACAGTAAATGCTTCAACGGGGATTATGGCAAGACCTGTAACTGGGATGTGCTCTCTTTTGAGTATGTAAGCACCCTTTTAAACTTTGGTACATCAATCACTGGTGCTCTCTGAGACCATGCCACAGCTGCAGCGCAAATCCCTCTCAAAAACTGTCAACTAGAAGCTTGGTGAGCAAATCAGAAGTTCTGAGCCCATAGGAATATGTGGTGAATCTAAAGTATTTGAAATGGGGTAAACTAAATTCACACAACTCTAAAACACATAAAAGAGGATCTCTGAATTTTCTCTGTTAGCTGCTCCCACTGGGACACCTCCCCTGCTGGAAAGTGGCTGCAGCACTGGGCTTCCACCCCTCTGATTGCTCTTGGAAACTTCTCCTACCTGCCACAGAGTAAAATATTTATTCAGCCAGAGTTTATTATAGATGCAATTTCCTTTGGAAGCAACTCCAGCTTTTGGTAGGCTGTTTCTCTGTTTCCATTAATCTCCTTTTTCTCTGTCCTTTAGTGATGTCTTTAGTGACTTCCTGTTACCTTAAGGCTTAACAGAAGCCTCTGGAACTTTGTCCAGTATGATACCCTTAGGAGAGTCCATTGTTTTGGGTGGATCATCCAGATGTACTTCCTAAGATGCTTCTTGGTGCTTAAGGCTGAGAATGCCACTTTAAGCTTCTTTTCAACACAACCAAACTGCCCAGGTTTCCCCTCAACTCTTAGTGCAGCCTGTACTCAATTTCAATTGCTGTAGCTACAACAATTTTAACCAAATTAGCACAACAGAATCAAAGCACAGATAGCTGAAATATGCTGGAGCTTTTTCTAATATCCTCAATTATTTTGATATCTGTGCAAGTTCTAGTTCCTGTACCTTTTTACCCTTCACTAACTTCATTTAAAGGAGACACAGTGTAAAAGAAGTAAAAAGCAAACTTTTTTCTAAGGTAGCAGGAAAGAACTACTATTTGCTAGGACAAAATGATGCTTTTGAAAGCCACTGAGTACTACAGAGCCCTCTATGCATGGCCTGAGCAAAGTGGAGCACAACATTTAATTCCCCATTTCTCTTAGTTTCCAAATGCCAGTGAAGATTCAATGGCAGAAATATTTATATTATTTAGGAGCAACTTGACAATTGTGGTTGGTGATTTCCCCTGTCACACATCTGAAGATGCTACAGCTCTTCTTTTTTGTATAATGTGTATAACTCAGATGTGGCCCCCAATCTGAAATGCCATGCAAAAATACCTTTTCTCAATTTTGCTCTCTACCTCAGGGAATGGTCAGTGCCAATGAATTGCCAGAACTGGATTGGCACTTCTTTCAGATTCAGGCAGCACAAAAATAAGCTCCTTTTCTTTAATGCTCAGGGCATTTAATCCTGAATTACAGCAGATATTCTATCAAAGGACTTCAGACAATCACATTAATACTAAATAAGTTCCACGTGCTTTATGTGATTACAATAAACACCAAAGATACAAACACAGATTAAGCCACTATTTTCAAGTATTATTGACTAACCCAACAGGAACAAAAGCTACCATGAGTGCCTTGGCTCCCTGAAGCAGCAGTAACATATTGCCCTAAAAATGTGGATGTGGACCTAAAAGCCAGGCTTTTGGAGGGAGGAGGGAGCATGGCCTGGTGTCCACGGCACATCTCAGACACAGGAAAAGACAATACCTTAGGGGCACCTGTTAGGGAAAGCCAAAGTAGTTTTACATGACTCCAAACGGTAGGTTTGAAATAAATAAATGTCAGCAGCTCCAAAGAGCCTGAGCTTGGCCATGAATCACTGGAACAGTCACAGCCATCAACTCCTCCTTGCGGAATCAGCCCCAGAAGACTTCCAGACACTGGAATGGTCATTCAGGGACGATGCCTGACAGACCTTTGTATCCCTGTAGCTCAGCACAAGTGGTGAAATCCAGCTCCACGTTTTCACACACCAGGGCCAGAATCATTCGTCTGGTGATGCGCAACTCTGGGAAGCTCTTGCTGAGGTTTATATCCACAGGCTTTACCCAGATAATGGTTTGGAAAACAAATACAGCTTTTAACAAGTGACATATCTTTATCTGAATTTGTCGCAGGGCCAGAATTTCCCTTCCTTAGTCTGCCACTGCAGCAGATCAGGCCCTGGTGCACAGCACTGCTCTGCTTCACCAGGCTCAGCAGTGCCCTGCACACTCCAGTAAATCCAGCGCTTGGCTCGCAATACCAACTACTCTGCAGGACTAGTAACTAGCCTCAACTATTTACTTGTTGTAACTAGTCTTACTTGTTCTAAAAATCAGATCATTTTTTCTACTTTCCCCCATATCTGCATTTTTATGTTCAAAATGACCATCCTAAGGAGCGCTGTCAAACATGACAAATCCTTTACTTTGAATATACTTTGACATGGAGTAAAGATGCAGTCATGAAGACCCTGCCTGGAGTCTTTAAATTGACACAATTCCTTGGTGTCAGTGGATTTACACCACCTTCCATCAAATCAGGATATAGCTCAGCCCTGATGATCCCATATGCCAGATACTGACAGTTTCAGGGAGCACCAGCACACTGCATTATTCAAGAGGCACACTGTGAACACACAGCAGAGACAATGACATCATCTGGATGCACAGGGCCACGGAGATGATTCACCGAGCACAATCATTTGCATTCCTGAGCCAGGTTTAATGTACCGGGGAAAATGAGGGATGGCAGCGACTGTGCTGGAGCATGAAGTGAGGAAAATAAACAGAGCAGGATCTCTGGCAAAATCTGTCCTGTGTGCTGCTTCCAAAAGCCATTCCAGTCCCATTTCCAGCTTAATGGGCCTAGGAGCAGGCAGTGAAAAGCACAACAATTTGCATGAGAGCGTGCTGGTGTGCCTAAGGGATTTCCTTTCCCAAAGGCAGGCTGCAGTAGCAACGCACACCATCAGCCCGTTCCCGGCTGCATCTGCCCAGTGCCATCCCTGCACTCCCAGGCAGGCTGCAGAAGCACTCCACACCATCGGCACTGCACACCGGCCCGTTCCCGGCTGCATCTGCCCAGTGTCCCCTCTGCACTCCCAGGCAGGCTGCAGAAGCACTCCACACCATCGGCACTGCACACCGGCCCGTTCCCGGCTGCATCTGCCCAGTGTCCCCTCTGCACTCCCAGGCAGGCTGCAGAAGCACTCCACACCATCGGCACTGCACACCGGCCCGTTCCCGGCTGCATCTGCCCAGTGCCATCCCTGCACTCCCAGGCAGGCTGCAGAAGCACTCCACACCATCGGCACTGCACACCGGCCCGTTCCCGGCTGCATCTGCCCAGTGCCATCCCTGCACTCCCAGGCAGGCTGCAGAAGCACTCCACACCATCGGCACTGCACACCGGCCCGTTCCCGGCTGCATCTGCCCAGTGCCATCCCTGCACTCCCAGGCAGGCTGCAGAAGCACTCCACACCATCGGCACTGCACACCGGCCCGTTCCCGGCTGGATTTGGGCAGTGTCCCCTCTGCACTCCCAGGCAGGCAGGCCCAGGGGCTGACCCAGCTCAGCTGCACAAACCCAAGTAAAGCCCTGGCTAAGCCCAGCAGCTGGGTCTGTTCCAGCACAATCCAACTCCAATTGTTTGGGAACAGCTCGTTTGCAGGTAGCACCACCTAGAGATCTCCCCAGCAGCCAGGGAGCAAAGGATCACCTGGGTTTGGGGGTTCTGCTAGGGCTGGGTCAGGGACAGATGCTCTGGCCAAGCTGAGGTGCTGCAAGGGAACCCAAGGAAGAACAGGTAAGATGCAGAAAGCTCCTTGGAAACCCTGCAGTGTCAGCACTGTAAGAGATGCTGACTTCAGAAGGCTCTTAATGAGTTTCCAGCAGTCCTGAAATGCTTCATAATGTCTGGTAACTACCCCAAAATCTGGGATAAAATAATCAAATGCTACACTGTGAGATGCTGAAAAAAATAAAAATAAAATGTGTGGAAGAAATCAGGGATATCACCAGTGTCCTCTCGCCTCTGAACTATGATGATATTTGCTATATTTGCTATATATAAAAAGCTCACAGATGATAAGCAGCTATCTCTGACTATACTGCAAAATCTATGAGCAGACTCATAATTCACTCTTGACATGGAGAAAAACTTCTTGCTCAGCCCAGAGGAGAGAGCATTTTTCTTTCAAAGTCGAATGTACAGACAACTGAGTGCAGCCACACCATCTTCACTCTAAACCTTGTTCTAATTATCCTTCCTGAGAGAACAGCAAGAACTTGGGCAAGTTTCCCTTTCCAGGACAATGGTTTTGTACAGCCTTCCCATATAACAGCTATTGTGAGAAACTGAGAGTCTCCTTTCCATTCAGAAGGACCTGGAAGCCAGCAGGAGAGCTGGATTCCAGCTGGATTGCAGATCCTGCCTGCAAGAAAAGGGCAGGGCAGGAATCAGTGCCTCCCTTGCAGGGTCACAACAATGCACTCCTCACGCTCAGGAGGGAATGCAGTCTCCTATAATACCTTTTACAGCACAATCTGTGCACTGCCCACAGTTTTCTACTTTATTTTTACATTTATGCTGACTGTAGTGCTATAGGCTTTCGCATGCTTTCAACTTCCCCAGGAGTACAAGTTCGCACTCACAATATTCTTGTCATCCTCCCAGGTTTTATTTCCTTCGGGAAAGCTCCAAGATGCAAGTAGCCACCTTCTGATTTACCCACTTTCTGAATTGGGAAAAAAGCCCTCCACTTTCTTCTGCAACATTCTGACACTTGAGAGCATGTTCTGTTTTCAGATATAATCAGCAGCCCATTCCCTCCACAGAAATACCCCATGAAAAAACATCATTGCCATGTTTGAAAACCAGTGATGATAAAGAATAAAATTCTAGGATCACAATATTCAAACCCACAATCAAAAAAGTTGTTACCAGTTCAACATTTCTAAATATACAGCAATATTTTAAAAAAAGCTCCCATATAACTTAAAAACCAATTTGCAATAAAAAGCTCCCTATTTACATTTCTTTAACATTATCCCTGAGCATTCACAGCTAAGCTGTAGCTTAACAAGAAATCCAGTATGCAAGAATAGCTTATTACACCCATAATGGGAGAAGCTGCTTCCTCATTTTCCTTCCACAAACCCTCCTATTTCAGTGCCTTGAAACTTGTAAGCATCTTCACTGCTTTTGCATGTTTGATGAAAAATCGGTGACTGTCCTTACTGAAGTACACGTTAGCTAAAAAAATAACAAAAGCTGAAGAGAGAATTTTGCTAAGGGTTTTTTTCTCCTAGGAAAATTCTCTGTGTGACCCACATGCCAGGAACCGGCTACAGAAGTAAATAAAATCTCTCCAATCCATTTTTCCATCTTCATCTATTCTCCAAGTCCCTTGAAACAGTTAAATTTATTAAATTGCTGCTAAGAGAAGATGCAGAGATTCAGGTCCTACTTTTTATTCTTTCTAGGGCAGTTTTTCTGCCATGAGAGCCACGTTGTTCTCTGCCCTGCTGAATTGCACTCCTGACAGCGTGGTTTGCCTCATCCTGCTTTATCTTTCAGCAGCACCACTTGGTTCTCTTTCTGCACAGTGACAGCTTTTGGCAGCTTTCTGTTTCCTCTCCCAGCAAACAAGCTAGTGAGGGCTAAGGATTAAACCAAGATGAAGAATTCCAGTGGATCAGCTTTAACCTACCAGATTGCTCCTCATGTCTTGAAAACCACCGTCCTTTCACCACTTACTCTTTCAAATGAGAAACTGAAAAAGCATCATTGCCAGAGGTAACTCCCCCCCGCCAAAAGGAGACAGGGAATAGAAATTAAGTGTTAAAGCATAATATTTATAATCTAATTAACTAATTCTTGCCTGTAGTAGTATATTCCAGAACTGATTGCAGAAAACTGCCATGAAAAACTAATTAAAACAAACTTCCTCCAAAAGAGAGTGGCTGAAACTAACAGGAAAGAGGTCTGTGCCATTTACTGTGATACCCAAATAAACCAGCCAGAACTAATTTCCGTCATTCAACTTTTCACCAAAAACTACATCCCAGAGAGGGCTCTTATGTTTGCAATAAAACATAAAATCACTTGCTGACCTGGGACCTGACATACTTATTTTTGTGTTTATACTTGGATCTATTTTATATTTGCTTCTAGACTTTCAGTTATCACCACTGCAGACCATTTAGAAAAAATAAAAATCAACCATTTTTTTTCAATTGAAAAAAATACTATCCTGAGAAGAACTTGCTTTTGAAAACACAGAAATTGTAAATTTTCTTTTTCAATGAATAACTGGTTCTTCCGAAAGATGTACCCCGAAATTCAAACCACCTTTAGAAGTGGATTTTGCTGTACTAACACTGGGGCAGACTGCACACACACTGTGATGCTCAGTGTACAAACAGGGAATGTCAATGAGCACACAGTGCTGTTAACCCTTGCACTGCTGAGCCCAGATGGAGCCCACCTGTGCTGCCTCTGGCAGGGCACACGCAGACAGGTACATCCCCCAGGTATGCTGTACTTTCAATGAGACATGGGAAAAACACTGCATAAACTCTGTGTCTCATCAGCTCAGCTGCTGATCCAGAAAAGCTCTAATGGGAGCAAGGGCAAACAGCCAGAAGCAGTCATTAGGATGCAAGCAGAAATAAACACCCAGGGATGGTGAAACGTGGAACATGCCAAAGCAGTCTAGAAGCAGATGCCATCAAAGAGAAGAGACTTCTTTCAAACAAAACACTCTGATCCCACACAGAGCAACAAAAGAAACTCCTGTTGGCTTCAGCATACAGCAACACACAGCACAAATCAAATAGGATATGGATTTTCTGCAAGGGAAGCTGTTATTTGATGAAAGAGCACTTACAACCCAGCTGCATCATTATCATAGCAAGAAGCTCTCTGGGATGAAGCTATCTAAACCTAACAAAGATGAATTCACTATCACCCTGATAGAGATCCCAGATGCACTTTTGAGATGATATGTATCACCTTAGCCTGAGGCACTGCATTTATCCTTGTAAATTCAGGGATGACAGATGGGTCTGTTAGGCACCAGCAGTGCACCCTGAACATGTTATGACAAGTAATCTGCTTACAAGCAAGGAATCATCCCTTCTCTAATGCCAGGATCTTACACTGAACATGCTGCTTGGACAACAAAATCATTGATAACAAAGAAGTCTGCTCTGTTTCTGCAAGTGCAAACTCTGACCATAGCCCAATGCCTGTGCTGTGCCCCAGGTGCTGGGTCTGCACCTCTGCTGCAGGATGGTGCTCACTGGATGTGCTCACACAGCCCATATTCAGGGCTGGGGCAGGGTGTGAGGCACAGGAACCAAGGATGGAGCTGCTGCAGGATGGTGCTCACTGGATGTGCTCACACAGCCCATATTCAGGGCTGGGGCAGGGTGTGTGGCACGGGAACCAAGGATGGAGCTGCTGCCTGGGCAGGATGGTGCTCACTGGATGTGCCCACACAGCCCATATTCAGGGCTGGGGCAGGGTGTGTGGCACAGGAACCAAGGATGGAGCTGCTGCCTGGGCAGGATGGTGCTCACTAGATGTGCCCACACAGCCCATATTCTGGGCTGGGGCAGGGTGTGTGGCACAGGAACCAAGGATGGAGCTGCTGCAGGATGGTGCTCACTGGATGTGCCCACACAGCCCATATTCTGGGCTGGGGCAGGGTGTGAGGCACAGGAACCAAGGATGGAGCTGCTGCCTGGGCAGGATGGTGCTCACTGGATGTGCCCACACAGCCCATATTCAGGGCTGGGGCAGGGTGTGAGGCACAGGAACCAAGGATGGAGCTGCTGCCTGGGCAGGCTGCTGATGTCATGTCTGACTCCAGTGGAGTCACTCCAGGACTTCCCTCAATTAGGGCACAATTACCCCAGCAGCAGCATTTAGAAACAGGCAGGGGAAGGAGGAAAGGAAAGGAAGAGGGACTTTTTTCAAGCCTTTTGGAGTCAACAACAGTGCAGCAGCCTCAGCTAAACCCTGTGCAAGAAATGAGCCATAATCCCTGAAGGATGACCACTCAAAAAACTTCCTTGGCCTTTAAATGCTCTGGCCCGTGAATAAATAATGAAAGGACACGTGTGGATTTGTCTGTCATGCATGAAGAAAATGGAATGATGAAAACAATTTCCCCACAGTTCAGGGAAACACTGCAGCTGCAGTTGTGGATAAAAACAAAGCCCCATCAGCACAGCCTCCAAGTCTGCTTGTGCAGCACAAGTGCAGGTGGCTAAAGATAACAGTGCCTGACCATTTCTGACTCTCCAAGGCAATGTCTTGCCTAGCAGATGGCCCCAGCCTTTGGCCTTTTCATAGTTAATACATTTCTTGAGCTGTTTAACTTCCCTCGCTCTGCAAGACAATTGCACTGTGCAAAATCCTCTTTACCTTGGAGTACTCTGAGGAAGTCCTGCAATGAGGGGGCTGCATGCACTGACATCAGCCAGCAGATGCTAACTATTCACATGTCCATCATGCCCTCCTTGCAAAGCTGGCATGGCAAGACAAGACAAGCAAAAGGCAGGGACAAAAATGATGCAAAGGCTGTGTAGATCACCCAGGAACAGGCTGAGGTCACAGCCACAGAAGGATGCTTTGAGAGGTGGAGCCTGAAAACAGAGGGAGAAAACTCCCAACAAAACATTTAAAAAAATTATGTGGAAAGAAATGTTTAAAGGTAGCACTGTGCAAACCACAAGGGAGTCACAGACTGAGTTTAATTTATGAGAGGGTGAGAAAGACAAAGGTGACCTAAAATGACACAGGTTTATATAGAAACATAAACACCTTTCAAAAGTCTCCATTCCCTTCTCCAGGCCATGATTCCTTCCCAAAGGAGCAAGGTTTTCATGATTTTCTAACATTTGTTGCCAAAATCCTTTCTCTCTTTTCTTAATGAAGATTAATCTAGACCCCAGAGGTCACCACTGTCCCTGCCAGCCACCTGCTGACCCAACGTGGCACAGCCACCTCCATCATCCACCTGCCTTCTATTTCCAGGACCTCAGGGCCACTCAGCTGAGAGCTTCACTGAGCGAAAGGTCCTCTGGTGCCTGCAGTTGTATGATATTGTTCATGGCAAATGATGCCATTCCTTGTTTTACAGTTTTATCACTCTTACCGTGCCCAGTAAAGGTGTTTGAAATGGTTGGCATGGTATGGCCCCAATACAGGCTGTGCAAGGAAAAGGTGACAGTTCAGGAAGGAAAACAAAGCAAACTGATAAACACTGCTGAGACACAGAATACTATCAAAGAAACATACCCCACACACTGTAACTACAGCCTCAGAATATGAGGCAGCTCAGGTGTTTCTGTCTCTCTTATGGCCCAGCAAATACAGAACCCAACGGAGTGCCTACTCTCTAAACCCTCTAAAATGCTGCAACTGCAGAGACATGTGAAAAACCACATTTTTAGGAGACTTTGCAAAGTACTTTTCATACCAGAGCTTCTCCAACAGGTCAGGTGTGTAGCAGGACAGCTTGTGGATGTGCTGTGCTTGTGTACCTGCTGTGATAATGTGGTTTAATGATTACAGATGGGCTGTTCCCATTTCCCCTTTCAAATCTTTTAGATTAATCTGCAGAGTGCTGAAACTCACACCAGCATCCATGCTCAAACAGATGATGGGGCTTGTGGAGGTTTACAATTCTGGCACATCCATTGCAGAGGAAAGCTCTAGGGAAGAGAAGGCAAGCCTAGCCATTACCTCAGATGTTTAATTCTGCAAGACTCAGATTTATAAATACATAAATGCATACTCTGATTTAATTTCTCACATTTCATTCAGTGCTAAATGGAAGTTGCAACCATGACAGCCAGAGCATTTATTTTGCTTATGGGAACACTAGCAAAGCAGTAATTAAACAGAGGCAGCTCAGTAACGTGCTTCCTTCCCCACAAACCTCTCCAAAGCACCCTTGTCAATTGACTTACCGCATCAAGTAAAATCTCCTCATGTTTCCTGATAAACTATTTCAGTAGCAGGTTGTGTTGGTTTTGCAGAGCTCAGTTTTTGGTAGCAGGGGGGTCACGGAGGTGGCTGCTGTGGGAAGCTGCTGGAAGCTCCCACCACATCCAGCAGAGCCAATTGCTGACAGACCTGCTGCTGGCCAAGGCTGGCCCAGTCAGGGATGATGGTAACGCCTCTGTGGTAACAGAGTGAAGAACAAAATCAAAAAGTGGGGCACAACTTTTTTTCTCACCAAAGAAGAGCAGGAGATGAGAACATGTGAAGGAAACAACCTAGAGACACAAAGGTCAGCGCAGAAGGAGGGGCAGGAGTGCTCCCAGTCCTTAGCTCATGCACCCTCCATTAAATCTTCCTCTGCTCTGCCCAGCTGTGGCAGAAGTGACACCGTGGGTGCCTGGCCTTGGGCAGTGCCAAACCACAACACAAGCACCTGCCCTGCACAGCACACAGCATTTCTCCCTCCCCCATCTCCTGCTGCCCTTCCTCCTCACTTCCCTGCAGTCACAGCAACTCTCAGATGTCACCACGAGACCGTCTTCCAAGACTTCCTTTTTTTTATTTTTGACATCCTCCACAGTAGAGTAATGCACAGGTGGCTCTCACCACAAAACTGATGCACAGCAACACGCACAGTGTTTGCATCAAGTGATTTTGCTGCCTGGCTGGAAAAAAGAGCTCAATGAACAACAAGGATCTGCCTCATTCCCTGTGGAGCCGAGGTATTCCTACCTTTGCTTCCCAGGAAGCCATGCCTGGCAGGAACTGAAACCTGCTGTTGGAACTGAGTCCAGACTCGGTGAGGAAATAAGCCTTGAGCATCTCTGGGATTTCAGACCACAGCTTCCACTCTCAGATCTCTTGAGCACTCATTTATTGACCTTCTTTCATTTAATCCTCACAGAGACCAAGGAGCAGTGAGTGCAGAACAGCAGGTAAAGGCCAAGCAGTTCTATCATCATTGAAATGTCACATGAAATATTTCTTTCCTGGATGTAGCTTTGCACCAGAAGCAAGGCAGACACACCATCCCTTTCTGTGTGACCCTGCTACATGTACCAGACTTCTTACTCTGGCCTAGGGCTGCTGGTAACAGACAGGGAGATAAACAAGGATCTTGAGCCCTGTTTCAGTCCTGGAGCACACTGTACCAGGTGTTTGTCCCAGTTACCAGGGCAATAAAAAATCCTGCATTTTCTTTTTTTGTGAATGAGAGCACAGTTTTGGAGAGAAAGCTCTTGATATTGAAACCAGCTTTTCCGATCCATTTTTAGCTGGCATGGCTGTTGTGTAATTCAGGGATCAGCTTCCCCCTTTTGCAGATTTAAAAAAAGCTTTACTGTAAGCTCTGCCTCTCATTCCATGCCAGGGAACTCTCACAGAGCTCATCTGAGCTTTTGCAGTGCTGGGGCAAACAGGCTGATGGCACTTGAGTGAGAGTCTTCTCCTCTCTGCAGCACTCAGAACTGTGGGCTGTGATGTTCCCTCCAGATGCCACAGCAGGGCCCAGCCCGTCTGTCCTTCCGTCCCTCCCTGAACAACTCCCAGTTCCCTGCACCTCTGGGGTTCTTTCCCCAAGTCACCCCTGATTCTCACCTCTAAATGCACTCAGAGGTGGTTCCTCGTGAAACCCAGGGGTGCTGATGCTGCAGACATCAGAGCTCCAGGAGAACAGCCCTGCCAGGGCTGATGTGTGACAAGGACAAGACCAAAGGGTGTCCCTTGCAAAGAGGCTGCAGCTCACAAAGCCAAACAGGAACAGCTGCAGGGACGTTCAGAATTGCTGGAGGCTCTGACTCACAGTCATTGTGAGATGATTCAAAATGGAATGACCTGCTCTCCCAAGTGTTTGTCCTCACCTCATGCTAGGGGTTACAGGCTCCAAGGAAAACCAGGAAATCAAACTTGAGAAGGCTGGTTCAACCCAAAGCTCTGCAACTTTGCTAAAGCCACGCTTGGAGATGAACTGAGCTATGGAACATGCACCAAACTCCACAAATTCCATCTCAAACCAGTAGCAAGCAGCTGGCAATGAGGCACTTCAATCCCTGTACAGCACTGGGTAAATAAATACACACATAATGCCTAAGGCACTAGTGTGTCTATGGAAAGGGGCCAGAAATCCAAAGGTTGCCAGAAGAATAATCATTCTGAGACATTTCATCAACTAGTATAAGAATACTTTTCCTCAGAAAATGATTAATCACCCCTAAATTAGTTATCTTTTAATCAGAATTTTTTTAAACTTCAAAATTAAAGATGTAAAGCTTTACTCAATTAGCTCAATTTTAAATCATTAGAACAGTAAATAAAGAGGAAGAAGTATTTCCTTATTTCCGAGCAGAACTGAGTGACCAGCTGTTGGAGATTAGGCTCTCCCAATGTCCTACAGGAAGGCTATAAATTCTTGTTTCACTTCTGCTAGAACAGGGTGAAAGAGGAGGTGGACACTGCTGGCACACATCAGCTGTCTGTCTGTCCAGCTCACCACCAGCTCTTGGGCTTCACATGTTTGCTCTGTCTGAGCAACAATTGCCAGGTGCTGCTTTCAGTTCTCAGTGCTCAGCTAAGATTTGTATTTTCTCTCACATTTTGACCAGGTTAAACTGCTCTCACTAGCAGTGACTGCACCCATGCTGGACATTTACATCCAAGGACAGGCAAAGGAGCTTTTCCCATACTCACACTGCTCCGAGTGTCCCCTGGCAAGGGGAATGAAGCAGCAGGAAACCAGGAATGGGATGACAGAGTTCTTTTTTTGTAATGCACTGTGCTGCCACACACGTTACTGATTCCTCAAGGAAGGAATGTTGGTGTTCTGGTGGCCAAAAGCACATTGCTGCTTCATGGGGAGTCTCATCATGTCAGGCTACAAAATATGAGGCAGCCTTCCCTGCTATCCACCATAAAAATATCCCATCACACTCTCTAAAGAAATCACATGAATTTAAAGGCATAGGCATTGGAAAACATACAGCAAGTGAGAGGCTTTTGGAAACACCAGTGTTTGTACAAATGTTAATCATTGCCAGAAGGGCTTGTCTTAGTCATTCTGTAGTTCATCATTGCATATAAACAAGAAATTACAATTTCAGGTAATAACCAGTAGCGTCTGGTTCCTAATAAGTTCAGTTTTCCTACAGAACAAACCCAATTTCTGCTTTTAATTACATAATTGCAAATCCAGAGTAACTGATTTGGGAGATAGAACACTGCAATGAGAATAAAAGGCTGCTAAGAGTTTGATTCAGAGATTTCCTGCTTGCTGACCTTAACTGATGGGAATCGGGCAACATTTTCCATGGGCCCTTCCATTCCAAATCTTGAGCTGCATGTCTACTTAGCAGAGATGCTCTCTGAAGTGCGATACAGCAGCTGCAAACACTTTTCACTGGGTAAAGCAGCTTCTCCTGCCTTTGAGAGACTGGAGAGGATTGGAGTTTTGGAAGAGGGCCAAGGCAGTTTAACTTTTAATTACTCCTTTTAATACATTTGGCCAAAAACACAAATAATGCTGGAGTGTAGGATTTTTGTAATAAAAATTTTACCAAGGACACCTATTTTTCTGGAAAATACTCAGAAATTATTGACCTGCATTTTTAAGAAGTACAGGCTTGTTTATGTAATAGACTTCTGTAATAATTTGTATTTGACCATGGACAGCTGGAAAGCAGACACAAGTGCAGATAATTTAAATGGTAAAGGAAATGGGGAATCTGTCTCTAATTAAGGGCTCTGGTATGAAGTGGGCTTACGAACTGCTAATTTAACTAACCAGCCTTAGTTCAGTGCTATCACAAATGAAGGGTGCAGTAAAAGGTACAGGCAGCTCCCAAGTGAGGTGGATCTGGTGCTGCACTTGCCCCAGCTCTGAGGAGGAGCCAAGGCAGCTCCCAACACCACACTCATCATTCCAAACAGAGCCTGCCGTTTGTGGGGCACTCTGCCCCCCATGGCACAAGGGATTTCACTGAATTCTGCTGGGGAAGCACAAACTGAGCTGGGGCAGCTGAGAGACAGAGCAACTGCAGAAGTGTCCTGTTCACGTGGTGAGAATCAGTGCAGCTCCCTTGGCCTCCCTACAGTGATATGGCCATAGTGCAGCAGCTGAGCATGTTACCCATTATCTGCAGCTCCAGCTGTGCCTGCATGGCTAATCCAGACAGATCTGAGGCAAGGCTTACATGGCACAAAGCATGCTGCTTAATATCATATCATATCATTTATCAGGAAGAGACTCCTGGATAATTTCTGCCTCAGCTCAGAGCTAAGTGAATATGGCAGAGCAAATAAACAAGATCAGAGTTATTAGGAGGGCTACTAAGTGATCCAAGCCCACTGAGTGATCCATGTGCACATCAAAAAGTCATTGGAATTATTTAATTGTTGAAATGACCCATGTTGTGCAATTTGAAAGCAGTTTGTTCTGAGCACTGAACACTCCATATTGAAGCTGTTCTCATTCAAACTCCACAGCTGCTGCAAAATGGGAGATAGCTTGTGAACTCCTGCCTTTATAAACACTTTACTTAAATTCAGCCACTTATACCTTTATTCAGCCACTTATTTAATTATACCTTTATTCAGCCACTCTTTCCCCCATCTCCTTAATTTACCCTAAAATTCATGGCAAATTTACAGCAAATATTTTAAAAAGAAATCTTGTAATTTCTTGTGAGCAAGTGTACAAAGGGAGGGAAAAATCTAGGTTGGAACCAGCTTTTCTCACCGAGTGGAAGGACATGCACAGAAAACCAGCGCACCTGGCTCTGTCAGTGAGCCACCCTTCTAAAAGCTGTCCCTCCATCCTGTCCTTCTTCCTGAGGCTGCTGCTGCCAGAGCCCCAGAGCTGCATTTACTGATCACAGCCTGTGCATGCAGCCCCCTGTGTCACTGCATGGCTCACAGCCCCTGGCACACCGCACTGCAGACAAAGGCACCCCACAGGCCCAGGCCCGGTGCCCCCAAAGGCCCAGGCCTGGCAGCCCCCAAAGGCCCAGGCCCGGCAGCTCCCAAAGGCCCAGGCCCGGCAGCTCCCAAAGGCCCAGGCCCGGCAGCCCCCACAGGCCCAGGCCCGGCAGCCCCCACAGGCCCAGGCCCGGCAGCCCCCACAGGCCCAGGCCTGGCAGCCCCCACAGGCCCAGGCCCGGCAGCCCCCACAGGCCCAGGCCCGGCAGCCCCCACAGGCCCAGGCCTGGCAGCTCCCAAAGGCCCAGGCCCGGCAGCCCCCACAGGCCCAGGCCCGGCAGCCCCCACAGGCCCAGGCCTGGCAGCTCCCAAAGGCCCAGGCCCGGCAGCCCCCACAGGCCCAGGCCTGGCAGGCCCCAAAGGCCCAGGCCTGGCAGCTCCCAAAGGCCCAGGCCTGGCAGGCCCCAAAGGCCCAGGCCCGGCAGCCCCCACGGGCCCAGGCCCGGCAGCCCCCACAGGCCCGGCAGCCCACCCCGAACCACTGCCAGCCGTCCCTGCCAAGGGCTGCAGGAGGCTGTCCATGCTCTGTCTGAGCACAGGGGGAGCAGGTGCCTCCAAAGGGCACACATCACCCCCAGCCCCACACGCTATCCTGGCCAGCTGTCCTGCAGCACTCACAGGGTTTGGCTGCCCTCCACACAGATCTGGTGCTGCGTCTTCAGTGAGGAAAGGGGAAAACACAATGCAAGAAAGAGCAGAAGCAGATCTGGGGTGTAAATCTTTCTTCCCTGCCACGAGCCCCATCCCCTGCCCCCAAGCTCTTCCTGCACCTGGTCTGTGCCTGCCAGGGCACCCCACTGGTTCCAGCAGCAGCAATTTCCACTCTCTTGGGCTGGAAGCAGTCACCTGGCTGCTCACACATTTCTGAGGGACCAGCTATCCCCCACTCCTGCACTGAAAGTGAGACTGGACAGAAGGATGCCAAAGGGGGGATTCAGCCCCCATGCACACCCCCAGTCAGACAATGTTACTTTACACTGAAAGCCAGAATAAATGGCTGAATAAAGCATAAACCAGAAAATGGGAGAAGGATTACCTAATATTCCAGCTCAGCTTAGGAACTCACCCTGTTTAGAAGGGCAAAACCAGTCTCACTCTAGTTCTAAGGAGAAGATGTAATTTGAGTTCTAACCAAGGCCATCGAGAACTCCAAGCCCACTCTAAGAACCAATCCCTTCTTTGCCAGTAGCATTACAGCCAATTTCTTAAACAAGTGATTTAAAGCAAAACATCTTCACTGCCATCTGAACATGAGCACACAACATAAATCTTGCTTCCCAGTTTCTGCTCTTGACCACTGGAATGCTGCTGCCACTATGAACACTGACTGTCCTTCAGGGAATGAGAGGCCTTTATGAATACTGCAGATAAATAAAATTTATATGGCAAATTCTGGTTCAGGGCTTCAGCTCTCGTGCCTCTGTTATCTAAACATTGCCAGCAGAGCCTCAGTAGAGCCACCTGAAGACAGCAAAACACAATTTGGAACCTGTCAAACATGAATTCCCTTTGTGTGAAAAAGGAATCAGTCCCTTAAAAGGCAGTTCACTCCACAGGACAAAATCTTCCTTTGCAACAGCTAAGCATACACAGGGAAAAAAAACCCATTGATATCTCACACCCGCTTTATTCCAAGTAAATAATTTTAAATAATTAATCACCATCACTACTAATTTACTTGTTTTTTTCCTTGGTATCCCAGGGCTGTTGCTAATGGTGGTTATTTAAGGCCTCACATCACAGAAACCTATTTTCATGCAAGGTTGCAAAGGGCAGAATGAGAGGAAGGGCAAACAGCACTGTGGAACTTAGCTGACCCAGCAACATCCAGGAACACTGACAAACATAAAAGGAGGATGGTGGAGGTGCTTCTGTGCTGTGGCTCCTCAGTGATTGCAGCAAACTAACAGAAAGACACAGATCCCTGATGGCATCACTGGCTCCTAGGAAGGCAGCGTGCTCAGGGTCCTGCCACCCCATGCCAGGGGAAAACGTCTTGGACAGTAAGTTTGTCACTTGATGTGCACTCCTGCACCCGAGGAAGAAGCATCAGAGATGAGAGCCAGACACTGCAATACCCTGACAGTGTGTGAACAGCAATTAGCAACTCTGTGGACAGAAACAGATTTTCTGGCAGGTCTCATTAATCTCTTTATGCAGATTTAATACTCGTGAAAGAAACTGTGTGAGTGGCCAAGAACATGAAGTCTCCTTCACGTGAGGTAACTAAGCCAACACCTCTGATCAAAGACTGGGCAAAAATCCAGGGATACACTGCTCTGGGCTTCTCTGGCTCACTGCTGGACTGTGACAGCTCCCTCGTGTTTCTGTTATCCTGTCTGAAAAGGAGGGACAGGAGTATTTCATCCACCTTCCTAAATGCATCTCTGCACCAGCCTGCAAACAGCAGCTTGACTTACAACTTAAAAAGAATGCACCTTCTAAAGTGGGAGATCAGATCTTTGAAATCACACCCCACAAACAAACCTTTTGCTGCCTGCTCTCCACTACAGAACCAGCACCAGAAGCCCTTCCCAAAGGCCAACTCAAAGCTTGCCCCTTGCTGTCACACATGCCTTCATCCCCAAGCTCCACAGCTTTTCTGCAGGTTCCTTCCTGCCTGACACAGAAGGGGAGATTCAGCCATCATTCCCTGGGGGGGCTGGCTGGGACAGGACAGGAGTGGACAGCTGGGAAGGAGCTGCATTTCTGAGGTGCCTCTGGTTTGCTCAGCAGTACCCAGCCCCTCTGTGCCAACAGCAACACCTGGATTCAGAGCCGTTCCACCTCCCAGCACCAGCCCCTCTGTGCCAACAGCAACACCTGGATTCAGAGCCGTTCCACCTCCCAGCACCAGCCCCTCTGTGCCAACAGCAACACCTGGATTCAGAGCCGTTCCACCTCCCAGCACCAGCCCCTCTGTGCCAACAGCAACACCTGGATTCAGAGCCGTTCCACCTCCCAGCACCAGCCCCTCTGTGCCAACAGCAACACCTGGATTCAGAGCCGTTCCACCTCCCAGCACCAGCCCCTCTGTGCCAACAGCAACACCTGGATTCAGAGCCGTTCCACCTCCCAGCACCCGCTGGTCCATGCCTGCATCCCACGGGGATGACCTGGGAACAGAACACGGCTGGGACCCCTGGACAGCCATCTGCTCAAGCTGCAGCTGGGCACCCCAGAGCACACTGAGCTCACCTGGCCCTTGCAGGGCTGCTGGGAAGAGCCTGAGCAGAGGATCAGCTGCCCCTCTGCTGGAATGAGCCCTCAGAGCCCAATGAGCTCTGCTGTGCTTCACACCCATGAGGGCACTCAGATCTGTACCTGCAGCCTGTTCACATTCTGATCAGCACAGAAACTCCACCTTGGACTCAGATTGACAAGGCTTTTCCCTGGCTATTCATCCTCCCTAACTTGCACAAATAAAGGAGCACTGATGCCAGGTCTGTCTGCACTGTATTTAACTGGCAGCCTCTGATATCCGAGTGAGTTTGTGTCTTGTGTTACAAAGCCCAGGTCTCACAAAATTGATCACTGCAACTGCTATAAAAGAATGGTGTGTTTGGCTGCAGGGCTTTTTAAAATTTTCTTTTGTAAGTCAGTTGCTTTCTTAAAAAATGAAGCTTAACTCTTACTGTTTGCTTCCCATTGCTACTGCTCAGCAAGCCCACTGCCAGGATACAAATCTGGCTGCTTCTTGGGTTGCCTTCTTGCCCAAACACTGGTCTGGCATAACCATAATGGAAGGTAGGACAGATTGGTCAGAAATATCTGAAAAGCAACTCTCTACCATATCAAGAGCAGGTTTAATTAGCCTAATGGATCTAAGAATCACAGCCTTTTACCTCATAGAGTGTAAGTACATCTCTCAGTTACTGAGCTGACCTTTATAAAAAGATAACTGAGTCACGTTTCATCATTTTATCCGATTACTCCATTTTGTCTTTTATCCTTTTGGAAAGTCTTTCCTGTTGTCATTGGGAGTGAATAGAGAAGTGCTGTGTGTCTACAGACCACATTTCAAGTTTTTTCTAAGAACTGCTGCAGCAATCCAGGGGCTGCCAGGACTGGGTGGCCTTGCTTGAGCAGAGGCTCATCTCCAGGGGTCCCTCACAATTATGCCATTCCATGATTTTGTGAATCCCTCTCAAACTTAGCTTTACACAAAGATTTCAACCCAAACCTGCCAAGGTGGCAGCTGCTTTCATTGTGTATCTGCAGCACTGCCAAGACTTGGGTAAGTCATCTCAGCAATCAAGTCTCCAGAGAGTAAGATGAATTTTACAAGTTATGGGCTTAGATGTGGGGATTTAAAAGTCTGCCTACAGTGTTTAGCCAGTCTCTGCCTGGAATGGGGTTAGAAAAGGTGGCATTAGATGAGTCCCTCTTGGCTGGATAGTAAATACAACCATCTGGTGTAAGCCTGCATTACTGATTTACAGTACTTCATTACTGGATAGCACAGGAGAGCAGGGACTGAAGCTGATGAGAGATCAGAATGAGGACGGAAATCCTGACTGAAGTTTTAATGAGCCACGATCTTTTAAACCACAGGATGAACTTTTGCCATGGAAACAGTGACAGGCTCAGCTCTCTGTTCTACACTGTGCCTCATATCAGTGTTGCTCAGTGCCAAGCTGCTGTATGGAACGGGCAGGGCACTGAAAAACTCAGCTCAGAGTATTCCGAGTACAAATTCAGCACTGCTGCTAATTAGAAATGCTGCTCTGGGCATAAGCCCAGGCAGAAACACTCTCTTGTTTGTAAGGAAGGCCTGTCAATAGTAGCAGAAGTAATAATTACCACACAAGAATCAACACCCTCCCACAACAGAAGAGAATAAATTAATTAAAAGTGTAATAACACATGCTTTTAGAGAATCATGGAATGGTTTGTGTTGGAAGGGACCTTGAGGGTTATCTGTTTCCAGCCCTACTGCAATGGGCAGGGATCCTTCCACTAGACCAGGCTGGCATTTTGCACATTGTTTGCCATCCTTGTAGAAAAGGCAAAAAAAGGTAGGACAGTCACAGTGGAACATTCTAGTCTGAAAAATGAATTTATTTTTCCTTCTAAATACAAGGTATTCATACCCCCTTAGGCAAGCCAGTTATAGGGGCTGGCACAAACAGAGTTAAAAACAATAGTAAGATTTCCTGTAGTAAAGTCTCCTAAAGTAGCAAAAATTTCTTATTTTAAGACACTTGAGAAGTCTCTTGTGTATTGCTTCAAAACTGATGTGATATAGACCCTTAATTTTAGTGTGCAATTTGACTTAAAGAGTCAGAAGCTTTATGGTCTGGTTTTAGCACCCATCCTTCCTCAGTGAGAAGTGCTCAAGTGATCCAAATGCAGAGACAGCTGCCAAAATCAGCAGTGCCAAATCTTACAACTCTATCTCCACACTCATCCAGGGAAGAGTGTTAAAATTACTCTACTGGAGATATTTTCTAGTCCCACTTTACAGCTCCATCTTTTATTAGCAGTTAATAACACACTTCAATATTACAAGCTGTCTACACACTCTGATCTAGCTTTGTACTCTAATTTTTCAAATTTAAACTCATGGAAACCTGAGCTTATTTTATGATTTTTCCTCAGATATTCAGGCTTTAATTAATGCAAGCAAATCCACTGAAAACTTTCAGTCCCACAGGGGTGACAAAACTGACAGGAGGGTAAAGCTCAAATCAACACACCATCCCTTGAAATGTCCTGTGATGGAATTAATGAAAAGTCTTTGTGATTTTTCTTAGTCAGAAAACAGAACCAGAAATTGAAATAAGAGTCTTCCTTGTTTACAAATAATCCCAACAGCCTCCAACATCCCTCCTGAGCCCCAGGGAAACCATGAGAGCAACAGCCTGCAATCACATCTCACTGCCTTGGCTGCTCGGAGACCACCTTCAGAAATTCAACTAACTCGGAAGAGAAAAGCAAAGATTTTGGGTGAAAGACCTCCAAAACTTGTCTTTTTCTCCGTGTTGTGCCATTTTGAAATGTTGGCTCCCATAAATATTCCACCCATTCTGCTTTTACACAGCTACCTAATTGCTCATTCTGCCAGCCTGCATGCAAGTGAAACAGACATCCAGACAATAAAATGAGAGCATTTCCTCCAGAGACCTCTCAGTGAGCAGTAATGAGCCTGTGGGTAGAGCTGCTCAGCACTTGCTTCTCCCACTTGCCTGCCTCTAAGAGTAAAAGCACATTCTAGAATGGTCACAACTAAGCTGTTTACAAGGACTCTGATGGAACATAAATCAATCAGGATCAGCAACTCACAACTTTCTGAGACAGACCTGGAAATCTGGCTCTCATATCTTGCACACATTTGCTTTGAAAATAGGTTTTAATCCCTGACAATACCTCTCCCTCAGTGATGGTGCCATTTATCTTCTTTGTGACCTCCTGGGAAGGGCCTTCAGAGCATGGAGACATTTCTTCCATGTTTAGCCATTTCCACTCTCTTTCAGTGGACTAAACTAAGAGCAATTTATTTATTCTGCCCTTGATTTCCCCCACCCCCTGACAGAATCACAGAATCCTTAAGGTTTGGAAAAACCTCTCACATAATCAAATCCAGCCATCAACCACCACCATTTTCACCATTAAACCATGTCCTCAAGTGCCATATCCACACATTTTTTGACACTTTCAGGGCTGGTGACTCCCCATGGCTATCTGTTCCCATGTTTTAAAACCCTTTCAGTGAAAAAAAACTTTCCTAGCATCTAATCTAAGCCTCTCGCTAAGGCACTACTTTGCCCTTTTTTTGCCATCTCCTAAGAACATGTGGAAAAAAGTCCCAGAAATTCTTCCTTATTGGTTCTGATCTTGCTCTGGCTATTTATTTATCAACTCCTGAAAAAACATTTCTCAAGATCCATCTACCTCCTGGTTTACCTAAAAATCCCTGCAGTCTGTGAAGCACTGCAGTGATTCACACTGCACAGTCTATTCCCCCAAAGGATTCCACGTGAGGGTTTCTCTCTCCATTCATCCTTTCCTTCAGCATCTATTCCAAGTGCTGCTTAAAATTAATTCAGCCTTCTCAGGTGCTGATCTCATTCTCAGCCATCCCCAGCTGTTTAATGAGAAAACAGACCCTAATTAATCCCTCTGACATTATGCTTTACCCTAAAGCTTTTGGCCTGCTATCCATAAGGATTTTACACTCCTGTGCCCATCTCCTGAATTTGCATGTTTTCTTGGAAGTTTATGGGATCACATGGCTGCAGATGCTGCAAACTATGGGAATTATTTAGAAACAGGAACAAAAGAAAAAGTGGGAATGTCACAACCTGGCAGATTGCAGAGAAGTAGCCATCTTCTGTGTTCTCATTATCTGTACTCATTCAGATTGCAGGATTCCTTGTATCTCCATTTAAAAGAAAATATATATATACACATTTGCTTTCCTATCAGTATCTGAAAATACCCAAGAGATGCAATAATGCTAAAAAAATCTAGGTTAACAATAAAGACTGTAAAGAAAGACTGGTTACCTAAACATGGATTAGGCGCTTAAAAATCTTTGGAGAAGTCACTCTGAACAATCCTGGGTTTCCCACACAAGACACTAAAGTATTCCAATGGCTTTGAAGATACCAGTCACATACTTAAATATAAGGCACTTGATTAACCACTCCACACATTGGTAGTAGGATTTAGAAGCTCTCATATCAAGTCCTACTGCAGGAATACAAGGATGAAAAACCCCTCACGTTAATTAAAAGCACGATTTGCTCAGGGACATATATAGCATTCCCATTTCACAGCCCTAATAATGGAAAATCAGACAGCTGACTGTGTTTGGTAGTGCTGGCAGACTCTTGGATACAGCGGTCTGAAGAAGACACCAGGAGCTGGGAGAGGGGGGAGGAATGAAAAGGAACAGTCTTCCTGCCACAGCTTGCCAAGAAAATAAAAATGTGTGAGACAATGTGCTAATGAATATCCCCACAGATGAGCAAGCACTGGTGATTTTGGTAAGGCAAAGATTTTGCAATTAAAATGTCATTCACAATGGAGATAACGACGATTATCATCGAATTCCCAGACAAGAAACTTCGAAATGCATGTGTAAAGCAATGCCTCCCATTCCTCTCCAATCCTACAATTAATACACAGTAGAATTGAAATTTGAGGCTACTTCAATCACAAATCCAAATTGATTCTTTTAATCCTGGTATCGTCTATCTCTATGACAACTACTAATAAAACATTTCTTTTCAAGAAAAAACATCAAACCATGATTTCATGAGATCTCATTTAGAATTTCGCATTTCATCTCCACATCAATTTGCCCTTTAAATTACAGTAAGATGGAGACATGTGTAGGTTCTCCCTAACACGTGGCACTTGCTTTTGCTATGAGGTACCATCCCTAAGTGTATCCCAGAAAACTCTCCTGTTCTCCTCCATCTTTCCTCCCCCAGACTGGCTAACTTTCCCTAACCCGAAACGTCACCCCACTGCAGCAGCACCTGACCCTTCCCTTTGGAGCCAAAGGTGCATTTTGAGACACCTCTAGAGCCACCAGCCCTCTCCTTAGGTGAGGGTTCCTGGATCTCCTTCCTGCTCCTTGCTATTATCTAATGGCTAAGAGAATAAAGGCCCCTGATTTACATGGGGTCAAAGCATGGCTGTAACAGCAACAAACTGTTCCAGTCACAGCAGGACTTATTTGCAACTCCAGGTATTTCTGCTCATCAGCTAAGAAACTCAAAAGCAAACCAGAAATTCTGGAATTTTTCTTTCCTGGCTCTGCCTTTGGCCTGGTGGTAGCACTGGGCCAGTCCCCTCCATCCCCAGAGTTTAGCTTCCTTTTCTGTTCAAACAAGGACAGAAATAGATGTTCCACACAAAGAGAAAATAAGACAAAATTTATAAATGTAAAGGTTTTTAAGGAAACGCTGTATTAGAGGAGGGCAAAAACTGATTACCACCAAATGGGGCTTCAAGCAACCTCCCCATACAGGAGAGTTATCACAGTCCTAAGAAGTACTTCCCAGAAATGTTACCCCCTTGCTGTTGGCACAGATGTTCAGAGACTCTTGCAGATGATTTTGGATTTCTCATCAATGAAATCATCTGAGATATATTTAAATACCAGGAATGAAAAAAGGAACTCCATATGAAGTGTTTAATATCTGGTGACTAATTGACTTTGCAGGGGAAGATCTTCCCATCACTTGACTTGCAGAGAAAGGACAAGATAAGCACAAAGGGTTTTCCATCAGGAACATATTTTATGGGTGGTTTCTACCTTTCTTTTTCTGATCTTTTGCAATTACCAAAATATAATGTAACTACATAGTAATAGAATATGTCATTTTTACACAGACACACACTGAAGAGGAATTCTCATGAAACATTTTTATGAGTTTAAGCAACAGGCATAATACTGTACATTTGTTTGATCAAAGATGAAGGAAGCTTTTATCAAAGTAAATTATTGCTTCAATTCCAGTTTTCTTTATTCCTAATAGTCTAAGTCAGTTGGATCCAGAGATGTCTTCAGGACTGAATCTAGGAAAGATTATTAGCTGCCTCTAAAATGTAGGGGACACTGGAAAGCAAATTTAAGCCCACTCAAAATCCATGGGAACCTAATAAACAGCAGTGATATTTAACTGGCATTTCCAAGCTGAGAGGCAGAATCATTGCATTTGTTAGTTTTTAATCTCATTCCCTCATCATGGTTTAGTGCAAGACACTGGATGCAGCAAAAACTTGTCAAATATCACAGAGATCAAAAAGGTGAATTAATTTACTGAAAGGAAAACATTCCCATTCAGTGGTGGAAGTTCAAACTTCCACACGGGCCGTGGACACACAGCTCATGGATAAAATACTCCCCAAAATCACCAGCTGGTCTAAAACTCCCTGAATGCTGGGGAACATCTATTTGGAGTATTATATCCATGTTACTGATGATATAAGTGTGCATAGGTTAGACAGATAAGCAGACGTGGCACTAGAAAGGAACACTGCTGCAAACAGCATCTGGCTGCAGATTTAATTAGGAGTGCAGACAAATTATTACTGCATGACATTTGCAAGAGCTGTTGAAGATAAGAAATTCATAAAATTGGCTTCTCCTGAACAGCCCAGATCCAGTGACTTCAGAAACAGATAATAATCCACGTCCACAAACTCTTTGTGTTTCCGAGTTACAATTCTTATGCCATTGATCAAAAATCAGCGCTGCCTCTTAAGCATTTTATGTTCACTGACTCGTCCCTCTCCACGGCTGTAGACAAGGGTTCAGAATATGGAAACAACCTCTCTAAGTGACACAACCTTGCTCATTTTCCCCAGAGTCCTAAGAATGGCTGTAGGCACATCACAGGTACTGCTACTCTTTCCTAGGAGGGACTTGGAGCCGCTGGACTTGGAAAGAAAATAAAACCCAGGACAAATACAAAATCATCCTCTGAAGCCAAGCTGAGTAGGATGGTAGGGGAATGAACTGGAAACATCAAAAATGTGGGACTGCAGTCCCACAGCAACACTCAGGGCTAGAGGGTGGCAAAGGTCACCTTGGCCCCAGGAGCACCTTTATGCAACATTTCCATCCCAACTGCAACCCTAACACAGTCTTTGACAGAAAAGTTATGCTGTGAATGCAAAGTGGGAAAAGGCATTTCACACAGGAATGAAAGACTGTCAGTTCCAGTATTAACTGAAGAGAGACATCTGCAAAAAGTTTTAGACAAAAAAAGAAACTGGGACAGTCAACACACATC
The DNA here is from genome assembly GCF_027887145.1 of Ammospiza caudacuta. NCBI lineage: Eukaryota > Metazoa > Chordata > Aves > Passeriformes > Passerellidae > Ammospiza > Ammospiza caudacuta. The sequence goes on from NC_080597.1 coordinate 521,469, forward strand.
CTCTTACACTGGAAAATTTCTACCACAGTGCATCTGTTGTCAGTTCTCCTGTATGACACTAATTGAAGTTAGGGTAGGACATTGCCAAAACCCAAATGAGTAGGACATTCAAACCCAAATGAGAACAGAGCAAAATATTTCACAAGTGAAAACTGTACTACCTTTCAGAAGGATGGTGGAGCCACAACCAGCACCCAGGGAGGCTTCAGGCAGCTCTGTGCTGTCCCTCAGCCCAGGCTTTTGTGCCCTGCTGCTGCTGCTGCAGTGCCCCTCTGTGCCCCTGGGCACTCCACGGCTCGTTCCCTTCAGTGCTGCTCACCTGTGGGCACAGCTGGGGCCAGTTGGGGATGACTGGGCACAGCCCACCCCAATCACCCCAAACTCTGTGCCTACACCACCTGCAGACTCTCAATTCCTGCTGAAAACAGACAAGGAACTTGATCTCTACGTTTTGCAAAAAGCAATGTTTAGAAGTTATTTTTAAAGTCAGGGTACTCCTAAATTAAAATTGTGACTCTTCCATCCTAAGGTGCTAAATTGATAGGGCAATGGTGCTATCTCTGCAATGACTGCTGCCAACAATTATTTTTTAAAGGCACTAATTCTGGTTTTGGAACCACACAGAAAATTGCTTCCACATCCCTGGTATGAAAACTTTGCCCTACTCAACATGCATCACCATAAATTATCTAGTAAGGGTAAATCTTTTAGAAACCATGAATGGTGTTGCAGGACCAAGTCACTAAACCTGCCATAAGACACTTGAGAGATAACTGAGATGTCAAGCCTCATCAATATCAACATACTTCAAGTAAGGACAAGAGGAGAGGGGAAGAATGCCAATGAATAATCCCATTATGTGATGCTAGATAACACTCAGCTTAGAAACAGATACATCAGTCACAAATATGAATGTCTTTGAATTTCATCAAAAGTATAAGTAACCTTAATTCCTAAAAAAGCTTTTTTCCACAGGAGTGATGACAGAGTTGTAGTCTTTTTTTTCCATTTTAACTTTCAAGATACAACCTTTATTTCCTCACTCTAACTAATACACAGGAGATAAAATAATTACTTTGGGCAGCACACAGGAAACATGAGTCAATTATTTTAAAAAAATTAAAATGTTTCTTCCTGACCAGGCAGAGGAAGCAAAGCCTCAAAGGAGGCTTCTGCCAATTCTCAGTGCTATGAATTTGTTCCCTGTGTTATTCTCAGTTACTGGTTGTGTATCTCCCCTAATCAATGCATGCACATACATTCCACAATACTCTCTCATCTTGCATGACAGTAACTGTCCACTCACTTTGAAAGCTGCCATTAATCACTATCTTGTTTCCCTTCACTCTTTTTTTCCCATTTCCCACCCCCTCCACTCCTCCTTGAGCTATCCACCCCTCACAAAGCAGCATCTCACTTCCTCCATCTGCTTCTTCAACCCTCTCCTCGTTCCATCCTCCCCTCTTGCTGGAACACTCCATGGTCTCTCCAGTGTGGCCCCGCAGTCTCCTCCAAGCACCACCAACACTCTTTCCCTTTTCTGTTCAAAAATAGTGACTACAGTCAGCTTCCTACTCCGGACCTTGACAGAGGGGAGCGTGTCACACAAACATGCCTGAGTTAAATAATCCTGTCTTGCCAACTGTAAAACCCTCTGAAAGGCTGTGTTTCACACTGCTCCTCTTCATTTCACCCCAGATGCCATGGCCAAACTGATCTTTACTTGATGAGATGTTCTGGCCATGTCATTCCACTTCTTAAATCCCTTAGCCATCCACACACCACAGCATTTTCAGATCACTGCCCTGGGAAACTCCCTGGTTCTGCCAGGCACCTGGTGCCATCCCCTGCCAGCTCTGCTTTGCTTTCATCTCATCCCACAAACATTCCTGTGCCTTCGCCTGCTCAAGCACTCTCTGCCTGCAATCAGCTCTTGAAGCTCATTGTTATTTATTATTACTCCATCTTCCTCTTGCTTGTCCTCTCTGTTCTACTCTGTCAAAGACTGTCATGTCTTCCACACACTCAACTACAGAACCCTTCAATGCCCGAAAGAGAGGAAAAATATTACATTTAAATACCATCAAACATCCATTTCCAAGCCAGTGCCTCTCTTTCTAAAACACCTGGCTTTCTACCATGCATTTAATTTCCCTGCTTTGCTTCCTTTCACAGTCCTTCACCTGCCAGTACTCACATTATACATTTCTTTGTGCTTAATCATTTCCTGCTCATCCCCTTGGCTGATATTTTCTCTCTTGTGTTTTTCAGTCAACGTGGCAGGTTACTACCAGATCTTGTTCTGCCTGAGAACAACCTACCTCATTCCAGAGGATAAGCAAAGAACATGGCAATTAAAATTCAGGAAGACAAAATCAGAGAGATAGCACTGACATTTTTTCCCCACTCTCATCAGCAAGTGACATTTGGAAAATTTCAACCAATTCTAATAAACAACGCAAATTTGTCCCAGTTTGCTAAGAAAGCAAAGCTGGTATGATCACACCCTGCCAAGCAGTTCCATCCTAACCCCTTTTATGAGTCAGTATCAAACAAATAATGCCAAGGCAGTGACACTCAGGGGTTGTGCGTGCTGAAACACAGAGCAGCCCAAATCAGCATCTCCTGCACTGTGGGATGCATCAGGAGCTGGCCTGGCCAGCAGAGCAGTGTGGGGCACCCACCAACACACTCCTCCCTCAGCTCCCTGCTTACACTGAAAGCATCCGAGGGTCAGCTTTAATTATTTCACCTAACACCAAGCCATTGCCTGCTGCACCTTCTCCAGACCCCCTTCCAGCATCAGATTGTTAGGAACACAACTCTGATGCACCAGTTTCTGTAACACTGGTGAAGCATTTTTCTTTTTTCCTACCCCCAGCCAGAAAAGGAAAAACCTGCTCTGTACCTTTTTTGAATGATACTGGGGTTTGCAGTCACCAGTTGGGTTTTGGATCCAACGTCCTTGCTGTATTCACTGGACAGAGGAGGAAGGTTGCACCTGCACACAAAGACAGACAAGAGTTTAGATGACATTCAGGACTGACAGGCTTCAGAAAATGTAAAAACCATGTATTACTGCACCAGGCTACAACTGCTCCCTACTGTACCACACCTATAAGCGTTTTTGTACCACACTGTGGGGAAATACAGAAATAAAACCTTTTGCAGAGATGAGATCTGTGTAGCTGCTAAGGAAAACCAAAGGCATGCACTTGACATTTCTGACAGGCTGTGGAAGGGGCTGTTACTAGCTACAAAAGAACTTTTTTTAAAAATACAAACTCTACAAGTTCTGGTTTTCACCCTGTTTTGTCTTGTTTACCAGTATCAGGCTTCAGTTTGATATTACCACTCTGTGGTACTGCAGGCATTATCTAAAACTGGCATTTTTAATATTGCACTCTGGGATACCATCACCTTATAGAACTCACTGAGAAAACACAGAAGAAAAAATCAGATGGCTTTTTAGACACGTGTATCTGAGTTCTGCTCACAATCTTGTTCTGGTGGGCAGGGTGAGGATGGAATAAAGCCAAAGCAATTGAGCAAATTTACTTTGGGAAGCAGAGAATCAAGACTCAATAAACCAGAAGTAGAGGGAAACATCCCCACAGTGAGCAGTCCTAAAAACTCCTTTGTAAAGACCTCGGAGAAGGAGGAAGGTGCAGGAGACAAAGATGAAGATACATTCAAACAGTATCCAAGCCTGTGCACTGCCCCAAAAATTAGTCAGGAGAAATCTACTCAATACATAAAAGTTGCACTAAAAACTGGTTTCCAAACACTATTAATTTCAGATTTCTCCTTTAAAACAAAGGCATGAAGAGTATTTGGAATGCCTAAAAGGCAAAAATGAAATCATGATTCTCAAAGACAAGCAGAATTTGGATTTTTTTTTTTTCAGAGAATGGCTTTTAGAATGTTGTTGGGGTTTTCTCTCTGCAGTTTTTGTTAAGTTGAAAAAAACCCAACCAACCAATCCAAAACCAGCCAACTAGCAACAAAACAACCCAACCAAAACCACAGTGGTGTTATATCAGCCTCTATCTGCATATAAATACCAGCTCTCAAACGCTTAAATTCTCATCATCAAGCAATGCCAAGGAAAAGGACAGCAATGTCCTGACTACATGAAACATAATGAATTAAATCACATCCACCAAGAAATACAGAATTTCCAGGAACATTTTCTCATTTTCATGACTGTACTTGTTAAGATGTGCACAATGTATTGAGATTTCAGACAGGAAACAGCTTCTAGGTCACTGTACCACAAATTAAGAGAAGCTAGAGAAATTCAAAAGAAGACAGAAAAAAAATCAAAATAAGAGTTTTCAGAAACTGCAGTCATTGATGGGAAAGGGAAGGGCCAGAAGCTTGGGGAAATTTTAATTCTCAAACAAATTATAAAGTCTTAAGAAAAAGTAAAATAAAAGTCAAACAAATATTTGTGAAGGAAGATTTAGAGCTGATTTGCCCTAGGGCAGAGAGGTGGCATGATGTCTCTGGCAGATACAATTTAATGCTCCCTGCTTTGAATAGACACAAGCTCACAGGGCACACTTCTAAAAAGCCATTTTTGGTTCAAGTTGATTTAAAAGCACTGTGAAGGACTAAGACCTCACCCTAGTTTTTGTCATCTCAGCATCTAGATAATGACAATTCTTGCATAAGCCAGTCACAGATGCATGATTTCAACACATCATTTGTAAGTCTGATTCCCATCTGAGAGAGAGTGCAGGAAACATTGAGCAATGGGCTGAGTATCCACAGGAAGCTGCAGGAAATCTGTTACCTCATCTTCCCAGTTATTTTCTTGGATTGGTCAGCAGAGTGCTGAGTGTTCTGCAGGTGAGAAGCACACTGAAGCACAAAACTCATCCTAAGAAATTTTATTTTTATTTCTCTTACTGTTAGATCTGGTACTGAGAAGTAAGTACACGAAAATAGAGTTAAAGACATGGCTTGGGACTACTAACCAACACCTTTCCCTTAAAATAAGCATTAGGAGGTAGGGAGTGGGGAAAAACTGTTTTTTTCTTAGAAATAAGAATTACAGACTTGAAAATCAGAAGAAGAGCCCATTACACCCACAATACCTAAACATGGGGACCATATGCACCTTTGTCATTGCATAGGCAGCTTGCTGTGCCTCAGGGGCTGAGAACTGCTGCTCTTCTCATCTCTGTGTTGGAGCAACTGTGCTGGTAGGAGATGCTCAGCAACCAGATGAGTCTAAACTCATTAAATACCCTTAGCAATTACAACACATGACTGCAGCCATCTTCTCTCACTGGACAAAGCTTATGGAAATACACATAAGTGAAATAAAATTCACATGAAAGGAATTAACAAACAAGGGCAAAACCTGGCAGGACATTTCACACTGCAGAAACTCTTTGAAGACATTGCACAAATTTCTTTTGAAAAAATGAGAAGTGTTATGGAAATCACTATTGTGCTCTCAGTCTAAGATTATAGAAATGAGATTTAGAAAAGATCAACTAAATTTTCCATTAAAATTATTTCATATCACTAACACCACAGAGCCTGCAGACAGCAAGTGGGATTCTAGCAGGATTCTCCCTATCACTTATTTCTAAATCAAAACAAGCTCTGTACATATAATGGCTGCTTTACCCTCCCTGCAGAGAAAGAGGGTTTTATGATCAAGCTAAAATAGCTGCTGTTTTGTTGGCTTTTTTTTTTTGTAAACTTCTGTTGTTTCTGTAACTGGTTGCTCCTACAGCATTTTAATTTCTGTAAAATACAGAATGCAAGAATCTGCATATACACTGCAGCCTCTGGTATTTAGTCTGTGGAACACCTCAGGAGTTCTGCAGTAATGGCAATCAGAGTGCTACTCTCCCCCTGTGCTTTACATCTTCTCTTCCCTAAGTGCTCCAAGCATATGTTTGCCTTTAATGTGTTCTGTTTCTTTGCATTAACAGGCATTTAATAATGAAGGCATTTTTGGTCTTTGCAAACCAGAAATTACAGGAATGGTTTAGAGCAAATTTGTATAGTTTTATAATAAGCCATCAGGATGTAATGAGGAGACTTGTTCTAGTGGGTGTTCATTATGCATCCATCAGAAAGCCAAAGAAACTCCAGTTCTCATCTCTTTTGGAGCATTCCTCCAGTTTCTCCCCCACAACGTTTCTCTTGTTCATGTTTATCAGGGAGGAACTAATTTCTGTCTTTTTACCTCAAGGATCACAGACCTACAAAGTGCCAAATTTAATCACAAAAGCAGTAGCAGGTTCAGCATCCCTCCTGACAGGTTCTTGTAAATTGAGGAAGGCTGGAGGGAAAGGAAATGTGAAGAATCACAAAAACCTCAAGAGAAGAAGTTTGGCCGTTCCTCAGACAGCCACAGTTCGGTCTTGAAAAGAAAAACAGAGGAAGATTCTGGCTTGCAGCAACTCCAGCCCTGCCCCCTACATCAGCCCCTGCTCATTCTGAGTTCCATGGGTCGCACAGATGGCATTTAGCTTCAGAGCACAGAGCAGGATGAAGCAGCCTGGCCACCAGGGCATAAATGATGAGCAAAGCAGCTCCTCAGCACCTCCCTGAGACCCTGCACAGGCCCTCACAACTTCACTGAGCAGCACAGGGTCCCCCTCACCCATGTCCCTTTGCAGAACCAAGCCCAAACTCCTTTCCTGCCTCTGCTCACACTCTGACACACACTGCTTGTGTGCAGCATCCTGCCAAGGCAGGGCACCAGGGCAAGAGACCATGGGTTGATGCCACCATGGGTTGATGCCAAGGGAACAGCTCTGGAAAGGCTGAGGCAGAGCAGGTGAAGGGGATAACGTGCCATGAAGGGCTCTGCCTTACCTCATGACAAAGTCTGCTTGATCGATTTGCTTGCCGCAGCCGCTCTTCTTCAGGATCCCGCCGTTTCCCACCACGGAGCACTTCTTCAGTGGCAGCTGGAAGGGAGTAGCCTAGCAACACAAAACAACACCAGTTTTACACACGAGAAAAACATCCTTGGAGTAGCCACTCCTGGAGAGCCCAGGGAGCTGTTGGGGCTCAGAGTGACAGAAAGAAAAAGGGAGAATTAGGAGTGAAGGAAAAAAAAAGCACAGAAACGAGCTGGTAAGTACACGTAGAACCAGTCTGATCCCTGCTCCCCAAAGCAGGATGCAACAAACGTGATACAGAAGATGATTTTCTACAAAACCAAAACTGCCTGGTCCTGAGGCAGAACTGGCCAAAGGCAGGCAGCTCACAAGCCTTCCAGGCAAGCTGCAAGGACACAGGAGAAACAAGACAACCAGGAAAACGGGACAAACAACCCATGAGAGTGATCCTCCTGAGCTGATATACAACAGACATTTCTGAGGAGGAGAGGAAGGAAGGAACAGGGAATGCTGAGATGACAGAAGTGTGCTGGGAATCTGGAGTCACCCTGGCTCTCTCCATGGCTGTGTTGCTGGGACAGGTCAATCCAGAGCCCCAGGCAAAGATATTTGGAGCTTGACAGCAGCTCCTCAAACAGCCAGTTGCCCAGATACATTACAAATTAGTATCAGCATAAATTAAAATTAGAATGGGACCATTTCAGATGAGGAGCTCTTGCAGCTGCTGAACAGGGCATGAAAGCGCAAAGTCAAATGGTCATGGGATCCCATGCACCAGACACAGTAAGGTATTAGATCTGCACATCCTCATTCCAGAGGATCTCAGACTATGGATGGGACATGTTCCTGTCAGCCCCAAGCCTCTTGTGAGCATGGGGCAGCACACAGCACTTCACAACAGCCCAGCACGTGAAAAAGAAAGGTGGTGAAGAGACATGTGAATTTAAAGCAGTGAGATTTAGTTACAGAATGTGATTTATCTACAAGACAAGAGTTAATATTCTCCTCAAGCAAAAACAACTGTGCAGGGATTTTTATTTATCACACCTGCCACAGCCTGACTGTGGCGGCCTCACTCACATGTACACAGCAACATCTGCCACGCTCATATATTCACCAGGCACTGCAATACAGGACGCAGTCCAGAAACAGAGCCAGGATTACAGTGCACACTCTGCGGTTTTTACAACATGTGCCTGCTGCCTTATTTCTCTTCTTCCTAGATTTACTTGTTTTGTCTACCTTTCTCTGCAAACTAGACTCTGTTCAGCTTCCATAAAGTCACAACTTGCTTTGTAATGAAAAAACTAACTCTGCCTTAAGATATACTTAAGGAGGAAAGTAAATGTTCATGTCCTGAGAGCCAGTCATGATAGCACAGCAGAGAAATACTGACTGCGCAGCTGCATTCTTGTCCTGCATCTGCCTTCTCAAGAAGATTTTTTAACTTAGCAGTTACTGAAGCATATCTTGAGATTCAAAGAACATCCCATCTGTGAGATGACCCTGATCCAATGAGAACTCACATTCTCTGTAAAGGCATGGGGGTGGGAAGCAGAGGAAATGCAGACTAGATGTGTTCTATAAATAACAGTACCTTTCCTAAGGATACATCAAAGCTCCCCTCAAGACAGCTGGTTACACAAAGGCTGTGCCAAACCACAAAGGCAGCAGACATTAACTCTGGCTTTTAAGGGTAGTGGGCACTGTCACAAATTCTGTGCCTTTAGACCCCCCAAACACACATTTAGCAGTTGTTAAATGCTTCCAAATTCTGTGAGTTGCGGACAGCCTTTAATAGTGCTTGAGATGACCTGCTGTCCCTCAAGGGAAGCTTATTTCCTGTTCTGCTCAGAGATGACAATGCCAGTTCTCATTTGCCTACATACTTTGGTTTCCAGAAGCTTATGAAGTTCTGATACTCTTGTCCTTTTGTTTATCCTGTGCACAGCCTTGCTACCTGGTGTGTACAGAAAATTCCCACACCAAGGTGAGGTAGTTCTGTTTTATTTTAGTTTGTGCAAAGTAAGGAGCTTGGTGGGAACCCACACTTTGTGTAAATAGACAATTTCTACATTTTAACAAACAATGGCATCAATGGGACACATTGGTTCCAGATTACACTCATTTTTCATTAATCAAGCCCTAATTTATTACCTATATCTCTTGCTTATCATTCTAATTTCTTCTCCCCCATTACTGCTTAGTCCTGGTGACTTCACTCCTAGTGGCTCTCGTCCAAGCAGGCTATTCATTTCAGAATAGCACTCCCTTTCCCTTAAAACAAAGGGTTAGCGAAGCCTATAAATTTCCACAAGTTTCACAATGCAACTACTCAATCACTCCTGCCAAGGTATAGCTACTGATTAACAACAACATAATTCCCAAGTTTGGATCACATCTTGGACTAGGCATCCCTTCAGTGAGTCTGAGGCAAAAGAATGAGCTCAGGGCTGACAGGGTGATGTGAGGAAGCCAAAGGAAAGCAGGAAGGGCAGATTATATCATCATGGTGGGTGTCCCTCTGCCTGACCTGTGCAGATCCACCTGCCCTATGCACAGGGAGGAAAACCAGGCTGGACACAGCTCCTGGGGAAAGCCACCACGGACACTTGTGCCTCCCCCAGCACAGCACAGCACAGACACCAGAGCCCACACAGCTCCCTTTAAAGGGACCAGGGCCTCTTTCCACAAGGGCACCCCGTTACACTGGCTGCAGGCGCTGAGCACAGGCACGGCTCCGTGGCCATCACCATTACTCCCTTTAAAGGGACAAGGGCCTCTTTCCACAAGGGCACCCCGTTACACTGGCTGCAGGCGCTGAGCACAGGCACGGCTCCGTGGCCATCACCATTACTCCCTTTAAAGGGACAAGGGCCTCTTTCCACAAGGGCACCCCGTTACACTGGCTGCAGGCGCTGAGCACAGGCACGGCTCCGTGGCCATCACCATTACTCCCTTTAGAGAGACCAAGGGCCTCTTTCCACAAGGGCACCCCGTTCCACTGGCTGCAGGCGCTGAGCACAGGCACGGCTCCGTGGCCATCACCATTACTCCCTTTAGAGAGACCAAGGGCCTCTTTCCACAAGGGCACCCCGTTACACTGGCTGCAGGCGCTGAGCACAGGCACGGCTCCGTGGCCATCACCATTACTCCCTTTAGAGAGACCAAGGGCCTCTTTCCACAAGGGCACCCCGTTACACTGGCTGCAGGCGCTGAGCACAGGCACGGCTCCGTGGCCATCACCAGCCTGCAGGGTAACGCAGAGCCCAGAGGATCAGCTGTCTCTGCTGCCCGGGGACATTCCAGGTGCTGTGGGACGGCTCAGAGCAGAGCCATTCCTCAGGAATGGCTGGGAGAACCCTGCATGTGCCATGGCACCTGACTTTGCTGTGTTACTGCTGAGACTGCAGGGACATCCCAGGAGCTCTTTGTCCAAGCAAACACAAAACTGTCTGCTCGCACAAAACTGACACAAGTCCTAGACTCAAGTGGTGCCCATAAGCAACTATGAAATATATATATGACTTTTTTTCCTCTCTCCACAAAGCCTTCTAATGCTTTCCCTCTTTACCTTCCACATCACAACACTTTGCTAGGCAAATTATCAGTTCATAGGTGACAATATGTAAATTCTCACATTAAAGGGACCCAGCTGTCATTTATGCTAAATGATCACAAAAACCACGGCTGTTTTTCTCCTCAGAATTCTAAGCTAGCCTAACAAATGCTGGCTTTAGGCAGCAGAGTTATAACAAAAGCATTTCCACTAATATTAGCTTCCTGAAACTGTTATTTTCATTGTCAACACATGTTATTTTCTTAATTCATGAAATTTTTATGAATGGCCACAGTCTTGTGGGTGGACTGGAAAAAACCAGCCACAGTTTATTTCATATGATAGAGCAAATGTACCAAAAACCCACCAACTTATCCCCATTATCAAGCAATAATTACCATAGAATTTCAAATACTTTTAAATAGTAACACCTTGCATATTGGAAATAAGCAGGAGGAATTCCCTTGCAAAAAGTCAAGCACTTCATTAAATGAATTGCATGAGGAATTTTTAAAAAGGTATCTCCCAACAACACCACAGCCAGGAAGGCCCCATTGTCTCATTTTCCCCTCCTTAAACAATGAAACTCCACTGGCAATCAGTGAAGGCATTCTAGTTCATATTCATGTAAGCAAAAGAAGAACCTGCACATCCCCCCGCAAATTCAATGACAAGCACACAGAGCAATGGATTAAAGACTCCCAGTTGAACATGGGACTAATTTAACAAAGCATCTCTCAAGCAATGCACTGATTAGTTTCATCATTCATCTAAGCAGAAATAAATCATTGTCATCAGTTAAAAGAACATTACACATAGTAACAAAAAATAATTTTAGATAATGCTACTCTAAATCACTTGGATTTCATTGTTAGGTTGTTAATGCACTAATTTTGTGCCCACTCACTGCCAATCAGAAACCAGGTTCTTACTGGAAAAATAGGAAAATATACAGTATTCAGCCTCTGCTTTAATGCTGAAGACACAAAAACCGTTGAAAATGCTGAGAACATAAATTAGAATAATTTATCTTTAAAATAAGCCTTTTGAATTGGAAAGATGCTGTGATTTTGCTGTCCCTTTTGAGCAGGCAGCATCACGATGAGGAGGGTGAGGCTGTAGTGAATTCCCCAAGGAGCCAGCTGAACCCTGAGAGTCCTGGTACCTTTTCAGCTGCCAGGCGCTGCAGGGTGGCAGCGGCTCCTTCTCCATCGTCCACAGGCCACATTTGGGCTGGTGGCCCTTGGTGCCACCCTCAGAGCTGTGAGACACCAGCAGTGCCAGGGAAGGTGTGTCCCAGCAGGGAGACGGGGGCTCTGCTGCTCCCATGTCCTCCTCTCCAGCCAGGTGCAGGAGTCTGGAGCAACGAGTGGCCCAGGGGCAGCGGGGGAAACGGGCACGGCCCGGGGAGGGAAACGGGCACGGCCGGGGGGGGGGAAACGGGCACGGCCACGGCCCGGGGAGGGAAACGGGCACGGCCGGGGGGGGGGAAACGGGCACGGCCACGGCCCGGGGAGGGAAACGGGCACGGCCACGGCCCGGGGGGGGAAACGGGCACGGCCACGGCCCGGGGGGGAAAACGGGCACGGCCGGGGGGGGGGGAAACGGGCACGGCCACGCCCCGGGGGGGGAAACGGGCACGGCCGGGGGGGGGGAAACGGGCACGGCCACGGCCGGGGGGGAAAACGGGCACGGCCGGGGGGCGGAAACGGGCACGGCCACGGCCGGGGGGCGGAAACGGGCACGGCCACGGCCCGGGGGGGGCGGAAACGGGCACGGCCACGGCCGGGGGGGGAAACGGGCACGGCCACGGCCCGGGGGGGGGGGGGGGGAAACGGGCACGGCCACGGCCGGGGGGCGGAAACGGGCACGGCCACGGCCGGGGGGGCGGAAACGGGCACGGCCTGTTCCACTGCCTCACCCCCCTCACAGGAATAAATCCCAAATTCCACATACCTCGTCTAAACCCACTCTCTCGCACTGGAACGGGTGGGACTCCGATTAAAATGTGATTATTACAAGAAGCAATGATGGCAGTGACCATGAAAGAAGATAAAGAAGAGATCCCACATGGAGCTCCAGCTGCCTTCTCCGGCTGATTTTGGCACTGCCAGCTGGTACGTGCTGAAACCCGAAGCTCGTTGTTTGTACCAAAGAGAAGCTGCCCAGGTGGGACAAGCTCCTCTGCAGGTGTCCATGTCTCAGCCATGACAGCAGCGTCTTGATTCAGCCCTGAGGTGGGATTCACATCCAATATGCAAACTTTGTGCTCCCCACAAATACCTGCTTTAGACAGTACTGTTTTTCACAAGACTAGAAGCTCAGGAACTATTTACACATGGATCACTTGAAGGCTAAAAGCATTGCAGGGCTGCTGCAGGAAAAGCTCTGCCACCCAAAAGGATCCATGAGCTGAGAGCAGCCACAGCGAAAGAGAGAGAGAACACTTTGCAACATTATTCACTTAAAGCACGGAGCAGCAGTGACTAAGCTGGCAGTCACTTTTAGTTCCAGCTGCACTTTAAGTGGGAACTTCAAAATGGTGTGAACTTTAACAGCTTTCTACCCAGCATGATGTCACCGCAAGGGAGCACTTGCTTGGAATTAAAAACGTTTCACATTGCTGATGTGACATTTAATTCAATAGAGTCAGCCTCCGTACAGCCAGGGCAGCACAGTGTGGGATTATGGAAAAAATAAACCAAAAAAAGCACATCTGTAGATGGCAACAGACTACTGACTGTACATCATAGACAGTAGTTTAAATGATGAATGCTCTGGCAATGCCAAGGGTATCCTCCCTGACAAGACAAAAATAATAAACGGGTGAGAAATTCCAAAGATCTGCAAGATTTGTGGATCCAAACTTTACAACCTGCAATCCATTAGGACCCCAAAATTTAATTAAAAATTATAAAAAGAAAATATCATTTGGTGTATTGTGGGCGTGGGGAGGTTTTCTCTTATTCCAGGAGATGTAACAGTTTCCAACATTTCCACAGTTGGGAAGCCTCAAGAACTTATGCTGCCTCCTAAATAGCTGCATTTAAATGTTCTGTGGAGTCACCCAGCCCCATGTAAATGGTGGAAGAAGGAAAATAGCACACAAATTCCTTGAGGAGCAGAGGAATGGTCATCCAAGGAACGACCAGGATCCACGCCCAAGTGCCCCTGCTGGCCTCCCGCACTCGCGGTGCCTCCTCTGAGCGACGCAGGCACTGCCCAGGCCGGCACTGCCTCCCACACCACAGGCACGCGTGGCACCAAGGCGCAGCAGCTACTCCAGCACTTACTCCCCTGCTGCTCAATCTGCTCCAATTGAGCAGAGGATAAAAAGCTGCCTATCAACCAGGGCTGCAGGAATAAAATGCTCTAAGCCTAAGCCAAAAAAAAGTGCACCCAAACATTTTCAAGTTGTGGCTGTGTGTTGCATGGAAACAAGAATGAACACAAATCATCACTTCTGGGCGGAAAACTACTTTGTTAATGCCATGTAAATCTATTAAACAACACAAGTAGTTATCTTACGATAGTTTAATGAGTTCTCCTGCAGGTCTGGGAAAACGCAGTATGAACTTCAAGGCAGTTAATCTCCTGCCTTGCAGTGCACAATATCCTGGCTGAGGGAGTTTCTCTCTGCAGGCACACGCTAACTCTCATGCACAAAAGCCTTTGCTAAAGTAAATAACTGTTACATTCCAGGTAGAGAAACGAAGATAAAACCAAATAATGTGACTGCCAAATGACAAAGTCCTCCAAGTCTTGCCTGTGCATTCTCCCCCAGTGATTTAAAGATGCACAGTTTGAGTAGCAAGCAGAAACCAGAAAAGAACAGGGAAAACTGCAGGCTATCTGCTTACTCATGTCTGGTGTAGGAATAAGTAAAGAATGTTGAACTGTTCTCCTGTGGCAGTGTGGGACAGCACATAGCCAGCAAGGGAGATATCTGCAGATTTTGCAAGACCAACTACTGTTCAGGAAAGAACACTGTTTACTTTTCTCAGTTTTACTAAGGGTTTATCAACAATTTCACATTCCTCAAAATCTTATTAGCAAGACACAGTATATGCAATAAATAAGCCTAGTTTCAGCTTATAAAAAATAAAAAGGGCTGTCAATCCTAATTGCAGAAAGGACAATAACACTTATAGAAACTGATTCCTGAATTCCTGATCCTAGCGATATGAATATGCAGACACAGCAAAGGTAATTAATCACTTTATACAGGCATCAGAATATGGATTTAGATATCATGGGAGGTATCAAAGCAGCAACACACTTCCATTTTGACAGAAGTTCAGACAATGAGCCTCTACAAAGAAAAGATCCTCTCATCAACAAATGAGCCTTGCCTTCCTGTTACCTCTGAACAACTCAGATGAATCACTGACATCTTTTGAGATTCACTGGTTGCAAAGACAAGTAGCAAGGACTGAGCTGTCCAGGAAATTTGAGCAGAGTTTAAACACTGAGGTTGGTTTCTCAGCAGCATGGAAACACTGCTGATGTTAGTACTTGCACACTTCCATTTTTTTCTCCTCTATTAATGAGAAAAAATAAGCCTTTTAAGAAAATTTCACCTATCTTATTGCTAAGGAGGCAAAACATAACTTGTAAGACAAATTTCAGCCCTTGAAAACTGCAAATTTCACCACAGATGTGGAGGTTAATTAACAACGTATCAGCCTGCATCTCACACCTTTATTCTACCCCTCACGCGGAAGCACATGATCTGGCTGATGTAACTAACAGGACAAGAAAAGCTGACACAAAGACGCGAAAAGCAAATTACAGAGAACAACACAGAGACCTTCAAGGACTGCACATCAGGCAGTGGTGCAGGTCTGCATTTACAGCACTCTGTTCAGGCCAGTCTTTCAAGCCAAGGTTAAAAGCCCTTGCTGGGAAGTCAGAAAGGAGGGCAGCAGCATCAAAGGATTCACACATCATGAGCGCCTACCAACGTGCTTAAAAAGCCATGTTTACCAAATAAGGAAGCAATTAGAGCCAAGTGCAGTGCCATTAATGTCATCTCTAAAGGTTATGAAAACAGAAGTTTAGAAGGCCAAGGAGGTAAAGGAGAATAACTACTGAAATTACAGAACCAATGAAGCTTCCATTAGCTATTTATTTTTCTGGTAATGAAAACTGAACTCCTTAAAATGTATTATCACATAGGGGGACGAGAATAATTAATGGATAGCTTATCATGACTGATTTGAATGAACAGCAGTCACGTCTACATCAATAATAAAACACTTAGCAACATAAGATTAAGTGGGGGAAAGTGCTTTTTCATTATATAAGGATATAGCTTGCCTAAAAAATAATCAGAAAATGTCACTTTTTTGCAAGCTTATGTGAAGCCTTGTCCAGAGAAGAGCAACAGAGCTGGGGAAGGGTCTGGAGCACAAGTCCTGTGCGGAGCAGCTGAGGGAGCTGGGGATGCTTACCCTGGAGAAAAGGAGGCTCAGGGGAACCTTCTCACTCTCCACAAGTACTGAAAGCAGGATGCAGCGGGGGGGGTCAGGCTCTGCCCCCAGGTAATGAGCTACAGCACAAGAGGAGGTGGCCTCAAGCTGTGCCAGGGAGGGTTCAGGCTGCCATCAGGATGAATTTCTCCACTGAAGGGTTGGCCAGGAACCAGAATGGGCTGCCCAGGCAGGTGGGGCAATCACCATCCTTGGGAGTGCTCAGGAAACACTGGGATGTGGCACTCAGTACTCTGGTCTAGTTGAGAACATGGGAATCATTCAAAGATTGGAATCAAGGCTCCTGGAGGTCTTGTCCAACCTAAACGACCCTGTGATTCTGTGAAAGTACTCTGGGGCTCACTCCCGTACTGAGAGCGCAGCCAGACAGGGAGGCCAGGCCTGAGGGGCCCAACCCAAACCACGACAGCTCAATTACACATTAGGATCTGAAATCTGACCTCACATAAACAAAGGCCTCTCCTCGCCGACTCGGTGATTCCCTCGCTTTCGGCACCAGAGAATTCACAGAACCCAGCGCACCTCCTGCTGCAGCCGGGCGATGCCGGTGTGTGCGGTTTGTGGGTGCAGAACCCTGGACAGCGCCGGGATCCGCCGGGCCCGGCCCGCCCTCAGCCGCGGAGACGGCGTCCCTCAGCCAAGAGCCCTCAGCCAGGCGGGGCCGCATCCCTGAACAAAGGGCCTGAAACAAACTCTCTGCACCCTGGAGAACACAACAAACAGCTTCAATAAACTGCAGCTCCCCTCTGCCAGGGGTGACTGCATCCCTGAACAAAGGGCCTGAAACAAACCCTCTGCCCCAGGCTGCACCCTGGAGAACGCAACGAACAGTTCCAATAAACTCCAACTCCCTTCTGCCAGCTGAACAAACAGCCATGGAAATGAAGTTCCAGATGGAATTCCTCCACAGAAAGGTGGCTAAGCATTGGAATGGACTGCCAGGGAGGTGGTGGAGTCACCATCCCTGGAGGTGTCATGAAATGACCCAGTGCTATGCTTTAATTGACAAGGCGGTGATTGGTCAAAGGTTGGACTTGATGACCTTGGAAGTCTTTTCCAACCTTAATGATTCTATGGTTCTGTGAAATCACAGTAGCTGCTAGGACACCATATTATTTTGTTATTTTTAAGGTATTGTCAGACCCAGCAAGTATGTTTTGAGCTTCCTATCAAGCTAAAACCAATCTTATTTTTCACTTAAAGCAATTCCCAAACCTGCTGCAAATCCAGGGCAAATTAATGAACACCCAGAGCAGCAGGAAGCTAATAACAGCATGGGAATGGATGGAATACTCCCTGAGTAATAAGCACTACCTGACAGCAAGCTACCTAAGCCCAGAGCCTTTCCCTCCACTTTGCTTTTGGGGCCTCCTTCAGCCCCAGTTTAATGGCTAGGCTGAGGAGGGACAGCTTCTATCTGCAAACATTTGAGCCTTGTGACCTGGAAGAGGATGGGGTAAAGGAGCAAACAGCTTGCAGTGCACCAGCAGGAGTCCCTGAGCCCCAGCAGGGATGAGAGGCTGGTAATTAGGCTCATGCTGAACCCACTCTCAGTACCTGCTACCACAGAACAGTAACACACACACGATGGCTGCGTTTCCAAAGACATCCCTAGGCCAGACTTGTTTCTGTGGCTAAGAAAATTACTCCATTCTGCCTCTTATACTCACTCTGCTGCTTTACTTCTCATCCTGTTACCAAGGTATGTCATACAAGAATTGTCATCATCTTTCACCTTTTGAAAACTGAGTTGTTTGACTTTGATACTCCCCAAAATTAAGCTTCTACATTTCCTTTTAGTTTTCTTTATTCACGTGATGGATCTCATGGAGGACAGCACAGGTTGGTTGCTGGCTTTTGATAAGAGATGTATAAAGTCATAGAATGGCCTGGGCTGGAAGGGACCTTAAAAGGTCATCTTATTTCAACACCTTCCACTCTCCCAGGTTGCTGAGAGCCCCATCCAACCTGGCTTTGAACTCTTCTGGGGATGGGGCAGCCACGGCTTCTCTGGGCACCCTCTGCCAGGGCCTCGCCAGCCTCAGAGTGAGGACTTTGTTCCCAATACCCAATGTAAACCTACTCTCTGTTAGCTGGAAGCCATTCCCTCCTGGCCTGTCACTACATGTAACTGTGCCCTCTGGTTTCATCTTCCCACAGCATCTCTAATTTGTTTTTTAGAGTTCTCCAAGTCAATTAAAGAGATATATTCAAGTGTTGTTGCTCTCCACCCATAGATAGCCTTTAAAGGGCAGGCAAAAATGACTGAAAAATGACTTTTTGAATGCTATACAATATATTCTTTCTCAATTATGTCCATCCAAAAAAAAAAAAAAAAAAACACACAGAGAAAATGTTTCTCCCCTAGGTATAGAATCTCTTATAATATGATCTGTAATTAGAAAGTCAGATTAGGCTCTTTCTTTTTTGCATCACTAGTAAATATTATACACAAGTGGACCACCTAGGCCTTCCACTTTTGTCTTGGTCCTCTGACAATGCCATTCATGACAGCTAGAAATGGCAGATATTCAACCATCCCACTGATAACCAAGTCTGCAACAGTATTGTGTACTTTTCCCCCGAGTAAATAAGATTTTAGTGACTCTAGAATATGCAGAATAAACAGATTCCTTTTAACAGCATCCCCCTTGTAGTGTTACTTGCATTTTCCTACCTTTCAACATAGACCTGTACTCTTTTCACCACAAACAAATGTGACTCTTGGACTGCCAGAGCCTACATATCCTCTTCTTTTCCATTCAGCTTCTCCTTTTTGTCAGCAAAGCAATGGCACATTTGGGTGTTTCATGTCAGTTAAATCCCAAAGAAAACCTTACCAGAACCATTGAGTTTCATTGAGCTTTTGTATGAAAATCTTGGAGGCCTGTGAAGTTTGTTATCTTTCATAAATCAAATCCAGATTCAACGGAAAAGTTTATGTATATTAATAAATTAATGGCCTGCATTTTTCATTCATGAGATAGTTTAGTGGCACAGCCTCCACTTAAGCAGTGAGAATTTTCAAGGTTTCATTAAGCCTGAGGAGGACACTTGTAGACACAACTGACTGGCAGACTCTGCACTCCAAATATTCCAGTGAAGAGGAGGTTGTTTTACAGCACTTTGCTAAAGATAAATTAGCAATGATTCTACATCAGAATTCAAAATGGGCAAGTCTTTCACAGCGAGTTTGGCAAAGTGGTGGGTCACAGGCTACACTGTTTTGTTTAAATCACTTCTCCCACTCCTACTTAAAATTCAGCCATCCCCACTCAATGCAGCAAAGCAATCTCAGCAGAGCCGCAGTGAACTTGCAGAAATTCCTGTGCACCAGGACTCCCCACAGAACAAGCACAATCCCCACGTATTTCAGAGCAGGAGCTCCACTCTGGGTGCAAACGAAACACTTCCTCGGCAATTTCCCTCTCCAGCCTCAGACCCTGCATGCCACTCATCCCAGGGCGTGGACCAGGAACAGCTCCTCACAGTTTGGTACAGAGGTGAGAAAATCCCCTTTCCAAGAGCATTGCACAGGAGCATGCAAGGCTTCGGGCAGCCAGCACCAGCACATCTCCCCTTCTCCCAGCTGCCACACACAACAGCCCATTCCAAGGATGAAGGCACACGGGCAGGCAGACAAAACAAAGGGTTTTTGCCTGGCTGCCTGAGTCAGAACAGGTTGCTCTGAAGGACAGACCTCTAAGGCAAAGCTCACACCATAGTCAGATAAAACCCCCCAACATGAAGCATGTGTTCATATGAAGAAATATCAAGCCCTAACATGGAGAGATTTCAACAGAGAATTCCTTGGTAGACAGAATATTTTCAGTTACTTCCAAATTCCTGAATTGTATATTCCTATGTATCACACACATAGGCCTACAAAGAGAGGCCACAGCAACAAAAGTACAATTAGACACCATACCATCAGGCAATAAGCAATAAACAGAGAAAGCAACAAACTCCAAATATGAATGAAAAAATAGTGCCATGATTTTGTAATAAATTTATGAGAAGAGCAAGTGCTCAGTGCTGACCCAGCAGATGAGGTAATTGCCTACACAGCTGATTGGACAACCCTGAATTCATTTTCTCTAAACACTGTTGTAATTTATATCCATTTTCACAGCCACAGCAGTGCCTTAAAGAACCCAAAGCACAAGGGTAAAGCTCAGTCATTGAATTTACAGCGCAAGCAGCTGCGAGGACAGAAATTAAAATTATTTTCTCCATAAAAATCTGTAATTTCTACAGTGAACTTTAAATTTGAGCCATTCTATGTATGAATTTCAAACAGAGGATAACTTGGGCTGGCATTTCTCAGCACTCTGATTGCAGTCCAGATGTGTGGTATGTGTAATTTGTTTTGATTGTTCACAGCTTTCCAGGATTTGGCCTGGGATCTGATCTCCCAGCAGCCTTTCCATGGCACTCTAAGCACAGAACTCCAAACCCCAGAGAACCTGCAGGCTGCAATGCCGCCTCGACTGCATCTGCTTTGTTTCCTGCTCCTTCCCCCAAATCCAAGTTTCTCTCCTCCATCCAAATGAAACTACTGCAAGTCCCAAGAGAGTGGGAAGAATATTAAAGTACAGCATAAATTGCTCTTAACACACCAGCAAAGAGACAAAAATAATTTTCACTCAGCTCATCATTTTTGCAGAGACAGCTTTTTTATCCCTCAAATAAGTAGCTAGACATCCACCGAAGGCAAAACAAAGATGTGGCAATCAAAAGACGAATTCTGCAGTAAAACCTGTGGTTTTTGAATTTACTCTTTCTGACAGGAATTTGGAGTGCACTCACTGCAAGTTAAGTGGTAGTTAGGCATATGTTAGTGAAAGGAAGAAGACTCTGAAAGCTTCACTTCAGAGAAAATGCTTCTTGAAAGACTATGAATTCTGGTGGCAAGGCTACTCATCAAAGCCAAATGCATATCTTTCACATTTTTACAAGGTGTACTGCATTTAGCTTCTTTGGAAACACAACAGGGCGTTAACATATTTGCCAGGAAAAACTTCCTAAGTGTACAGGGAAAAGGGCTATGAAATGCCTGACTTGGATTGCTGCCAAGTGAGCAATCCTGCACAACTTATGTTTTCCGTATTTACTCAAGTTTTAAGGAGATTTCAAAAAGGAACCCCACCCGACCCACTAACAAGATATTTAACAAAATAATTTTCCAGGGTTCCAAAACCCTGCTCTGCAGAGCATTAAAATAACATCAAATTGACTTGAAAACTCCACAGACAAATGTAATCCCAACATGCTGATTGAGAATGGAACCAGGGTATTTCTGTGATCGGAAAATATCAAAACAGCACAAAGAAACAAATGGAGGGAGTAAAGGAAAACATAATTACAGAATAATTTAGGATGGAAAAGACCTCCAAAGTCATCAAGTGCAACCTTTGAGCTGTCACCAACTTGTCAACAAACCCAGGGCACTGAGTGCCACATCCAGCTGTTTCTTGAACACCTCCAGGGCTGCCACTCCACCATGCTCTTCACCATCTGAGGTCCTCTCACCACTACATTTTACTGGGTAAGACTAGAAGCAGCTGTGGCTTAGATCAGGCAAATTCAGCACGTACCAGAACCTCATAGAGGCATTTTAAATCCCAAAGAACTGTGCACTCTTTCCTTCAGCTACGGCAAACCAAACAAATGACGCCCATCCTATAACCCAGTTCCACTGGAGTTCTGCTCTAGGTTACAGAGTCACAGCCTGGCTGAGTAAGGATCCCTGCATAATGAAACAGCCTAATCCCTAGGTTACAGAGTCACCTGGTACCACCTCCCTGCACAAGAGACAAGGTGTCTCCTATGAGAACTTGTGTAATCAAGACCTCAGTGAGGTCTCTTGGCAAATCAGGCTTGATTTTGATCTGTTATATTGTCATCTCCATGGAGAAGTAAGGGTAGCAGAGTCATGCAGAACCTTAGCCCCTGACAAATGTATGACAAAAACCCAATTAAGCTGGTGACACTACTTAGGGGCAGGGCAACTTATATTCCAGCCTGCTTTTCTGCAGCTGGGGATGCTCTGAAGGAACACAGATATAGCTCATCAGTGGGAAGATAAAACCAAGTGGGGTATGAAAGAAGCAGCTCTGCTGAATAACAAGGGCAGCATTTTTGCTAGCTCACATATCTGTAAATATCTGTGCCTGACATGACAGAGCTGCTCCAGCAGATCCCCTCAGAGCCACCAGAGCAGAGTGGGCACAGCCACCACACTGGGGTCCCTGCCAGGCCCAGTGGCCTTTCAGGTCACCTTACCCTGGGCAAATATCACCCTCAACCACAGCTGGCAGAGAGAACCAGGTGCACTGTTCCATAAAGCCAGCAGTGCTCACAGGAAGGGGAAAGGAAAGAGAAAATATAGCAGGGACATAGTTATTAACATGCCTTTTACAAACAAAATGAGTGTGAAAATCAAGTTTACATGGTTAGCAAGAGTAATATTGCATGGAGGTAACTGGCATATCAAACTCCAGAGCACAGGAAAAATGGAAAGAAGGTCCAAAAGCTAATGTTTAAAAGAATAAAACCAAGTACTATATCTTGCATAGCTAATTACTGTGAATGAGGAGTTCCTTGCAGGATCAAAATGCTAATAATGAAACAAGCAAGAAGGATCTAATTTACATTAGAGTAGACCCATGCTGAACACTTTCTAACTTTGCCTATGCATTTTTTACCTCTGATGAACAAAGACCCTTTGAAAGCACAAAAAGCAAGTTTCTGGTCTACTTGGAAACGTTATTTATTTTGTAGGCTTCACATAACAGCAGGTTTCAGAAAAGTACTCAGCCTTACAAGTGCTCAGTGGGAGCACATATCAAACCTGAGAGGGAAACCAACATTGCTAATTATCACTAGACAGGGTTTTTCTACAACTTCCTTGTCTCTCAGAGGGTCTGCTCTCAAACAAGCAGATATTTGACACTAAATTCACAAAACACAGGGACTACCTTGGCTCCATGACAACAATCTGGTGGAAATGCACACCTGAACATGGCAGTATCTGATCATATCTCTAGAGAATGCTGCAGAAAATAATATAGAATCAGAACTCACCTTAAAGACTGAGTTCCAACCCCACTGCCATGGGCAGGGACACTGTCCACTAGACCAGGAGCCCCATCCTTAAACAGTTCCAGGGATGGGATATGCAGAACTCGCCTGTTTCAGTACCTCAGCTCCCTCACGGTAAAGAATTTTCCCTCATATCCCATCCAAACCCACTCTCTGTCAGTGTGAAGCCATTCCCCAGGCCCTGTAAATGTCTCTCTGCCCCCCTGTTGTAGGCTCCCTTCAGGCACTGCAAGGCCACCATGAGGTCACCCCAAAGGCTGAACAATCCCATTTTCCCTGCTTTGCTCCCAGCAGAGCTGCTCCATCCCTGTGATCAACTCTGGACTCACTCCAACAGGTCCCCGGCCATGAAGGAATCCTCCTTCAGTCAGACTAGACCAAGAGCTCATTCACCACATAAAACAATGGCTAATCAAGGCTGAGAAACTGGGGAAAAGGAAAAAGAAGGTAATTATTTGTTGTGCAAGAAGCCACATAATACCAAAATTATGAGTTCTTAGCAGAGCTGCACTCAGCAAAAGGTTACAGGGCTAAATCCTGGCTGCGCTGAAGTCAGCTGAACACTTCTGTTGACTCAGAAGTAACCAGGCTTCACTTCCCGTTTTACCACAAACTTTATTACTCACTTGGCCACCACATCTCCTTCTGGATTCATACACTGGCCAGAGTATCACAGGGGCTTTCCAGGTCTCTTCCTTTCTTTTGTTCTTTGTGTGAAGGAAAATAAATAGTGGTCCAGCATCTCTATTTGTTTACTGTGAGGGAAAAGGGGATTTTGCAACATTTCTTCCCCACAAACTCTACCTGAAGAAACCCTTATTTTCATTTTCTCCAGAGGTCCTCAGGCATAGATTTACCTGTGCAATAACACCATGCATTGAATGTGAATGACCATGACGTGCCTGAGGAAATTGCTACAAAAGCATCATACTCAGACAAGAATTATTTCTCTTTGGCTTTCTCATTGTGACTGGCAGAATGCTGGATCAGAGAACAGATCTCTGCAGCCTTTGCTTTTATTGTCTTCCTTCACCTCAACTGTCTCCTATTGAGCCCAGTCCCAACACTTAAATTTGCAGCATTGCTCCACAGTACCAAGCCACACTGTGATCAGCAACACTAAACACAACCTTGTTCAAGCAGAAAGGTGACATTAAGCTCTGCTTTGGAGTATTTGGTCCTGATGTGCTGTACCAATCCAAAGGATAAATCTGAGACTGTTTTTATGAGGGCACCACGCAGTTAATTGGCACATATTTTCCTTACAGACCACCAGAAAAACAAAAACATTCAGAAGTTTAAAAAAACCCCAACTATTTGAGTAAAAGACTTGTGGTTGTTCAGCCTAGAGAAGAAGACTGTGGGGAGACTTGATAGCAGTCATATGTGGAAAAGAGAAGAAAAAAAACATCTCTTAACTTATAGCCAAGGGGAATTTCAAGTTAGATGTCAGGAAATGTATTCTGTGCATAAGGCCAGCAACTCACTAGACTGGACAGCCTAGTGGGCTGTGGAATTTCCATGAAGAAGCTGTAAAAATCATTAGATAACTATTTCTGAAAAACAGGACAGATGGGAGACTTAGATTAGAGGTTAAAATAAATGGATCCTGGCAGAGGCTGCCCAGAGCAGCTGTGGCTGCCCTGGATCCCTGTCAGTGCTCAGGGCCAGGCTGGATGGGCTCTGAGCAGCCAGCTCTGGTGGCAGGTGTCCCTGCCCGTGGGGCACGAGGTGATTGTTAAGGTCCCTTCCAGCCCAAACCATGGCAGTGTGCTGGCAGAGCTCTCTGGGCATCCCCTGCAGCCACTGGCCTGGCACAGGTGGCACTGAGGTCCCCCATGAACTGCTGCTGCCTGCTGTCTGGGGGCATCCCTGCCTCGTTCCTGGCGCTTGGCACTGGCCAGACAGGCACCCACAGCAGCCACTCCCTCGCCCTCCCCTGCCACAGCTGGGCAAGGAGAGAAAACACCAATGAAGGGTTCACGAGCTGAGCTGAAGCCACGGCCTCGGGCTTCAAACCATCTGCAAAGCCAGCTATGCTTTTATGAAACCTGCTCTTCTCCTCAGCACACCCAGACTGGCACTGCCACCTGCCCCCAGCCCCAAATGCCCACAGCTGGCAGAAATCTCTAGGACAGGCTTTGAAAAAGAAATTACAGAAGAAGAAGGGAAAAAAAGGACACCATTTCTGCACTGAAAAGAACTATTTCTTTGTGCTGTTGGGATTCACAGCTACATTACACAAGTCCAGATTCACTGGGCCATTAAATGTCAAATACTGGCTCAGTCCACAGCAGTGCTTTCAGTTTCCTTGCCTTTGCCTGGCGCTGCAGACTAACCCTTGGCCACCACACTCCACAGCCACCTCAGGCTGGTAGGGACTGGCCAGTAGACAATCTGCAGCACAGACTTAATTGCCAAATTTCCTCTTAAATTACTCCGAAAGAGTATTAAGCTTTGTAGCTCAAGAAGGAGAAAGCAGGCTGGATTCTGGTCTGAGCAAGCTGCACATGCAGGATTTATGCAGTGCATCCTGATGGAATAGAGGCACTACTGCCTTATTCTCCCTGTGCCCAAAATACCACTTGGAAGGCAGTGCCTGCTGCATGGGAATCCTTCAGGGGATAAAAGCAGCTCCGGGAGAGAAGCCCTTCCCCTCCCCATCATGTGATAAGGACTCCAAATCAATAATGCCTGGCTACAGTGAGTCACTTTCTGACCTGTGATGCAGCAGAGCTCCCATTACACGGACAGCTGGGCTGACACTCTCCCCTAAGCAAGAAGACATAAAGGATTTCCTGAAAGTCACTACACAACCTTCCTACAAGGTGTGTAACTTTGCTACCCCTTCTTAATAGCTTTAGCATGGCATAACCTTTTCTGACTTTGTCCAGGCCTGCAGACACCACTAAGCCACACCTCCATCTGTGTTTAGAAATATGTGGGAGAAGGGGAGGCTGCACCTCTGCTACACAATAAATATCTTCTGAACATAACCTGGTATCCTGCTATATTCCAGTAAAAATTACCTGAGCTATAACAAGATATCAAATAACAGCACAAAGAAAAAAATATATATAGAGGTATGTAGCATTCCATAAATTCATACTCATTATTCTGCCAAGTGTTAAGAGCTGGATACAAAATAGACCCAAACCTAAGCCTCAGATAAGCCAGCACAGGTATTAAGCCTATTTAAAGAAGTATCTTACCAAAAAAGGCAACTACTGCAGGGAGAAAATTAATGTAATGTGCTGATCACTGAATAATTAAAATATTTAGTCACATAAACAGTAAAACATATTTAAACTGAACAAGATGAATTTAAATAACAAAACTCATAAATAAAATAAAGGCCAAGCGGTGAGCAGCATATAAAGGATAAAGCTCTCTCAAGAAGCAAAGGTTGCACTGCACCTGTAGGTGGAAGTCTGAGTATATAAACAAGTTCACTGCCAGAAAAACCTGTGCATGGAGGAACAATCTCCTTTTAGTATCTTACCAGGTATATACAACTGCAATAAAACAAACAAAGCAAATGGAACTGTGCTGCCCTTGGGCAGACTCAAACCCACCCTTATTTCTATACCCCCAGCCGGGTTCATGTGCCCTGAAGTCACTTAGAGCCATCACAAGTCTGGTGTCCCTGCAGCTTCTCATCTGTGCCCACTTGCTTTAATTATGCTTTTGCTCACAACAGCTCCTGCTTCTAAAGCAGCAAGTTTATGTCCTTGTAAAGCAGATGAGCATTGACAAAAAAGCCCATAAAATGCCCAGGGCCTCTCTGTCCCTCGTTGCTTGCACTCCCACTTCCTCCTGGAGCTCAGCCTTTTTGCTCTGTGCTTGGCAACCCCACAGCAGAACATCTGTAGCTGTGCCCAGTAGGTAGTGCAGAAATGATCCTGCAGGGAGAGCATTTCAGCTGTGCAGGCAGTGGGCAGGGACACGAGCTCCTGTGTGACCCAGGACAGGGAGTGATGGATGCTCAGGCACTGTGGATTGAGGCACAGAGGCCAAGGCAGGGCAGCCCATCCCTCTGCCTGCAGGCCAAACTGACACTGCAGCCAGATCCAGCCCTTCCCTGTCTCTGTCACACGTGGGAAGGGCAGCATCTATTCGTGTGTTTGCACTGCACACGTGGGAAGGGCAGCATCTATTCGTGTGTCTGCACTGCACACGTGGGAAGGGCAGCATCTATTCGTGTGTCTGCACTGCACACGTGGGAAGGGCAGCATCTATTCGTGTGTCTGCACTGCACACGTGGGAAGGGCAGCATCTATTCGTGTGTCTGCACTGCACACGTGGGAAGGGCAGCATCCAGTCGTGTGTTTGCACTGCACACGTGGGAAGGGCAGCATCTATTCGTGTGTCTGCACTGCACACGTGGGAAGGGCAGCATCCAGTCGTGTGTTTGCACTGGCCTGGCCTTGCATTGCTGCAGACAAGCCCACAAGCAAGGCAGGCTGACCAAAGCCACCTCAACAGGGGACAGGCAGCAGCTCCTGGCTCCCACTCAGCTCACCCCCACAAGGGCACACTGCCCTTCCTTCATTCAATTACTGCACACTAGACACGCTCCAGCTTTCCAGCACAAATTGCATTTTCACCATCAGGAATGGCTGCCCCTTGTCTCCACGGGGCAGTGTCACAAACACTGAGCATCCAGAGCAGAGGATGCTCCATTACAGCATTTCTGACACACCACACAAACTGGCCCAGTTACTGCTGTTCATTAGTCAGGATGCAATCATAGTGAAGGCAAGGGTTTCTCTTGACTAAGTATTAAGCCACATTTTTGTTTGGATCACCCCAATACCAATGGCTAAAGATTATCCCGGACTGAAAGTGACGCCTTGCATTTTAGCTTTCATATTATCAGATTCATATGAAGATGTTTAGCACATCTTCGTTTTGAATCAATATATGTAGCCCAAATCAAGAACAGAGCTTGCATATTAATGTAGGCACAGGGAGCAGGAAAAAAAATGAAGGAAGAAAAAAAAGGGACCAAAAGGGAAAGCAGCAAGAAATTTCCCCAAATCCTAACTAAATGTAACTCTAAGGCACACAAGGTGGTACCTACTTAGGCAGCAGAATTAATGAAAATAGAAATTAAAGCTGCTTAAAAGAACATCTGTAGACCTAAAATTTATGTCCACATTCAAAGCATCAAGAAAAGGTATCACAAATGACAGCCAACATTTCACTGTATTTCTCCAAGAGTTCCTAAGTACAGAGCATCACTGAGAGCAGAGCACACTGCTAGCAAAGAATTAACAGAGCACATCCAAAATCACCAGCGGGGCAGCAATTGCTGGGCTTTCCTGGTATTCCCAGCACTCAAAAAGGGATAAAGAGCCTGCAGACTCTACAGCCAACTCCCTTTCCACACCTTTTTTACCCCTGAAATAATTACAAACTATTCTACTTGCTGCAGGCTGTAACTGTAGGAGCAGGGAATTTGCCTGGAAACAGCACCAGCAGGACAACACAAAATCCCTGGCTAAACAAAAGATGTTGTGAGCATAAGCTCCCAAAATTTAACAGGAACCCTGAATGAAAAACACAAATCACACAGCACAATCATCAAGTAAGTCACTGTTACCCAACACGATTCAGAAAATGTCTCCAATTTACATTTACAATTAGAGCAACTTTTTCTCTGCTTTTATATTAGAGGTGGGATTTTAAACTGTAAATAAATATTTGTATTATATGTGTGATTTGGAAAATGTCACCTTTCTCCTGATCACAGAGTACCCAGAAACAGATGCCACACTTCCAAATTTTTTTTGTGGTTGGCAGTTTTCTTTTTTGGTTGTCTCTAGCAGTATTTGTGATGACTATTCATGAGGATCTCAGTGCAAGTAGCCACTCCTGTAACTGACAGGTTCTGCAGGCAAAACTTTACAAGGGATCTGAGCAGCTGAGGAACCATAATTCAGTAATTTAAAATAATTTACTGGTACCAAAAGTGTCTAACTGTTTAAGTGAAATACAATGAAGCCAGAGCATTTTTTTCAATGAATAATTTTATTTTGCTCCCAAAACCTCATTCTCAACACCCAGGGCTAAAACCCCACAGAGGGCAGGCTGAGGGGAGCCGCTTCCAGCATCTGCTGCCACATCCTATTTGGTCCTCATAAACTGAAATGCAGCACTGAATGACTAATTCCACATAAAAGCTTTTCTCTTTTGCACATTTCTCCCTTGGTGGTTCAAAAACTTGAAAAAAGAAAAGGAGTAATATAATCACTCAAAGTCTGAGGAAAAAGGAGGCAGCAACAGAGCTGATAAAAAGAAACCCCAACCACTGAAGTATTACATTAAAAAAAAGTTAAAATGAAAATGTCCTAACACCATCAAAACCTTTCAACCTTTTCACTTCAAAGAAAAATTGAAAAACTAATGAAGTGATTCTAAATTTATATTTTCATGAAATAGCATTTCTAGTGGAAAAGCACTCTGTCAGGAAATGTTGACCCAGCTGTAAGAACTTCATCTACAGACTGCTCAGAAGAAAAATTATGCTGTTTTGTATTGCTCACATTCCGAAATAAGTGACATTTTACATGTTAACTTTGGACATATTTATTTTTCTATAAGATGAAATACAGCAAGTTCCCTACTGAATTTTGAGTTACATTATCCTGTAAGTTAGTCACTGGTTCAGGGCTGAGAAATCTGTAATCACCAAATTGCTCAAGCCCAGCAATGTGGATGGAGCCATTTTTATTTATTCCAGAGGAAATATTTTTTTATTATATCAACACAGCTGTGGCCCTTTACATTCCTGTTACATCCCCACGGCATTTCAGAGTATTAAGCGTATTTTTGAATTGTTTTAAGCTCCTGGATACTTTTGAAAGGAATATTCATCTTCAGGAAAACTGCTTGCAAGCAAGGTCATAATAGACAACACTCTTCAAAGAAGGAGCCTGAAAAATTTAGGCAAGTACTGCTCGTGAAACAAAGAGAGAAGCAGAAAAATCCATTTAAAAATTTACTTCAAATAAATCTCCCTTGGCTTTTAAGGGCACCAGGATTTAGTCTGATAATGGCCTGCAAAATTTGTCTGGGCAGAGGGCATGAGAATAACACATCAAATGAGAGGCAGCGGTACTGGCAAGGAAAGGAGGAGCAGCAGTGAGCAGCACTTGTGAGAAACAAGCTGCCCACCACTACAGGGACAGCATTCCTGGGTGGGAGCACGCTGCAGATTCCCCTTTTGCACCCCAGGCCCAGAGCAGCCCCCACGCAGCCCCTCAGGACAGCAGGTCCCAGCTGCTCAGCCCGCGCTGTCCCCCAGGAACCTCTCTCTGCTCCTTATCTCTGCTGATAAGCTTTAGGTCAGGTATTAGGGTCTGGGGAGCGGTGGAGCTGCAAAGACCATGACTTCTCTCTAAGCTCTGTGAAGGAGCCCATCCAGCAGCTGCTCTGTGCTGTGAAGGGAGGCAGGACACCGCTGTGGCCAAGCACAGTGCCTGGTATTAATAAAAAATCCCAAATCAGAAATCCCCAATCCGTCACAAACCAGTGACCTCCCTCTGCAGAGCAGCCCAGGTGGGGCTTCCCTGAGACCTTGGGCAGGACACACACTCTGAGCAATCAAGTCATACAGAGAGAAGGTCAGCTTTCTTTAAGTGTGTAACCACATAAAGCATTTGTGTTCAACATACAAAATTCAATACAACAAACTCACTATTTAGTATCAGTTCTTGTGTTAATTAGAAATACAAGAAGCAGCCTGATCAGTATTACAAATTGCTTTGCTTAACCCAAAGCACCTTTGATAGACACTAATAACCAACCCCTTCCAACACTCAAAATCACAGCAAGAATCAGCCAAGTCCAGCTGCTGGCTCTTGCTGGGCTTACACTGTTGGCCACCAACGAACTTAATTAACCTGGCAGTAACTGGGGACAATTCACACACAGCTCTGTCCCCTCCTGGCTGCACAGGTGGGAGCTGGAGCCACTGCAGGCGAGGGTGAGGGCTCTCAGTGACTGCAACCCCTGGCTGAAATGCAGAAATCACCCTCCTGAAACAGCCAGAACCAAACTCTTCAGAAATCGAGACAGGCGACCCAAGTTCATCCCTTGTGTACATTCCAAAAAGCAGCCAGAGAAGAATTAACCACTCATACAACCAAAATTTTGAGAAAGTGGAAGTAACAAATCAGATGCTGTTTGGTATTGAGAAATGAAGATACAATTTCTTAGCATATTTATACTTATTTGAATCATGTTACCACTTAGTATTTCAATACTTAAAATGAAAACAAAACATGGTTACTAACCTGTGGGAAGAGAGAGTAAGTTGCATTGTCAATTGTGACAGAATATAAAAACTCCCCGTCAAACCAGAGGTTCTTTCCCATGGGGGAATTCATCTTTGTCATAGCAAAGAGCTGCCCAGGGTCACAGCATTCTTCCAGCAGCTTCCTGGAGAAGGGAACAAAAGAGTACAGGCCATTAATTGGAGCCCTGTCACACCTTTGTTAACCACCACCCCTCACACCCCCGTTCCTGCTGCCCTCAGGTGCTCCCAAGCCACACTTCCCAGCCAGCACATGAACCATGGCACTCCTTTTTGCTTACAGAAAAGCCAGAAAACCTGCTTTTATTGCACAAAATATGAGAAACAGGGAAAAAAAAAAAATCTAAATTTTCATTCAGACTGACACAGAAACAAAACCAAGATTCAGCAAAAGAAACTCCATCCTATACAGCCTGTTTTCATGAGTAAAAACTGGTCTCCAACACATACAGAAACCAGAAAAGCTCCTTTGGAAACCCCATCCAAGGTGCCTAAACATTCAGTACCAAAGGTTATTTATGAGGAGCAGCTCTCCTGAAGGCCCAGAGCTGCACAGCCAGGTGAGGCAGCGCTGGCCCCTCTCTGCCTGTCCTTGTGCTGCCTTCCCATATATTCAAAAGGTAATCCCAAAGAGACTGGAACCATTTCCAGTGGCTGCACAGGAGCTGGAAGCAGAAAAACCTCAATTATTAGTGACTACTAAAATGCTTGATATAGCTCTTCTCTGCAAAAGAGATTTTATTCAAAACCATAAAGTCATCCACAAAAATTTAAATTTAAAAAAATGCTTAAAGTTTTCACGATATTTTCCACCTCTAAAAATTGGTATTTGAAAAAACAGGTTATTTTTCCCCTATCAAAAACTGATTTTGCCATAAGTTCATAATTCTCTGCAAATGTGTGAGTATTATTTTTCAGGCACACTTCAACTGAAGTAACAATAAGTCCCCAGCAACAACATCTCTCAAAGTGAGAGAGTCCCCAAGGCTGGAGACCCTCAGGACAAGAGGAGAAGCTGCTGCACGTTCCCAAAGGCTGGGACAGGTGAGCACCTGGCAGGTGTGGGGCTCTGGAGTGGTTCTGTCCCTGTGTGAGCAGGACCCAGCTCTGGGCCAGCAATTCCCACCCCAAACACCATTGGCTTCATGCACACCCACCAAGGAAAGGCTTCCCATCACCCTCCTGCTGATTCCCAACAAAGCCTTCAGCACAGAACTGTGAAAAAAAAAATTACAGCCAATCTGAAACCTCTCACTTTGCAAGACAGGATAAAACAGGCATGCAATACTGTTCTAAACACAAGATTTGACAGTGGACATTTTTCTGGCTGTCCAAAAACCAGTTTGCAGATTTTGGAAAATGATTTCTCTCTCTCAAGTGGAAAGAAAATAATTCTGCAGATTTTTCTATCCCCACAGCAACTCTTTGAAAAACCTAAGTTAATCCAAGATCAGCTGGAGCCATTTGTTACAAAGCTGTATAACACGATTAAAATTTTCCAGTGAAATTCTGCAACTCACACCTCCTCTGGAAGTCTGGACTGAGCAAAAAGCACAAAGAAACCCCCCAAAAACTTACTGGAAAATTATCTAGGGAGTGTTTTGTACTAATGAATCTTTTCTTAGGCAGGGCAGACTGAAGAGCTAAGGAACAGCTCCTTGTACAAGTTCCACCCTATTTATTAGGTGAGATATATATCCCTCCTCCTTCCCATCCCTAAAACGCCTCCTTCCAGTTCCCATTGAATGCCTCATTAATTAATCTATTATGAAAAGCAGTAGGGGTCTCCTGGAGGGGCCACAAACAGGCAGCCACTCCTGCAAGAATGAAGCCCTGTGCATGAGCACAACAATCTTGAGCACTCGTGTGTGCTCTCAGTCAGAAAGGAATAATTTATCCAAAGTCTTTCTCTGATCCAAATCCCAAAGTTACAAAGCAAGAAAGCTTCATAGGAAAATTGAAAAGCACAACAGATTCAAATCCCAACCTATAGCAGGATACTGTGCAGGATCAGGGAGACTGAGCTGCTTGCTGAGCTTGATTAAAACATACGGCATAAACGTTATTGCAGAATGTGCAGGACTGCAGCAGCTTTCAGTCAGCAGCCTCAGCTCACTGCAAGCATTCCTGCACTCACAGGACATAAACAATATAAACAATCTGCTTTTGGTTCAAAGTTCTCGCCAGTTCAGAGAAGACCTCTATGTGAGAGGAATTAATATTGGGATTAAAAAGGCACTGAGGGCCCCCAGACCCAAGAGCAGTTAGGGGACAAATCCCTGCTTGTGAGAGGAGAAATGTTCCTTGGAGAATCTCACTACAAGCCCCTCAGAGTTCCACTGTAATTGGGCACCAGGAGGTCATTAAGCAAAAGGCAGCCTCAGCACTGAGGTCTGAATTCCTTCACAAAACTTTCATAAAACTCCCAAACTGCTGATTCTCTGCCTTAAACTAACAAACTTTGCCGTCTGATCTCAGCCTGCAGACAGTTAATGCCCAATGGCACCCTGGTGTGACTCAAGCCCCAGTCAACAATGACACAGGAGCTATTTTGAACATCCCAAAGGCAGCAAATACAGCAGCAGAAAGAAAGAATGGACAGTTCCGTGGCAGGGGCTGTCAGCCAGGGGGTCACAGCTCTTTATCTGTCTCTCCCAGCTGGGCACCATTTCTGCAGCTGCCCTGGGATGCTGTCCTGCACGGAGCACGGGAGCACCCCCAGCCCTGTGCGAGGCAGGGGGAGCAAAGCTCCTCCTCTCAGCTTTTCCCTTTCACAGCCATGCACTAGAGCTGTGCTGCATTCATGTGAAAGAGCAGAGCGATGGGGAGCCAGCACAGCAGCAAGGCACCTGCACACAGATCCCAGAGGTGGAGGCACCACACCTGGAAGTGTTCAGAAAACAAGGATGGTCCAGAGCACATGGATGGGGAGAGGACAGCAGAGACTACAGCTTGATGCTGCTCCTGCGGGTCCCAGCAAATGCCAGCAGTGCCCTCACGGAACAAGGGCACTGATTCAACCTCTGCACAAAAATGTTAACGTGAGATTTAATATTTCATTACAGTATGGCTTTAATGGAGCGTTAAAATAATGACTGAGGCTCACATCCAAGGCTGAGATAAAAATAATCTGTGAAGTGAACTGCCTTAGTCAGCCTCTGCTCAGCTGCCTGGAGTTAGGTGGCATCATGCTAGAACAGAGCGGGATGTGGCAGCACAGCCTGACACAAACCTTCCCTTCTCATGGCAGCTCCCATCCGCCTCAACCTCCTTTGCTCTGCTTCGGGATCAAATGGAAGCCCGGGGAAAAGAAATACCTGGCTTTGGAGTTTTGGCTGGTGCCAAGACAGAGCCATCAGACCCTCACTCCCAAGCAGGGTTCTGTGGAGCTGCTGGAGTCCAGAGCACACTGATCACTCGGGCTCACTGGGGAGGAGTTGCACAGATCCCTTCAGTGCAATTTATTATTGCCTCCACCTCCATGTCCCAGCAGAGGCAGGGACACCACCAAGGCCCCTGCATCCCTGTTTCCCAGCATCTGCATCCCCTGTGGGAACACTGCAGGGACTAAAGAAACACATCAGCTTCACCACCTCTAACAGCCTCAAAATCTAATCCTGGAATTCTCCTCATTATCTCCTTGCTGTAATGTTTCCATGAGGATAACACATTCCCGTGTTTTTGCAACAAGTGGCAAGGGGAAAAACCAAAATCACTGCTTAATAATGTATTGTCTTTACAAACCCTGATCAGAGTCTGATTTTTTTGGCACTTCACGTCTTGGCTGATTTTTTCATATATTTTCCTCCCTCCTTTAAGAGATCCTTATAGGAGGCTGCTCAAATTTCAACCTCCCCTGTGATGAGCAAAAGGGTTGGAGTTTCCTGAATGTCTTGCTATGAACAAAGCTTTTTTCTCTTGCCATAATTCCTGTGGCCATTCTCTCTTTTTCAAGAGCCACCCCTAAATATGTCATTCTAAATACAGCCTGGAAATATTATTTCTAGGGCAGCTACCCCCTGCTAACTCCAGGCACAAACCGACCTCTCATTACTCCCACATCCCACTCCATCCCAGAACAGACCAAAATCTGGGCTCACATCCCATCTCCCAGAGCAGGCAGCAGCCAATGCCTGCAGCTCTGAGAGAGCCCTCTCAAACACCACATAATGACCATTTTTCTGCCCAGTTTTTGCTCCAAGCTGGCAGCCTGGGAATTTTATGGCACTCCAGAATTCTACGAAGCCATCCAATAACAGTAAAATCACTGGTTCTAGTGCAGTCAGTGGGCTTGGAGCTGCAGCTGACATTTGGCTTCTGAATATTCTGTGCAAACATTGCTGGGTTTGGTCACACACACTGAATTTCTCTTTCCTAGGATTCTCTGTTCCTAAAAAGCTCAACCTAATCCTTGCAACTGGGGATTAGCATGAAGAATTCCGTGGGACTTTAAGGTTCTCATGGTGTTTAAAGCACCTTACTACCTCAGCATACCACCTCACTCAAGATGAAATTGAAAATTATCCTCAGCACAACTGTTTGGGAACATGATCTCAAAACCTCCCCCTAAGAAAGATCAGCTGGAAAGTACCAAATGGATGAGAGAATGGCCAGTGCAAGAGCTCTGGATACCCACAAAAGCACACCCAACTGGGATTTTGGGACAGCAGGCAGAGTTGGAGCTCTAGCTGAGACTCAGAGCTTGGCCAAATCCAACACCTAAATCAGGAATACATTGCTGTGCAGAGGTTCATTTCTGAAAGTACCCAGTTACCAATGCAACAAAAAAGAAATATGAGAAGAGTGGAGAGCACAGAGCAGAACAGAGATAATCTGCTTTACTCCCCTGCCAAGGGCTCTGCAATATGGGAAGATTTTATGAAGAATGAAGTCATGACCGTATTCCTCCTCACATTTATTATTATATTGTTCCTTGGTGTGAAGCCTTCAGCCTATTCCAATGCCTCCTGCAGCAATTCCCGGCGTGTGGACTTTCCAAGGACCATGCAATATTTCCCCAGCTTCCTCAAGAGAGGAAAGTTGTCAGGACAACAGAAAGGCTGCAGGCAGTAAATCATGCCTGGCACTGCAACCTGCATGAAGGCAAGAGGCTGCACTGCAGAGACCACAGAGTAAGGGCAATTAATCGAAACATCTTCATTAGCTCAGCAACAGAGCTGCTGTGACTTTTTAAAGTAAGAAATTAAACTTGAAATTCATGATAATTTGCTACCAATTGTGATAATAGTTGGGGAGAAAACTATGAAATCAAGAACTTGCACATTTTCTCCATCATTGGTATCTTTTTAGAATTTTTCCAGGCTTTTTTGAGGTGCCCAAAAGGGAAACAAAGTATTTTACTTAACATGAGAATATAGTTTTCACTACCTACTTTGGTTTATCCAGAGAATATTTGGGTTTTCATTATCTATTTTAAAATCACTGATCTGTGGTGCCACCCACACAGTATAGTTCACAGTTCTGCTTCCCAGACTGCAAAAGAAATAGAAAACTGTATTTCCATGCTGTGGGATGATATGGCTACCCTATCCTTGCTGCCTTGGCCTTGAGCACACAAACCAGTCTTCCTTCTCCATTGTCATAACAATGTAATTAGACTGATGCTGAGAAAATAAAAGCTCTAGACACTGATTTCAAATGTCCCATCCTGCTTGAGTATATATAATTTGTATATAATTTGCTGGTGCCAAAATTAAAGCATTAAGGATGTTGCTTTTTGCTTATAGTTTAGCCTTAAAGAGTTCTGCAATAACCTTTTGAAGCATAATTTTAGAATGTTGCTTGTATCCTTGAAACTATAGCTTTGGAATATATATAAAGGAAATATGCTTATCTCACACCTCAATAAAGCAGAGAAAAACAGCTTGAGAAGGAAGATGACCATCAGCTCAAGGATTAATAGTTTTGACCAAGGGAAGCTGGACATCCCTGTTATCAGATTTATAGTCTCTGCAATTAAAAGGTGGACACACATCTGGGGAGTTGGACCCCACCAGATGGGATTCATCTTTCTTCTTTTGGAAACAGGACCACCACCACCTGGGGATACTCCTTTGAGATACATCCTGAGAAAAACTAAATCCCAATAGAGCATAGAATTGTGACGTCAAAATTGGGAACAGAAACTGCTGATGAGTAAAAATTGGGAACAGAAACTGCTGAGAAAGCTGATGAGCACCCCTATAAATACCTGTAACCCTCAACTATCAGTGCGCAGCTGGAGGGAAAACTTCCCCCACTGGACCCAGAGCTGTATTGCTCATACTTTACCTTATTAATTAATAAATTGATTGCTACTTGAATTTTGGCCTAGTCAAGCTTCTCATTTATAACACCTCTGATGGCCACAAAGGTCACCCTTAGGGTGGGCTCCATGTCAGCCTGACCTCCCTGATGGCCACAAAGGCAGGAGCGCCCCAGGTACACACACGCACATCCACGTGCCATAGCACACGCACACCTGCCAGCTGCATTCTCTGGTCCAGCTGCTGCAGATGTGGGGAGCCAGAGGTGAGCTCTGAGGAGGGGGCTGCAGCCCCCATGGAGCATCCTGCCTGCCAGCCGCCCCATCTGAGGGGTTCTGCCCACACATCCCTCACCAGATGAGCTGCAGCAGCTGCACTGACAGGAAATTCTGTCACAGAGCGTTCAGAGGGAGGAGATTAATTGCTACACACGCTATCCTTTTTTTTTAATCTTATAAAGCTGGCAGGAGGAGAGCAGATTTCACAGATATGGGGTGAAATTAATGACCAGCTGTCTCACAAAGCAGCAGAACCATCAATGGAGACACAAAGTTACACTGCATGAGGTGCTGCTGCAGGAGGCAAAAATCAGCTGTTCTCACCCACTCCCCCCTTCCTTCCAAGGAAACCACGGCTTGCTTTGTGCCACCTCGAGCGCACAGAAAGAAATATCTGGCCTCAACAAGGGCACAGGGTGGCTGTTTTCTTTCAGGAGAAGGAGATTCACTAAAAATTAATTGAGCAGCTCTAATCTTACATTTGAGCTTGCACTGAAGTGCTGATGGGTCCCCCCTGGATCCAAGCAGTCAATTATCACACCACAGCGACTTCCCCACCTGCTTCTGCAAGCCAGACGAGAGCCCTGTGAGTAATGCTCCTTGCAAAAGGGCCCCTGTGCTCCAAGCCAAAACACTCCATCGAGTGCTCTTCACTGATTTCATCAGTTCAGTCATGCCCCTTGATAAAGAAGGGGAACAAGGCAGAAAGGAAACAAAAAGTTCCTTCATTAGACAGATTTCCTAAAAGCTGAGGCAACAGAAATGAAGAGCAAAGGAAACTCTTACACTTGTCACTCCGAGTGGCTTTTGATGCAAAGCTGTGTGTGACCCAGCAGCCACTGTCACACGTGTGCCAGAGACAAGAATATGCAAAAATACCTCAGGAAAAGGCATGAGAAACCAATATATCTTCAAAGGCATATGGAGGTGCACATCTGGAGAACAGTTTTAACGCACCAAAGATGGATGAATAAATCTGAAGGAACAGACTGAAGGAAGCCCAGATCTGAAGGGAAACTTGTTCCTCTCATTTCTCAGACACTGCTTCCCACATCCCATAACTCTCAATTGTTAGAGTGGAATGAGTTTTGCCTAGCAGCCAGCAGGATGAGCAGATCAGCCAAACAAAATAGGAAACCTTGGGCTTGACCTCTCTCTTTTATCCAGTTTCTCATTAAACTGGTAGGAACTCACTACCCTTAAGACTTCCATAATTCTGTTTCATTTGGATGAAATCTGCCAGTGAGAGAAATGCCTTAAAGTGTGTGGGTTATGATTTGAGATTTCAGTCATATCACATTTCCTACTGACTGAAAAGGCAAAAATAATCCATAAATGCCAAATAATGCCTTGCTTCAGCCTCGTTGAGGTGGACAGTGCCAGAACAGAGTGCTCTTTGTTGCTCCTGTACGCCCAGAATTACACACCAGTTAAGCTGTAAAGGTCTGGTTCTGGGTGAGAGCCAGGATTTAATGCACCACCAAGCACTGACACTGGACTCCACTCACAGCCCTGGTGCTGCCACCTCCAGCATCAGCTCTGCCAGCAGCTGAGCCCAGCTGGCCTGGGACCCAGAGATGTTTGTGAGCTGAGCTCAGGGCTCCTCCTGAGCGCTGGCAGATGGCTCCTAACAGATAAACAAGGGCCGTAAAATCATCAGACAAAATCAGAGCTCTTCATCTCAAACACCCCTTGAACTTGCAGCTCCTCTGTTTGCAGCTACAAGATAAACTTTTGAAATTCTGCTAATCTCTTTTAAACCTTGCCTGAGCACTGGGTGCTTAAGTCACAAATGCAAACACTTTGCTAAAGGCACTGAGTAGATTAAAATAAAGGAAAGACAGATCTAAAGCAGAACCTCTTTTTATCAGAAACTCCAATTCCAGATCCTGTTAAGTCTCTTTTGGTGAAGCCACAGAAAGTTCCATGGCAGTCATCTTGCACTCATGTTGAACTCCATCATAGATGGACTCTTTTGCCTCTTTTCAGAGCTACTGAAAGGAGGTGGGATCTCCCCAGCTCTGGGTAAATGAGTCTGTTCTTACAGGGAAGATCAGCTGAGATGCCTTCATAAATCCCCTCCAGATATCTGTCCCAAGAACAAGAGGCCACACTCCCTGTCTTCACACCTTTGTCTCCTGTAGGCCCAGGGGAACCCAACATTCAAGTTTATTGATGATCATCAGGACTCTGTTACAATGAAACAAAAGCAGAAGCAATTCTGGGTCACAGAGTTTCTTGCTGCTCCTCTCCTACTCCCATTCCCAGGGGCTGAGTGGCAGCTGTGTGCTGCATTAATTGATTTGAGATGGTCACAGCTCCGTTCTGCACTCAGCAAAGTGATTTTTTTCTTTCTGAACATATGTGAGTAACAAACACTGCCTTACTCCTGCTAGCCCCACATTAGAGAGGACAAATGCTGGTGCAGAAGTAGTCTTTTGCCATTTGGTCTAACAGTGCTGCCAGCTCACCAACAACTCTGTAAAATGCTTTCTGTGATTGCTCACAGCATCCCCAAACCTCCTCTCTGTCCTAGGGCACAGGAACCCCAGCAGTCTCTGACGGGAGGTGGGGAAGGGTCCAGGAGACATTTCCTGAGTTCCCTCCCACACCCCTCATTCCTGAGCCTCTCCACTCCTCCAGTGGCCCCAACCCGAGCCAAGCCCCTGTTCAGCCCCAGCTCATCCCTGCTCCCCCAACACCCCCTGGATTCCAGGGGTGCACAACACTGGGAATGCCCTGGCTTGGACTGCAGCAGCGGGGCTCTGGGCACTCCTGAGGCACCCAAACATCGATCCACATTTCTGTCACCTAACAAAGACACGCTGGGGCTCATCATCTGAGCTATTCCAGACCCAAAGGGGTGGCAGAACTTCCCCCAACCCTCAAGAAAGAATTTCCCAGTGCAAGCAAGGAGCATAAACCGGGCTTTACTATAAACATTCACGTGGTGCTGAAAGCAGGGTTTCCAAAACTCGCCCTTCCAAAGCACCCAGATGTTCAGAGGCACCACTACAGCTTGTGAGGGCTCTGAAACAGGCCTTACATATCATATATTGTATAATCCAAACAGCTCCAGCCATCGTCACATGTTCACAACTTTCAGCCCACTGCACGCTGCCATTATCATCCAGCAAATGACAATTGAGCTTCACAACACACCACAAAGTTTGGTGGTTTTGGGGTGGGGAGGTTTCCTGTGCAGGCACGGGGCAGCAGCAGAAGAGGAAAACACAGAGGTGAGCACAAGGGAGGAAGCGTGTTTGAGTCTGTCCTAATCTGACCAGTTTGCTGTGAATAAATCAGAA
The DNA here is from genome assembly GCF_027887145.1 of Ammospiza caudacuta. Lineage (NCBI taxonomy): Eukaryota > Metazoa > Chordata > Aves > Passeriformes > Passerellidae > Ammospiza > Ammospiza caudacuta. Next base: position 562,671 of record NC_080597.1, read on the forward strand.
ATGCACAAACCCCATTACCCAGAGCAATCAAACAGCTTCCCAGGGGATAAACATGATTTATGTACTAAGTTCTTACAGGCCTGAAGTCCTGGCAGAAAATGTAATGTATCCAACTTTCCCCTCTGCCCAATCTGATGGCCGTAACAAGCTCACACTCCATGTGAGATTAGAACTCCTAGAAGCAGAGAGGGCATGCTCTGGCTCCCACCCGCCTTGCCAAGATGTTCTGTTTTCCATCCAGCTCTCGTGCCCCCAGCTGTACCATCACATCTCCCCTCATGCCCAGCATCAGGGGGGTCTGGGAACCCGGGGCTTCCAAGGGCAGTGGAACAGCTCCAGGAAATGCTCCTGGCAGAAACCAAGTCTGGAGTTCCACCTTCCCCTCCTCTTTGTGGAGACTTTAGGGACTTCTTTATTCTGAGAGAACACAGCCACAGGATGCATTAGAGTAAAGGTAGTAAACAGGAGCTGCCAAGCACACTACCACAAAGCAAAACACACCACCTTGGAATGCCTGCAGGAGTTATATATATTGCAGCACTGTGAAATTCTAAATTAAAGCCAAGCCTGAAGAGTTTGACATATACAGCCACACATATCACAGGAAACTATTTTGGGAAGTACTGTTGGAATTCCTAAGTTTAATTAGCTGCCATGCTCCAGATTTCACAGACTACCCATAATCCAAAGACATCTAAATATTAAAAATACTTTAACAGGGCTCTGAAAAGATCTGAGGGAGGAATTTCTAAACCAGCTCTTTCCAACAAGACACAAAACTCACACAGGCAGTCTCCCAGGCTAGTGCATCCACCCTGAGTTTGCTTTCACCCAGGAACCCACATCCACCATTCCCAGAGAATGAGGCACAGTGCTGGGGACAAACCTCCTTTAAGAGACTCCAGAAAACCCCTGCATCACAAACTCTGGGTCCACTGGGAGACTTGCGTGTCTGTCCCTGACAGCCTCAGGAAGGGTAACTGTGGTTAACTCTTACATAGTGTGAGTTCTGTTATCATTGTGGTGCACGGATCCCATATCACCAGAGTTTCACACCTCCCCGATGTTTCTGCAGGCAGCTCCTCGAAGCACTGCCTGCTCCCGGTCCTTGCAGCAGCCATCTGACTCCAGAGCCCACCAACCCACTCTTTTATAACACTGTTCTTATTGGCTACAGCTGTGGCCTGTTAACATCAGGCCTGCTCCTAATCTTTAGTAATTGGTCCAGCTGCAACTCTTTGGGGATCAGATGACATTCTATCCCACCTTCATGCTGTATCCTGTCACAGTTAACAGTGCTGTGAGCAGCCTGGCAGCCCCTGGGTGTGCCAGGGATCAGTTTTGGTGCTGGCATTGATGGCTCAGGGCAGCTCAAACACTGCTCACCAGCAGAGAGCCCTGACTGGGGAGATACCACCCATAAAAGCACTGGCCATGGAGCACTGCATTCGGGATGCCCAGGGCAGTGAGGAAGGGAGGAGGCAGACTCTCCAGTTTAGTGACTGATCTGGAACTCGTCACCTGCACTGGAGGAAGCTCAATCCCCCAGGAACACTGTGGGAGCAGGGCTGGGAACAGGAACCCCCAGCCCCAGGACATGCTCTCCATCTGACCCCTCTGTCCCCAGCTTCCTGGGGCAGCTCTGGGCTTGTTCCACAATGAACTGACTGAACCTCTGGCTTTCCTTCCTGCTGCCAAGTAAAGATAAAAATGTGCCCGATCAGGAAGATAAATGTCAGCTCCTGACCTGCACGAGCAGCCTCCCACGCCCTCACCTACAGGATGTGCACTGCACACAAGTCAGCCCAACATGGTTTTTCCTTTGACAGCCTCAGCTCCCAGCCTGACACAGCTGATCTGAGAGCACCCTCCAGATGGGCAGTCCAACTGACACCTTCTAAGGTCTCAAACTCTTCTTGAAAATTCACCTTGCAGCTCAAGCATGCATGACAAGTTACAGAGCTCTACTGAGTCATGACCAGTTGGTCTATGCTACTCATTTCAAGAAACTTATGCAGTGAATTATTTAGGTGAAAAAAAGGATCAGTTCAGAAGCAACAACTGAACCATTTTAGAGAGCAATAATTCAGTTTCCACAGCAATTAAACTGTTTACTACAGGGTTGAAGATGAGCTGTTTAGTTTTCAACAGCATGGTGACATTTTGTTTTCTGGTACAATGTCAACATCTAAAAATCAACCAGATAAAAAAGCAAATTAGTACAAAAAGGGTGTATGAGCCAAAGACGAAACACATTTTTTTAAAGTGATTAAGCAGCAATCTAAGAATAAGACAAATATATTTATGAACTAACCATTCCAAGAACACCTGCACTTCCTTAATTAAGCATAATGAAGGAATTGATTGTTTATGTAAGCTCCAAGAACCTGGAAGGTTGTTGTAAGTAACGAGGTGTTGAACTAAGTTCGTGAAGGCTGAATGAAGTCTGAAAATGCTCAGAACCTGAGACATTGATTTATTTGGAACATCATACTACTCCTCCATGCATTTACTGCATGACTTTCCTGCAGCATTTGGTGCCTAGCCTTGACAGAGACAGCAAACTGAACTTAAAGGACCTCATGTAGTAATTAGTCCTGCTAAAGGCATTTCTGAGTTTTCATGCACTGCAATAAAAGTCCACTATCAGCAGATTTATGCTGCACACCTCTCACAAATCTGCAGATCCCCCCAGGGTTCCCAGACCACTGGGAGTGGGCACGTTTGGAGCAGAAGCTACACAATGGAAGTGCTGGCAGAAGAGAGAGGACAGCAGCACCCAGAGCCAGAGTGTCCCTGCACAGCCAGGGCACACTGGGGACAGGCTGGCATGGCACACAGACCTGCACAGCTCCCTGTCCCTGCCCTGGGACAGGCTGGCATGGCACACAGACCTGCACAGCTCCCTGTCCTGGGACAGGCTGGCATGGCACACAGACCTGCACAGCTCCCTGTCCCTGCCCTGGGACAGGCTGGCATGGCACACAGACCTGCACGGCTCCCTGCCCTGGGACAGGCTGGCATGGCACACAGACCTGCACAACTCCCTGTCCCTGCCCTGGGACAGGCTGGCATGGCACACACCTGCACAGCTCCCTGTCCCTGCCCTGGGACAGGCTGGCATGGCACACAGACCTGCACAGCTCCCTGTCCCTGCCCTGGGACAGGCTGGCATGGCACACAGACCTGCACAGCTCCCTGTCCTGGGACAGGCTGGCATGGCACACAGACCTGCACAGCTCCCTGTCCCGGGACAGGCTGGCATGGCACACAGACCTGCACAGCTCCCTGTCCCTGCCCTGGGACAGGCTGGCATGGCACACAGACCTGCACAGCTCCCTGTCCCTGCCCTGGGACAGGCTGGCATGGCACACAGACCTGCACAGCTCCCTGTCCCGGGACAGGCTGGCATGGCACACACCTGCACAGCTCCCTGCCCTGGGACAGGCTGGCATGGCACACAGACCTGCACGGCTCCCTGTCCCTGCCCTGGGACAGGCTGGCATGGCACACAGACCTGCACAGCTCCCTGTCCTGGGACAGGCTGGCATGGCACACAGACCTGCACGGCTCCCTGTCCCTGTCCTGGGACAGGCTGGCATGGCACACAGACCTGCACGGCTCCCTGTCCCGGGACAGGCTGGCATGGCACACAGACCTGCACAGCTCCCTGTCCCTGCCCTGGGACAGGCTGGCATGGCACACAGACCTGCACAGCTCCCTGTCCCAGGACAGGCTGGCATGGCACACAGACCTGCACGGCTCCCTGTCCTGGGACAGGCTGGCATGGCACACAGACCTGCACAGCTCCCTGTCCTGGGACAGGCTGGCATGGCACACAGACCTGCACAGCTCCCTGTCCTGGGACAGGCTGGCATGGCACACAGACCTGCACGGCTCCCTGTCCCTGCCCTGGGACAGGCTGGCATGGCACACAGACCTGCACAGCTCCCTGTCCCAGGACAGGCTGGCATGGCACACAGACCTGCACGGCTCCCTGTCCTGGGACAGGCTGGCATGGCACACAGACCTGCACGGCTCCCTGCCCTGGGACAGGCTGGCATGGCACACAGACCTGCACAGCTCCCTGTCCCTGCCCTGGGACAGGCTGGCATGGCACACAGACCTGCACGGCTCCCTGTCCCTGCCCTGGGACAGGCTGGCATGGCACACAGACCTGCACGGCTCCCTGTCCTGGGACAGGCTGGCATGGCACACAGACCTGCACAGCTCCCTGTCCTGGGACAGGCTGGCATGGCACACAGACCTGCACGGCTCCCTGCCCTGGGACAGGCTGGCATGGCACACAGACCTGCACGGCTCCCTGTCCTGGGACAGGCTGGCATGGCACACAGACCTGCACAGCTCCCCATCTGGCCCACACAGCCCTGACCTCCCCAGAGCTGCCCCAAAGCCTGGAACCCAGAGTGGCCCAGGAGCTCTGCAGTAGCTGAAAACCCCAGAACAGAAGGCTGGGAGCTCTCTGAACACACATTTTGTACCCATGCAGTGCCAGCAGCATCCCTGATCCCACTGGAGCACACAGTGAAGAGCCACCCCATCAGAAATGCAGTGTCTGCACCCAGCCAGAACCAAGCGTGCCTTGTTCTCCAGTCTCACCCCAAAACCACAGTGACGAGCCCCACTTTGAGACAGAAGTCAAGGAATTGCCTGCTGTAACTCATCATCCCTCAGCCTGGTGCCCCAAAGGACAAACTAACCCTCAGCAAACAAAGTTCACTGCATGCCAAGCCTGCCTAGTTGGCAAAATGCAATCAGAGAATGAAAAAAAACAGAGCAGCAAATGTTGTTTTCCTGTCTTTTTGCTAACCATATGGACATTTTCCCTAGCACAGCTCCTAAGTAGGACAGGTACCAGAGATAGCTGCAGTGAGTGGGCTGTACTCCACATATTTCATCACTCCACTTCCACAGTCATCTCTAGAGCAAAATGATTCTCCTCTCCTGTGGCATGAAAATGCCCTGTGCTATTATGGTTTCATAGCCTCTCTCCTAGCTCTGGCCATTGAAACTGGACCCTCCATTTACTCAAGTGATCTGCTTCCATCTGACACTTGAGCTTCCTCACTGAAATTATCATTTAGCTCACGCTGTTCTAATTAATTGTTACCTCCTTGGGTAACCTTGCTTAACCAACAGAGCAGCCCTTAAATTGTCCACTTCACTGAATGTTTCACCTCACTTGATTGCTGCTCTGATTTAGCCACGTACTTGTTCTCAAATTTCAAACTATGCTCTTCCTCTGCTATTCCGCTTCACATCAATGTTTCTTTGTTTTATTCTCTGCTCTTTGTGTTTCTTCTTCTTCAGTGTCCCCACTGCCACAAACTCCTTGTCTCTACTGTGTTAGGTCCTCTACCAATCTTCCAACATCCCAAGGCTTCTCCAAGAGCATTTTCCTTGCTTCTGGAGCATCCCTTCCACAATCCTTTCCTTCCAGCTGACAGAAGGGCTCTGGCACTTCTCCCAGGAGAAAATTCAGCTTCTAAATAAGAATGGGTGAAGGAAGGCACCTGCCCTGAGAGCAAGGCTAAAGCTGGCAGAGCTGTGCCCTGAGAGCAGCCAAGAGCCAGGACAAGACCAGGGCTGGCAGAGCAGGACAAGGACAAGGCCAGGGCTGGCAGAGCTGTGCCCCTGCCCAGCACCTGCTGCCTCCCACCCCACACTCCTGTCACCAGGGAGGGAAGAAGCTGAGGGATCTGGGACACAGCCAGGGCCCAATTTGCAGCACTATTTATAGAATGTATTACTCTTTCAGTGGGAAGAGCTGCTGGTGACAGCTGAGGTGGCTCTGGACAGGATCCAAAGCAATCCTTTTCCAGAAGAGCAGGGCACAAGCTATTCTGGAGCTGGCATGCCTGCGGTGGTGGCACCTGTAAGTCCCCAAGGGCCAGCAGGCTCGGGCAGCACCAGGAAAGCAGGGAAACCCCCCAAAGGTGTCCCTTTTCCAGAGGAGGTGCATCAGCTTGCTCAGGAATAGCACAAGCCCAGAGCACTCAGAGTGCTTTCCACTGGGAGGTAACTTTCTCAAGGTTTGTGGTCTTTTACAGAATTAACATTTAAAAGCTGCTGCTAAAAAGAGCAAGCAAAAATCCTAACCATCCTTCAGGAGATTTATCCAAGATAAATCAGTACTACTCAGTATGAGGATAAAAGTAAAAATCCACTAAATAAATCATTCAACCTACTTAGTCCTGCAACGAGGCATCTTAAGACAGGAATATTGCCTGAAAGTCGGTTTGAAAATACTTTTAAAATCATGTTTAGGTGCTCAATCACTTGTCCAGAGTGTTTTGGGAGATCTTCCTCTGCAATACATTCAGCCCATTCACTTTAGAGCCAAAAAGGTGACAATGAAATGACAATTCCTGGCTATTTCTTCCTTAAACTGGCTTAAAGCTGGTCTGTTCCTAGCAGTTACCCAGGTTTTTGAGAAACACCTCTACACAGGCAGCAATTCATGAGTGGAAACAACTTCTCAAGACTTTGGGGTTTCTTTTTAATTTCTCTAAGGCAAGACAAGTGATTGCTCTTGAATGGAAAGGAGTAAGAGTCTCACCAGGCAGACTGCAGACACCACCTGAAACCAAACCACAAAGCTGAAAGCTCTGAGAACGAACTGATTCAGCTCCAAAGTGCTGAGAAAGCTCAAATTCACCGAGGGTGAGCCCTGATTTCAGGGACAGACACTGGCCATGCCACAGAAGAGCCCAGCAGCCCACATCCCCACACTGCAGAGGGAACTCTGCTTCTCTCCCTGATGCTGATCTGCTGTTCTGCAGCACATGAGAAAACTGAATTTGTGCTCAATTTGTAAAACCAACGCAACATTTTCCCACAAATAAGGTGGGGAACAACAACAAGCTCAACCCTCTTAGTAGCAATGGCCTGTTAGACAAGCGAAGCACAAAACTGTTTGTTTGTGAGAGAAACAGTTTGTAAATGAGAGAAAGCATCAAAGACCCAAGGCAAAAATAAACATGCTCTCAGCTGCTGGACCCATTAGCAGCTACTGAACTACATTAAATAAGTGTTTTCCACTTGTTCTGTTGTCCAAACAGATCTATCAAAACACACAATTTCCCTATTGAGAGGCTAAGTTCCTTGCTATCGTTGCCATTTGTGGATCAGAAAGCTCCAACAGCTCTCTGCCATTCCCTTCTGGATACACTGAAGGCAATGGCTGGAACAGGACGGGAAGGATAACAACCCCATGTGCATTTTCACTGCCTCATCCAGCTGGGCACACACAAACCTGGAGAAGCCCAGCATTTGTCCATAAGGCTCAGCAAGTGTCTTGGTGCTGGATGCCTGCTGGCTGCCAAGACAAAATGCTCAATAATGTGACCTATGAAGGAATGCCCAGATTGGTTTTGTTTCTCTTATTCCCTTCACTGTTGCAGCTTCCTTAATTAAAAAACACATCTAATTATAGGCTGATATGTAATTCTCACTATGGCAATCCCTAGCACTTAAAAACTGTGAGTCAGGCCCCCAAAATGATGATTAAGCACAGAAATGAGGCATCTGAGTTACAACAACCCACACTGGATTTTTACTTGCCTTTTGGGGGCCAAGCCACCATTCACATTTCCAGCACTTCCCTGCAGTTATGAGGGCTGAACATTCAGTTTCGTTTCCACGCCATGAAAGCAGGACTGTCACAGGGTCCTGATTGCAGGAGCTGGCACAGCTTTACAAGGGTGGGCACTCTCCAGGTTACACGGAGTGCCCCCAGCTCACATCCTTCAGTGTCCTTTGCTCTGAGGGAGGAGTGAGCATCCCCAAGCCAGGGGAAATGCTGCAGGGCATCCCCTGGCCTGAAAACAGCTGGGATCCTGGTCCTTGGCAAAAGCTGCCCTCCTCATAAACCCTAAATACTGACCACCACAGTGACAAGCCCTAAACTCCTCTCCAGGTAACTGTGAATTGTGGTAGATATAGAAACCTTCTGAGAACTTACAGGTGAGCTATCTGCTTTACAGACAGGTAGACAGACCAAAGCTTCTCAACCCATTTCTTAATTCTATCATAAAAATTACAGAGTCTAAGAGCAAATAAAAATGAAATACAGTATATATTTATCTCAAAATTATTTTTCAAATCAATCTCCAAACAAGCTGTATACAGAGTGTTCACGCCATCATTCCCATTTTCATCTGATCTAGCAGCATTCCTCTGCTCCTGCCTCATGAATATTGCATCTCCTTTCTAGCCCATGTTACAGCCACACCCTAGAGAAATTAATTCTCATGCTTTTTACATTGCCATTAGGTACTGAATAGCACAACACAGGAGACTGCAGGGTCTGAACCTCACTCAGACAAATTAGAAGGGAACACTGCCTGAGTGGATGGCAGTAAATCACCCTCAAGGAGCAGGGATAATCTATAGACTGCATTCCAATCAGGAATGTCTGCTGCAGCACTCACTACTGTAGGCTCAGATGTGACAGAGCTCACAGGTGCAGCAGCAAATCTGAAATTCACCAGTAGCTGGCAATTCATTCTTTGTACTGTAAGCAACTGTGAGCTACTATCCAGGAACAGGATTAATATCCCTAGTGAATGCTACACAATACAGAGCTCTCCTATTCTCTCTGAAGTAGATAAATGCTTCACTGGAAGTCATAGAAAGAAGAAAAATACTGAAACAAATGCATTTCCCACATGACAAGCAGCGAGCTGGTGCCCAAGGGTGTAGCAGCAGGGAGAGCTGTACCCACCAAACCCTGAGCTCAGTTATTGGGGCACCCTGCAGGAACAGCCACACAGGCTGGCACTTACCAGGAAATCCTTCCTTGGCACAGCAGGGCAGCCACAAGCAGCACCCAGGGAGGCTCTGAGGGTCTGCATCGCCCTCCAGCCCAGGCTTTGTGCCCTGCTGCTGATGCCCTGCACCTGCGTGCCCTCTGTGCCCCTCAGTGCTGCTCACCTGTGGGCACAGCTGGGGCCAGTGGGGGATGATTGGGCACAGCCCACCCCAATCACCCCTATCTCTGCGCCTACAAAAAACATTCCTTCCCATTAACAACTGCACTGACACGTGGGAAACCCACCCCATCCATCAAAATTCATCATCTGCACAGCCGGGATCTCACTGCACACGTTCCTGGAAGGAAAATCCTTCTGAGCACAGAATGTCTCTCTGCAAGCTTATGGCATTGTAAAAATAATAACTTCTGGGCAAGGATGATTATTCACAGAATTCCCAACCAGCACCAGTGGTGACCTAGACCTGAAGCTGAGTTACAAGAGATAACCATGCCATGCACATAGTTCCTTAATTCCCTTTATAACTCCGCTTCCTTTGCTGTACAGAATCCATGGGAACCAAAGCCCAGTGTCCCTGCAGCTCAAAGCAGGGGCAGTGAAGCCCAGATGAGTAACCCCAATAGTCCCCATCCCATTTGCCATTAGACCTAAATCTGACTGCCTCACGAGAAAGGCAGAGAGCTTTGGGTTCAGGATCACCACTCACCGTGTATTTCAGCCTTTTGGACTGGTGTCCTCAACTCTCCTGGATTTCTGAGCACTGCCCAGAGCAGAGGGTCCCTCCTCGCCCTGCCCTGGGACACCACCAGAACAAGGGAACCTCCAAACCTTGTTCAGCACCAGCACAACAAGGGAACCTCCAGACACTGAGGCAGATGGAACAGAATTCCCAGAACTGACATTTGGCCAAGATGGACCACATAGGAAACCACTAAAATCTTTTCACTGGAGAAAATAAAATTTGTCTTTCATCTCTGACAGGAAATACAAAGCTGTTATTTCCCTATTACAGCAACGGCCACTCCTGGCATTCCAGAAATATGCAGAGCAAGTTTTTCCCACCAGAAAGCAAGGAAAATAGCTGATGATGTTTTCCCAGCACTCCTTAAAGTACAGGAGATCTATATAGCAACTATTAAATGAGAGCTGGTGGTGCTTCCTCAGAGCAGAGGCAAGCTGATAAGCATAGCCTTTATCTTGCTGATAGGTGAAGGCAGAGTCTGGAATTTACCTGGAAAGCCTGACAGCCAACTGCTGGAACATCAAGGATGCAAAACAACAGATGCCCTGATGAGCAGTGGGAGCTGCAGGAGGCAGGACAAGGGTACTGATAGCTCAGATGGGGACGGAGAGAGGAGTAAATAATTTCACAGAGTTCTCTGTATCACTGCTGTGAACGTTAATTGGACATTAATTATAAAAGGTGCCACTCCAATAGTCTGGGGCTGCCCTTGAAGCTGAGGAGGGCCTCAAGCAGCTCAAGAATGGGAATTGAGTGAAGAACAGGAGCAGGGGAAAATAGAGGGAAAAGTATAAACACAATGGTTGTTCAGGAAATGTTCAGGATGCTTTCAGCAAACATGAAAGACATTAAAAATGTTAACCATTTCTATTCAGCTGTTCCCAGCAGCTCTAAAAGCCTCACTGTAGCCACATCTCCATTTGAAAAGAGCATCTCCAAACCAAGAAATTAAGGAGGGCATTTTCTAGCAAATGGAACAAAAGTCAAAATAAAAGTCTGTGGATGTAATGCAATAACAACAAAAAGCCCACACCATTCTGCTAGCCATAAAATATTGTATAACAATCTCATTTCATAACTTTCACCTTTATCCCGAATGGAGCAGCGGGAAAGTGACCTCCAAAGCCCTGCTGAAAGCTGGGATTTAATTCTCCACAATATAATTCACCTTGTTAAAAATTTCAAATACCACTAAGGTCAAGGCAGCGGGCACAGCTTCTCCGGGAAGCTCAGAGCTTCTGTAGCAAACACTTCACAGAAAAAATGCTTTGCCAGGGTCCAGGGACTTATCAGTGCCTTGTCCACCCCATCTGCTGCTTATCTAATCAGGTGAAATTCCCAGACCTGGGAGAAGAACCTCTGGTATCTGTATGTAAAAACTGTGGCATGACAAAAGCTGAATCCACACTGAGGTTTACAAACACCACTCAGCTTGGATTAATGCGCTTCAGTCTGAATGTAACTGTGTGCAGCTGTGTTAAAATGATTTGGCATCAGGAGCAATTTCCTTGCATTCTGAGAACCCCATGCAGCATACAGAAAAAGATTAACATATGCCCGGGGATTTAAAATTTCAGTATTTTTTTGGTGGTCAGAAAACCAGAACAACAGAAGAGTGCAGTCCAAACAGCTTCTTCATTTCAGTGAGGTTCATCCACACTGGGCAAAGACCAATTCTAAAGGGTGAAAGACAATTAATTTTCCATGCATCTACCTACCAGCAACTAGCCTCAAAAGTAGGAATTTTCATACATGCCACCGAACACACATCAAATGGCAGCACCACTCTTGGCCGCCGTGAGGATGAAAATGACCAAGAAAGGAACAGATCCCTCACTGCTCCGTTGCGTGGGTGATGCGTGGCCCCGCACAGCACAGAAAGGGGAAGGCTACGTGGGCACATCCATACGCGCACAGGGCTGGCGTGCACAGAGCAGCTTGGGGCCAGCTGGGTAACCTGCATTCAGCACAGTGCCCACAGCCTGGCCGGGGCTCTGGCTGCTCCCGCTGACAGGAAAGGAGCCTCAGGGGGCTGCCGCAGCCCCCCATACCTACTGGCACACCGGGGTTTGTACGGCCCGGGGGAAAGCAGCGATCCAGCACGGTGCAGGACCCCAGGGACCCCAGCAGCCTGTTTCATCAGCACTCACAACCACAGCCTGCAAGGAAATGCTGCTTGGGGTCAAGGAAGGAGAGAGCGGGAGCTGCTCGAACTCGGGCATTTAAATCAGTTCCTACCTTGCCAGCACAGCTCTCCTCTGCAAAGACACTGTGAGCTAACTCAGATCACTATTCCTCATGGTTTTCATGTCATTCAGGGATCCACCTTGAAGATATGGAGCCAAGCCTCTCTACAGCTTGCTTTCCTCATCACAGCCTCCAAATAGTAACATGCAGTAAGAACATTTCCTTCCTCTCACCTTTAACCTGCTCTCCAAAACTGTACCTCTCCACCAAAATAACTCATCTCAGCTGGAAACACAAATTGCAAATACTCCATTTACCACTAGTGAAGCAAATACTACGGCAACAACAACATCATCAAGTAAAATGTTGATGAAAACACAGCCAGGAAGCAGCACCAAGGACAGAAAAATGAACTGGATTTGGCTCAACACGTGGGCATGTCCATGAGTTTCAGGGCACAGAGGCAGAACTAACCCAATCCAGCACCTCCCAGGTGTGTTCCTAGCTCTGTCCTTCATATGCATCCAGGGAAAGCAGGGATAAATATGTATCTGGTGAAGCTGTTTAAGAAGGCCAAACTCTCATCTAAAGATAGCCCGAGCAATACAAAGCTTAATCTCAGATTTGCCTTAATCTCAGAAATAGCCAGTGAGAACCCCCAGACTCGTGTAATTTACAGTGCTGCCAGAAAAAGAGAAGGAAAAACCCATCTGAATAAGGAAACCTTGCTGACTCAGCCATGGGGGAGTGACCTGGAATTGCATCCCTGTGCTCATGAATCCAGGATGAGCAGTGCTGTGCTTGGGATTCCTGGCTCTATGGAGCTTGTCAGGCAGATAAAAAGATCCAGGTCTGCCTTTAATGAATTGCAGTATTTTAAACAGAATCATCCTAAAGGTATTACTGTATGCAATTACTTCTGCAAATAACAGACAACAAGTAAAAACATTTTGCCTAAATAATCCCAGCACCACTAGGCCCTAAAAAACCCCTAAGCAATCTGTAAAAACAATTAGGGCTCAATAACATTAACCACCTCAGAGGATGACAAGCCATTATACTGGAGGCACATTAGACACAGTAGCTATTAGTGGCTCTAATGACGGTCTTACTCCTCTTTTGACCACTTTGCAGCTCAAAACTGAGCAGTTTTACCATCTGACTGACAGAATACTCAGCGTTTGTCAGACAGGAGATGCTTTCACTGTATGACTACCCTCAACCTCTCAAAATTGAAAGGCATCCATGGCTAATCATGCAGGTATTTATATGTGAAAAGCAGTTCTGGAAATGCATTCAAACACAAAACCCCCACTGAATCGTTCCAGGAGAACCAGGCCAGTCTGGGGTCCTGCATAAGGGGCCACATCTTTCCTGAAGGTTTCTGGCTCTGCAGAGAGGAGAAGGAAGGAGCAGTGGGGACTGAGGGGCCTTTGGCTGCTCCCAGCTGACAGGAAAGGACTTTAGATAAGAGCTTGGCCCTTCTTAAAGCAGCACTCGGCTGCCAGGGTTCAACCCAAACTACCCCAAATTACCCCAGTGGTTTGGCTGAACTTGCCAAGTCACTCAGGGAAGTTGTCCTTGGTACAGAAGGCGAAGGGGAATAGTCTTTCTGAGGCTTGAAAAATATGATTTCATCAAATCAATTAGCCAAGATCCACTTCAGCAAGGGGAGTCAGTGAGTCTAGGGGAGGAGAAAGTCCCAAACCCAGCAGGGGTTTGCTCTGTGCAGAAAGAGCCTGGCTACACAATGCCACAAGTGCCACTCTGTTACACAAAGCAGAACTGGATTCTTAGCCCAGATTAATTCCAATTTATGCTTCAAACTGAGTGAAACCAAAATTGCCTGTTAACCAGAATGTGGCAGAAAGGCTAGGGAGAACAGCAATTAACACTGTTCTTCAGTAATACTTTATTAATAATACATTAACGAATACTTAATATTAGACTATTATGGAAAGCCATATTACTTGAAAGTTCACATGCAGGTTTTCTGTGAAGCTCTATCCCTCCTTTCCCATTCCAACAGAGACTGACATTCTCTGGAATTTTCCAGCAGAAAGTTAAATTTGGAGTTTTTACAGCTGGCTTGGTTAGGGACAGCAGGAGCAGAGCAAAGAGTTTCTGTAAACCTCAAATATACAGCAGCTTGCCTGACATGGGCTTCAAAATCTTTCATCATGAAGAGAAGCAAATTAAAGCAGCAAAAATAGAGTTCCAATCCACAAGTGTTGGAATAATACAGTTTACTATACTCACTACACATCTCCACCACACAATTTCTCTTTAAAACTACTTTTAAAGCAGGTTGATTTAAAGTTCATTGTATTTAGCACTGTAAGAACTCATCAAGAGGCTCAGACAAGAAACAACAGCTCCTTTTACTGCATGAGACTCTCCTCAATAGCATCTGTGAGATAATCACTGTGCTTGGAGAGTAGAAAAACATGTGGGCAAGGGGAATAGCTGGTAAGCCACACAGAGTTTCTTACTAAACCATGTGGTGGAAATGATCTGAAACTGCTCTGTAAACTGGAGCTGCAGCAGCACTACCACTTTACAAACATTTTGTTTACTAACATGACAACTAACAGACCAAACTCTTTCCTACATAACCCATGGGGCAGTTTTTTAAAAAGCTGGATTCATCTACCCCCAGAAATGGGGGAATTTGGTGCACAGGATCAAGATTAACTAATAGTCAAGAAGATCAATGTAGCTTCTCGTGTTAGTTAAGTGCTTTAGGAGAGGGATCCTGGACCTGGACCTTATTGCTAGCTCTGTATTAAAGGGAGGACTTCTTCCAGGCCTGCCTAATGAGACAGTATCAGCACATTCCTGCTCATCACCCACCACTGCTCAGACCTCCTCCAGGCTCTGGGGGCTACCCAACACATGTGCATTTCAAGAACTGCTAGGATTCTGTTATCCCAACAGACAAGATATAAAGCTTGATATTAACATCAGCTCCGCTTCCTGACAAAGGTAAATACATTCAGAAAATACTGAAGAACTTAAAATAAAACTGTATGCCACTTAAAAACAAACAAAAATATTTTTAAAAAGGAAAATAAGTCCCTTGAATTTTGGATCTGATTCATTTTACTGAAGAGGATATTTCTGGAGGCATTCGGATTACCACTCACTCTCATCTATACTTTGCTACTTGCTACAGGGACAAAAAGCCAGCTTCCCTCCGGGAAAGGGAGGGAGATCTGCCTCTCTTCCAATTGCCTGTATTGTACCCAAACATGTGAGGAATTTTTGAGGGGATGCAGGTCTCCACTGCAGCCGCGTTTAAAGGAGAGTGATTAAAGATTCCTGCCCAGCGCAGGGACTCGCTGTGTTTCCTCGGCTGGCAGCGGGGGCAGCTCGGCTGCAGCTTCCCCCTTTCGTGTGCAGCTGGGCAAAAGGCGAAACGAGCCCCAGGGATTATCGCCATTTCCCAGCCACGTCAGGAGCAGAGAGGAGAGAGACAAGGTGCCTTTTCACGTGGCTTCTGTAACAAACCGCACAGAGCCCAGGAGCAGCGCCGAGCCTCCCGAGGCTGCTCGGATACACATCCACGGAAACCTTCCCTGAGCATCCCGGGCTGTGCGCAAAAACACCCATCCCTGAGCACTCCGGGTTCCCTGCAAAAACATCCATCCCTGAGCATTCCGGGTTCCCTGCAAAAACATCCATCCCTGAGCATCCCGGGTTCCCTGCAAAAACATCCATCCCTGAGCATCCCGGGCTGTGTGCACGGACATCCATCCCTGAGCATCCGGGGAGCCGCACGGGCTCTCTGCACAGACATCCCTGCACATCCCGAGTTCTCTGCACAGACACCCCTGAGCATCACGGGCTCTCTGCACATACATCATTCCCTGCACATCCCGGGAGCCGCACGGGCCGGGCTCTCTCCGGGCAGCCCCGGGCTTTGTTGGCAGCCCCGGAGCTTTGTTCGGTGCCTCAGATATCCGCCAAGCAGACGCATCCCATTGTTCGGGCGCCGCCGCAGCCTCGGAGCCCTCACCCCGCTGGCAGCGCATCCCTGCGGGGCCGAGCCTCCATCCCCGCGCCGAGCCCCTTCCCCCCGCAGCCAGCGGAGCCACCCCAAAAAAGTCCTGTGGGGCAGGAGGGGCCCTGCCCGCCCGCCGTGACAGAACAAAGGGTCGGGGCAGAAGAAATAAAGTTTGGGGCTCGGCGCGGCCGGGCGGGCTCCGGGCGCGGCTGGCGGCCCCCGCTGCCCGTCCCCGCTGCCCTTGGGCCGCGCACGGCGGTACCTGAACAGGGCGACCGCGGTCTGGTTCCTCCTCCACGCCTTGCCCTGCTGCAGCAGCACGCCCTGCACGATCTCCTTCTCGTCGGGCAGCCGGTACACCGGGAACACGTAGAGCCAGCAGAGCACGAAGACGCCCAGGGCGCTGGCGCCCACGGGCAGGCGGGTGCGCGGCCACTTCCACGGCAGCCCCGCCATCCTCCTCCTGCTCCCGCAGCGCCGCCGCGGCTCCGGGCCGCGCTCCGACATCAGGCCCGCGCCATGCGGGGCCGCGGGCGGGGGCCCGGCCCGGCGCGGCTCGGCCCGGCTCAGCTCCGCTCAGCCCCGCCGCCGCCCGCCGCCATCGCCGCGGGGGAGCGGGGCTGCTGCTGCCGCTGCGGCTCGCTGCTCTCTCGGCGGCGGTGGCGGCTGCCGCCCTTGCTCACAGTCATTTGGTCCCTCGCGTTCCCCGCCAGATGATGCTCCGCCGCTCCCCGCCCTCCCTCCGCCTCCTGCCGAGCCCCTCGCTGAGCACCGACCCGGTAAATTTCCGCCGGGGGAGGGAGGGAGGGAGCGGAGACCTCGGTGCTGCGGGGTCCGCTCGGCGCCACGCCCGCCCCGCCGCGGGCACCGAGCGAGGGGGGAACGCGGCAGCTCCGCTCCGGCCTCGGCTCGCTCCCACCGGCTGCTCTCCCTCCCTCCCCTTCCCTGCCGGCGCCTGGCTCCCTTCCCCGGTAGAGGCCGCAGCTTCTCCAAGGCGCCCCGGCGGCACCGACCCCCGCCCGCCCCGGCCCGGCCTCCCTCCCCCGCCGGGAGCCCCCCGGACCGGCCTCGGCCCCAGCCGAGAGCCCCGGACCGCGATCCCCGCCCGCTCAGAGCGTGTCCCGCACGAAGGACATGCCACAGAAATATCCGCGGGTTCAGGGGCTCCGGGAGGACGGAGCAAAGCGGGGCACGGCAGAGCCATGGGCAGAGCGAGCCCGTCCCTCAGCGCCCGTCCCTCAGGGCCCCTGCACGGAGCGCTGAGGGCGCTGGCTCTCGGCAGGCTGGAGCTGAGGGGGCTGGAGGACACCTCGCAGCTCCCTGTGAGGGGAAGCACAGGGACAAGCACTGCTCTCTTCCCCGCGGTGCCCCTGAAGGAGCCGAGGGAAGGACACGGAGCTGTGTCCGTGTCTGTGTCACCACCCAGAGGGAGCTGGGCCCTGCAAGAGGCTCCCCGGGATGTGCTCATGGGATCAAACCCGTCACAGCTCAAGAAGCGTTTGGACAGCACTCTCCGGCACACGGTGGGTTCTTGGGGCTGTCCTGTGCAGGAGCAGGATTTCGATGATGCTTTTGGGTTTCTTCCAGTTGGGGATATTCTCTGGTTTTCTGCCCACTGGGGCGGTTGGGTCTGTGAGGGGCTGGTGGTGCCCCAGCACTCTGGGGCTGTGCTGCCGTGCTCAGAGAGAGGGAGAGGAGGCAGGGAAGCCACCCACAAACCGAGGAGCAGCAGCGTGACCCTGCACAGCTGTGGCAGTGCCCAGCTCAGGCTTCCCTCTGGGAATCCCTCTGCACACCAGTGCACAGCCCTCCTAAATCCCAGTGCCATGGTTTCATGCCAGCAGAGCCACCCCAGCCACAGAAAGCGCCTCTCTGATAATCAGGCTGAAACATGGGAGGCACGCTCAGCTCCTCTCAGGGCCTCAGTGGCAGATCCCACCTTCAGAGCCACTCTAGTCCCTGCACGAAAGGCAGATCCATCTGGGCTCACCATGTCAGCCACACCTTGCAGAGCCCCCGGGGAACGCTGCAGCCTGCCACGGACCCTGAGTGAGCAGCCAGTGCTCTCCAGGCCCTCAGCACACGGAGCCATGGCTCTTCTGGGGCAGCTTTCAGGGCTGAGCAGTAATTTAGGGAATTAGGGGGTGATGGGGTGAAGGAAGGAAATCACAAAGAAAGTTCGATATGGTTAGTTTGATATCTCCTGGCTCTAAGGCAGCTGTACAATACCATAAATACCAGCTGGGTGTTTCGACAGTGTTTTCAGGTAGAGATCCCAACATGCTGAGTTCTCTGTGCAAAAATAAACCTGGACATCTCAATGCACTTTCAGTGCTTGAGAGAAGGAACAACATTCTCATTCACAGGGTGTTGCTGTGCAGAAACACACACTGACAAACAGAACACTTCATAATGTCTGATGAACATAAAAATGCCAGAAATGTGTAATTGCAGAAGAAATATTGTTTTCATTCATATTTAACATGCTACAGTTTCTGAGTGTTATAGGTGTTCTCTAATGATAAAAAATGGGAAAAGAAACTGAGCAAGGCATTTTGGTTAGCCTCTAGGAAAAAATATTTAGAACCAGGTAAATATTTTCATTTTGGTGAGCAAATTATTTACAAACAGCAGAATAAACCAGAATCTGTTCAGTCATGTCTGTTAAAAACAAACAGAACCATTCAGTCTCTGGAGACTAATTCAAAACATAGTGAGCTAGAGCCATTAAAAGTAAAACAGAAAAAGTGATTGAAAATAAGGTGAACAGAACTGTATCCCAGATTAGATCCTGACTGTTTGCTCACCTTTGGTTGAGAGGAGACAGACTGGAGGCTCTGTGCTGCTTGAGAAAGTGGAAAAGAGCAAGAGAAAGCAGGAATGACTTATTCTTTCAGCGTGCAAATGAATTAAGTTAAAGTACACCCAATATACACAAGACTTTGGGATATCTTTTGTTGGTGATCCTGTGAGACGTCCCTGAGCGTTTCCTGCCCTGTTTACAAGCAAACAGCCTGAAACACTGCAGTGACACTCCGCAGCTGTTGAGGAGATACAGATATGCCGTGATCAACAATCCACATCTTTAAACTGAAGCGGAAAGTTGATATTCAGGCAAGATTGCACTCTTTTGAACTCCATTTTAGTGAGATTGACGGTGAGTTTAAGCTCATGTCCGTCACTTGGTTCCAAGTAAGAGCCCAGCCAGAAGGGCCAGGTAATTCTGGGCAGGGCCTGTCCACAACAGGAAAAAGAAAAAAAAAAGATAAAAAAAAGATAAAAAAAAGTTGTTCTGAGAGGTGCCTTTAAGAAGCAGCACAGCGGCAGCATGGAATAAACGCCTTTTAAACGCTCGGGTGACACAGCGTGGCTGTTCTCGGTGGGAAGGAAAGCGCCGTGCTAGGAGGATTTCCCGGGTCACCCCCAAACGCGGCAGCGGCAGCGGCAGCAGCATCCCCTGCGGTCCCTGCCGCGTTCCTGCGCTGACACTCTGCTCTGCCATCGCCTTTCCAGCCACAGAATCCAGCTTTCCTTCCTGCCCTCGCTCCCGGCCCTGAACCCTGGCGAGGGTCAGAACCGCATCCTCCAGAAGATGCAGCTTTGCCTGCTTTCATTCGAGGCATCGTGCACTCCCACAGGCATCCCCTGTACCTCGTCTTTGCACTCCCTCAGCTCTCTCACTCCCAGAATAACAGGGAATTTCCCTCCACTGCAGCATCCCACACACTTTCTGCTCTGCAGAATTTAGCAGGGGAGTTGCACTGGAATCAGTTTTCAGGGGATGGCTTCCTTTTAGTGATGAGAATGTCACCATGGCCTGTTCCTGGCAGATCCAGTACCTTCCCAATGCATCCATTACCACCTGGCTAAAATCCCTTGCTCTGTGCTGTGCCCTCTGTTCTGCAAGGATTTCATGCTGTGTTAGTAGAGTCTGTGTGAAATTTGGATGTTATTTTTCAGGGGAAAACGAAGCTGAAACCAAAGTAAGCTCTCTGTGGAACCCCAGCCCTTATTTCCCACTGCCACAAATAACCAGTGCTCCTCTGGTACAGGGGTTTTTTTACCCAATGTACAACACAAAAATAATCAGAAATCATCACTGCCTGAACTGTCATTGTAGGACAGCTTTGGTGTGGTGTCACCTGTGAACAGGCTGATTTCTCTGAACTCCTTCTGCTCACACAGATCTGAAGGTGGCACCTGAATCTCACTCTGTAAGAGCAGCACAAACACTGAACTGTGTGAATGGGTGCACAGCTGCCCTGTTGGCAAAATCCCACTGTGCCTCTCCCTATCAGAAGTGACTCAGCAGCTCTGTTGAAAACACTCACAAATGTATGTTCTCACTGATAAAAATGTATGTTCTCACTGATAAAGCATTTTAAGCCCCTGATTTGACAGACAGTTTATATATAGTCCTGTGAAAGGGGAGAATTGCAACTGTGATATCAAATTAATTCCTGCAAAGTCCTGGTGTCCAGAGGCTGATCAGTTTTTACCTGGCTTGTACCAGTTGTACCAGTCCTCTGAGAAAACATGACCAGTTTTGCCACATGTTTTCCCCCCAGCTGTCATGCTGTGACAGTGCCATTGCTGTGGCAGCATCTGCAGTCACCCTTCCAGCTGCACACAGGAGTCAGAATGCACAAGAGTGAAGCACAAAATGGGGGAAAACACTTACTGATGAAAGACAGAGCTCATTCTCTGAAACTCAGAACCTCTTCTACAAGAGCATGGAAAGCACTTTCAAAACACCTTTTTATGCCAACAGTGATGCTGCCTGGTAAAAAGGTGGAACGAGAATGAGTGAAAACATGCAGGAGTAATGACAAGGAATGTGTCAAGGCATTAGCCACAGGTACTTTGCTTTTTGGTTCTGCATGGAAAGAAGGCTTTCTCATAAAATGGAATTTTATGTGTTTCTACACAGGCAATTTTCACAACCTTTCCATCACTGCTGTACATTACTGAAGTAAGGCATAACACCCAGACTTCTGTTCCACAGCTCTGGCTTCAGGATGCCTCTTTAGGAAGTTTTAATGCAGGTGAAAGTGCCCATGTAGGATGTGGGTGGGCAGGAGCACCAGTAAGGTGAAGACAAGCAAGCACAGGGAAATTCTGGGTGAAATTCCTGCCTGTGCAGCTCCATGTGTTTGTGCTCACTGTTGGCAGGAGGGAGCTGTGCTGCAATAATGAGATTACTCACAGAAACAGCTCCTCAGAAGGGTAAGGGACTTGCTGGGGGAGTACCAATCCAGTTCTGTTCAGCCTAGAGAACAGGAGGTTGCATGAACGTCTCATGGCAGCCTTCCTGCATCTGAAAAGGCTGAAGAGGAAACTGAGAGGGACTTTGATCAGGAGCTGCAGTGGTGGGAGAAGGGGGAATGGGTTCAGACTCAAGCAGGGGCAGAACTGGGTTAGGTTTACAGAAGAAATCCTTCCCTGTGAGGGTGGGCAGGCCCTGGCACAGGCTGCCCAGAGCAGCATCCCTAGAAGTTCCAGGCCAGGCTGGATGGGCTCTGAGCACCTGGGATGGTGGAACTGGATGATCCTTTAGGCTCTTCCAGCCCAAACTATTCTCTGACTTTGTGCATTAGAACTGACATGCCAAAGATTGTGGCTGGAAGGTCCTGTGGTACAATGCACAATTTGTGAAGGCAATACAATGCACATAAAAGGCACAATGGAACATGCACACCCACATGCACAGAGACTGCAAACACATCTCTGAAGCACACAGGCTCTTCCCTTGTAAGCACAGCTCCTTTTCCTTAGGAGCTCAGACAGACCCTGACCTCAGTCTGACATTTGCTGAGGTTTCAATTTGAGCAGTTGCTGTCAGGAAGCCATCCTTCACCTCTCAGTGTTGGTTAAGAATCCTGTTTGTGAGAAGGTTGTGTCTGATGTAGAGAGGAACATCATAAATTTGGTCTCACAATGAGTAATCCCTCTAGACCAGGATGAAGTGGGTAGAAGAAAAGCAGAAGAGAGGAAAAAGCTTGTTAACGTTGTTGCTGTATCTTCTCTTCTTATCACAAATGATCCTTAGTTCTGACACTTAGTGAAGTGCTTCAAGATCATCATGATTTTTTTTTTATGACTCCAAATTTAGGCACATCACTTCATTGGGACCCAGGCAGAAAATTTAAAGTTTGGTTAATGGGCAAACAATAGTGAAAATGTATTCTGTCTCTTCACAAATACAATTAAGATGGAAGCAAGGCTCGACACAGACATTGTCCATCGAAGGACAACTGAAAACTGAATGGAAGTGAATGAAACTGAAAACAGCTGAGTATGTTTTTCACGCTGGGTGGCAATACAAACTGCGAGGGAGGGAGGAGGGAGGCACCCGGGCCTGTGTGGTTTCCAGGGGAAAGCAGCCTCCTACAGGGATCTGCGGTTATTGCACAGACACAGCAGCGACACCGCGGCTAAAGCCCCAGGAAAGCAGCCAGGGACCAACCCGCACATCGCTCCGCTGAGCCGGAGCCGTGCTTTGCCTCCCAGCCCACAGCAGCCCTTTCCCCGCTGCCAGATACCGCGATCCCGCCCCGGGCTGCCGACACACGGGCATCTTCAGCCGGGGGCTTCGCCATTCCTGTTTATCTCAAGGTGCTCGCTCACATGTGGATCCCTTGGAAAGATCTGAGGGGCTGTGCTTCGCCTCTGTTTTGAGATTAGTCCTGTAAACCATTTGAGAGGCAGGGAAATAAGAGTTTTCTCTCTGGAGAGGAGACCCGGGAGATGGATGGCTTTGTCTCACAAAATGTCACCCTGCCAGGCGTGCCAGGCAGGACAGGAGGTTTCACAAGTCATTAGTTCATCCAGCTGGTGGGAGAGAGCCTAAGAGATAGCATAAACTGCTTGGGAAGATAAATATCAACAAAGCCCTTTTACTTGGAGACTCAGCGTACTTTTCAAACTGCCTGGTCACTTTGTGGGGAATATGACATGATAAGTTTACAGTATTTTAGCAGTGTTGCACAAAGAATAACCTTTGGAGAGGGTAACAGAAAATTGCCAGTGTATCAGCAATTGAGCAAAGAACAAAATCTTTGATGTGCAAATAATCAGTCATCTGGTAGGCGTAATTCTGCCATCATTAACATGATTTCTACTGAACTGGAGGGATCAAAATACACATTGCTGTGTAAAATAACCAGTCTGAATTGAGATAACACATTATTGGGTGCCATTCAAAAATCAATTATTAAAATAAAGCCCTTACTTGCATAGCACGATGACTTTTGCAGACCTGAAGATTCAGACATGAAAAAAAATGCTGGGAAAAAAGCATAGTGAAGTGCCTTGAAACAGCTTTGGGATGTAGGCCACTCAACCAAACTACATGAAACCCCCGAGCTCCTTCCTGTCAGGGCATGGAAAGCTGTAAATTGTGGCAAAAGCTATTGTTTTAGTCACTGTCATCACAAATTGAGGGAAAAGAAAGCTCCAGAAAGGGATATCCATGTCTGCCTTCAGAGAGGAAACGGAGATGCAATCATTCCCTGTGGATCCGCAGGCTGGGTCAGGGCACAGCAGGGCTGGGGGGCTCGGTGCCCACACCCAGGGCTGGGCAGTGCAGGGGGTGAGGGAGCCTCAGTGTGCTCCCAGTGCCAGCTGTGCCACAGCTTTGGGACAGGAGGCTGGAGCTGGCATGGGTGTCCCGCCAGGAGCAGGCAGCATTCCCAGAGGGTGACAGTGCCCAGTTTGGTGCCAGCTGTGCCACAGCTTTGGGACAGGAGGCTGGAGCTGGCATGGGTGTCCCGCCAGGAGCAGGCAGCATTTCCAGAGGGTGACAGTGCCCAGTTTGGTGCCAGCTGTGCCACAGCTTTGGGACAGGAGGCTGGAGCTGGCATGGGTGTCCCGCCAGGAGCAGGCAGCATTTCCAGAGGGTGACAGTGCCCAGTTTGGTGCCCAGTTTGGTGCCACAGCTTTGGGACAGGAGGCTGGAGCTGGCATGGGTGTCCCGCCAGGAGCAGGCAGCATTTCCAGAGGGTGACAGTGCCCAGTTTGGTGCCAGCTGTGCCACAGCTTTGGGACAGGAGGCTGGAGCTGGCATGGGGTGTCCCGCCAGGAGCGGGCAGCATTCCCAGAGGGTGACAGTGCCCAGCCCCAGCGAGGATCAGCTTCCCTCCCTTGGCAGTGAGTGGCAGTGTAAGGAGGTGTTTCAGCAGGAACGTGCTCACATGCCTGGGGTTTGTGGCAAGCTGGAAAGGCTCTCCTCAGCAGCAACCAGAAAACACAGCTCTGCCCACGTGGAGTTCCACACCGTGGATGGAGCTGTCAAAACACTTCCCACAGCTGAAACCTGGAGGACAGAGAAACTCTGCTGCTCTGAGAGCCTTTACTGGAGCAAACAATGCTGTGTGCTGCACTTACAGTAACTACAAACATCTTGCCTTTCTTCTCCTTCCACCGATTTTCCAAACTGCAAATGTTGAATCAGCAGATAACTCCTCAGATGGAAATCTGGCAGCGTTGTTGCATCTGTGTGTAGCTTTACAAGGATAAGTTTGCTCATGGAGGCTGAGGAGGTGAATGTGGAAGGACAGCTGGGTCACTCTGCCAGTGATGCTGGTGGAACAGAGGGTGTTCTGTCACTGGGCTCAGAGGATTTGAGATTGCTGGGTTTGGAGCAGGGATCAGGGCTACACTCAGGCAAAATTCCAGCCCTGGGATTTAGCTATATCCTTGTGCTGCTCTGCCTTGGGTGCCATCTACATTAATTCAAAACCTGTTTTTTGTCCCGCATGACACAGATTGCAGGAGCAGTTTCCCTTGGGTTTTCAGTCACTGTGTGTCCAAACAGCGTCTCCAGATTTTTGGGTGATGAGTTCAAAATAATCCAAGCCTAATTCCAGTGATTCATTTTGTGGTTATTCAACATGAAATGCCCTCAGGTGTCAGATTTCCAGAGGGGTTAAACACTCCCAACTCAAACGATTCAGCAGCTTTAAAATACTGTTACAAAACCATGGGAAGATCATATTTAACCTAGAGAAATTCAGCAAGACATTTCTGAGCTAACTACCCATCATCCCTTCTAATAAAGGAAGGATCTGTTAGACCAACTTCAACCAAATGTATTACCCAATTTCACAGGGAACTGAAACATTGGTCACAATGTGGGGAAAAAAATGGGGAGCATTTAGAGGTTAAGCTGATTTTCAGTGTGTCTGTTCAGATTTTCTTTCCCTGATTGTTAACTGAAGAGCACTTCAGCACTGTACAGCAGTGTCTTAATTCACTTAACTCTACTTTCTCATAGGATAGAAATGAACCCAAACATAACTTTAAATATTCCAAAAATAACATAGTTACCATTATATCAGCCACTCACTGTTTTATTGGCTTCTGTGTTACCTCTGTGTCTGACCTGAGCTTGATTCCCGATGTCTCCAGTTCTGTGCCCTGGTTTCCAGCGATACATACTTCTATTCTCTGCATGGCTGCATTTTTTTCACTAATTCTGGCTGTTCTGAGGCTTCAAGTGCCTTCAGTCCCCTCATTTTAGCAACTGAGGAATTATTTTGGACATGATTCCAGAGAGCAGTCAAAAAATATTTGAATTCCCTGTCATTAAGGTAGTCAGGGCTAATATAATATGAGATTTTCTTATGGGAAAAGTAAGCATAGCTGGTAAAATGCATAGAAGTAAAATTTAATTTGATTTATTTCTTGTCATCTCCATATATCATACTTTCCTTTTCTCTTGCTGCTTCACTCCCACCTATTCTCATAATCTGCAAATTACTTTAGTCTGAGATATTTCCTGTGTGTTAACTGCATTTCATTGGCTGCCAATTCAGTTTTCTGTTTCTGCACTTGCATTTGTATTTAGGAAACATGATGAAAATTAATATCATAATTATACCATTCAAGCAAATCATATGAATTAGATCTGTGTCTAGCCAGCCAAAAATATCTGTGGTTGTCATCGGAGTGTGCATTTTTCCCTCCCAGCAGCATCATCAGGCAGTGCTGTGGTTTAAGGGCAGCCAGGAGCTGAGAACCAGAGTGCCCCATCCCAGATGGAACCCGGGCAGGCAGAGGGAAAAACTGCTCCCCGTGTTACTCCACAGGCAAGGACTGCAGAGAGGAAGAAAAAAACCAAACTCTTTTCCTTTTTAAGTACCTTTTAACTTGCTCCCAAAATATTTATTCTGATTTCCTCACAGCTCTTGCGGAACTGTGGCGCTGTTCATCCTGAACAAACTCCTAACCAAACAAGGCACGAAAGCCACACGCCTTTTGTACTTGCCCAGCTGCAATGTCCTTTTTACCCAAACCTGGATAGGAGGGCAGCTGCTGCTCCCTCGGCGGGCCCGTGTGCTGCTGCTGTGGCTCCTGCACTGCTGTTTCCTGGGCCGTGCTCGCCGTTCTGCCCCAAGCCAGCCCCCCACACTCACCCACCCAGCAGCACCTGGAGCCACTTGGCTGTGCAACGGAATGAGCTGCAGGGAAATCCATGGAACCCTGCTGGAACCTTCCCCAGAGCAGCTGCTTGATGTCAAACAGATCCTGCGTAACCCACCCAAGCCATTCATCGCTCCCAGCTCCCGGGTCAGGCCTCCTAATGGCCTGGGCAGCTGCTTTGAGACGTCTCACATCATTTCGTGTCAGGTTTGTCTCCAAAGTACAGCCAGGCTGCCTGAGAGATCAGCTCTGTAATTGCAGAAACTCTGCACTGTGTGCTTCTTTAAATTCAATGAGACAATGTAGCTGTTTTATTGCACAATATCAGGGAAAATCAACCAGGTGAAATTTGAATTATTGCTTGTGCTGGGATCTGAGCAGATTTCTGTCGAGGCTATTTTCACATTCCCATTTAGTTTGGACTCGGATGGAGCACAGACCCCTTTTATTTCAGAGGAGCCTGCTTGCATTTTTTAAAGTCTAAAGTCTATGATGAGTTAAGACAAATCGTAACTAACCTTTCTTCCAGGGAAGTAAACAACAACTTCATTGAATTTGATGCCACACTAATTACATTATTAAAATAATGTCAGACTGTAAAAAGCAATGTCCATGTGGTGGAGGTTAGGATTTTTCCTTTGTCATTGCACAACTGACAAAGAAAGTAGAAGTGACAATTTTTTGACTCAGTTAAAAACTGAATCTGTCACTTGTGGAGTAATAATTGGAGAAGAATTAAAATTTCTAGAAAAGAAAGCTCGTGTGTGTCTGCAGAAACCCACTAGAGGAAGCTGTGACATTTTCACAGCCAGAACAGAAAAGATGGCATAGAAGCAACCAGCACCCTCAGAAGGGAAAGAATCAAAGCCAGCTACTGCAGTGTGCTCCTGCAGATACCTCATGCTCAATGCTCATGCTGCACACAACTTTTTGTGCCACTCCAAGACCTTTTGAAGTTACTCACATTCTGCCATTAGCTTCAAAGGGAAACAAGATTTGCCTCGCAAAACAATCAAGAGCTGCAACTATTTACTGGCAAATTAATTCAGGGCAGCTTTGGTTACAACAGCTACAGAATTTAGCAAGATGATTTAACTGTGTCAGTGATGTGTTCTGCAAAGGGCCAAATTCACACACTTCAAACACAAAGGATAATGAACTCCCGACCTATCAGAATCACAGATCTTGAATGGGTTGGGTTGGAACAGATTTAAAAGTTCATCTGTTGGGAGGAGAGGGGAGGTGCGGAGGAGGTTGTTGGTGCATGTTGGGAGTGGACACCCTCACTGTCCCAGGTTGTTCTGAGCCCATCCAACCTCACTTAAACCCTTCCAGGGATGCAGGGGCAGCCCCAGCTGCTCTGGGCCCCTGTGCCAGGGCCTGCCCACCCTCACAGGCAGGAATTCCTTCCCAATATCCCACCCAAACCCCCTCCTGTCAGTGTAAAGCCACTGCCCTTGTCCTTCACCCCAGGACCTTGGTGAATAGTCCCTCCCACCTTTCCTGTAGGCTCTCTTTGCAGCCCAGCACACAATTTGCAGCCCAGGCTGTAACATGCTGTACAGAACAGATTCCTCTGAGGTGAATGGGGCTGGGACACCTTTTGTACATCCAGCTTACACACTTACCTCATGCACATACATTAAGACAGCGAATTTTATAAAGATATTTATTGTGCAAGAATGATCTTCATGCTCATTTACAATGAAATAATTAGTTTTAACAAATAATCATGCCATTGCTTAATTTCAACTCTAAACAGAATATTTACATTCAAGTTTACATCTTTGTTCAAGTTCCATGTACAATGTTGTCAGAATTAAGCAAGAATGCATCTTCAAATCAATGGTTTTCTGTTGTTTTTTTTTTACAATAGACTATCATCACCTTTCAGACTTTTACTGGAAATGACAAATTTCCTGTCTGTGCAGTACCCTTATTTCCCAGCTACAGCACTGGAAAAGAACAAAAAGACCCCAGTGGAACCAGTGTCAGACACATAAATCAATCTCCAATTAGCCAGGCACTCAAACAGGAAGAGGCTGCAGGATAACCTCTGCACAACTGATTTTTGGGGGACTGTTTGTGTCATCCTTGAAACAGATCCTGCCTCAGGAAGATGAACCTCAGGACAATTCTTTCTCAAAGTCTTAAATAACGAAAAGATCTGCTTTGTCAATACCGAAGGGAACCTCTTGTGTTAGCACCAGACACACTCTGAACTCTTGGTTGTGTTCTGGGGTTTTTTGTCCCACCACAGGGATGCCCAGGATCACAGCATTGTGGTCTGGCAGCTTTTAAAAAACAATTAAAGAAACAAACAACAGCCCCCAGCTCCCAAATATAAAAACAACAACGAGGTAAGAAAACATACTTTCAATGAGCAGAAATTCAAGCTGTAACTTTTTGGTACTGCTTTTTCTCTCCACACTCTATGATGTAAAGGAATTCCAGAGTCCAGCCCACGTTTCCTTGGCCTGCACACAAATCTCTCCCTTGTTCATCAAAGGTTTCCAGCCCAGCCTTCTCAGGCACCTCCCTCCCACCCTGACCCGAGACAGACAGACAGACAGACAACACTCACACTCAGATACGGTTCCAAATGACAACTCAGCATGGTCCCACTGAACAGCTCAAAATGGAACAGAATTTTTCCTTCCTTCCTTCCACAGTTCCATGAGATGCCTGCTGTTCTAATCCACGTTCTCCTGTGAGCGCTTCACGTGCTGCCTGGTTTCACAGAGGCCAGAACAGGAATGAAGGAGCAGAGCTCAGCTGCCAGCTCCTGCTCTGACTCGTCTCAGTCGTACGACAACAAAAAGAGTGATTGTCCTGGGGTCGGGCTGTGAATCCGTGGACAGACACTGACTTTGAAGATGCAAACGTAGCGATTCCCATTGCGAGTGGCCTTGGTGCTGGGCAGGGCAGCGCTGTGCCCTCACGTGGTGACGTCCCCAGCAGAGCCCGCGGGCTGGGCCGCGGCCGCAGGAGCCGGCACGGGCAGCGCCTCCAGCTCCGACTCGCGCACGAAGATCACGGCGTCGCCGCTGACATTGATCAGACACTGCGCCTGCAGAGGACAGCACACAGTCACCCAACGCCAACCCGTCACAGGCACCCAACAGCCACAGTCACCCAACACCAACCTGCCACAGTCACCCAACACCAACCTGCCACAGGCGCCCAACGCCAACCCGTCACAGGCACCCAACAGCCACAGTCACCCAACACCAACCTGCCACAGGCGCCAACCTGCCACAGGCGCCCAACACCAACCTGCCACAGGCGCCCAACACCAACCTGCCACAGGCGCCCAACACCAACCTGCCACAGGCACCCAACGCCAACCTGCCACAGGCACCCAACGCCAACCTGCCACAGGCACCCAACGCCAACCTGCCACAGGCGCCAACCTGCCACAGGCACCCAACGCCAACCTGCCACAGGCGCCCAACACCAACCTGCCACAGGCGCTAACCTGCCACAGGCACCCAACAGCAACCTGCCACAGGCACCCAACGCCAACCTGCCACAGGCACCCAACGCCAACCTGCCACAGGCACCCAACGCCAACCTGCCACAGGCGCCAACCCGCCACAGTCACCCAACAGCAACCTGCCACAGGCACCCAACGCCAACCTGCCACAGGCACCCAACGCCAACCCGTCACAGGCACCCAACGCCAACCCGTCACAGGCACCAACCCGTCACAGGCACCAACCTGCCACAGGCACCCAACGCCAACCTGTCACAGGCACCCAACGCCAACCTGCCACAGGCACCAACCTGCCACAGGCACCCAACGCCAACCTGCCACAGGCGCCAACCTGCCACAGGCACCCAACAGCCACAGGCACCCAACAGCCACAGGCACCCAACAGCCACAGGCACCCAACAGCCACAGGCACCCAACAGCCACAGGCACCCAACAGCCACAGACCGTGCTCGCTTACAGATGCTAATGCACCTGCACAGAAAAATCAACACAGATCCAGAGCAGGACAAATTACTGCAATTCATTGCTGAGAGAACCTGTGCCAGCTCCTTTTCTATGTGCTCCCTTGTGTGCTACCAAACATGCAGATGGATTCCTGGGAGACCAGCACAGTGAAATATCTGCACATCTGTACCTGCTTTCCTTACTGTTCTGAATAAATTTAATTTACTGAATATTCTGCTATTGTCTTCACAAATCAAGGTTTGTCCCTTTATGCACAAAATGGAGCATTTTACATCACCAACTCCAGGTACTTTACATGGAGTTAGGATGGAAATCCTACACTGCAACATCAGAAATATCAAGAAAGCTCTGCACTACTGTGCAACTGTCTCCTGCAATTCACTTATTCTAGCAAGCTTGGTTCTTTTATCTATCTGGGTATTTATGAAACATCCTCATAATTTTGTGTTAATACAAGAACACTCTTGGATTCTTCAAACGTAATCCAAGATATCAAGAAATGTTGTGCAGCTCTGGCTTTACAGCACTACTAGTTTTTTAAGACATAAAATGCACGTTTGTATCATACTGACCACAAGAGCACTTGTTATTTCACACCCCAGTGTACCTGATTTTTGTTTGGGTTCTCCATGAAAACACACTGCTTCATTATGTAGGACACAACTGCATTCCCTCCCAGAGCTGCAACGTGGGCTCTCACCATGGCAAACACTTCAGCAATGAAAGCGTGCAGGAAGCCACTGACACCACCCTCCTGCAATGGAAAAAAGACACATCACAGATGGCACTGGGCCTGGCTACAAGATGCTGGGTACTTCTCTTACACATCTATCGGCTGAAAAACTCAGTGAGTCCCTCATGGTGGGGAGAGCTTTAAAGCCACTCCCTGTTTGAAGGGTCAGTCCCCAATCAGATGGAGAGAGACCATTCACGGGGGCCTGGAGTGACAGACTGGATGGGATCCTTGCTGGGATCTGCTGTCACAGACACCGAAGCTCATCAGCTACTGAATCTGTACCTACACAATCTGCACTCAGTCCTGTGACCATTTCCCTGCTGACATCCTTTTGAAAACACTGTCCTTTTCACGCATGGATTTCTCAAGTTAGAAGGGGAAGGTAAAAGTAACTTGCAAGATCTAAACAAAATGTTTGTCTGATCCAAGTTTCTCTACAGAGTTCCCAGCCTATTTTCAGGAAGACTGATCATTTTTATTAACATCTGCTGTGTAATTTCAGCAATGTGTAATTGGGAAAAACCAGCAAACTCTTCAGCTCTGACAAGCCAGGCAAGAAGTACACTCTTCTTCTGTGGCCAAAAGCAAAGACACAGCTACTTCCCAAAAGGACAGGAAAATTAAAAGGAACATGGCTTGCATTTTGACATGCTCAGAGATTATCTGTTTTCCCAATGCAGAATGGAGCTCAGGGATTGAACCTCACCTCTAAGCTGGTTGCATGGTCACAGGCTCATGGTGTAATTTTTGATGCTCAAAACACAAAGTTTAGTTACAGAGAATGCACAGAATGTAATGTTAAAAGTCAGCATAACATTATCTATGATATGGGCAATGATGTATTAACCAAAGAATTAACCAAATACACTGTGAACCTTCCTCACTGAGCTTGTTAAATGAGAGAAGAATAGATGACTTATGTTTTTCTTTAGCATTTAATTTGGGCTCAAATGATCCTAACTTCTGCCACTGCTGGTCAAAGACACATTTTTTCCATACAGTTCTGTTTAAGAACTCACTGGTTTAGTGTTCTACCCAAATCAGCAGCAGTGGCAATTGTTAACTAACCCCTTCCTAACAGTGCCAGACGGAAAATGGCTTCACGTGCTCTGTGACAAGAGCAGCACAAAGGAACTCGTTCTGCACTCAGCACCTTCCCCCAAGTGACACAAGCTCTACTCCCCGGCTGTGCCACAGCTCAACTCAAACCTCTGATTCCCACAAGTAACACAAACTTGCTCCCTGGCACAACAGGCAGCCCTGCCACGCAGCTCACCTCGCGCAAAGAAGTGGTTTCTCGAATAAAAAACATGTTGATTATCCCAAGGTATTTGGTTATTTTCGCCCCAGGGAGGAAGGAAAGAGGAGTCATCTTAACAACTGAGACAGTGGAATTGGTGCCCGACGGGACAGAACGGTGCCTCAAGTACCCCTCAGCCAACGGACTCGCCTTTTCAAGGGAAGTAGCTGAAAAACGGGAAAAAACGGCAGGAAATAACTATCGAGATCCATCAGTGCTCCTCAAAACACAAAAACTCTTCTTTATGGTTTTCCAAATAGCTTGGTGACAACATTCAGCTGCCTGTGATGCTCAGCCACATACGTGAGAAAGGAAATCATCATGCAACGCATGCAAAAGGAGACAAGAAGCTGGAATGGCATTTATTGAGAGAGTGGCATTCCTGCGAAAGGAAAACATTGAGGCGAGCAGCTGCACACACAACCGTCAGTTATAATGTGAAGGTAAAGGAAAAAGTGCCAACATTTTGAAACATGTATTCTGCTGGAAGAACAAATTATAGGAAGTGTGAAAGTTGTTGTGTTTCCCCAGTGCAGCATTTTCCATTAAAACAGGTATTAATCTCTGCTAATTTAAGCAAGATAGTCAGACCTGTGGCCAAAGAACTGCTGAAAACCAACTCACCACTTGCTAATTTAGTGATCATTGCCTTGACTGTCCCCTTGGTGATTGCTTCCTGTTTCTCACCCCCAATTTTCCAAGATCATACATACACCTACATCCATGCAGTGGATGTTATACAATTAGTAGGCGTACACACATATGGAGAACTAATTACAGCAAGACTTCATTTGGCTTTTTATGCTACGGTTCATCAACCCTACGTGAGGTTACAGAACAATGCCAGCAGTTTTCACCCTCACACGAGATCTGCAGTGCTCCTGCCGGGCAGGGCACTCCCCTAGTCACCACTGGGAAATCAGAGATATGTCTGAGATTATCAGAACGGGGTAGAAACAGCCGCCTACTTGTCTTAATTGATCCGCGCCTTATGGTCTGAGCTTTCAGTTTAATGAGCTCTATCCAGCTGTTGCATCTGTCTGCAAAGGAACTGTAATCAACTGACGTTGCTGGAAACACAGACAGAAAAACAAAAGAAAAAAAAAACAGAAAAAAATATATGGATGATGTCTCTTGCTCCTCTCAGCGCTCCTTTTTGAGGAGGCAATGCTTCCTGCCTAAGAGAGAACAACCATCCGTGTGCAGCTCTGGCTAAGAGCAAAAGTTACAGGCTGGGCTTGGACTGCTCCAAACCAAAGTACCAAAGAACCCATTTCTGGTGGTGTCCCAGCTCTGAACCACTGCCTGAGTGGGACTTCAGCACTGAAAAAACATGCAAATACAGTCAGTAAGGACTTATGCTAGATTAGGTTTTTTTATAATCTCAATTTAGGATGTAAGTTATGGCTTTTTAAACTTGATTTAAGCCTTTTTTAATTTTCATTGCTTTTTTTCCCTTACAAAGAGCTGCTGATCAGGATTTAAATTTCCCAAATGTCTTTATCAATAACTAACCTACAGAGTGAAAAAAGAAGAACCTTTGGTGATGAGGATAAGAGTCACAAACTGAAACAACACCTCTGTTTAAACACAAATGAGTTTGCCTTAGAGAACACTCTCCCTTGCCCCACATCCTCCCTCCAACACCCCTCCCACGAGCATTACAATAAGAGTTGTTTCTGCTATGACTTTTGGTATTAGTTGCAGGGGTGTTTGCACATCTTTAAAAAAAGGGGGGGTTGCAAACACCGTTTCTTCATTACCCTGAAGAAACGGGAGGAACACATGCTAACTTCAAATCAACACAGGCAAAACAGCTCTCTGCCCAGGGACTCATTGTCTGTCACATCAAGTTACATCAATGTACCCGACAGAGAGGCTGTCATTACCACAAATCTAACTTTATAATGAAAAACCACACCAAAATATTAGGATCTCATTAAGCCACACCAGAGCATGCACTCTCAGTTAAGTAGTAAACACTTCCTGGAGTAAGACTCGTCCAAAAAGAGTATACCGATATCCCAAGAATGCTCATTGTGTTCTGGCAGATGGCTACATTAAGGAAACTCACCTCTCTGAGCAGCAGGAATACCTGTGTGGGAACTTGCACCCTCCAGGGCTTCTAACAAAACAAAATTAATTGCGTTCAGATCTTCTGTTAGGCACAGTCACAGGACAACAGCTTCCAAGAAAGATGGCAGGGACTATTTCCAAGGGCCTGGAGTGAAGGGCAGGGGGAATGGCCTCACACTGCCAGAGGGTAGGGCTGGATGGGATATTGGGAATTGTTCCCTGCAGGGTGGGCAGCCCTGGCACAGCTGGGGCTGCCCTGCATCCCTGACAGTGCCCAAGGCCAGGCTGGGCACTGGGGCTGGAGCACCTGGGACAGTGGCAGTGTCCCTGCCATGGCACGGGTGGGATGGGATGGGATTTAAAGGTCCCTTCCAACCCAAACTGCTCCACGATTCTGTGACACTTCTAAAAGATTCTAAAGTCAAGTATGAAAAAATCCCACCTTCTACATAGTATCCTGTGTACTTTGATAACAGAGTTAGTGTAAATAATTCACTTTACTAAATCTACCTTGCAATTTTAATATGTTTATTCATCAAAGGTCACTACTGTATAAGACTGTAAACCAGTATTTCTAAAACAACAATCCTACAGAAAAGTAGAGATATGTTAAATAACCTGTTAAGCAAATGTAACTACAACGAGGTTGTGAAGAAATGACAGATGGAATAATTTCCAGGCTGAACTGCTCTGCCTGCTGCCCGATACGGGATGTGGAGAGCAGAGGAAAAGGGGTGCATGGGAACAGGCTGCCCTCCTCTGGTCACTGCCCAGCAATGGCCACAGGCACCAGCAGCAATCTCTGGAGAGCTTCTCGTTTTGAGAATAAAAAGTGCAGCAAATTAAAAGGTAAGCATTAAAAAAAAATCAGTAAGAATCTTTTTGCTGAAACTAATCTGGCCTCTGAAAATACAAGTAAGTGTGGAAGGCACTCTTCTTTACACAAAAAAAGTAACAGGCAATAAAGGGAGCTCAGACATTTACAGTAATTCCCAGATATTTAATTTCCTCCCAGTAACCATTTTGGTAGATAATCCAACAAGGGAGAAGGAATTAAAGACAGCTGATTTCAATGAACTGAATTTTTAATGCAGCCATAGAAGAACTGTGACAGCCATTCTTGAACTGCAGCTCTATCTCAGGAAAAATAAAGCAGCTGTTTAACAGCTGCAGTGTGCTGCACTGGACAGATTATTTACTGTACAAGGTTAGGCTCCTTTCACTCAAAGGAAATTTGCATGCAATCAGTATCTGGCAGATAAAGTATTTCCCAGCATGAAAACAATGAGATTAATTCTGAGAGGCTAAGAAAACATGAGGTACTTTATATGGCCATTTCAATATGGGACAAGGCTAATTATCAGGTAATTGATAGTTCTGTCAGATGACACCCAACACGCAGTGCCTTGCAGCACCTTCAATATTCTAAATGCAAAGACAGAAAATATAGACAGAATGATCAGCCAAGCCATCTTCTGTGACTCTCAAAAAACTCCACAACAGGAGTAAATGTACCCATTATGCTGAGGCAGCAAAGCACATTTAAAGCCTGTGAAGTACAGATATTTTAAAGCCTCTACAACTATGAAAGAGCAGAACTCAAAACCCATAAAAAACAACAGTTCAATATTCTTCCCCTTAACTGACCTTTAGCTGGAGAGAATGATTGAGAAGAAAGGGGATCAGAGGAAAGTTCCAAGGGAAACTGGAGCTGTTCTTCATTGTCTGTAGATGCTTCAAGAAATAAAACATGGCCAACTGATAATTAACCCCAAAATAAGATTTGCCAGTAATTACAAGCAAAGTCAGTTTAGCCAGGTCTGACTTGAGCAGGTATTTTCAGCATGTGCATGAAGCGATGCAGTTCTGCAAAAACAAATCCAGCTGCAACACTGAACAGAGCCTGTGTTCCACTGAACAGGATTTGAAGTTTTTAGGAGAAAAATGAAGGCCATTCATGCATGTTATTTTGATTCTGCAGTTGGATCTATGTCAGCTATTAGAATAAAGGTTACCACTTATTTCACATGAAAGGAAACCCCCCACTCTACTGAAGAAGTCAGCTGTAACTAATGTTTTAGAAACATGTGGCTCTGTTGCAGTATTTAATTCCAGTCTGAAGACTGAGTGTGCTCAGAGCTCTGCCTGAAGCCCCACTGCACACTTGCATTTCCAGCAGGAGCTGCTGCTTCACTGGCAAGGTGACGTACGCCCACCACAGCAGTCTATTCCACGTGCTCCACTGAACTCCAAAACTATTTCTGGCCTGCCTAAGGGTTTGCAGAAAGCTGGGGTTTTTTAAAAGTATTGCAAATAATTTATTTTCCACCTTCTTCAAGTACAGACAAAATTTATACTTATAAGAACAAGTATTCCCTGATGAGTTACACATGTTCCAAAATACAACAGAAATATCATCATCTGTTACACCAACCTTTTAATCAAAGTAGTATCATAGAATAAGAAAGTATTAGAAATTTGCTGATTATTGAAAATAAATACATAATACTTGATAAGTAAGTAATTCTGCTGGAGGTCAAGTACATGAACTCTAAAAAACCTCTATGTGTTGAAAGACCCTCTCTGAAAAATATGTGTATTTGAACTTGATGATCCTTGTGGGTCCCTTCCAGCTCAAAATATTCTGTAGTCTGTGACCTGTACATGTAACTGAAATCACAATCCAGACTCATTAGGCACTGGGGATAAAAAGGAAAGATTCCTCACAATATTTACCTCTTTGCTGTGATTTTTCTGTAGGTGCTTTGTTGGCTTGTAGTGCTTGGTTTTTGTCATATGTAATGGCAACAGCTGTAACTGCAATCTGCAAATCAGGAATATTTGGCATATTAGCTAAGTTGATCTCTTGTGCAATCTAAAAAATAATTTTGCAAACAAGCAGTTCTTTGCAGAGAAACATAATAAAGAAAAACCATCTAAGAATTCAGGAGCCATTTTTTGCTGAAATTAGGAGGCAGCAGTAAATCAAACCCTGGCCCACGTTACCCTGAGCAGCAAACACTGCCCAGGGCTGTGCCTGGAGGCAGCAATTCCCTCAGCTGAACCCGTTCATCCTAAATCCCTCACCTGAACCCGTTCCCAAC
Source organism: Ammospiza caudacuta (assembly GCF_027887145.1). NCBI lineage: Eukaryota > Metazoa > Chordata > Aves > Passeriformes > Passerellidae > Ammospiza > Ammospiza caudacuta. The sequence continues at coordinate 600,000 of NC_080597.1, forward strand.
CCCTCACCTGAACCAGCTCCCCCCAATGCCACACCTGAACCAGTCCACCCCAATTCCTCACCTGAACCCATTCCCAACCCCTCACCTGAACCAGCTCCCCCCAATGCCACACCTGAACCAGTCCACCCCAATCCCTCACCTGAACCCCAGTTCCCCCCAATGCCACACCTGAACCAGCCCATCCCAATCCTCACCTGAACCCCAGTTCCCCCCAATCCTCACCTGAACCAGCCCATCCCAATTCCCTTACCTGAACCAGCTCCCCCCAATCCTCACCTGAACCAGCTCCCCCCAATCCCCTCACCTGAACCCCAGCTCCCCTCAATCCTCACCTGAACCAGCCCATCCCAATCCCTCACCTGAACCAGCTCATCCCAATCCCACACCTGAACCCCAGCTCCCCCCAATCCTCACCTGAACCAGCCCATCCCAATCCTCACCTGAACCAGCTCCCCCCAATCCTCACCTGAACCCCAGCTCCCCTCAATCCTCACCTGAACCAGCTCATCCCAATCCCACACCTGAACCCCAGCTCCCCCCAATCCTCACCTGAACCAGCTCCCCTCAATCCTCACCTGAACCAGCTCCCCCCAATCCTCACCTGAACCCCAGCTCCCCCAATCCTCACCTGAACCCCAGCTCCCCCCAATCCCTCACCTGAACCCCAGCTCCCCCCAATCCTCACCTGAACCAGCCCATCCCAATCCTCACCTGAACCCCAGCTCCCCCCAATCCCTCACCTGAACCAGCCCAACCCAATCCTCACCTGAACCAGCTCCCCCCAATCCTCACCTGAACCCCAGCTCCCCCAATCCTCACCTGAACCAGCCCATCCCAATTCTCACCTGAACCCCAGCTCCCCCAATCCTCACCTGAACCCCAGCTCCCCCAATCCTCACCTGAACCCCAGCTCCCCCCAATCCTCACCTGAACCCCAGCTCCCCTCAATCCTCACCTGAACCAGCCCATCCCAATCCTCACCTGAACCCCAGCTCCCCCCAATCCCTCACCTGAACCAGCCCATCCCAATCCTCACCTGAACCAGCTCCCCCCAATCCTCACCTGAACCCCAGCTCCCCTAATCCTCACCTGAACCAGCTCCCCCAATCCTCACCTGAACCCCAGCTCCCCCAATCCTCACCTGAACCAGCTCCCCCAATCCTCACCTGAACCCCAGCTCCCCCCAATCCTCACCTGAACCAGCTCCCCCAATCCTCACCTGAACCAGCTCCCCCCAATCCTCACCTGAACCAGCCCATCCCAATCCCTCACCTGAACCCCAGCTCCCCCAATCCTCACCTGAACCCCAGCTCCCCCAATCCTCACCTGAACCCCAGCTCCCCCCAATCCTCACCTGAACCAGCTCCCCCAATCCTCACCTGAACCCCAGCTCCCCTAATCCTCACCTGAACCCCAGCTCCCCCAATCCTCACCTGAACCCCAGCTCCCCTAATCCTCACCTGAACCCCAGCTCCCCCAATCCTCACCTGAACCCCAGCTCCCCCAATCCTCACCTGAACCCCAGCTCCCCCCAATCCTCACCTGAACCAGCTCATCCTCGGGCAGAGCCACGGTGAAGTTGACGTGGCAGAGGCAGCAGGGCACCATGGAGCGCAGCTTGAAATACAAACTCTGATGGAGACAGGAGAGCATTTGTGTTACTCAGGGAAAAAGGGGGGTTTATGTCAGGGAAATTAGGGATCACAACTCTCTTCATAGCAGAAGTCATCTAAGGATATTAATCTGTTCTTGAAGAAGAACTACGTTTGTGAAGTCAGGGCAGAATGCCATTTACTGTCGAGCTGTCTATTTCTAGAGTATCCTGCTGGTCAAAGGACTCCTTCAGGTTCCACAAGCTCTGGAACTCCCTAATATACTGAAACAGGCTGAACCTATCTTTACAGAAACCCATGAGCTAATTACAGACACTCTGCAGTCTATTTCCAAAATTATGAGGCACATGTTAATTTCAGTGCAGCTGAATTTTCCTTGGCCCCCATTTGAACACATAAAAAAGTATTTGAAATAAGATTCTTACCTTCAGCAGATTCTCACAGAGATCATTAAAGTTCTTATTGAGTGTTTGATTTGTTGGGTTAATGTTGCTTAATCTGGACACTCTAACTGCTGTGAACATCTGAATTAGAAACAAACATGGAGATTTTTGGCCAACATATGCAAATATATTTTATCCACTGTCTTAAACCCACATTCATAAAGAAGGAAAATAATGTAAAATATGTTAACATTTATGTTCAATAAGTATCAAAATAAGTTAGCTAAGCAACACAATCAACAATCTGTTCCCTTTAAAGGGCTTCAGACTCAGCCAAACATTTCAAAAAGCCAAATTCATGAAGTTCAAATTTACTGTAATTACTTGCGTATTTCCATATTAGATTATTTGTTACATGACAGCATTTAAAAAAACCAACAAAAGCCCAGGTTCTCATACCTTATTGTTCTTACCAAAATACTACTTTTATTTCTGTCACAAGGGTGTCCTTTGAATTTAGCTTTCAAAATATATATTTAAATTACTACAGCATATTTCAACACAATTTAGCAAAAGTTTCAATTTTGAATAACCTTACTTGAATTTCTGGTGTCCAGTTATTTATACCAGGCATAATTTCTGTGTTGCAACTGTAGAAACCTGTGAAGAAAATATTTGTGAAAAAATTATATTTTATACACTGCAACATAAAAATACTCAAAGGAAACACATGTGACAAGGCTTTGCAAGTGTTTTCCCTCCTGTGGTTTTGAATATTAGAGCAGAAATGAGATCAACATTCAAGAAAAAATACAGAATCCTTATAGGAGGGGCCAACACCCCAAATCCACAACCGCTCCACCTATTTCTATTAGATAAACTATGCACAAATGAGGAAATTTTTTAAAAGGTGTGATATGAAAAGCTCAAAAGCCAACCTTTACCAGAGAGCACAGTAAAGGCTGTAAAGGAGCTACAGAAGTGACTGACTGCAAATGAAAAACAGAATTATAATGCCTAAACAGCAGAGGAAAATAATTTATTAACAGCAAGTCAGTGATTCTGAAATCCTGAAGATAAAGTTAAATAAGCAGAAAAGAGCCCAGTCTGGTAGGGCCTACATAAAAGCACAACACGAGCTAGAAAAGAAATTGTGTAGCAGCTTGCAGAGCTTATAAATATTAATGGACTGTCTTTCAGAACATCAAAAGCAAAAATTCTGTTGAGGAATCAAATAAGGTTTAGAAAGGATATGCAGAAACAATATAATGAAAGCAGAAAATATGCTTTTAGTGTAGTAGAGCTTTCCACAACAGCAGAAAAGCAGTGCCCTGTTTATTTGTCTTGAACAAGTGTCTGAGGGAGATACTGAGCAAAAGGCAAATGCGAAATAAGGGTTCCTATGAAGCACAGAAGAGGCAAAAGCAAACAGCTCATGCTTGGACACTGAAGTGCCAGCTCCCCCACGGGCAGAGGGCACGGTTTCATCCCCAGGGACGCTCCCCAGGGCAGGGGCGCGAGCGGCACCGCCGGCCAGAGCCGCCCAAGCACTCCCAGCCCCTCACAGGGCCTCGAACACACCGGCTGCCCCTGCTCCCCCGGGCAGGGGTGAGAGCGGCACCGCCCAAGCACTCCCAGCCCCTCACAGGGCCTCGAACACACCGGCTGCCCCTGCTCCCCCGGGCAGGGGTGAGAGCGGCACCGCCCAAGCACTCCCAGCCCCTCACAGGGCCTCGAACACACCGGCTGCCCCTGCTCCCCCGGGCAGGGGTGAGAGCGGCACCGCCGGCCAGAGCCGCCCAAGCACTCCCAGCCCCTCACAGGGCCTCGAACACACCGGCTGCCCCTGCTCCCCCGGGCAGGGGTGAGAGCGGCACCGCCCAAGCACTCCCAGCCCCTCACCAGGGCCTCGAACACACCGGCTGCCCCTGCTCCCCCGGGCAGGGGTGAGAGCGGCACCGCCCAAGCACTCCCAGCCCCTCACCAGGGCCTCGAACACACCGGCTGCCCCTGCTCCCCCGGGCAGGGGTGAGAGCGGCACCGCCCAAGCACTCCCAGCCCCTCACAGGGCCTCGAACGCGCCGGCTGCCCCTGCTCCCCCGGGCAGGGGTGAGAGCGGCACCGCCAGCCGGAGCCGCCGAAGCACTCCCAGCCCCTCACAGGGCCTCGAACGCGCCGGCTGCCCCTGCTCCCCCGGGCAGGGGTGAGAGCGGCACCGCCAGCCGGAGCCGCCGAAGCACTCCCAGCCCCTCACAGGGCCTCGAACGCGCCGGCTGCCCCTGCTCCCCCGGGCAGGGGTGAGAGCGGCACCGCCCAAGCACTCCCAGCCCCTCACAGGGCCTCGAACGCGCCGGCTGCCCCTGCTCCCCCGGGCAGGGGTGAGAGCGGCACCGCCCAAGCACTCCCAGCCCCTCACAGGGCCTCGAACGCGCCGGCTGCCCCTGCTCCCCAGGGCAGGGGTGAGAGCGGCACCGCCGGCCAGAGCCGCCCAAGCACTCCCAGCCCCTCACCAGGGGCCTCGAACAAACCAACTCTGAAGCACCACCAAATGAAATGTAAATGCAGCACTAGGCAAAGAGGGACAAAATGCTTCATTTTCACAGTGAACGCATCTGTAATTCTGGATTTTGTGCTTCACACACGTTCGTAACGCACATGCAGGAGAGGATAACGCAGGATGATGGCTGATGGCTTTAATTCGGAGCAGTAAAATCAATTGCAGCACAACTGGATAATCAGCGAGGAGTAAAAGAACTGGTGATAGTAATGGATAATACAAGGACAGTTCTGAGCTCGATACAAGATCAACACTGGTATCAGTTATTAGGAAGGAAACCAAGACTTTCTCAGAAGAAACACAGGGAAATTCACAATGAAAAGCAGAAGGACAAGGACAAATCAAATGTCCAGAGCAATTCCTACATAACAGACACCTATATTTGCCTCTTATCCTGATCCAGCAGTTCTGGAAAGGAGGCTGGGAAAGGTATGACATATCTATACAACAAGAAATAGCATAAAGACAACTGATAGCAGGCAATAATTAGTTCTCCAATCTACTTTCATTACCCTGAAACCTGCAAATCCATAATTCAGTCTAAAAACCTTCAGAAACAGCAATATTGTCAGTTCTCTTGGAACTTTTAAAATAATTTTTAATAAAGCTATAATATTTTGTCATTTTGCAGCCTACAGCATAAGTGAGAAAAATATGGTTGTAACTATACCAGAAGGTGGTGGAACATCTGTCAGTAAAGAATGTACATCTTCCATTGCATCCGTGTCATCAATCTGCAAAAAGGGAATAATTGAGAAAATCAGGTTGCTGTGCCAGTAGGAAGCTTCCAAAAGAAATCACTCAACCTCCATCCCCTTCACCCTTTAACACTCTTATTTCAGATCTGACTGAGACCCCTGCTAGCTGCTGTAAATATTCTGGTGTGCCTTTACATCCATCCTGTCTTACTGCCCTCCAAGAGATCCACATTTACCAATAGCTGCCAACATTTCCTTATCCAGTGTTTGAAAAATGGTTTATAATTTAACTCCAGTACTGAAGGGTTTTCTGTCAAGTGATGTGTTTCCTTCTTCCTCTCCATGTAAAAGGGGTTGTCTTTTTCTTTCCCTCAAAAAACAACCCAAAAACTAACCAAAACCAACCCAGGTGTCTTTAGCTCTCATAACTGCCTTCTCAGCCTCCTTCAGCACATCCTCAGCACAACGAAATTTTTATTACTTTTTCTTATATAGCCCAATGAACAATGATTTTCCTCTTGAAAGCTTGGTCAGGAGTTCAACTAAATCTTCTGGAATATTGTTTCTGATATCCAATTAATCATAAACCAAACTTCTCAAATAAGACAGTAGTGAATGATTCCACAGATAAAAAGTAATTTTTTTCTATAAATGCCTTACAAAAATCCTCCATTTTTTACAAAGGTATTTGACCCTTTTTGCAAAAGCACCAACCAATCTAAATTTATTATCCCAAACTCTCCCAACCTGTTATTTTTTCACTCTCCTTTCATACTTCTGTTTTCAAACAAACCCCTGTTATAGTGCTCCCTCATTCCTCCTATGTACAACCTTTCTTCCAGATTATTTTCCATGAGGATGGTGATTTGTGAGGATTAACAAAGCCTCAGATGTACCTCAGGCTGCAATTGCAGGCTGCATTTTGAAGTGGATTTTAGTCAGTGATAGGCATTTGTACTGTCTGTCTCTACAGGATGACCAAACTCCAGCCCTTTTTCAACACTTGCTGGAGTATTGAAGACTTCAAAGCACACAATGCTCAATTGTCTTTGAATTTCACTGAAGAGAGAGGTAACAGAAATCTACACCCTTTATTTGTCTGCAGGTGTTGCTCTTTCTGCTTGCAGCTGTAGAAAGAACTGGAAGGTATTGTCACAAGCTGTGAATTCTTAAATTGTGAAAAGCAATAGCTGAAATTCACAAAATCTTCTTTTATGTGCTGTCTTGGCACATGCAGTTTTTTGAATGCTTTGAATACATTCCATTCTGGAAACTAATAATTCTGAACGTTCATCTACCACAGTAAGAGGTTTGAAACAGGAGGAAAATACAACCTTGTTATTTGCTAGATATCAAGTGTGGCAACACAGAACCTCAGTGTTTATGAAAATAGATCTTGAGTTTTTGATTAGTCTGATCTGCTGCTTGAAGCAAGCAGAAGGACATTTCTTAACAGCTCTTAATTATTAATCTAGAGACTGCTACATATTCATGAACAGCAGGGCAATCTTTTTTCATAGAGTCTGTAGACAGAGCTGTGCTTTAAGCAAATAGAGTAAGGAAAAGAGAGACAAAGCAAATCTAATACTTCCCCTTTTCTATTGATACAAAAGGGAAAAAATCATATACAATCTAGGAACTGTTCTTGGAGATGAGCAAGAAAATTTTTTTAAATATATATTTCAGGAGAAGAAAAGCATAAACATGAATAGGGCAAATGTTTATCACCTCCAAGACAAAAGCATCCTTCTTCCCATGTGAAAGGTCAAGCTCCGTCACTTCATCAGAGCTTTCTGACTGAGATCTCAACAGCCTGGAACGCTGTCTTGGCTCTGGAATGGGAGACCCAATAATTTCTTCAGGTAACTCCTAAAAAGAACGTAAGAATTAACAGATGTTCTGCCCAGCTTAAAAAAAATTCAACTCTCCACAGGTTGTTAACAATTCTAACGATCAGATCATTCTGAAAATCATTCTACTGAGAAATACATCTAAATAATACCACAGCGGTTTGGCTATGCGGCAAAGGGATCTGAGAATTCCAGCAGCTTTCCAAAATCCAGTGAAAGTCTGTATCTCTATTTGGAAATAAATTTCTGTTCTGAATGGCTCAGTAAGAAAAAATGGATATGCAGTGCATATATTTGAATCAGAATGCTTTATTTTTTAAGAATCAAAGATTTACTTACTGGAGGATTAATCTCATAGAGTTCCTTGTTCTTTGCTATTGTATCATTTATTTTCTTTTGCATATGGGATATGTGCTGCTCGTAGGTGCCATCATTTGGAGTCTTGCCAGCAATCTGAATGCCTCCAGGTGTGGGCAGAGCTGCTAAATACACACCTGTTGCAGACTTTTCAGATGTCACAAAGAAAAAGACAAGTATATGAGCATGAATTCCTGATATTTTCATATAAAGCTTTCCATAATCCTTGTGCTACAACAGCATTGTAACATGCAAATCACAGCAGCACCTCTTGTAAATAAACAAATGGATCTTTCTCTTCTGTTCACTTATGAAAAAACTTCATTATTCTTTTGGACAACTCCCTCTTTTTCATTTCTCACGGTGGAACTCTGAAACTTGCCTAAAAATTCCAAACAAACTAACAATTAAAGCCCCTGACCAAGTATGCTTTGCATAAGTAAATAGTTTGAGTTTTTGAAGACCTGAAATTTGGCCAAACCATGTACAGCATCAGTGAGGTTGTGAGAACCCCATTTCCATTTTCAGGAGACAGATAGTGGAAGACAAAAGAAGATAGCAGCCAGAATTACCCCAGCATCCCCTGGTGCAGGAAGAAGCAGCAAATTCACTAGTCTAATCTAACATGAAAGAATGGGGTTAGAAAATATTGTTAATGAACATCTCTTGATTTTCTCAAATCTATAATTTATTTCTTCAGCTCCATCAAAGAAGAGGCAACAGAACTTCCCCTTGCTGCCTTGTAACCAAAAGATTTCCTGACAGGCTTAATTGACCTTATTTGTCATGGAACTGCAAATTCACTTTGAGAAACAGGGACCTCTTTGATAGGACCTTTAAAGAATACCATCTTTTTCTACACTTTGTGCCAATTAACTGTTTGAAGTTTCTTTTTCTCTCATCCTCTTTTTACTCATCTTATCTTTTACCATTTTCAAGCTATTTGAATCTTCTTCTGCTGGTTATGAAGGACAAGTCTGTCCTGATTTTACAATAATTAAGATACTGGCTCTTAAAATGACATTTTAATATGTCTGATGACTCTGAATCCCACAACACTTGCATGTTTTCCTGAAAAAATACTGTGATAAAGCAGAAGCAGCCCAGGATCCCAGCAGTACTTACTGCCAAGCCCATCAGCATGTTTTCCCCCACAGTGATCTGAATTCTGAGCCCAAAGAGGGCATTCATTCCCCTCAGCTTGAGTTTGTTCATCAGCTGTGTGTGCACTTCGTACTCCATGAAGGGCAGCAGGTTGCTGATGGAGGTGGCGTTGGCCTCAGCCTGAGCTTTCTTCTTCAGCCGGCACAGCCTGGAACAGGAGCAGAGACAGGGCTCTGGCAGGGCTGGGGAGGCCCAGGGGGAGCCTCTGCAGCTCCCTCGCCACTGGATAACCCAGGGCAGCTGCTTTAACATCTGCAACTCCCACTGGATAACCCAGGGCAGCTGCTTTAACATCTGCAACTCCCACTGGATAACCCAGGGCAGCTGCTTTAACATCTGCAACTCCCACTGGATAACCCAGGGCAGCTGCTTTAACATCTGCAACTCCCACTTGATAACCCAGGGCAGCTCCATAAACCATCTGCAGCTCCCACTGGATAACCCAGGGCAGCTGCTTTAACATCTGCAACTCCCACTGGATAACCCAGGGCAGCTCCATAAACCATCTGCAACTCCCACTGGATAACCCAGGGCAGCTGCTTTAACATCTGCAACTCCCACTGGATAACCCAGGGCAGCTCCATAAACCATCTGCAACTCCCTCCTCACTGGATAACCCGGGGCAGCTTCTTTCCAATTCCTCTAGATTGCTGCAGCAGTACAATAAAGTGCCAGCTCTTTACAAGAACTCCTTGAGACAGTGCCATCTGAAAACTTCAATTTTCAGCTTTTCTTCTAGTAAGAGCTCCCATGCAAACATCTGCTTCTCTTGCTGCAAGCCTCAAACACTTCAGGCACAAGTACAGAAAATCACTACTGTAATTTCTAGTGGTACAACTTTTAAAATTCCTATTAATACAGTTATTCAAGTCACACATTGGAAAGAAGAAAAAATCCCAGACTCAAGTGTCCTCAGAGCTAAAGCATTAGCCATATTTATCTGAAAAGAATAAAACAGAGCATAGCAATCCCATCTCTGACTATATGTTAATCATCTTCCTCTCTTTGGGTTTAGTCCTACAAGCTAAATTCAAAGCCCACACCAGTGCAGTGATACTTTGAGAGAGAAATGTTATTTAGGAACACATGCCAATTGTATGTTTTATATTATAAGGTTTGATGACACATTGGATTTTAGCAACAGCAATTCTTTCAGAGGTCTCCAAAACTTTACTAGACTAGAAGGAATTATTTAGACAGGTACCTGGCTTGAATGAGACATCCCTTCCCAACAACTATTGCCTCTACAGGAAGGTCGATTGTGGTGAAAAGGACATCAGGAACTTTTTGCTTCCTGCAGTTGTAACAGTAGGTGAGGTGGGCAGGAAATGGCATGTTCAATTCATCATATGGGATATGGCAAAATCCACAACCTGGTGGTGAAGCTTCTTCAATCCTAAAAACACATTACGGAGAGAAAGCTTAAAACATCCGCATCTTGTTAGCCATGCTCAGTAAGTGCACGTGTGAACAAACACCTACAGAGAGCTGCCCCCATCATCCACCACAACTGAACTCTGCTCCATTACACCAGGCTGACAAGTATTACAACACACCAACCACAAGAAAAGGGTGCACACTACTTGCTAAAATGCTATCAATAAAACTTGCATTGAAACTTCTTATGCAGGGATTGAGAAAAAGGACATTCAGTGACCAACAACTCATAAAAACATCACTGTAACATCACTGAGCGGGCTTGAAGCAGTGTAACTTCCAAATATAATCCATGATACAACACTTGTACACAGAATTTGCTGTACCAAACACACCAAAAATTCTCTTTTTCTCATTGTGTCCAAAACCCCATAAGAGCAGAATACAAACAACAAACCAAACATCCTTTAGAGAGGCAGCACAATAAGGTAAAATGAATTATTTCCTTATAACCCAGGAATGACCACTATAAAATTATGAACAGGGAAAGCACAGGCCAACTGCATCACTGCAAATGGATTCTGTTTCACATCAACAATTCTCCTCAGGGATTCTGAAGAGGTGCTTAATCAAGTCTATCAGATTTGGAACATTAGTTATCATAAGACTTTGGCAAACAGATTTAGTGTTGAGCATGAGCTTTGTCTGTTTTACCTCCCTCTGGCACTTCTAATCCATGCCACAACTCTTAGTAGCCCCAAAATACATGTTTTAAAAAAGTGATATTTTCTTTATGTTACAAACACGGTATTTCTTTCTCTCTGTCATATAGTGACTACAAAACCAAGTATTTTAGTTCTGGCTACAGTTTTTAAAACTGTATCTACACTAGAAGACAATGGTCTTCTGCTAACAAAATAAAAGAATAATAAATTCTAAATAAACCATGTCAACTGGTTTATTATGGACAAAGCAGCGCAAGTGCTAAAGCGTAAGGAATAGCCTTGCTTACAACTATAATTATCCCCTGAAATATTTGATTCCTATCCTGATGAATACATAATAAATTACCAATAAGCATTAATTAATCTTTTTTCCCCCAAAAATAACTTTGTGGCAATGCTCACTGTTCAAATTATATTTGCAAGAGCAGAAACAAAGGGAAACTTCAGTTTCATGCTTTTGTTCATCAACTTCAACAAACACATACCTATTTTGGAAAAACCTGGCATCATATTTGTTTAATAACCAAGCTACTTTATCTCCCACAAATAGATAGTATTTAATGGAGCAGATATACACACATTACAGACGCAGCCACTTTTGGCTTATGTAAGTTATCAAACATCTGTCATTTTTTATGGTGTGATACGAAACAGAGAAAAGAGACCTGAAGAGCAGCGAAGGAGAAAACCGAGTTATGGTCTGTGTTAGTAGTCAAACGTGTTACCTTATTGAGACTGTTAGAAATAAAAACAGAGTATCTAAGTGGGTGCAGAGCTCCATTACTCCTGCGGTGGTTGTTGTTAGTGAAAAGCAGTAAAGTGGTTGGTCCCGCATCCTGCACTGTAACACTGTAACCTACCCTAATAGAGAAGAACTATCTTGGCTCTGAGGAAAAAAATCAACCTCTCCCTTCTCTGACCCTATGGAAAAGAAGCCAGGCTGCCATGACAACCTTTGTTCCAAACAGCCTTCCATGGTGCCATCCTGAAGGAACCTAGGGTTCAGTACAGCTGCTGTGCCAGATGCGGACAAAATACAGACCTCTTCACTATAAGAGAAAAGAACAACAACACAGTGAATTCCTGCTGTTCAGAGGCTGCTTTCACAGCAAATCATCAGAGCCAAAGGCTACTACAAGTCTCAGTGGAGTTCTGTGGACTTGTGCAATTTTACCCATTAAAAATATCAATCCTCTTCTGGTACTTAAACCATAACCATTGCCTAAGTACAAGGTGAAGGAGGATTGCACAGAGAGACTTGAGAGCTTTGTCTCATGTCACAAATGATATAACAAGATAAAGGCTAACCAGGTTTAAGTATGGTTTTCAGTTCTGTGGCTAAAAATGCAAAGAAATACAGCAAACCAAGTAAACATTAAAAAAAAAAAGCCATAATTTTTTACCAAAGTAAAAGGGAAGTTGAGAGCCCCAGCATCTTATTAACTTTCAATTTTCAAAATGAACTTTCAATTTTCACAACTGAACACTGACAAGGGTGCTTCTTGAAGGATAAAAAGTGGCAAAACAGTAAAATTTTACTAGGAAGAATTACAAAAATGGTACATTTTGCATGTAAGGTAAACAACCATACTTAGGATTTAGCAGAGTTCAAGCTCTCAGAGTGACCACAGAGCTTTAATAATTCTCAAGTTGTTAAATAAACATCTAGCATTCAGTATAAAATACTATATGGAAAAAAAGAGAAAATTTTTCCCATGTTTTCTAGAATGATACACTTGTCTTTTTATTTTTTGTTCTTGTTTCTCTTTCCAAAATAATTTTTAATACATAACACGCCTGGCAGACCAGAACTTACACAGGTTTGTGCTTTGAGCATGGAATAAAGCTGAACTGGCAATACAGTATAGGAATTCCAATAAATATTTTATCAATAATCAAACACTACCATATTCAATTCCTTTCGAGAAATGCAAGCACCAAATAACACAGTACCTGACTGCCTCTGTTCTAAACATTCTTTCCCCATAGTTAGGGTAGGAAAAAGCCTACAAACTATTCATGCTTATTACAAGGAGACTGACAAGCAAAGGAATAAATGCTTCATGTTGGTGTGTTATCCCTCAGTGATGGAGTAATTGAGGAAAATAAGGTAAACCAACACTTTTCCAACTCCTCTCCTTAAAAAAGCAAATTTTTAGTGCTTTTACCTTAAAACATTTAGGCAAAATCAATTTGAAAGGAAATAATTTCAGATGTTGGAATTTGCTTGCTACTTCCCAAATGCAATTCAAAATAGTGAACCAGAGTAATTTTCTGTTTAATATCAGCAGACACACCTGGCTCCAGGACAAGCTTGTTTTGGGCATGAAATGTGAAGTCTTCCATTTAAGTTCTGGTCTGCCAGTTGTTATCCAATAATGAAACTTCAATACATAAACTTTTAGGAATAGTCTTAATTATTTATGTAGATTAATTTAGAAAACTTCATGGATAAATTAATACTGATACTACAAAACAAATTGTAAGTTCTAGTTTAAAATAAAAAAATTGTAACATTTATTAGAAAAAACTTAAAACCCAGATCTAAACATGTATAAAAACGCCTAATACTGAAATTCCATAATCTCACTTAAACTCTGTAGTTATAGAATAGACAGTACCAACATCTGTACTGGAATAGTTAATTCTTAATCCACTGATGATGAAATACGTTTTCTGTGGCATTTTGAAAATCAAATCATCATCATGATTTACCAAATGCTGGTTGATTCACTGTAGCCCACTACAGCATGACAACCCAATGCCTTGGCATGGGATTTTATCTCTTGTCTGATTTCTGCCCACCAGGCATCTCGTGTCTCTGGTTCATCTGAAAGACAAAGCATAAATCAGTTCACTACTCTGGGCTGGGCTGACACAAAGCTGCATGCAATTAATTCACCTGAAAAGCTGAGGTTTTCACATTCACATGCTTTCAATGCGGACGCTTTACTTCCTTTCTACTTATAAACTTCAAGGAAACACTAACAGGACTTTTGCACTCATCATCTTGTTTCTCCCCGCCACGAGCAGACTCTCACAAATTACTGCATTCTCCTTGTTGTCCAGATGCCAGGTAACACTAAGATATTGTAGATATTGTTCCAGTCTCTACCTGGTTTTAGCCCCAAACCACAGCCTCAGCTTCCCACAACACAAGAGCAGCGTGTAACATCAGATACTCTGTAATGCTGAAAAACTAACAGTAATAAAACAAAAAAAATTCTAGTAGTAAACTTAGATTTTACATTGCTGCGCACTTGCTATCTCTGGAATAACCCCAATAAGTTTTCCTACTGGAAGCAGTTCTCTCTTAACCAGATTTTGAAAATATTTGTTCCAAACTGTACCACTAATCAAGCAGACAGTTCTGTGGCACTTCTAGCTGTGAGAAGCCAAAAGGATTTGAAACCACTTCTACATTTACAACATGAAGAAATACAGGATGCATGCTGTCAGTGCTTTTTTGAGTCAGTATCCTGGAAACTGCACCTTCCCTCCATGGCCATGAATGGATTCAAATTACCTTTATTGTCCCCAAGGTTACATGTTAAATATATCCTGCCCGCTTTTCTTGAAAACTACAAGATACAAAAATACAAAAAAGAGTGTGCTGCTACAATAAGTTCATGCAGTCCATTTATTTTTTAACTGCTCAGCAATTAGTTCCCACAACTAAAGCTCTTGTCTTACAAATAAGCCAACAAACACTGAATTCACAACTGGAATTTGTCAGCTGTTTCTTCTCTCAAAACTTACCTGTTACAATGAATTTGGTTAGCAACTGTGTTAATTGTTGATACAAAAAGGGAAAACCGGTAACAATCATTACCAAGTGTTCTGAGTAGAGAGATTCTTATGGAATTTCTCTGAAATTAACTGAACTTAGCAAAGATACAAACTTCTGGCTACTGAGTTCTCCTTGCTGAATCATAATTTAAATATCAAAGTCAAAACCTGGAATTTATTTGGAACCAATTTTGTACTACCAGGAATATTTACCAACACAGTGTATGATAACCACATTATCATACACTTGCTTCTCTGACAACATGACAAACAAAAATGCAAGATGCAGATATACACAGAATTTAAAAGTTACTGAAACAGAAATATTGTAAAGTAAGATGTATTCATTCATGACTTTACCTCAAGTTTGCATTTAGAACTAGGCTCTAATTTCTCTAAACTAAACTAATGTTTTTTTCTAATTCAAAGGAAGAGCAGAGGTCTGTATATTCAATTATACCTAACTTCAGATGGCAGTGCTTGTGTAACTCACAGCATTACAGCAGCCTGGATGCTCAGACTGAAGTTTATTCAACCTTTGCTTTAAGAAACCAACACTGAACAGAAAAAACCTTACAGTGAGAGTTCCTAGGAACGTTCTCTGCAATGAACAAAAATATACACATCAGAACACAAACCAAGGGGTTTCCATGAGCTGTACCAATCGTGTTCTGCAATCCAAGGTCACTTCAGCAGGCTCCAGGGCACTGCTGGCAGACTCTTGAGGGGCTGCACTTCACTCTCAGGGTGAAAACACTGTTCAATCCTCTCAGTGACTGGGGCAATAAATGCTCAGGATGATACTCAGCAATCCTGACTCAGAGTCCTGGAGCACCTGCTCATGCCAGCTTTGGAATTGCTGGGATTCCTACAGAAATAGCCCATCACACACAGGGCTGGAGCTGCCCAGCTCAGCTCTCAGGACCAGCTGTGGTACAGAAAGGGGGAAATGCCTTCTCTGCAGGGACCCCTCTGGAGAGAGGCTGCTCTGCTGCCTGCAGGGAGCTGCAGCAGGGCTGGCTGAACCAAGGGAGGTCTCTGGGAAGGGATTGTAAGGCCAGGCTGCAACATCTGACAAATTCAGGGTATGGAGGGTGGGAGAGCACAGGCACATTCTGTCAAAGTTCTTTTTAACTCTTTTTGGTGACAGGGACACGGATCTTGGGAGCAATTCCTCCTCTGCCCTCCAGTCATGGGCCAGAGATTGTTTGGACAAGCAATGTGTTTCTCCTCATACATGAAAAGTCTAAGCAGCAGCAAAAGTGGTTCTGTGACTGTACAGAAATACACTTGCTCAATGAGACTGGGTCACAGGCAGCTGGCTATAAACACTGACTTAACAGACACACAAATTCTTGTACTTCACAGAAAAGCACCTGCAAGGAAGAAATACCCTTTTTCCTAGAGGAAAAAAGTGCCAGTTTTCAAAACTACAATTTTTTACACCTTTTGGTTCCATGTGGCAAAAACTGCTTCTACTTATCACCAGTGACATTTCAAAGTCAAAGTGCAAGAAAATGTGAAGTCATGATGAGGATTTGAGAGTAACAACAGGTGAGGTGACTGAGGACGAACACAAAAAGTGCTAGTGCTGTGAAATAAAGGTAAGAGTGATAAAGACAAGAATGACATCAAAAAGGAATGTAGTGAAAACTGAAATGGAATGAGATGTTGAAAGGAAACAGGGATCCTTAAAGTGAACATAAAAGGTAGAAAGTGACGGGTCCCAAATTCTATACAAACATTTAGCTTTCCTCCACAAGAAGTTATAGTTTAAATTATTAAACTTAAGAGACTTAATTTCCTTACCTAACATGTACAAGGACACCTTACCATTATGGCAAACACACTGTTGTGCAGTTGCTCAACACTGTCTTGCTAAAACAACATTTAACCCTTTAGTCTAAGAATCTGTTCAATATCCTCACTAACAAAACTATTAACTACAGAAATATAATGGATCATTTTCATTCTTTTGAGATGCAAGAAGCATTTTCCAGCCATTGTCTTCAGTGTTAACAGGATCAGGCCCAATATCTTTCAAAGAATCCAACAATTTCTTATCATACAGAACAAATATTTCTGTAAGTCATGCAGAAACAACTGTTTGTAAAGAAAACTGTGACCTCTGCTTAAGATATTTGACTGTTTTTTTCTTCCAGAAAGAGGCCAAAAAAATATTATATTTATATATAAACACTATACATTCAGTTTACGTGAACTTACCTTCGCGTATTAAAACACAAAATAATTGTCTACAATTATTATCACTCAAATCAAACACCATGACATCGCAATAATAGGTTGATACGAAACACTGAACGCAGTGCAATGTGTAGCATTCATATTCCTCTGACAAATATTTTCACAAGCAGCCTTTTTGACACATGAGCCACACGATTTCACATGGGGATGCCGTCGTAGCACTTACAAGTTTAGTAAAGCTCAGGATTTACATCAACAATTAGAGGAGTTAGGGAAGCAGGATGGCATGTGTCCAGCACACTCCATGGAGTGCCTGTCGGTTGTTGGGCTGAGGCACAAGCTCAAGAGCTGAGGGTTTGCAAAGCAGATTCAGCAGACAGGAGCCAGAAACGGTGGGTACTTTGGCGCATGCTTGGATCAGGTGACAGTACAGACTGAAAACTATGGCAGCTCACTGAAATGGTTACAGAAAGTAATGGCCCTGGATTCTAGGTGGAAGCAAGAAGGCAAGCATACAGAGCACTCATCACAAGCTTTTCTAGCAAATGTACCCAGTCCTTGGGACCAAGGGTTCTCTACAACTTGAGGCAGAAAGGTTTGCAGGAGATTCCACTGCTAATTACGTCCCCTTTGTGGGAAACCAAAGGCTGAACACTAAACTTACTGCATTAATGTCTCCAAATTGGCAGGATATTTATAACCCAGTGGAAGCAAAGCACACTGTTTCTGTGGTTGAGGATTTGAGAAACAACGCTGTCAAAAGTACAGTGTTCTATAAAAATTGGGCCAACTCAAGCCTCCTCCAACTGGAGCTTTCCAAAGTGATTTTATTCAGCAGTTTTATAGGACACAGCCAGCACTTCTGTACCTGGAATGTTCTTTGAGCTAGCTCTATCCACCACCAAGTCACCCTCTCCCTTAGAATACAGGCTGGAGCTGCACTATCCAGGGGACAATATTCTGTATAAACCTTTCACCCTAGACACTATCACTGTCTGATTCATAAGTTTTCCCAAGTTTATTTGCTAGAGGCTCACTCATATAGGTTCTTTCAAGATTTACCCAGAAGCTGCATTTTGCTGGTCCATATAGATTTTTGAAACCAAAGACAGATTAAGAAGTGTGGCCTCTTGATGACACTGTTCATACCCAAGATCTGCTGTATCCTTAAAGCTGAATCCTTAAACAACTTGAGGAAATTGCTCCAAAGTAGGCACTGTCTGATTCATTTCAACCAATTTTACATCAGATAATTTAGGAAATATTTACATGTATAACACAATGCTCTGACAGAAGGAGGACAACCATCTGAGGAAAATTTTCACCATCTACAAATGGGTCACCGTTCTGTTTCAAACATGGCAATGGAGGTCAATATTCTATCAAACTCAATCTTTGAATCTTTCACTAGGTAAAGCCATTATCCACATGTTCAGTGTTCCCTTATTTTTATATCTTCTTAATTAAAAGCCTACTAACAGCTTATACAGAAAGATGTGTGGTATTTTCCTGTAGGTTTGGCTGGTTGGGTTTTTTAACAGACACCTTTGTTAGGTTTATAAGCAACCTTCCCAGGACCTTATAGTTTTATTTAATCCTCTCTGGTTATCCCATTAACATTGACATTATCAATTTTCTAAAGCATTTAACAACTAAATAACTGTACAGAAACACAAATCCTCTGGTTTTTAAAGATTAACACAAAATTCAGGTAGCAAGTAATTAAACCTACAGCAGATTATCCTAAAAGTTTCAAAACAGTTTCCAAGCCACTCCATCCGTGTTTAGAAATACTACTCCCCATACTCATCTTTAGGACTAAAAGATGTACAAATGAAAACTTTGTTACAGCACGTGAAAGAAGCAGATTTTAGGGATACATCAAAAGAAAACTAGGATACACTAAACTAGCAGGAAATAGTGTAACCACACCCAAAGGGAACAGGCACTCGCTGTTCACACATCCCTACATGAGCACCAAGACTCCAACAGAAGCCATACACAAAATTCCATATATCATTCCTTTCAGTGGGAGCTCATTGTTGGGGAGTGATAGCTTTAATCCCACATTATACTCCAAGATGGAGAAACAGAAGGATTGTTCCCCTTATGGCTTAATAAAGCCACAACAGTGGCTGTAACTTTTCCTTTTAATTGTAGATGAAAGTCTGATAGGAAGAGCACAAACTGAAAAAAGTATCATCTAAAAAAAAAAAAAATCTTGTAATAACGTGAAAGCAGCAGTAATAATTTAGTGCAGAGCTAAAGAAAAGAAACCACCATGAGATACAACTTAAATAAAATGAAAAATATTATGTCAAAATATAAGGCATTTGAAGCAAGAAAGATTTTCAGAATATATTAAAAATTAAACAAACATATATTAAAAATTAAAATACTTAAAAATGAAGGTTTAAATTGCATCATACTTAGTATCATAAAAGCTCAAAAATACTGCCCAGAAATTAGAAAACATTAAATATAGGAAATAAATTTGCCTCTGGAAAATAATTTCCATGCATAAATATGTGCCTTTGTTAGTCCAGCTTTTAGTGATTATTTCAGTCACACATCCAAGAATGGTGACTCAGCAGGTAATAAAGAAACTACTTATTCTATTCTGTGTCTCTGTTGCTTTGTGACCTTGGCACAATCAGTACAACCTACTGTAAACCATGAGCAATCTTCAAAGAACAGCCTCAAGTGACTACAACTGGGGCTGTTACCCAGAGCTGGGGACTGTATTCTGTAACAGGACAGGGCTTCCTGAACCCCATTTGATCCCTCCATTGCTGCAGGAAGGGGATGGCATCAGCTGGTGTGCAATGACACTGTCTGAGTTTGCTATTCCTTGTCTGCCCTGCTCAGGCACGCAGAACCCCCGCGTTCATTATCTCTGTGCACTCACAACTCTTTATTCTGCTTTAAGACAAACTAGGCAGAGGAGCCTCTTGGAACTTCTGGATGCAAGGACACTCGAGAAGAAAATCTCTTGTGCCTGGTATTTATTATCCATTGACATTTATCAGATACTCCTGTTGCAGCAAGAACTTGTGTATCCTCCTACCAAACCCCAGCAGACATTTTACAAGGCCACGTTTAGCTGTAATTGTGTAGCACTTGGGAAGGTGCTGGTTCAACCAGAACCATTCTGGTTCTCTTCTGACAATAACACATTTTGAGCCAGGCAGAAAGTTCTACAACTCTATCTTTGCAATCACAGAAGCAAATACCAGAAGGCTGAAAAAACTCAATGCAATCCATGAAGGAAATTTTATGAAGACAATAGTTTTAGTCAAGCCCTGTATTTTAAAATCAGGACAAGTTATGTGCAAAAATGCAATTTTTGCCAGACCAAGGTTCTCTCTCCTGTGTACTATCAATTCAAAACCAAAGGGTAGTTGTGCAATAAGGAATGGCTTTTTTGGAGCACTTGTGCAAAAAAACCTTTCTATTGGCTTTCACACCATTAGCCAGAATTTAGGGAGAGTTTCAAAGCAGTATGAAATAGCATTACTTAGGTAGGCAGAGAATTCTAAACAAGGAATTGAAATGCCAATGAATCTCTAACAGAACATGTGAATACTGTACTGTGCTCAGTGACCACCCTTTCTTCAGCTACATAAACACCTACTTAGAGCTCTGAAAAAAAAAGCACAGTCCCAATGAAAATGATTTCACTAGCATAAGGGTGTATCTGCTTCCAGAAATAATATTCAAACACCACTCACATTAACCATAGAAATGACTTGGCAATATTCAGTCCTCTGCAGAAAACGAGTCAATTATTACTGGAGAACATCACACCCCTCGCTCTTTTCAGAAAAAGCCTCTGACAACTGCTTGAACCTCCCATTTTCATTCAACACGCACTGATGGGCAAGAAGCCAAGCTGGAAATTCTCCAAGCAAAGGCAAGAGGCCAACCTTCAAATGCTGGGGCTTTCACTACTGGGTCTGAAGGATAAGCACAGCAGACACCAGCAGGCACATTCTGACATTTCCTGCTGTACTCCCACAGCTGGGCCACACTGACACCCCAGAGAGCAGCTGGAAATGTCATTTGCACAGTCTCTGTATTTCTGTGGAAGAAAAGCATTCAGTTACAGAAACAAAACAGAGCCAAGCTTTCCTCTTGTGTTTCCTCATATGCAAAACTGACTCTGGAGAATTTCACACTCCAACAGTGAGAGTGGGTATCGAGCAGGGAGCTCAGGAGATGCTTAGGAAGGTTGTAGCCATCTTTTGTTTTCCCATATTTCTGACTGCTGGAGCAGCTTCCCGAATGAGGAGTATAAAATTTAACTGTGTGAGAAATGATAGGTTGGTGCTGTGAAACAGCCACGTGGAAAAGCAGCCTCCATTCAGCAAGTTCTGGCACTGCCTTCCTTTGTGCTCTGTGTTTAACCTCAGTGCCACCCTTGAACAAAGACCCAGCCTCCTGCATTGAGGATTCCTGCGTGTTTTTATCCTGAGAGTTGATTCTTTCCCTGAGACAGCCCCTGGGATTATCTCCCACTGTATTTATGTGCCCTCTTTTCTATCAATTTTTGCTCAACTCTTTACTTCCATTTTGCAAATTCATCTTAATATCCACCTTTTTGTATTTTACAAACATTTAAGCAAATCTTCATTGAACTATATGCAACTCCCAGATATTCAGGCAGCTTCTTTTCCATTCATGAAGTAGTCAGTCTTTACTTCCATGTTTGATTTTCAAGCACCTTCAAATCTCTGACATCTCACTACCACTGGATGCTCCTGCTGTATCTTACATACAATTAAACCATGGGCAAGACAAATTAAAAAAAAAAAAAAAGAAATCTCCTTCTGTACTACACAGTTACTGAGCAAGCTGAAATGAAGCCTGAACGTTTTCCAAAAGGAAAATAATTTTAGCCCACTTATGGCTGTGATTAAAGCCCCTACACACTTGCAGGACCCTGCTCCTCCCAAAGCAGCAGGGCTGACCCGCTCTCCTACAGACACCAAGGCTACACAAACACTGCTCTCAGCAGGGATTAACTCCACACATACTCCTTGTTTGAGACCTCTCTACTCCAACCAACACCTCTGGGGAAAATGCTTTATTTACATAGAAATGCACATTCATTTTCCTGTAATCTCTAAAAAATTTAGACAACAGTTTTGGATATTCTGCCAAGAACGGAATTCCTGACTTGCACTTTGCTCCTCATCTTACATTGTGGATCACTTTTCTAGCCTAGTTCAAGGCATGTTTAGTGTCAGTACATAAACTCATTTACTCCATTATTCCAATAAAATTCTTTCAATAAAAACATCCCACTAAATCTGGAAGAAGCAGCAATGAATTCCAACTTTTCAAGGTTGCACACAATACACAAAAATTTCAACACATTTTTAACACCTTTCTTCAGACTATGCCATACCAGTCACAGACCTGAGAATTTGACAATATTTTTTTTAAATACTGAAAGTTAATTTTAAAAGATTATGACTTTAGAACAAGCAAAGGAAACAAAATCAGAAAAGCTCACAATCATAATTTTAAAGGATGCTTACTATAAAAGGAACAATAAAAATGAGCCAATGGTTTTAAGCTCTCCCTACTTTGAACAATTTGCAGTGGAAAATGTCTGGTTTTTAATAACTGCATATTTAAAGTGAATTTTAGAGCATGACACAGAGCTGCATGGCAAGAGTGAATTACCAAGAAGGAAAGTGTCTGGGGGAAGCAAGCCCTCAGGAGTCAGCTTTGTACCTTTAATGGTGCCAGCTTTATAAACACCAAGTCTGACAAGGCCTACTATATAAGGAAGTTACACACTGTGATTACTAAAACTGCATAAAAATATAAGAATATTGGGGCTTTTTTCTAGCTGGGTAATGAAGTGATTAAAAAGTTCAAATACTTATGTTTAAAGTCCTGTAACTGGCTGCATTTTACAATACAAGCTTTATGAACCAACAAATCCTGGGCTACATACTACCCTTCTCTTTAAACAGATAGTTCTCTATTTTTCTTGGATATTTTTTAGATCTATCATTATCTATAGTACAAATATTATTTTAGAGCTAGTATTAAGAACAAACACATTCATTGATTTCCTGAAATTAACAGGAGGAAAGCCTTTGTTGAAGAAAGTGCAAGGCAATGCAAAACAACAAAACTAACCAAGAGTCCCCTCAAATCAAACCAATAGGGCAAAATAAACACCCAAAACTCATTACACAAAAAATCCCAAACCAAAAAAAAACCCCCACCTGACATGATCCCAACTGTGCAGGGAAGGATCCCTTCTCTTACCCTAAATTACTCCCTTCATGGATGCTGAGCTGAAAGTGATTACTAAATAAACATCTGAACATTCAGCTTTCCAGATGGATATTAAATTATTCTTAGCAATACTATATTATACTAAAACAATGTTTTGTAATTTTAAAGAAAGTTTTTAACAGCATGAAAATGTGACATTTAGGCATCTGATGATTAAATAGTTTTAAATTTGAGGCATTAACCTAAATATCCTAGAGCATTTCTAATAACTTCACTGAGCTGCCATAATTTCTGTCAGCGTATGTAGTACTGAATGACTAATAAAATACCTGAATTGAAACTATTCCAGTCTAGCAGTTTGTATGATCTTGTGTTACCCATAATTCCGACAAAGGCTGAGTTCAAAACAGCAAATTAGTAGATCAGTTATAGAAGCAGAATAGTGAAAAAACTACCAACAAGAGCACAATTGACAACACCACTCCACAGGAACTGGAAAGACACAGACAGCAGAGTTAATCAGAGCTGAAATAGAAAGGGAAAAAGGAGCATGCTGTAGCAGTCTGGCACTGGTGACCAACATGGACAGTGTTTGGCAGTTGGGTCCTATCAGCAAGCTCTTAATGCACCTGCAAATGTTCTCTCCTCTTCCACTTCTCCTGATTCATCATTCTGCCAGTTTGTTTGCTTCCTTTAATATTTTACACACTTATTTGACTCAAATGCTTCACAACCTTAACTATAATATCAGAATTTTTCCCTACTGCTCCACCTTCCCTCCCACAGCCACGTGCCTTCCTTCCCCTTTGTTCCTGCTGTTTTGCAGTGTGAGTTCCAAGGACCATGCCTTTTGCATTCACTGGTCAGGAGCAATGTGCAAGTCTCACAGAAACACTGCAGCTCTGCAAACACACATCTCTTCTTGCCTTATGGCTTATACTGCCTCCAGTCAGCTGGCAAAAAGGAAGGAGTGCATAATGTAAGAAATTAGTTTTTAAAACTTCTGAGCAAAATTGATTTTGTTTAAATATTCTGTCTTCCATCTATCCCACAGTAAATTTTGCACATAAGAGACCTGTGTCAGAAATCTATTGAAAGCACAGAATCATAAAATAACTTTGTGGCAAAGAAAGACTCATGTATTAATTATTAATTAAAAGACTAGTTTCTTTTTTTTTTCATCTTTTCTTCATTGTGTAAATAGATCTTAGAGTAGGAAAACAAAAGAGCAACATTGTGTACTAATATACTTGAAAAAATCCCTCAAACAAAGAGGATCTAATTCAAATGAAGTCTTGGATTTAATTACATGTTGCCAGTTTACTGGATCTTCAGATCAGCAACAATCTGATCTTCCTGCCTGAAGAATTGCTTGCCTTGGGCCATAGGAAGAAAAGGAAAAGGTTAGATTTTTTGTACTTGTTTTTAGGGATGTATTTGCATAAACTTCCTTTTATTACTCCTGACTAGTGCATGCAAAACCACTACAGGTGCTATTTTTCTCTCCTCTGCATTTTTAAGTGCACTGTCAACTCCAACTTTTTGCTAAGCATTCCTCATCTGGTCTCAGCGACTAAACCACCCAAGTCTTCAGAGTCAAAAGTCACTCAGCTGTACCATTAGAACTAACATGCAATCCACAAATGTTCTTGTGCCGGGGATCCCAGGAAAGAATAAATAAAAATCTTCAAGTACTGTTCAGTAAAGGCTTTTAAGAACAGAAACAACACTGTAAAGGTTAAAAACCACGTTGTGAGCTGTAGCCATTAGTCCTTAAAGATTTCAAGGAGCTGAAAATGGGAAAACATTCATAGTTAAGATCAAGCATTTAATCTCATTTTCGTTTGAATTGAAAAACTTGCATCAAGTTTTAATCACAAAAAGCAGCAAAAAATTAATTAACCCCTCAATAATTAAAAGCTAGTTTTCAGTGCAGAGTTACTGATTCAAAGCATTTTTTTTTCTAGTTTAATTTGCTGAAAGGTTTCTCACTAAAACCTTTGAGTAACTCATTTTTCAAGCCTCCATGGCTCTCTGCAATGCACTCCTGGAACAGCTCTGTCCCTCCCCCAGGTGCCACCAGGGCAGGGAGGCAGGCTGTGCCCGTGCCAGGCAGGTGTGCACAGCTGGAACAGCTCTGTCCCTCCCCCAGGTGCCACCAGGGCAGGGAGGCAGGCTGTGCCCGTGCCAGGCAGGTGTGCACAGCTGGAACAGCTCTGTCCCTCCCCCAGGTGCCACCAGGGCAGGGAGGCAGGCTGTGCCCGTGCCAGGCAGGTGCCCCCAGGGCAGGGAGGCAGCTGTGCCCGTGCCAGGCAGGCGTTCCCACGTGCTCCCGTGTATTCCCAGGTGCTCCCGTGCCCACGTACCGGGGTTGTGGATGCGATCCAGGAGCTTGACGGAGCGCGCGCTGACGACGCCCCCGACGTGCACCAGGAAGCCGGGTGGGAAGGAGGTCAGGGTGAAGAAGGGGAACTCCTGTGGGCGTTAGAAACCAGCGTTAGGGGCCTGCGAGGGCTCCGCGTGGCAGGGACAGGCGCGGGGCTCCCCGCATCGCTGCCCTGGCGCCAGCGCGGCCCTGCCCTGGCAGAGGCGCCCAGAGCCACGCGCGCCCACGGACCCACGGCACAAAAGCACAGGTTACGCGCTCAAACGATACTTTTCCCCCACAGAGTTGTTTCTCAGCACAACAGACATAAACAATCAAAACTTTACACATTAAGAGATTAATAAAATCTCTATTGATCCACTTTCACCATGGCTGCTAAACACCAGAATTCTTCCTTCATTAGCTGATAAAAAAATAAAATTTTTCTCAATTTTTAGGTGTTCTCGTTCCAACTGACTGCAGTTTGATTCTGAAGCACAGGGTGAAACAAACTGTAGTCTTGCAAGAATGAGGACTGTCTTATTACAGGAAAACGTACCTAAAAAATATCAAAGGACTGCTCTGCGAGTAAGCTCTAAATATAACAAGTCAATATACATCTTGTAAAATAAAGCACAGGTCTTGAAACACAACTGTAAATTCTTAAGCTAAAATAATTCACTTCCAGTTAATAAGTAAATAAAGAGTTAACTTTCAGTAACTACTCCAGCTTTTAATTCGTAAGAGGGGCAAAGTAAGTAAGTAATAATTGCAATTTTTCAAGACACATTTGATGAAAAAAACTGAGCCCAAACCCAGATTTTAATTGCACCAGAGATGTTCTGTGATATGTCTAATATCTACATAATAGAACACTTATGGGGGAAAGGCAATAACTCATGTTCAGCAATCCTAAATGCAGAAAGCAAAAAAAAACAAAAAAGAAAAATCATGCAGTTAACTTGAGTCACAGACAAATCTGGGTAACAGACTCACTGAACCATTCTGACAGAATTCTGTTAATCCCTCATTCATTCTGACACACATTGAACTCCATCACTTCATATGAAGACTTCTTTCTTTTTAAATTTAGAGGTTTTTAAAATGTTATTATTATATCACTTAAATACAAGTTCCAGCCTCAAACACACGTTGTAAACTGTGAGAGTTCAGAATTACTGTGCCACCCCCCAAGGTGGCCAAACAACCTGACAGCTCTTCTCGACCTGAACTGAGGGGATGGGTGGGTAAGAAGTCACTGAAAGAGAAGATGCTCAGGTCAGGATTCCAGCCAAACCAATCTCCCACAGAACACATTTCCTGCAGTGCCCTTCAGAGATGAAGGACATCAGATCCCTGCTTTGAAAAGGCAGCAGAGGAGATCACTCAAGCACTTGCGGAATGTAAAAACAGCAAGAAACCAGAATTTGTCCAGAATTTGTGGAAGTGAGACAAAAAATACCACTGACAGCAGCTTTTGGTCATTTCTACAAAAATATAGGCTAATGTTTGAGGAGTAAGATAACACCAAATTTTCCTACTGATGGAAATGCAGCATGGATTTCTTTTTAGTTAAAAATATACAGAGAGGCAGCTGTGCTACAGTTACTCTTGCTATCTACAGATGTCCAAGGAATTTTTGCCAGTTATTAATGTACAATATAACATGTACCTGAGTTTTCCACTGCTGTATTTTCTACAGGTTTATTTTCAGGGAAGAAATTGAGGAATATGATCCTTCTAACTAACTGTTCAGTTTGCAGTTAGGGTTATTTAAGTAATAAATCAAAAACACATTTGGTTAAAAAAAAAACTCTTGAGACATGCAACTAAATGAACTTATTTTCAGGTACTTTAGCACTACCATATATCCCAATAATCTAGGACTCAAAAGAACTATTTGAGCAACCTGGTCTCGTGGAATGCGTCCCTGCCCAAGGCAGGGTGCTTGGAATAAGATGACCATTAAGGTCCCTTAAAGTATTCTGGGATTTTATGATATATCTAATACCTGTGAAACTGCATTATATACACTGAATTTATTCTTGGTTCTCCCAAATACTTGCTATCCTAAGTAATCCAGACAAGTAGAGTGCGCTGTCTATGTGTGTAGCACACTAAAGCTGACAAAATAACTTATAGATGTTATTCATTCCAGTTAACTCAACTTCAAGGTAACCAAAAGAGGTAACACCACAGGAAAACCACATCCAATGTGAAATTTTCAGAAGACAGAATGAACGTATTTTGCTTTGCTGTTACATCAATAACAGACATATGTCTCCATCCCATTTTACAGTATCTTTTTTCTACTAGCTGATACAAAGACCTTGTCAAAATAACATGCAAATAATTCAGGCTCTAAAAATACATTAAGGGCTCTTAATTTACATTTTTCTTTGTCTTCAAAGAGCTTCCTAAGGAAATAAAAACATCAGCCACGGAAAGTCTAAATGCAAGCAAAATCAAAGACAGACAGAAAAAAGGCTTGCTTTAATGCATTACTTCCACCAAATTAAAAAATTAAAAGCAAAAAGCCATGGACTAAAACATGAACTGAAATGTATAAACATGCAAAATACACTGATCTAAAAAATGCTCTTAAAACCAACAAATTAAAACAACTCTGCATGAACAAAATCCCAAAGGAATCTGCAAAGGCTCCCAAGCCCCATATGTGAGCTGGTGCTTTAAGAACCCCCAGCAGCAGGGAAGGGCTGAGGGGTCGCATTTGTTCCAACGTACCCGCCTGGCACAGAACCTGCGGGGCAATCCTCCCTTAGCCATGGAGCACAAGAGAGGAGAGCAGAGTCACCCTCACTGCAGGCAGGCCCCAGTGTCTGTGTGTGCACAGTGCCCATCACACCCCACAGCCGCAGGGCTGTCACCCTCACTGCAGGCAGGCCCCAGTGTCTGTGTGTGCACAGTGCCCATCACACCCCACAGCCGCAGGGCTGTCACCCTCACTGCAGGCAGGCCCCAGTGTCTGTGTGTGCACACTCACACCCCACAGCCGCAGGGCTGTCACCCTCACTGCAGGCAGGCCCCAGTGTCTGTGTGTGCACAGTGCCCATCACACCCCACAGCCGCAGGGCTGTCACCCTCACTGCAGGCAGGCCCCAGCATCTGTGTGTGCACAGTGCCCATCACACCCCACAGCCGCAGGGCTGTCACCCTCACTGCAGGCAGGCCCCAGTGTCTGTGTGGGCACACTCACACCCCACAGCCGCAGGGCTGTCACCCTCACTGCAGGCAGGCCCCAGTGTCTGTGTGTGCACACTCACACCCCACAGCCGCAGGGCTGTCACCCTCACTGCAGGCAGGCCCCAGTGTCTGTGTGTGCACAGTGCCCATCACACCCCACAGCCGCAGGGCTGTCACCCTCACTGCAGGCAGGCCCCAGTGTCTGTGTGTGCACACTCACACCCCACAGCCGCAGGGCTGTCACCCTCACTGCAGGCAGGCCCCAGTGTCTGTGTGTGCACACTCACACCCCACAGCCGCAGGGCTGTCACCCTCACTGCAGGCAGGCCCCAGTGTCTGTGTGTGCACACTCACACCCCACAGCCGCAGGGCTGTCACCCTCACTGCAGGCAGGCCCCAGTGTCTGTGTGTGCACACTCACACCCCACAGCCGCAGGGCTGTCACCCTCACTGCAGGCAGGCCCCAGTGTCTGTGTGTGCACACTCACACCCCACAGCCGCAGGGCTGTCACCCTCACTGCAGGCAGGCCCCAGTGTCTGTGTGGGCACACTCACACCCCACAGCCGCAGGGCTGTCACCCTCACTGCAGGCAGGCCCCAGTGTCTGTGTGTGCACACTCACACCCCACAGCCGCAGGGCTGTCACCCTCACTGCAGGCAGGCCCCAGTGTCTGTGTGTGCACACTCACACCCCACAGCCGCAGGGCTGTCACCCTCACTGCAGGCAGGCCCCAGTGTCTGTGTGTGCACACTCACACCCCACAGCTGCAGGGCTGTCACCCTCACTGCAGGCAGGCCCCAGTGTCTGTGTGTGCACACTCACACCCCACAGCATGGTTATCTGCTGCTGTGGAATGCAACAGGTGCATCTGTGATTGGTCTCATGTGGTTGTTTCTAATTAGTGGCAAATCACAGCCCAGCTGTCCTGACTGTGTCAAGGCAGTCACAAGCCTTTGTTATCATTCTTTATCTATTCTTAGCCAGCCTTCTGATGAAATCCTTTCTTATATTCTTTCAGTATTGGTTTAATATAATAAATACCATAAAATAATAAATCAGCCTTCTGAAACATGGAGTCAACATTCTCATCTCTTCCCTCATCCAAAGACCCCTGTGAACACCACCACACTTAGGTGCAATACATTTATTCCTGAGTAAGAATATACTCCCATTTCTTCCTCCAAGACACCTCATTATCAACATTTTGATCAAAGCACTGTATAGCTTATAAAAAAAAGTTGCAATTACTCATTTTAAGTGTAAACAATTAAAACCACTATTTTCATCATATATTCTATTCAGTATAATGACAGATGGCATTTTTAGTCCAATAAAGGAAAAATTTAAATCTATAAATGCCTTTTTACTGCTTGTCAGGTAGCTCAGATTCAAGTTCCCAATTAAAGGCTACCTTCTACTCCATTGAATGGGGCACAAGGTAACAACTCCATTCCCAAAACCTGAAACTTTTCCCAAACCTAAATGGGATTTTCAGCTTGTTTAAAGCTATGCCAATGTTTCTGAATTTGGCTTTTGTAAACACTTTATCATCATGTCTTTTCTCAAGTGTTAAACTTAACATGCATCAGCACCTCTCAGAGACCACACATCAGTAATTTCTCCCATAACTTCTGAATACCACTGGAATTACTTGAGTACTGTGCATAGTTAATTGCTCCACTTTTCCCACTGCTTTAGTAATAAGTATTTAAATAATTTGTTTATAAAAGGGCTATAAAACAGTCAACACTTGTACTAAGTTCAGACCAAAACTTACATGTTTTCAAACAGCAAGTAACAGCAAACATTAACTTACAACAAGATAAATTCTCACTTCAGTAAACCAGAAATGAAGTATACAATGCCTTACCCTTTGTTCCAGAGCTGACTGAGTCTGTTGTCTTAAAAGAGTTTTAAATGGCCCCCCTTCTTTTCCAGCACTCCCACTGCCCATTCCTGAAGAATATCAGTACAAATGACATTCAAAGAAACATAGATTATAATTTGTAATCAAAGAGTGAGTTCAAAATAGATAAAAATGAGTCATTGAAAACAGTCTAATTTTCCCCATAATTTTAATTGCTAAGAAAAAGAAAGCATCAAAAATTTAATTTTGATTTGAGGGTTGTTGTAGGTTTTCCTTCTCACACAACTAGCAGTGACTTTATAGTATTTGAACAAACCCCCCCGTCTAAGATTTTTTTTTCCTGCTGTCAACCTGAATGAAAATCAATTTTAAAATATAAAAACTTAAAGATGTGGGTTTAAAATTCTCTCCTACAACATAGAATTTTTTTGTATGACTTTTTGCCTATGATTTAAATAGAGATCTAATTTCCACTTTAAGTTTTTATATAACCAGATTATCTGCCCTTATCAAAAAGAGTCTGTCTGTCAGACTACTGTATAGTTGTATATTTCTCGCTAATATTATTACAATATTTTTATTTAATAAAAGTAATAAAAACCTGGTTTTCAGAGAGTTTCAGGTAACTAAACTACCTTTCCTAACTACAAGTAGGAGACTGTACACATAATTACAGCAGCAGTTACATAATGCATGTTTAGGAGCAAGAAGAAAGCACAAAGGCAATGCATATCCTTTGATTTGAATATAAACTCTGAAAACAATTCAAAATTATTTTACACTATGAAATACTCATCTGATTTATTCAAATAGGGGCTACTACCGCTCAGCATTTAAAACTACACTTATTTGATGACTAGATTGGCACACACATAACCTGCAGATTATGAACACAAGATAAACTCCAATTTGGCATAACATGGTAATTCTTTCTTTCCTTCTTTCAGAGTTTCACTTCCAGCCCTCCCCATAGCACAGGGGGTTTGTGCAGAGGAAGGTGCTCGGTGCACTAACATCTGCTTGTGCACAAGCACCTTTGCTGGGGCATCACCTGTACACAGCAAGCTGCTCGGTGCAGCAACACCCTTGCTGTGGCACTACCTGTGCACAGGGGGTTTGTGCAGAGGAAGGTGCTCGGTGCACTAACATCTGCTTGTGCACAAGCACCTTTGCTGGGGCATCACCTGTACACAGCAAGCTGCTCGGTGCAGCAACACCCTTGCTGTGGCACTACCTGTGCACAGGGGGTTTGTGCAGAGGAACCTGATGCTGTGCACTGACACCTTTGCTGTTCCATTAGCTGTGCACACAGGTCTGTGCAGGGGAAGCTGCTCAGTGCACAGACACCTTTGTTGTAGCATTGCTTGCAGGGACATGTCCCCTCACAGAGCGTGCTGAGCTGCAGGTTATGTGCCTGACAGTGGCCTGGGGGCTCTGTGCTCACACGGCACTGCAAACACATGCCAAGGTGTGCTTTCCCTAAAGCAAACACAGTGCTAGTGACTCTTGGTAACATGTCACGCCTGAAACACATTCTCCTTGCTATTCCTTGTGTCTAAAGCCATCAGAGCTAAAAGAAGCCCCTAAGCAGCAGAGGAAAGCAGAGCATAAAGAACAGAAAGGTGTGAGGAGCAGGATGAAATACAAACAGCACAGTGCAAACAGTTAGAAATGAAGCCAAGACTCTCTTCTCCAGAATTTCTAACTGATTCAACATAATAATAATTCCTTGCTAGTTTCCTTTCCCTTCTGATCAAGAATCTGGTAAGGATGAACAAGAGTGTAAATATCGATCCAAGTGCAGTTATTTGTTTTACCAAAGACTGGGAGATCTAGAAATAATACCAGACTTAATAACGTATGTAAATTCATTCCTAACTTGATTCATTCATTTTCAAGAGTTACTAAGCTACCATTACCATGTAATTAGATATAAAACCACTACAATTTTCAGTGAGTATTTTTAGCTGTTCTTGGATAAGGAAACAAAACTATTAGTATCTGTATAGTCCCATTAAACAAGATTAAATTGCTTTTACTATTTAGCATTGGTTCTAAACATCACTGTCAGGGACTATACAAGACTAAATACAGACAAACGTAGCATAAATACTACACACAAAACAAACTCAAAAAATACAAACTAACCAAAAGAGTTTGTACAAAAAAAGCGAATATCAACAATTACTTAATTGAAATCTATAAAAATAATCCATGTCAGTGAAATGAAAAAGTGGGCAGTAAAAATAAAAAGCATGGGCTTTGTTTAAAAGGTTAAATTAAAAAGCAGAGTTGGTAGCATCTCACAACCATTATTTCAGCAAATTATGAATGAATTCACGAGCAAGTGCAATGGGCAGCTGCTCCACGCAAAATGCAGGAGCAAAGTGAGGACAATGTGTGGGATTACAAATAAAGCAAATTATTTCAGTCCAATTAGCAAAGGATATTTGTCAAGGGTAAAGAAGTAATTCTGTAGCATAAATGACATTGTTTCAAATCCTCTGAGAAGTTCTGAAGGTGTTTCAAGCTTCTGGGGCAGAGGTGAGAGATGGAATGCACAGTCATGTAGCCAGCAGTTTTCAGAGGCTCACTGAGCAAGCCCAGGGTTACAGAAGCAGCTGTGTGTTAATCAAATAACAACATTTCCTTCAGAGTTTGTTCAAAAGGCCAGAATAGACAGATCCTACCAGAAGCAGCCAGAAGCAGCTCCTCAGTGAAAGAAACACTTTTCCTCAGAACAACTGGGCTGACATGGCTACAGTGCAGAGGTTTAACGCTAGACCCCGAGAGGAGGAGACAGGACTTTTTTAGATGTGGGGAATCACAAGAGAGTGTAGGGGAGCTGGGAAACAGGAAAATCCTAGGTCCCTGTGGGGAAGGTGCTGTGGAGGAAAGTAATAGAGACAAAGATGCAGGTTCAGAAGATGACCAAAGAAACGGACAAAAGAAATCAAAATGAAGCATTTTTGTTTTCTCTAAATGAATCAACACTTACTGCAAATTATTTCTTGACATACAAAGAAATGGAACGACAATACAGCTCCACAATGTACATGAGAAGCATGTCTTTAAAAATCATTACTTGATTAACTTTATGTAGAAATTAATTTTTAGAGACATGGTAATTAAACATTGTAAATGCCAATCAAAATTTGATAGCAAACAGTATGGAGTAAAACCCAAACACCAGAGTCTCTGCACACACTTAATCTGATTACTTGGATTATCTCAGTAGAAAAGGTTATTTTCCAAAGGGGCCATGGATTTGTTTTATGATTTTCTAGAGTAATAAATCTTGTAGAATTTTAAGTTCCCATCAGGTAAAGGAGTTCCCACCTTACCCATTTCCTCCAAACATATGCTATGGCACATCAGAATGTATTATCTGATTAAAAAATATCATGCTTTTTGTCAGCCTGATTCTGTCCATTTGCAGTGGCATAAAATATATCCCGGCTCCCAGAATTCTAACTTCAACCCCAAATTCAGCAAATGTATTTATAGACCAGAATGGATAACACAAGCACAAGTGCATTTCACAGAAGACATCAAGGTAATATTCTCCACATTTGGAGCTATAGAAAATGAGATGCTTAAGCAGATCCAAGTTGCAGCCTCCAGTGTTTTGTTACTCCTACTGGAAATGGTGGTATCTGCACTGTTCCTCCAGGTTAATGTCCATCCCAGACATGTCAGCACACTAACTACCTGACTGAGAAATGAAGGAGAATACAATATACTGCAGAAATAACAGAAAATACTTCTTTTTGCACATCAGCCAACCTGAGTAATGGCTACCTCGAACCTGGTAACATCAGATGTGTCACATGAGAAGACTGCATTTCTTTAACCTTATTTAACTACTGAGATCAACTTATACACTGAGATACCTGAACTTGGTAACAGCCTCAGGAAATGAAAACAGAGGTCTAAACATATACAGTAATTGTTAAGAACAGCATACTGAATTTAGTATGTTATGGAAGTGTCTTCTGCATATCACCAAATTTTGGGTAAAACAGATTACTCATGAGGTGTTGTCCTTTAATCTATTAGGATTCAAAATTGAGTTTGTCATAGCAAGACACAGGATGTTTAAATGTAACTAGAAAATCCTCTCTGGACAAGTTTCAGCAGCATAGTTAAAAGTTGTCAGAAAGGCAGTGCTAATAAGCAAAACTATGCCCACTGTTTGCTTTAATACTAGAAAGATAGCTAAAAATATCTTTACATACTTGAAAAATCCCTCCAAACAAGAGGCACCAATGACAATCTGTTTCAGTTCTGAAGGAGCTGACTAAAACCAGCGGGATTTATCACCTACCTAACATTGCCAGGAAATACATGAGGCTGCTGCTTTAAAACCTTCACACATCCACAGTGAGCTGCACATGCCTAAACTCACAACTCTTACATCTAGAAAGATGACCACCTATGTCACATTTAAATCCTGTACATGACATCATCTTTACCACGGAAATCTGATCAAAAGAAACAAGTTTTCAAACGTTCAGTAAGCCAAACACCTGAATGTGGGGTGCTCCCAAGAAATAAGCATCCAGTTATACCTGTAGGTCCTTTAATCGAGTGACCACCATAGGTTACCCTGAGGACAGACACCCTTTGAAAAGAACAAAAACTAAAGTGTACTTTTTCTTGCTTGTTTGTTTTAAAAATGGGATAGAGAAGACAGCACTAAGAAAGACAGCTTGCTAATTGGGAATATTTTTAACACATATAGGGAATAAACTACATGAAATATTTAATACAACTCCATTTGTATGTAATATTCAATTCACCTGGTAGGAAAAATTCTTGAAAGGAGTGCTATCAACTACCTTAATATGCTTAAAATTTGACTCATTATATGGAGCCAAGGATGTTCTGGGCTTCAAACACCACAATTTAAAACATCATTTAAAAACTAACCATATACTTCGATATACAATTTTACAAAATACTTTGCCCCAGGGTAGCAAAATTCACAGCATTGGTCATAGAATGAAAAATAAACATACAATAATTCTTTGAGTTTTGCTGACATTATTACTGACATGATTTTAACCACAGACTAAAAAATAAGGAGGGAGAAAAAAACAAGTTGAAAAAAATTATGATAAAGCAATGGGAAAAGAAAAATGCTTTTTGAAGATGGCTGGATTACCTCTAATGTAATTTAAGCTACCTTGAAAGTGTATGCTGTGTATGTAAAGCTATTTCCATGTACCAAGAGAATAAAAAGACAGTGGCTGCTACATTTCTAGTTTTGAATTTGCAAAAGGGAGTTCAAAATTAGACAAATGCATGCAGTTAGCTCAGGGCCCAACACAGCAGGCTTGAAGGCTACATGGTTTTAGTAACACCATCCTTAACATATGGTGGTGAGAAATACACTCCTATGGTCTGTGATATGAAATGGAGGAAATAAGGAAAAGGCAATTACTTAGGACTCCCTTAATGCTCTGAGATGTTTTATTTTGACTTCAACACAACACAGTTGTGTTACAAAAGCCATTTTCATGTTATCCAGGACAGTGGAAATACAGGCAGGACTGAAATTTTGACCCTGCAGAAACCTTTAGAGCTTGAGGTGTGCTGCATGGGGTCTCCAATTTTCACATCATTTTGATAACTTAAATGCCAAAAAGCAAAAGGGGTTGAATGAAAATATAAAAAGAGAAACAACTTAAACAAAAAGTGGGTGGAAGTGCCTTACCAGTTTTGGGTGTCAAACTCAAATCTGTGTCAGAAGAAGAGGACTGTCGACTGTAGGACTTGGAAGGTGAAAAGGAATAGGTTTGGTTTTTCAGAGGGGTGGAGGGTCCTGATGAATATGTATTGGGATTGGGATCTTCATTGAAAGGAATCCTGCCAGAAGAAGGTGGAAACATATTCAGTAATCCTGTGCCAAAGGACCTGGCTGACAGCAGCATGATCCAAACACCAGGATGGGATTGGGGCAGGGCCAGCAGCTATTCCTTAGGAGCGAGGCTGGGAATGAGGCCAGAGGCAAAGAAATGCTGTTTTACCCTCTCAGCATCCTACACACAGATGCTCGTCATCTACAATGAAACAATTAAGCCAAATGAAAGGCATGAGATGTGACAAAAAATATATATATATGCAAAATAAAAAAATTGGAGAAATTTATGGCTTAAAAATCTGGTCGAATACACAATGCTTTGAGTTAGTTCAATAAAGAAAAATGATTTCAAATTATAGCTGTGTTTATACATATTTATACACTTATGTATATACACATATGCATTGTAAGGTAAAAGAAAAAGAGATATGTTTCCTTATCCTATAGCATCAGCAGCATGCCACAGCTAAAAACAGAGCAAAGAGGAGAATCTTTATGGGAACAACTCTATTGACAAACAGTTTATTTATGCACAGCTTGACTTACCTGCTCCCTAAAACCATCTCTTCCACAAATGGCACAGACCCTTCCTAGAACCCTTTCAAAGCCTACTGTATGTGAATGATGTTTGAAAGCAATTAGGAGCTCAAATCACCGTTCCTCAGTCACATCACCTTACTGTTTAGTTAATTTCCCAGAAGCAAGAGCGTGTGAAAGGGAAGAGCGTGGCCTTGTGGAAGAGACTGCAGGCGCGTCCAAGAGCCTCTCCTGCATTTCCATGAGCCGCAGCACGCCGGGAGCAGCAGGGTGTCCCGAGGAACGGGAGCAGAGAGGGCGGTGCCTGCCTGCCCTGCCTGCCTGCCCGGGGCACTGTGCCCGCGGCTGCCCGGCTGCGAGTGTCAGCAGACTCGTACCGGTGTAGATGAGAGTGGGAACAGACACAGAGAAGTTCTGAGTGAGCCGTGAGCCAGTAGCAGTGTGAATTGGGCTGTTGTGGGTCGAGCGGCATCCATGGCTGGGCGCGTGAACCAGCGGAGACCTGAGAGGGTTTGCGGCCAGGGCGGGAGAAAAGAAAACAATACACACAAACAGGTTGCAGAGTTATGTTACCAATGCTTTCAGGGAAGTTTAGACACAGGAGATCTCTTACTCTAAGCAGACTCTAAGAATTGCAATTCCTAGCATGCAAGAGTCCAGAGGAAATAAAAGGAGGGAAAGGAACAGCTCAAGCACTTGCTTGCGACTGCATCATTGATTTCTGGCAACGGGCCATCGAGTTAGTAAAGCCAAGAATAAGAAGAGTCAAATTAGTTGATTTTGCTGCCTTAGACAAACTTTCCCATTTTTTGAACTGAGACAATATCCATCACCAAGTTGAACATGGATAATTTGGGAGGTGGAATTTCCACATTTTGCTGCAGAGTGAAAGCCACTGGTTTATTTATGGGTGCTTTTTAAGTTGATAATTACTAGGTCTACCTTTTATGTTTTTAAACACCATGCTGTTGCTC
Organism: Ammospiza caudacuta; assembly: GCF_027887145.1. NCBI lineage: Eukaryota > Metazoa > Chordata > Aves > Passeriformes > Passerellidae > Ammospiza > Ammospiza caudacuta. Next base: position 637,790 of record NC_080597.1, read on the forward strand.
TATGCTGCACTGCATCCTGAAGTTCTTTTAAAGGCAATTTTTTAAAATCGAGTCAAGTCAAACAAGCTATGCCGTGAAATAGAAACCAGTAATTTTTAAAAGGCAGCTCATATTTTGCAAATTTTGCAGAGCAATTGATGCCTGCACAACAAAAATGCCTCACCTCTCTTGCAGTGACGGAACAGTTCAAGTTAATGAAAATGGCTACTTCAATTAATACATCTAGAAATACAGGATATGTAATACACTTCTTGGTGCGGTTTTTTCCTTCCTGTATTGCTCTACCAAGCAGAAAATAACTAATTTATCCATGCAAAAATGTAGCAACAGTTGAAAGAAGACTGCAAGTATATTTCTATTAATTTGTATGCATATCAAAACATTCAAACTGTTTGGTGCTGCAGTGCATATGACAAAAATCACAAAATTCTAATTCTCATCGTAAAAAGATTTCTCTGCAAGTTCACTGTCTACCTGTTTTGCCATAGTCCTCCTTGTTTTATAACAGTAAAAAGGAAAGCACACAAAAGATGAGACCTCTGAGGTCATTGTCTAAATCACTGACAGAACAATCAGAACTCAAAATTTATCTTCTGTTATATAGTTAGAAATACACTTATAAACATTTAAGCTTGAACCAAAAGTATATTTGTGAGAGGTCCTCACTGAAATGTTCATTGCACAAACACAGCATCAAAGCAGAACTAATTAGCGTTAAACTGGTGGATCACAAGGATATGTAGTACTATTGCTACATAAGTACAAAGAAAGTCATCTTAAGTAAGAACTACCACTCCAGCCTCTACCGAAGTAACTCATCCAACCTAAAACATTTCAGAACTGTGGAATAGAAAATTTATTGCAGACAAATAAAACTACAAAAGAAAAACAAATTCTGGGGAAAAAAGAAATCACGCTGGTTATGAAAAACTGAATGAGTATGAAAGGAAGAGAGGTGAAACTTGTTTCCCTACAAGCTACTAATTCATACTTACTCCTTCATTTCTTTGGATGGGGAGTTACATGCAGGTAAAAATGCTGATGTGTTACTTAATTTATCCAACGTGCAGGCTGTTCCTATGGCTCTCACTACGAGTCCAGACTCTCCCTCCAAATCGAAACACTGCAAATATCCAACAACAGCATTTCCTCTCATTTCAAGCACCTTCAAGCCAATCTTCCTTTGCAATTCACCTACAAAACAAAAGGTAAAGAGCTCAGAGTTGCAGTGAATTCCTATTCTCTTTTGTAGTCTTTGACCCAGCTTTTGGAGTGCCAGCCAAGTCAGCAGAACAGGTAATAAATCCAATCCTACATGGCTGGCCAAGGAGCCAGAACAACTTCTGTTTCCTACAACACTGTGTGATACCAATCCCTTACACAGCTTTTTGCTCTTCTCTCCAAATCCACTCTGACTGCCAAAGCAACATGTCATTTCAGAGGTTTTTCCCACTAGTCTTTATTTCCAGTAGGCTTTTTTTTTCCTTTTTTCTACTTATTCAGAGAGAGGTCAAGATGTGCTGTGGAACGCACGTAAGTTTCTAAATACTTCATATTTAGTACTTCAATACAACAAAAATACATAATATAATAATACATAATATATAATACGTCAAAACAATGCAACATCTTTAAAATCTATATGAACAAGCACCTATAATTTCTTCATCTACCAATTTATTTAATATAGTTCATCTTATTTCCTACTTTTCACCCCTCTGCTGCAAACCAAACACTGCCACTCCTACTAACTGCACACAAGGACTGAAAGGCCGTGACTGTAAGAAACTGGTTTGTGGCTGATGCTTTTGTAGGAGGACGTAACTAAAAACCTAAGGGTTCTGCGTAGCTGGATTGCCTCGGTGCTAACTGAAGAGGAGAAGACGATCCCTGCACGCTGAGGGCAGGGGCAGTACCTGACATGAGCGAGATGAGCCTCTGGCGGGCCTCGTTGGAGGCGCGCGGTGTGCGGATGCGGTCGATCCACTGGTACTCGGGGTCCTCGTTCACCACCAGCTCCTCCACGAAGCCGTGGATCACCACGGCCCGGTAGCACTTGGGGATGGACGTGGCTGGTACAGACACAGAAAAGGGGTGAGACAGCCTCTGAGCCGGGCACAGCAACAAAAGCATCACGTTACACCTCACAAGCATTTCATCCAGACCGTGTTCTGTGGAAACGTGGACACACCCTGGTAAGGTAACTGTCCAGCGTACCAGTTACAGCATGTACCTTTATGGAACCTTGTCACTTTGGGCCTCTTTAAAAGGACATGGACCCAAAATAACACCACAGGCACTGAAATGCAACTTCTGCACATTAAAAAATCCCATCAGTTATTGACATTGTTTGGAAACGTGAACAGTAAAAATGTGTTACAAAAGAAACACCATTTGTGTTAATGTTATCTGCACTAGGTCTATGCAATGAGCTCCCTTCCGTGCCATGGGGAGGGAGACAGAAGAGGCAAAGAAAGAAAAGGAGGGACAAAGTTTTTGTTCAAATAAACTTTTTTCCTCTACTTACTGCAAAAAAATTTGACGCCACAGGATGACTGCCTAAATCTGTTTAAATCATTGAAGAGATCTACTTTCACCACCACGTTGATCTCCCCACGTATACCTATCAATAAAAACCATGCAACACCAGAAGTTACAACAATGTAACTGCATCAATACAAAACCAGACCTATAAATGATTTCCTGTTATGAGTAATTCATGCCGGAGGAGCGGGGAGCCATAGCCTTGCCTCAGGTCTGCTGCACAGACACTGGCTCAGAGGAAGTTTCTAGTTCTGCCCAGCCTGTGGCACAATGAAAGCAACGCTCCCCAAATGCCTGTCTGCACCAAACAGAACTTTATAAATAAGAGGGGACTGGGGAAGGAGAAGCCATCAGCTTCTTGATGCTGCAGTGGCCTCTGCTGCAGGGGGCTCTCTCTGCTCAGTTTCCTGCCTGAAACAATTTCAGAACTGCAGCAAAGCTCCCCTCTGAAGTTCAGCCCAAGGAGAAATATTTATGGTTCTTTCTAGAACCACAAAGCGACACAGGAAGTGTTTGTAAAATACTTTAACTGGGACAAGAAATACATAAAAATAAGGTATTATACTCCTTTAAGACAAATGTTAATTTTCAACTATGATTAAACCTTACTAGAAATGGAATATTTTCTAACACAGAACAATTCCTTTTCGACGTCTCTACTTTCCTGTTCTGAGCTTTTTCTTGTTTTCCCCACCCAGTAACAAAATCATTTCACACATTACAGATTCTGAAATATTGAGGGCTAAACTTCTTGATGAGTCTGATCTCTTGTGTCTTCAGAAGCCTTTATGACACCAGCACATGACACTGAAACAGCAGCACTGGATTTGTTGTTCAGCTCAGACATTGCTGCAATAAAATCAGCTGCATCTCCCTTCCAAAATGCCAACAGGAAGAAGCCTTCAGTTATTGTAACAGAAAATGCCCCAGGGTTATACATTTTCACAAACAATCATGTTGAGGTGAAAGAAAAAAAATTAAATACAAACTTATGAACATCATATTTATTCTTTTTTAAGGAAACTCAATTAATGTTTGCCAAGAACCAACATAATTAGAATCTAGTGCTATGAGCATGAAAATGAAAGAATTATAATTTTACTTACATAGAAAAAAGCCATGAAATACCAACATATCTGGAAAAATATAGAGAAATCTAACTCTCTAACCTACCAGCTGTACACATCCTGAAACAAGTGTTTGCATAATTTAGCTCCAGAAGAGAATGTGTGATAGGAGAATGTGCATAGGATAAAAAGGTAATTTAAAAACCCCAGTATTTTTGCAATATTTCTTAATATTTCTGCTCGCTATAACTGGTTTAAATGCAAAAAATAGTGTGCATCAATTACGATGAGCATCTGGTGAACACTATTAATTATTTCCCAACAATGATTTATAATTAGCTTTGAACATCATTAGGTCATTTAATTCACCCTGAATAACAAAGGAGGGGGACAATGGCAGCCACAGAGATGTTCTGCACAAAGGTATCCAAGTTAATTGCTCTAAACTGACATTGGCTCTCTGAGACAAAAGCTGTTCCATCCAAATCAAAAGCAAAAATATTGTGTTTATTTTCTCATGCCTTCAAAACATTCTGATGAAATCCACCAGTACTGAGAGCACTTACTGCAGGGAAAAGGGATTTCATCCTGCCGAAGATATCTCACATCCTTGTCCCTTCATCTCAAGTGAAGGTTATCCCAAATCCCAGGAAGGCACACTTCAAGTAACCCCAGCAAAATTACACTTGTTTAGCAAACATGTGGTAATTAGACAAATATGTCTGAGTCCTTTTTTTAATCAGAAATCTGCAGTAACTAGTGAAGATGTTTTCCCACTTGTCACAACTCCTATGGAAGGCATTCTGCCAAGCAGCAGTCTTTACTCCCCTGCCAGAAATTTGGTCATGTCAGAAAATACAGGGGAAAAAAGCCAGGAAAGTAGTTTTCCAACTCCAAAGCTGAAGTTATTACAATTTCTGAACGCAGCTTATGAGATTGTACGAAGCAGATTAGATCCCAAAGAAGCCTGTTTTAAATGAGCAAAGCTTACCATGAATGGTATCATAAATTGGAAACCAGCCTGAAATGACCGTGGCAGCCTCACTGTAGAGCAGAGGGTCGATGTCTATGTACACCTTGCCAATGGCATCGTTGGCACTGTACGTGTCGTGGTCGAGGACTGTGATCTGCAGGGGCTCGTCCTGCAGCTCCTCATCATCCACCTGCAACAGAAACAGAAACCTGAGAATTGCAAAATGTGCAGGGGAACACAGCTGCAGGGGCTCGTCCTGCAGCTCCTCATCATCCACCTGCAACAGAAACAGAAACCTGAGAATTGCAAAATGTGCAGGGGAACACAGCTGCAGGGGCTCGTCCTGCAGCTCCTCATCATCCACCTGCAACAGAAACAGAAACCTGAGAATTGCAAAATGTGCAGGGAAACACAGCTGCAGGGGCTCGTCCTGCAGCTCCTCATCATCCACTGCAGCACAAACATTAACAGAAATCTGAGTATTGCAAAATGTGCAGGGAAACACTGCAAAACCAACGCAGAGGAGAGAGTTAGTAATGAACAGTCACACAGATAGATCTGTAATGTCAGCTTCTGAAGCTAAACAGCACTCTCACTCATTTTGGTTTTAGCCTTCAGAGACTGGTGAGATCCTGGAAACTGAGCTATCACTGGCAGAGGAACAGAAAAGCACAATTACAGAGAATATTCATTTTAAAATTCCACAATATTGTAAGTTGCACTTAAAATACTGTCCATCTATCTCCATAATGCATACTGATAGACAAATAAATAAATAAATAGGAAAAGAAAGGAAGGAAATTTAAGATAAAATACCTCAGAGGACTACTATGCTCTGAAGTTTATGGTGTTCCCATCACTGGTCAGTGGCTTAACAGCAGGTATTTTACACAGCCTGCAGTAAGAGTTCAGTAATTCTACACATGCAGTTTCCTAAACAAATGCAATAATCCATCTACAGATAATGACTATTTTCTTTAGAACAAAGACAGCCATTTAACCAACTTTTGTGTTCAATGTCACAAACCAAGAATTAAGTTTGCTAGCTGCAATGGGATGACTCATCTAAGTGTTTGCAGAATTGTGATATTGCCTTAGTGCACAGTAAATGAACCAGAACTACACATTCAAGTGTTGCAATAATTAATTTATTCTAAACATAATCCTCATTTTTTAAGTAGTAAAAAAATGAAAGAAACATGTAAACACTTGTTCAGGGCATCATGTCAAAGGACACCAACAAATCAGATCCTGAAAAGCAACAAGCAATTACAGGAAAATGCTGTGTGCCCTCATTATTACATAAGGAAACCAGAAGAGAGAGTACAGCAATTGTTGTCCAAGCTCTATTTTGTCATCTTCACAGAGGAATTTTCCATTTTCTCCTCTGCATTATCCTTGCCACCAAACGTAGGACTTCAAACACCAATTAACTTCCCTTGTTTAAAATTAAAAGAAGCCCACAAGAACAGCTGTACTTTCATATCTGTGTTTATTTACACAGACTTGTACTGATAACTGCACTGAAAAGGCCTTTCCCCTGCTGCCCTTCCCCACCTTCACAGACAGTCACAGAACAACATTCAGCTGGATCCAACCTGGCAAGCTTTTATCTTCCCAAGCACTCCTCAAAAGCCACGGAGGCGCCCTTGGCAAACAGGGTCTGGCCGGAGCTGGGTCTGCTGCAAAGGTTTGTGCATGCAAACACAAACACACTTCAGTGCTCACTCTCTGCTGGAAATGCAATCACTTCATTAAGGCAGCTAAACCAGAGTGTCTATACAGTTATACAGTTACAGGCCAACTCTTAAAAAATACTTACTTCAAATTTGAACCACTCAGAATTCCACTGAGGATTAAGCGATTTGGGATACACATCTGTCTTAAATGTAATATTTCCAAATTTCACCTAAAAACAAAAACATTCAATTAGCAATTACAAATATTAATAAAAAGAGTTTGGAACTCATTTAATTGACATATACAAGTCAATATACAATTTCAAATACAAATTTCAACAAATCGTTTTCTTTTCACTGAGTGGCTTTTAAATTCAATTTATATATATCAGTATCCACATGTCAATGACATTTCCAATCAACCTCTCTCTCATCCTGTCATACTACTAAAATTGTTTCTTTTCGTCCTCTCAATCATTTGAGAGGCAAAAATATCACTTATATTGGCTATTCAAAGTCACTTTACATACTCTCCTTGCCTTCCACAAGGAAAAATATTCTAAACACTGATAGTTTATTACTCTCCTCTCTAGGATTTCTCAATTAGCTTCACCAACAATTGACGAAATAAATATAAAAACAAACTGGATTTGATATATACAGAGAGAGGACTACTAAAAATTGAATATTTTCCATGCTTTTATCTCTTATTTCACCTGCAACCACATAATAACTCATTTCAGCAGTACCCATATGGTCTCCACAGGCATCTATTTCAGGCTAAGCCCATTTGGGTTTTGTGGGGGCTTCTTGTTTCCTTTTATAAAGTGAAACTGAATTTCTGTGATGCTCCATACATCAGGAAGCCACACAGCACATGGAAGAGCCTTTATTTCTCTGCAGCTCTCATTGCAAACCATTCCCAAACACCTGCCGTTCTCTGAATGCTGCTTCTCAAAGAAATGAGCACCGCACCTCATACCGGGCACCTACAAATACTCCAAGTTACATTTTCTAATTTATTCAAGATTCTTAAGGAAAACAATGCCTAGGCAGATGGAAAAGAAATGCTGGAGTTAGAGGTTTTGACAGCTTTTATCATTTGCAAGGCCAAACACATTTTGGGAAGGAAATCCAGGCTGGGCTGCGAGCCCTGCGGTGATTTTGCTGAGGACGGTGTGAGGTGACCCCGGCCCGTTTCAGTCACAGCTCATCCTGCACAGGGGCATCCCCCAGCGCTGAAGGGACTCTGCACTCGCTGCAGGCAATCAGGGATGTCTGGCAGCACGGGCTGCAAGGCAGCTGCCAATGCAGCGCCAGCTCTGGCTCCGGAGGCTGCCGGATCCAACACCCTGAGCTCCACCCAGCCTATTTTAAGGCGTTATCTCGGGAGTAAATCAGTTCCCTCAGAGCCCCAGGCAGTCATAACTGAATTTCCCCCGTGCTCCAGCCAGGGCACTGAAGCTGGTACAGATAATAAAACAGCACACTGCTGGCTGCTGTGCAAAGTGAAAAGCACATTACGGAAGAAATTGTAACAAAATATTCTGAGCTGGGACAAGGATCATTGTGCTCACACTAGTGAAGCCCAAATTTTGCATGACCTGAGCCAAGTAAGAGCTCTGAGGTCTCTTCTCATTTTCCTTTCTAGTTCTAAGTTCATATTGCAATATTTAACAAGGAAATGTAAGGTTAGTAAACAACTAGAACCTTAACATCTGCTTTTCATTTTTATTTAAGGAAAAACACATTGTAGCTTTTCAGCAATCTCACACAGAAAAACGAAACAAGAGTTTCAATCCCAACTTATTTTGCAATAAATCTCACCTGCTGCATTGCCTACTCCATAGAGGGAAAGGGAAGTTCCTCCACACTGTTCCTAATTAACAATCCTGAAAGCAAGGCCCCCACCTGGGTATTTCTACACCCTTCTCTGTGCCAAGACACCCATGGCACTGCAGGGCAACCCAGCTAAACTGATCTTGATTAAAATGTTTATTTTCTCTCTTTGCCACACTAGCATTTTACTATATAATTTCAAGAATCTGCTTTGCTACACTGACAGTAGGGCTGGGAGCTGTGGGATCTCAGCACATCAGTCCTGATGTGCAGAGACACCGAGACCACCCTTGGGGGGCTCGGAGGTCCTGGAACGTTGCCAGAAGTGTCTGGTGGCTGGACTTTGATCCTGCACAGGAGACGACACCTGTGTGAGGATGGGAGGATTTCACTGGGGTAAATGGTGAAGGGATAGGTTAATTATAGTGTGAAACACAGGTTTTAGAATTTCGGTACAGGGGGGTCTAGAGAAGTAAGATGGAGGAATTGGGGCATGTCCTGTCCTTCTTCTTCTTCTTCTTGGCCTCCATCTTCTGTGGTGATGTTGGCACTTTGGGATTGGTTCTTACTAAAAGTGCACTGGTCAATAAGGGTGAAAGGCATTGGGGGAAATAGGTAAATATCTTATAGGTAGTTTTGGGTATAAAGATAAGTGACCACCCCGAGGGCTCTCAGTGTGCTCATGGCTGGCTGCTGTGCGGACCTCTGTCGGGCTGAGAGAAAATCTTGTAGACAAAAACTAATAAACACTGAAGACCGAGAAAAAACCTGAAGCCTCTTCTCGTCCTTTGGAGCGCGGGCTGTCCAAGGCCACCCCAGCCTTTCCAGGCCATAAAAACAGCCGAGAACGGGACAGGAGCCAGTGACCCACAGAGGAGGAGAGATGTTTCTCCTGACACAGAGTAAAACCAGGCCAATGAAACTCAGAGAACTGCATTTGCTAGTCCTGTTTTCCCTGTCTCCTAGTAGCAAGCATCAGAGTTGTTGTAATTTCAGACTGGATTAACGGGCAGCCTGCAAGAGAAGCCTTTAAAAATTAAAACCTGACCCGTGAAACAGCTGACAAAACAGTGAAACACTAAGTTCCATTTAATAAAACAAAACTATGTACTATTTCTGCTCCACTGAAAGTCTGGAATACATCCCCACTTGACCACCAGCTTACTCTCCCATTAAGCAATGTCCTTAGAGTCTAACAGCAACCAAATTTTTCAGCACCAAATTAAATCAGGACTTACATACCCAAATTTTATTTTTATATTAATAGCATCATATTTCTCAGTGTATAAAGGTCTAGAAAGGCATTCTGTCTTCCTATTTAATTCCAGTATTGTGCCAACCACTCATTTGTGATACACTTCAATCAGTATTTGGGGTACAAGACATGCATTTCCAGAGCACACCATCTTTAAATAGCTCTGATTTTTCTCAGAGTCCCAAACCTATGGGATGAAAGTCCATGTCATTCAAACCCCCTGGCACAGGATGTCACCCATTGGAGCACATGGCTCAGAGCCCCATCCAACCTGGGCCTTCAGTAATTCCACTTTGCACTTCAGCTTATTTCACAATCCCTTCCTAGTAAGACCCTACATATTGCCTGCAAACTACGTGACTGCAAAGAAGGTTAAAGCTAGATACTCTGGGTGCAATAAAGTGATTTAAGCACATAAACATTAGTGTCTGTTGATGAAAAGCCCCCTTTGAAAACATTTTAGTATTTCAAATGTTTTAAAAGGAAAGACGAACATTGGCCTTAAAAGTAAAACCTGTCCAAGTAAAGCACTGGTTAGTCATATACTCAGCAACACAACTGATTCAAAGATGGTTTTGTTACTTGGCCACCCTCCTTGCAACACGTCTGTCTGATCAGAGACCCGGTCGGGCTGGAAATGCCCTGTGGGATCACCGAGCCCGAGCTGTGCCCGACCACCACGGGCACACCGGCACCGAGTCCCGGGCATCTCCAGGGCCGGCGGCCGCACCGCCCGGGCGTTTGCTCGATGGCCGGTCCCCCTTGCCGGAGCGGCTCCCGCCCCTGCAGCCCCGGGCGGCCCGTTCCGACAGCCGGTCCCCCTTCCCGGAGCGGCTCCCGCCCGTGCCCCACAGCCCCGCTCCGCTTCCCGGAGCGCCGTTCGGGCCCGGCAGGTGCCTCGCCGCGCGGGCCCGGCCCGCCGTGCCCCGCCACCAACCTCCACGAAGGCGTCGGTGAGGTCGCTGGCGCGGTCCATCACCGGCAAATGGCGCCCCGCCACGATCTTGACCTTCAGCTTCCCCGGCATCTTCCTCCCGCCGCGCCCCCCCTCTCCTCCTCCTCCTCCCGCGGCCGCAGCGGCAGCGCCACCGCGCCTGTGCCATGGAGCGCCGGGCGCCGCTGCGCATGCGCGGGGCCGCACCGCCCCGGCCGGCGGGAGCCGAGCCCCGGAACCGGGGACTGCCGGGCGGGAAGGGAGTCCCAGAACGGGGACTGGAAGGGAGCTCGTTCCGGCGTCTGATCACCCGGGGATCGCCGGGTGGAAGGGAGCTCGGGCGAGCACCCAGGGCAAGCCCCCCCCGGAGCACGGCCACCCAGAGCAGGGGACAGGGAAACTGGCTTGGGGGTTTTCCTGAGGAGAGGGAGACTCCGCGATAGGCGGCTGTTCCAGGGCTCTGCCACCCTCAGCATAAGGAGGCGCTTCCTCGTGTTGAGATTAAACGTGTGCTTCGCTTTATGGCCACTGCTGAACTCCTGGTGCCTCACTTCCTTGTTCTGCCACTGGCACCCCTGACAAGTCTGGCCCCGTCCTCTTGGCGCCATCAGAGATATTTACATGCATTGATGGGATCCCCTCTCAGTCTTCCCCAGAATAAACAGGCCCAGCTCCCAGTCCTTCCTCCTTAGGGATACTCCAGAGCCCACATCATTCGCGTGGCCCTCTCCAGCAGCTCTTTGTCCCTCCTTACCGGGGAGCCGTGCAGGTGTGCCTTGGCTGGGGCTGAAGGGCAGGATGCCTCCCCTCACCTGCCGGCCGTACCCCGGACGCCACCGGCGCTCCCAGCTAAGGACAGGCTGATAACCGTGCTTAGCTCGTGCCCCAGCGCCACTCCCAGCTCTTTCCCCGCAGAGCCTCTCTCTGGGCGCTCCCCCGCCCACCCGTGCCGGTATTTGAGGCTGTTCCTGGCAGGCCCGGCCCCTAAGCCCGGCTTTATTAAACCCGCGGGGCCGCCCTGCCCGGCTCCATGATGGCGCCCGCGGCCTCGGGGCCGTGCTGCGCTCGGGCTGCTTGATGGGCCCGCGGCGGGCACCGGTGGAGTGCCGAGCTGTCGATGGCCGCGCCAGAGCGGACGGGACCCCGAAACCCGCACCGTATGCGCCCCATCCCGCACCCCGAAACCCGCACCGTATGCGCCCCATCCCGCACCCCGAAACCCGCACCGTATGCGCCCCGTCCCGCACCCTGCGCGCCCCATCCCGCACCCCGAAACCCGCACCGTATGCGCCCCGTCCCGCACCCTGCGCGCCCCATCCCGCACCCCGAAACCCGCACCGTATGCGCCCCGTCCCGCACCGTATGCGCCCCATCCCGCACCCCGAAACCCGCACCCGGTGCCCCCCCGGGATGCCCTGCCCGCCCTGGGAAGGAGCTGCTCCCATGAATCCCGGTTCAAAGGGAGCCGGGAGCACGCCTGCATCCCCAGGCATTCAGTGGGAATCTCCTGTAAAGGCTCCAAAAACAGCACCCCGACCCCCCCTGCCCGCCCGTGGGATCGCTTTGTTTTGTTTTCTTAACCGAAACACAAACATTTACAGTATTTGCGGGATTACGGGTAGATTAGGTGGAGTTTAGCTATCAGAGAAGGAGGATTGTAACTTTGTGATGCCTGAAAAAGCCCTTTGTTCGGGCATAGCACTGCGGGAGCTTGGCACGGAGCAGGGCAGCGGGGCCGGGGCTGGGACAGGGTGCTCCTGCAGGTGGGATGAGACCCTGGGGGCTGTGTCAGACCTGTGAAAAATGCATCTATTTTATGATTGGCTTTTCGCAAATTTTAAAATTAATATTATGTGTGTTGTGTTACAAAGTAATGCTGTTTCAATTCTCTTAAGTGCTATGGCAAATATAGTTTTAGGTAATAAAAATTGTTAAGATAGAAACGATGCTATGTAGGATACTTTTTTTAAAGAAAGGGCTTGCAGGGATATAGCAGCCACAGGACACCTGAATCTTTCAGAGAAGGAGAATTTATTGCTCCATTATCAGGAGAAACGAACTTCTTCCCGCCTCGAAGGCGCTGTTAGGGTTCAGAGGAAGAAGCTGACACTGACCAGACAGAATCCTGTGTTTGAATGGAATTTATGCATCATGGATGAGGTGTATGAATATGCAACAGGCTGTTGCTTTGAAGGGTTAATCCTGTGTTAACGTGGGTCCTTTTTTGGGCTCATGCTGCCCAGAAAAAAGTACCTGGAGGCATAGTAACCCTTTGTCTCTATTATCTCATAATGTTCAAATTGTTATTACTCTGATTGTGTTACTATTTTTTAAACCATTTTATTACTATTAATTTTTTTAAAAAATTAAAACCAAGCAATTGGCGTTTTCCCCAAGAGCCCTGGGGCTGTGGCTGCGCCGCTGGGCTGCTCAGCAGAGGAGCAGAAAGGAGCCCTTGTGCTCTGCCTAAGCGCCCCTCAGGTGTTGAGCCAGATCTGCTGGGATTGTTTCCCCTTTCTAATCTTACAAAAAGACTCAATAATGCTGTGGGCTGGAGTGTGATACACCAAGCAAACCATATCACTGGGAACTGGGGGAAAGGAGGCTCGGAGGGACCCTGTGGCTCTGCACAGCTCCTGGCAGGAGGGACGGACAGGGGGAAATGGCCTCAGGCTGGGCCAGGGAGGCTCAGGTTGGGCATTTCTTCATGGAAAGGGTGGTCAAACATTGGAATGGGCTGCCCGGGGAAGGGATGGAGTCCCTGTTGCTGCAGGTGCTTGAGGTGATGTCACAGACATCTTTTATGAAAAATCTTTTCTTTAAGATTTTTCTTCCTGAGAAGCTGAGAGGCTTCAGGAGCAAAATGTAAATAATGATTATTTGCAGCTGTGGAATGCAACAGGTAGAGTTCTGATTAGTCTCATGTAGTTGTTTCTAATTAATAGCTAATCACAGTCAGCTGGCTCGGACTCTCTGAGCCACAAGTTTTTGCTATTTTTTTAAAATTTTATTCTTAGCTAGCTTTCTGATGAATTTTTTTTATTCTTTTAGTATAGTTTTAATGTAACATATATCATAAAATAATAAATCAAGCCTTCTGAAACATGGAATCAGATCTTCGTTTCTTCTTTCATCTTCGTACTCCTGTGAACACAGTCACAGATGTGGCACTCAGCACTCTAGTCTAATTAACAAGGTAGTGATGGTCCAGGGTTTGACTCAATCTTGGAGGTCTTTTCCAACCTAAACGATTCTGTGATTCTGAGACTGCTCCTAATGCAGGTGCCTTGCTTCGAAAGACAGGTGTGTGCCAAGGAAGGCGGGAATGCAGAATGTGACCCCCTTCCCTCGGAATATTATAGCTTTAAACCAGGGCGCTTTCGGGCAGGCCGGGCAGGTTTTGGCCGGTGCAGCCGGGCAGAGAAGCGCGGCACCCCGGCGGGCACGGCACGGCACCCCGGCGGGCACGGCACGGCACGGCACCCCGGCGGGCACGGCACGGCACGGCACCCCGGCGGGCACGGCACGGCACGGCACCCCGGCGGGCACGGCACGGCACAGACCCGGCTCGGCCCGGCTGCAGCTCCGGCCGCCGCCGCCAGGGGCGCTGCGGGCTCGGCGGCGCTGCTGCCCCGCGCCACCAGGCGGCGCTGTGCCACCGGCGGCGTCCGCGGGGACGGACGGACGGGATGGATGGACCGAGGGACGGGATGGATGGACCGAGGGAGCCCCGGAACGGCGGGCCGGGCCCTCCGGGCAGAAGGCGAGAGGCAGCAGAAACTCGGCAGCTGTGGCCGGAGCTGCGGGGGTCCCCATGGGCGGGGGTGCGTGGGTACGGTGCAGCAAAACCGGACACGGGGAGAGAACCGGCGGGGCTGGGCAGCGGCTCCCGAGCACGGCCGGGAGAGGCTCCCATAGAGGGGGAAAGGAACCGGGGCTCTCCCCGAGGCCCCGAGCAGATGGTGAAGGGTCCTTCTCAGTGAGGTGGCGTGAGTCAGGTTCCAGGGCAACAGCTCCACTCACGGGGGAGAAGGCAGCAGGAACCTGCATCCAGCCCAGATACCCAGCCCGCATCCCGCAGTCTGTCCGTCTGTCCGTCCCCCAGGTGAGTTCCCAGCCAGCCGCCCCCATCCCGTGGCCGCTCCTTTCGTCTCTCTGCACTATCGCTCGTATCGCTCGTTGTGGTTTCGACCTTAGCGACGGACGGAGCAGAATTCCGTGAGAGAAAGAAACGAAAGGAAAAGTCCCAAACTCCGACACCAGGACAGCCGTGAAGAGCAAAGACCCAGGAAGGAAGTCAGGAGCACAAAACGTGCTACTGATGTGAAGGGTTTGGTTTAGAGCAGAAATGAACTTTTTGAGTGGAATCCCCTGATCTCACCTACTTAAATGTTGTTCTGGCATAGAAATGTTGTTCTAGCATAATCGGGCAGTCCCACAGCATATCGACTGAGGAGTGTGAGGCAGCAGTACATCAAATACCCTCTGTAGGTGTTTTAGGGCATTTGGGCCCTGGCACCAAGTTAAGCCAGGCTTAAATAATCCATCAGAACTGTGTGTGGTGTGGGTGGTGGGTCCTCAGCACTGCTTCACCCCAAAAGTGGGGCCACTGATCCACTACACTACTTGTGAACACAACCATTATTAACTTCCCTGTTACAGTAAATATCTGCCAGCAGGTGGGACCACTAAAACCCCAACGTTCCCTGTTGTCCGTGTTAGGTACAGCGTTGTTTGGCATTTTTTCATTTCTGGCACACTGTTGTAGTGCCCAAAATAAGGGAATATAGAATAAATTCTCGACTTCAAACAAGTAAAAACAACATTAAAGTAAACTTTGTCATGTCTTCTTTCTTTCTGGCAAAATTCGTGTTTATCTGCTGCTTTTGCTAACTGGCTTCACAGATGTTGCCTAGTGAACGTCTCCTTTTGTCTGGGATTATGAAGTACAGGGATTAATGGAATGCATATTTCTTTCTTGAAAAATTTCTGAGGATCCAGCTTTTTTGATGGAAGATTCTGTTAGCTGAAGGACTAGAAATCAGAAAACGCCTATTTTGAAGAGCCAGTTCCAATCTGGTTTTCAGGCACTTGGAAAGATGGATTAGATATGATTTAATGAAGTGAGAAACCTGCTTGGTGTATTAGACCTTCCTTGGGGCTGAGGATTTTCTATACTGGCAGATTTTCTCTACTGGCTTTCCATAAATTAACATGTTACTTTCTACCTTTCCTACCAATGGCATTCCAGTTCCCTAGGGCCAGCAGGGACTTGGGAAAGGTAGCAGGGGCTGCTGAAAGTGTACTCAGACCCCTAGAATTTATAAATTACCTGGGGCTTCCAAAACAGCATTAAACTCCATTGGTTCTAGGCAAACATAATGGATATACTGGACACTAAAGCTATAGTGCGTACATGCCAGAACTCCACAGAAAATACTAAAAGGCATTTCTTCATGGTAAGGAAAAAATGAGATGTGATACCTGACTTTGCATTTCAGTACCTGGCCTCTTGACGAGGCTTTTCCCTTCTGCCCAAGTGATGATGTTTTACTAAGTCATGGCCATGGAAGTCCTGTTTCAGCTACTGTGTGCTTAAAGAGCAGCACTGTCTCACTTGAGCAGGTGTTGCTACGTATTGGATGGCACTGTAACTCAACTAATCAACCAGAATATTGCTAATCACAGCATTAAAGGCATCTTGTGTGGAATGGTGAGTGTCAGAAAAATAGCAGAGTTTTTTGTGGGTGATTTTGCCACTTAAAGGCAACGATCCAGGTGTCCCTTCTTTTCCAGTTTCAAGTAAGAGTTTGTGGTAGATATGCATGCTGAACCCTTAGTTTGGAAATGGACACTTGAGAGATAAGGTTTTCCTTATCTCTGGAGGTAACTTCAGTCTGCTGACCCACCCCATCAGGGCAGGTGTCAGTTGTATTGGTTTACCACCCTTCAAGATGCAGTTCAGGAGGTGGTGCTCTGGGTTTTCCTCAGGTTACAGCAGGACCTGGGCTGTGGTGGGCTGTCTCTTCTCCACAGGGAAAAGTGCTTTTGGATATCATTGCCTTGAGATGATTTCAACAGAAACAAATGAGAAACTTTCTGGAGGGGTTTTAGTTTGTTGAAGCACAGAAAAAATCCTTTTTAGCTCTGGCCCACAGAAGATGCTGGCCCTGTTTCTGCTGCAGTTGCTGTCCTAAGTACTCTTTGAAAGAGCAATCTCTCAGCTACCATCAGCACAGGAAATTGCAGGGTCAGATTTTGGCCATTACCCTCACACTGCCAATTCCACCACAAAATAGTTCCACGCCTATGTGTCTTTTAAATACCCTATAATATGTAGGAAAAAAGCTTATCCAATGAATTCTAATTCCAGTAATATTCACAGTAATATTCCCATGAAGATCTAGTGGATTAAATAAAACACAGTTGTCCTTTAAGGAAAAAAGAAGCCAAGAATTATTCTCAAGGCTTGCATTCAAGGGGGTAAAAATAAAACCCATATGTCATAGTCCTAAAATTATATTTCTGGGGGTTTTTTTATGTACACTTTTTTCCTGTATATCAAAGGAAATTATTTCCTTTGGAAATGAGATCTCAGCACTCTGTATTCCTCTGAATGTGACACCTTTCCAGCAGTCTACTCATGTCAATCCATGTGGACTTCAGCAGTGTGGGGTTTGGTCCATATCAAGCAGTTTGTAAAACTAGAGCCATTCAAATCATAATAATTATAATTCTGTTTCATTGTACCATTGCTGTCTGAAGGTCTCGATTTCCATCTAGCCTTGAAAGAGGTTGGATAAAATAAATATTCAGTAACACAGGAATGAATGCAGTTGCCTGCAGGGGAATCAAGCAATGGATCTGATGGCACATTCTCAGGCAGTTATGTGATCTCATTTCTCTTTCTCCCAGTTCTGTGAGGGAAATGAGACTGCTCATGGCTCGGTGCTGGTTCTGAGTGGCAATGGCATAACGGGGGTATCAGTTCCCAGAGAATCAGAACCACGGGCACGTGCTCCACACACGTCTTGAGTTACCCCAGAATAATAATAGCTGCTCGGAGTCCTTCCACGTACAGTGTCCTAGTTTATTAGCCAACACCTAGTAAATAATTTAATTTCATGCACTTGTCAGCAGCAGTATTTATAGCCTTAAAATATAAATAGTCCTTCAGTGACACTTTCAGAATTTCTGCCTTTTTTGCTTTTAAGAGTCGAGACAAATGAGATATTTAATTGTGCCAGTAAAATGTATTACACTTCCACAGTTATTGAAACAGTTACATTTGCTGGTTATGTTACATTTCACTGTGTAATGTTATGTTATGTTGGTATTTTTCCTTTTCCTGCCTAAATGTAATAAATAGATAGTTTATTCAGGTCCCACACCAAACCATGGGCATATTAATGAATGTCTGTATTTCTATATTGCAATTGATGTCACGATCAAAGGTGATGGTCCTGCACTTTTGAAACATTGTAATGCTGATTAAGCCACTGTCCCCGTCTCATGCACAGCTGTGGCACAGGCAGGAGGAGCACAGGAGTGCTGCTCCTCAGGGCTGCCAGGGAGATTATTTTAACTGAGGTAACTGCATAAACTGTCCTTAGAGTGGACTTCAAGATACTTCACAAGATATGCAAGCTATTCTCTGGTGCATTAAAGACATTAAGCTGGATTATAATCTTATTCAAAACATGGAGTGAGAGCTGCTCAATAACCACGTGATGCTTTTGCTTCATGTGTTCCATTTGAAATGGACATGGTGATGTGAGTTATTAAATGTTCAAGTATCAAATGTATCAAAAATAAAACTCATTAACAAAGCAAAGCACTGAGTTCTGGTTTTAGAAGCCTCACATGGGATGCCTCACATCCAGCCGCCCACAAAGGTGGAATTCAAGCTTGTGTCCACACAGCGATACCTGTTTGTTGTCACAACGTGATACAGAGGGGTTTGTGTTGTGCCAAGCCAGAGGAGACTGGAGAGGCTCAGGATCTGAATTCTGAGTCTCCTTATCCAGGGCTGATGGGTTAACGGAAGGAATAATTCTAACAGGAGGAATAACTCTAACAAAGCAAATGTTCACTTTGGACCTATCTTTATTCCTGAATGCATTCCCACCTGAGGTCAGAAGGGACTGTCCATTCACAGACAACGCAGAAAAGTTCAAGAGCTGCAGGATAGCCCCACGAACCTTTTAAAAACTCTTAATTTATATATCTCTGTGCATTCATAGAAGTGAGTTGTGTACAGTGGAAAGAAGGTAGAAGGATCATCCCTTGTTACCCAACAGGAATTACCCAGTTCACTTTCTTGGTTATTAGCCATTTGAACAAACTCTGTTTACCACCCTAATTCTCAGGTAAAAGCTCCTGTGCAGTACAAGCTGCCAAAGGAGGAACCTCTCATTGGTGCTTGCTCTTTGAGCAGCGTCTCAATTCACTGCAGGCAGAGCTGTCTCCAGTGCTGCATTTGACCCTGGTAGCAGAAATTTATGGGGGTTTGAAATGCAAGGACAGGGTCTTCAGACTGCCTTCAAAGAACCAAAATTCTCATTTGTCAGGCCTGTGCTGCCTTTCTCTGCTTTTATGTAGGGAGAATTATTGTCATCACCTTGGAATCATTTCTTGATAGCCGCTGAGGGAGATGCTGCTTTGATTTTCTTAGCCAAGATTATTATGAACAGCACGACTTGAGAAATGCTTGCTAAATAAATTGCTTAATTATACAGAACTCTGCTAAGTGACTGTGCTTCTTCCTACCCCCAAAGCACCTAGCAGCTGGGAAAACTTTACCCAAATTAAACTTAAACTAATATTAAACCAAAATAAGGAGACACACGACTGTATTTTAAGAAGTAACAAAAAAAAGTCCCTCTCTACAGTAGCTACCTGAGAGTTTTCATGTACACAGGTATAGGACTGCCATTCTGAAGAACTGTATCCCAAAATTTAGGCTCTTGGAGTAAGAAAGATCTCCACTATTTTGCTGTTATTAATATCAGGACTAAGAACAGACCACCCTTTGCTAATTTTAGCACTCTGAAAAAGGCAAGGAGGAATAAAAATACTCCAGTACATCCATCCTCATTTTTGAACACGTTCACTACATTTGTGTCATAATTTTACACTCCCAGTCTTGAGATATTTCAGAGATGACTTTTCAGTGGTATGAAAACTTACTGGGCTCCTGATCTTACTGCTGTGAGTGAAGAAATGAACATAATCAGTTTGCAAGGGACAACCATTCCAAGAATTGGTTACAAAGCAGAGCTGTGGTCTGTGGAAGCCTAATTCTAAATCCAACAAATTAACTGCTAGTACGTGGAGCTTCCTACTTTATCTGTGTCTTTCCTTTCCAGTGATTTTCCATTTATGCCAGAGATTATCTCAAAGCACTGTGTTAAGTTTCAGTGCCTCAAATCAATAGATTAATCACTTCATCAGCCTTCACTTAGTTTTGGAGGATTGTTTTGAAATGAAGGCAGACCCAATATTATTTTAACCTCGTTTTTGTTTGCATGTGTGGGGAAACAGCTTGATAGCATAGATCCTCAAGTCTAAAAAAGCACAAAGTGTCTCAGATAAGATTTGAAGAGTTTTTCTTGAGTACCTGCCATGTACAGAATGTCTTTGGCAGTGATGCCACCAGGGTGGGGAGCCAGCAGAGAGGTGTGCAAAGGATGATGACCCCCCTGCCATGCAGGTACTTGCCCGTCCTCTGCAATTCACATCTTCCCAGGGTTTTGCTCAGGGATTGTTAGATAAGCAGCATAAAGATGGTTTCCATGGACACTTTTTGTGATCTGCTTGCAGCAGAGGAGCAGCAGCTCAGTCTTTAGATGCAGGTTTTGCAGCTCTGCTCCTTCCCAGCTGAGGCTGTGCTACCAGAGCAGGCTGTTGGAGAAGTTGTGTCTCAAATCTCTCTGTGATTCTGAGTGGCTCCTTCCCCTCCTCAACCAGCTTTGTGCCACTTTCATTTTCTGTTCATGGTGGTAGACACCATGCCTTTTTCACACAGCCACTGAAAAGGACTTTGTTATGCATTAAAA
Organism: Ammospiza caudacuta; assembly: GCF_027887145.1. Lineage (NCBI taxonomy): Eukaryota > Metazoa > Chordata > Aves > Passeriformes > Passerellidae > Ammospiza > Ammospiza caudacuta. Next base: position 658,139 of record NC_080597.1, read on the forward strand.
TGCAATCTTCACTCACAGCCTTGGTAACTGGCAGCATCTAAATAGTGATGAACAAAATCAGGTTGTTGAAGTTGGTGCAGCTAAAAAGTAATCTGGAAAAAGAATAATTCTGTTACAACCAGACGGTCAGATGCACAGAAGTATCAAAACCCTTGGCTGGGGCTGGGCTGGCTGCATGCTGGGTTATGCTTCTCTGCATAGATCTCCTCATTCCAAATTCCAACAACTGAAAATGTTGGGATGCTGAATTTAAAACACAGCTCCAGCATTCCTGGGAATGTCTGGTATTCCTTACAGACGTTACACTGACCAGCATGCAGCAACCTGCAATTTTTGACTCAGTCTCAAAGAGGACACAGTGATTAGGATTCTTGTGATTTAATCATGCTTGCTGTTTGGTTGGAGTTTTGGTTTTTTGTTTTGTTTTTGGGGTTTTTTTGGTGTGTGTGTTTTTGTGGTGGGTTGTTGTTGTTATTGTTTGAGACATTTCTTGTCCCCAGTGCTCATATCTGAAGTCTGTTTTAGGACCTCTGTGCACAATTAGAAATTTCCTGCAATACCCCAGTATCAGTTTAGGTCTGGTTTGTTTTTTGCACGCTAGTGTTGTTTTATGGCCCAAATGTACATTTTGCCTTCAGGACACATCTGTGCATTGTGATGAATGGTTCTGTCCCCACAGCTCTGCTGCTCCTGGGTGGAACCAGCCAAGCTTCTCTTCCAGGAGGATAGGGGGTCTGCATTTAGTTCAGTATGCTGTTCTCCTTTATCCGTACTTGTTTTCTATTTCTGGTTTGTTTTTTCATGCATGAGGCCTGAATTGGGCCTGGTGTTTCATGTGAGGTCTCAGGAGTGTTTGTGCTACTTCTTTACATCTGGATTTGCAGGTAGTCCCTGCTGTGAGCACCTTTTCCAGCACGCCCTGGGATTCCCTGTGCCTGTTTGCCCAGGGTACCACAATAGCACACCTGGGATTCCCTGTTTGCCAAGGGTACCACATTAGCACACCTGGGATTCCCTGTTTGCCAAGGGTACCACATTAGCACACCTGGGATTCCCTGTTTGCCCAGGGTACCACATTAGCACACCTGGGATTCCCTGTTTGCCAAGGGTACCACATTAGCACACCTGGGATTCCCTGTTTGCCAAGGGTACCACAATAGCACACCTGGGATTCCCTGTTTGCCAAGGGTACCACATTAGCACACCTGGGATTCCCTGTTTGCCCAGGGTACCACATTAGCACACCTGGGATTCCCTGTTTGCCAAGGGTACCACAATAGCACACCTGGGATTTTCCCTGTTTGCCAAGGGTACCACATTAGCACACCTGGGATTTTCCCTGTTTGCCAAGGGTACCACATTAGCACACCTGGGATTCCCTGTTTGCCCAGGGTACCACAATAGCACACCTGGGATTCCCTGTTTGCCCAGGGTACCACATTAGCACACCTGGGATTCCCTGTTTGCCAAGGGTACCACATTAGCACACCTGGGATTCCCTGTTTGCCAAGGGTACCACATTAGCACACCTGGGATTTTCCCTGTTTGCCAAGGGTACCACAGTAGCACACCTGGGATTCCCTGTTTGCCCAGGGTACCACATTAGCACACCTGGGATTCCCTGTGCCTGTTTGCCCAGGGTACCACATTAGCACACCTGGGATTCCCTGTTTGCCAAGGGTACCACAGTAGCACACCTGGGATTCCCTGTGCCTGTTTGCCAAGGGTACCACATTAGCACACCTGGGATTCCCTGTTTGCCAAGGGTACCACAGTAGCACACCTGGGATTCCCTGTGCCTGTTTGCCAAGGGTACCACAGTAGCACACCTGGGATTCCCTGTTTGCCCAGGGTACCACATTAGCACACCTGGGATTTTCCCTGTTTGCCAAGGGTACCACATTAGCACACCGGGGATTCCCTGTTTGCCAAGGGTACCACAGTAGCACTGCTGGGATTTTCCCTGTTTGCCAAGGGTACCACAGTAGCACACCTGGGATTTTCCCTGTTTGCCAAGGGTACCACAGTAGCACACCTGGGATTTTCCCTGTTTGCCAAGGGTACCACATTAGCACACCTGGGATTCCCTGTGCCTGTTTGCCCAGGGTACCACATTAGCACACCGGGGATTCCCTGTTTGCCCAGGGTACCACAGTAGCACACCTGGGATTTTCCCTGTTTGCCAAGGGTACCACATTAGCACACCGGGGATTCCCTGTTTGCCAAGGGTACCACAGTAGCACACCTGGGATTCCCTGTTTGCCAAGGGTACCACAGTAGCACACCGGGGATTCCCTGTTTGCCAAGGGTACCACAGTAGCACACCTGGGATTTTCCCTGTTTGCCCAGGGTACCACATTAGCACACCTGGGATTCCCTGTTTGCCCAGGGTACCACAGTAGCACACCTGGGATTTTCCCTGTTTGCCAAGGGTACCACATTAGCACACCTGGGATTCCCTGTTTGCCAAGGGTACCACAATAGCACACCTGGGATTTTCCCTGTTTGCCAAGGGTACCACAATAGCACACCTGGGATTTTCCCTGTTTGCCAAGGGTACCACAGTAGCACACCTGGGATTTTCCCTGTTTGCCCAGGGTACCACAGTAGCACACCTGGGATTTTCCCTGTTTGCCAAGGGTACCACATTAGCACACCTGGGATTCCCTGTGCCTGTTTGCCCAGGGTACCACATTAGCACACCGGGGATTCCCTGTTTGCCCAGGGTACCACAGTAGCACACCTGGGATTTTCCCTGTTTGCCAAGGGTACCACATTAGCACACCGGGGATTCCCTGTTTGCCCAGGGTACCACAGTAGCACACCTGGGATTCCCTGTTTGCCAAGGGTACCACATTAGCACACCTGGGATTCCCTGTTTGCCCAGGGTACCACATTAGCACCCCTGGGATTTTCCCTGTTTGCCAAGGGTACCACATTAGCACACCGGGGATTCCCTGTTTGCCAAGGGTACCACAGTAGCACACCTGGGATTCCCTGTTTGCCAAGGGTACCACAGTAGCACACCTGGGATTCCCTGTTTGCCCAGGGTACCACATTAGCACCCCTGGGATTTTCCCTGTTTGCCAAGGGTACCACATTAGCACACCGGGGATTCCCTGTTTGCCAAGGGTACCACAGTAGCACACCTGGGATTCCCTGTTTGCCAAGGGTACCACAGTAGCACTGCTGGGATTTTCCCTGTTTGCCAAGGGTACCACAGTAGCACACCTGGGATTCCCTGTGCCCGTTTGCCACCTCAGTGAGGCAGACAGGTCCATAGAGCAGAGCAGGGCCCAGGGGCAGTGCAATCACGGGCACAGAGGTGCAGCAATGGAGCCTGCTCTGTGTGAGCTGCACACACCAGCAGCAGCCGGTGCCAGCCGTGCCTGGGCATGGGAAGCTCAGGGAATTGTCCCTCTGCAGGGCTGGGAGCTCATTAAGGCAGCAGAAAGGGCTGGTGGCAGCACTCTGCTTCCCTCAGATCTCCACGCCAATGCTCACAGCACTTGCTCTGAATGCTCAATGGAGGAAAGCTTCCAGAGCTTACACAACACCAAACCAGGAAATTTCAAATGTGCTGAAGATGGCTACGTGGGTATTTTAGCATACTTTAGAATATATCCACAGTGCAATATATGGTGTCACTGCAAATTCCTGCAGAGGTGTGTTTGCACCACAGACACCAAAAGTAATCCAATGCCAGATGATATCAGTGACCCACTCTGCTATTACCAGCTGTAGCCAAGAGGCAGAGGCTTCCAGAAACAGGTGAACATATTTTAATATTCCCTAAAAATATACAGTGTGCAATAAAAAACTTTGGAGGAAAATACTACCTCCTGAGTTTTGACAATTTAATTTATACTATATGAGAATGACTTTTAATCACCCTTATCTTAATTATCCTAAACTTGGTACGTGCAATAACTGCATGTATAACCATCAGCTCTAAAATTATTCAGCCACAAAATTTACCTAAAGTGCCTGAAGCACTTTTTTCTATATGCCAATTTCAGCTTCAAAAATGCCTTTCTTTAACTTGTTCTAAATTCTTTTCACATAGATTTTATTGCATGAATTCCCTGTTTTGCTGATAAGGGCCACAGAAGTAATGACTGGTTTTTGGAAAAGGTTTCCATAGACTATACCTGTGGAAATATCTTATTTTTTTAAGTGCCTGTAGTGCTTTCCCTCACCCTGTGCTCCCACGGAGCAGCTTTTCCTCGTGTCCAGCTGGGATCACCTTTGGGCTTTTGGAGAGGAGGGTCACAGACACGGCTTCTCCATTGCTGCTGCCGCGCTGTTTCAGCTGCTTCCCCAACCCAAGCCTAAGCTCTCCACCATGCAGCTTTTCTGCCATGCCCCTGCCCCATTAAGGTTGTGTTTCCCAATAAAGTGTTCAAAACCCCCAAACCTTGTACTAATTACATTTAATTTTCTTACCTTTTTCTGATCTTGGTTATAGTTTCAGCGACTGCATCAAAAGTGCTTTGTCTTGTATTTGTGTTCTACTCTGCGCTACTCTGTGATTCTCCAATGCTCTTTTGACCAGGTAAAACCTCTTATTTGTGATCTTTTCTGTCCAAGAGAAGAATTCTTTTTTCACTTTTCTTTTTTTGTTATTTCTTTTCTTTTTTTTTTTTTTTTTTTTTTATGAAAACATCCAGGGAATTATGAGGATCAAATGTGAACAGCTAACTGAGGAAAGAATGCTGAAAAACAACACAGAGATAAAAAGGGCAAATTAAAATACACCAGAGAGAAGCAAATGCCCAGAATATTTCTGGAAGCAGTTAAGGAGTTGCTGTACAAAAGAGTAAGCAAAGGAGATGTTATTGTAGCGAAAATAGCTTTGGCCAGAGGTTTAGGTTTTGGCATCAACTTTGGTGTTGGAAAGGTTTTCCTTCTTGGTGGAGGAAATGTAAAACCCTGACTGGCACAAAGTGAGCCACCAATGGGCTGTGACCTGAAATTCATCAAGGAGATTTTAAAGGTGAATTTTTTGTATGTTTGGTTTTGTGGTTTGTTTTTTTTTTTTTTTTTTTTTTTTTCTTTTTTCCTTCAAGTAGCTTCTGAAGGTTCAGATATTTGGGTTTGTTCTACTTCCTTCATCAATCACACTGTGGTGCTGCTCTGTAAGAAAGATCTGACTGAGGCTGTGTCAGAGCTGGTTTGGGGACACTTTACGAAGCACACAGAAACTGACCTTGAACCAATGACTTTGTGCAACTTGGCAAAGCAAAGGAAGGCAAAGATTTACTGAACTGGAAGTGCTTGTCCCAGAGCTGCTCTCTCACCAGTTCCACTGCGATGAGGGGCTATGAACAGCATTGCAGGTTTTATATAAACACATGAACCTGGGCAATGAATCCATCAGAGGACAGCATCAGTCCATCTACCCTTCCAACATTCCTTCAGCACTCCTGCCTTTGTGTACCTGGGGGTTTTCACTTGGAGCTTCCTGTGCCCAAAGACAGTGGGAAAAATTATGTGTCAAGGTAAGCAGGGAGGTCAGTGTTCACTGAATGCTTTGGAAGCTTTTTTGTCACAGTCATGGTAAAAAGTGGACAGATCAGTGGACAGCTTTGAGCCTTTCTCTTAGTAATACATTTTGATAACAACATCAATAACTATGTATTAATGGCTTCCCACTGTGGCTTCCCACTGTAAGCTGTTGCTGGTGGGGGCCAGAAAGATTATTTCCTGTAAAAAAAAAAAAAAAGAAAAAGAGGAGGAAAGATGATTATCAGGAATGCTGTTAGAATGTAAAACACTTCTAGAGAAACTAAAACAAATCTCTCAAGTTCCCTACTTTTTTGCATTATAATGACTTGTAGCAGACATTCAAGAAAGCTGCTGACTGGCTGCTTTGCTCCCTGTAAGCATTCCTTTAATGCTGAAGATTAAATAAATACAAAGATTAAATTGCTACAAAGCATGAGCAACTGATTTTTAAAAATTAGTGTTGCTAAGAAGAGGGAGATGGATTAGAAAAAGTAATTCCTCTGAGAAATAATACCTCCAAAATAATCTTTCAGTGAAAACAAAAACCACAAAACAACAAAAGAAAACGAAACAATTCAAAACCAGAAAGAGCCTTATTTAGCAGAGCTAGCTGACATGCTGTTCTTTAAAAGTTAAATATGTGCATCAGTTGGAGATAGGATATCAAATATCAGTAGGGAGAGCAGCAGGAAACTTTTTCCACTGCATGAAAGGGATAAAAAGAAGAAAAACAAGTCTCAGTTGCAGGAACAGCTGACTAAGCGCCTGACATACTCGAAATACAGCCAATTGTAACAAATACCAGGGAAATCTGTATCTTCCAAACAAAAACTCTCCTGACTGAGGAACTTCAGATCTAGATAAAAATGGAGCTATCAGAACGACACCGAAGCCATAGACACACGGATCACACAGAAGCAAAATGCTGCAGCTCCAGCTGCTTGCACAAGATTTTCTGTGCTCAGCCTTCAGGGAGTGCAGGCAGGGAGGCCCAGCTGACACAGAAATGCAAAATTCCAGGAGCCAGAAAGAATCAGAGGCAGGCTCCACACCCCTGGTGCCCGGGGGGGAGCTGGAATGAATATTCCTTGCCTTTCACATGTTAAAAGCTCGGTGGATTCACAAAGCCACAAACCTTGCTAGTGTTCCACATCCTCAAGTGCAGACTGCACAGCTGGATCTGCTACTCGATCCAAAATATTTTAAGGGAAGAGGAGCAAGAAGCAGAATCTAGGAAAGCCAGTAAAGATTCTGTGTTTGCTTACACTGCCTGAGACTTCAGCTCTCTTTCAAGCTGTTTTGAGAAAACATAGACTCTGAATTTCAGTAGCGCTGGGAACTCCCAGTAAGACACAATGTTCTCGTGGCAATTCCTGTATGCATTTCTCCTTGATTACCCTCCTGATTGCCTCATGCTGGTGTCCAAGCTGCAGGAGCCAGGGAAGCAATTCTCCTCCCCAGCAGTGCTTCCTGTGGCTGTAGAGCTCTGGAGCCCTGTGGAAGGGAAGAAGAGAATTGGGCAAAGTTGAGCCCTTTACCTTTGGTATAGTTGCAATAATTTTGTTATATTTTATTTATTTTTTAATCATAATATTGTTTTACTTTCCCAAGAGGAATACATAGCTTTATTATCCTTAAACCTGAAATGTAATGTAACTAATGTTCCAAGATCTCCCTTAAGAAAAATATAAATGAAGCTGACTAATTTAGTAATTGTCTATGATTAGTGACAGTTGCAAACAGACAAGTCTGTAAAAGATATTTCCAACCTATGATTAAATATCAGGCTGTTCTGAGCTGTTCTTCTCTTGTGCCCACGATACTCCTTTTGCCAGCCCCCTGAGAACCAATGCCTTGAGGTAAATAAAATCTTTAAGGTGAATAATGAAATAATCCTGGAAACAATAATAATAATCTGTAGGCCTTTCAAAAGCAGCCTGAGATGATGACCTACAGGTTGTAGGCTCTGCCTGTTCAGTAATTCCCAAAGATAGGATTTAAAACTATCCTTGGTATTTAATGACCTGGTAAAATTCTAAAGTAGCTCCTTCTTGAATCAGTAATGGAGGGCAGACACAAAATCTGGTCACATTAACCTTAATTCTGTAGGAAATGGGATTTGGACAAGGTGGGAATGAGACCTGGAGAGAAGGTGCACACAGGGGCACCAAAGAGCATCCAGATTGGACACATGGGCCTCAGCACACCAGCTGGAATGCTCATGGAAAGGGTGTTGTGGTGTTGGCCAGAGTCCTCCTGGTCATCTGTCCATTTCATGGAAAGGAGCTGGTCATAAGCACAAGAACACAGTGCACCTTTTGCATCATTGCTGGTTTTTTAGTCCTTGACTCCTTGAAACTACCAAGAAAATTGCTGGGAATGGTGTTTTGTGAGGAACACACATAAACCAGTTTAGCAATTTCTTCTCTCATTAACACAGAATTGCAGCAATTTCCTGCTCTTTCCCTTCTGTCCCTCATCTCCCCTCTTTGGCACCTTTCTTTGCCTTTCACAGAACCACAAAATGGTTGGGGTTGGAAGGCACCTCTGGAGATCCTCCGGTCCCACCTCTCTCCTCAGCTGGAGCAGGTTGTACAGGATCGAGTCCAGGTGAGTTTTGAGTATCTCCAGGTAAGGACACCCCACGGTCTCTCTGGGCAGCCTGTCCAGTGCCCTGTCACCTCCAAAGCACAGATTTCCTGTGTGTGTTTGTGCCACTGCCCCAGAGCACCAGTTCTGTCCTTGAGAGGTGTTGTTGGGGTCTCCCCTGAGCCATCCCTTCTCCAGGCTGGACAGACCCAGCTCTCCCAGCCCCTTTTGGAGCTCCCAGTGCTCTGCACAGCCCTCCCCTGGGCTGTCTCAAGCATTTCCAGCCTTCCTTGTCCTGGGGAGCCCACAACTGGTCACAGCCCCCCAGAGGTGGCCTCAGCAAGGCTGAGGACAGGAGGAGAAGCCCCCTTGACCAGCAGAGGTGCTGATGGTCACCCAGGCAGGTCCCTGGGGAGTGGCTTGAGCAAGGCTGGGCCTTGGGGACACCGAGCTACAGACTCTGGTCCCCAGCACCTGAGATCTGCCCCCAGCCAGCTCCCAGCCCATGAGGTTTCTCTCTCCTTTCTCTGACTCAGGCTGAATGTAGAGTGGCAATCATTTATGTGTGATAACCATGCTCTCAGTCCCTCAAGATAATTCCCTACACAGTTTTTAATTGTTTTAATTTAGTTCAGCCATCTCCCCCCTGCCCCCCTTTATACTGTAAAATTGATTAGAGATTTCACTGGAGAATACACAATGACATTCTGGTAGTACCTTAGAAAGAGGAAAAAGTATTCTAGGCTTCTTTTACAGCTTGCATGACATTTAAATGCATAGTTGATATTGTTCTTTTCACAGACAGTGTTTTAAATTGCTGATGTTTGTAATTTTTCATTGTAGGAGAATGTTTGATTAGTCAATAAAATGTTAGAAAAGCATAAATTTCTAAAAAGTACAAAAGCCATTCAAAAGCCTCCTCCTGTATTGTTGCAGGAGAATTTATTCTTGAATGCAAGAGATTTTAAATGTGCTGAAGTAGACTCTTTGGGGCACTTATGCAAGATGTGTACTTGTTGCCCTTGAGAAAAACACCAGCATAGGGTAAATCATTGGACACATGTAGAGTTCAAGTTAGTCAAGGATCAGTCAGCTTGTAACTGCTTTTCAAATACAGCCTTATCTGCTAAAATGAATACAGGCACTGGCCTTAATTATGACTTTGTGTTGCTTTGTTTAATCCCTATTTTTTGGTACAGGTATTTTTTGAGTAGTGTAACTAAAATGAAGATTTTTATTTTCTTCTTTCTTTTAACGCCATGGCTATATTGTTTTATAAACAGCCCTAACAAACCTACAGCATGGAGAAAATGGAGGAACTGCAGAATTCCTTTTTCAGCTGCTTGTTTGGATTTAGCAGCTGCTTCAGTGCAAGCATGTCTCTGTTCCTGTGAGCTGGGCAGGTTTTATCAGGTCTGTCTCTCACTGTTAAGCTGAATTGGCAGGCCTGGGGCAGGGGCTTGTTGAGGTTGCTGAGGTGTCCAGCAGGGTGTGACTGGGTCACTGCTCACACCCAGCTCATGAGCAGGGACAGCACAGAGGGAACTCACCTGGAGAGGCCCTGCAGGTAACCAAGGACATTCACAGATGTCCAGGCTTCCTGCAGAACTCCCGAGATTCCCAGTGAAACCCCGAGCAGGCAGCTGGAACCCTGTCCCCTGTGAGCACAGTACCTTCCTGCAGAACTCCTGAGATTCCCAGTGAAACCCTGGGCAGGCAGCTGGAACCCTCTCCCCTGTGAGCACAGTACCTTCCTGCAGAACTCCTGAGATTCCCAGTGAAACCCCGAGCAGGCAGCTGGAACCCTCTCCCCTGTGAGCACAGTACCTTCCTGCAGAACTCCCGAGATTCCCAGTGAAACCCCGAGCAGGCAGCTGGAACCCTGTCCCCTGTGAGCACAGTACCTTCCTGCAGAACTCCTGAGATTCCCAGTGAAACCCCGAGCAGGCAGCTGGAACCCTCTCCCCTGTGAGCACAGTACCTTCCTGCAGAACTCCTGAGATTCCCAGTGAAACCCCGAGCAGGCAGCTGGAACCCTGTCCCCTGTGAGCACAGTACCTTCCTGCAGAACTCCTGAGATTCCCAGTGAAACCCTGGGCAGGCAGCTGGAACCCTCTCCCCTGTGAGCACAGTACCTTCCTGCAGAACTCCTGAGATTCCCAGTGAAACCCTGGGCAGGCAGCTGGAACCCTGTCCCCTGTGAGCACAGTACCTTGTGCCCCACACCACTGCCATGCTGGAATGGGCTCAGGTGGTCAGGAGCTGGGTTATCTGTGGAACCTGCCACATGAGTGACACTCGGGAGCCTGCTGGAAAATCCAGCTGTGAAACTGCAACGAGCCTTGAGGCTTTTTACTCTGTCTCATATGGCTTTCAAAGTACACTTGAAAAAGCTATAACCTATTATTGTGTCAAGCAACTTGCACCAGAGAGGACTTTCTACCATTTCAACAACATACCTAACAGTATGCAGCTTTAAGAAATTTTTAAATTGTCAAGATTTTATAAAGTAAACTATTTCAAGCTCATCTTCCCCGAGACTGAAACAAAATCTGTTTATGGAACACAATAAATATGACAGAATGATCAACTTTGTGTGGCAAGAGTTGTTGCTAGGATGCTGTTGAATGCTGCTGGATGGATGCTAGGCCACCAGGCACTTCAAAAATATAATAAATAAATAAATATGTAAGAGCTGACTTACAGTTTTGTACCATGTGTACAGAGATGTGATTCATCCTGACACAAGTAATACACGTGGGACAATGAACACAAATTATATGCTTGAATGCACTGAAGAAATCCTGGGATCAAAGGACAGGACTGGAAATCAGAAAATTATGTCCAAGCCCACTGTCTGGTCTGATGGCACATTTAAACCTTTTGGTGACTCAGTTTTTCACTCGTGAGATTGGGACAACATAAAGCATTCTGAAACACTGCTCTGCAAAATGCTGTTAAAATTACTTATGGCTAGAAGGGGTCCTATTTCTGGTCACTTTTATGCAGTGAGGCCTGAAGCAAGTACTGAATTACTGGCTCTGGAAAGCAGAGGTGAACTGCACCTGGGAAGTTAAAACTGGTTCTCATCCTGATGTTGCTCTTTATGCCTTTTTTTTTTTTTTAAGTATTTATAAACGTCCAGCACTGACATAAAGGCAAGGTGAAAAGTGTAGGAATAAATTAAACGGCACAACCTGGTTCCTGAATAGCCGAAAAGGCAAGGAGGATAAGCAGGTCAGACTGGTAGGGCACAGGCCTGGGAGAGAAGCAAACGTCCTGTTTTCTCCAGTTCCTTGTAGTGAACATCTCTGCCACTCTTGGAATGCGTTTGGTTTGGTGGGTTGTACCTGCAAACGTACCAAGCACGAAGAGAAAACACATTTCTTTGGGGTTTGATCTGGACACAGCAAATATTTGTGGGAAACAAAAGGTTAAAAGGGAAGGAAACCAGGTGAGTAGCTAACTGTAACTTTTATTGATTAAAATAACAGGAAGTAGGAAAAATAGAAATTTTTTTAATAAAACCCCAGGAATTAAGATTTCCCAATGCACCATGAGGACAAGCCAAAAGGATATATCTTTATAACATGACAAGAAAGATGAGAGTGCCGCTGCCTAAATGTTCAAAGTTCTTTCACATCCTTTGTAAATAGTTAGCATGCAGGAGTTAGCTCTGATCATTCCTGAGCAATCTAAGCACCAGAACTCCAGCTTCCCCCTTTTCTGTTAAAAACACACTCACAAACAACTTATGGAAATCTAATCAGACTTGGGTAAATTCACAAGGCTTCTCAGAGTTAATAACTGAAACCTTCTGGTGGGTGTATTTATTATTCTCAGCATTAGCAAGATTGAATCTCTGTTTAGACCAGCTCTTGTTGAAATTAACATTTGGAAGCTGGAGCATTCAACCTTTTTATTTCAACAAAATATCTCTTTGGACCTAATCTATAAATAAATCTTAGTTTATCATCTACCAAACTGCCTAAGCAGAAGCAGAGGCCACTATGAATCATATGTTTGATGTAGTAGAGTGATATCATGCCTCTATGGCAATATTGACTTATAGGGCTAAGGAGTATATGAAGGTGAATGTGTTAAAACAAAGCTATTTTTCAAAGCATTGAAATTTCAAAATATCCTTACTTTCAAAGAAGAAAAAGTGAAATGGGCTAGTGGAAGAAATGGGTCAAATTTTATGGGATTTGAAATTTTATTCAGATCCTGATGTTCTTTCCCCTTCAATCCTCGATAGAAAAATCCTATAAATGTAGAATAACATATTTACACTAATAACATAAACCCATAAACATTATATTTTAATTTAAAATACATCATAAAGAAAATTTATTTATTGAGCTCTCCCAGGCAGATTCCTGGCTCTGAAGATTTTAAATACCTGGTCTGAATCAAAGTTTAGATGGAAAAGAATACAAAGATCAAAGATTTGCTGACCTGGGTCTGTTTCAGAGTAACAGCTCCTCAGGGCTCTTCAGAGCCCGACCATTACTCTTACATAGTTTTTGTGTCTTCGTCCTGCTCAATTCAGTTGTACTTACAGAAGAACTTCTTGGTCGGCGCTTCCTCTGCGGGAAAATCACAGAATGTGAAAGGAGGCAGGTACTCGTAGGACTATTAGGGGCAGCATTAAAATGTTTCTAAAAAAAAATGGGATTTCCCCCCCCGCTTTTTTCCACCACACAAGCTATGGTGTAATCTGAGGACTTTCATTTTTTTTTTTTTTCCGCCGAAAATAACTTCAAGGCAACAAGATTTCCAGCATGAAATAAGTGAGGGGGGGAAAAAAAAAAGAGAGAGAAGGTAGCTGCTGTGTAGGAAGAGCGGATCAAGGCGCTGAGCAGGTGCGCGCCCTGAGGGGAGGCGCGGTGAGGGCTTCCAAAAGCCGGGACCAAATTAAAGAATTTAAAAATGAACCGCAGCAGGTAACTCCGAGCCAGCGAGGGTCAGCCGGGAGCTGCCCGCATTCCTTCACGGCCGCTGTCCCGCAGGAGTCCCGGGTAAAATCGGTAAATCCCCTCCTGGGCAGGGTGCCTGAGGGGACAGCGGGACCCTGGAGGGGACGGGCAGGACCCTGGAAGGGACAGCGGGGCTTCAGAGGGGACAGCGGGACCCTGAGGGGCCGGGCGGGCGCCTGAGGGGACAGCGGGGCTTCAGAGGGGACAGCGGGACCCTGAGGGGCCGGGCGGGCGCCTGAGGGGACAGCGGGGCTTCAGAGGGGACAGCGGGACCCTGAGGGGCCGGGCGGGCGCCTGAGGGGACAGCGGGGCTTCAGAGGGGACAGCGGGATCCTGAGGGGCCGGGCGGGCGCCTGAGGGGACAGCGGGGCTTCAGAGGGGACAGCGGGAGCCTGAGGGGCCGGGCGGGACCCTGGAGGGGCGGGCGGGGGTCAGACTCCACCCGGCTCCGCCCGCTCTCCCAGGCTGCTCCGCGCCGCAGCCGGGGAGGCGGAGCCGCTTTATTGGGAGCCCAAGTGGAAATTTCCCCGTCAGTTGCCGGCTCCGCCGCGGAGGGAGCACCAGCGAGGGCCGCCTACTCTCGTGTCCCCGCGTCGCGCCGCGTCCTGCCCGCTGTCATGTCCAACTACATCCACGTCCCGCCCGGCTCGCCGGAGGTGCCCAAGCTGGACATCACGGTCAGCGAGCGGGAGGGGCCCGGCTACCGCCAGGGCGCCCTGCAGCTGCTGCGCCGGCTGCGCCCGCACTGGAGACCCGAGGAGGTGACGCTGCAGGTACGGGGGTCCGCGGCCGCTTGGCTGATAGGCAGGGCGGGGAGCGGCGGGCGAGGCAGGGGCGAGGGCCGGCGGCCATTGTGCGGGGGAGCTGCCGCCTTGTTTCCTCCCCTCGCTCCCTCCCTCCTTCCCCCGCTCGCCGCCGCAGCCCCCTGCGCGGAGCCCCATTTGCTGGGCGGCCCGGCGGCGGGGCGGGGCGGCGCGCAGCATCCCCGGCTGCCGCCTTCCTTCCTTCCTTCCTTCCTTCCTTCCTTCCTTCCTTCCTTCCTTCCTTCCTTCCTTCCTTCCTTCCCTCCCTCCCTCCCTCCCTCCCCCCCTCCCTCCCCTGCCGTGGCCGTGCCCTGCCCGCCGCAGCTCGGCTGCCCGTGCCGGCGGCGGGGAGCGCTCCGGAGCCGGCCGAGGGAGGGAGCGGAGGCGCTGCGGTGAGGGAGGGAGCGGGGGCCGTCGTGCCCGTGCTGGTGAGCCGGGGCACAGCGGGGCACGGGCCGGCCCAGCAGGCCCCTCCGCCGCCCCGGGCGCTCCCACGGGCGGTGCAGCCCTGTCGGGTGCTTCCTGCAATAAAACCAGAATAAATATCTGCCTTGTGCTCGCATCCGGGCTGGGCTTGGGCCCCGCTGAGGCCCGCGCTCGCTGCTCCTGGCAGAAGCGCCGCTGCTGTCTCTGCTGCTCTCTAGGTGAGCAGGCACTGGGACTTGTGACGAGTCATCTGCCGGAGGATTGGCTGCTTTGTGCTTCTAGAATATGCTGAACATGGCCCCTGGACTCACAAACTCTCGCCGGTTTGCCTGCGGAAATAGCGGTTCAGCCTGTGGTTGGTCGCGCATTTTATTATACGCTCAGCTGTGTTATTCAGCAGTTGTTATTACGCGGAGGTGTCTCATTTCAATGAAGTTCCTCGTTGGAGAGCTGCTGAACTAGTTTGTATAGGAAAGCTGAGCGCGTTGAGGTAATGGTGTATAATTGGACTGAAATTTTCTGATGTCTTGATAGAAGAATGTTACTTGATGCATGACAGTCCCGTTAGCGTGAAAATAAAGCTAATGAGCTTTTCCTAAGTAATCTGTTTCAAGTAGTGGCCATAAGTTATGCACAGTCCCAACATCTCGAGGTGCAATGAAAATAGTTTTTTCAACATATGAGGTTGTTAAAGTTCATAGAATATCTTGATTTGGGAGAGGTCCATAATCTAACTTATTGGTCCTTGCAGGGCTACATAAAGTTATTAATAGTCTTATTCTTTTGGTTCTCTGACTGCAGTTCTCAGCAAAAAAATTTTATGTGTTTCATTCAGAATTGGTGAAAAAAGGAACCAAAACATTATTTTGTTAAGCAGGGTGGGTTGTGTTGGTAAAGGGGTAGTAGCTTTAAGAAAAAAAAAAATGTTGCTTCCTTCTGGCACTCCCTTTGCAAGAAACAATAAATAAAAACCACCAGTATCATTGGTGTGGAACAGAGTCTCTGTTGTCTGGTCCCACGGAAGTAAAGCAGGAGATCGCTGTCTGTGTCTACAGAATACCTTGAGTTCAGTTTTTACCAAGTTACTGTGAGAGCGCAACCTCTCAGCTCGGTGTTTTCCCTTTGACCAGCGGGAGAGCGATCCATTCCCGTTCTGTTCACAGCGCCCTTGGGCCGTGGGCTGCTGTTTCTACCCTCCGGCCGCTGCTGAGGCTGCAGTGGTGTGCGGGGCTCATCAGGGGCACCTGCGGGGCACACGCAGCCCTTGGCTCCGTGTCACTGAGCAGGAGGATGCCCTGGAGCCCTCCCTTCGCAAGGGTGTGCTCAGCAGGCAGGCGAGCCTGCCACTCCTGTCAGGGAAATATGCCTGACTAATCTGAAACAGCAAATGGACAAAGAATAGGTTTATGATGGCACAGAGATGGGTTTAATGAACTACTGCTGCTTCTTCAGGTGGACTCTGCCATTCGCTACCTTTGCTCTTGGTAATTCTTGGGTCAGAGCACTTAGTAAGCAGTTGAAGAGTCCAGAGTTTGATTTGAAAAAGTTAATTAACTTGCAGAAATTTACTGTTGTGAGATAATTTGTTTAGTCAGCTAAACAACTTTTAGACTGTAGTTAGTAATGGTTAATGCTTAATCCCTAAGATTTATAAGTACCTGAAGTCAGGGATATATTTTAACATTTGAATTACTTTTTTTTGCACCATGGCATAAAACACAAATGTAGGATGGAAGATGAAAGTAAGCACTGAAGATAGTAATTTTTATTGCATTATTTATCAGCAAGGCTATAACATCAGAAGCATCAGCTGTTACTTTTTGCAAAGGAAGCAGCTATACTGTAATGTGTCTCCTTTATATGAAGTTATAGGTGAGTTTTGTCCCTACAGGGCAGTACAAATGTTCAAGTTAACCCACATTGCTAGGGAGAAACAGAATTTTTCTGCCCGAACACTCATCTTCGTGTATGTTATGCACTTGTCAGCTGAAAATGTCCTAGGAACTGCATAGAACTGGGTGCTTGATTTTCTAACTCCTGAGCATTGAGGTTTGCTTTCTCTGCTTTTTGCAGCAGACACTTTTGGTTCTGGAATGGCTGTATTTTAGTAATTGCAATGTTGAGTAGTTCTGGTTGGAAGCAATCTTTGGAGGTCTCTCCCAAACTTCTGCTGAGAAGCTCACTGCTTGCTAAATTCAGAAACTGGCTCTTGTGAACATGAGAAACGGAGTTTTTTTAAATTTCAATTAAAAAAGCTTTTCTAGCTCAAAACAGGCCTTCTGAGTTTTGTAAACTGCCTGAATTTTGACAATGGGCACTCCAGTTTTTATATTCTGCATGATTCTTAATGAAATATGAAAACTGAATTGTCTTTACTCTTTACTTTTTAAAAGAGGTTATATTACCCTTCCTAGGTAAAAATGTGCTCACAGATTGGATTTTTTTGCCCACCTTACAAATTCCTTATTTTGTCTCTTTTGTGGAGATTCAGTGAAGATCAATGTTTGCTTACAGTGTGGGAGAATTAGTTACCACTTCAGCAGTGCTGATCCAGGATTGTTTTGTCCCATGCCTGTCTGCCCCTTTCAGGTCTGGTGGCAAAGAAGGGTTCAGTAGGGTAATGCACAATTTCTGCTCTGCAGGAAAAACCTGCACTCTATCAGAATTTCTAACCATTCTGAAATAATATTTAGTGTTGAGAATAAAGGCTCTCTGTTTTTATTGGTGAAAAGGCTTAATACTAATAATGTTAATTTATACCATTATTTGGGTAGGCCAGAATGGTATATGTGAGAAGAAATTTGGTGAGGAATCATTCAAAGATCTAAAATAATGAAAGTGTTAGGCTGGCAAACAGTGCTCCTGTCCTGGATGAAACCTGAGCAGAGGTGGAAAGAATTTGTTTTGCAAAGGGGATTAAATTTTTCATAAAGACACTCCTTAACCTCCCCATGCAAATCCTGCAAGCAGCTATCATCTCCAAATAAGTTGGATTCATTTGCTTTTTTTAATTCTTTGAAATATTTGGGCGTTCCTTGTTTTTTGGTAATATGTTTTTTTTTTTTTTCTCCTGGATTTACATGTCTTTGCACTTCTCAATATTTGGCATGATTTTGCTACTGCAATACTTTATAATTTGCAAAGATTTGTTCCTGCAGCTATGAAATGTGAATGGGATGGACCCAAGGCTTACAAAAAATTGTATTTTTGCCAGTGGAACAGCCACCCACCTGCTGCTGTGTTTACCAGCTTAGCTTTTGTCTTTTTTCCCTTGGATTTTTCATCCTAACTTGCGCTCAGTAGCTTTTCTTCAGGCAGTATTTTCTGTAT
This sequence comes from Ammospiza caudacuta, assembly GCF_027887145.1. Lineage (NCBI taxonomy): Eukaryota > Metazoa > Chordata > Aves > Passeriformes > Passerellidae > Ammospiza > Ammospiza caudacuta. Next base: position 675,774 of record NC_080597.1, read on the forward strand.
TTTCTGTCTGCTGATTGAATTTATTTGCTTGTGCTGATCCTGATCTTCTTTCAATAACAAACTGTCATTTGGTTCAGAGTTCTGAACTTGTTGGAATATTTGTTAGTTTATTTAAACAGGCTGAGCGTGGGTTTAAAAGCATTGAAATAATTGCAAATGTTAATGTCTGGGAAACAAAGTAAATAAACCAACTTTATTTTGTATCTCAGTGCTGTTAACATTTTTCGAGTGAGATGTTTGTTGCTCAGCTGGTTTTGGCACATCACCCCCTTCCTTCAGCAGTTGCCGCATGAAGAGGAAGGGCTGAATGCACAGAGAAGTGCTGATGGCTCCAGATGGAGAAGTGGTGAGTGAGGAGAAGAGTAAGAGCAGTCAGAGCTGCAGCCTGGGCTGCATTACTGCTGTTTTGTGGAAAAGCTGTAATTTGAGGTGTGCCTTGAACACGGTGCCACAGTCGGGGGGAATGCCAGCAGGATTGGATGTCCTTGAGGCTGGGTTGGTTTCTACAGTCTCTTTCAGTGTCTGATGAAGCCTGATAATCTCCATCCCTGTTTCTAAAGGTGTGTGTGGTGTCTGTGGGGCAGGAGCTGTGGTGGCATTTCATGTGAGTGATGTGCCTGAGGTAATTCAGCTGTGCCTGGTGCTGGCTGAGGCTGGGATTGCAGGGAATCAGTGTTTGTTTGGGCACAGCTTGGAGGGGGCCATGGGAAGGGAGAGAGCCTGTGCTGCAGGCTTGGGATGGGAATTGTAGCATTGGAAAGGAATGGTCCAGGACAGCTCAGCCCCAGGCATTGCACATCAAAATCTTCTGGGGGAGGAACAGTGAATTCATTCTTTGATTTAGAATCAAGTCTTAGGCTCCTTTCCTATTAGCTTTATAAACTATTATTGTTATTTAAAAATCTGTAGCTGTTTTAGTCAGTACCACAAAATTTGTAAAGCCAATTCATCGCTTTCAAAGTGTTAACTAGGTACCTGATGCTGTTTTCAGGTAGAAGAATATTCTTCAGAAACAGGGTGAAAAATAAGTAACTCATTTTTACCCCGGCATTAAAAAAAAAACCAACAAAAACAAATAAAAAGACCCAACCCCAAACCAATCCCCCCACCAAAAAACCCACAAGCAACCCAGGTGTGCATGGTTTGCAGGCCAGGAGAGCCCTGCGAAGGTGGCAGCAGCTCCATCTGCTGCCAGCCCTGCTGTGTGTCCATCCTGCTGCCCTGCACAGCCCCCAGGAGCTCAGCAGGAGCTGTGCTCAGCCTCTGGCCGACCTTGGCACACAGCAGCGGGCACTCCTGCTTCCTTCCTGCGTTTCTGGTGTTTGTAACACCAAATGGTGTCGCTCCTGATCATCTGACCCCCTAAACCCTGCAGACAGCCACTTGCACCTGCTGAGTGAGATGGCCTGGAGGATGTGGCTCCAGAGCCTGGAGAGCTCTCCGTGAGGCTGCTCATGTGGGAATTTACCCAAGGCATGTTCCTGCACTTGTACTTTGTCCTTCTTTTATGAATAGCTACAGAAAGACAGCTACAGTAGCTACAGAGAGAGAAATAACTAGCCTTGTTCCAAACAATTCAGTTCTTGACCTGTATACCTGTGGATGTGCCTGTGTAGACTGTACTTTTCCAGAAAATAGATCAACGTGGATTTACAATACAAAGTTGAAGGTTTGTGAGCATTAAAGAAGCATGTTATTGAATTCTGCTCCTTTCAGGAGATCCTAAAGGCAGTCTGGGGTTCAGCAGCAGAACCTGGGGAATTCCTGCTGATTGATGCTTCAGTTTCACATCACTGTTGTGTTTTTATGGCACTGCAGTACTGCTTCCTGAGTTCCTCCTCCTGTGGATGTCATAACTCAGTCTGGAAGGGAAAAGTCAGCCCTTCTGAGTCATGAGTACTTTCTACTTTGCCCCATGGCACTTTTCTGTCTGTTTGTTCTTGTTACATGTGATTGCAATTTCATTTTCATTCTTCTGAACGCTTGGAACAAAGGGATTAGAGAGGAGCTTTTCATGGAGCACCTGCTTATGAGATGGAAGCAGATGCATCATATGTCCTTTCCAGGAATCTAATAACCCAATCACAGTGCCTTTAGGGTAGGCTGTCTCTGAGGTGCTGTCTGAGACTTGAGTAGCTTAAGCTTATTTGTAGCTTTCTCACCTTAAGTCTGCATTTCATCAAAGAGTTTCTTTTTTTCTAGAAAGCCTTGGATTCAGGCTAGATCTAATTGTGGGCAGTATAAATATAATTTCCAGAAGTGTTTCTGAGTTTAGTTTTACCTTTGTATCAGCTCATGAGAAAGTATGTATTAAGCTGTGATAAGCACATATCAGTAATTAACTTTGTGGATTGCAGCTGTGTCAGAACCTTGCTGCTGGAGGTTTTTTATGTGTTGCATTGTGTTCTAAACCTCTGTTATCTCTGTTTTTTTTAATTTATTCCCAGAATTCGCTACTTTCATTGCATTCTGTAGTTTCTTCCATCCTCTTCCATGTGGCCTTGACACTTTACTGATTATCTTATCCACATCATCACAGTCTGTTCTCTGCTTTTCATGCTCAACTGACACCTGGGCTATAGAACTCCTGTGTTGCTCTGCTTCATTTCAGATTGTTTTGGGCAAGGCCTTTTAAGCTGATTCTTTAAATGGTAAAGGCATTCTGAATAAAAGAGTAAAGTGACTTTTGTTCTTTTACTGGTGGTGGCAAACACTAGATGTTTTCTTGGGATGAAATATGGAAATTGTCTACTTGGAATTATGTTATTAGAAAAGTAAGTGAACCTGTCTGCCTTTTTCAGAAGCAAGAGCTAAAGTGCTCCTGGGTGTAAATAATTATTTGTAGCAGCATGTTACAAATAGATGCTAATCAGTAGAGTTCCTAAATTAACAGTTGAGGGAGTCCAATTTCCTTGTTGCAGATTTCTTTTTATTGGTGCTAATGAAACTTGTTTTAAGGGGATAATAGACCTATGACAGAAGGTGTAATGTGCCCAGAAGTTTCTGTTCAACTGCAGAACAACTCAAATTCTTACTGTTTCTTTGCACCACCACTATGAGCATATTTTTTTGTAGTAGCACTGTTTCTGATTACCTTAGAGCTGTCTCTTTTTCATAGTACATTTTTTTTTCTTTGAAGTACATTTTGGAAGCTTTCATCTAAGTATGGCAAAGAGATTTTTTGACTTGAACAGCTCAACACGAATCGCTTCTGCTAAGTGAACTTCATACTTTTAAAACAAATTAATTCTGGATTTATGTTAAAAGGCACCTCCCTCCCCCCAGCCCATAACAGAACCCCACCCAGACTTTCCAAGGTTCTAAAGAATGATGATGCCTGTAGGTATGTTTGCTGTTGTTGGTGGGTTTTTAGCAGAAGTAGTTTTTCACTAAGTACCATGGCTTAGAGTAATGTCTGGCACACAGCAAATCTCTGCATTTGTCAGTATTTTTGTTCTGGGCCTGACTTAGGGCTTGAGGCAGAAATCATATCAGAGGGTGCATGACTGGCCAGGAGTAAATAAGGAAATCAAACTGTTGTCATTGAACACTTAGTATTCTGATCCTGATAAATTGGTTTCCTTTCTTCAGCTGGCTTTCTGACCTCACTGCTATTAACAATTAGAAAATGTTTGTTATCCAACTTGAAGCTGCTTTTGGCTGCTTGCTTGTTTTACTGTGAGGATGTTTTGTGGGAGGGTTGAATTAAGAGTTAGGGTTTTGAGCGTGCAGAGTGGAAGAAGAGCCATGACTGTAAATACAAAACCCACCCCCCATTTATATTCAAGTGTTTTCTTCATGATACTCCTCTGTCTTTAAGTTTTTATTTCCTAGTGCTCTGTCTAGTAAGCATGTGTATTTGGGGAGCTGAGGGATAACTCAGCATTCCCTTCATGCTTGCTGGGGATGCAGAGCTGAGTTGCTCATGGTGGGATCAGCAATAACTCAGCACTCCCCTCCTTGCTGGGGATGCAGATTTGGGTCGCTCACCGTGTTGTGTGTGCTTTGCAGCTGTTCACTGATGGCATCACCAACAAGCTGATCGGCTGCTACGTGGGGGACACGAGGGACGACGTGGTGCTGGTGCGCATCTACGGGAACAAGACGGAGCTGCTGGTGGACAGGGACGAGGAGGTGAAGAGCTTCCGAGTGCTGCAGGCCCACGGCTGTGCCCCACAGCTCTACTGCACCTTCAACAACGGCCTGTGCTACGAGTTCATGCAGGGAGAGGCCCTGGATCCCGAGCACGTCTGCAATCCTGACATCTTCAGGTGAGCTTTGAAACTCTGTGAAATCTCATTTCATTGTGTGTTTAGGGAGTTCTGCCTGGCCTGAAGCGCTTGGAGTTGAGTTTGAGCAGAAAATGGTATTTCTGTAAGCCTGTGCTGAGCTGACGTTCACACTGCCTTAGTTCTGGTATTTCAGTGCTGAACAGTGATCCCTGCTGCCTCCACAGAACACTGTACTCATTAAAGGTCTGGTTGTTGTGTCTGACACTTGCACATTACCATTACAGAGGTCATTGAATGTGCTGGAGTTGTAGGGGGCTTGACTTGGTTAAAGTATTTCCAGCTGTTTCCAAGACATTCCTTTTGTGAATAGATACCAGAAAGCTCCACTGAGAAATGATTTTAAAACTGTTAGCAGTGAGCAGAAGGTGCTGATGTTGTAAGATTTTAGTTTTTCATGTGTGCGCTGAAATGTATTTGCCTAAAAATAGCAGCTAATTTAAATGAATACTTGGAAAAATAAGCAAGAGTAGACTGTAAATGCAGGTGAAGTTTGTGTGCTGTAACTGAACTCCAGTCCTTCCCCCTTAGGTAGTGACCCTAATGAACTCTGAGTCTCGAAGTGTGCTGCCCTATGGCTGTGCTCCTCTTGTTTAAACCCTCTTTGAATTCCTGAGCTGTATTTTTTAGAGTTTTTCTGTTAAATATAACATTATTTAATTTTAATTTGTTTTAGACTCATTGCTAGACAGCTTGCTAAAATCCATACTATTCATGCACACAATGGATGGATCCCTAAATCCAATTTGTGGCTGAAAATGGGGAAGTACTTCTCTCTCATACCCACAGAATTTGCAGATGAGGAAGTGAATAAAAGGTGGGTATTTCATCATGTTCTTTCCAGACTTCACATTCCTTCTGCTGCAATTTGTTTTTGTACAATATCATCAGACTTTGTTGCTCAGAAGGTAGACATCAGCTTAAAAATATTCTTCATGTGACTTTGAAATCATGGACTTGCTGCATTGTAATTAAAGAATGCTCTAGCAAAGTGGTTTTTCTTTTACAACATCAAATTGTTAAATGGAGAGAACATGAATAGGTAAGTAGAAACGTAGAGGACAAAATGGCCATTGAAGTGTGTACTGTGACTAGACTAAAACTTAGTGCTGATTTCCTCAGTACAGATCCATCTGGTACCTAATGCTGTTGTGTGTTCTTCTTGGAGGAAGTACTGGAATGTGAAGGAAATTCATGCAGTAATTCTTTTAATCTTTGCACCTTTAAGATGTGTGGGAGTGTATTCATATCCTGCTCCTGATTCTTGGACTGCTGTTGTGTTTACAGCACAGATCATCTTCAGAAAATTGTTTTCTGGGGAGGACAGAGAAAAACAGTTGTCGTAATCTGAGTGCTGTTGTGCCTTGGGCAAGAGTGCCCTGATTTGGGAGAGGGTCTGTTGGACTACTGGCAGGAAGAATGTAGAGACAAGGGCTTCATTACAAATGCTTGCTGTGAAACCCAGAGTGCTCAATGTTAACTCTGTTTCCTTACACCTGGAAAGGTTCTTAAGGGACATTCCGAGTCCTCAAGTTCTTCAGGAGGAGATGGCCTGGATGAAGGAGAGACTGTCAAATTTAGGATCACCAGTGGTGCTCTGCCACAACGACCTGTTGTGTAAGAATATTATTTACAACAAGAAGAGAGGTAGGTGTGAGTAGTGAGGCCTTTGTGCTGTACTTGCTGTGCTGCATCAGTGGTAGTGTTTTACTCACTTGTTGGGGTGAGCTCAGTGGGAGCTTTGGAGGCCCAGTGTAATGGCAGTGATACCTGTGCTTAATTAGCTAATTCTCATCTGTATGCTGCTGTATAGAGGAAGAAAATCAGTGTTCCTGCTTTTCTTTAATGACCTTGTGAATTTGTTAATCCCCAGCTTGCCTGTATGCCTGGGCTTCAAAGTGTGTGACTGAATCCTAATTCTGTAATTCTGTTGTGGGTGTATAAAGCTTTTAGGAAGAAAACAAGATCATGCAGGTATAGAAAATAACATGGAGATGGTCTCCTGCAACATTTTGTCCTGGTTTGAGGTTGTGGGGAATACCCTTTGATAATGAAGTATCTTAGTGATATTCATTACTACATTCAGTAGCTCCATTTGTTTTCTGCATGAAGTACACAGACATCTTGAAAGATTCCTTTTGTAGATCCATGCTTTGTTTCAACAGTTGTAGGCAGCACACATCTTGGCAAAAATGAATTACAGTTGTGTTTCTATTACTGTACATTTAACTCATAGTTCATGTTACTGAGATCTGTTAAAGCTTCCATATAAACCCACAGCTTATTGATTTTAGTGGTTAGGGGCTCGGTTACTAAGGGAATCCATCAGGAATTAAACCTAACAAGGCAAACTTGTGACGCTAAAATGGCCACTGTGCAGTAAAAATATAGTTTTGCTCCCATTTCAAATACCTGAGCTCAGCTGAATGTGACTAATCAGATTACAAGGCTTTCTCCTGAAATAAGGATGACGCATTCCTTCTAGTAGCTGCATATTTTTGTGCCAGCTGAGTAGGATTGTTGGTATGTAAGTTATGTGCCTTAACTCCTAAAGAGCAAGAACAAAACCAAGCTGCTGCTGGTTCCAGTATGAAAACTGCTGTATGTGCTAACACATTTCTGCATCATGTGTGAATTCTGCATCGCCATGTGAACTGAGGGAATAAACTCTTTTGGTGATTTGTGTCCAAGTTCCCCTCTGAGTAATGCCCCCTTTGAAGGGAATTGCTTTCACTTATATATGCCTGTATGTGTGTATGCATCCTAACAATGCTAGCAACATAGATTTTGAATTCTGTGAGTTCAGTACCAAGCTTGAAAGGTTTTACTGAGTTTCAATTATGGACTATAGCTCTGCTTAAACAAAGGGGGGAAAGCATGGAGGGTATGCAGAAGACCAGACTTGTAGTCTTTAACACTTGGAGTTGTGATACTGTAGTACCAAAACTAAATCTCTTTTTACCATGTGGCTTTTTTTAGTGCTGAAATTACCTGAGGTTTTAGCATCCCAGAGCAGACCCACTGAGATAAAAGTAATTTTTGTAGTCACTTTGCATAGCAGATCTATGCAACAAAAATAAAAGGATCTGAGGAATTCCTTTAAAAACTTCCCAGTTGTGCTGGATAGGCTTGAAGCTCCTAATTGGAAAAACAAATGCTGTGTGCTTTTCTTTTTGTAAGCAGAATGGGGGAGAAACAGTGCCAGCAGTGCATCGCTTGTGAGCAATCCTGCAGTAACAAGTGTGTAAGTGTTTAGGGTTTGGAGACTGGGTGGGGAGAGGGAGGTTTGTAAGTACTGAGGCTTCAAGCAAGCTGTAAACAGCTGGGGGAAACACTTGGAGATGTGAAGTAAACAGGTTATTAAAGTTATGTTTGAATACTGTACGTGTACTGTGTTGTGAAACTTGTGCAATCTGGGTACAGCAGGGACCACTTTGATAGTAACCAATCCTCAGTGACATCTGTAGAGAGGATGGTTGTCATTTGGAAGCTGTTTTTTATGGCACACTTTTTACAGAGCATGAGCAGGAAGCTCAGCTTTAACTGTAAAGGAACATGTATAACTGGAATTGTGGTTAGCAGAGCAAAAGCTTTTCTTGGTATAAAAGAAAATTGTGCAAGAGCACAAAATGTAATCTTTTCAAAGATGAGCCTCACTAAGCATGGCACCAAATTGTCTGAAGGTAGTTAACATTTTTGGTGAATATAATACTCTGACTAAACTCACTCTTCCATCTAGAAAAGCCTCTGTGTGTCCAAGGTCCAAAAGACCTTAGTGACCCTAAACTGAAAACAAGAGACAATGGATTTTCTAGATTAACTACCTTATTTTTTCTTTATTCCTCACTAAAATCTGTGCAAAACTGGTAGTATTGTCTGGCTTTTCAGAAGCTGTCACAAAGGAAACATAATTTATTTGTTTTAGTAATACTGTACTTATAATTTTTTGAATGCTTAATTTGCACATTTACTGGTTGGAGGGATGTGTGGGGATGTGTTAAGGTACAGACTATCAGGATGTACTGGGACTTGTGTCCAATGCAGTGTGAATAATTTTGGCTTGTTCCTGAGCTTTGCCTTAGCCTTGTCCTCTGCATTAAATTCACATCAAGTTTTCAGAGTTGCAAGAAAAACCATAGTCATGCCACATACTGCTTCTAAGGAAAATCAGTCTCCTGTCCTTGTTTATGAGCCTGGAAGAGCATGTTGAGTGTTAACTTCATTTACTGGAGTCTCACTCATCTGATTTGAATTTGTTCCTGCTGTGGCTGAGAGAACTCTGCCCCTTGCTGTTTTGCTAATGTCCATTCTCAGTCACGCAGGATATGGAAATCTGCAAGTGGTACTTTACATAACTTATAATTATCACTGTCATCTACCCCTTGAAGGATATAGTTCAGCATTTCACATTGCTTTTATTGCAGTTTTGACATCGGGAATATTCAAAATATGCTTGAAGCTTGGTGCTGCTTATTTATAGACCTTGTGTTCTGATGCTCCTAAATTTGTTTGGTTTTTGTGGTTGTGGGTTTTTTTTTCCCCAGCGTGACCTGGGAATTTCCAAAAATACCTGATATTTTAAGAGTATTCAGACACTTGCTGTTCAACAAGATCCAGCATCAGAGGTTTTTCTGTTTCTGTGTGCTCTTTTTGCATATATGAAAATCAGCTGGCAGGGAGTTGTGTGTAGGTGGATGGATAGTTTTGTTCTGTTTATTCCCTCTGCCCGCCCAATGTTTTCTGTGATCCTTGGTAGGAGTGCGTGGGTGCTCAGTGCTTCTGAAGATGGAGGCTTCTGCTTTTGAACTAAAAATCTGTTTTGTTTTGCAGAGCTCTTTTGGGCATTTACAGCTAAAATTATCCTTTGGGTGGGTGAGCTGTTTGTGAGTTTACAAGCGTGTTCCTAGCACAGATCCTTGACTTTGAGGCTGTTTTCCAGGGGCTCAGTGAGCAGGAGGGGACACAGCTCAGGGTACATCCCTCGGCTCTGGTAGCTACAGCCAGGACTTGGCAGGGGAAGTGCTTTCCCTGTGAAACCATGGCAAGGAAAAGCAGCTGGCCAGAGAGGTGTCCTACCTGTCAGATCCCTGAGGAGGTCCAGCAGATGCTTTGTTGGTTCCTGCTTGGTCTATGTAAAAGTCCATTTCTGGGATATGGAATTCTGCATCTCCCTGTGGGTTTTGTGGGGTGTGTTGCATGATGCCTGCAAAAAAGAAATGTGTTTCACCTTGAAATATTCCCCGCTCTTGACATGCCTATTTCTGTCAATAGCAGTCTCCAGAGAGCTTCTTTTCAAATTTTCTCATTTCAATAAAGCTCAAAGACACTTAGACCAGTGTCTCTTGCTCTCAGGAATATTGATGGGATGTACAATTTGTACATCTTTTGGAAACCTTGAAACAGCTACCTGCTAAGCCAGTAATGTAAGCCAGAGCTTTTAGAAGTGGCTTTCTCATATGAACTGCAGTAAATCTTTAAAAGCACATTGATTGTTTAAACAATGACTGCAGACTTTCTTCTGCTTTTCCTAAAGCAGGGCAGATGTATGTGTGTGTATGTACTATATGTATATGTACATCTATATGGCACATTTTTGAAGCAGCAAACTTCAAAGTTTTTGCTTTCAGTTCCACAGAAAGAACTATGCAGATTTATTTTGAGCAGTTGTGCAAAAATTAATTTAAAAGGTTGAGTTGCACAGTAGTGTGAGTCTGAAGTGGATCAGTGCAAATGCAAAGCTTTTTTGCTTTGAACTTTTGTCTTATCAAATGGGAGTTTGCCAGGTTTTCTCCATCTGCTGCCCAAGGGCTGGGTATGTCCTTGTTCCTGCTTTGTGAGGACAGCCCCACCCATACCTTGTCAGCTTCAATTTCTGCTTCTGTGTAATATTCTTTATATCTGGAAGTAAGTTGTTTAAATGTAATTAAAAATTAATGGTGGCACCTAGGGATGTTCTAGGTGAAATCTGCTAATGAAAATTTAAAGTATTTATGTCCATATTTTACTAGCAGACTTTCACCTGCTGTGTTTGGATTTTAGGTGAGGAAGGAAGAAAACAAACCTCTCAATACAAGTGATATTAAATGTCTGGAGGGCAGGAGGGGCTCAGGAGATCACCTGTGTAGCAGGACATTAGCCAGGGTTGGGATTTTAACTGGCTTTAGAAGAGCACTTCTAACAAACTTCTTCTGTGCTAACTTGGTCAGGACATGGTGAAACTATTTTACTTGAGCTGTACAATATTCCTGAATCTTACGGAGGGAGTGTAACAGGCACTTAAAATCCTTAGTCTAGGAAATACATACATAATGTGCTTAATTTCAACATTGTTCCTGATTTTCTTTTTAGCCTAGAGTTTTAAGTCATGTTAAAAGATTTTTCATTATAATAGACTGAGTGCTTTGTTAATTAAATAATGCAGGTTGTTAATTAAATAATGCAGGTAGTGATAACAAAAAGAGTATAGAGAAGGGAGAAAGGTGCAATGGTGAAAATTACATATTTCAATATAGCAGTGAGAAATGTAAGGTTTTACTTTTTAATCTTCTAGTGCAAACAGATCTTATGTTAACCCACTGCCTAATTTCCTGTTTTTTTAGTATTTCTGCTGGTTTCCCTCATAATACAAGAGCTCTAGTTTTACCTGATCAATCTCATTTACATTTTGACTGTTCCGTGTGCTGTGGACACTCTTGAGCAGCTTCAGTGCATTTTCCCCAGCTTCAGTGCAGGTGAACAGAATTTGGAAACATTTGGGGCTGTGTTTGCTGCTTGATCAGCCCTTGCTTGCACAGTGCTGCATAGTTTGGTAGCTTTGGCAACCTCAGTCTGATGGCTTATGGGGCTGGTTGAATCCAGCCTAAAAAAAGCAACTTTGGAGTAATCTTGCTTTGTAGGAGTGGTAGAGGAAACAGGAAGCATCAGCGTGTTGCAATGTGTTAGTCCACTGTGGCTGCACATTTGTGTGGTGAATAAACAGGACTGTTACTTGGTAGTCAGGGAGAAATTGATCTGCTATTTCTACATAAAGTTTAAAGAAAGAATGTGCTCCAGTACTTCTCCTTTTGAGAGTAAGGGAGGCCCTCATGTGGTAGAATTTAAAATTGAAATTCTCCTACTCGGACTTGAGGCAGAGAGAATTTTGAGCTCTAAATTTAAGAGCTTTGCTGAATGAATGTTTACCTTTAAATATCTCATATTGTAGAAGTCACAGCCTTACCCTGAAATGTCTGAGTGCACACAACCAGGTACAAATGAGTTTGTGGTTTGTTTGCCCCAAAACTCTTCAAAGGACACCAGAGGATCAGGGCTGGTGCTTGATTTGATGTGGACTCTGATGTTGCTGCTGTTGTCTCTCACACAGGTGATGTGCAGTTCATAGACTATGAGTACTCTGGCTACAACTACCTGGCTTATGACATCGGAAATCACTTCAATGAGTTTGCAGGTAAGAATTGGTTTCTGAGGTGAGAGTTGGCTGGTTTTACTGAAAACCCCAGTAACCTCATTCCTGTTTTTGTTTGTGTATCTGGTTGCATGCTTACAGCTGTCAGCTCAGGGAGTGTTGCTGTCTCATTGTGCAGAGCAGCTGTGCCCTTCCCTTGCAGGTGTTGTAAGCCAGGGCTGGAAGCATCACATCCTAGGTTCTGATAGTTAGATGAGTTCAGAGCACACAGCTTTCACCCTGTCCTCCTGTGGGGAGGCACAGCAGACAGCCCACTGCGCTGAGGTGCTGTGGCTGTCACTCTAGAGGTGCTGTGGTGACAATGTCCTGTGGGAGTGCACGGTGCCAAAGGCAGGATGCTGTGTTTGGGGGTGGATTTCAATGTCTGCACCAAGTACTGGGCCTGTCCCAAAACCACAAGTAAAGGCTCAGACTGTGTCATAGGGAAAAGGTGGGGTTTTAGGAGTATGGTGCTTTTAGAGTAATTTATTAACTAGTTAAAATTTTTTACAGCAAGTGCCCATTCATTCCCCTTGCTCCATGAGGGAGAAATGACCTCATGTGTGTGCTGTACTATTTCAGAGCATGAGCCAGCAGGGAAAACCTACATGATGATCAGAGCAGATGGAAAGCACACCCTGGTGAAATGAAGAGTCTTCATCTACTGGTTACTTTACTGGTTACTTTACAAACAATGTTCAGTTTAGATAACTTTTAAAAAAAGAAAAAAAAGTCAGTGTGTGCTTGGTAATTTGAATTGTATAGTTGGTAATTTAGCGATTTGGAAAGCAAGTTAAATTAATGAGAATTCCTGAATTCCCTGAGAGTGACAGTGAAAGTGAACTGTGATCCAGGCTTGGGGCTCCTGGCAGACTCCCTACAACCTGTGACTAAGCATCTCCAGTATAGGAAGAAAAATAGGATAGAAATGAGTTATGGGCTCCTAATTCTACCAGTGCCCTGTGGAGGAGAGAGGCAGACTCACAGGAAGTTTTCTTCAGATGTGGGCCCAGTGATAACTGGGGATGCATCTGGATTTGGCTTGGGATGTTGTGGCACACAAGTCTCTTTTCCTACAAAATATGTCATATTTGATCTATTTGTGAGGGGTTTTGTTTCATAAAGCAAATACTTTTTCTTAAGCTTTTTCTCAAAGCCCAAGGTGTTGAATCCCAAAATACAGGCAGATTCTATCTGACTGAAAAAATAAATTTGCAATGTGGAACACTCTGATTTGTATGTGGGACATTCTTGGCAGCATGTAATTGAAGGTGAGGTTAAAGTGAAAATGTGGTTATTTGTTCATATCAATCTGTGCCTGTGTGTTGGGGTGGGAAGGGGCACAGAAATGAACTACTAGTGGTAGTACTAAAAGGTTTCTCATGGTCTTTGTATGCAACATAAGGTTCTGATAGTGTTGTCTTTTCCTAGGAGTAAATGAGGTAGACTACAGCCTTTATCCCAACAGAAAATTACAGGAGCAGTGGCTGAGATCTTACCTTGAGGCATACAAAGAATACAAAGGATTTGGCACAGAAGTCAGTGAAAAAGAAGTTGAAGTTCTGTATGTCCAAGTCAATCAGTTTGCACTGGTGAGTAACAAACACTTGATTAGAATATTTTAAATGAGGCAGAGAAACCTGACATTCTTTGAAGAAATGTAGTTGCTATTTTCTTGAATTTGAATGTAGTGACATGTAAAGAAAACTTCCATGAGAAATAAAGCTTTGCTCTTCTATGGAAACTTGCTTCTCTGTTGCCTATTAAATATTCTCTGTAGAATATTCCTGGTGTCGGAAGCACTGCGCATTCAGAAAATGAGGAGATGAACTTTGAGGGAGGATTTCTGTTGGCCTGGCAAGTTTAAGTTGGCCACAGCTTATGGTGTGTTTTTGTTGAATTTTTGTTTGTAGTGGTGATAAGGCAGAAGGACACGGTAGTGCTTCATGAAGACATAGAAGCTTTAAAAGCTTTTCAAAAACTAAGATGATAACGTTCTGTTAAAGTAGAATTTATGGGTTTAATTTATTTTGTCTTTTGCAGAGAAGTAGGTCACTCTAGAGTCTCTTGCTGATCTTGTTTTGCCTAGATGCCGTGACAGGAAATGTTACAGCCAAAGTGCTTGCATGCTTTTTCTTCTGAAGAATAACATTTGTAGGAGGAGTGAGGCTCAAGCAGCCACTTTGGCCTTATTTTAGTCCTCCTTCCTACTGATTCAAGCACTCCTCTGTTACTGTAATTCCCTGAGTTTTCTGGCACCAGCCCCTGGCTGCAGTGAGGAACAGGAGTTCACAGGAAGCTGATTATTAAACCAGCTTTAAAACCACTGGCTTGTATGCTGCTGTTCTTTTACAATGTTGGTTGTTATGTCCAGTTCAGCTGGCCCACTCATTCAGGACACTTGGAGCTGCAGTTGAGCAGGCTGGGGGCCTGTTTGAAAATAAATAGTGCTCTTTGGTCAGTTTCTGACAGTGGCCATAGTCATGTTTAAGAGGATGGAGAGGTGTTTGGAGAGCAGGTCAGGGCTTGCCTGTAGAACACCTGTGGTGCACAAACACTCTGACTGCTGCGTCAGGTCATGTGGGGAGCTTTGGTAAGGAAAACTTGACACGAGTTCATGGATGTTGGTGTAGGGTGATGAACTGCAGCTCTCTGGCCAAGGTATCTGAACCAGAGGCACAGGACTCACTTGGGCACAGACCAGTTGCTGTTCTGAGGTGTTTTCAGCTGTGTCCATGGATGGCTACTAAATTCCTGGTCAAGTGTTCCTTTTGAGCCTCAGGAAGCCATTTAGGTAATCAGTGTGAGCAGTTCATCTGCTGAAGGTCAAGGTCTGTTCAGAAGTGTCTTCCACAGGACACTGCCAAGCTTATGGCCATCACATGTTCATTTTGAGGTGTATTAACAGCATATCATTAATATGATCCATACTGTCAGCCTGAAAGTGAGCAGAGGCCTCCAGACTGCTTCTCTGGGCTCCTAATGGAAGTAAGTCTGGACCAGATGAGAAATTTGTGTAAATGCTGATGAAATAGAGCTTTTCTTAAAGCATTATATCTCTCTTTGTCCAAGCCAGCAGTGAAAGTGAGTGTAATTGTACAGGTCTCAGGATGTAACTGAAAATTCAAAGGAATTTCCTGTTTGCACTGGAGTTCAATACATGTGGAGTAATAGAAGTTTACAGCAGTAGAGGTGGTGGTTACATTTCTGTGCATTTTTTTAGCATGGTGTATATAGTCACACAACAATCTGCTTAATAGGTGACATAGTTTATAAATGGAACATTGTTTCTCTTGACAAGCAGCAATCAGTTGGATTTCCTTGTCTGCTTGTGAGTAATTTATTCTGTAATACTGCTTATAAATCTCTTTGGTAAAAAGAGCTCAAATGACTTTACAAAGATTGGGGTTTGAGTGTTCTCTTATAGATGAAGTTTTGTCTCTGTGAGAATGTTAATGTGTTAGATTTAAGGTAAGGTTAATTTTTGCTGCTATTGCTTTTTTCTTTCAGGCTTCACACTTCTTTTGGGGACTGTGGGCTCTAATTCAAGCCAAATATTCCACCATTGATTTTGATTTTCTAGGGTAAGTGTGCTTGCTGTGTACAGTCAGTCATGGAATACTAGAGGGTGGAAGGGACTTGTGGGGCCATTTATTCCAACACCCCAGCTGTCAGAAACTGAGATCTGAGCAACACACCTGACCTTGTGATCATACAGTGAAACTCTTCATTTGTAAGGGAGAGCAAGGCAGCAAAACCTGTCTGTCAGTGTTTTCTGTTGCTGAAAGCTCTCTAAATTATGTCCCCCTGGGCTAAAGCACATGGTTTACAAGGCAAGGAACATAATGCTTTTGGGAATCAAGTGTTTTTTTGCTGGGGAGACAAAGGCATGGAAGCCAAGGTGGTCAGTAAGGTGTGCTGTCTGGTGCCAGACCTACATTTCCAACAGTGAGGGTCAAGGGTATAGTGCAAAAGAGCTTGATTACTTATTGCATGGAATATTGATCCTGGAGGTTGCTATTCTTGTTTTAAAGAGTCTTCGTACCACCAATGAACATTAAGTTCTGCTTCAGGTAGGTACCTGTCTCTGGCCGTTTTAAAATGGTCTTTCATGGCGACAAGCAGAGGAATTAATTTCTCCATTGGGGACCGAGCAAGGTGATAGGGTTCATCGTTTCACCTGTCAGGAGGTCCCACCTGGGGTTTTCTGGGCTGGATAATGTCATTTTTGTGCGTGAGGCCGATGTCGGCCCCCGGCTGGCTGCAGTACCCGGCGGTGACCGCTGGAGGGCGGGAAAACACCGGCGATAACCCAAACGCTTGGGAGATTGGGGATTGTGTGTTTGCATCGGGATCCAAATTCCTGCGGCACTGCACCTGGGGACAGCCCCAAACACGTGTCAGCCTTGGCACCTCTGTGTAACCATGGGGATCCAGTTCCTGTGGCACTGCACCTGGGGACAGCCCCAAACACGTGTCAGCCTTGGCACCTCTGTGTAACCATGGGGATCCAGTTCCTGTGGCACTGCACCGGGGACAGCCCTTTAACAACAGTCAAACACTAAACCTCTACCCTTGGTAATCCTGGAGCTGCATCTCTTTTGCAGGCTGGGACTGGGGGTGGTAGAGAAGAATATATTCTATAGAATGTATTCTATATCATCATTGCTCTGTTCCTAATTTCCTTCGGCAGCTGCTAAAAGTCAATTTTCTAAACAGGGTGCTGGGTCAGTGGAATTTTGACTAGTCCTGCTTAGCATGGCTGTTGTCATTGAAGAGTTAGCTGCTCCTAACCTGGAATGTCTCTCTCTCTTTGACCAGGTATGCAATTGTTCGGTTTAACCAGTATTTCAAAATGAAACTGGAGGTCATGGCGTTAACTCTTCCCGAGTAACGAAGAGGAGGACTCTTACCAAGTGGATAGACAACCCCTGAATCTTTTCTCAGAACAGATACTGGAAAAAAGCTAAACATTTGTTGAAGTGCTGTAATGCTCACTTGGTGGTTCTTGCTTTATAAATAATGCCTCTAGACAGTCCTTCAATGTTAAATTTATTATGAAGAACCTACGTACTGCTGTTGATATAAAACAGATTAGAAACTTGCTAAATCTATCAAAAGTTGTAGAAATGGCAATTTCATCCTTCTTTGTAATTTAACATATGTTGTATGTGAATTATTTATTATACGTTTAACATGATTCCATTGCTGCTTTCATCGGTTTGTGTTAAAGTTGGGTGCAGACAGTGAACTTGTTCCAAAGGGTTTGTTTAACAGCTTATTGAAGTCGCATTCACTTATGCAGAAGAAGACGTGTCAGAGACAATTGTTCTTTTAGAGGCCTGTGAGCAAAAGGAGTGACATAGACTTGTGAGATCTCTAGGGTGGTGTAACTGCGGAGAGGGGTTAGGATGATCTGTATTTCCCCCCCCTTTTTTAAAGGTAGCTTTCCATAGGATGGTACTTTTCTTTTGCACAAGAATCAAGCAGCTTGTTGAAATGATAAATAAGATTTTGATTTTTTTTTTTTGGTCTGGATTGGGCTGTAGAAATGTTGAAGTTCTATGGCCACAAGGTTCTCTGAGGATATTGTACCCACCACTGGTGTTGGGCGGACAGCCTGCCCAACTTCTGGGAAAGCTGCTTGTTTATTACATGTACTCTTAAAGCACCACTATTGCAAATCTCTCCTCCTCTTTGCAACTTGGTCCTGGGTTTGAACTCTGCTGTCTGTGTGTGTCGTGCTGCAGTGGCAGAACGGACTGTTGGACCCGAGATAGGAGAGCAGAGCTCCCGGTGAGCCTCAAGAGAGGTTCACAGCTCCTGTACCGATGACAACCTACTGCTTTGTCCCCTTCTCACCTTGGACTCTTAAGTCTTAACTGCCTGGCCCGTAGTTGTGCAAATTCTGGTATGTCTGGTGGTTCTTTTTTGTTTTCTGTCAGCAAATTGCTTTTGAAAGCCTCCAGTGTGAAGGACATGATGGGGAAAGTGTATGACTTTGGCAGTGAGGCTTTGATCATCTCACACATTTTATTTCTTAAAGCTGTTATACCAAGAATGGTCTGGATTACAAAATGCTAACTGAAAAGAAAATGTGTACCTAACAATGCGTAAGTTTGTGTGGAAAAGAGGCTTTAAGTGTGCAAGGGAGGGTGGGGCTGGGGGCAGGAGCTGGGAAGGAGCCCACAGCAGGAAGCTCAAGCCCAGCAAGCGGTTTGGGGCCAGGCAGACTCTGGTGATACTCTGAAAAACTTTGCACTTTGGTCACATAAGTGCCCACGTGTACAAAGTCTGGCGTGTGCACGAGCACATGCAAACACAAACTTAGCTGGGGAGTCTGTTGTACAGACTCCAGCAAAGATATTTATTCAGAATTGCTTTATGGCACATGGCAGTGTGTGTATGTGTGTATAGCATGTACACACCTACATACACGTGTGCTTTACAGAAGCTTGGAGTGAGGCAGGACAAAGACAACTCATGTGAATGAAAAATCTTCACAAGTAAAGACCATTTCCGATGGTATCCTGTTGTTTTACAAAAGCACGGTTTAGGATTTTTTTCCTCTTGTTTGTATTAATCTATGAATGTTTTCATTTTATTTTTATTCAGTCAAAACCTTAAAAATTTTTATACAAATGGGAGAGCTGGGAGTTTTTTTGTAACTTGAAATGAGGTAACGGTTTTCATTAGCTGGAGGCTACTATACTGGACAAACTCTCTTTGATTTGAAACAAATAGCTTAAATAGACATTTATCATTTACTTTGTAGCAGTTATCAAGGATGTTGCTAGAGCTCATGAAGGCACTGAAGTCCTTAATCTACTGTACTTTCTCCCTTTACTGACATTTGATGAATAATACCCTGCTGTCTTGTATTTCCTTTAAGTTCAGCAAGATATCCCTGGAACTAAGATTGCTAAAGATTTTTGAACTCTTTGTTACTATTTTCTTCCAAGCAATGGCTTTATTTCTGACAGTGTTGCTTTGTATTTATGAAATATTTTGAAAGAAGGCTGTGAAGTTCTTTTGGTCTTGGGAAATCCAACAGCTGACAGATCCTAAGTTTCCCAATGGCAGAACACATTCCCTTTTCAGGTACCAGTACTACTTAGGTTTGGAGTTACTGTAGTTTTTGTCAGTAGTATCTTGTTTGTACAGCTCGAGTAGCAATAACTGCAGGAGTGGAAGTTTGCTTCCGCAGAACCAAAGCTTTTCCTGAGTGCAGCTCAGTCTGTCCCTGTGGAGGGAGCCCTGTGAAAGCACTTTGAGGCAGGTGGCAAACAGTCCCAGCCCTTCCTGAGCCCCTTTGGAGCACAAGGACTGTCCCAGCTTGCAGTGCTGGTCAAGGCTTTCAGTTTGCACGTGTGAATTCACTTCTGCACTGCTCTGCATCAGCTGTCCCTCCAGAGGAGTGCAGGTTACATCCATTTGTGATAGCTCTGAGGAAATACTGTAAAGCATCTCCCAAAATGCAATGCCAGTTGCCTTGAGCCTTGTTCCACATCCTTTTGAGCCAGTGGCACTCGGATATCCTCCTTTCCCGGGGAATATCTGCAGATGCATTCAGTTGGAAGCAGTAATTTGCATTGCAGATGGTAAGGTAGCTTGAAACTGTGAATACAGGACATTCTGAATGTAAGTTAGGTACTAGAAAACATGTACTTGTTTCACTTAATTTATCTGGGTCTCTGTAGTAGCAACATGAAATACTGGAAGGAGGACACAAAATGACTGAGCTCTAGTAACATCCTGTAGTAGTTTTGACTGTGACTTGCCAAGAAGATACTCTGTTGCCTTCGTTAAGCTAAGGGCACGAATGCCAAAATTAATAATTCTTGCTGTAGTTAGAGCTATATTGTAAATATGAAGAGGATCATTAATCTGGGCATTCTTGCAGAAATAGCATCAAGTCAATAGACTGTAGTGGCCTGGTTGCTTTTGTAAAGCAGAATAGTGTGATTTTTTTTCCTTCTCATTTCTGCAGTCAGATCTGGCTAATCCAGACCTAATTTCTTAGGTCACTCAAGCACTAAAGCTTTCTGAACGGTCACTAGTCTCCTGTCACATAATGTTAAATCCCTTCATTGCCACTTGTTGATTTGCTTTTTAAAAAGATGTGAAGTTTGCATTGACCAGGTCTGACTGTAATGTATATACAACACTGTAAATAACCATTTGTAAATTAGTGTGAATTGTACTCTATCTTGCATTTTTGGACTTGTGTATTGCATTGTATTCTCTCCTATTTTGTAGAAATCTTGTTGTAAAGAAGAAATCTAACTGTGTGCGGACTTCTTTTGTTAAATTGATTTATAATGCAGCATAATACTTTCATGTTAAGATATCCATTTATAGCCTTGGACACCCAGTGTCTTTCCCCCCCTATTAGCTTTTTTGAAATCTTGCTCTTGGGAATGATTCTGGGAATGAAGAGATCTGTGCAGTACTTAGATGAAGAGAAAATCTGTTCTAATAATAGTGCAAACCATGTGTCAGAGGTGTCTGCAGTACCAGTGGGACAGGGAAAGCTGTTAAAATTGTTTCTTTAAACCTCCAAACGTTTTTTATACATTACTGAATGCTGTTGACTTGTAAACTAAGGGTTGGATTGAAGCCCTCCTGAGGTGTGTGCTCCCATGGGGAACTGATTGAGGTAGCTGTGGTAGAGGCCCTCCAATGCTTCTGGTGGATATAACCTTCTAATGGCATTAGTTACTAACTTGTGAATGCTTGTACTGAATGCCCAAATCACTCATAGAGTTCTGTGAATTTATTTACCTCGACATTAGAACTGTTGGTACCCCTTCAGAGTGTTTAAAACTTACAGCTGAGATTTTCCCTGTGTGTGATTCCTTTCCCCTTCCTTCTTGTGCCCACAATCCTACTTCTTTTAGCATAAACATGAATCTAAAATCTTCCTTTACATATTTGGCTTATCACTAGTTCCTTTTGGACTAAAATTACATTCTGCTTTGTCAGTGCATGACTTCTGACCTCATCAGAATTATTTTTTGTGTAAAAGTCCCTTTCTGAAGAGGCCTTTAACCTTGGAAACACAGACATAACAAAGGTTAGTTTTTCCCGACTGTGTTTCATCACTGTTGCCTTTCACTGTCTGTTATGAACTCCATGGTGTCCTTCAAGCTCTTAGTTTCCTCTTCTCACTGGTGTGTTGAATACCTCAGCTGGAGAATTCTGGTTTGCAAATCTTGCTCTCCATCTGACAAATTGACCTTGGTGCAGTTTGTACAACCTCTCAGCCTTACCTGCAGTGACACTTGAGGTTACAAAGGTCCTGGGAAGTGAGTTTATCCAAGGAGTGCTAGTCAAGAGGAGGGATGGGCTTGATCAATGTGAGTAAAAGGAAATCACTCACTTGGAATCTCAAGTTTGTGCTGTAGCAAGGTGTTGAATATGCTTGTTTACTCTCATGGTTTAAGGACAAGAGCAAATTACAAAGCGTGAAGCTTGTTTCAGAATGAAGCTCAGATTTTTTAAAGCCTTTGGTATGTAACAGAAGATCTCAAATACTCTTTTGTTACTCATACCAAAAGAAATCTTGGCATTGGGTAACTTTTTGCTGAAATAAAGCTTTGTTCCAAACCGCAGTGACACTGTGATCTCTTGTTTGGGGCAGTCCCTGCTCCAGCTAGCAGAGCAGGTTGAGCATGTCCCAGTGTCTGCTTCAGGTGCTTGTGTGTTCCTTGCTTTCATGGTTTTTGTTATTGTTGTGTGTTAAGGTTGCTGAGCTGCTGCACTTGGCAGCTCTGCTGTCATCTTGCCCACCCAGCAGGCTGTAATCATGGCAGTGGAGCAGAAAGGGTTTTTTCAGACCTGGAGGGAACGCCAGGCTGATGTGGAGCAGTCTTGCAGATGATTTCTCCTCCCCTTTTATGACTGTGAGTGGCAAACACTGATTGTTTTCGATGGCTGTGAAAGGCAGGAGGAACCAAGCCCTTGAGCCTGTGCAGGGTAGATGTTCTGGTAACCAGGCACAGGGCCTTTGGGAAGGGGGCTCTCAGCAGTGGGAAATCACAGCACTGCAGATGGGATGGGTTGGATCAAAGCAGGCTTTGTGGCTTAGAGACCCTCAGTGCGAAGGCAGATGTGTGAAATGTCTGCACAGGCTGGTTGTGAGGAGGTGCTCCATCCAAGTGAAGTGCTGAGACACTGGATAAGGCATTGCTTGATTTTAAAGCGTTTTTCTTTTAAAGTGACTTGTACAGTTGGTCTGATCTGTAGAGATTATGTAATTAGGACACCAGTCAACCTGTGGAGAGAGGGAAGAGACTGTTCCAAAAATCATTTGTACAAAAGGAAGCACCTTTGTAGCTGATTAGTTTGCAATTCATTGTGGTTTGGGCTTTTCTGTGTATTTAATAACGTGGATGGTGCTCTGCACGGGGTTCTGTCATAAAGGGTTTTATTACTGTTGGGAAATGTCAGAAAACTGACTGGCATGGCCTGGAGACCACTGGGACCTTAGATGGCCAGACTTGACCAGATGACCAAGGTTTTGGTTCAAGGTTTCACCCTCTGATCTGCAGCCCTCTGAAGCTGTCAGGCTGCCATCACAGTTCCCTCTGCTGTGAATTTAGATCATGGACTTCCCCAATGTCTTTGGTTTGGTGTTTGTAGAGAGGTGACAGAGGGAAACTTCATGGGAATTGAAAGGAAAACAAATTACTTGAAATCTTACAAGGAAACTTTGACGCTAAATGCTGAAATAACTTCAGGTGCTGCACCAGCCTATTTTTGTGGCATTGCAATTGTGTTTTTCCTCTATTAAGTGGGTTTGGGTTTTTCCCCACATAGAGGCCCATACAAAATGCAAGATGAAAGAGACCCTGGAAGAGAAATGTAAAAATACCGTATAAAATGGATCAAATACAGCATGAACTGGAGAAAAAGTATCTGTTTCTAAATTTTTGGTAGTGGTAATTCCTAAGTGTTGTCAGAAAATAAGTGTCCAGCCTTCAGTGTGTGAAAGAGTTTTTATTTTGTAGCAAATTTCCATGTTCCATTTTGTATCACAGTGTGGTGGTTACTGCTGCTGTTTGTGCACAATGCTTTGATAGTCTGAGCATGGAGGATGTGCCCAATCTTTGAGCTGTGGCTCCAGGTTGGAGCCCTTGGTTCTGAGCCTCTCCCCTGAAACCTTCTGAACACTTGCAGACACAGGGCCACAGCACAGGAGGAGTATTTTCCATTTTGTGTCATTTTCTTTGTTACTGCGGGTTTTTCAGTGTTCTTTTAAACACAAGTCCACTCGTGTCCTGTGAGTGAACTGAGCTCAATTTGTAAAAGAGCCTTTGTCATCCTCCAGAGAGTCCCCCTGCCTCTTGTGTGTTGTGGTGTTTAGGTGCATCATCTATTCATTGGAGTGAATTGTATTTCTTTTGAGCTAAATGTGATTGAAACTGTTCTAAGGCCTTCTACCACTGATTAAATGAAGTAATGTACCTTTCAAAGAGATTTATATTGTGTAAATAATTTCAAAGTGCAACAATAAAGTTGGTTTCTAATGGCACTGTTGGTATGTTTTGTGATGATTTTGGTTTCCCCAGGTTTGGGAACTGTTGGTACAGAATAGGCAAGAGTTCTTAAAGGGTTTTGGCAGGTGCCCAAATGCATACCTCTCCATGGGATTGACAGTGCAGCTAAAAATAAATATCTTGAGCCAGAATTTGCCTTGCACCAAGTGACTTGTTAACAGTTTTGTATGTTCAACAGGCTTGGTCATTTTCTGCTGAAATTTAACATGGGAGACAGGATTTAGATGGATCATGGCTGTCAGGAGGCATCACTGCCACCAAGGAAAAGGAGGAAAGCATGCAAAGTTAGGGCTGCACTGTAGTTTAATTTATGCCTCACGAGTGCTGTTTTACCTCTGGGGGACCGTTTTATAGGCTGATCCATGGTGCTGGAAGCAAGCTCTGCATCCAGTGCTTCCACCCACAGGAGGGGTCTCCGAACTCACCCCAAAATGGGCCCAGCCTTTATGGGCACAAACCAGCAATCAAAGTGGCTGGGTTGCATTTTACCACAGAAACTCCTGGATCTGATAGCACACATCCCAACGCAGGGACCAGGGCGTGGCTGGGAGAGTTTCCCATAAAATACCCCACAGCCAAGTCTCTGCTCATGTCAGCTGGGAAAGGTTCTTGAAATGCTGCGTTTCTTGCAGGTAACTGCACAGGTGATGTGAAAGTCTCTAAAGCGGTGGGTTTGGTGTTAAACAGAGAGCCCCAGCATGTCAGCCGTGGATTTTTAGCTCAATCATACTGGTGGTGTCAGCCACACATTGCCCAGGGTGCATCGTGTGAGGCAGCTCTGGCTGAGGCCTGCTGCTCAGCCTCAGCACATCCCCAGGCTGGGTTAGAAGCATGGCTTTGACTGCACATCCCCAGGCTGGGTTAGAAGCATGGCTTTGACTTCTCATCCCCAGGCTGGGTTAGAAGCACGGCTTTGACTTCTCATCCCCAGGCTGGGTTAGAAGCACGGCTTTGACTGCACATCCCCAGGCTGGGTTAGAAGCACGGCTTTGACTGCACATCCCCAGGCTGGGTTAGAAGCACGGCTTTGACTTCTCATCCCCAGGCTGGGTTAGAAGCATGGCTTTTACTGCTCATCCTTCTTTTCTGTGGGTTCTTTCCCCCGTGCAGTGGGAAATAAAGCAGGATGGCAGACTCCAGCACTTACCCGCAGGTGGCAATGGAGCTGCAGGCTGTGTCGCATTGTTGGAGAGGCTTTTTCAAGACAGCTCTTTTCTGTAGTGCAGCATGTCATACATTGAGTTAAACAGGAAAAAGGGTATTCTTTTATCTCTCAATGAGTTGCAGCCAAGATCTGTAATTGCCTTGCTCTTAATGTTGCATAACTGTTAGCAAGACTCAAGCCAAGCATTAATGAATTTCATCAGAACTTCATTTTTTAATGAGCATCATTAATCATTAGTCATGCATGCTACAACCTACACTTTTCTAAAGTGGGGCTTTGCCAATCCTGTTGCACTATAACAACAGCAGCATGTCCTCCCCAGATTTTATCAGTGGAGTAACAAGAAAAGACAGTGGAGAGGGAGACACACAAAACTTTTATTTGACCTTTTAAGAACTTCAGCTGCTCTCTGGAAGTTGTGCTGAAGCTTGAGCTTGTGAGCAGCTGCTGCTCCATTCTCTCTGGGCTGTGGTGACACTGTGAGAGCTCTGAAGTTGCTCTGAGCTGCAGTGTTGATCCAGCCTCTGCACATGGATCCCCTGGGCTCCCCTGGCTCCTAGCACAGAATTCAGTGAAGCTTTGTTAACCAAAGAAAACTAATGAAATTGTGTCTAATAATTCTGCACAAAGATTAAAGCTATTTTCTATATCTTATGCAGAGATAGAAGAAACTAGACCAACAAAATGTTTTACTGTGATCTTGACCTATGTGAGTGCTAATGTTTGTGGTTAAAACAGGAGCTGTATAGGGGGAAGAGTAAAATCATGGAACCACAGAATCATTGAGCCTGGAAAAGACCAAACTTAGACCAACCACCACCTTGTCACCTAAACTGGAGCACTGGGTGCCAAGTAATTTCTTAATTTATCACAGATAAATTAAGTATCAAGGGATATTCAAATATTGAAATAGGGCATCTTCATTTGCAGGGGTCAGAAAGGAGAATGTGACTCCCTGTTGGGAAGAGGAGAAAGGCAAGGGAAGATTGATGGGAAAAAGGGGATTAATGGAAAGGTGCACTGACGTGGGAGACAGTGGAGGGTTTAAAACCAGGGACAGGGCATGAAAGGGAGCAGCCAAGATGAGGGGGAGGAGATATTGAAGAGGTGACAAGCAGATTCCAGCTGTGGTTCCAGGAGCTGGTTTGTGCCTCACTCTCAGCTGAACCTTTCCCAGAGTGCTTGCTGTTAGCTGCAGTGAGCAGGGCTCGTCTCCCACTCTCACCAGTATCCACCGTGTGTGCATTAAATGCAGTTACAGAAACCAGCTGGCTGACACATGTGATTTCCTTGCCATGGGAAACGATCTGAAATTGCAAAATGTTATCCCGCTGTCACATTTTCTGCAAAGAAACACATGGCATACAATGAATTCATTTCTTCAAATAATTCTGTATTTTATTGAAATATGTAATATTCAAGTCACGAATGGCAGATAAAATCTGACTTGCACTTCCTAGCTGTTGGCTGTATTTTTTAAATAGAGCAGAAGAAGGACAAGCATCATCTATGTTACAAATGAGCTGATGTGCTTCTTGCTTTGTGTGTAAGTATACACACACAGGCAGAGAGAAACTCTTCCAGCCATGGATATAAAGGTGGAAGGAGCTCAGATTCCCATTTTGCATGTAGAGAAGAACATAACAGAAATATGAATTGCAAACCCAGTTCTGCACAGTTAGTTTTGTAGCACAAGCAGGAATTAAACACTGATATTATATTGATCAAGTTTTCATTTCTCTCCTGATGAAATGGTGCTTGCTGAGAGTGAAAAGTTTCCACAGAAGTGTTGTGTTTGCTGAATATATCCTGAGGCCCTGGGCTGCGGAGGGGGCACCAGGGAAGCTCTGATCAGGAAGGAAAGCAGGTATCCCTCTCGCCTCTGTGTCTCCCTGCCACCAGGCAGTCATTCTAGATCTGCTCCTTTTTTCTATTCCTAAAACAGAGGTTAAAAGCTCACTCTCATTAGATTTAGTACCAAAATTTGGAGTTAGAAAGAATTTTGTGAAACCATGTCCAGGACAGTGTTTTTAATCCAATCGTTCACTTTCAACAACTGTTGACAGCATTGATAATAAATTCCTGATTTTTGGCATAATTTGATTCAGTTAAAAAATCTTGGCTATCTTCAGATTACTCCCCATGTTCAAATAATTGATGTGTAGACTCCTCTAGATTATAAATGTAGTGGATATTTAAAAAACAGTTATTCTGTTCTTTTCTGTGACTCAGGTTAGATAATTTCCCCCCTTCTTCTGCTGGGCTGAACCAAAGTAACTTGTGCCTTCAGTGAAGTTTTGAATTAAAGACATCCTGAAATTATGAGTTTATCGTGTTGATAATTACCATGTTTGTACTGTCATCAGTAAAAGAATTTGCTTCATTTTCCCTCTGCACTTGTCTGCTTTAAATTTCTTTTTTAAACTCTGTCTCTAAAGAGCCCCCAGTAACCTTTTATCCTCATTTTCCCTCATCACTTTTCAGTCTCTGATGGGCACGATAACAGAGGGCTCTGACTGAGTGATCCTTTCCTCAGAGATTTTTGCCCTCTCCCAGTTGAAGCTGGCAGTGTCAGAGCAGCACTCCCCATTCCTGCACAGCTCTCTCAGTATCTTGCTTGTTTCCCCCAGCTTTCCCTCCCTGCTCATCATTTTCCCATTAAAACCCCTTGGGCCTGTCCTGACGAGGCAGGGCTGTTTGTGGGGCAGGGTCTGCGCTTTCCTGGCTTGGAGCAGCTGAAATTTGAGTCACAGCCTCCCAAAGAGATCCCACCACCCTGTGATGGCCCTGGTCCCCCTGCTGCCCTCCTCAGCACCCAGAAACCTTCCAGAAGGGTTTTTGCATTTATTTCAGGATCTCAGGTCAGAATGTTCAGTGGCACTGGCCCATGAGCTATTCCCTTTCATCATGACTCCCAGTAATAATTCACCACTGACACCTATTTTTTGAGATCTGTGAGTTAGCCAGTTTTTAATTAGAGCTCAGCAAAACAATTCTTCTGTAAAAAGAATTCTGTTTGTCAAAGTCCAAATGTTTTGCAAGAACGTGTCAATTTTGACAAATATTTTTAACAAGGAAAAGTCAAAACATTTCATTTTTACTTTCTTGATTTATTTTAATAATATCAAAACATTTTTTTGATATAAGATAAAATTGTTTTGACTTTATCATGTTTTCATTTCATTTCTTTCTATATTAAATTATCTTTAACATGTTTCATATTAAATACACCAGCTAACACATTATAAGAGATGCTCAAATGAGATGGATAAACATTATCCAAATGAAATATTGGAAATATGCTCACTGTTCTAAATTAAACTGAAAGCAAATTTTAATCCATTACTGAATTTTGAAGTCACAAGATTTTGCTCTGATTTTGAAACCTTTTCAGCTCCTCTCCACAGCCCTGAATTTCCCACAAGGTAAGTTTGATCTGTTTTACACCCACTCTGCAAGTGATGAGCAGTAACAGTGGTTTAGTTGTAATAATATTTATCCACCAACTAAAGTGAGCTCATTTTGTCTCTTCATAATTGGAATAATACAGATTTTGAAGTTTTGGTTGTTGTTTTTCCTACCTTTTGGCAGTTCAAGTTGTGTTTTGCAGTCCTTCCTCTGGAAGGGTTGTGGTTTGGAGAAGGCCCTGTGCTCGTGTCCCTGCTGCCGCCCGGCTGAGCTCTGCCCGTGCCCAGAGGGGATGGGCAGTGCAGCAGCCCCATCTGGGGCAGGCCTGGGGCTGCCCCGGCTCCCTGGCAATGCCCCGTGGTGCTCCTGTCCCTGCTGCCGCCCGGCTGAGCTCTGCCCGTGCCCAGAGGGGATGGGCAGTGCAGCAGCCCCATCTGGGGCAGGCCTGGGGCTGCCCCGGCTCCCTGGCAATGCCCCGTGGTGCTCCTGTCCCTGCTGCAGCCCGGCCCGGCTGAGCTCTGCCCGTGCCCAGAGGGGATGGGCAGTGCAGCAGCCCCATCTGGGGCAGGCCTGGGGCTGCCCCGGCTCCCTGGCAATGCCCAGTGGTGCTCGTGTCCCTGCTGCCGCCCGGCTGAGCTCTGCCCGTGCCCAGAGGGGATGGGCAGTGCAGCAGCCCCATCTGGGGCTGCCCCGGCTCCCTGGCAATGCCCAGTGGTGCTCGTGTCCCTGCTGCCGCCCGGCTGAGCTCTGCCCGTGCCCAGAGGGGATGGGCAGTGCAGCAGCCCCATCTGGGGCTGCCCCGGCTCCCTGGCAATGCCCCGTGGTGCTCCTGTCCCTGCTGCAGCCCGGCTGAGCTCTGCCCGTGCCCAGAGGGGATGGGCAGTGCAGCAGCCCCATCTGGGGCAGGCCTGGGGCTGCCCCGGCTCCCTGGCAATGCCCAGTGGTGCTCCTGTCCCTGCTGCAGCCCGGCCCGGCTGAGCTCTGCCCGTGCCCAGAGGGGATGGGCAGTGCAGCAGCCCCATCTGGGGCTGCCCCGGCTCCCTGGCAATGCCCCGTGGTGCTCGTGTCCCTGCTGCCGCCCGGCTGAGCTCTGCCCGTGCCCAGAGGGGATGGGCAGTGCAGCAGCCCCATCTGGGGCTGCCCCGGCTCCCTGGCAATGCCCCGTGGTGCTCCTGTCCCTGCTGCAGCCCGGCCCGGCTGAGCTCTGCCCGTGCCCAGAGGGGATGGGCAGTGCAGCAGCCCCATCTGGGGCTGCCCCGGCTCCCTGGCAATGCCCCGTGGTGCTCGTGTCCCTGCTGCCGCCCGGCTGAGCTCTGCCCGTGCCCAGAGGGGATGGGCAGTGCAGCAGCCCCATCTGGGGCAGGCCTGGGGCTGCCCCGGCTCCCTGGCAATGCCCCGTGCCAGGCGGGACGGGCCCTGAGCAGCCTGGCACAGCGAGCCGTCCCTGCCCCGGCAGCGGCTGGCAACGGGATCTCTCAGGTCCTTTCCAGCACAAGCTGTTGTGTGGCTCCCGGCAAGTGCCTGGCCCCATGGGCTGGGGGCAGCCAGCAGCTCTGTAACCCGGCTAAAGGTGGGCACAATATGAAAGTAAGACATCATAGTAGAGCTAAGAGAAAAAGGGCCATGAAACTCCTCCCCCACCTTGTGTGTAGGAAAACAACAGCTTGGTCAAAGTGGAAAATTTGATGAAATGGACATTCCTAGGGAAAATGTGTGTTTTCAATTCTGTATCATCCACCAAGACTGAAATCTGTTACTGTTCTGGTTTTCTCAAAAAAAAACATATTTTCTTTAGCAAGTGTATGATTTGTTTTTTCTTTAAAAAGAAGAATTTTGTTTCCAAAGTACAGTTAAACTTTAAAACTCTTTAATAATAGTCACTAAGCATGCTGCCTGGTGAAATATTTGGCTAAAACATTGGGCATGCTATTTTCAGCTTCAGTATTTCAGCTTGTACACGTCCAAACCTTTATGGTTTGAAATTTTGGACAAAAGAAAATTTAAAAAAAAATTTCATTGCCTGCCATGTCAACATTTTTCATTAAAACTAACAAACTTTTACTGTGGAACTGCTCTCCCTGTGTAGCAGTACCATTATACCCAAAATATACTTTATTGTATAGTGGTGATGTTACTGGCAGTGACTAATCTCTCCAGAACTCCAAGTCCTCTCTCCATCTGCAAAGCTGAGATGTCACCTCTGAAGGAAAAATAATCTTAACCCAAGCTGCTTTTGAAACACAAAAGCTTAGTGTTCCTAAAATTTCTGCAGGCTTAGAGACTTAGATCTAAAGTACCATTTTAACTCATGAAGTGACTCCTTAATTAAATTAACAACTCCTAATCAGTAGATTGTCTCTCTCTTATTCTGAGTCATGTTCCAAGTGACAAGAAATTACTGCATGTTCTGTCATTAGCCCTGCAGAGCAACAGGAGCAATGACTGACCTGGATGCTCTTTTGCTTCAGGAAGAGAATTTCACTAAACTTTATTTATATCCCCCATGCAAATTCAATAAATCACATTTTTGATGGAGAACCCAACTTTTCCTGAAGGACCTTTAATGCCAGTGGTGCATAAGGAAGATGCTTTGCTCACAGCACTCAGACTGAAAAGAACACTGATAGAACAGGAAAAGTGATGGGATTTGGATTCGGGTGCTTACAGATCTTGAGACAGGGGCTGGATTTTTGTGTTTAAGGCAGCATATTCAGTGCTGGGAGCAGAGTACATGGGCTCAGTGACAAACTGTGCGGTTTGTAAATGCACAGTACCATTGCTCTGGCTCCTCCATCTAAAGAGGACACAGGCTCTGCTTTTCAAACTGCATTTCACAGAACTAGATAAAAAGATGCCTCAAAAGATTTCCCGCTCACTTTGTGTCCCAGAGCAATACCTAACAAATCCAAAAAAAGCAAGGAATGGAAGAGAATTGGGAAAACATTCAACCCAAACAAAAGCAGCAGTCATGGATCAAGAGATACTGAAGAAACAGAAGCAGAGAAGTGCAAGCAGGTAGCATTAAACATATGAACCTCACTACTGCTCAGTTTGTGCTTTATCCTCACTGTGACATGACCAGGTATGTGCAGTTTTCTTCTTTTATTCAGGAGAATGCTGTTGAGGCTTTTACAGCACGGTTCTGTTCACTGCTGCACCAGAGAGGGCCCAGCAGGCAGCCTGTGGAGACACAGCTATCTGTCAGCTGGATTGTCAGAAATAGGGCTGTGCTGCCTTCCAGCCTGTTGAACCTGTCCAAGGACAGCAAAAACCTGTGTGAAACAGTAATACAGAATTAATTCTAAACAGAAATTCTGCCAGGTGCCCCCTAAGGTCTCTGGGCAGTGCAGGAGCAGAACTGACATTTTCAGATGGACACAGAGGAGAGGAGTTACAAATCACAGAGTCACAGAATCACAGAATGGTCTGGGTTGGCTGAGACCCTTAAGATCATTTCATTCCAGCCCCTGCCCTGGGCAGGGACACCCTCCACTAAACCAGGTTGCTCAGAGCCCCATCCAGCCTGGCCCTGAACACTTCCAGGGCTGAGGCAGCCACAACTTGTCTGGGTAAGCTCTTTGAGTTCCTCCCTACACTCCGAGTAAGGAATTTCTCCCTAACATCTAACCCAAATCTCTCCTCTTTTGGTTTAAAACTCTTCCCCATGTCCCATCACTACCCGCCCTTGTGAAAGGTTGCTCAGAGGACATTTTCAGTCCAGTCCATCTGAAATGCTGATTACACCTGTAAGTAAGACCCTGCAATTGTGAAATGTGATGAAGAGCAGGGTGGGCACAGCAGCTTGTGGCAGACAGGGTGCCCCTGCATACCCTGGGTGCTGTGCACAGGAACGGGGCTTTTCCAGCTTGGCCCCACTGAGCTGTCTCCTCAGGAAATGGATTTCGCAGCCTTCAATGAAAAGACTGATTGCATGTGCCTGAGGTAGTTAAAACCTGGTTCCATCTACATCTTCTTTGTTTCATGTCTCTAACTTCCTTAAACTTTCACCATTTGGACCGGAGTTTTCCATGCCAGCCTTGCACCCAAAGGTGATTATTTAAAGATCACTATGATCAAAGAAAAGAGGAGGATTCTATGTTTCCTTGTTTGTTTTTGAGAAAGACTAGATTACATCTACACTTTTCATGGCTAGCTCTGCTCCCTGGAGAAGAACACTGCATTTTGCCTCCAATCCATGCAGACTTCTCTGGATTTAGCTTATTTGCAGTCGCTCACTGCTAAAGCTCGTTCAGCGAGACGATGAGTTCAGTGTGCTCTAGGAGAAAATAGGACTGAAACCTGAGGCAGACTGCTTGCCACCCCCAGCCGTCTGCAGGATTTGGACAGGAATCTTCCTTCTACTTAATTTAGGATGTGACCCCGATCAAGCTTTTCAAAGGAGTATTTTATTGCACTCAATAATGCAATCTTCCCCATGGAGCAGAAGAACCTCGGTATGGCTGAGCTATAAAAGGCACAGGGCACACCCTGCCCATGGGGAGAGTGGGTGCAGACAGGAAGTTTTCCCAGCAGAGCCTGCAGGGTACAGCCAGCCACCCAGCTGGGGCTGGGGACACTCCAGTGACAGCAGGCTGGGCAGCTAATTCGGGAGCACCGGGATGGCAGCAGCGTGCCAGAGCAGACAGCATCTGCTGCTTCCTATGAAAATCAAAAACGGAGTGCAGGAAGGGGTCTAATGTGTCACCATAGAACTTTCCCCTCCCCATTGCTCAGGGATTTCTGAGCTGGAGACTTGTGGCTTTGTGTTGCACAGCCCGTAATTGATTTTCCTGCATGGATTTGTCAAACTACATTTTCAACCATATTATACTTTTGGCTTCCAGAATTATCTGTGTTTGAGCTTAATTATGTGCCACATGGAAAAGTGCTTCCTCCGCTCATTCCAGTTCTGTTGCAAGATAATTCATTTCGTGTCCTTAGGTCTCAGATACTGAGAAGGAGCCACAAATCTCCCCCTGCTGCCCTTCACTGCAGCCCCCAGCCCATGGAAGATCAGCTTAGCCAAGATCCAAAACTCAGTCCTGAACAGAACTGAACGTGACATTTTCTTTTCCAGCTGCTTCCCTGAGTTTAAAACGCCACATGCCTGTGAAGGAGAGTCCCAAAATAGAGCTGCTTATTCTAACCTGTACAAGACACTTTACCAACACAGGGAAAATGCATTATTAATAAAATTCCCCTTTCCCTCCTTCAGGGTGAACGGGGCGTGTGCCCTCAGGGCTGCTCGGGCAGAGGGAACAGAAGCCCTTGAGCCATGTGTGAAGGAAATATTGTGTCAGAACCCCCTGTTTCGGTGAGGCTGCCCAAATGAAAATCCCTGGCACTGTACATTCACAGTCGCATACACTCCAGTTATCTTAGCCCATGGCTCCGTGGCTCAAAGGAAGGCACTGGGGCTGGGCTCAGTGCTGAAGATGTCTCCTCCAGGGTGTTTGTTGTTACTACTGCCATCACATTCCTTATGATAGGACAGTGACTATTTTGTGCTGTGGTCTCCTTTCAAAACAAGAAAAAACCAGTACCCATAGAGTTGTTTTTATTTTGGGCTACAAAATCTTGGACATTATGGTGGTTTTGCTGAAGGAACAGTGTACAACCTACTGAGCATCTTACAGTTCTTTAGCCCTTGTGCAAAACCGTGCTCCCTGAAAAAATAAAATATTGGTAACAATTAATTCATTGCAGCTGGCAATGTTAAAAATCCTGCTCTATGTATTAAGTTGATGGTGTGATGCTGCTATTGCTGGTTTCCCACATTCCAAAACAATATAACAATCTGTCTTCATGTTGAGCACAATAATGGTGTGAGGTTGCCATGACTAGGAGTGATTGTTAATCAGATCTCCTTATTATATATAATTACCTCACTGTCTAAGCAAGCAGCCACACAAAGTAGCTTAATTTTTGTTATATTTAATTCAAATCTGACAGTATTGCAAACTCTCAGAACACTGCAACAAAAGGACTCGGTATTCATAAAGTAATTTGTTGCTAATTTTGTCCAGTACCTTAAAAGGTTGCTGGAACTGGGGGACCACAAAAGAATATACTGCTCTAACTGGGATTTTTATCACTTTCTAAATGACACAGTGAATGTTAGGGAAAAGCTTTGTGATAGTGCCTGAATGGGTATTGATGGTTGCTGTAGTGCTAAATGATGCATTGGCACCAAAATAGAGCCAAAGAACAAATCATCAGTGACTTTTTCAATTTTACTCTTTCAGGGAGAAAAACTCACATCAAGACTTGCAGAACCTGAATTAACTGAAGGAAAGCTGCAGCAGACAAGCCCAGTTGTGTGCCCATGCTCTCTCACCCATCACTGCAGCAGCGCAAAGAGCAGGGGGCTCTGAAAAAGCACAATTTTGTTCAGATCCCAGCTGTTCTTTTTACAAACCTGACAAGCTCTGAAGGCTGGAAAACTGCTGGAAGGGGCAAAAAAACCCCACCAAAAATCCAGCTCTACCTCCTCCCCCCAAAAAAGCCAGCCCAAAAAACGACATGGGAAGAGGGAACTACATGGTCCTTGTGCCTGCTTTTGTACACCCAACCCACTTTTGTACATCCAGCTCTGCTGCTGATATTAAAAGCTGCTCTTCCTCATTTGTGCATGGGGACAAGCTCTTTCTTCACAACCAGCTCCCTCTGCTCTCTGCTGTCCAAACCAGACTGAGTGCAGTGCACATTAAACATTGCATGTGATGCCCTGGATGGTAGCAGGG
Source organism: Ammospiza caudacuta (assembly GCF_027887145.1). Lineage (NCBI taxonomy): Eukaryota > Metazoa > Chordata > Aves > Passeriformes > Passerellidae > Ammospiza > Ammospiza caudacuta. Next base: position 710,384 of record NC_080597.1, read on the forward strand.
GAGAGAGCTGGGAGTCTCCCTGAATACCCCATAAATATTTCTCCATTTCAGGTTAATACACTTTGGGTCTGAGAAATGTGACTGATCTCTTTATTTGCCCTGTGGTTTAGGCACCCACAGACACCTAAGCCGTGCAAACCAGATTTTACTGGTGCATGGACGGATCCCCAGGCTGGCCAAGTTCAGCTCTGTGGTGCATCAACAGCTCAGGCAGTGCAGTGTAGGTGGATTCTCTTCAAGCAGAGAGGGTACAGGGACTTATAAACATCAGCTGCAGGGGTGGACTGGCCTGAGGAGTCTGGAAATTCCTGACCCTGCAGGCCCCTTGGCTGGCAGGGCTGAGCTCAGCTCCTGCTCAAACAGCAGCAGTTGTGCTCCAGAATCAGGATCAGCATGGAGATGAGCTCACTGGCATGTGGGATGTGGTTCCACCCTTCTTTCTGCATGCTGGGTGATAGCTGGATGACTGCAAGCTCCCTGCCCCTGACATGAGCACCAGCAGTGACCTCATGGGCTTATTCATTCTTCTTACTTCATTTGCCTTTTTCTGCTTGAAGTTTTCATTTAGCCATCCAAAATTTTAATTCTCTCTGTATTTCTTAGGCTACCCTTGGGTCTTATTATCAGCCAAAAAAAAAGGGGGAGCTAAGAATAATTTTGCTTACACTGCTAGAGTAGAGATCAGTCTTTGGCAAAGATGTTTGTAGTTCTACTAATAAAAAATTACTTAAAAAAAAACAAAACCAAAAAACCCAAACAAACTAATCAGATCTCATACAAAGTGAGAGTTCATCCTCTACATCCCCCTTCTATCCAGGTTTGTTTCCTGGCAGACCTTTGAGGGGACATCACACCTCACTGTGACATATTTAGAGGGTATATAGGGAAGGGAAGAGCCAAAAAATATCCAACAGTCCCTATACACTACACTTTCTCAGGGAAAGAAGCAGCCCAGAGCAATGCATCTGAAGGAGCCCAAGGGAAGCACTGATACCATGCCTGCACTGTGGCAGCAGCAGGCTGGGAGATGGAAATGACTGCACTCAAGCAGCAGAAGAGATGCTGCCCCTGCTCTGTGCAGCAGGACCTTTTGAAGAGCCCTGGAACACAGCCAGCAGGTGTTCTTGTGCTACTTTATTCTGAAAAAATATGGTGTTACTGGGTTTAGGGTGAAGCTTTCTGGAGCTGGAGTGTTATTATGTGTGGGCAGGTGCCTGAAGCCTTCTGAGGAGGTTTGGTGTTCCTGTGTTTGGGGTGAAGCCCTCTGAGGAGGTCTGGTGTTACTGGGTTTGGGGTGAAGCTTTCAGAAATTGTGTGAGGATATTCTGAGTATTGTGGCTGTCTCAACTGTGACATGTGCTGTGCCATTTGCTGTGACACAGCTGCACCTTTAATCCTGTGTTTAGTTTGGGTGCCTTACTGCAAGGAAGACATCAAGGTACTGGAGTGTGTCCAGAGAAGGGAACAGATCTGGAGCATAGGTTTTAGGCAGAGAACTTGAGTTTAGTCTGGAGAAAAGGAGCCTCAGAAGGGGCCTTAGACTCTCTTCAACTCCTTGAGAGGAGGCTATTAAAAGAAGAAGGGAAGCAGGGAGAGAAATCAGTCTCTTCTGCCAAGTAACAGGTGGAAATGATGAGAGATAATGCCCTCAAATTGCACCAGGGGAGCTTTAGGTTGGACACAAGAAAGAACTTCTACACTGAAATTTTGGTAAATCACCAAAACCGGCTGTCCAGGGGAGTTTTCAGAAGACATTTGGATGAGGTACTTAGTATTGTGGTGTGGTGGTGCTGGGTTAAATGTTGGTCGGTGACCTTGAAGGTCTTTCCAACATAAGTGGCTCTGTGATTTGTGAGCTCAGAATGCCTGAGAAACAAGGTGTGCAGTTGTAGAAAGTGTCTTTCACTGGTTTTGTATTTTAAAGTAGCTTTCTACGCTGTATACTTGTTTAAGCACCTTAAGGAGGCAGGGGGTGACTGTGCACCATCCTGCTCACAGCCATGAAGGGGCACTGCAGGGAGAGGAAATGGAGCTCTGAGGAATAGTGGATGTTTCTCTTTCTGGTTTCCTAGCTAGTTTGTCATTGCAGCAATCTGTAACCAGCAAGTTGAGTCACTAAGTAAAACAAAAATGAGTCAAATATCTCTGAGGGTGCTGCTGTCTGTCTGTCCATGGTGCTGTGGCTAGCAAGGGTGACTCTGTGCTGAAGGTGCGGGGAGCTGCGAGCAGCTCCTGCCTGCTGGGGTGGCTGTTGGGCTGCTGAGGGCTGAGAGAAGCCTCACTGAGGCAGGGCCATGGCGCCCGTGTGTGTGTGTGCCGGGCCCGAGGCAGGGCCATGGTGCCCGTGCGTGTGCCGGGCCCGAGGCAGGGCCATGGCGCCCGTGCGTGTGCCGGGCCCGAGGCAGGGCCATGGCGCCCGTGCGTGTGCCGGGCCCGAGGCAAGGCCATGGCGCCCGTGTGTGTGTGTGCCGGGCCCGAGGCAGGGCCATGGCGCCCGTGCGTGTGCCGGGCCCGAGGAAGGGCCATGGCGCCCGTGTGTGTGTGTGCCGGGCCCGAGGCAGGGCCATGGCGCCCGTGCATGTACCGGGCCCGAGGCAGGGCCATGGCGCCCGTGCGTGTGCCGGGCCCGAGGAAGGGCCATGGCGCCCGTGTGTGTGTGTGCCGGGCCCGAGGCAGGGCCATGGCGCCCGTGTGTGTGTGTGCCGGGCCCGAGGCAGGGCCATGGCGCCCGTGTGTGTGTGTGCCGGGCCCGAGGAAGGGCCATGGCGCCCGTGTGTGTGTGTGCCGGGCCCGAGGCAGGGCCATGGCGCCCGTGCGTGTACCGGGCCCGAGGCAGGGCCATGGCGCCCGTGCGTGTGCCGGGCCCGAGGAAGGGCCATGGCGCCCGTGTGTGTGTGTGCCGGGCCCGAGGCAGGGCCATGGCGCCCGTGCGTGTACCGGGCCCGAGGCAGGGCCATGGCGCCCGTGCGTGTGCCGGGCCCGAGGAAGGGCCATGGCGCCCGTGTGTGTGTGTGCCGGGCCCGAGGAAGGGCCATGGCGCCCGTGTGTGTGCCGGGCCCGAGGCAGGGCCATGGCGCCCGTGTGTGTGTGTGCTGGGCCCAGGTGGGAGCTGAGCCCTCACCTGAGGGGCTGCAGTGCCATGGGGCAAGGCCGGGCTGGCAGCCTTGGCACCAGCTCATCCCACACCCTGTGCCCAGAGGAATGTGTGTGGCAGGAGGCTCAGGAGGTCTTTGTGCTCCACATTTACAGAATTTACCATTCTGTAAATGTATGGAAGGGAGGGACCTGCCCCTGCTGCTGGGGCAGGCCAGGGCTCCAGTGCCACCAGCCCTGTCCCTCCCTGTGCCCATGGCCTGGTCCCTCTGCTCGTGTTCTTTGCTGCTCAAGCAGAAAACACATCCAGCAGGCTGGGCCAGGCTGAGGGGCACTTCCTTACTCGCTCATTTATGCTGTAAATTAAAAGTGCCAGCTGAAAATGTGGACCTGATGCTTGGCTGCAATAAATCCTGATTTTAGACAAGGGAGTGCTTTATCTGCCAGCAAGAGGTAATAAAAGGAAAGTACCAGGTGTTAACTATGACATGTTGTATCTCCACATCATTCAGGTGTTGCTTTCCCAGCCTCCTTCCCAGGTGAAATTGTGTGGTTGTAATGGGAATGGTGGGACAGGAGGTTGCTTTGCGGCAAGGCACAAAAGGGCCACAGTCAGACATAGCAGTAAATGAACTCACAATGGATTCACTCTGTAAAAGTGGAGCTGTGTATGAAGAGGTGCTCGGATGGAATGAGAGTTGGCTAATGGAATCAATACAAAAATATCTGATTTTCCAGCTACCATGACAAGAAACTATGTGAGGAGGGAGGGATCCTCTTGCAGATGGGAAACCCTCTGACTCCCCCAGTTATCCCCCACTTAAAAGCTATCAATTTAGAGCTGTCCTGTGTACTGCCCCGTGAATTGAACAAGCCTTTTCAGCCTTTAATTAAGGGTGACAAACTCTTTGAACATCACAGCATTCATCTGTTCATGTGTAGAAAGCCTGGTATAACAAAAGAATTTAATCAAACTACAAGCCTAATAAAGACTACATTGCCTGAACTAAATGATGTTATTGCTGCTGCAGCTCATAGTTTTACATTTAAAAAAGCGGGTCAGAGTGTTCATTCATCTTGATTAGCAATGCCAACCTAATTACTTCTGGAGGAAACAGTAATTAGCTGGAGTCTCACCTCATTAATCATGACATTCTTCTAGCAGACTATTTTTATCTCATAAATGGCTTGGATTGGAACAAGGTGTATATTTGAATTCCAGTTAATTGTACACAGCTTGCTGCATAACATTTCACATTTTTATCATTTAACTGCTTCCTTCCTGTAAACCTCCTCTCAGCTCTTTTAGCAGGCTGCTCCTGTTAAATAAGAGGTGAATGGCCCACATAAGATAAGTCAGCCTTAATTATGGGGGCAAGGAGATGAAGGTGTGCTCCAGCAGCAGGGAGATGGAGCCCCTGCTTGCACGGGGGAAGAAAGGCATCTTGTCTCAGGCAGAAACCAGGGCACAGCTTGTACTGCACTGACACTTGGGAGAAGCCTGGGCGAAGATTTTCAATGGGAAAAATTATTAAATACATCCCCATTATGAAAGCCAAGTTGCTGGGGATGTCTCCATGTGGGCACCTTGAAGTCAGTGCACCTCAGCTGCCAGTCACTTCTGCAGTATTGATTGTTTTGTGGTTTAAACATGTGTGTTGTTAGAAACTTGGTGTTGCATTTATTAGAACCAACAAGGAGGCAAGCACTTTATGGTTCGGTTTTTTTTTGTGTGTGTATGTGGGAGGCTGGTTTTTGAGAAGTTGCCTTAAAAATTTTCTTAATTTTAGAAACCATGATTATTTTTCTGAACTTTAAGGACTGGGAAAGAGAGAGAGCCTGGAAGCCACAGTTCCAGATTCAGTTTGCCAATAAAACTGTTAGAGCCTCATTTTCTAGGGAGGATGATTGTGGGTGCATTAGTCTGGGACCATTAGATGTTTTAGAAGGAATAAAATAAATGGATCTTTGTGTATACGCTTGTAAGGTACATGTGAAGTGTGTCCCTATTACTGGTCTGCTGTGAAGAAAGTTCTCCTACATGAGACCATGTTTTATATGTATTTTTTAAGGTTGAAATGAAGGGCTTTTTTTCCTTACCTACATTCTATCTTTTTAGCAAAGCAGTATGTTAACCTGAAACAATGGGAGAAGATTCACCAAGAAACATAGGAAAAATAAAAGTTTTCTTTCATTTTTAGCTAACAAATATAGTCAAGTTTATTGTTGGCATTAGTTGTATGCAATGTCTTACATTTCCAAGGCATACAAATGTTAGCATCAGCTTTTTATTTGCTTTTAGTAAGTGATTAATTGTATTTTAGGGGTTGATCTGTGAGTAGCTTTCCTCTTCCATAATCAGGTAAATTTACATTACTACAAATGGAAACTAGTAGCTATTTTTGAGTGCCTCCTGCCAGGATATTTAGTGGTAAGTGCCCCATGGATTAAGCTGTAATCCAGGAGCCATTGGGGCACTTTTGGAACCTGCAAATAGGACAGCAAGTATTCCTGGTAGTTTTTGAGAAGTTATTATTCTCATTTTAATTATTAAGAACTGAGTTTTTACACAATTTTGTTTTTAAAAAGTTTTCTCGGAGTCTTCTTTCCTTTCTTTCAATTACATAAGAAAATGGAAAACACATGAGGAGAAAATAAAGTGTCCCTAAAATTGAGCAAACACCTCTCCCTCCATCCCTTGACCTTGAAAAAAACCCCGTTTTTCCACAGGAAAGAATTTGATGTAAGAGACAATTCTAGTTCCAAAAAGATGTCAGATTACAGTTGGGTCCCCACAGTGATAAAACAGAAAGCTGCTTAACTTGCCTGGCAGAGCAGCCCTGCTTTTTTCTACATGTGAAGGAGCTGCAGCAAAAGGGCATCTTTGACTCATGCATATGCTACATGTAAGTGACTTTTGGATATCCAAGTGACTAATTTACAAGTCTGTTTCAATAACTGGGATTGTTTCTGATGGTTAACTTTATTATTAGGATCCAATATGTTTGAGGCAGCTATCTTTGATCACAGGTCCCAGTTACAGTGTTATGCTAGAGGCACTGCTTGTCAAGTGGTGGAAATGTAGGAGTTTTCCTAATGAGTATGTACTTGTAAATTAATAAAACCTTAATAAATATTTAATGGAAGTTGTAGGCTTGTTTGCTTGCCTATTAGTTGTGTAGATATCACTGATGTCTCATCATTTCAGTCATGGATCACTTCTAGAGGATTCCTCAAATCTGGAGCAAATTACTTTTCCACTTCTAATAGGCTGGAAGAAGCTCATACGAAGCTTTTGATATTTAAGTAGTACTTCTGACATCTCAAATGCATTTATAAAAAAATAATTAAGCCACTTTTGCACTTCTGGTAGAGGCTGGCATTACCTGCCCAGCATTGAGGAGGGACTGACAGCTAAGTTATTTAAGGACAACTCTCTCAAACAAATGCTGTTCATGAGTGCAGGGCTCTGAATGGCCAAACTTGTCACTTGCTACAGGTCAAATGTCAGTATACCTTAAACCTGAGCCCTGTGAGCCAAGAGCAGGAGAGCAAGGTTCTTGTTATCAGGGCTGGTTTTCCAGCCATGAGAAGCAGACTCAGACTTGACTCTTGCCCTCTCTACAGCAGGAATTTACCCAGAGATCCTTCAGCGCAAGGCTCAGGCTGATGTGGCACCAAATGGAACAGAATTTGTCATTCTGACACCCCAGTGAAGGGAACTGAGCCTGCTGGGTGCCTTTCACTGGAAGGAAGGAGGTCAGGGCTTTGCTCTGTCCCGCCCTTGGCCCTGGGTGCTCTGTGCCTCAGGAAATGCCCTTCTGCTCTCTGCAGCCCACAAAGTTGAATTTCTGTGATTTGTGGGGGCTGTGGGAAGGGCACAGCCCTGCAGGGCTGGGTAGAGCAGATATGGGATAGGATAATGCTGCTTGGTGGGTCTGACCCCTCCTGTTTGCCCCTTGCTGCTGCTGCAGGGCTGTAGGAAGCCCTTCCAAATTCTTATTTCAGTTTCCTGTAATTGATGTCCAGGTTCTCTCCTGCAAGGCCTGACTTACAAAACACTCCCAACACACCAGAAATGTGCGGGCCACGGGTGCAGGGGCTGCTTTTGGGGATGTTGGGTCAGACATTACAAGCCTTGTGTCTGTCCAGTCCTGTTACTGCATTTAAAATGTGGGATCCTGCTCTCAAGGATTGCCAGGGTTTCAGCCTGTGTCTGCCTTGAGAGGGGAAAAGCGTTAAACATGAAAATACAATTGCAAACTCCATAAAATTATTCCACATTGCTACTGCTTGGTAACCAAAAGACCACAAAGAGTTTCTGGAGATTGAGAAAGACAGAATGAGCCTGCACTTTTAAATGGCATAACTTCTGTCACTGTCAATACCCTCTGATAGCTCTGTCCTCCAGATAATCTTAAAATTGATTACACTTCCACTGAGATATTCCTACAGGTCTTTGCTCTCGCCCATTGCCATAGCTGAACAGAAAGCCAACAGAAACCAGAGCAAACTTTTGAGCAATTTAAAATATTTTTAATATATATATTTAAGAGCTATAATTATTGTGGTTTTTTTCTAGTAGCATAAGGCAGATACAAATGCCACTGTGGGCAACTGGTTTGTGGGAAAAATAAAAGAATAAACCACAACAGAGACCATGGTGACCATGCATTGCAAACATGGATGTCCTCCAGGGACAACCATGCACTGACATGAAAATAATCAGACTTTCAGTGTAAGGCACCCTTCTGGAATAGACAAGTTCTGTGGTACTTCTGCTTGCTGAGGACTAACTCATGTCTCCTAATTTTATATTGGTTTGAAGTTATCTAACACACATCAGAAAATACATGTAGTAAAACAGATATTTAAAAGTTTCTAACACATTTAAAAATAAAATCTAAGGCACAACCCTGTAACTGAAGGATTAAATCCTGCCCTATCCAGTAAAAATAGATTAAAAGCATGGGAAACTATTTTAAGCACAGTGTTGGCTGTACTAGACAATTTTAGTTAGTTCTGTGTCTCAGCCTTCTCAGGGATTAGGAGAGTCCAGAAGGCTGCAGTCAGTATGCCAAAAAATGGTTTTGGCAGGGGGAATAAAATATTAAAAAAATATAAAAAGCCAGTGTTTATAAGTAGGGACAGTAAACCTGTACCTGAAATCTGTAAGTGTGATAAAGATAAGCCTTGGAACCTGGTCACTGATAAAAAATAGAAGAGCTGTCAGTGACAGCCTCCAGTCCTGCTGTATGCAGTGGAAATTCTGCCACTTCCACCTTTTGGCCAGGAGTGGCTCATGTGCAGCGGGCCCCAGCTGGCACAGGCTGCTGCAGCTCTGGGTTCCGTGGAGCTGTAACGTGGCGTAACAATGTGGGATGGACCCAGTTTGAGGCTTTGCACCTTGTGCACTCCCTCATATCAATGTGAGCAAGCTGGATCATTCAGACTTTACAGGACAGAGAAAATAACTCAGTCCTCTTGTTGCTATAATCACTTGTATTGGCAATGGAAAAAAATACCAGGCTAAGCTTCAAATGCCTGCTAGACTGATGTTTCCCTTTTAGTTTTGTTAGATTGCTTACATGTGAGATGGAAGTGTCCCAGTTTGTGAGGAATTTGCGGGTGATCTCTGGTCCATGCTGTTGTGACAGCCTGCTCTGCAGTGAACCCTCACTCACAGGGCGCACTTTAGAGACTGGCTCTGGTCTCATTGCCCTGGCATTAACAGAGGGGCAGGTGTGCCCAGGGAGTCTGGAAGGGCAGAAAAACTCATGGGTGCTCAGTTTGGGTTTGTCCTGCTGAGACCACAGCCAGAAGGAAATGAATTTTAACCCAATGGCCTCCAGAACAAACAGCAGCTTGAAGAGCAGAATTCTTCAATTCAGATTTGTAAAGTCCCAAAGAACAATTGCCGTCCCTTTCTGGTGGAGCACCTCTGTTCTGGGTACTGAGGGAACTGCTCCCTGTCAGGCAGGATATGTGGAGGGCATGTTGTTATACCAGAAGCTGGCAGGGAAATTCCTGGTGACCTTTTCTCTCTCTAATAATGCCTTGGCTCAGCTTTTTCTCTGTGGAGTCATGAATATTTTCAGTTTTTCCAGGAAATGCAAAGAGGTAGGGCTTCTGCTGCTCTTGTTCTGTCTTATATGCAAAATTTTCAGTATGTCTTCTCACCTGGGAGCACCTCAGAGCCTCTGCCATACATTTGAATTTGTAGACAATGCACTGTAATCATTCTTTGCCCCAGGGGTGTGTTTGTGCTGAGTCACTGAAGCTGAGGGGCCCTTCCTTAAGTGTATTTTCTGTGCAGACATAATTTGCTCACTTAAATTATTAGTGTGTTTATGCTCCTTGTGTTTGATCTTGATTATAAAAAAGTGCTCATTGTGGGCCTGGGTTGTAGGCAATGCCTGGCATTGATTAAGCAGCTTAATTTAAGGAGTAATTTTAGACTGATCTGTGAAGAGGTGTGAGAGGTGGGTTGGAGTGCTGTAGTGAACCCTTTTCCCTGGGATGTGGTGTGCCAGGGGATGTGCAGGGGTTGGGCACCCTCAAGCTGTTTGGCGTGGCTGGTTTTGGTTTTGTCTGTGCCCACGTTTGCACCACGAAAGCACTGGGTGGTGAGTGGGTGGGACAGGAGATCTGAATGAAAACACCCTTTAACCAAGACCCTGGGCAGCCCTAGGGGGCCTTGATGTTCCAGCTGTTGTGCAATGTATTTCTATGACATTGGTGTTTGATGGCCAGCAGCTCTGCTTTCTGCTCTGCAGGGAGGGCTGCCTGCTCCTGCCCTCTGCTGCTGCTGCCTCTGGAAAAACCTTTTATTCTGGCTGAGTTACTTTTGTGTCTGGTTAGCAATGAACACTCCTAGGGGTCAGCCCGCCTCCGGAGGGGAGATGGAAAGTGTCTGGGAGCAGGTGGGAGAGGCCAGGAACCCTTTTGGGTGGAACCTTCTCCTGCAGCACTGCTGTGAGCTCCAGGTGCCTTCGGCCCCGATCAGGGCTGGGCCAGGCCAGCAGTGCTCACCTGCTCGGGGCTGGAGGTGCCTGGGTTTGGGCACTGCCAAGGGAGGCTCGGGTCACTGAGGTCCTGCCCGAGAGTGTGCATGAACCTCAGCCAGCCCTGCTGAGCTCAGAAACACGTGTGAGCCTGGCGCTGTGCTGCCTCTCCCAGCCTGGCCTCTCGGCAGGACTAACGAGAGTGAGTCCTGGCAGGCACATCTGATATCACACAATGCTCCTGTGCAAGGCACACCTGATTTTCAGGTTCCAATTTCAGTTTGGGTGGCATTCAATAATCTCATTTTATTCCCGTTTAAAATCCAGCTTAATTAAAATGTACAGAGTATTCCCACAATGAGTATTGTTTCTAAACTGTGTGTCTCTTTCAAATTCCCAGTATAAACAATCCTGTAAATAGGTAATTAAAGCCATCTGCTTCTTGGTAGCCTAGTTACCTTTGCAGCATCATTTACATTTCTCTCCCCTTTAACTCAGGGAATTAAACTGCCATAAATTCTTACTTTAGTGGATAAGCTACTACAAAATAATGCTGATGGCACACAGTTTTTCAAGAAAATACATATTCTGTTGAATTTCTCTTCCAAATAAACTGTTCTTCACAGCCACAATAAATTGTGCTGCCAGGTGATGGACATACTCACAAACTGTAATCCAGCACAAAATACTTAAAACAATGTGATTACTGCCTGTGACCTTGTGTTCCTTCTTTCTCTGTGAAAATGGTGCTTTTTATCAAGTCATGATGCTGAGGCTTATGGACCCATTTTGAGCTAAAGATCTGGCTCTTGTCTTAGCCCAGAAGAGTAAACTGAAAGTCAATCTTGAGAATCATTTTTTTAAGAGAATAAGACCAGAGCTTTGCCTTGTGGTGACCTCTTTGAGGTGGGAGGAAAAGCAGCTCCCGTGGCAGTGCCAGGTGGTGCTGTGGCTGTGCAGTGAGGATTTGGGTGCACTGAGGTCACTGCAAAGGCCAGACTGCAGTGCCCAAGGTACCTGCTGGACTCACAGCCTCTGAGAGAGCTGCAAATTACTTTTTCCCAGTAGCAGAGGACAAAAAACGCCTTCTGAGTCTTCTCCAAGTTATTCTGAGCTCTTGGGAACTTGTGAGCATTATTTCTGTGAGAGGAGAAACAGTCTTCACTTCTCCTTTCTTCCTCCTAAAAACAGCAAGTTCACTGCTGATTACTCACACTTCTAAGTTCTGAACTGACATTGTAAAGGCTGGGGCAAAATATTGCAATGTTCCACCTGACTGGTATGTTTTAAAAGCAGAATCTGCTTAAAAGGGAGTGGAAGGTCTCCTGCCATCCCAAATGGCAAATGCAAAACCTGGTACATAGTTTGGGCATTGGTGGCACTTTCTGAAAGAATCCTTCACAATTTCCAAGCACAAAGAAAGGTACTTGAGCTCTTCAGCCCCTTGAAGTCCTTTGGGCATCAAAGCAAGCAATGCCGTTGCAAAATTTCCTATTAAGAGGGTTTTCTATGGATGTGGGAAAGAAAAAACCAAACCAACCCACAAGAGAGTAGCCAGGTTCTGCTTGTGACCTTGGGTTTTCTTTAAAACTCAGGCTGGAGCTTGCTGGTGGAGGGAGCTGATTGTGCAGAGATGCAGCAAATAACTTACTGCCACTTTGAGTTTATTCCAGAGCTACTTGGGGCACCTAAACCAGTGTGTGAGCACCTTTAGGAGAAGAACCCAGGACTGCTGGTTATGGTGATTTTCTGAGCATGCTGACATGGCCAGGCTAGCTATGTGCAGTCTTAGTCCCAGGTTATTAAAACATCCTCTTGAATTAACAGAAATTGGAGAAGTCAGCCTAATTATGGGATTGCTTATTTTATAGAAAGTTTTTTAATGGTTGCATCACTGGGAGCTGAGGCACATGTGGAATGTTATTGCATAACTGGACCATTAATCCAGCACTGTGCAATAACAACTTACAATTGTCATTTTCGGTTATGGACAGTTGAATGTTGAATTGTATTTTGTTTGCTTTGCAGGTAATACAGAAGGGGCTTTTGGATTTGCATTTTAAGAGCTCGTTGATAATTTCTGGGTGTGGTGGTGTTCTGTCCCACACACAGTTTCAGTAAGAACACTCTGTCTGGCAGGTATATGGCATTGGGTTTGGAACTCTAGGAAAGAGCAGGCAGTTTCAGGAGGACAGGTGATGGATGTGTATTCAAAGAAATACTGCTCCTGGTGAATAGGGAGGCATTAATGTGCATTCATACATACATTTCTATATTTTAATTTTTGTCAGGGCTGGCAGCAACTTCTTGTCATGTGTGAAGCTGAGATATGGAAACCACTGGAAATGCAACCAGGGGTTTGGTTACCTTAGGGATATTGGCTGAAGTGATGCCAATTTGGTTTTTGCCTTTATTCTTTAAGGTGTTCTCTCTGTTCTTCACACATATATCTGTAGCTCTATAGCCTATTGAGTTAGTGCTAATTTTCCCAGTAATTTTCCATGCCCTTTCCCCAGGCATAGAGACCAAACAAATTCCAGGGCTCCAAGGCCCCTTTGCTGTCCCTGGCTGCCAGGGCTGGGAACCACTCTTGGAGATTGTCATGGACAAAGTAGAGCCAGTGTCAAGGGGGCTCCAGAGAAGGGGCTTGACTGGGGGAATCTCATCCCCACTCATCCTGCTAACTGGTGCTGTCTTGTCCATGACAATTTGCTAAAAGTATAAAAACTGTGTTCACCCTGTGAGGGTGAGATTTGTGGACATCTCTCATAACTGCCCCTGAAAGCCCTCAATGAAGATCCACTTTTATATCACCATATCACCTCCCATCCTGAAATATCTTGAGTTTCATTCCTGGGCTGGAAAAGGCAACAGAAGGAATTAGCTATTAAAACACCATGAAGATGAAAATTCCTTTATAAATCCAGAATCTGTTTCCTCCCCAGGAGCATTGCTGAGATGGCCACTCAGCTCCAAGTGCTGTAAATTAGCACAGCTAATGCTCTCCAGTGAAGCCACTTTTAATGTGCATCTGCAGAGGATCTGGCAGCCTTGACTCAGTGATGCTCCCAACTTCCTTTGGATGATGCCTGTTAAAGATTCTGTTTTTATAGCCTAGCCAAAGAACTTGTTTTCTTTATGATAGCCACAAAAATACAGGAGCCAAGTTCTTTGTTACCTCCCTGCAAATCACAGCCCTTGCATTACTGTCAGTGAGTTTTATCTGTTGTCCAGCTGTGCAGCTGAAAAGAATTTGATCCTTTTTGTTTGTAGGGTTTCCAGGGTGTGCTTCTGCAAATATTTCTGCTTTCTATCCAGTGAGCATTTCCACATCAGTTTAGTAACCTTGACTACAGTGGAGCTGTGCCTGTTTACACTCATTTGCACTAAATTTGTGCAAGGATTCTTGATATTGCTTTATAAAAATAAATTATTAGTGTTTTTTGACTAGAAATGGGATAACTTGAGGTATTTTAAGTAGGCTTCTTGAGGAAATTGTGTGATTAAACTCAATGGCATAAATTGTTTCATCTTCTGTAGGTAAGAGAAAGAGACACTTTTTCCAACCATATTCAAACATAATTTTCCACCAAGGAGACTGTAGCAGTTTGCCAGGGTTGTCACATGCCTTGATGTCTTTGAATTTCTTCCTTGGAAGCTGCTGAAATCCTTCATGCAACTGCTCCACTTGGGCAGGGTCCAGGAAGAGCTTTCTCCAGCTGCTTTGGTTTGTGCTGTACTGGCTCCCAGAATGTGAGAGCACAAGGGCTAAATGTTGGCTCCAGGAGCCCTGTGCCCCTGTCCCTCAGGGCATCCCAGAATGTGAGAGCACAAAGGGTAAATGTTGGCTCCAGGAGCCCTGTACTCTGTTCCTGTCCCTCAGGGCACCCCAGAATGTGAGACCCCAAAGGGTAAATGTGGGCTCCAGGAGCCCTGGGCCCTGTTCCTGTCTCTCAGGGCACCCCAGAATGTGAGACCCCAAAGGGTAAATGTGGGCTCCAGGAGCCCTGTACTCTGTTCCTGTCCCTCAGGGCACCCCAGAATGTGAGACCCCAAAGGGTAAATGTGGGCTCCAGGAGCCCTGGGCCCCTGTCCCCCAGGGCACCCCAGAATGTGAGACCCCAAAGGGTAAATGTGGGCTCCAGGAGCCCTGGGCCCTGTCCCTCAGGGCACCCCAGAATGTGAGACCCCAAAGGGTAAATGTGGGCTCCAGGAGCCCTGTACTCTGTTCCTGTCCCTCAGGGCACCCCAGAATGTGAGACCCCAAAGGGTAAATGTGGGCTCCAGGAGCCCTGTACTCTGTTCCTGTCTCTCAGGGTACCCCAGAACGTGAGAGCACAAAGGGTAAATGTGGGCTCCAGGAGCCCTGTACTCTGTTCCTGTCCCCCAGTGCACCCCAGAATGTGAGAGCACAAAGGGTAAATGTGGGCTCCAGGAGCCCTGTACTCTGTTCCTGTCCCCCAGTGCACCCCAGAATGTGAGAGCACAAAGGGTAAATGTGGGCTCCAGGAGCCCTGTGCCCCTGTCCCTCAGGGCACCCCAGAATGTGTGAGCACAAAGGGTAAATGTGGGCTCCAGGAGCCCTGTGCCCCTGTCCCTCAGGGCACCCCAGAATGTGTGAGCACAAAGGGTAAATGTGGGCTCCAGGAGCCCTGTGCCCCTGTCCCCCAGGGCACCCCAGAATGTGAGACCCCAAAGGGTAAATGTGGGCTCCAGGAGCCCTGGGCCCTGTTCCCGTGCTCCAGTCCCTCAGGGTACACCCAGACCCCTGGGCTCTTGGTGCATTTATGGGACAAAGGAAAAGCAAGCAGTAAAACCCTTTATTTTCTCCTGTGTTTGTTGTAAGGGGGTAGAAGCCCATTCCACACATCCTCCCTCACAAGCTGGAAATGAAGTGCTAAAGCTAAAATCTTGGCACTCAGGAAAACAGGAAGGAGGGAGGCTGAGGTCCAACACAGTGAGATATAAATCTTTGATGCTGCAAGACTACCCTTGCTATTGCTTTTGGTCATATTTGTATGCTTTGAATGTCTTTTTCTCTTGAGCAAATTCAGGGCATTCAAGCTTTTCCATGTGTTCTTATGGGAGATAAGCTCCTTCCTTCAATTTGATAAGAAAAACAGTGTCTTATTCCTAAGGCAGAAGTGTCACAGGGTGCTCAGCTGGGCAGGGCATGAGCTGGGGACAATCGCAAGGGCCAGCAGAGGTGGGGTGGGATGGAGATGCTGATCTTTCTGCCCCAGACAGCTGCACAAGGCACAAACCCTGCCCACCTTTGCCCACCAGAGGAGAACCTGGAGGCACCAGGAGCTCCTGGTGTCCCTTGTTCCCCTGGCACCACAATGGATGGGCTCAGTGGCTGGGCACCAGCAGTGCTTGGCCAGGGGCTGGATGGACTCCTTGGCACTGCCCACACTGCTGTTTCTGTGTGAGACAAAATGAAAACTGTTCTGTTTCAGTTTTTCTGATTAAAAACCCCCAACCTGTCTGTGCTGTGCTCTGATAGTGTTGCAGCATCTCTCCTCCAAGATGTGGACATTCAGAAATGAGAGAGATGTCACGATCACAGAGCTCCAGGCTTCCAGCCTAGCCCAGCTAAGTGTTGAGGAATTCCTTTTGCAGAAATGAATAATCCCTGTTAATTAAGAGGATTCTTAAGTGCTTTCCTGAAATGTCTTGCAGGATCAAATACACTTTCTTCCCAGAGCTCCGTTTGTTTTTTTCATTTTATTCTATCATTTATGATTTAAGAACAGTGCTTGAAAAACAGCTGCTGTGAAGACTTAAAGATCTCTATAATTCACATGTTCTAAACTCAGCAATCCTAGGATACTTATGTTCTTTTACAAAGCAGGGGGAGGAAGGGACATGCAAAATCTTTAGGATGCTATTTAAAAAAAAGACTTCAAAGAAGAGGGGAAGATTTATCCTTTCATAGCTCAGGCAAAGTATGCCAGAGTTATGCAGATAATCAAGCATCTTCTCCACACTTTAAGAGTGCAGAATGTGATTTGCCTCTTCCAGTTACATCTAAACACTTTAAAACTTGAAAAGCTGAAGTTGTGTTTTTAGGTACATCTCAGGAAAGCTTAGGAGAGCTAACCTCAATTAGTGTATGCCCATCATGTGTAAGCTGTTGTGCTCTCTAGTTATAATGAAATGGTTTTTTCTGACTATGCAGGTTGATTCTGTATGGGATCTGTCTTTTTTTAAAAATTATTATTCCTGAAACAGGGCAGGAAAATGTACTATAATCCTAGTCTTGACTGCTGAAGTCAATGGAAATTTTGCCTTTTTTTTTCTTTTTAGGTCTATTTTTTTCTCCTTTCTGTGTGCTTGTCAGACAGTATTTTCTGTGAGACAAATACAGCTGCAGTTCCAAGCCTGAGTATATAGTTTGTACAATGCTAAATACTTTAAGTTTTCTCAATTTGTAGTCACTAAAGTCTAGATATTGGAAATCTGAACTTTTTTGCTGAAGGTGTTCTTCCTCATTTATTATACCTTGGATGGGCTGCATTTTTCTCTGCTTTACTGTTGTGACCAATGGACATTTAAATATAACAGGTGAAAGAACACCAAAGCCATTTACCAGCTAAAGCATCCCCTACCCACCCTGTGCACTTGTCCCAGTGGGAGGCATCCAGGGACAAGGAAAAAAGGCATTTTCTTGTGCCTGAAACTTCCCTCACTTTGGGTTTTAGTATTTGTGTTCTTTAACTAAATGAAAGATTTTACTTTTTGGTAAAATCTCGCTGTGAATTTTTCATTCTAATTTGCAACAGCAATATTTCTTTTCTGTTCCTGACTGAAGCAGTTCAGCTCCTCTTGCCACAGTTATTTTTCTCTGTTTACAGGGTTGAATTCTTGTCTTGTAACTAATATCTCCCAAGCCCATATGGTAATAAATATGTGCTAGCTCTTCCTTTTTCCCCTATTTTTCTTTACAAGATAAGGCCATCCCTGTCATCTTTCTGCAAACTATGCTCAAAGCACACTCTGTGCTCAAGTGTGATTATTTTAAAAAACCACATTTATGAGAAGCAACACAAAGTATAGAGGACAAGCACAGGTTCTGAACATGTGAACTGGAGCCTTTTTTCCTGTTTCCATGCTGAGGGACTATTGCATCTCAGACAGTTTAAGTGTTTTTATCATGACTTCACATTTGGTGGAAAGGCTTCAGACTTATGCACTGCTCAGGGTCTTATGAATACTGATTTGTATACTTATTTATACAAACATTTCAGTGTGTAGAGACAGCATGCACCACTCAGCTTTACCACCTAATGTACTTTCCTTACATTTAAAACCAATGCATGTTGCCACTGAACTTCATTGCTACAGGATGAAAGATTTTTTTTTTTACCTATGGTGTTTTAAAAAATGTTAAGCTTAGATTATTTGAATTGGAGACCTGTTTTTTTATTTACTCAGCACTTATTCACATAACCAGTACTCAGACCTTTTCCCGTAGAGTTAAGCCCAGCCTATTGGGTAGTTAATTTTGGTTATTAGCATTTTTTCCCCACTCACTTTTTGTTTTGCATATTGCACCTTCAGATTCCAGCTAAGGGATTCCAATACAAACAAAAAGCCATTTTAAAGACTGGATTGCTAATATTTCTCTGCACAGAGTGTCTTTGGAGCAGGTATTTTGGACCTGTTCTATATTTTCATCTAGCTCAGGATGCATCTCAGCACAGTTCTGTGCCAGTTGTGCAAAAAGGACTGTAAATTACAAGGCTGAAAACCTGACTGGATGCCTCTCCTTGGCACTTTGTAGCTTTATTTGCTGAAGTTGGTCCATTTTTGCTTCCACACCAGCACTGCTTTTCCTCCCTGTGTTTAGCCCAGCTCTGGAGCAGCAGTGGGGCTGCTGTTCCCAGCCAGGTATTTGCAATATTCCCTTGTCGCAGGGCTTGCTGACAGGACTGAGCTGGGGCTGGGATTTCTGCCTTTCCTTGCTGTGACTGGTTGCCAGCAAACGAGCACCATATGCTGTGTTTAGTTTAATAAAGTCTTTGGTGTGTTATCCATGTCATTATTCCTTCCGTAGCAGATTTGTAATGTGAAATTATAGCAGGAAATGGGGGGAACTGGGGAGTCATGGAGATGGCAGAGCTGCTGCTCAGAACCAACAGCAGAGAAAGCCCGGGAGTTTTGTCCTTCCAGCTTTCTTTAGGTGACAGCAGAGAGCAAATCTTGAGCATTCTGACTACTTAGAGACCCAGGGAAAAAAATCCATTAGCAAGGATAGGACTGGAGTAGATAAAAAAAGTTATTTTAGCTGGAACTAGGTGTGGTGAGTAGTGAGCTTTTCCTTCTTGGCCTGTCTCTGAAGGTGGAGTCCTGTATGCAACATTTGCTTGTGTTATAGGTAAAACACCCTTGTTTCATGTTTGTCTTAATCATGGATAATGTTCAGCTCCCTGGCTTGCAAAAATGTTATGCAAAACATTTCCTGTTTTCTAACCAGCTCTAGTTCTGAGCTTGGAGAAAGCTTTTGGCACTCCTCACCAGAGGAATTCAAACAGCTTCCCAGCATGCTTTTATGACCTGCCTAATACACAGGGACTTGGAAGCAACAGTGGATGTAAACCAGGTTTTAGGGAACAGGCTTTACATATTTTTTTTCTGCTTAGTTTGCCTGAATTTCAACAATTGATTTGCTTTCCAGCATTTGTCACTGCCCAAGTCTTGCATTAAGTACTGATAGTGGTAGCAAACTCTTCATTTGACTTCGAACAGACTCTTTTCAGATATCTTCAGTCTGGTTTCAGAAAATTAGAGACATCCACTTCCAGGACTTTTCAAAAGTAAGGCATTACAGGAATTGAAGCTCTGCAATGTGTGTGTATGTGATACCTCATAAGCTCTTGAGTTTGTTCTCTACCACAATAAAGCTATTTTTGTGATAGTGTAATTGCAGTCCTGCTTGAACAAGAAGTGCAGAAAATCTCAGTCTCGCGAGGAACCAAGATTTGCAGTATTTGTGGTGATTTTTTGGAGATAGCAGATGCTGGGAACACGCTTTGTTAAGCTTTTAGATGCATATTTAGGAATGAAGGCACCTTCATGTCTGGTCCTGGGCAGCAGTCCATCCATCACTGGATTGTACCGTGGCAGGACAGGAAATTAGGAATCTCATGGCATTTGCAGGAGCTCCCAAAGAGCCAACTGTTGGGCAGTCCTGCCCATCACAGACCGCATTTCCTTTGCTAGCTTGTGAGTGATGGCTGCAGAAACCACCAGGCTTTGCTTGCTCACTGTGGTTTCACACCTGTGTCTCTGTAGGCCTTGTGGCAGTGCCCTCTGCAGAATAACCAGGTGTTTGCTTTTCCTTGCTTTGCTCTCTGGGTGCTGTGCCACACCAAGCCCAGCGTGTGAGCCTTGCTGATGTGACTCCCTGAGGTGCCTCCAGCTGTGGTGAGCCAGAGGGGAGTTGTGAGGCTGCACACATCATTCACAAGGCCAGAGAAAATAACCTATTGACAGCTTTCTAGGATAAGTGTGACTGAAATCTAATTTCCCAGGCTGAAATTAGATGTGGAAACAGCCAGATCACCCTAGGCTGAGAATGAAGCCAAAGGTAGCATGAGCTACAGTGCCAGCTGATCCCAGCTTATTCCCTTTGTGCCATCTCCTAAATTTATAACAGAGCTGACCCAAGCCTAAGGGACCAGTTGGAACTGATGCTTGGCTCCTGAAAGTAGTTTAAATAGAGAAGGCTGCCCGGCACTGTGGTGGGCCAGAGGGGCTGGCTGTGTGTAGGAGAACAGGAGAGCACTGACAGGGCAGGAAGGGGCTGTGGCAGTGAGTCCCTGCCAGCTGCCTCCTGTGCCATCCCTCCTGTGCCACTGCAGGCCCTGGGCTTCATGTGCCTGCAGCCAGAGGTCATGGACAGCTCCAAGGGGCCTGGCATGTTCCACTTCACCCTTGGCTGCTGCTGCACGTGGCCCCTGCTAAGAGCTGTGGTCTGTGGGATGGCTGCTGCTCCTCCTGTCCCCCAGCAGGCCTGTGTGGGCTGTGACAGAGCTCTGTGCCCTGTGGTGCCTCACACAGGGACTGTGGGCAATGCCTGCACCACCTCTGCCACATCAATTGCTAAAACATGCTGTGACAGCCCTTCCCAGGCTTGTGTGCACGCTGAGGACGCAGTGTTGTCACCTCTCTGTGGCAGATTACTGCCACTCCATCCCGTTTTAATCTGTATTAGCTTGGTTTGTGAATTTAGTGGTGTGTTATTGGGCTGGGACTCTCCTAAAACAGCCCGTGCTTTCACTCAGCAATCCCAGCAAGGCAGGGAGCTGCTCCCAAGCTCCTGAACATGGGTCATTCCCCCTGAGCCCTGCCAGAGCAGTGGCAGAGGTTCCCAGGGACAGCCAGGGAGTGACCTTGGGCACCAGGCCAAACCCAGCTCTCAGGTGTTGGTGCTGGAGTGGCAAACAGGATGGATTGTGAAGGATCAGTGAAGGCAGCAGAGAGAAAAGAGTTCTTATGACTGGTGTGGGCTCAAGTTTTGAGCCTAATGTAAAAATAACTCATGAAAACGTGGCAAAGAGGAGTTGTCATTTTTGGGAATAACTTCCAGCACTGTGTGAGCAGCTGTAAACAAACCTGGGAAGTTAGAGCAGAGATGCTCTTGGAGAGCAATGTGACCATGAGGGATGCACTAGAAATCTTAATCCATGCCAGAAATTGTAATCCATACTTCTATCAGGCAAGCAATCTCTGGGACCTCTTTTGAATGCTGTATGAACAAAATCATAAATCAGCTGTGTTGGTGTAAAAACATTGCATTACAGAGATGAGATCCTTTAAATTACAGAGCATGGACTATTCCTCTCTTGCCCTTTGAACCTGAAACATTGGTATCCATAGTTCCATAGTGCATTTAGTGTCTTCCTATTGTAAAATTCTTGCAGTGGAATGTGAAGGGGGATTTTGGTTCTTTTCCTTCCAGTAGTCCCCCCATTTCCTCCCAAAAAACTTTGCTTTGTTTGATGCTAAAAGACCTGGGGTTTACAATGAACATCCCTGTGTAAGATTTGTTATAAATATGCAGGAAAAGGCAATATTTCAAAGTGCTCTGAGATTTAAATATTAACAGCTCTTATCTTGTGTAGATTCCTGCTAAGAATACAGGGATATGCCTCTGTACTGGAATATGCATTATGTTTTAATCTTTGATGGGGTATTTTTGGTTAGTAGAATGCTGGTATTTTTAGAGGTCATTATAAGTCTGCTGTACAAGTGTTGTGCTGGATTTTAAATGTAATTTGGGGGCTGGCAGTCAAGTGACTGTCAGGCAGCTGCCTATTTCGGGCCCCTTGTAAACCCCCCTCTTTTAACCTTTTATTTTTCATACAACTCCCTAAATATGGGTAAGATTTTTTTAATTTCAGCTTTCTAGCATCCAGTTGAAGGAGTTCTCAGGATCCTCTCTGTAGTTAATGGAAAGAGATCAGCACCTCCAGCAGTGCCTTATCTCAGGAAGGTGAGATAAATCTGCTTTTGGAGATGGGTATCCATTGGTATGGACAGCAGAGGGATCCTGGAGAGGCAGCTCGGCCTGGAGGCCTGGCTTTAGGTGCCTGCAGTCAGGCAGGCTGCGTGCTCCTTGTCCTGGCTGGGTTTGAATCAGAGTTCGCAGCTGTGGGCTCTAGCAAGGGATGCAGTTCCTCTGACACAATGCCTCGCCACGCCAGTGAGGTTGGGGTGTTTCCAGAGTGGAACCAGGAACAGCAGCTCCCAGCAGGAGTGGGACGATGTCCCCATGGCTGGGCTCTGCTCTCAGTTCCTTTACAATTTACAGATATCACTTCGTACTCACAGCAAATAGAAAAATAATTATAATATATAATAATAAAAATCAGGAGTTTATAAAGAACTGCTCCTTCATTTTTACTGACATGAAAGCAAGAGCATGGAAACAACAGAGACCTTCCATCCTTTAGCATCCAATGATGCTTTTTTACTGCTCTGTACATGATTCTAGTGGATCCTGAAAAGAGAAATAAGAGGTGTGGGTTTTGTGGGGGCATCTGAAAAAGGTAAAAGAATACTTTACAATGGAATAGTCTAGGAAGGTTAGATCTCAGACCTTTAAAACGTGAATTTCCCAAACCAGTATAACATGGAAGCCCATCTTCACACCAAATAAATGTTGATTATAAAGGTACCAAAGCGTGCATTAGGAGATGAGTAAATTTGTCAGTAACTGTAACATCAGACCAATAAATATCCAACATGACTGGCAAAAGGAATATATAAAAACGTGTTCCTCTATTCCAAATTTCAGGATTACACTAGTAGCACACTTGCCAAGATCACTTTTTTTGTTTTTACCTTATTGATGTCGATGTGTGCACGATGAGGTACATTTCTCTTCTGCACCCTGTGCTACGAGGAGATGACACAGAATTTCCAGGGAAGCTGAAAGCAGCAGCAATGGGTGAAAAGTCCACAAGATGTCACTGCTAACCTGGCAAAACGGCTCTGCTGCCGGGCTGCCAGACAGCATGCTATTAATTTATAATAAAAGGTATCTGACAGCTTTATTCTGATGAATTATGGGAATCCAAAGCACAATTCCAAGCCTTTGGTTTATAAATTGTCATTGATTTTAATGTTCTTTGTAAAGTTGTGGCACGCAACAAATTTTCCTGCCAAAAGCTGTTAAATAAATAGTCATCCTTTGCTCTGAGCAGTACATTGAACTTGTTAGAGTGATGAGCAGCATGAATTGATGGTTGTCCATAAACCATCTATGACAGATCGCAGAGCAGCTATTCCAACAATTATTGAATGCCTTTATTGGAGTTGCTTTTTTAAAAGTACTCCACTGAACAGGGAGGGAGGGGCACAGGTAATGCAGGAGCAGTTTGCCCCTCTCTTTGCCTGATACCTCCTCTTGAATAACTGCTGAGCAGCACGTTTGCCTCCCCTGGAATTATCTGATTTCCCAGCACAGGAGATCTGGCACTATGAGAATATGTCTCACACCTTCTGGAAATAGTTATTGTAAAGACAAGTTAATTTTCCTTTTAACAAACTAACTACTAAATCTTGTGTTTTGTTGAAAAACTTACAGAATGGTTATAATAGTTGCAATTAATTTTAAACTCAAATTTATATATTTTTGATAGCGTTATCTGTAGAGCCAAAGCTGTGGAAAATTTGTTTATTCTCGTGTAGTGTCCTTTGTTAAACCTGACAACCACACATAATTGCCTTTGAGTGGGAAATAACCCAAACCAGCAAATTGCAAACAAGCACATTTCCAAACCTTTGCCCTTTTTCTAGATCTGAGGTGAGATCAAATCCCTTTAGCACTTTAAACAGGTAGCAATGTGCTGGAGGAGCCTGGACACGGAAGGACTGGCTTGAAAACAAGAATCAGGTTGCTTGTATGATACTGTTAACCAAAAATAGAAAGCGGAGGTGCTAGAAATCTTACTTGTAATCTTGGTAAAGTTTGCAGCACCATTTTGGAGTGGCAGGGACAGATCCACAGATTATATAAATTGATTTGGCTCAAAGTTTGGGGAGAAAAAGTGATTTTACAGCCGCTGAACACGGGGAGAGAAGTGTGTTCTGTCCTTTCACTGAAACTGCATGTATGCACAACTGCTGTGCTTGGTTAAAGAAATGATACCCTAAAACTTTGGTATTTACAGATCCCCATTTTCTAAAATCTTGGCAAGATTTCAGTTCATGTGTGTAAAATCAGAAGAAGCAAAGTTCTTGCCTGATATTTTTGCTTTTCGCAAAAGCATAACTGAGCAAGGAATTTTCTGGGTTTTACTTATTCGTGGAACTGTCATTTCCAGATATAGTACATCAGCCTTAAATTTGAATATATTTTATCCAAGGGGCTACCACAATGTGAGCAATGTGTACTCTTTTTTGTAAAAAGAAAGTATAATGGAAAGTTGGGAACAGAAATAAAGAAACAATTACAAAGTTTTTTAAAGCTGGCTCCTACCGACAGCTTGTCTGGAAACATTATGGTCTGACATATAAACACTGTGTTTACTAACATTTCAAAATGCAGCCTATAATCTGTGTACACTTGTTATTTTATTAATGCTTTTTATTGCAAGTTACAGGCAAACGCAAATGTTTGAGTACAGTATGGCTTGTAGGTATGGACAGATGTTGACACACTTAAAAAGCTTTTAGTGGGATGGATTCAAAGTGTATTTGGATTTTAGTTCTGCAAAGCTGCAGAAGTGGGGGGAAAAGATTTGCAAGTACATTTCTGTAGGTTTTCAGCCCATGGGAGGTTTGAGTAGGTGTGTATGGAAACGGAGGGTTGTGTTAAGTGCTGTTTGTCCTTTCCAGCCCTGGCAGGCACCTCTGGCACTGGAAGGGCTGCAGGGACCAGGAAAGGGAGGGTTTGCACTGGCACTGGGTGCTCTGCCAGCGATCCCAGGGTTTGTATGTGAGGGTGGGACTGTGCAAACCCTCCCTGAAATCCCTGTGAGGAATCACAGCTGACCCTCCCCATTTAACATCTGCACACTAAGCTGACAGCACCAGAAATCCTCAGGCACCTCACCCAGGTTAGCAGAACAAACAAACCCCACAAACAGGCAGGTTGAGTGAGCCTGGGGACCCTGAGGAGGGCTGGATCTCACTTCAGAGATGGAGCAGCCAGGGCACATCCCTGTGCTCATCCCCTGTGTGAATTGTTCTCGTTCCTTGCAAACTGCTGGAGCTGGGATAACCCACTCCAGCCTGAGCTCTGGCTCCCCCAGTGCAGTCACAGCTCTCTGCAAGTCTTTCAAGCTCGGGAAAAAAGGAGATAGAAATCTTTCTGTACATGCTTTCCCCTTCCATTTGAAAAAAAAGCAAAGGGGAAGAAAAAGATATGAAAGGATCCCCTAGCCTCCCCAAAAGCTCTGAAAAAAAATGGTTCACACAATTTTTATGGGACCTCTGAGGACCTTGAATTTTTAAGTAATCTTTTTTGATGATTTTAGACAGACCATTAAGCTGAGGATAAAAGTCCCTCTGTTCAATATCTGGATACATTAAGCATTAGGCTTAAAATTTACAGCTTTCATTTTGACAAGAAAAATGGCATGTTTGGTCTCAAGTGCTACCTTGAACTGTTTTTCAGCATGAAGACAGGTTGTCAGGCTGAGGGGAGGAGGTCTGGGCCCAGTGGCAGCTGCTGCTGCTCGTGCTGGGCGCACATGCAGGGATGGAGATGCAGCACTGCTGCCTGTCAGGAGCTGCAACCTGGGACTGCTTTGGCTTTTTAAAGTAAAAGGGAAATTATGCTGATCCAGGGGAAGGCAGAGAGCAAATGGGGTGTCATTTCTGACTGCAAAATGAGTGGTGCATTCAAATATTTGAAAGAATCAAAACCGGGGGAGGATGGAAAATGGAGAGTCATATTTCCAAGAAAGCTTTAGGGATTAGAGTAATGAGGAGTTTGACTTCCAGCTTCCCTGGTGCTGGTTTTCCAGGATGACTTGCTCTTCTCAACATCTGAGTGTCTTTTACCAAGCGGCAACCACTTGGAATTTTGTTCTGTGTCTGAACGAGATAGAAAAGCAGACATATTTATTGGCAGTGTCCTCAGCTGGCACCATCCAGCAAGGTGTCATTAGGAACCTGACAAGCGAGACTTTACTGTG
Organism: Ammospiza caudacuta; assembly: GCF_027887145.1. Lineage (NCBI taxonomy): Eukaryota > Metazoa > Chordata > Aves > Passeriformes > Passerellidae > Ammospiza > Ammospiza caudacuta. The sequence goes on from NC_080597.1 coordinate 736,134, forward strand.
TTAATTCAAGGCACAGCCACTGTGCAGCTGCTTTAATGGTGTTTTGTATGGGGAGAAACCAGCCCAAGCCATCCAGCAGTGGAGGATCACACAGGCTGTCTGCAGGCATTGCTTCTTTTGGGATTTGCCAAGGTTTGCAGTTACTTTTTGCTTGTTGGGTTATTGGGACCTTAAATGATGATATTAATTAGATGGAAGGGGCAGGGGGCAGTGATCCCCTGTGCAGGGTCCTGTGCTGGTCTCTGGGAAGGTGTGGAACTGCCTCAGTTAGGGAGAGTGCCCATCTCACAGACCAGGTTTGCTGTTTGCTGGACAGCACCACAGTTCAGTGACTTTGTGTTTCAGTGAGGCAAGCTTTGACGAAAGTTTGCAAAAAAATTGCTTAATGGTAGTGGCTGAAGAGAACTCCAGGGAGAGATTAGCCTTTTGCTGCTTGGCTGAAGTCAGTGAGTTTAAGAGAACAAAAATTAATCCATTAGTTGGTTATCTTCCAAATTAAAGTAGAGCTGGAAAATAAACCAACTGTAGAAAAGTGCCTCTGGGCTTTTCCCATGTGAGCAGAGTGAGTAACTGCTGCCAGCATCTCTGTCCTGTAATGGTCACAAATCTCGGGGCAAAGCAGCTTTGATGAGCAGCCAGAGGAAGATCTGAAGCACCTACACAGCTGCATCCTCTCTGGCTGCAGGAGGCAACTCATGACCAGGCCCTGCAGAGGCAGGAGGCGTGTGACCGGCGTGCTGGCATTAGTCTGCTTTTATTGTCCCTGATATTGGTAACTGCAGGCATCTTGTGGTGGATCTGATACTTGACAAGAAGGACAGCAAACAAAAGGAGTTGTTGTTTGTTTGTTTGTTTCTGGTTTTTTCCTGTGGAAGCAGTAAAATATTAACTCAGTGCGAGTACACTCGGCTGTTGTCTTCACACAGTCAGGAGAGAGATGACCTACCACCACAAATACCACTCACATGCTTTTCAGAGACACGAAATGGGAAAATATCATCTCTCGAGTCACAAGAGAGCTGAGAAAGTGAGCTGCAACAGGGTCAATAAACAGGCTTAATTACAGTGAATCTTGTGAGTGGCGGCCACCCTCTGGGCTGGGACTTCCAGCCTGATCCAGGATCACACTCTGGGTCAGGAGGACCTGGAAATACTTCCATGCAAAACCTGCAATTTGGTGATCAATAATTCAAAGTGAAGAACACTCTTGCTGTCTCTCTCATTGCTAAAACATGACTGAAAATGCCTAAATGATTTAAAGTCAGCGGTTTTGAGGAGCTGCTGCTTGGATGGGTGAAACACCCTCAGAGCTGTCACTGCTTGCTTTGAGACACAAAACTCTCAGGAGAAGGAGCTGGGGTGTTTTGGCCCTGCTGCCTTCCTTTAAGGCCCAGAAAAATTCTGGGAGAAGTAACCAACAAAATTCTTTGTAAGCACAGAGAAGCTAAGAAGGTGAATAGCCATAAATGGATTTGTCAAGAGAAAAATCATGTCAAGGTGATCTTATTTCCTTTTGTGAGAGGCTACCATACCCTGTGGATAAAGGAAAAGCAGCAGAGGACATATTTTCACTTTCTTTAGGCTTTTGTCAGTGTCTTGTGACATTTTGATAAATAACCTAATACTGGTGAAATTACTGTTTATGGAGCCCAAAATCAGTTAGGAGACTGAATGCAGAGAATTATCAGGGGTTTGCTGCCAAAGTGAAAGGGTGGATTTAAGGAGTTCTGCAGGAGTCTGTCCTGGGTGCAGAGCTAGTCAGGACTTCAGATGCAATTTGGGTGGCAAAAGAGAGCACACAGTGAATTCCCATGTGACATGGTGCTGGGAGGGACTGAGAGACACAGGAGAGCCAGATCAGAGCAAAAAGTACCCCTTGTACCCTTTGTACTTTTTGTACACATAGATTCAGAGTGTAGATGAAATTGAATGCAATTTGACAGGAAGAGTTACAAGTGTCATACTCAGGCTCATATCACAAGTCCAAGTTGGGACAAAGCCTTTGATGGGAGCTCTGTGGAGCAGGACCTGAGAGAGACAGGAGAGCAAAAGCCAAATGTGAGCCAACAATGTCGTGCTCTTGTGAAAAAGGCAAATGTCATTTTGGAAAGGATCAGCAGCAGTATAACCTGCACGGCCCATGACACTTTTCTGCCTTTTTTGGCATCTGTAATCCTTCAGCTTTAAGGCTGTACCTGCTTTTGTGTGGTGCAGGTCAGAAAGATGGGGACTGGCTGGAGAAATTACGGAGGAGAACAGGGATAGTGACCAGAGGCGCAAGAAATGTCACCTGTGAAGGGAAAGGGAATTGATTTCCTCCTAAGAGATAGGAGCAAGGACTGGGGGACTGTGGCAATGATGTGCACCTACGCCAAAACAGAGGGATGATGCAGGGGAGGTTGTGGGAACTCCATCACTGGGTCTCAGAGGAAACATGAACATCAGGAATGACACAGGAAGATGTGAGAAAGCAGCACATCCCATGGCAAAGGCTGGGGACACCACGCTGGGTGGGAGCTGCGCACAGACAGGATCTCAGTCCTCCCTGGTTTTTTTTGAATGTTGATTTTTAGAGAACATTTGGATTGATTCATTTGAGGCTGGATGTCCTAGTTCACACAGGTAAAGCAGCAGTCATCACTGTGTGACACTGAGAAATCAAGGGAGTTTATTAAATCTACACGTGTGCAGGGACTAACAATAATATTTTATTTCTAGACAGAAACCTTTGAGTCTGACAGATGTGTAGCTAAAAGTTCAGTTTGGAAGTTTGACTTCTATATATCTTAAATACTGTAGAGTGGAAAATAATGCTGAGGAGTGTTGATGTTATTTGCTCTGCAATGCTGACCACAGGTGTCTGACTTATGCTTTGACTATGAGCAGAGACAGAAAAATGAGGATCTCAAATCTAAAGAGGGTAATATTTAAAAAAATCCTTCTAAATTCTGTTTTCAAAAGTGATCCAGGCACTTAAGAATCTACACTCTGCTGAATTCCAACTCACTTTTGAAGCCTGATGGAGATTGGTTATCATCTTGGGATGGATTTCAAGCAGTGTGAATAGCTCCTGCAGTCACTTTCATACAGGAGTTGTGGGGATGTTTGTATTTGCCATCCAATTCCAAACTCACGTTTGCAGGAGAATAAAACCAGGGAGAGCGTGGGGCAGCAGATGAGACTGCCTGAGGCTCTAAATCACCAAACCAGCGGTGTAAAACACAAACTCTGAGCAATCCATGCTGCCCATCTACCTGTGTGGCAGCTTCACTCCAGGCACCGCAGGACGAGTGGTTCTGGCACAGAAATGCAGGGGAGAGGCTGGGGGAGACACTGAGCTCCTCAGGTGTCTCACAGGGCAGGGCAGCCTGCACTGAAAGCCAGGGGAAAAGCAGCACAAGCGGCAAAATCTAAAACAAGTGGGGTAGGCAGGACATGAGAATGCTGAGAGCTCAAGGATGAGGATTTCTAACTGTGGGCCTCCATCACAAAATCTCCACACTGAGAAGGGCAGAGAAGGGCAAGCGCTTCTAAGTGACAGTGGACATGGAAGGCAACATTAGAAATACAGAGATAGGAAGGAAGTGGGAAGATGAGATTTTACCTAGAGTAGGTTGTGTTGAGATGGAACAGAAATTCCAGCAAATGAAAAAGTAGGAGCAGGGAACTGGGAGAAAGAAGGGGAGTTTTTGGGGAAGCCAGGAGGAGAGGAACTGGCGGCTGGAAAGGCTGTATTAGAAACATGTAAGTCAAAATAACTGACACAGTTCAATTCTTATCTGCCTTCCCTGGATTTAAATATGTCTTTGCATGTGTTTGTAAGAGCCCTACCTGCATACTGTCACAGTTGTCTCTGCATTTGATGAACTGAACTGCGAGTTCTGTAAATCCTGACCCACACCAAATTACTTGAGCCAGAAAATAAATACCTGCCTCCCTTCAGAAACATGCCAGCTTGTCAGACCCTTGTTGCAGCAGCCAGCACAGAACCCTGCCGCTTTTTAGGAGGTGTGTTTGCAGGATGGGTCTGCAGAACCCTGCACACGACAGCAGAAACAGCAGCACATCCTTCTGTAACTTCAGTTTGCGTGGGGTCTGAGCAGAGCATTTGCTTTTCTTCACAGCTTTTCTTTTTTTCTCCCGATTCCATGGAGTGCAACCTGTTTGTGCTTTGGACACAAAGATGGGATTAGCTAGAAGAGTTTTAGTTGGCTGGCCAGCAGTTCTAAATAGTAAAGAAAAAATTTCAAAGCAAAGTGCATTTCAATAAAAATTGAAGAAAGGGACATGAGGACTTTACTAAGGTCATGAAGTAAGAGGGAGAGAAAATAGCTGTGTCAACAATAATTTATTTTTAGTTTCTACCTAAATCCAAAGTATAGGAAAATTAAGGATTTGTAAGCTATGCCCTCAATTATTGAGAAGTCATTGTTGCACTGGCTGTGCAGTTTAGGGCAGCAGGAGATGGTGCAGGTCTCCATCAGAGTGATTGCATGGAAAACACATAACCATGCCTATTGTAACTAAATAAGATTTACAATGTCATTCTCAGGGAATAGGAAATAATGTTTGTTTTATCTATGTGTGAGCTGAGGAAATGGTGTATTGCCAATGGTGGCCCAGCAATTTGGGCAAGAGTCCTGAATGAAAATGAATAGTGGTGATTGCCCTGCAATCCTCTTCAGTCTGCCTCTCACAAATGCTGTGCAGTATCCTCAAACAAGTCCCACCTTTGAATATTTTAATTGAGCTTTCAAAGAAATTTGCACTAGTTAAACATTCATAACCCAAAGAAATTAAAAGACCCTGGCAGCTCTGAAATCCCAGCTCTCACTCCCAATGGTAGCAGTTGTGCTATTCTTTTAAAATGCTGAGGGGGAGTTTGTGGATCTGGGCACCACACCAGGCTCTCAGAGCCACGCCTCTGTTTCTGCCCACTAGAGGAGGATCAGGGCTGTTTGGCATTTTTGGAGGAGACCTTTCATTAACCACTGTGTTTCATATTGCTTCAGCACTTGCACTGCAGCTTTGCTTTCCTTTTTTACTGGTGTTGCACCTTTAGCTTTGCCCTTCTCACTGCTGGAGCCACTGGGAATCTCTCTGCTGCTGCACACAGTGACAGGGAGAGAACAGCCTGTCCTGCAGGGGACATGGGTGATGATTCAGTCTCTTCCAGGCCAGGTTTCAGTGGCTGCAATGCAGACAGAATTACACAGAATTAACTCATGCTGTGTACAGGGGTCTGTTCATGTGCTCAGGAGCTGGAGATCCAGCTGCCTGGTCAGCATATGGGTGAATTTATACATATATTTATATTTATGTTTGTTTGGCCCAGTTAGGCTATCAGTGCTCCTTTTTGTTTGGGTTTTTGAGCAGCAGGAATAGAGGAAGCTCAGACAAAGCAGAGCCTTTGCTTGCTGGGCAGCAGCCCTGCTCCTGGAGGGATGCTTTGCCTGAAGAAAGGCAGAGGAGAGAAGTTGTTCCTGCAGCAGCAATAGAAGAGAGATGAGTGAAGGGATGATAACCCTGCAATCCAGAAAAGGTTCCTGGGTGGCCTTTTTAAAGGAATTTCAAGGAATTGATAATTTCTAAGCCGTGCTGGGTGAGATAAGCTGCTGTCACAGATGTGCTCCTGTGAGAAAGCTCCGTTGGGAAATGGTGTGGGGCAGAGGAACCCACAGCTGTGGGCAGCCCAGAGGAGGCACACCAAGGCTGCTCTGTGGCCAGGAGCAGCAAGCCTACCTGCACCAGCCCCACATCTGTGTGCCTCTCCTTTTCTGTGCATGCAGCTGCTTTTTATGGCAAATTTGTGACTCACCCTTTTGGGCACTGCATCTACAGTGATGCTCCAAAATCCTGTTTGTGAGAAATGGCCTTCGAGGCTCTGTGCTCCAAATTTGTACCCTACCTGCAGCAAATGCTGCTAAACCAGGCTCTTGCTAAGGATATCCAGCTATTTATACCCTCCCTGCAGCAATTATTCCTTAACCAGCCCTGTTTAAGGAGCTCCAACTGCAGACAGGGAGAGAGCAAGTGTTGCAGGTGGCTCTCAGGTCAGCCTTGGCACCCTATTGCCTGTGTTTCATCTCTCCATTTGGCACAGCTCTCTTTTCTGTTTTTCTCTTGCCTGTAAAATATTTAAGGGAGTTTTTCTCTTCAGGCAGGTTGAAGACTATAATGTCTTTTCTGTTCATGGACCAGTGAGCACTCCAGCTTGTCAGTATTCAAATTGCTATACAACTCTTTAGTACCTGTCTAATTAAAACAACTTACTTGCTGATCCCTTCGTGCTAAAGCAAATGAAATCCTAATAGGAAAAGCAATATATCACTTAGATCAAAAGAAAATTAGTAACTATAACATAACCACCTCTCTTCTATTTTTTTCCTTTTTCTTGAAGTGGGGGAGGAGAGTGGCAGGCGATTCCTGTTTTCAGATAAAAACATATGTTCTGTCACAACCTTCTTATTGATTCCCTGTACTAGCAAAATCCCTGCGTTTGCTGTAGTGAGGTGGAAATTTCCATAGCTGAGGAGAAGCCTAATTCCAGGGATGGAGCAGAGATGGCAAATTGGGGAACAGAGCACAATGGGCAAAGGGAATGTACCCCCAGAAAGTTTTGGGCTGAACTCGGAGCTGTTGCAGTTGCCTTGCTGGCTGAAGGAGGATGCTCTGTGGAATTCCCATTCCTTTTGTTTGGTTCCATTAAGCTGCCCCAGTATCCTTGGGGAAGGGGCTGTCTCAGCCTCTCAGATGCTCTTGGGTTACTGATAAAAATAGAAGAGAGAATAGCCCCTTGTTTCCAGCCTATTTGCATAGTTCTTTCTGGAGCAGAATGGTCTGTTCTTCTTCCCCCAACAAAGGCTCCATTTGTCTGGGGCACTGACTTGTTCTATGGGGCCTTCCAATCTTTTCCCTCATTTTCCTTTTTTTTCCCCTTTCCCTGACCCTTTCTCTCAGTGAGCTGCAGCACACTTGCCTCTGGCTAGGAATATTAATGAGCGTTTCTTTTCAAGAGCTTATGCAGATTGCACTTTGTGGATCAGCTGGCAGAGGTGCTGTCCAAGTAACTCACCCAGAATGGTGCCCAGGGGCAGATCCTGAGAGTGCCTGGCATGTCTCATTCCCCAGCCTGAGAATAAAAGGTCAGGGCCTGACTTTCAGTCTGGGGTGCCTTGCGTGGCATGGAGGGCTCAGGGAGAGGTTATTTAAATCACTCCAATGTCTCCAGAAAATGTAAATGTGCAAAAAACGGGGAACTTAGCAGCTCAGGTGGCCCATAATTAACAGCACGAGTCCTTTCCTTTTGTTTGTTCAGACCTGCTCCCAGTCAGAAAAGACACAGAACATTAAAAGCATCTGAGCAGGGTTCAGTCGCAGGCATGAAATTAATTTAGTTGGCCAAATGAGAGTGCATTTTTTGGGAGAGGACTTCTGACCACCTTATGTAATTTAATGGGAGATAAACAGGCTTGGGCAATGTAAAAATGAAAATGTAAAAATCCTGAACAAAGGTGTGGCAGTCCTGCCTGCTGGAGAAGATGACCATTTGAGAGGACAGAGGAATGCACTCTGCTTTTCATTTGAACCCAAATTGCTCTTCAGTGACCCAAACCCGTGTTTGTCCTCCTCTGCACCCTCCTGCAGTCTTGGCCGTGGGGCTGGTGGCTCAGAGCTTTGGGTTTTGTGCTGGAGATCTTTTTCCAGGTGGGTCTTGCCACCACTCCCAGCCGTGGCACTATCATCAACCCGCTTCTGGTTGGCACAAGAAGTCTGAAAGAACAGACACCCAATAACCTGCTGGGAAACCTTTTATAAAATGGGGCTAAATCTGGTGCTAAGTGAAGGAGCAGTTTAAATTACCTCAGGTAACCCTTCTCACTAAGGCTCTTAACCCTGGGAGGAGAGGTTGGCATAATTTAACTGCAAAAAATAATATTGTTTTGCTTGTAGGTGTCCAAACCATCATGTCTTTTCTCTAAGAAAAGATAATTGTTAAAATCAGTGTTCTTGAAAGATTTGTATGGTTCCTTCCATCTTGTGTCCTGGACAGATTGATGACAAAACGATGATCACATTTCTTGCAATATTTTGGCATTTTTAACTGTTTGTCCCACTGAAAACAGAAAAATAGATAACTTAATTAAAAGTAATTTGTAGATAATTTATAGATAATAAACTCTGTATGATGAGGCGTCTCCTGCAGAATGAAGGCTTAAAGCATGAACAGGAATGTTCTGAGAATGTACTTTGACAGGAACGGACTGACACTGGCAAAATTCAAGGCTGAATTTCAGGAAATTTCTATGAATGTATCACCTCACACCCTGAAGCCAACAACAATCAAACTTGTAGTGCTCAGTGTGTAAAGGATCCCAAATCAGCCACAGGAATCATTGATGAGAAGTGGCATTATTTGGGAGGGAGGAAAGGGAGCTCTCTGCACCTTTGTGCTGGAAGCTGTTCCATCCCTGTAGGTGACCACTCCCCAGGCACATTCGCACAAAATTACTTGACCTAAAACTCTTTGGGCTTCTACAGTTAAGGGTTCTCTTCACTCCATGGCACACGTCTCCTGTTGCTGTGCTTTGACACTGGCATCCCCCAAAAACCATTCACTCATTTTTTCTGCTATAGCTGAGCAGAGGAGGGGGAAAACCCAAAAATGAAGGGCTCGTGAGCTGAGATAAAGATTAGGAGAAAACACTCCAAGGGCAAAACCGGCTTAAACTTAAAGGTATACAGTAAATTTATTATTAACAGTAATTTAATACTGTTTTAGCAATATATATATTATTAATAATATATATTAAATATATATAATATATTATCTAATAGTAGACAATAATTATAATATATTAATATAACAACTATGTTTATATTATATTTATTATTAGTATGTTAATTTATTATTGACAGACTAATAATAAACATAATATTAATAATAATGATAATAAATTTATTATAAAAATTATTATTAACAGAGCAGGATAATGAGGAATAAAATAAACCTTTCAAACACCTTTCCCCTCGTTCCCCTCAACAGCACAGGGACACAGGGTGTGGGAGCTTTGGTCAGTTCTGCACTCAGATCTTCCCTCAGTTCCCCCAGGGAGGTTAGACCCTTCCTTCTGCTGCTGCTGTGGGGCCCTTCCAGAGGCAAACTAACACAAAACTGGAATGGTGTTTTGTCCTATTTTCTTTCTTTGCATTTAGCCAAAGTTACTATTGTTGCAAGTCATGAAAAAATCAAATTTGCTCTCCTTTCATAAACTAAACTCTAGGCATTCAACCCTAGTTGTCACCCCTTGCTCTAAATGCACTCTCCAGACCTTTTCCAAGGTTTAGTTAGAGAACAAAAAGGCAAAAATGTGCACATGGGAGGCTGCAACTGCACTCTGTGAAAGAAGAGTGAATGATTGTTCATTAGTGAAAATCTCTATCAAAATGCAGGCACAGTTCATAGATCATGAAAAACTCTTGTGACAAACACAGTGCTTTGTTCATGCTTATGGTTAATTCAGGAAGTCTGTTCCATGACACTCAACTATAGCAATTTCAGGGAAATGAAAAATTCATCAAGAGCTGGAGGAAGCTCAAACAAAGTGAGTGAGTTTTGGGTAAATGGCTCCACTTCTGGTCTGTGTCCCAAGCTGAAAACCATCTCTGGCCCCTCTGGAGTTGCTGGGTTTTAGCTGCTGTGTTTCAAATTTAAAGGGTCTTTAATGATGTTCATTGGCCTGCTTTTGGATTCGGGCAGGTGTGCCTGTGTGCAGTGCTGTTCCCTTCAATAATGCAGTATAAATGGACAAAAATCCACTTCACTGCCCGCTCGTGGTGTGCCCTTCACTGCTCCATGTGCTGGATCTGAATTCTGCATCAGGAGCCTCTGGTTCCTGCAGCACCCTGGGGAATCCTGGGGTAAAATGGGAGTTCCGTGGCAGCCACAAATAAGTTCAGGTCCAGTTCCTTTGTACTGAATTAAATATGCACCTGAATAATACAATTGCTACAGCAAACCTTGTGGTTTACATCATCAAATTAAATTCTTAAAACGTGTTCCCTGCATTTCCAACATGCCACCAAGCTTTGTTTCAATAATGTATGTCTGCACCGTGAAAGCTTTCGACAGAAAAGAGATACCAAGATGGACTTTAGTTTTGTTATAGTCTGTATGCAAACAGCTTGGCTCCTGGCCACCTGGCTGTGCTGGCTTCTGCCACTTCATTTTGCCCTGACCAGGGTGACACCAACCCTCCTGGATGGTGGTTCCCCCTTTGTTTTTGAGAATAGGTGTTGTATTCCACAATGACTTCCTCAGGGATAGTTCTAGAATGTGTTTTGCAGTGTTAAATTGCAAAATGTACAGGAATATGCTTAAAATTTATCAAAGTGTCCCTGTCCATTTCCTACTGGTACAGACACTTGCTATGTACTGAACCTAGTGGGTGGCCATGTAATTAATGAAATCTTTCCAGGACTTGGTAATGGGCTCTTTTTCTTTCTGGTTAATAAGAAAATGACTGGGCTTACAGAAAGATTCAGCTGGAGTTTTTCAACCCTGGAGCTAAAAGCACAGTTTTAAGTCCCCCTTTCATGTGACCACGAGTACCAATGAAACATAAAAGCAGAATATGTCACTCCAGCAATATGGTGCTTCACCTTTTATAGCATGAGACCAATGGTATTCTGCTTCTAATTCTTGTGCCAGGGCAAATGATCCATTTAGGTTTTAGTGTTCTGTGTTTTCCAGTATCATAGAAAGGCAGAGATTTGGTCAGGTCAGATCCCCTTGTTTGTCCTTCTTAATGTGAAGAATGGTGTTTATGTTCGACATGGTCCTCGTGTGAAGGAACGAGCCCCTTTTTCTATAATGCCATTTAAAATGTTTCTTTTAAAATTAAATTTAAATTTGGGCAATGAATTCAGACAGAGCCAAGCTAGGTACACTCAAACAGAGACCAGGAAGGGAATATTATTTGGGATGTGTATCAGGGTCCATGTATTACAGCAGGATGCCTGGGCTCCTACCCTGGTACCCCAAGCTGCTGGCTCTGTACAAATAATTAATTTAAACAGCAGAACTCTTCATTACTGGGCAAAGCCATGCTCTGTGTGGGTGAAGTTGCTGTGAGCTCAGTGTGGCTGCCCATTGCCCATTGCCTGTGCTCCATGGGAAGGGGTTCTGGCCCAGAGTGCCACATGGGGGTGTCCAGCAGAGCCCTGTGCAGCATTCCTGCTCTGCCAACATTAGCCCTGTGTAACATTCCTGCTCTGCCAGCATCAGCCCTGTGCAGCATTCCTGCTCTGCCAGCATCAGCCCTGTGCAGCATTCCTGCTCTCCCAGCATCAGCCCTGTGTAACATTCCTGCTCTGCCAACATTAGCCCTGTGTAACATTCCTGCACTCCCCACATCAGCCCTGTGCAGCATTCCTGCTCTCCCCACATCAGCCCTGTGCAGCATTCCTGCTCTGCCAGCATCAGCCCTGTGCAGCATTCCTGCTCTGCCAGCATCAGCCCTGTGCAGCATTCCTGCTCTGCCAACATTAGCCCTGTGTAACATTCCTGCACTCCCCACATCAGCCCTGTGCAGCATTCCTGCTCTGCCAGCATCAGCCCTGTGCAGCATTCCTGCTCTCCCAGCATCAGCCCTGTGCAGCATTCCTGCTCTCCCAGCATCAGCCCTGTGCAGCATTCCTGCTCTCCCCACATCAGCCCTGTGTAACATTCCTGCTCTCCCAGCATCAGCCCTGTGCAGCATTCCTGCTCTCCCCACATCAGCCCTGTGCAGCATTCCTGCTCTCCCAGCATCAGCCCTGTGCAGCATTCCTGCTCTCCCCACATCAGCCTGTGCAGCATTCCTGCTCTCCCAGCATCAGCCCTGTGCAGCATTCCTGCTCTGCCAGCATCAGCCCTGTGCAGCATTCCTGCTCTCCCAGCATCAGCCCTGTGCAGCATTCCTGCTCTCCCAGCATCAGCCCTGTGCAGCATTCCTGCTCTCCCCACATCAGCCCTGTGTAACATTCCTGCTCTCCCCACATCAGCCCTGTGTAACATTCCTGCTCTCCCCACATCAGCCCTGTGTAACATTCCTGCTCTCCCCGCATCAGCCCTGTGTAACATTCCTGCTCTCCCCACATCAGCCCTGTGCAGCATTCCTGCTCTCCCCGCATCAGCCCTGTGTAACATTCCTGCTCTCCCAGCATCAGCCCTGTGCAGCATTCCTGCTCTCCCCACATCAGCCTGTGCAGCATTCCTGCTCTCCCCACATCAGCCCTGTGCAGCATTCCTGCTCTGCCAGCATCAGCCCTGTGTAACATTCCTGCTCTCCCAGCATCAGCCCTGTGCAGCATTCCTGCTCTGCCAGCATCAGCCCTGTGCAGCATTCCTGCTCTGCCAGCATCAGCCCTGTGCAGCATTCCTGCTCTCCCCGCATCAGCCCTGTGCAGCATTCCTGCTCTCCCAGCATCAGCCCTGTGCAGCATTCCTGCTCTCCCCACATCAGCCCTGTGCAGCATTCCTGCTCTCCCCACATCAGCCTGTGCAGCATTCCTGCTCTCCCAGCATCAGCCCTGTGCAGCATTCCTGCTCTCCCAGCATCAGCCCTGTGCAGCATTCCTGCTCTCCCCACATCAGCCCTGTGCAGCATTCCTGCTCTCCCCGCATCAGCCCTGTGTAACATTCCTGCTCTCCCCACATCAGCCCTGTGTAACATTCCTGCACTCCCCGCATCAGCCCTGTGCAGCATTCCTGCTCTCCCCACATCAGCCTGTGTAACATTCCTGCTCTCCCCGCATCAGCCCTGTGTAACATTCCTGCTCTCCCCACATCAGCCCTGTGCAGCATTCCTGCTCTGCCAGCATCAGCCCTGTGCAGCATTCCTGCTCTCCCCGCATCAGCCCTGTGTAACATTCCTGCTCTCCCCACATCAGCCCTGTGCAGCATTCCTGCTCTCCCCGCATCAGCCCTGTGTAACATTCCTGCTCTCCCCGCATCAGCCCTGTGTAACATTCCTGCTCTGCCAGCATCAGCCCTGTGCAGCATTCCTGCTCTGCCAGCATCAGCCCTGTGCAGCATTCCTGCTCTCCCCACATCAGCCCTGTGCAGCATTCCTGCTCTCCCAGCATCAGCCCTGTGTAACATTCCTGCTCTCCCCACATCCGAGCTGACACCTGGCAGGACCTGCTCGCACAGATGTGGTGGGTGGTGTGTATAAGCTGTAACACCCAGGCTGGCAGATGTTGTGATTCAGCCCTGGTGCTTGCCAAACTGCAGTTCGTGTTCCGGCAGGGGCTGCTGCTTATGTATTCCTCAGCCCACCACAAGTTTAATTGGCCATTTCTCCACCTATTTTGCTGTTCCCCTCTGCTCTTTCTTCCTCTCATTTACGTTTCTCCTACCTGCATGAATATTCATTTTGGCCTGAAGCATGGAGAAATCCCATCAGCCGCCCAGGGACCACGCACCCCAGGCCAGAGGATCCCACTTAAGGCTTGGTGAGAGCATCCAAGAATTGTGCTTTTTCCAGCTGAGGGCTGGTGAGGGAGCAGATGGGAGCTCTGCCAAGAATCTCTCAGTGCTGGGCACCGGAGTAAGGCAGGTAGCAGCTGCCCAGCCCAGCCCTGGCTGTGCAATGAGCTGATTCAATATCCACAGGGCAGGGAGCTGTTGTGCCCTGCAATCCTCTGCCAGGGCAGGCAGCTCACAGCTTGCAGAGATTTCTCTGCTGAGGGAGGAGATCCTGGGCTCTGAGCAGTAAAACACTGTTTTCTTAGTGTTCAAAAACAATGGCTGTTTCTTTTCTTTAGGGATGTTCTTGGCACAGACCACCCTTCTTCTTTTTGCTGTTTCTTGGGAGTATTGTGAAAACTATTGATACAGTGTGCAAATTGAGCACAGGAAATGTAATGTTATATAGGTGTAACCATCCTTTTATTCCAAGGTGTTTTTATTTGTCCCTGCATATTGTGGTCCTGTAAAAAAAGATAAACACAATTGTACGCATAACACAATTGTATACATCGTCAAAAAGAAAAAACTCAGAGGAAGATGGTACAAAGATCAGAAAGTAAAAAGAAATGGAGGGATTAGAGAACCACTAATAAAAGAAAAAATACAGATGTCACTGGAAGGGCACAGAATGGGACCGTTTCAGGAAGAAAAGTGTGCCTGGCTAGGAGAACTAGACATGGAAGGAAGAGAATGGAAAATAAGATCAAAGCTGTGAAGCCGTTTCTGCTCCCTTTTTTCAGCGTCATTTCATAAGGAGCACAGGGAGAAGGGGAGTGAGGGGAAGAAGGGGGCCAGGAATCCTAGCAACCAAAATCCTGGGGATGCAAACACCTTTAAATGTGGAACTGCCAGCAACCAAAATCCTGGGGATGCAAACACCTCTAAATGTGACATTGCCTGCAAAGCTCTGAGGGTCAGCTCCCTGCTCCTGCTCTGGGCAGGCAGGGTGTGCTCACAGCAGCACCAGGACTTTGTTTGCTTCACTTCCTGTGGTGGAAAGTTGTTTTTATGGCTGCAATATTTTGATACACAAATATGCCTATAGAATGTTGGGGGACGAAAAAAAAAATTGCTTGAATGTTAGTTTGAAGAAACAGCTGGAGGAGTACAGGAGAGAGGGAAACTGTTTTGTAGAAGTTGCTAGGGTTCTTTTTTAATACTCCATCAGGATTTCCCTTTCTTTTCTAAAATCTGTGCATTTTCTTTGACTTACCATTTTTGCCCACAATTAATCTCTCCTTACTGCTTTCTTTCAAAATGAGAATGTGGACAAAAGTCACAGTAACTCCCTGAAGTCAGTGGACTTTCTCTGGTGTAAGAGATGAAATATCCTTTTCTCTTCATTGTCTTAGTCCACTTTGCCTCATTTTTTGCTGCCTCTCCCACACAAGACATTCCCTATTGAACCACTTCTTTCTTGTCCTTTTCTTTGCTTCATTCTTTTTCTCTGTTTTCCCCTACCAGTTTCCAGTAAATATCTCTGTTCTCTGCCAGTACAACTTGCAGGCAGGTGTTGGTTCCTTCCATTCACTGACAGGAGGAAAATTTCATGGCAGAGCCCAGAGCTGGCCACAGAACAAGCCCAAAAATGAAATTATCACCATCACAAGCAGCAGTGGCAGGGCAGGTGCAGGTATCTCAGGTCCTGGCTAGGCAGGAGCAGATGAAACCAGAATTGAAATCTGCTCTAAGCCTTTTAAGGTCATGTAAACTCTGTTTTTTTCATATGGCTGAACCTCTCAATCTTTCAATCTGGATTCTTAAATTCCTTCTGGAATCCAGCCCCTATTTCACCCACAGCAATGCTTATGTATCTTCTGATTGCATGGAACCACTTCAGGCATTACAGGAATCAATCCACATACTAACACACACTGGTAACTGGCATAAGTTATTAACAGTATGATTCAGCAGCATTTGATTATCTCTGAAAGGATGGATGCTCCAATGAGAAAGAATGGTCTTTGTCTGGAGGGCAGAAGAGTTTCAGCTTCCACAAACACAAATGTTCCAAAAGTTCCACTCTGGAACAAAGGGCTGCTATGATTAGAACCTGCCTGCTCTCCTTGTGTTCTTGCTCCCACTGGGGAAAGATCTGCTATAGATCACTCAGAAAGGGTTAAAAATTTACTGCCTTTGTCCTGAACAGACAGTAATTGATAATGTAGCAAAGAGACATCTTGGACAGCAACAAACAGGGCTGAGGAGAAGGAGGCAGAGGAAAAGAGATGAAACCCAGGTGTGGGTTTAGACTCAGCCATGGTTCTGTCTTGTAACCTGCTCGTGGGTAAGGGTCTGTGCTTTTCACTTTCTTGTGCTCTGGGTGGCTGGGACAGAGGTGCTGTACATGAACTGCAGCACAATGGATATATTGATGGCTCTATTGATATCTTGAAGGCACAATGCCTCCCAAATCCTCCTCCTGGATCTGCAGAACCCTTTGGAGAAAACATGTAAAATTTTGGGTTTGTTTTTGATGTTCAGAATGCAGAAACAAAGATGATCGGGGTAACTTTGGGGTATGCAGAATTAGGTGTTTAAACAGAAAGTGAGAAAAATAATTATTCTGGGGGTTTTGTGTTGTTTTTCCTCCAAGATTTACTTGGTTACAGGAATGGATTCTCGTCCATTCAATTGCTTGTGTGTCCATAATCAAGTCTTGGTGTGCTTTTAACCCACTGACCATGCTCTTCATGCAGATCAAATCTCCAAAGCTGCAGTGCAGCTGATGGATATTTCCATGTACACAGTTGTTATGAGCATGATTAATGCTGGGATACACTGTTTGCATTTTCCAGTGCCACGGGTAGGATTTACAAAGCCCAGACTATCTCATGTATAGCCAAAGTCCAAATAAACTTTGGTTTCTCTGTTCCTGAAGAAGAAACTTTGACAATAGGAGAAACAATTGCTTAGAAACAGTATACACTTTCTAAAAGATGTGCTGGTCTACAAAAGAGTATGTTTTAAATGTTTACACTGTTTTTACAATGCTTTTGGTGTTTTATGCAGGCTGTCATATAATGGAAATAATGACCTCAGGGACATGTGTTTATCTTGGGTTTAGCCCACTTAAAATACATTTAGCCTTTAACTGTTCCATAGGCCAAAACCACATCAAATGGGCCAAGAATGGAATAAACACTCACACTCCTGAGGTCATTATCGCTTCATTGTAGTTTTGCAGAAGAAAAGGAAAACAAGCACTGTCTCTTTGTGTTGCTTTTGGGACTCAGTGTGCCCAAGTGATGGTGTATACACTCTTTTATAAATATTGTCCTTTTAGGGATGTGCTTTGCTTCTTCTTTTTACTTTTTAAATTTTTTCCCCTGCCATTTATTAATTGTAAATTCTTCTCTGTTAATAATTTGATCTTGAAAACATTGAAAAGCTGGAATTGTAGGAATTAGAGCTGGAGTTGCCAGTGCAGTATTAATAGCTGGCATTCTCCACAAAGAGAGGCACAGATGGAAACACTGGAAGAAGAAGAAGAAGAATTAGCATGGAGAACCTACTCCTTTTATGAGCTGAGCCCTGGAAGACTGGATGGGGTTTTGTTTGTGAGCAAGAAAATGAACTTTGCACCCCAATGCTGCAGGGCAGTTACTGACCAGTACAATGTGTACAGATCAATGCTGTTCCTATCACTCCAAAAGTGCTAGTGGAAAACAAACATTGCCACCTCATTGTTAGGAAAGGCATGCTTTTTCCGTTGACCCTATTTTTAATATGAATATCAGAGCTTACCCCATCATGTTCTGACAGAGTCACTGTGGACTGCAAGTGATGAAATTTTACTCATCTTTTCAGAAGCTTTACTTTGCTACCTAACCTTTAGTCAGGAAGGGGGAGGAAAAAAGATTTCTCTGAAACGTTCAACTTAAAAGCAAAATGCCAAATATTTGTTCTGCTGAAGTCATCAGCAATTTTAAAAATGTATTTAGTATGGTGAGGATTTCACTCTACACCCAAGGACTACTTGGGCAGGAGCAGAGAACTCCTGGGAGCTCCTGCAGAACGGGCAGGAGCTGGGGGCGCCTTTGGAAACGTCTTTACGTGTTGGACTCATTTTCATTCCCCGAGTTCAGTGTTTCTGGCAGCCCTTATTTTTAGTTTGAAGTTCTATTTAACAGTTTCTGAGACTGGGCACGGTGGTAATTTAGCAGCCCTTGTGTGAAGGAGAGAAGGCTGCAGCTTCTGCACCGCTTTTAATATTTGTTTGCCACTTCAATTTTGTGGCACTCCAACGTTTAAGTGTTCCGTTTGCTGTTATTTTGACACCTTCCCCTTTATTTGCGTGTTTCTAATCTGTGAAAACAAAACTTGGTGCTTGCTATTTAGGATCTGGGGATTAGGGCTGACTTCCCTTTGGGAGTGGGCTGGTGTACCTCAAACGTGGGTGAGAAAACTGGGCTGGAGGTGATCAATCACTTTTTTCTGACTTTAGCCAAAGTATGTACCCAGAACTTTTCCTCCACCACTTTAAGCTTTTCTGATCTAAAAGAGAAAGGAAAGTAAAAATTATTATGCTGTAGTAATTAAAGGTTTTCCAAAACCATTCAGAAGTTGATAGACAGTTTTGTTCTAAAAGAATTGTTTTGGATTTGAGAACTCCTCTGCCTTGTTTTGACTCTGATAATTGTCTATAACATGGAATATCTTCACAACAAATCATGAAACCAGATAGCAATGCAGTCATGAACCTCAACCCAAATGATTAAAAGCATTTGCAAGGTATAGAGCATTGCATGGTTTTGGTTCTGTAATCCCAAGTGAGACCAGGCAACTTCCAGAAGTGGAAAATGAGTTTCTATCGTGATTCTTTAAAAATTCGAAGTAAAATTCTAAAGTGTATAAAATTCACTCAAAAAGGCAAACTGAAGAAAAGATTTCCAGAGTTACCTGGAATGATCTGAAAGTAGAACAATGCAGGACTGTGTTTGTGAAAACAAAATCACACAGGATCTTAAGAGGCTACCAGAATATTCCCCTACAGGTGGTCAGAAGCCCAGATCATCTCTTTCGTTGTTTTTAATTTCTCTTGACAAATCTTTTTCTTGTGGAAATCATTGCTGTGTTGCTGCTGTCCTTCGATTTCTGTGCTTTCCAGCAGCTCACCTCTGGCCATCTCTGCCTTCTCCCAAAAGCAAATCTCCACAATGTTCAGGGATTATTACACCTGCATCTCCTGTATTTTAAAATATTCTGTCTCATTACACAGAAATAGAGAGGATTTTTCTGATACTTTTCTTGATACTATTTTTCTTATACTTCTGCTATTTTTTTATTGAGATAGCAGATGTGGGGCTTTGTGTATTTTTGTTTTCACTGCATCTTCTTTTGATTAGCTGCCTATTCCTTGTTAAGCAATAATAGGAAAACATTTCTTCAGGGTGTTTTTCAGCTCCAGTCTTCTATGTGAAAGTAAAAGAGGGAGAATTTTAAAGACCTGTCCAGTGAAACTGTTATTTCTTTGATTACCATTCAAAATTCTGACGCATGTTTTATCAAATTAATGTAACTTTGAAGAAAGGAAAAAGGCAATACTGATTTTTCATAATAGGTTTTAATTAGGATGAGTGTTTGACTCTCAGGAGTCTGTCCCATGCATGTTTTCAGATGTCTCTCACCATGCCAGAATCAGAAGTCTCATTACCACCCATACAGACCAACTTGTGTTGGTCAACACCCTTTATGGGGGTCTCTTTTTTACTGGGGATTTTCAGATCCAGAGTTTTGTGGGTTTTTTATTTCTCCCTGCAGTCCTGGTTAGCAGGGCATCAGGACTGCAGAGTTCTGGTGCTGTGGTGAGGACAGAGATCCTGAGAGCCCCTAGAAGAAAATCACAGACTGACTTTTCAACGAGATCTTGCAGCCCTTAAGGGTTCAGCATTTCCAGTGCTCTCTGGCAGCCTCCTAAAAACACAGAGAATCAGAGAAGGAAATTGTCCACACCTGTAAATCAGCAGCTAACTCTGACTGAAGGGCCAGAATGGGTCAGGGGAAGTGCTGCTCTTCACAGAAGGAAAAAAGGCGTTAAAAACCTTGTTCTAAGGAAAGGGAGTGTAAGGACAGGAAATGGCACAAGATGTGAGCCTTGAGATAAGGTTGGAAGAGGAGATTTAAAAAAAAAAAAAAGATAAAATGTCACAGGCAAAGACTGGCAATAAGAGTGTCTAATCTGCATTTTGGATTTGGCAAATTTTATATTGGTTGGCAGGAGAAATTTATGTATTAATGTGTTAATTTTTTCATTTCAACTGATAACTAGAAACAGGCAGTGACCACATTGCTTTTCTTTATAAATACATTTTTCTTTCCCTCCATACATGCTGAACTGCTTTATGGCAAAAAGGTAAAGTTACCTATGTGTGAACTTCTCACCATGTATTCTCATTCTGTGAGATTATCATACTTTTATATGACTTTTTCATGTTACACAGACTTTCCATCTGAAGCTGTGGCACAGAGGGACTGGCCCTGCACAATCTGGGTCCCCAGGGAAGGTGTTCCTCCATCTCTTTGCCACAGTCCGTGCCTTTCCCCCAGTTCTCGGCACAGCATGTCTGATATAATTGTGAATATCTCTTAGGTCATGCCTAAACTTTTGCCTTGATGAGGTGTTTCATATTTAGGGGGTGTTATGTTTATCCAGCGGCTTTGCTTGGCAAATGCCACTGCCAGGAGGATGACTGTGTCACTGCTTACCCAAAGGCCCACAGACCATTTACTTGTTCAGAACGTGTCTGAAGGGCTTGGCTAAGCTCAGTTTGCCATGAGACTCCTGCAGAGCTGGAGCTCAGGGTTAAAAACAGCAGCTTTTCACTTCCAGGCTTTTAAAGGACTTGTTTCTAATATTTTTGGTACTTTCTTACTGCATCATGCTCTTGTTTCCTGGACTAGTTAGTGAAGGTAATTCAGAGCTTTGGAAGTTGGTTTCTGTCTGGCAAAGGGTGACCAGCAGGTGCCACGCAGTCAGTGTGATGTCTCAGATGGTTGCCATGCATCTGGAATGTCGAGCCCAGTGCTCTGAGCCGGAGCGGCACACTCAGCTCTCGGAGGGTTTTCTCTTTGCCAGGATGCTCAGGCTGGGCATCCTGCCCTCACCCTGCCAGCCCTGCCCTTCCCTGCTCCAGAGTCTGAGCAGGCTCTGGAAAAAGCTGTGGGTGGAGATTGCTCCCATGGCAGAGGGTGAGGCTGGGGAAACACACCTGGACTGGCAATCCCTCCAGTCCATGTGCCCATTCCAGAGCCAGGAGCTTTTACTGCTCCTTGATTTACCTCCTGTTCAAAGACATCTTCCATTCCCTCTGCTGCCAGGGCATCTCAAAGGGACTAAATGGTTTTATATCAGTATTCAGGCCCTGAAGGAGAAGGAAAGGGGGCAGCTGGCAGACTCAAGAGCAGTCGACATATTGCCAGCATTTTTGCCCATTTGACTTTTTGACCTATGAACCAACACAGCATGAAATAAAAACATCTCCGTTCCAGAAAGCTCTTGGAATTGTATCTTGATTTTATTTATGTTTTTATACAAACTGGTATTTTTATACTAACTTTTACTCTTGTAACTTGGGGATGATTTTTCATTTCATTGTAAAATATCTGAGATACTAGATAAGTGATACATAAATATTATTGTTATGGATCTTTGTGTATTTCTGAGCACAAACTTGAACTTGCATTTGACAAAGAACATTTTGTTCTACCCTTTTACACTGTTTGTTGGTCTTTGCCATTTATGGAAGTTTGTAAGGCCAGTTAACTCCTGGTTATGATACCAATACATGCACAGCTCAAAAGTGTTTCCTGCAGGTGGGACACAAACACAGGTGAGAGGAAGAGTTGGTAGAAATCCCATGGAGTGTCCAGGTTGGTTTTTTCAGCCAGAGCCCCACAGTTTGAGTATCAGCTTTGTTTTGGGTGGGTTTCAAATGGAGTGCCATCAGAAGGCAACAATTCCCTTGTGTTTTAAGGGATCAATGAGTCCCAAACCCAGCCTGGCTTTCACTTCCATAGATTTGAAAAAGTTTTCAAGGTTGAATTTGCTAAAAATAGTGGCAGTTTACATTACCTGGAATTAATTCACAGTGCTCGTTTTACTGGAAACCAGGGGAGAGATGCAGGCAAGTTAATGTCCCTCTGTTTCTCAGTGATTCAGTGCAAGCAGAAAACCTGTTATTTAGGAGATAATTTTGGTTTGCTGTTGAGATTACAAGGCAATAAATGGCTCCTTGCTGCACCCTCAGAGTTTACCCAGCTCATTTATGAGGCTATTTATTGCCCAGTGCACTTAGAACCAAGCTGAATTATCACTACAGTATCAAATCTACATTAACTCCCCTCCCTTTCATTCATCCCTTCCTTGATTTCTTTTATATCTCTTTCCCCACCAGATACAGCAAAGTGCTTGCTTCCTCTCTATTGCTTTTTCAAATAGAATCAGAGCAAATCATATTCACATTTTAGATGTTAATTGCTGATGGTTTTTATTAGTTCCTTGATTTTAATTGGTTAAAATTTTGTAGGGTTTTTTTCCTTGGGGAAAAAAATGTGCTCTTGGTACAATCAGTTTTGTTAGAGGGATAATTAATTGCTCATATGCAAAGTGAAGTGGTTCACTTATTCTCTTTTGGATCACAACCAACTTGTAAAATCCTATTTGTATGAAAATTGTCCAAACTTAAGATTGCCTTATGATAGTGGAAAATATTCTTGCAACAGCCCACATACCTTTGCTTTCTCCCAAGCTGGATAAACACTGCCCCAGTGTTGCAGGGTTGTGACACTTCCTAAGTTTTACTGATACCAAAAGTTTCTTCTGTAGTTTGGAAGATTTTTTTCCTAAACATTTTGTGCTGTGAGATCACTTGGTAGAAATTGTCTGTGTACGTTTTTTTTGTGTTCCACTTGTAAACCATAGTTTAGAAATTTATCTCCCTTGGTGTCTGTCTTGGTACCCCACAGATTTGCTCCTTATTTAAATGCCTTTTGTGATGGTGCCTGCCATATACTGACATGGCCAAGAGAAATCCAAAATTTAACCAGTTTGGCAGGTGCTCTGATACCCAAAATATAACCAGTTTGGCAGATGTTCTGATATCCAATATAGAACCAGTTTGGCTGCTCTGATATCCAATATAGAACCAGTTTGGGAGCTCTGATACCCAAAAATATTTGGGTTTATATATATTATGTATGTAGTTTGGCAGGTGCTCTGGGCAGCAGTCATGGCATGAAGCAGCAGCTCTGTGAAAAATCCATCTGGGGTCAGCTATCACTGGGCCCCAGCCCTTTATTGAGGAATATTCCAGACCAGAACAACTTCTTCTGCAGGCAAAAACATTATGTTGACTTTTACAATTTTTTTTTTCATGAACCTTTTTATTTTCACTTGGAAAAAAGAATTCTCTTCCTAAATCAGTTCCTATCTGCAAGTGATTGTGGAAGCCCAGCCACCTCAAAACCCTTCAGCCTGTTTTAAAGCAGGTCTTAGCTGACTTTGGTGAGGCTGGTCTGGACTTCTGCAATTCATCCCTGACACCCTGCAAGTCCTGGAAACTCATTTGTAAAATTTGGTCCTTATAAAAAGAAATTTAAAGTTATTTAAAGTAATGTGCTATTTATAATTGCACATCAGGTGGAAACAAGAATCAGGCAAAGGCTTTCAGGTAATTTAATCCAAAAAATAGAAACCCTTTCTAAGGGGATCTGATGATGGTGCATCAGTAGCACCTTCCCAGTTTCCAGACTTTCAGTATTGTTACTCATGCTCACAGTGGTTTTCTGTTGGGCTCATTTCCTGAGGTGAGCCCAAAGTGACTTGAATTCAGTACATTTGTCTTTGCATTTTGCAGATTATGGCATGTGTAATTTAGGCAGAAGGGATTTAATGTTGAGCACCATTGACACACCTCAGGCAGATGTTGCTAAGGTGAAGATGTAATGCCAAATACTCTGTTAAAGTGCCCACAGACAAAGCAGTATGAACTCTGTGTGTTTGTATAAAGGAGAATAAACTGGAGAACCACAAGGGTGCCAGTGTGGCAGGCTATAGCCCTTAATCTCAGCAGCACTGACCTGCTGGTATCAGACATGCACCCCACAGTGTGGAGCATACGTGGATTTAATCATCTGCAGGCACGTGTCAGCACTTACATTATCTCATTGCACTGAAACACAACTTCTGCAATGATTCCAGCTGATGTGCAGTTCTTTTTGTTTAAGGGAAGTGAAGAAATGGACTTGTTGATGATTCATAGAAGGAAAGAGTGGGGTCCATTAATCTGGCTTTAATCTGAAAGAGGGCAGGTTTGCATTAGATATTGGAGGAATATTCCTTGCTGTGAGGGATGGGCTTTGAGCATCTGGGACAGTGCAAGGTGTTCCATGGCAGGGGCTGGGATTGATGCTCAGTGTCCCTTCAGGGCAGGGATTGGTGCTTAGTGTGTCCCCTCAGAGCAGGGACAGGGGAAGCTGTTCCATGGCAGGGATTGATGCTCAGTGTCCCCTCAGAGCAGGGACAGGGGAAGCTGTTCCATGGCAGGGATTGGTGCTCAGTGTCCCCTCAGAGCAGGGACAGGGGAAGCTGTTCCATGGCAGGGATTGGTGCTCAGTGTCCCCTCAGAGCAGGGACAGGGGAAGCTGTTCCATGGCAGGGATTGGTGCTCAGTGTCCCCTCAGAGCAGGGACAGGGGAAGCTGTTCCATGGCAGGGATTGGTGCTCAGTGTCCCCTCAGAGCAGGGACAGGGGAAGCTGTTCCATGGCAGGGATTGGTGCTCAGTGTCCCCTCAGAGCAGGGACAGGGGAAGCTGTTCCATGGCAGGGATTGATGCTCAATCTGAAGCACTGATTCTCTGCAGGGTGAGGGTTCTTTCTCCACTGCTGACAGAGACTGGGCCACCCAAAGCCTGAGCAGGAGATGCCCAGAGCTGCCTCTGGAGGAGAGGGCAGGGCAGCTGCTCCAGCTGCTCCAGCTGCTGCTGTGGAGCTCCAAACGTGGCTGTGATTAGGGACAAGTGCAAGCAGAGTTTCAATCCCCAGCTGTGCCTGGGGAGGCTGCATTCCAGAATGCAGCCGTGGATTCCTTTTTGTCACGTCCCTGCAGTCTGTAATTAAATTTTCATTGAATGGCTGACTCTGACTATTATAATGTAATCACTTACAGCTCTTGTGTGTAATTCATTAGAACAATAATGAGTTTCAATGAACAGGCTCCCCAGCAGTGATGAACTCTGAATGATTCCTACAATAAAAATTAATTTGGGAGGGTGGCAGATGTAAGACAGATCATGGCATGCTCAAGATCTGTGCATACCTAAGTATAAATAATAAACACCCCCAGGCAAATGTGAGATGTTGCAGCTTTTTGTGAAGTCATTGTCAGAGGAGCTTCTCTGCATTCTGGTGCTTCAAAGCAGGAGCTGCCTCATCACTCAAGCTGTTGCATTATTGCGTTTATCATTCAATTCTCCACACCACAATTTTTGCTAGCAAGTTTTCCAACTGCCCTGCATCCCATTCAATGGTTTATCTCCAGAATTTCAGGCAGCAGATTTGTTGATGAGTCCCACAGGTTACCAGGAGGGCTGCAGTCACTCACACCTCAGACCAAACCCAAGGTCTTTTGCTTGGGTAGATGCAAAGGAGAAAACTTCAAATATTCTCAGGAGGTAAAAACACACAAAAGTTTACTGGCAGACTACAGTAAATCAAGTAACATTGGCAAAAGAATAACTACCTTGTCACTTATCACAGCAAAGATTCAGCTCATTGGGCATAGGAACCTTTCAAGGTTCTGAGAAGAGGATTAGAAGAAGATAGGGAGAAAAACTGAAGGACAAGGAAATTATGAAAACCCAGAGCTGCCTGTTATCCTTCCTCTGGTTTTCCCAGGAGCTCTGCTCCCTGGGTTCCCCATCTCCCCAAATGCAGAGAGCTGAGCAGCCTGCCAGCTGGGCAGGCAGCAGCCAAAAATCCAGCAGCATATTCATATTCAGACAGTTCCACCTTGGGAACAATTTGGAATTTTCAAACTAGAGCTGTCTTTGTGGGGGGAAAGGGGGAAAAAAATGGAAACAACAAAAAAAAAAGCTGTTGGTTTTTCAGCTTTTTCCATGTGTTGGGAGTTCCATTTTTATGCAATCTCTGTGGTTGAATTATTAACACCTTGGCTATACAAGCTTAAGTAAAAGACCAAGATTTACAACTAAATGAAGGGGCAAACTTCTTCATCTGGTTATCTTTTGATTTTGCATGCAAAAATGGAAACAAAGCAGTTTTCATAATAGGTTTTGCTGTAGAAAATTCTATTTGTAATGCATTTTCAAAGTCTCTCTGAAAAAGCCCCAAAAGCTGAAAGATGCAGATTCCTACACAGTTTGTTTTTTCTGTGGAAAACGGGAGTTTTATAGTTTGCCTTGACTTGATTCCCTTGGAGTATTCACCACAGAGCTGCAGCCTTGCAGTGCAGAGAGCTGCCTTACAATGGGTGAGGAAGCCTTGGGGGGCAGACATGGGTTGAAATAATTCAGATTTCAGATAGTTGCATTGCATGACAGCAAGAAAACTTCCCATAGCTGTTAGCATCCTCTGACTTCCCTTTTTGAGCTTTTCTGTGGGCAAAAGGGAGAAGCAAAAGCAAGACAACTATTGGTTTGCCCTCTCTCTGTGTAACCAGGAGCTCTCCAGCACTGTGTGCAAAGCAGCAAATTCCCAAAATTGTGTGTGAGTGCACAAAGCCCCATGTGGGTCACTCTTTGGCGCAGTTCTGGAGCATGTTGTGTGTCCAGATGTTGAGGCAGCTGAGGTGATGCTGAAGTGAAGGACTCCAGAGGTGTCAGGAGGGTGAGCTCTTTTGGTAGGTGTCAATAATTAAGTATTGATGATTAGTTATCATGGACAGGAATGTCCTTCCCCACTTCAGTCTTCTCCTGCCTTTAGTGATTGCCTTCCTCCCTGGTCTTGCAAGCAGGCAAGAAATGAACACTGAATTTTCGGGGGTGTTCCCACAAGGGTTTATTCCACACACACTCATTGCCACCACTAAGACTTTAAAGCGCAGAGCTTTCAGCAGCCTGGCTGGGATTCAGTGGGTGCTGAGGTGCCCAGAGCCACCAGGTCCTCAGGTGTCCCTGCAAGGGCTGAGCTTCATCCCACTGCTGGGAATGAGATGATTTTTCAGGCCCCTTCTAACCCAGACCATTCTATGAGTCTATGAATTTTTTATAGTTGAAAAGCATGTATTTTTCCCTGTATTTTTTCTGAATCTGCAGTGCATCTCCAAGAAACAGCACTATTTACAACTTTCCATCCATCTCTGTAGGGTCTTGATAGTTCTATTTGGGGCTGGACAGATGTGATCTTCATTTCAGAAAAATACTGAAGCAGATCTATGGGCCTAGGAGTTTCTGATCTGTTTAGTGAAGAGAACGCCAGAACTTTTCTTAAAGGGTCAAGAAATAAGAAAAGTAACCAAAACTCTTCTTGCACTTAATTCCCATCAATATTGTAAAACCAAAGAGTTGGGAACTAAAGCTCCATTTAGGAATTCCTTCTTTAATTTTCCTGTCAAATAGATCTTTTGATAAAGTTCAGAGAGCTTTTAAATGACTTTATTTTCCTTTCAGGTCCATGTGAGGTTTGCATAGTGGTCAGCTTTCGAAGCTATTGCACTTCCCACTTAAAAGGGAACATAAAGATCATTACATTGCAATTGGCACACATCAGGGTTCCCTCCTATTTTACCACCAGTCGAGATTTTAGAGGTTTTTGAGCTGTTCAGGGGTTGAAAAGAAACCCAAAGAAACCATTTTATCTAGCTGAAGATAACTGAGTTTTTCACAGGAAAGGTAAATGAAACCAATGTATTTTGCATAATGAAACAGATGACAAACTGGGCAAACTGATCTGTTAATGAGCTTCCTGTAAAGCAAGAATGCAGAAAAATGAGCAAGGAGCAGGAGAAATCACTCTGATCTTCACATTTAACAACCACTTCTAATCAAAGGGTGTTCTAGGATCTGTGAGTCTTTCAGCTCCCTCGAATGGTCAGCACTATTTGAACTAAAAAAAGGTGTTGCAAGGTTAAAATGTAAATCTCATTACAAGCAACTTATTCAGGCGTGCAGCATCATTATTTGGAGGGAAACTTATCTACTTATCTGTCAGGTGTTGAAG
Organism: Ammospiza caudacuta; assembly: GCF_027887145.1. NCBI lineage: Eukaryota > Metazoa > Chordata > Aves > Passeriformes > Passerellidae > Ammospiza > Ammospiza caudacuta. The sequence continues at coordinate 763,826 of NC_080597.1, forward strand.
TATTACAATACAAAAAATACTAAAGAAAATGGGTGACTGTCTCCTGACAGTCAGGACAGGGCTTTTTCCAATTGGCCAGGGAAACAGAACAACCTCAGCAGAATCCAACTGGCAAATCCCTTCAGGTACACAATCCCTTCAGGTACACAATCTTCCTAACGCGTTCCACAGGTGCAGAACAACAGGAGCAGAAAAAGTCGAGATGAGAATTGTTTTTCTCTTCTTCTCTCTGTGCTTCTGTCTCTGTTCCTTCTTTTAGCTTAGCCATCATCCTTCTTCTCAGGTACATCTGAACTTTGAATTTAAAGTGAAGCCATTGCTAGACAAAGAATGTGGCAAAATTGATATTTTTTATATAGTGTAGGCTGAAACCTTACTCCACAATATTCTGAAGGCCAGATCCTAGAGGCATGAAGGAAGAAAAATATTAGTCCTAGTTAGTATTCTAACAATTGGGTAGGAAATGTTTTACTGGTGTTTGCAATGTGATAGGTTGTGACTGGGGGAGCAGGGACTCAGTATCCCATTAAAAGGAATAAGCAGCTGTTTAGAAGGACATGATATTTCAGCTCATTTTTATTTACTGGTTACATTTAGAAGGCACAATAAGTTTTGCTTCTTGGTCCATATTGCATTCAGAAAAAAGAGAGGAGGCGTATTAATAGTTTCTAATATTAGGTTAGAGGTGTGGTTTGTCCTTTTTTCTAAGGAATTGTGGCTTTCCTTAAGGACAAACAGCAGCAGCAACAATACCAAATGTTGTTTCTGTTAATGAGTGCCCTGTGCAGTGCTGGGCTGGCTGGGACAGGAGCAGCCCCTGGCACTCAGAGCAGTTCCAGTGTCGCTGACTGGGGTCTGTGCACAAATCACAAACAGGACAGGAGTGCTTGGAACGTGGCTTGAGCTGGTTTATTTTACAGCATCAGCCTCATTCCATGGTTACGGCAATGGGAAGATGCCCCAGCTCACATCCCAGGCAGCAGACACAGAACTCAATGTTACAACTCACTTCATGAGTTTTTGGACCAATGACACAAAGCAAAAGCACATTGACAGTAGTTCTATCCAATCACCATAAGCACAGGTGCCTTTGGTTAAACAATGCTTGCTTATTTCAAATACAATACCTGCTTGTGAGCCTTAAACACAATGCACAGAGCTCCATTATTAAGCTTCAACTTCCTAATGTCTTGCTAGATAAAGTTTTGTGTAGCTTAGGGAGCTGTTCTAGACAAGCATTAATCCACAGACGATTGTTCTATTTGTCCTTGCTTTTCTGCAGTTTAAATAATTTTTCTGCTGACCTATCTCATGGCTGCTGCTCAGCTCCAATCCCAGTTCTGTTGTCTCTGAGGCCTGCCTTTTGCAGCTTTCCCCAAATCCTCTGATTTTGTGGATTCCCACAATTCCCCCTCAGTTCACCTAAAAAGAAACCTTCACAATCGTGTAGTTTATTACTTGAATTTCGTAGTTTATTACTTAATATTTCTGCTTATTACCTGCTTAAAGCATGTTCTTGCTTGCACTGAGCATTGCTATATTACAACACAGCAATTTAATGCTGTGACAGTCCAGTCAGTGGAAAGAGCATAAATTATGCTTGACAATAGTTACAAGTCATTGTTGAAAAAGTCTGGTTGGTTCCAAGGTCTTAATTCAAAACCTTCCTCCATGTCTGTACCCTCATCCACCATCTCTGTGAGATTTTGAGAACTCTCTGTGGTTTTGCAGCTTTCCCCAAACCCTCTGATTTTGTGGATTGCCACATTCCAGCACCTTTAAAATTCCAGCACCTTCACCAACCCATGATTTCCCATCCCTGCATCAGCACAGTCATGCTGGTGCTGTGTGTCCTTCCTTCCTCAGAAGGGAAGCTTTTCCTGCTTGGATGTCTTTTAGAGTTTTAGTGTTTACTTCAGAAAGCACACAGTCAACTAAGAACATTGCATAAAAGGTCAGCTTTTGATTTTCTTTATGTTTTGGTGGTATGGATCTTTTGATGTTGTTGTGTTTTCTGGTTTTTGACTTTCTTTGGTTTCCTTTAAGCTCCCCACAGAAAATCAGTTGTGCTTGTTTGGGTTTTTTTTCCTGGAGTGAATTTCGTGTCTGCACAGTTGCATATACTCAAATATTCTCATTAGAGAATTATTATTTTTAGAATTATAATGCAAATTGAGTCTCAGATTGGTCTGAGCCTCCAGCATAGCTGCATATTGAATGAAATGCCTCTACTCAAGACCTGCATTTGAATGCATCTTCTGCTTTGTGTGTGTTTAATTCTACACAGGGAAGACCTCGTTGCTTGAGGGTGAAAGGAAATCAATTTTTACAGTGATTCCCGCATTAAAGACAGAGCTGTCAGAGGTCATTCTTGATCCATATGCTGCCATTGTTTATTCATGCGGAATAAGGTGGTTCCTAAGTTAGAAGAGAAAATTTCCATAAGGATTTAATGCAGCAGCTCCAGATATAAAAGCCCAATGTCTTGGTGCACTCTGGGAAAGTGGGGAATTTAAGTTATTACAGAATCACAGCAAGGTCTTGGGGGCCTCTGTCACAATGATTTGGTGTCATCTGAGGTAAAATGGAAAGCAATTGTCCGGAGGAAGAACAAAGAAATGAACTCTAGTTACCAATCTGTGCTATTTACACAAAGACCCAACAGAAATGGAAAGTGGAGATGAAGAACTCTGTACCAGATCATCCTTTGAACCTCAGTAAGAGTAATTATTTTTTTAAAGTCTGGATTTTTCTTTTTTTCTCTCCCATTCTTTCTTTAGATCTTCTTGTTTTGTTTTTACACTTGAAGAAAAAAAAGAATAAGGAAAAATCTATAACAATTCATTCTGTCCATGGGGAATAGCAAACAGGTCACAGAGTAAGCAACTGTGTTACTACATTAGTGCTGAAACCCACCAAATGAATTAAATAAGTACTTGAAATGAAATAAATAAGGTACAACTTGCTACGAGGTTTCTAAAGAAGAAACCCTGCACGCAGCAGTGACTTTGAAGTTTTATTTCCTTTTTTTTCTGGTATTATTGTTGCTATTCTGTGCTGATGTGCTGGTGCTCAGAGTCCACGACCCTGTGCAGTCCCTTGGGGATGTCAGAGATCTGAGAGCCATTGTTGTGCCTGTGTTCATTAGGGATAAAGGGAGAGGCACTGATCTAAATGCAGCCCTGCCAGAGCTGCCCAGATTTTGTTGTTGTTGCTGCTGCTAAGGACAGAGCAAAACAACAATCCAGAGCTGGTAAATTTCTGTTTTTTGCAGAGTAAAATGAAGTATCTCTGCTAAAGAGATACTTGGCTGAAAAATTGAGTAAACAGCTGATTTTGGGGGGCTGATGGCAATAATGTTAAATAAAACCCCATGTAAATGAAGAGAGCCCTGCTAAAATATAATAGTTTTAATCCTGCTCTTAGAAAAGTTTCAAAACTAAGAAGCTTGTAGGTAAACACAGACTGGACCTAGTTGCTCTTGACGCTTGTAATGACACTCTCCAAAATGCTCTGTGAATATTCAGTGCTGCACAGTAACTTACCTGCAATAATCCTGCAGAACTGTTATTGCCAATTCTGCTGATTTCCTTGTGGTGCAGTCAGCTTCACAACTCCCTTTGTGTTAATAGTATTCACAAAAACCATAGACATCCTGTGCCTCCTCTGAAGGATTGAGGATGTAAGTGGCGTGACAAACACAGGGAGTATGATTATCCTAAATTGTGGTTATAAATGTGAGCTACAGGGACAGAGAGAGGTTCTCCCCTGCCCAGCAATGTGTGAGAGCCCTGGGCTGTTCAGGGATTTCTTCAGCTCACACTGAAACAAATTTAGGCAATTTTAGATTTAGGGACACAGAGAAGTCGCTGTGCCCTGGACCCTGTCTCTGCCATGTGAACTTGTTCAGAGCTCTGTTGGAGTGCCCTGCTCCCCAAACAAACCACACAGTCCTTTGGTTTGCAGAGTTTTCTGCTAATTAGGGGAGATTTGGTTAAAATTTTGAACTGTGAGATGCATCATAAGCACTGGTATTTTTATATCTGTCTCGCTCACTGTCTCCTAATTCCTTTGGATGCACTTACTTCTTGTGCTGCTCATTAAGAAAATAATCCCAATTACTCATTGTAAGGAGCTGCAGAGAAAGTGTGGGGCTCCAGCACCATTTACTTGAACAGAAGGTAGGAAACATTACCATCCATGCATTCCAGCACTTGCTAGCAAAGCACAACTAAATTTAGCAGCCAGAGATATTGATTTGATTAAAAATTGTTTTAAGACTTGTAAATGTCACTGGAACTTAGCAAAATGAACATTATTAAATCCTTCTGGTGATGGGGAAAACTAACAAAGGGATTTACAGTGGTTTCTGTAATTAATTGCTCTGTCATGATTTATGTTAACTTACGGTACAACTCCATTAGCTCAGACCTGTCATCTCTGCTCAAGGAACCACCAAGTAATCACTAGCACATTAAAGAATAAATTAGTTTTTGGCTTGGAGCCTAGCTGTAGAATGTTCCATTTGTGTCTGCTGTAGACATATGTACCTAATAAAGTTGGGAAGAACGAGTTAAACCATGTATATATCAATGTCAGCTGACTGCGTTTTAGAGGAGATATGATCAGCATTGTTCATTAGGCCTAATGAATCATTTAATTTCTGTTGCTTGCCTCCTGTTTTGGTGAGCACCCTTGGATGAGCTATGAAGCAGGAGATGATTGAGCATAGGTGGCTCTCCTGAGATCCTCCTTCCTCCACGCTCTGCGACCTGTGGCTGTGGTAATAACTTCATATGGTTTTCGTTAACACTTCATTACCCCAGACTCGGATAAATGATCCTCCTGCTTCTCCCCCAGTGGCAGACACACGGGTGAAGCCAAAGTCTTAGCTACTACTTACAGTAGATTATGGGATTTGTGAGGTTCTATCAAATTATCTCTGCCTTTGATAGTTTGAAGATGTTTTAAGTGGTTTTTCTGTTAGTGCGTTATGGCTTGCACAAGAAGCTGTTTTACATTTCCACATATGCTGTAGCATTCTTAGGAGCCTGCAAGTGAAGTTTTCAACCAATTTATCTTTTTTTTTCCTTTCTCCCCTGGACAAATGCTGGGTAAATGCCCTTGAGGCATGTCAGCAGTGGCTGGGGAGGCAGCAGTGGCACTCTGAGCATGAGGCTGGTGCTCACTCAAGTGTCATGTGCTGAAACAGGAGCTGTGGGCAGCCTGCATCACTTGCGAGCGTGCATCACGTGTGACACCTCCGAGGCTTTGCTGTGCATTTGGAGCTTTCAGTCCTTGGACAAGCTACTGAAATTAAAAATGTGTCGTTTGTTAGCTCTGGTGTTCAAAGCAGCACATTATCCCTTTCCTTTTACAACAATGCGAACCACTCTGACAGCCTTGCTAGTTTTATTGTTCCCTACTATTTATGAGGTGCTGCAAGGGTCTCGCTTCTCCTTCCTGACTTCAGTGAGAACTTGGAGCTAAAATGTGAGGACATGTGTGTCAAAACGGTAATGAAATATCCAGACTTGTCCAAGCTGATCTTGTAGGTAGGAAAAATCTGAATTTGTGTTGTTTAAGAAGACTTAAGAGTCCTGCAGGCAAGCAAGAGCCAGGACAAAGGGGAATGGCTTTAAACTGAGGACAGAGCTTACATTGGAGTGGAGATTGGGAGGAAATTATGCCTTGTGATGGTGCTGAGCTCTGGCACGGTTTCCCAGGGAAGGATGGATGCCCCATCCCTGGAAGTGTTCAGGCCAGGCTGGATGAGGCTCTGAACAGCCTGGTCTGATGGAATGTGCTCCTGCCCTTGCAGGGAGTGGGAACAGGGAGGTTTTGGAGTCCCTTCCAGCACAAACCATCCTGTGATTCCATGTGAGTGGGGATGCGTCAGCCTGGCACCCCAAGCTCAGGGATAATTTGGCCTGCAGCACAGAGGTGGGCTGTGAAATGGGTGTTGGATGGAGTGTCCTGGACACACCAATGATGGCTGGGGGTGATGTTCCATTGCTCCTGTCAGCTCAGCCTGACATGGTCACAGCTGCAGCAGGCTCAGCTGCAGAGCACACAGGCACTGATGGGGACGTGCATTCTGAAATACATGGTGGTTTTGCAGGTTCTGCTGGACACTGATTGTAGGTGATTTTAAACAATGACATGTTTTACATGAATGGTAATTTCCTAGTGTCCCAGAGACAAAGTCAGAGCCGTGCCTGGCGTGTTCACAGAAGTGGCCAAGGCACAGATTTTTGTGAGCCCTCCATCTGTTGATGCCAGCACAAGGACAGGAAGGAGTGTGAGTTTCAAACCTCCTTTCTCTGAAGGGCTCTGTGCCACTCCCCACTGTTTGCAGTAGAGAGCTACAGTAAAACTCAAACTTTTTTTTTTTAATCTGTGAGTTTACCAGATCTCTTGGCACGATGACTGCTGTGCCTTTCTTTGAATGCCACAGCACAAGCATTGGGTTCAGTGGCAAGAGACACTGTCATTTCTAGTGTCCCAGACTGCTAATCTTTAAATATTGTTGTATCAGCCAGCTCTTTTCTACACATGCCATCATGACTGGCACTGCCAATCTACTATTTATGTGGATTATGTTCAAACCATCTGTTTTAAAATAATAGTAACGATCTCTTGAATAGAAATGTGCGTGCTGACGTCAGGGACAGGGCACTGTTGGGGAAGCGTTGCAAAATGGAAAGACATTAATTTGCAAATGTTCTCTGGTGGAACACATATATATCCATTAAGTGGTCCCAGGAGGAAGAGAGAGCCAGGCCAACAACGCCCCCCTGTTATTTTGCTGGCCATAACTTGGAGCAGTTTTTGTTCCAGGGTTTAGAGACAAGCCCAGTGTTATTTTTCAGTTCAGACCTAGTGGGAATTATTCAAAATGGTGCAATTGTGATTCTAATACTCCCCCCCAAACTTGCAGAAAGTACAGATCACTATCCAAACTTTGTGGTTTGGTCTCACATTTCTTAGGCGAGTTTTCAAAATTAGCCATGAAATGAGGTAGTGCTTTTGTACAAACTTGATGGAAAATGGGAGGTGGAAAATCTCAGGAGAATATCAGTTTTCAGGAGATTTCAGTGTGTCCTGAATTCCGTGGGAATAGAAAATCTGTGACAATAGCTTTTCTTTTAAAGATCAATCTAAACCTCTAGCTTTAAATCCAGGCTTCTAGACTTCTGGCTCAGACCCATCACAAAATATTTTAGCGCTTCCCTTTCTTGTGCCAGGCAAAATCAGGCGCTGTTGTCTCATTTGCATTTCCAAAGAACCCATAGCTGCATCTCTCCAGTGGGTGTTGAAGTGCAGAGACATACAAAACCATTTTCTTTTATATCTTATTTTACAAACCTCGGAGGATGCAATGATCTGGTTTGGGTCAGCTCTTACTTTATGTGAACATGCTCATTTCTTAAGTCACCGTGGCTCTTGGCTGTACTTTTTTGCTGCTGAAGCTTTGCTGTTTGAGTTTGGGAACGTGTTTGCCAAGGCAGTGTCTGATGTGATCACAACAAGCCAAGGGGGCACGTTCTCCTGTCAGATACCTTCCATTAACACTTTATGGGAGAGGGACTGAATAATGACCACGGGCTTTGTCTGGATAATTTATAATCTCCCAGGCTGCCTTACTGGCAAGAACAAAAAATCCCAGTGAATTATCAGTACACACACCCATTTCACCTATGGCCCTTGAAATAAGAGATTTAGTTTATTATCTGGGCTTCTGCTGCATCACTTGACTGGTTCAGAGCTCCTGGTTGGATTCTCTCCCTCTGCAGCCTTGCTCCAGTTCCAGGTTGTTACTGGTTCTGATGAACACTGCTGAGTTCAGTGTATGCAGCGGTAAAATGTCACACTGTGTGATATTTGCACCGTCAGAAGTGCAGTTAGATGTGACTATAAAAGATTTTGCCCCTTCCAGGAAGGGCAGTGCAGGAGCCTTTGTAAGTCAGAAGAAAAAGAACATATAATCTTATGGCTTTCACATTCATGTTTTAGTGTATGCAGGGATTGTTCTTGCAGGCAGAATAATTGATATTAATGTTGTTATTATAAATGATTATTCTGCAACCATTGCCTTTTGAGAATGGGCTGGTGATTTATGCTTTCCATACAAGCACGGATTTCTTTAAATGGAAAACAGTCAAAGTCCAGCAGGTTTTGAACATATAAATTTAATCACTCATCACACAGTAATTGATAATCTCATACATAAATATGTCATATTACCCATTCAGAGATGCAAACCACATATGCCAAAAGGAATGGAGTCCACACTTAGGGTCTAAAGGATTAATCAACATTTAAAATACATTCTTCAGTGATCCTGCAGCCCAATAAAATCCCTGGCCATGACCTGATACCAGGTCCTTTTCACTCTGGAGATTGCTCAATAGCAGCTTAAAACTTTGGTTTCCTTGTGCTGAGTAACCTGATTTCTGCAAGTGTCACTATCTGCCAGTCCTCTGCACTGAGGAGGCAGCAGCTCTGCCAAAATCAAATTAGCAAAATCCACTGGGATCAAATGTTCAGGTCCCAGCCTTCCCAAACACTGAACTAAACAGGGAACAGAAGCTGTAAATCGTGCAGCTGCTCCTGACTTTGTGAAGGTATTCCTGCATTGTCCTACCACAGCCTGTCAGATCAGATATTTTTGGACTTGATCTTGGAAAAATGAACTTTAAAAAAATATTGTAGTAATCTAGGATAGAAGCCTAAAACTAAAACAACTGGGAACACTGTGGCGAGGAGGCTTTTTAATGGTGTGTTTTAATTGCTTTATATGGATGACCTTTGGCTGGTAGAGGACAAGGGGGAAAACAATGTGTGCATGGGCAGCAGCACCCTGGGGCAGGGGACAGGACAGGGGAAATGGGGCTGCCTGAGCAGGAGGAGCATGCAGTGAAATGAGTGAATGCAGAGAGAATTGCAGTGCTGTGAGATTATTCCCTCTATCAGGATGTGCAGTTCTTCCTTACTGCTGTGATTAAAAGTGAACACAGTTTTCATATTTTTGACTGGCAGAAGAGTGAGTGCAGTACATGCTGCAGCTTTTTCTGAGGTGTTTTGGTGTGTGCTATCACTGGCTGACCCACCTGAAAAATTCCAGGCCAATTTAGAAGTCACTAGTGTGTATAGAATTGGTTAGCTTGGGATTTTTGTGGATTTGTCCTTTGTGTGCATACCTTTCAAAATACTGGTAGGTTAAGCACGCAAGCCGCCTGGTGTTTTCAGAAACCCAACTCCAGGTCTTGGGGTTTGAAGTTTGCCAGCACCAAAAGCATTGTCAGCAGGGTTTGTGCCACTCCTGGGTGGGTTTCTGCCTATTTCTGCCATCAGTGCCTGGTTCAGGCCTCACAGGGGCTCGTGGTGGCCAGCTGAGCTTGGCCATGGCCATGGCAGAGGTGGCAGCCCCACACCAGCCCTCCTGGTCCTGCAGGTCTGTGCCAGGCATCACCTCACTGTGTGGGGTGCAGTCACTCCTCTGCCCAGCTTCCTTGGGAAAACAATAATAATGCAACTTGTGAATCCAGCTCGTGGTGTTATTTGTTGATTTTGCTCTGTGTTACAGTGAGAATGAGGGGATCCAGTGGCTCACATTGCCCGTGCCCTTTATTGGCAGCTCTGGCAGGGTGCTGTTCTCAGCCCCCCACAAACAGCATGAGGACTATGATTCTCCCAAGCTCCAGCACTGGCTGGTCCCTCTCTCTGTCTCCTGGCAGCAAAGAGAGTTTCTGCTGTTCCCTGTCCCCTGCCAGACCAGATTTTACCTCAGGGCTCCCTTGGCTTGGGCTCTCCCTTGGCTGTGTCCCCTGGGTTCCAGCACTGCCAGGCCCAAATGTGGGCAGGGGGGCTCCAGAGAGGGTGTGTGGGTACAGACACCCTGTCCGTGTGTCTGTCCGTGTCTGTGTGACCTCGGGGGCCGGCGGGGGCTCGCTGCTGTCTGGGGCTGGCGCTGTCCCCAGCAGAGCAGGCGTGGGAAGGATGGGAGGCAGAGGCAGAGGCTGAGGTGTCTGTGAGTCACCCCTGGTGTCCCCAGGGCTGCCGGCCTGGCCTGGCTCGGTCCCTGCTGCTGCTGGAGCTGTGCCCTGGCACTCCTCCTCAGGAACTGTGCCATGGCCTGCCCAGGTGACACTGGTGCCACCCCCCTGGCCAGGCGCCACCTTGGTGCCCAGAAATGCCCTGTCCCAGCGGTGGGAGCTGCCCTGGTGCCTCTCCTGTGTCGTGCTGTGTGTCTTGTCAGGAAACTCCGTGGGAGGGCTTGGCAATGGATGCTGGAGTGGAAAATGTGCACAGCCTGCAGGAAAGCCTGGCTGGTGCTGCTGCAGGGGTGCAGGAAAGGGCAGGATATGCTGAGCTGCTGCTGGGCCCGGGGGCTGAGAGCTGTGCAGCACAACCACGGCCTGTGAGCACACGGGGACCGGGCCAGGCCCGAGCTGCGCACCCGCACTGACTGCTCCTCTGGCCGCAAATGGGCACACTGGAAAGGGAAATCAAAGTGACCCAGAGGGGGAAATGAAACCAGAAAGAAAAGATGTGAGAGCAAGCTCAGTTCTGTAGGGATGGCGCCTTTAGGAAGCTGTGTTACCAATGGAACAGTCCCACCAAGTGTAAAACACTGCTCCTGTGTTCACTGCCCAAGAACGCCAGCTCTTGTTCATAAATGCTGCAGAAACATCTCCAGAGCACAAACTGCATGTGAATGCCAATATTTGGGCTTCTTCTGCTGATGTGAATACATCATTTACGTGTTACAAAATTGTGATGGTGGCCACAGGAGTCTTATGTTGAAAGAAGAGACGGAGATCTGACTCCATATTTCAGAAGGCTTGGTTTATTATTTTATGATATATATTACATTATAACTATACTAAAAGAATAGAAGAAAAGGTTTCATCTCAGAAGGCTAGCTAAGCTAAAAATAGAGAACAAGGAATAACAAAAATTTGTGTCTCAGACAGAGAGTCCGAGCCAGCTGAGTGTGATTGGCCATTAATTAGAAGCAACCACATGAGACCAATCCCAGATGCACCTGTTGCATTCCACAGCAGCAGATAATCATTGTTTGCATTTTGTTCCTGAAGCCTCTCAGGAGGAAAAAAAATCCTAAAGAAAAGATTTTACATGAAAAGATGTCTGTGACATAAAATAGTCCCAGTTGAGGACTTTTAAAAATTATCTTCAGGTTCTACACAGACTGTTGGTGCACAATGACATTATGATGCTGCATTAGACACATAAATTGCAATTGAAAATTAGAAAACGTTTGTGCTAAAGTTAAAAGCCAACAACCCAGAACTATTAACAGAAAAGTAGGGATATTGATTAAAAATGAAATTTTCTGGCGAGGCTCATGTGATGTCCTGACATGAACTCTAACAGCCAGACTAAATTAATAGCTTTCAAAAAATTTGCAGTTTTTCTTAGAAAAGGAGTCATTAGTTTAAAGAATAAAATTCCACTACCAGTGTTGGGCTGATTTGGTTGAATAATTTTGGTATAGAATGTGGCAATGAAAATTTCTGATGGAAAAACCCCAGCAGGAATATTTTACAGTCAGGAATGCAAAATCACACAGGGTCACCTGGAAATAATTGGGGATGGCTCCTCCTGAGTGAGAAGTTGTGGCACAGGTAAAACTGGTCTTAATACATCGTAAAAGAGATTTTATCATAGGAAGAGTGGTAGATTATGTCACAGCAGAGCGAAATCTGCCTTGCATTGCTTACTCCTCACAAAATTCTTGTGTGTTCTGTGCAGCAAAGACAAACCCAGACTGAAGGAGGCACCCCCCCCTTGCCCTCTGTACAGTGCCTAGGGGTGATTCACTAGATAAGACCTGGATGGTGAAATCCCTGCTTTTTTTGTTTGTTTTTCATTTAAGTTGTGAGTATTTTAAGTAGCTGGTTTTGATTTATTTACATTTTTTAATTAAAAGAAAATTACAGATAAAAGATGCTATAGCAATCATCTTCCTACAAAAGCAAAATATTGCTGTGTAATTAAAAGGACTCCTCAAATTGTAATTAGATTTGAAATTTAATTATGACTAGAATACTTCATCCCTGTGCACAACTGACACCTTATTGATACATAACCTTTATTGTAATTTTATTGCATTCTGGCTGAGATCTTAATCTATGGACTAAATGAGATCATCAGATTTCTCTGAAGGTTTAGGTTTGGGTGAAGAGAGCAGCATGTTGTTTTCTTCTGCATATTAGAGTGGAGTTTCGTGTTTGTGCATTTCTTCACTTGGGCTCAGCTCCTCCAGACAGAGAGAGCTGGCTCTGGGTGTTCCATAATTGCAATACTTTGCTTTCAGTTATAATGAAAAAAAAGGAAAGAAAGGAACAAATGCCAGCTGAGACAGAAGTGGTTGAGGTCCTTTCCCATCCAGCCCGGTCCCATTTGTTTGGCTGCCTCCTGTGGCTAAATCTGATTGTCACAACGTGTCTGCATCTGCTCACACACGTTTTTCCTTCTCAGGCTGTGCCAAACCCACTCCTGAGAGCACCTCTGCAGGTGAGAGCTCAAGGGCAGTGCCCAGTGCTGAGTGGGTCCCTCTCAGGGGTGTTTGCCTTCTGGTTTTGCTCAGGATTTTATCCAAGTGGACAGCTGGCTGTCCACTTTGGGCAACTAAAAACACAACATGAGAATATCCCTGCTTATCAGTGGAAGAGCCAGACTGAGCATCCCTGCATCTCAGTAAATCCAGGAGGAAAATAAAACCTGTTCAGTAGAGGAGACTGAAGTCCTGGTGCATGTCTCCAGTTCTGCACTAAAAACTTACAATTTGTTTTAACATTCTTTTTAATCAGCTTGCGAGTTGACATTTAGTCTACTTTTATAGAAGAGTTGTGTTCATTTGAATAGAAAATACTGGAAGTGCCTATCAAAGAACATCGAGCTGCAAGCTTTGGAGTAAATATCTGTGCATATTCATCAAGCAACCAACACCATCTAAACGTGTCTGCAAAACATGAGGGGAAGTGAGGGTGATTGATAGGCTGGAAATTATCAGCCTTTCTCCCCCAGCTGAGCTGGGTACAGATTAAGAGAGTCTGGAGACAAAAAGCATGGCCGACCAAAAGGGGTGATGCTATCTCTACATTGGTCACTACCTAAACCACCTTTTGTGAGCAACAATTTCAGCATGTCAAGTAGTAACTATTAAATTACAATTTCTTTCAATTTAGAGTTCAAGTTACCCACTGACTTTCTGCTGTTATGTTGGTATTCTGCCACTGACAACTCAATCAGCACAGGGTTTTCATTTATTTAACAAAACAGAAAATTGTTAATGTGATTAACAAGCTAATACCATAATAATGCAGAAATAATTTCATTATTGAACTTTAAATGTGGTTTTAGCACTTTCTTCTTTAAATATCTTACTTAGGGGTAGGTTCTAAGAATTTGTATTTATTTCTGTGTGTCTCTCACATTCAGAGATAGTGGAAGGTAACCTCTCCATCATATCTGGATAACATCCTAATGAGTTTTTCTTTAATGGTTCCCCAATTCCATGTTCCTACTCAGGATAGACATTTAGCAACAAATACCAATTTTACTTTGTTTTTGCCCAATGGTATTTATGCAAGAATGGAATACAGTTGTTGTCAGCAGCACATCTGACAGCATTTTATGTAGGTGGATATAGACTGAAATATAGGCTGAAATATTTTTTTTCGCTCCTTTTCAACCTGGTCTCGCTCACCCAGGGAATCTTGCATTCCTGCCTTGCATATGAAAAGTTTTTTTTTTGTTTTTTTTTGTTTTTTTTTTTTTAATGCCTTAAAAAAAGGCATTTTGCCTTCTGTCTGGTACACCTGGACACTTGGCCTTCCCTTGCCTCACAAATTGCTGATGAAAATGTGCTTCCAGTGATCTGCAATGCAGTGCAGAAACCAATTCCACATAAAAGAAGAGGCTCCTTGCTCCCAGCCCAGTTCTAGTCAGTGTGGTCACCACTGGGAGCCTCACCTGGGTTTCTCCAAATGCTTTCTGGAAGCTCTTCTCAAACCTCTTGCTGGACCTTTTTGCAATATCTTCCTCCTAATTTGAGACAATCAACCATTTGACATGCTGCTTTAGTGACCCTTTGGTACTGCCCTAATTATAAGCTATTTGTGCTTTCTGTTTTCTCCCAATTGCTCAAAAATTAACAAGTGTTCCTTTAAAGAGAATGCACTGACCCTATTTGAGTCATGTTTCTGGCGTGCCACTTTGCTCTTTTCAAGGTAACCTTGATATTGGTACAGACATCATGTTTTTTTCTGTGGGACTATCTGTATTGGTCTGACTGTGGCCTCAGTCGCAGTAAATCACAGCATATTCTGAATTTGCCTCAGTTTGGCTGGGTTTAACTCAGTGCCGTGTTTCTCTGGCTCATTCTGTTTAATGGTGCTGCATCTGGGGTGAAAGTGTTACACACAAAGTTACCTCAGGAGCTAATTAGAGCGCTTTTACTCTCACAGCTTTATTAATGACCTGTCAGCAATGGATAGGTCATGAAATATCCTGTACATCTGCATGCTGATGATGTGACCTTCCATACAGGCAGAGCACAGATAAGGTATCAGACCTTGGCTGTTCTCACTCGGAATTTATGGAGTGGTTTCCACAGTTTAAAGATACACTTTCCTGCAGAAATAAATAAGCTGAGAACCTTAGAAAAATATAAAACACATAATTGGGGGGCTACAAACAGACCTAGGTGAACTGCACTAGAAAATAAGATTCCCTCACCTCAGAAAATGTCTCAACCACTGAAAAAGCCCAAGTTACCTTTTCTCCCTCCTCAAAGGAAATGCTGATAAAGCTGGAGGAATCTATATTGAAGTATTTGTAATTGTAGCAGCAGTTGTGATGATGATCTAGAAAACAGCCAAACTCATGAGTGCCAAGGTGTTTCCAAACCAGCCACATTTTAGGATTTGGGATCTTTTGTTTTTGTTTGGGTTCTTGTTTTTTGTTTGTTTGTTTTGTTTTGTTTTTAACACTGGCACCCAGAGTGACAGTATTATCAGTGTTTGGCTAATCTGTTTGCAGGAAGGCGAATGATTTGACTTCTTGTAGTGTTTGCTTTGGTATTGTTTTTAGACAGCGATGTTGGAAAGATATCCTCAATAACAAAACCGAGAGACTTTGATTCTTGGCCTGACCCATGGGATCTGTGTAAAGAACTATTCAATGATTACAGGTACAGAGGGATCACACACTTGCTGTGGTTAAGAATCAGGCTTGGAAGTGCTAAACTCCTCCTTCGGAACTCAGAGTCATTCTGGGTCATTCTCGAAGTCTGATTGTAGGTCTTGTTTCTGAACAAATCATTTAACCCTGCTAGGCTGACTCCTCTTCTCTGTCTTCCTTCCCCCTGACAGTGTGGCTTTTCACAGGCTTGTGTGCTTGCTTCACTAGATTGCAGAGAAGATTAATCAGTTTTTCTCTGAAACCATCTGAAATGGAACATGTGCATACGCTTTCCTTTACACGTTCAGAACCTCTGGCTGGATTTTCTGGCTAGACAATTTAGGAGGCAAGTTTTAACCACCCTTTTCAGTTAGACTCTGTTCCAGGGACACCACAGCAATTCTGAGATTGGTATTTAACAGCTGCTTGTGCAAACCTGTAGTGCTGATGGAGGGAACCCTTTATTTAAAAACCAGCCTATACCAGGTCCTATCGCTTTGGACTTGCAGGACCTGTCCTTCCAGAGGAAATGAAGCATTTTTAAGAAGCAGATTTCTGCAGTAAATGTGGTTTGGTGCCTCGATGGAGCTGCTGAGGGAAGGGTGCACAGGGTTTGAGAGGCTTTAAACATCCAGAGTGAGCTCTTCCCTGCCTCCAGGAGCACAAAATGCACAAAACTGGGCAGTTTGAGCAGGATCAGCTTTAGGCAGCACTGCTGACAAACACATCTTCCTAAAACTGCAGTTAAAAACATCAGAGTGACCAGGGCTGGAATTGATTTCAGCACAAACACTGAATTCCCACACTTAACGCTACTGAAGTTCTGTGTTAATATGAAATGTAAAAAGCACAACTAAATGAAGCGAGGATTTAGTTCTCTAGAATTTAATTGCTAAAAATGGAGGCCTAGAACTGCTTATCATGTTTGTGTGGATTACTCTCCATGAGTCAGACAAGCAGGATTCCAGCCCATGGGGGTGAAAAAGAAACTGTAATAACCATGAAAAGGTGTAGGACTACTTATTTATAGACATGCATATTAGAAATGCAATGAAAAGTGCCAGTACAAACTCAGTAGACAGGCTTCAAACACAAAGAACCAGCCAGATCTGAGTTGTTTCTGAATTATGGTGAGCCCTAAAGATGGCCTAAAACCAATTAGCTTTTTTTTTTGGGTACCTTAAAAATGACCACTGAGATCCCTTTGAAAATACATTAAAAAAAAAAAGCTTCTAGAATTAAACCTTTTGTAAGAAGCTTCAGCCTGGAGCACAATTTAATGGCTGGGCCGTAAAGCACTGCAAACTTCCATAAAGGGGGTTCATAAAGGAGCAGCGAGTGACCCTAAACGCAGGGAGGTCCAGCAGGCTGCGCTGCAATAAACCGGGGCCTGGGTAATTTGCACGGCGGGTGTGGCAGCTGAGCTCAGGCTCACTTGGCACAGATGCAGCTCATGCTCACTTTCAGCACCAGATGACTGAGGGGCAGCTGAGAGGATGTTAAACCTGTGAATTAGAGCTGATATTAAATGAGGTTAACAGTTTGCTGTGAGTTAGAGCTGGTACTAAATGAGGTTATCAGTTTGCTCTGAGTTAGGAATAATACTACACAAGGTTAACAGTTTGCTCTAAGTTAGAACTAGTACTACATGAGTTAACAGTTTGCTGTGAGATAGAGCTAGTACTGAATGAGGTTACAGTTTGCTCCAAGAGCTAATACTGCACAAGGTTAATGGTTTGCTCTAAGTTAGAGCTAATATTGAATGATGTTATCAGTTTGCTGTGAGTTAGAGATAGTACTACATGGGCTAATACTTTGGTCTAAGTTAGAGCTGGTACTGCTTTGGCTTGTTCCCTGCTGCTGCTTTACTCAGCTGCACCTTTAGCTTTGCCTTTGTGGGCTCTGTTTTTACCAGTTTAAAAGTGACTTGGTGTCCAGGAAATTGACTGGATAACGAGTGAAAAGCAAGTGGAACAGTTGAAAGGCAAGAAAAGAAATGATGTTCAGAGATCTAGGTTATTTCCCCTGTCTTCACTGTGGCCATGCTACTGGAGATGGATTGGACCTTGAGGAAGCTCCTTTCTGTTCTGCCTCCCCTCACCCTGAGTGTTACTTTGAGATTTCTCTTAAGGTTTGTAGAATGAATTCCTGGAGGAGCCCTCCTGTTCTGAACATCTTTGTTGGAGACAAATCTTGTGTAGAAATTCCTGCATCATTCCCCAGTTCAAGGAATATATCCAGCTGCATGAGAGGAGAGAGAAATCTTTGCAGCCTCAAACTCTAAAGCTTCCATGTAGGAGTCAAATGTCATTAATGCAATTTTTAAACACCAGTGTGAGCACTCTTATTATGAGAATTTGCTGCTGAAATGGTGCACCAAGGCCTCTGTCCAGGCACATTGGGAATAACTTGTTGACATTTAAGCTGGTTGCTCCAATACATCTGACAGATTTGTCAGCACGGGTTAATTGTTGTTCAGCAGAATTGTTAACCATACAGGGCACACCTTTGAGGGAATGGTCAGAAGACAAAGCCAGAAGAAAGAACCCTGTCCCTAAGTTAAGTTTATGGTTTCCTGCCTCAAAAATGTACAAATTTCTGAAACCCTCCTGTAAGTGAAATCTTAGATTTCATTATTAACTTCTGTTGTTGCAGTTCTGCTGAAGTTAATTTATGTTGACATGGTTACCAAGGCATTGCTTTTTAACAGAGGTGAAGGATTTTTAATGCATCTCCTGTGTGCAAGGCACAAACAGGGCATTGTTTGTGTGAGCTCTGTCACCCGTGAGTGAGTGTGCCAGTGGCCCCCACTGATCAATCATTAAAGCTGAAGTTTTTATTTTTATTTCCCACATTACCTATTCTGGGGTTTTTCAGTGTCCTGGGTCAATGCAGGGTGGGTAAAACTGTATGAGGCAAGTTTCCAGGTTATTTCATCACTGTAGAATATTACTCTCAATTTTTATAACCAGAAATAGCTGGAACAGGTCAGACAACATCTCCTTCAGTACACCTGAACTCCTGGGAATTCAAAGGCTTCCCAGGACTGAGCTGAAAATTGTAGCAAAGCCCAGGTGACATTCTGCCTTGGTTGTCTTTCTGGCATTGTTGTGCTTTCAATTTTGCCACTTCTGTGCTGGCTTTTCCCCCATCTTCCCCCAAGTCAGGGATCCCAGACTTCCCAGGACCTGCAGCTCCTCAGAGAGAAATGTTTGAGTTCTCAGGTTTTGTTTCAAACCTGTGCAGCAGAGAAATGTTGAGTTCTCAGATCCTGCACTAACCAGGTTTATTTTTCTCTGGCCATCTTGAACTATCACTCTTCATAGGTAGAACATGTTGGTCAGTGCTTTTTGAGACAAGAGCTGGGGTACCAAATGGTGGCTCTGTGAATAGTGCCAGTGGTGTGTGGTATATAACAATGACACCAGAGTCAGTGCTTCATTCCTTACCTTGTCACAGCCTCTGGATGCAGAGCTGCAGTTGTCTCATAAGACAGGAAAAGTTTAAGGCAAGACATAGGGACATACCTAAGGGAAGAGGACAAAAATATTTTGGAATTACTGGGGATCAAACGAGATATAGAAATTATTTGTTACTGATCAAATCTTACAGAATTCCTTTTATTAATTGAATATTTATGTGGTCTGTGCCATGCAGTTTTCTTCGGCTGCCGAAAAAGTGAAAGTACATCAGGACAATTCCTGTTTGCCAGCTCCTGTATCCATTTCCTTGCAAGGAGGGACAGGTAGGAGGTTCCATGTGCAGAGTGGCAAAGGGTTGGAACAGAGTGAGTGTGGCATCCCAGACCTGCAATTCATGGGGGATGCACCAAGCTGCTCCTCATTCAGGGACATTTCTGTGTGGGTCCTGTCCAGCTGCCCAGGAACACCAGAGCACCTGCACCGTTGTCTGCTGGGTGTAAGCAAAGATGATATTCCTTCTTCAATAAACCCCTGAGCTCTGCAAATGCAGATTTCTGTGTGGAGGTTCACTGGGGCTGCACAGCAGTGGCTTCTTGTCCTTGTGCACTTATCCTGGGTTCAGAGTAAGTCCCAGAACAAGTTTTGTGATGGCCCATGGGGGCAAGTAATTGCTGCTTGATAACCCTTGATAACACCTGACAGCCTCAGGGACCATAAAGGAGTTGTGTCTGTAATTCCCTTGCAACACCAGAAAAGAGAAATCATCTTGTCCTGCAAACAATACATCAGAACCTCTCTCTGTGCTGGTTATGTCATTCCTTAACTGTACTTTCACAAGGTTTTCCCTTTTATTTTTGTTTTGCTACCACTGAAAAATACCCAGTCCCAGAGCTGTGGCAGAAAGAACCTGATGAAGGTGAACATATAAGAAAAATATTGGTAGCTGCACTCTTAGCAGAGGTAATGGCCACTGACATTAATGGGAATTATGCATGTGAGAGAGGAGTGTGGCCCCTTTACTTCCAGAGCCCTTAAGATGTTTTAGTGAGCCATGGTGGTGTTCTAAATATCATGAAGCCCAGAGGAGAGAGGGAGAGCAGCTCTGGCACTGATGAGCTGGATTCATTGCTCTAATATCGATGGCTTTGCAGGAATATTTCTGTTCCTTCTCCTGTGGAAACAGTGGTGCATGCACTGTTCACTGGCATGAGAGGGAAAGGTAATGGGAGAGCACAGAAAACTGCAAAGGAAGTAAAGAGGGATCCAGGTTTTCAGATGTCAGACTGTCACACAGAAACATGCAAGTCCATAATTCAGCATTGTACTCACACATATAGTTTACACGTAGAATGTTTTTGTCTGCCTTTTATTCAAATTCTACTCTAGCCCTGCTTTGCACTATGTTCTATGAAAATAAAATGTGAAAATCTACTGATAAGCCAAAATAATAACAGCTTTATGGCACGTCAAGGCTATTTTTTATTATTATTTTTTAACCTTGATCGTGTTAAAATAGTGAACACATGTATCCTTGGCCTTAATCACCTTGTCAAGTTAAAGAGTATATTCAACTTCATTTACATGACATATGATCTAATGCTGGAGAACAACAATACCATTGTGGTGCTAATTGAAAACTGAGCTGGGAGCCAGGAGAAAGCACTGGTCTGATTGCTGAGGGTCCCAGGGAAAGGGATTTATTCCCTCACCTGCAGTTGGTCCATAACACTAACATTGTTACCAACATCTGGGTCTAATCAGCACCGAGGCCTTGATATGCTGCTCCTGTGGCACATAAATTAGGCATTATGTTCATTTTAAAGGCCCCCTCTTTCAGTTTTTAGGGACAAGATAGATTCATGGCTCCTCAGAGTCTAACAAAGCAGAAGCCACAAACAGGGTAAGTTACTGCCAGGTTTCTGAGGCCATACCTCCCTGGTACACGCCACTTAAATAATGGGATTTTATGCTCAGCTCTACTTTTCAGAAATGTATCTCCACAGAACAGCAAAGTTCAGCTGCAAAACCATGTTCAGGGTAGGAAACCCTCTTTGCCAAGTCACAGGAATCAGATTTTCTGGTGGTGTCCGGGCCCCAGGGATGCCACAGGGCCAGGGCCAGCCCTGGTGGCTCCAGGGTGGTGTCTGAGCCCAGCCCCAGTTTGCTGTGAAGTTCTAACACAAAGCTGCTGGAAATTGTACAAAGAGAGAAAAAAACCCCACAGGAGTGAAAGCCAGGCTGCCCAGGCAAGGGGCAAAATGTAAATCTTCCCTGGCTGGGCAGAGGCAGTGATTATTGTGGCTAATGCATGCCTTGGCTGTGTCTGTAATTGTCTGACTGGCTGCCTGCCTCTGTAGCTTTGTGTGTTTTTCTGGGAGCAATGGCACAGAGACCCTTCTCAAGGAGGGGTTTTTCATGACATCTTTTAATGTACACACATCTTTAATATCTGCAAATGGTGAATGTAATTACATGGAGAAATGATGTCAGAAGATCCAGAACTTGACTTCTGCTCCCACTCTGGCACTGATCTTTTGTGGCAGTGGGCAGATTCATTTGACTACTGTCTCTCAGACCTGCTGTGCCTTTTGGGGATCAATAATGATGGAGAGAACTGTTTACCCAGGGTTTCAAGGTGGAAAAGTGACATTGAGGGCTTTATGGAGGTTCAGCATTTCCCACTGACACAGGGTAATTGCATCAGTTGGTAGAAATCATGGAAAGGTTTGGGTTGGGATGAAGATCCAGTTCCCTGCCCTGCAGAATGTGAGGTTCTCTCTCAGTCAGTACTGTCAGGAAGAATGTCCATTTCATGAGAAACCTGCTCCCTGCAGAGGCTCACAGTGGGCACTGCTGTAACCCCTGCAGGCTGCTGGCAGAGGGAGGAATTCCCTTTCCATTGCTAATAACTCCAGGTGGAATTCTTAAACTAAGGAGGCAGAACTTGAACCAGGAGTCACCAACAGAGACCTTAACAGGCTGAAACACATTCTGTGCCCCTACAAATCCAGTTAGTGCTATTGTAGAGCCCCATTCTGCCTCTCCTGAGGAAAAGGGGCATTATTCATGGCATGGCTGCAGATCTGTTCCTTGATGTTCCGTGGAAATGTGCGCTGGCCCTGGCAGCTGCCTTTGGGGGCACGCCAGCCCCTGCCTTTGAAGGGTTTCCAGCAGCCAGAGGGGAATTGCAGCACCCAGGGCTGCCTGCCCTGCTCTCCATGCCCAGGTGCTCAGGGATTTGTCCCTGTCCCTGCCAGCTCACAGGGGTGGCATTGCCAGAGCAGGGGACACACAAGGGGTGGCACTGCCAGGGTGCTCTGTCTGTGCTGGCCTCACCCTTGGCTCCCTGGCCTCTGCACTCCTGGCCAGAGTGAGAAATGTGAATTTCAGGACCTGTGCTTGAAGCACAGCTCCCACTGGCACAAAATCCTCCCGTGCTGCCCATGGGGGATCGTGCGCAGCAGAAATGAGATTGGGGGTGGCTCTCTAGTGCAGCTTTTTGACTTCTTGCATTGCTGTGGCATCGAGAGTGCCACTTTGATAAATTAAATCCCAATTTTTGTTGTAATTTTGCAGTAATTTTGTGGTTTCAAGAGGTGCTGTCTCATTTGTTGATCTCGTAAATGGGAGAAGTCTGGCAAAGTGAACAAAAGCAGAAAGATCAGAGTGATGCAATTTGATGTGGCCACACAGAAATCTCACATTTGTATTGAATGCCATAAAAAGAGTATAAGCAAAAACCCCAAACTTGTGTAGCTGTTGGTCACTGTGGGGATCTCAGAGGCCAGGCTTGCATTTCCAGTCTGTTCCAAGGGCACTGCTAAAACAGCCATGCCTGACTTCATGGCAAACTCGTGGTGGTGATGCAGGTAAAATCCAACAGCTGGATTGCAGAAACTGAAAGAGTAATCAGACAGTAAACACTTTTTTCCAATCAAAGTGCAAATGGCACAAGCAGAAAAAAAGGAATTAAACTTGTGCCATTGGAACATCCAGATAATTTGATTATATTTAATATATGGAATGCAAAAAATATTATCAAATACAGGTATGTTATTATTTTAATCATAATATCCTACTTCATTTTGTGTCGTTCCTGCTAATGTGGTACCAGCAGATCTAATGAGCTATTTAAGTTTTTTTGCATTTCAAAGCATAACCTCCTGTAAATTAGGAGATTTCTTTCATCCAGGATAACTTTGCTGAAAAACACCCAACTTTTCAAACATTAGCATGTATTTGATGTGGAAAGAATGACTGGCCATATCACAACAAATGAAATTATTGCAAAATGCATCTACAAAATACAGAAAAAACACAAATATAATTCCAATACCTTGTCAGAACCCTTGCAATGGCAATCCACAGCCAAGCCCCAGCTCTGCAGGTCACAGAATTACTGCACCAGTAATTAGATAGAATAACATCAGTTACTCTCCTGATGACTGCACTGAGCCATTTTTAGATTCCGGTGCAAAGAAACTTATGTTCTTTAGTGCAAAGAAAAGCAGGTGAATGAAGTTTTACAAGTTAATGTTGAGAGGTGTGAGCATAAACCTCATTCCTATATTCAAATACATATTCAGACAGAATTTCTGCAGGTATTTGCCCTCTTCTGCAAGTTTTATGAAAGGGATATTTCTGTCTGTGTTCCATACAGATCAATGTCCATTCTGCTTTAAAATATTGTAAATTCATCCAAGGTTTACCCCTATTTGATTTACTTTATATTATTAACAGTGACACTCTTTTGGTGTGTTCCAACAGGTTGTTTTTTTTAAATACAGAAGATGACAAATTGCTTTAATTTTTAGCATTGGTTGTCTTCAAGATTTCTTGATTTCAGACCAAGCAGATGATTAGGAGCTGAAAGATCATACCACTGATCACTACAGTGTGTTTTTGCATTCCTCCCTTAGAGTCTGAAGTACATGGGGTGGCTGATCTAATATATGAGTAGGAACAGAAGAAAGGAAATGTTTGCGTGTGATAACAATTCCTAAGTGCTTTTTGCAGTCCCTAAAAAGGCCCATGATAGCAAATATTGCATGTTCTTCCTGCCAGCCCGTTACTTTGCACTTTTACTTGCATTGCCACATGCAATCATGCTTTCTAAACATCAGCTCACAGCAGGATCCTCCTCTGAAACCTGATCTTCTTCCTTTGACCACGTAACCAACAGTGAAAATGTCTTTTCCCCTTGTAACCTGAATTCTGCTTTGTGTCCATATCGCTGTTCCTGCCTGCTGCAGCAGCTCCCAGCAGTGCAGCAGGAAAGTCCTTGTTTCCCTTGAATGTGCATATTCCTGGTGGAGCTCAGGAAGTTCCATAAATCAATAAAGTAATTGCTGCATAATGACCTATTGTTGGTGAGCGTGCCCAGAATGATGTCATTGGGGGGTAATGGAGCTACTGAATCAGGAACACGGCAGCTGTTCCCAATTTATTTGAGAGTCAGTTGGACAGAAAATTAAATAAACACGCAGACAAGCAGGACAAGGGCAAGTCCTTGCGCCGTTCCTACGATTGTTTTAATTCAATGGCAGGAGTCAGCAGGCAGCTGATGTTGTGGCCCAGAGCTGCAGTAATTGCCTGTCTCCCCTCTCAGGCAGGCTGCACATGCTCATTTCATCATTTTAAGCGTTTGTGACTCATATTAAAAGAAAAAGTACCAATGAAACAAAGATGAAACTTCTTTTTTCCCACCACCCCCGCCTCCCTTGCCAGCATGGCAGGCTATGCAGGAGATGCATTAATAGACAGAAATTTCCATTTCTTCCTCCATCTGCCTCCACGGGGTCCCTACCCTTCTTTCCCCAGGACATGAAGGACAGTTTCCCTTTTTTTAATCACTCCTGTGTCCTTTGGGAAGGCCCCTGAAGTTCCACATTCGCTGGGGAGAGGAGAGATGCCACCCTGCTTCCCAGGCTGCTCTGTGCTGTGCACGGAGCTTTGATGTGCTCCTTTGAAGCTGCTGGCTCCAGGCTGCACTGGGGAGCAGCAAATGCAGCCCTGCAGTGTGTGTGGGGTCTGTGAGAGTGTGTGTGAGTGTGAACAGGGCGCCTGGGGCACCCCCTGTGCTCCTGGGGTACCCTCTGTGCTCCTGTCCACAGCAGGGACAGCCCTTATCCCCTCCCGTTCCCATTCCTGGGGCCAGAGCAGCACAGGGACCACAGCAGGGACATCCTTTATCCTCTCCCTGCTCCCATTCCTGCTGCTGGGCACTGGGACACGGCAGCATCCCTGGTGTTTCCCAGCTCCTGCATCTTCTCGACGTGCCTGTGCATCCTTTGGCAGCCCTGCTGTGGCTCAGAGCAGCATTGGGACATCACCTGTGACTCCAGCAGGGTTTGGCTCTTTGGTACTGTGGCTGCAAATGCTGCTTCACCTGTTGTGGCTTTAAAACATCCAAAGTGATTTTCAGGGACACTGAAAGAAGTTTGGGTCACTGATCGATTATCTGACTGTTACTTAGAATTACAAGTCCATTCCTTCATAGCTGGATCCTTAATATGACAGTTTTCACATTTCTAAACAAGTGTGGGTTTCTAACATCCCTCTTTATTTTTTCTTCTTTTTTTTCTTTTCTTTTTTTTTTTTTTTAACTTTCAGATGGATGCTTTTATGTGTGTATTTTTTTCTGTGTCTGCATAACCAGAGCCAGTGAAGTTGGTGTTTGCCCCCAAGATGGAGAAGCGCCTTTCCATATTGGTCACCACGGATCTCTTCAGATCAGACATCTCTTTGATCACTTTAACTGTGTTTTATATGCTTCATAATTTCCTTGCTGAGTACCTTATGTTGCGTGTTACTCCATAAATCAATAAATAATAGCAATAATTAAAAGGGTGCTCTGCAGTAGGGAGCTAGATGAAAAATAGGTTATTCCATTAACCTTTTACCTCTGGAGACAGGAATTTCAAATCTGTGCTGGGTCACAGGAGCACATCAGTTGGTCTCTGGTGAGCTGCGGTCCACACCACAGAGCACTGCCTCGCTTGTCCCAGTCCCTCCTGACTGACAGCTTTGGGCTGCAAGAACTGCACACAAACTTCTCTGTATGGCAGATTTATTCATTGCAGTCTGTACGTGAGCTCTCCTTTGTGCCATATTTGCTTATTTTCTTCCTGGGTTAAAATGATGCACGTTTAAACCAAGGTTTAGTTTAAAACTGTAAATCCTGCATGTGAGATTTCCTGTTTGTTTGTCAGCCTTGCTGAGGAGCTTGTGGAAAGTCAGCGCCTGCAGTTTACATGAAGATGGGTCTGCTTGCAGAGGGTGTCTCCTCAGCCAGAGCTTCTCAGGAAACCCTTCAGCAGCAGCAGCAGGTTCATTTCCAGCTGAACCTGGAGCTGGAGAAAGGGGAGAACCTGGCGAGGGGCAGCCCTGCTGGGTAAAGGCGCCTCGGTGTCAGCAATCCTGCGATGCAGCCAGGCGCTGGAGGCACACAGCTCTTCTGGCAGGGCTGTGCAGGGCATCTGGCTCTTCCCCACTCTCAGGGCTGCACCATGGGCTCTGCCTGGCTGTCCTTGTCCTGTCCCCGGAGCAGAAGAGCTGCTGAGGTGTTCAGGACCTTTCCTGCTGTCCCCAGCAGCCCTGGTTTGAGGGTCCATGCAGCTGCACAAATGGTGCCCAGTCACCCTCGGGTGTCTGTAGATACAACATCCAGGGTTTGAACTGCTCCATGTTCAGGAGGAGAGGAGCAGTGCTCTCGGGGAGAGGTGAATGGGAAATGTTCCCCTGAGCTGCTCTCCCTTCTCTGTGGCAAAGCAGCAGAGCTCTGCAAGCAGCCCCGTCCCCCTCCTGAATTCTCCTGCTCAGGTGGGCCGGGGCTCTGCCTTGCCAGGACCATGGCCAGCAGATTTGGGATATAAACAGGGCTGGAGCTTCCCCAGCCTTCCTGTGCTACCTGTGCCAGGGCTCAGCCACCCTCAGGAAACAGGAAAAAGGCTTTTGGCACCTGCTGTCCTTTCTCCTGCCCCTGGGGACTCCAAAGGCACAGCCAGGCACGCAGGGATGCTGGCAGAGCCTGCTTTGGAAAAGGTGAGCTCAGCTCACATGTCTTGATGATGACAAGGAGCCAGGTGTTCAAAGATCTCATAATAAGATCTTACAATTTTATTTAAAGATCTTGTAATAAGATCTTACAATTTTATTTAAAGATCTTGTAATTAGAGCTCAGAACAAACCCATCTAGAGGCAAGCCCCTGGGACCCTGATCCTGAGAGGAAGGCTCTGGAGCATGAGTCTGCGGCTCAGCCTGAGCCAGGGCAGCTCTCCTCCAGCTGTGCACATCTGGGAGAACAGCTGCCCAGGTATCGGTGCAGATGGGGCTGGGGAGGCTGGCAGGGAAAGCTGCAGTGCAGGAATTCCATGCAGAAAGGAGCTGGAATGGAATGGGAGTGAGACCCATTTGCTGTTTTAGCAGACATTTCCTGGAGGTCTTCAGTTTGGGATTTTTCATTTCCTTTCTTGTTCTGTGTGGTTTTTGGCTTCTTAAGATTACAGGATCTCTTCCATTGCTGTAAGGACTATAAGATTTACTGTGCAAATAAACACCCTCAATCAGCATGTACCCCAGAGAAGGAGCATTTCAAAAACTGATACCAAGTTATCTTTATGGTTAACTATGATGAACTCAAAATTACCATTTAAAGTCTTTAGTTAAGTGTTAAAATAGTCAAATTTCCTTGAGAAACCGTTTTAAAAGTAATAGTCTGTGTAATCACCCCACATATGATACATCATACATCATCTTGAAATTTCAGGAATGCCTTGGTTGAAATTTTAACAGCTCTCCTTTAGAAATGCTAAACAGCAAATACTCTTTCCAGAAATACCATCCACTGCAAGCCTGTCAGACTATTACTTAGCCATTAACCTTTCTGGATGAAATTGTAATAGTGCTGTTTAAAAGAATGCTGAATATCAGAAATATTTCACTAATACATAACAGATGGAACCATAGCCAGAAATATTTGTGCTGCACAGCAAAGCGCTAAGCAGTTCCACACCGAGAGGTCAGAGATGGGCAGGAAACAGTTTTCCCATCCCACAAAAATTTTAGTTTTCATATTTTCCTTCTCTCATGAATATACAGAATGTGAAAGAACCTGGAGTTTCCCATAATAAACTTCTTCTGAGTTTTTATTTGTTTGCTGTTTAATCCAAGCACTTATCCTGCACCCAGGCTGCAGATTTGTTATTTACCACATCTTTCTTGGTACAGACATGCTGTCCTCAGAAGGTTTCAGACTGAGCACTCAATAGGTTTTCTTTTGGATCTCCATCTCCTTGACTGAAAACCATTTCTTAATAGGTCAAAGAGTAAAAGGAAGTGTTAGAGCAGAGCTGTGACCTAAGTGAAATACAGATTCCATATGTCACATACCTTGTGTAACTCTCCATCTGTGAGGAGAACCGATTTTTCCATCCTGTTTACATTGCTGATGTCACTGCTGGACTTGGGCCTGGGTGTAACCTTTATTTTTAAATAAATGAGGCTTGGGAAAAGTGAGAGTTGCTGTTTTCCAGCAAGTTACAAGTATGGGGAGAGGGACACTTGGAACATTTTGGTGAAGATGTGCTTTTTATTCATCTTGTATAATAGATATAGCTGTGGCTTTAGCTGAAGAACACATTTCTAGAAAAAGGATGGAATAGGTTTCCAAACAATGTCTTTGTTCAAAATCGTTCAGCACTTCTTGTGAAATGTAGCTACAGCTGAGAAAAGCTCATTGTGTCTTCCATTTAGGAATGGGTCGGCGTCCTGCTGAATGGCTCTGTCATTGAGCAGGAGGGTTTGGATGGGGGACAGAACAAAGTATTATTATATATACACATAATAGCATATGACATCCATAGCATGAGAAAGAAGTAACACTGATAATTTATTGTTAATAAATATGAGGCAGTATGTTTTCAGAAAATTCTGATGCGGTGAGATGGAAGCAGAAGTGTCGTGATCAAAAAAGGTTTCATCCTTTTGTTATGGATGTTTCATAAATTTCTGTTATGAGAATCAGGTGTAGCCAAGGAGCAGTGTGTTACTGTGTGAGCAGGGATTTCCTACCACTGGCAGTTTGCACAATTTGTCAGTCTCTTGACTGGCAATTACTGTACAAATAATACATTGCCTTGAGATTTCTTCATTTATTCTGAATTGCCACGCTAATTTCTCCTCCGGATTTATGACCAGAGCTGTTAATTCATTAAAGCATTATTTAATGAAAATTTTGTTCTTCTCCAGCAAGAGCCGTGTCCCTTCTGTGCCTGTTCTTCAGGAGGTGCAAATTCTACTTAGTGAGCACTGAAATGATGAAGTTTGAGGTGTTGTAACTTCCTGTTAATTAAAGTTTTTAAATCCAGACTGACATCTTTATAAATATAACCATACATTTACACAGATCTGTGTTCAACTGCATTTGTACCTTCCATACTTTGATTCAAGAATCACCAGATAAAATTACACAGTCTATCCAGTCAGTTGAGTTTTCATCAATAATCCTAAAATATACCAATTCATGTTAAAACATTTTACATTTTTACATAACCAGCTTGCCTTTATTAAGTATTTACTACTTGTGCTGTTAATTAGTGGCAAGGAAGTAATCTGCTTAATGTTGCTCTTTAAACACTTTGTTTTCAACCTTTTTTTTTTACTATAATTTTTTTCAGTGACAAGAAACACTGAAAATTGCCATAGAGACTGTTCAGTATTTTAATGTAGCAGTAAGCCTGGATAAAATCTTTCAATAGCTAAAAAAAATTAATTATATTATTTTTTTAATTTTAATTTTTCCTGTCCTTTAAAACTCTAAATTCTTTCATTTCTTTAAACTAGGAAACAAAAAAAAAATATAGGTAAAGTGTTTTTAAAAGTTTACAAAAATACTTATTTTTGTCCAGGAAAAATAGCTATTTGGAGATACTACTTTCCCCTGCAACATAGATAACTTTTTCAAAATGCCTGCTGATAAGATGCTCTTTAGACTGTATGTTTTTGCTGTGTGGTCTTTCTTATAATTTCTGTACTTACAGCATCAAAATAATTAACCAGTGGAGTTAACTCAGTGCCAGGATAGAAGATTAGGTGCATTTAACCAGACACAAAAGCTTCAGGAAGTTACAAGACAAAAGAAAGTCCTGAAACCTTATATTATAGAAGTTTTGAGCAGCATCCTCTGGGATGCAGCAGGAGTAAAAGTGGAGCTGCCTGTAAAATGCAGTTAATTCCAGCTCTGTGTAAGAGACAGTGGGATGTGATTTTTGTTGTTTGGCCTTGATGACTCAAGAGCTGCCTCCCAATCTTATGTTAATGGACACATAAAAGAAATCTATTTCATGGAAAAATTCTCTCAGTTGGTGTAATAGAACAAATGGAACTTGCACTTTTATTGGTAAACCTTGCATTTTTATCCATAAACGGTTGGACTGTTGGAATGATGCTCTCAGTATTATTAACTCTGACGAAAATTTATGTTCAAAGCATTTATGACTAAGTGATCACCTCTGGAATTCCTCTGGAATTCTTCTGGCATCCCTCCCGCTGTTGTAGGTGGTTATCTCATCTGAACTTGTAAATGGAGCAATTCCCAGGGAGGGCTGAGGTTGGATAATGCTCACAGAGGATTGCCAAGTGAACCTTTGACCTGCCTGCTGAATCAGTAGTAGGCAAATATTTTGCTGAGCAAATTGTATCAATGGATCTGCAGCTGCCAAGAAGGTACATTTCCAAGTAAAACACAAAATGAACTTCTGGTTTTCTATGGTTATCAAAAACCGTGGGGTGTTTGGACATCCCACTAACAAACAGACATCCTGCTAACCTGACCAAGCTCTGTTATAGGAACTATTTTTCTGCTGTGTTCCTCTAATTTCAGCAGGGTTGTTCTCCTTGCTCTCCCAAGCCAGAGGCTCACAGGTTTTGTGTGTTGTGAGCCACTTTTAGGCCTTGCATGCCTCGAGTGCTTCCCTGTGACAAACACATTCACCAGGTCTGGAATCCCCTGGCTCTGTGCAGGTTCTCTTGGATTTGAGAATCAAATCTGCTTGGATTTGAGAACCAGTGCTGGAGAGTTCCTGCATTGCTGGGACTGTGAGGAAATAATTAATTGCTTTTGCAAGGCACCTGTAATGTGTGATCAGCTGCAGTAGGCAATGCTTAATACACTTAATTTTTGCTCTGTTTTGGTGTAAGGATACATATAATTGTTGTTGTTTATTTCCATATCTTTATAGAAGAGATCATTTGTCATGGTTAGTGTGTATTATTGTTGCTGCTGCTGTTACCCCATGAATTAGGAGCCATCTTTAGCAGCAGTCCCAGGTGTGACCTGCTCCATCCCTGGTGTTTGCTGCCCTGGTGATCATTTTCTGTGCTTTGGCTCTGGTTGCTCTCCAGCAGGCTGAACACACCTGTACAGACAGCTCTGAAGCCCACTTTGCTCCTCCCATCTTAGATGGGCTTAAAAAGCAGGATGTGGCAAGTTTTGGGCATCAGTGCAGCAGGTCTGTGAGAGTGGGCAATGCTTAGTACCTGTTTTTCTATCATCCTGCCTGAATCAGACTTTTCCAAAGTCATCCCTGTCAGAAACATTGGGCTATTGTCACACCAGAGGCTGTGCCAGGTGTAAAATGAATTCTCTCTTACCACAGTCAGACACAGTAATTTCTTTTGATGCATGACTGTATTTCCACTGCCACAAAGGGCCCAATCCTTGCCTGGAGTATTTAATTGCCTCAATTAGTTCCTGATGCTTCAGACTGTGCATTTGATGGATTTCCTCACCTCTCCCTGTTTCACAGACCTTGCTGCAGGATGCTGGAGTGGGGGCGGGAACCCACTTTGTTCCTGCACAAACCCCAGGTGTGTTCTTGCAGATGAGTCTGTGCCTGGCCAGGCTCTGAGTAGCACAAACAGGATGAGGAATGTTGTATAAATGCCAGGTATGAATGCACTAATACCATTTCTCAAATTAACACATCAGCAGAGTGTCAATAGCAGTATCAGGTAACAATTGTCAGGCTCTAAGACAGTAGTGACAGTAGCTTTAAAATGGAAGTGAGTGTTATTTAATAAGCCTAACTCTTCCTGACCAGCACTGAAAATAGCATTGGTTTGAAGGACACTTATTTCTCAGCAAGTTTTTTTATTAAAGAGAAAACAATGCTGCCTGAGAACAGCCTGGTTCTAGAAAGGTGATCAGGGACCACCCAGACATAGCTTTGAGAAGGCCCAATTTACTGAGGAATGCCAGAATATTATCTCCTGGCATTATTGAAGAAGAAATTAGTGTCTCTGCACTAGCAGTTGTTTGTTAATTAAAATTAGAAAACAAAAAAAAAAAAAAAAAAAAAAAGGAAGGGAAGAAAGGAAAGATGGCAAGTTAATATTATTATATTTAAACTGTGATTCTCCATTGCCTTTGCCAAAGTCTTTTATGGAAAGTGCAGTGTTACAAATAAAATGCAGTCAGTAGAAAAAGCCACAGTACCCTGAGTGCACCCATATGGCACATTGCAGAATAGGAAATATTCTGCATTTATGGGCAAAAGGAGCCCAGAGCACAGGAGCTGAGTGATGTAGGGGCAGAGCTTATTCTCCTGGAAGGAAACAGAGTGAGAAGCAGCTGTTCAAGGAGTGAAGCTGCTGCAGGTGCCTGGCCTGGGGCACTGCCAGGGATCCAGGGCAGCCTCAGCTTCCCTGGGCACCCCTGCTAGGGCCTCACACCCTCACGGGACAGGATTTTCAACCTAAATTTCCCCTCTTTAAGTTAGAATCCGTAACTACTTCTCCTATCAATGCAGCTCTGAAGAAAATTCCTCATTCCTTTGGTTTTTTTTTATTCTCTCCTATCAACAACTGGTCAGGCTTGTTCCAAACATTTACCTTTGAGGTGTAAACATTTCCTGAAAAACGTCCTGAGCCTCTTTTACGCCTTCAAGTGCAGCTGTCAGAAGCAGCCCAGCCATGACAGACCCACTGTCACTGCTCACCCAGGAGCACCTGTGGGCACCTGTAGCCAGCTCCTCATTAATACTAATTGTGGTCTCTTCATAAATACTTACCTGGTACATTTTGCAAGGCACACATCCCTAAAACCTCAATGCCAAAGGAAAGGCTCCTAATGCAAGCCAAATACCCCATCCCCAAACCAAACTGGAGCCTTCCAGCCACCCTCAGTGTGAAATGTTCATTACAGAGAGCATGGGCAGAACGTGCCCCTCACTGCAATAGTCCCCGCCATGGCTTTATCACTGCTCTGGGCAGGGTTAACAAAAAATGGAAAAACATAGAAAGAAAAACATTCCACAGCAACAAACTTAGAGAACGTAGGAATGAGTCTCATTACGGAAGAAAGGGGAACTTGATGAAATATATTTACAGAAAAGGAAGGCGAGAGAAGGAAGAAAAGAGTACCCTACCAACTCCACTAGGGAAATAAAAGAGACTACCACCCTTATACCAACAGAAAGAGGCAGAGAATTACTAGAAAAACAACTATAAAGACATCGTAAATCAAACAGCATAGAGTTTAGAACATCAAAAACGCAGAAATTTTCATCTATTATTAATTATGATAAAAAATTCTATCTCAGAATATTTTACACAGCAGCTGTTGCCAAGAAAATCTACATCTTCTTGAGCTGAGAAACTTTAAAATCAGAAGCAAATCTTTGTGTAGCCAGTGGAGATAGCGTAGATATTAACACAGTATTTCAATGTCTTATTTCCATTTTCCACTCAATTAAAAACACAAATATGAAATACAAAAAACTATTTTAATTTTATTTTGATCTTATTTAAATATTTAACTGAGCCCAAATATCCTGATGTCTATTTTGTGTGTGTCTGCATGTGTTATGAAAATCCAGTCATCTCTCTAAAACTGAGTTATGGCTGTTAATCCATGTGGATTAGTAGCTCTAAAAAGCAATTTATTTGTTGTTTTAATTCTTTCCCTTGTAGTGATTTTGATGTGGCTGGGAACTGCTTTTGTACACGAAGTTAGGATTGATTCACCAGCTTTGCTGCCTCTTGAAGCCTGTTGGCACTGACTGTGGCAGCTGAACCACAGTGACCAAATTGCTGCCATGACCTTTCTGTTAATCTGTGTTTTTTAGGGAGCTGGTTCAGGACCAGGAGCCATGGTTTGTGACTGCAGTGGGTATAAATTGGGCATAAATTGGGTATAAATTTGGTATGCGTTGGATATTCCTCATTTCTGGGGGCCTGGCCTCTCCAGGGCTGCTCAGCTTAAAGCACACCAATGCCATTGCCCAAACTCTGAGTCTCAAACCCTGCCAGGCCTGGGGCACCCAAAGCACTCTGCGCTTCCTCTCTGGAATGAGCACATGTGGATTTACTGCTGGGCTGCCCATGTCACCCTGGCCATGGGTTCAGTGAGCTTTCATGGCAGGGGAAATGCTGCTCTGCCATGCACTCAGTGCCTGCCCTTCATCAGGGAATGAAGGGCCCTTTATACCCTGTTTATACCCAATTTTTGCCCAATCTATACCCAATCTATACCAATCTATACCCAATCTACTCCCAATTCACTCCCAATTCACTCCCAATCTATTCTCAATCTATACCCAATCTATACCAAATTCATACCCAGTCTGTACCCAATCTGTACCCAATTTGTACCCAATTTATATCCGATTTATACCCATTTCAGTCACTAACCATGACTCCTGTAAAGAAATCCCTTATTATTTCTCTAGACAAAAGATAAGGCATACAAAAATAAAGTCTTTAACTTGTTAAAACAGCATGCTCTGCTTGACGGGGTGGGGGGAGAGGATTTTCAGGGGAAACACCAGTTCCAGCAAACAGCTACAGCCAAGCCATCTCCGTGGTTGGTATTTGTCAACAGAGTAACACATTTGCATCAGTCAGGAAAGCCATCGAAGCTGTTCACTTGGAAGAATCGCAGCCTCTTGTTCTTGAGGCAGCAGTGAAATGACAACCTATAAAATGCTTGCAAAGATTTGAAAGGAAACATTTCAGGCGCTGCCTGGAAAACGTGTGACTGAGGCTGTGAGAATAATTGTGATTTTTTTCAGCTAGAGTGCCGAAACCAAAAAAGAGGGAGGAAAAAAAATAAGTTAGAGTCGAACCAAATGGAACTTCGTTTTTTTTGTTTTTCTTGCCAAAATGGAAATCTGAAAACATTTATTTAGTGTAAAATGCAAACATACATTCCATTTCATCCAAAACAAAAATGTTCATTTTAAAGCATGAGAGGAGGGAAAAGGAAAGGAAATAAAGGGTTGGGATCTGCCAGGATTTCAGAGGTGACAGCTTTTTACCTCTCAGCTGCCATGGAGAATGCTGAATATTTGTGTGCACTGGGGAAGTGACCCCCCAGCTCAGTGTGTGCCCTGGCACAGGGACAGAAATCCAGGGTCTGCAGAGGCAAAAGGCAAAAGGCAGCTCTGTGCCCAGGGCACAGGAGGCAGAGGGCAGGATCCCTCCCTGGGCTGGTGTTTGCAGGGGTCCCATGATGAGGGAGGAGATGAGAATCTGACTCCATGTTTCAGAAGGCTGATTTATTATTTATGATATATATTATATTAAAAGAAAATGATACACTAAAACTATACTAAAGACTAGGAGAAAGGATTTCATCAGAATGCTAGCAAAGAAAGGAAAGGAATGATAATAAAATCTCGTGACTGACCAGAGAGTCCGAGCCAGATGACTGTGATTGGCCATTAATTAGAAACAACCACACGAGACCAATCCCAGCTGCACCTGTTGCATCCCACAGCAGCAGATAACCATTGTTTGCATTTTGTTCCTGAGCCCTCTCAGCCTCTCAGGAGGAAAAACCCTAAGGAAATGATTTTCCATAAAAGATGTCTGTGACAGTAAGCAGCACAGTCCAGCATGACATTATTAGAGTCATTAAACAGGGCCCATTGCAGGCACTCAGGGTATGACCCACTGCTCACAACCTTCTCAGCCTTGAACATCCAGCCAGTTTTTTAGTCAAAAAGTTGTCCATCTTTCTAGATGTGGGATTTCAACCTGAATACAAGTGTACAGTGCTAAAATTCTGGCTGAAGTCAAGGTAAATGGCATCTGCTCCTCTGTACTTTTCCACAGTTTCAGTCACTTTACTGTAGGTAGCAGTCAGGCTGGTCAGACCTGCCTTACCTCACTGAGGGTTCTTTATTCATGCAGGCAAAAGGCAGCAAAAGCAGAGCAAAATAAGCCAGAAAAGAGAAGGTGTCTTGTCCTAGACCACACAAGAGGTCAGTTGTGCAACCAAGCACAAAACCCCAGTCTCCTTAATCTCAGTCTAGTCCCTGACCTAAATTACATGTCTCTATTTTTTAATTGAAAGTTAACTTTTCGAGAATTATTTCACAGCTGAAAGAAAAAACCTCAAAACATGGAGCACATGGCAGATCCCCAGAGAGCACTAACAGCTAATAGAACATATTTTGCAACTGTTATATTGGACTAAATTCAACTAGGAATTGATTAGCTGTTCTCTGTAGAAATAAATGGCCAACACAATTTGGCCTTTACATTTCCTAGCCCATAAATAGCTTAGGAGCTTTGAAAATTACCCTGGGTTAGGATAACAACAAAGAAAGGAAGGATCTCTTTTTTTGGTGGAAGGAGGAATGCAGCCTGTGTCACACCTAAGTGCCTACACACCTGACACAGAACTTGATAAATGTAAGTAATTGTTGGATTTCATTCTTTAAAGTTCAAGCTTATGGTCACTGCTAGTGAGGCTGGAGGCTGATAGATGGGAGAGACAAAAGGGGGAATATTCCTCATTCACTGCAGCCCCAGGCTGTCCAGGGCTGATGCTCAAAACAGAACTTTTCTGTCCCCAGCCATTATGAGGCTTTTGTTCTTATTTGTGAGAAAACTTTGCACTGCTTCCTTGGCTGTGTTGAGACCCTGATAACTTTTTTTAGCTGATTTGTGGATGGGTGCTCTCAAAAATCCATTCTAAGGAGGCAGCTGAAAGCTCTGACTCCTGACAGTGACAACGTATTTTATCCAGAAATGCAGTTTGCACTGCAGAGCAATGTGCTTTCTAATGAGAGCAGAGAACAGCCCTGATGGTGGCTCTGAGCTGCTGAGGGAGTGCAGCCTTTAGGGGACTTCTGAGCTGCTGGGTTTCAGCTGTGAGGGCTGGCTCGTTTAACCTCTGCTGGAGCCAGAGCAGGGGTGAGTGAGCTGCATCTCCTGAGTGATGCATGGACCAAAGGCCAGGAACAATTTCCATTCCATTCAGAGTGGGAAGGAATCATCCCTCCCATCTGTCTTTCAAACCTCTGCTGGTTCTTTGGGGTTTTTCAGTTCTCAGGTAGCTCAGAAAGTGACTGCATACTTTGTCAGAGGAGCGGGGTCAGGTATTTGTCCAAAAATTCAGTGACTATGGGAATCTCCATTAGGCACAACCATTACCTGAAACTCCTACAGAAACTCCCTGTGCCATGGGCTGGTAGCATCCCACTGCCTCAGACCATGGTGTTCCACATTGTGTCCCAAACTTTTGGAAACCAAGCCCTGCTGCATTAAAAAAAAAAATAAATTATTCTCTTGCTAGATGACCACATGGTTAATTACACACCCATTGTGAAGTGCTCATCTTCTGTGACCCACTGGGAGCTCCTCATGGCCCACGAGGGGATCTGTCTAGACTTTAGGAAACAAGCATCTCTTGTGACTCATCTGCTTAAACCTCTTTTCATTATTTCCCATCATACACTCAACCACTTTCTATATATTCTTGCTTGGCATTAAACATAATTGAACAAATGGTACTTTTAGATTGGTTAATTGATGAAAACTTCAGGGGCTTTCAGTGGCTTTTTTGAGTGGCTTTCAGGAGGCATCTGAAACCCTCTTACTGGTCTAGGAAGGACTGGGAAATGGGTTCTGCTGATTTTGTGTATAAAACTAGAAGAATCCTAATTGCAGCAGGAATGGAAATTTAAAAAACTGTTTGTTAATTCCTCCCACCTACACTGTAATGCAAGTTTCTACATCCTTCTTTCTTTCTTACCTTCTTAGGAGTGAGGCAGAGGGTGAATGTATGGGAAAAGGAGGTAAGAAAATCTGGAGAGGGGGAAAATTTGAGACAGAAATACAAAAATACTACAGAAAAGGCTTTGGTATTTCGAATCTGGCCTGACCAGCGATCATTAGAAATGTCAGGCATCAGTCTGTTCATGCAAATTTCCCACTCAGTGTGAAGAGGAAGGAGCTTTGCAGGATTGGAGAGCCCTGGAACAGGTCCTGTCCCTCCTCGCTGTGGAATTTGGTCACTGCTGAGGTGAAGGAGGCAGAGCTCAGCCCAGAGCCTGCTCCACCTTCTTGATGGCAAACCAAAACCTTTTATGGCCTTACTGCTGCACAAAAAGGACAGTTTGGAGTGGGTTTCACACCACCTATGCCAAGTTTCAGTAAAGTACATGAGGGTCCAGTTAAATGATGAGCCTTTTAGCACAACAGCATTTCTACTGTGCAAAACAGCATTTTGGACCAAAGTCTGCATCTTCCTGCAAGTGGTGCTGATGGAATTCATCAGCTCTGGCTTTATCCTTAGCATTTGACAGAGTTTCCAGTCATGTCTGCAGGCTGGGAGGGCAGAGATGGAGTCCACACAGTTTGCCTGGCCAGTTGCTCCAGTGCCTGTTTGCTTTCATTTTGAAAAAGTTCTGCCTCGAATCTGCCTGAAATTTCCTATGTTCTGCCCTGTGACCAGGGACTCTCTTCCTAGCAAAGCTGGGAAAAGTCTGGGTAATCTTTTAAATGGCTGGAATGGTGAAAATGGCTGTAGCAAAAATAAGACAAATGTCTCTTACCTAATGAATCCTGCATACAAAATAAAGTGAAAATCTTTGCCATCAGCAGCAAAGCTTCTGCTGGACTCAGGAGAGTGGAAGTTTTGTTCAGTCCCACTTGTGGCAAACCTAGGTTTGCTTTCAGGTTGTTTGATTCCTGAAGCATCATAGTTGTGATGAAGAATGTGCTCAATTGTACCTTTGCATTTTGAGCCTATTTCTGCACCAGTGCACATATGGAAATGAGTGCAGAAAATGAGAAAGAAGATGTTGTGAAGTTCAATGCCCTGAGCAGATGAGAGCTGCTAGCAAATGCTGGGTGTCCAGAAAGAAGGGTTTTTGTTATGAAGTCTGTGCCAGAGAATGGTGGTGTCTCTGCTGCCATCACAAATGTACATTTCCTTACTGTATCCCCTTCTAGAGTAGCTCTTGTTTCATTATCACAAATGCCCTAACTCTGCAGGAATAGTTTCATGCAGAAGGGTAGGAGTCCCAAAATAATAGTTTGTGCTGTGGAAAATTGTCAAGAGAAAAATCTAATTTGGTCAGGTTGCTATTTTATCTATCCAAGAAATTGAATGGGGTAAAGACTTGTCAGATCATGGGGCCATTCCCATTGCAAATGGACACAGCCCCAGCAGACAGTGGCTCTGATTTTCATGCTAAAACGCCTTTGTGGGGATGAGCAGTGTGGTCTCTCTTTCCCCTGCAAATGGACACAGCCCCACAGGCTTGTAGGAGAGGAGGGCTCTGTGGTGGAGGTGGACAGGAACCTGGCAGCCACCAGAACCCCTTGGGCAGTTCAGTGACGGATGTGCAAGTAATTCCACATCCATCTCCAAGTTCTCCAGCACTCCCCTCAAGCGAGGAAAGGCCATCTTGCCTTTGCACTGGAGCCCATATAGTTTTCATTTTCACCTTCCTCCCGCGCTCATCCAGATTTTACTGAGTCTTTTCTCGGTTTTAATGCCTTTTTTTACTTTACCCTTCTGCAATGCAGCTGTAGTCTCACTTGCTCCTCAAAACAAACGTGCCCCTCTCTGCCTGGTCCCAGCCACAAAACCAAAGGAAGATGGGAGAGGCAGGCTTGCTGCTAAACCCACTCTCCTGTTGCAGGGGTCTGATGTCTGAGGTGTTAATCTCCGTGTTCTTTTGATCTGGGTGAGGATAATAGGTTGTTTTTCAATATTGTTTCTGGTTCATTAATATGTATGCTGCCTGCTCGTGTTTTTTATCCCCCAGAAAAGCCTTTGAAGATACCTTTGTAGGCTCTCTGCTGCTGCAGGCCTGACTTTGACTGTTGCTGCTCATTGTTCCCTGCCTGTTTCATGTCCTCCCTGCCCTGCTGCTGCAGCAGAGCTGGGGCAGCTCCTGCTGCTGCCCAGGCCCCTGGTCAGTGATGGTGCCCAAAGTGCCCTGGATGCTCCACAGGGAATCCTGGACAGGATGGAGATGGGGCCCAGCAGCGGTGGGGCCCGAGCTGCTCCCGCTGGGCAAACCCCACACCTGCCCTGGGGTAAGGCCTGCCTGGCCTTGCTTGCAGGCACATTCAGCACTGGTCACACTGCACCCCATGGAAGGATGAGACTGTCTGGCTTTAAAGGCTGCCTTGTGATGAAAAGAGCATTAGATCATTTGCTTGCTGTTTTTCTTGGGAACGCATCCTCCCACTCACCACCCTGTGGGCATCCATACTCTCTTTTGTTGGACTTGCTTCTGTTCATATGATTTCATGTGCTTTGGGGCATTTCAGTGTGCCTGCTGTTCTTTTTTCCCCCCTGCCTTTTCTTCCTCTCTCCTTCTCCATATTTTTGTGGTATATTTGGCAAAGCTGTGGGTTACACCCATGTTTCATCTTGTTGTTTTTGTCATTTATTCACCAGCTGAGCTCAGAGGAGGATTTGTTTTTCAGTAAAATCTGGGGACTTTATGTTTTTCTTTTTTTTTTGTCTTTTAATAATTTTATAGTTTTGTTGACTAAATCACAAGAAAATTGAACGATTTGTCCGTGGTCGCGCAGTGAGTCATTGCTCCTGTCAAAATAAGAATCTGCCTAGAGCTGCCATGGCTTGCACCTCCTCATCCCAGCCATGAGACAAACCCAGCTCCTGTGGGAGTTTGTCAGATCTAAATGGGAGTTAATTTTTACATCTGGTTCTATGGCACCAGCTGAACTTCCTGGGCTGTTTGCTTGGAGTTCGAAAAAGTTCTTCCTCAAATCTGCCTGAAATTTCCTATGTTCTGCCTTGTGACCAGGGACTCTCTTCCTGTTAAAGCTGGGAGAAGTCTGGGTAATCTTTTAAATGGCTGGAATGATGAAAATGGCTGTAGCAAAAATAAGACAAGTAGCAAAAATAAGGCAAGTAGCAAAAATAAGACATCCATCACCCCGCTGTGTGGTACACAATGGCAATGCTGAGCTCTGAGGTAAAGCACAGGTTGGTTCCTGGCCTCTAGCACGTGGTTGATAAAGACCTGCACATCCTGGCCCTCTAGATCCACTTGGGAGAGAGTCTGGGACGATGGAGAAAGGGCTCTGAGTGTCTCAGAGTTTTACATTTCTTTCAAATTGTTGATGTGGTCCCAAGCTGAGCCCAGAGCTCCCAAGGTGGTGTGGGCTGAGCTGCCCAGACCCATGGATGATGCTCTGCAGGGTGAACCTTAAAATACTTACAACATTTAGCCAAGAACAATAATAAAAATTCCCCAAACCAACCAACCAAACCAAAACTAAACAAAAACAAATTCCCCAAAAAATCCAAATGGAGAAGAGTACCAATGTACTTCATAATTTCTTATAGGCTGAAGCACATCCCAGGTCTCCTCCAGCAGTCAAAATCACATTTCTTGGGAGTGCAGAGCCACAGAAAGGTGAGACAAAGGCATTAGAGTATGTCAGGATATACAATCGAATTATCATGGGCCAAATGAAAGAATAATTTAAGCCTTATTTATAGACTGTGGGTAACATTCCAATTTCTCTTCATCTTCTTTAAGCTTTTCACTCACTAATTCATTGGAAGGAAGAATAATTAAGAAAAGGATCCACTTGGCAACTCATTAGTTTAAAATCTTTCTTCTTTACAGATTTGGTCAACACTGCTTCCATAGCCTTTTGGAAAATTTTCTTCAGTTTATTGAAGAGACTTCAGTTGCCTCAAACCTTTTAATTTTAGCTCATTTAAATATATCAGCCAGTTTCAAGACTTGATAAAGATGAATGCAATTAATCTTAGAGTCCTCATAAATGTTAGGGAAAGAGCTTTTATTTTGAAAAGACAGAAGAGCCAAATTAAAATCCTATCTGGTAACCCTCTGAAAATAGGAATGTGGGAATTTCTGACTGTAATTAATTTTGTATGGGGATTATAATGACTTACATTTACATACAACAAGGATTGCTGAAGAACTGGTGCAACAGAACTTGTGTGTGAATGTGTGTTTGTATGGATTTCATACATTTGGAGTGCAGTAATATCATGTGGGAGTTATGTTGTATCACTGGGGTTGGTACTGAGGCTCCATTTTCATGGTCCATCCCTCCACTAGCACAAAAGAAATTAACAATTCATCACATAATCATTGATCTCTTGGTGTGACCCTTGAGGCTGTCCTGCCCAGGGCCAGGAGTTGGGCTTTGGTGACCCTTGTGAGTCCCTTCCAGCTCAGAATATTCTGTGATCACTACCAACAAAATCTGTGGCAATCTAGACCTAGTGAGCACTTCTGCAGCTGAATGTGAGGTTGTCTGGAATGGCAGACCCAAAAAGAGGAACTACCAAACACAGTAGATGGGTATCATTTGATTGAGAGCTAAAATGTCTTTTCTATTATTTTTGTTTTAAAGATATAATGCCAAAATCCATTTGGTTAGCGCAAAACAGAATGACAGTGGTCTTATGTTTTGATTTCTTTTAGAAACAAAGGATCGTCTTCTCGATAAAAATATACTTTTCTTTCAACAACGTCTGATAAGAATTCACAATGTAAAGTAATGGTTAGGAAGTCTCTGCCCCATTAGAAACCATAATAAGGTAATGAAATCTCACCTGCCTGGAGTGGGAGCATCCTTTCCCTTGGCAAGACCAAAGAGGACCATGGACACTTCTGAAATGTTTATTTTTCCCTCTCTTAGGTGTTTCAAGCAGCAGATAATGCAGCCTTAGACGGTAAAGTTAAATGACTTCTTCTCCATCCCACCTCGGGTGAGTGTGTGTGCATTTCTGAACTCGGGCTGAGGGGGAGCATGGGCACACCTTTCCAGCCCCTCTCTCTGCTTCATGCATGTAGTTCATATTTCCAGAGAAACACAGCAGCAGGACAAAGAATTAGGGTTTGTTTCTATTTCTTCAGCCCACTTCAGCCCCTGGTTTGCAGCTGGGATGTGCAGTACTGGCTGGGGAGGTTGCTGGGCCAGGCTGGAGCAGAGCTGACCTTGGTGAGACACGGCAGCTCTGCTGAGAGCATACAAATGTGTTACCCTGTCTAATGTGCAGAGAGGTCCTGAGGTCTCTCCCCTCTCTTTAAGCATCAAAGATCAGCTAATGTGTTTTCATCCTTCAGCATGAAACGTTCCCTGGCAGCCTTGGCAAAGGTAGGGAATTGTCCCTGGGATCTGGAGGGCACGGAGTCAAACAGAGCCCTGAATCTGAAAATGGAGAGGAATAATTCTGTGACCAGGAACAAAATGGAATAAAATAATGGTAGGGCCATAACCTGACCGTGGAGAGAGCCAGAGAGGAACTCCCCTGTATGCCACATGGAAGCACTGCAGGTGTGAAGTGGGGGATTTGTGGGGTGAAGAGGTGGGATCACCTCGTCCCGAGGTAGCAGATGAATCAGAATTGATTAACAAGACCAATTAGTTTCTGACAGTATTTTTCTCAAAGTACAAAAGTGCAAGGGAAGTTAAGAGATCCTGGTAAAGACCTGTTGTGTAAATGTTCCTGGGGACGCAAATAATTTTTGTAAAAGCAGGAATGTATTTCAGGGGATGGTTTGGAGGCTGGATTTGTTTTTTGTGGACCAATAACAACTTTGAGATAGTTGCTGTTGTTTCTGGATGTCTTTTAGAAATCAGAAGGTGGAAGTGAAATCTTGGCTTTGCAACTTCCATGGAAGAGTTGTTGTGACTTAGATCATAACCAGGAAAGAAACACGGCAGAGTGGATTTCCAGCAGAGAATGGGAAGGAGAAGAAGATGAGGTAAACCAGGGATGTGGATGGGGTGCTTGGGAGAGAGCAGAACCAGCAGAAGCAGCTGCTGCTCAGTTTGTAGAGCTGTGTGGGCACACTCCAGGAGCTGCTGATGGCTCCGTCCAGCCCATTGCTGTGGCCAGGGGGGTTTGCTGCTCTGGGCAGGAGGTGGCTCTGGAGTGGAAACTTTCCTTTTGTTTTCCCCCAGACCTCTTGGCAGCAGCTCTGGCTGCTTCATGCCCTGACATACCAGCGAGTACATCTCCTCCTGGTGCTGCACTCAGGCTCTCTCCTGCCCACTGGGATTTGGCAGCAGGCATTTTATCAATGTGGTAGTGCTGCCATGCATTCTCAGACCTCA
Source organism: Ammospiza caudacuta (assembly GCF_027887145.1). Classification (NCBI taxonomy): domain Eukaryota; kingdom Metazoa; phylum Chordata; class Aves; order Passeriformes; family Passerellidae; genus Ammospiza; species Ammospiza caudacuta. The sequence continues at coordinate 807,842 of NC_080597.1, forward strand.
CTTCTTGGAGGGCTGCCTCCAGGAGCTGTGACATTCTGTAATTGTTCAGCACACCTGTTCCCAAATACCTCAGTGTAAAACTATTTGTTTTTTCCTGTGAGAAGACTATAGTACAAGTTCTGTTAGGTCTTTGACACCTAGCCAAAAACTACACCACTCATTTAACCTCAAGCATTAAAGGCTCTATTCACACACATTAAAAAAAGGATAGTTCACAATTTTCCAGCAGGATTTTAAATAGGAATGAGAGTGCATGAAAATATCACCTAGTCCAGTGTTTAGTATAGGTAGGTATGGGATGATGTGTTGAAACTGAATGTACTGAAGCTGGAAGTAAATTAATAATAATAACAACAATAATAATATTATATATAATATCCATTCTTTATAGCTGTAGAAAAATTGACAACTGCATATACTCAGGATGAACAAAGGAGAATAAAATAACTTTTGATGACCCCTCTGGTGACAACTAGTGGCCTATAACGGGGGAACACCGCACAGTGTCCCTCCCCACCAGAGCACTGTCCTGATGTGAGGTTATGGAGCACTGAGTGCTGGGCTGCCTGTGAGTCTGATGGAGTCTTCCCTTCACACACTAGGGCTGCCTCAGAGAAGTTCAGTGATGAGTGAAATTATCCTTATATGCATATTGGGAAGTTTTTAGATCCTCCCATGCAAAGTTTTCACTTACACATAAGGTGGCTATTAGTAGTAGCAATACCCATAAAGTTTTCCAGCCTTTTCAATATTCAATCATGCTGCTTCGTTTTGTCACCTCCTAATATAACAGAAGAAAAACCGTGTCTGTGAGGGTTTACAATTACAGTCTCCCACATGTTAGGCATGCTGACAGCCCGAGGGCACAGAAGGGGTTAAATACCTGCCCGTGTTTGCCCCTTCAATATGAAAAGAAAGTGAATTAATTGGCTACCAGCATAGCTTAATTGCAGGAGTCGTTAGAGCACAGAAGCTAAAGCAGGTTGCATATGAAATGTGCTTGTTAAACACAGGCATTTCTTCTGGCTGGGAGGATGACTACAGTCTAGCTTGCATATTTATATGTGCCCTGAAGCTCGTCCTCTTCCACAGAGGAGGTTCTTGTAAGCCTTCCTAAAACCAGTTATTCACCCTGGGCAAAGTGCTCTTCCTCTGTGCTCAGTAAACGTATTGATATTTCAGTCACTGCTTGAGAACATCAAAGGTAAAAGGAATGAGGGGGCTGCGGATCTTCTGTCTGCTCAGAGCACAGACACCCTCTTGGTAGGTGCAGAAAGAGCAAATGTATGCACAGAGCTTCACCTTTACCTGAGGAAACCTTTATTTCAGGCTGAAAGTAAAGGAAAGGAGGGAAAAAAGAAAGGGAGCAAATGTAAAATGTCTGTTGAAGAGTATTGATTGTACTCCTATTGCAGTCCTTATTGAGCATTGGGAATAAAATGCCTTCCTGGCTGATCAGTGGGTAATGTACAAACCAAAAGGTGTCAGGATCTGACAGCTGCATTCTCCTGCATAACCTGCTCAGGTTAGGGTCCTGAAATGCAGCTGAATAACTCACTCTGATCTATAGTGAACTCTGCTCAAATTATTGGAATTAGCCTGAAAATGATGAGCCTGGCAGACAGATGTCCTTCTCAGGTGTTAGTAAAGTCAGTACCCCCGCAAGTATTGTAGCATAATGTTGGAACACCAGGCTCCCATAGCATAACCTCTCAAGAGTTTCACTGCACCACAGAATTTCAGCTTCTGTCTTGTGCATCTCCACAAGTGGTGGAGTTGGCTCTGGTTGCAAAGAAAACCACATGGAATTTGAATTGAGTGCCACCAGCGTGGAGTTGGCCTTTAAGAGAGATAAGAATGCATTTTGCATTTCTCTCCATGAAGTTTTAACTCAGATGATCAGTGCTTTAAAAATATCTTCATTGATAACGAGGTCATATCTTTTATAAGAAATTAGAGGGATGATCACAGACTTGCATAACATATTGCGCCTGGAGTTATTTTGTGATACAAGATGCTGGGGGAAGGGCAGCTCTGAGACATCCTGCAATTATTTTCTTGACTAACCAAGAAGGAGTCGAGCTACGTGGAAAATGTACAAGGCTCTAAATTCAGGACTGAGGGCAAAGTTTCCAAGCAAGCCCAGCAGTGCCAGCAAACTGCACAGCCCATTGTGAATGATCCATTTCTTGTGGCCCAGGGATGCTGCTTGTTTTCCATAACTGTCTCCTTCTAATTTTCCACCCAGGAGAGACTCAGATACTGACAGAAAGTGCAAAATTATTAGGCTGAGTGCACATGTTCACTCTGTTCTCTCATATTTTTTAACCTGTCCTAAAAGTTAGAAAATACAAACTCATACCAGATGAAGTGCACTTTGCATATGAATTATTATTATTATTATTATTATTATTATTATTATTATTATTACTATTACTATTACTATTATTATTACTATTACTATTATTACTATTATTATGTGTTTCACAGTAGTGTTTTTCAGGACCAGTCCTTCTCAAACAAACCTCCAGTAGAATGGAAGCCATTTAGTACTATTAAAGGCAGGTTGCATTCTGTCAAAAAGGTGCTTTGGGTGTCTCTACAGTCAGAGGGAAAGGAAGAGGAAAGCAGGAATCTTTTGGATGTATCATGGCTTCAAGCTCCAAATGCTGCTGGAGATATTTTCTGATCATTTGCACGTCTTTGTTTTCCGAATAAATGCAAAATCAAAATTGGAAAGTTTTCTTAACAAGCAAACAGAACTTTAGGGTGTTTATCCAAGGAAAAAGAAGAAGGGAGAGAGAATAAGAGAAGGGAAAAGTCTGAGTTAATTCTGCTCTGATACAGCTCTCCTGGTACACAAAACTCTGCTGAAAACTCAGTGCTACGGAATCAGCGCTTTGGGCCCTGGTGTGTCTGTGGAGAAACTGGTGTCAGCACAATGGGGAAAAAGCTGCAGTCTGCTGAAAATCTACCCAGCTTGAGACGGAATTTTGCGCTCTGTACTTTTATCAGATAAATCTTATGTAAATGTGATATAAATTTACACCAAGGCAGAGGATTTCTTGTTTGAGAAGGGTAATTGAGTCATCCTGCCAGCAGCAGATGGCAATGCTTTGTGATGCAGTAGAAGACAGGGCAAAAGGATGAAACAATGGAGGAATTGAGAAGAAGGAGACATTCTCCTAAATCCTAAAACAATAAGCATGTGTTCTATGGCATGGACTTCACCTGAGCCCCATAAAAATATGGAAGTTAATCAGACAATGTCTTCCTCCCCTGTAACACATAATTCAAAACCAATCCAGCATTCTCCTCAGTTAGGTTAGCTTCTATGAATCATAAATAATGATACTCAGCATTTTTCATCTTTAACTTATTTAATAACCATTATTCCTTCATCCCAATGTAATGTGTGCATTGCTATATCCTGTAGGGAAACTGAGGCACAACAGTTATTGTTCCAGAGGGAAAAAACGTGGACTATAGTCAGAATTTAATGCTAATCCTTCTTGCCTAATTCTTGCTGAAAAGCAGCAATTAACGCAACACAACAAGATTTAAGCATTCTGCTGTGATGACACCGAATTGATTTAAATTCCATTGTTCCAGCAGGAGCTGTGTGGCTTCAGTCAGATCCCCAAATTTAGCCCTGCTGTGAGCTTGTGCAACTCCCACATAAGTCACTGGGAGTTATGGCTGCTTCGTACCAGGCCTAGACTTGGCACGGAGCAAACAGCCCTCATGATAATGAAGAGAACTGGTTTCAAGTGAATGCTAAAAATTCCTGGCAAAGCAGCGTTTCTCTCCTCCTGCCAAGTGTCATCAACATTATTTTTTGGGTGGATTCAGATCCCTGAGAGCAGAGTTTTCCATTACGTGTTCCTAATTGTTAAAGACTGGGCCTGCTAGGGGTAGGAGTGTGTTTGGTTGTACTTGTTACCATAACAGCAGGGTGAAATAGTGCTTTTCCCTCAGCTGGTTAAGCCACAGAATACAGTAGCAGCCTTCCTAGCAGTGTCAAGGCATCAGACAGAGGCAGAGCAACCCACAGTCAACAGAATGAATGGAACAATTCACACTGTTGTACATAGATCTAGAGGTTAAACCCAAACACGCGAGAAAGTGATGCTGGAAGCACTTGGGAACAGCTGGGCCAGATGAATAACTCAATTGGATGCCATGAGGAACAAATTAAACAACTGACTGGAGACCAGGCTGCTCGTGTGACAGACACTTTAATCAGGAAGTCAAAAGCTGATTGACAAGATGAAAAGCTGGATGACATGAAAAATGGAAACAGAAGGAAAAACACAAGAAAAGGCCACGCTGGGTCAGCCTGCTGACAAAAATAATCAAGTACGACAGGCCATAATCCAGCCTCCGAATGTTTGGCATGGTGCTAGTTATGAAAGTCTGCAGCCAAGAGGAAAGAAAACTATTATTAAGTGAAGGAAATGATCTGCCTCCCCAGAACTCACTGCTCTGTGTGCATCAGAGTCTCTTCCTGCACACAATGCATTATAGATGCATATTAGAAATAGCTTATGTTGAATAACTTGAAATAAAATTAAAATAAATCATGTATGTAGAAATAAAGTGCTTCCACAGAAGTGTTAGGGTAAGTCATTGCTTTTTCAAATACCTACAGCCAAACAGGTGTTGACATGGAATAGGTGTGAAAAATGAGCTCCATCACAGTACATGGGCTTTTTTTCCTGCAGCTCAATGTAAATCTGCTGCTTTCAAGTTTTCCATAGGAACCTGTTCTACCTAAACCTAGGGACTGGCTGCACCTGAAGCAAGCTGCAAAATGTCAGAAAAATTTAAATTCCCTGGTATTGCACATTTAAGATATTCTGCACGTTTCAGTTAAATGCCTCCACAAGACCAAGAGGCTGCAGTTGGTAACTGATGGAGAATTCAGCAGATTTCACTGGCTCAAGGTCCAGCAGAAAGGCACCCTGAACTGAGTGTCTGAAATTCAGAATTCCATACTAAAAAATGTAACATTTTTTTCTTTTTTTTTTTCTTTTTTTTTTTTTTTTTTTTTTTCAGAAGTTCTGAAGAGCTTTTGTCAAAGACTGATTTCCAGCTGGTTCTCCTGGAAATCAGCTTACTTGGGGACCTTTCTTTGCACACAGCCCTCCCACCCCAGGCAGTGAAAGGTTTGTGTGAATTGTTTTGGGGTAAATGAGGTCATGTTCTGCTGCAAGTACAGCAAATTTCAATGAGTTTACACAGGCCTGAGAGGAGGATTTGGTGACAGATTCAGCATGACTTTTTCCAAGCTTGGGATGTTCATGAAGGAGTGCTGGAACTTGAGCTCTAATCTTGAAAATGACCTCCCTGATGTAGGTTTAGGTGGCCTTGTAGAGTTTCTGTGCATTGTGTATATCATTGCACACAAAGGTTTGTGCTGTTGGTAACTAAAGAAGCATTAACCACAGCAGGGCTGCCTCTGTTTCAGCTTCCATTTGAAAACTTTTGTTTTTGTCCACAGGGGTGATGTGTCGTTTCCTGACTGAGATAATGACAGCTTTTTGTTATGAAGTGCTTTTCTCTGTTTTAGAGAACAATATTAAAACAATACTCTGAAAGCCAGGCTTAATGTGGAGCACTCTCCACTGGAAAGAATGCTACCAGTAAAAAAGCACCACCAAAAATTGGTGGAAGAAGAGGAAGATTCTGAATTTGAGGTTAATTTATTTCTGAGACATTTTGCTGCTGTCTGCTTCTCCTTTTGTTGCCAATGTCTTTGGATTATTGTTGCAGTTTGGTGGCTTTTTGTGTGTCTCTGCATTTTCCTTTATTCCCTCCCTTCAGCAACGCTCTTGTGTTTCAGGGACAGAGCCAGGACGTGGTTCAACCTCTTCCACGTTTGTTTTCCTAAACAATGCAACAATCACTGGAACAAGAGATCCTGGTACTGAGCTGTGCCCAGGTTGGTGTTTACCACAAACAATGGCATTAAACTCCCTGGAAATCCCAAACTGGTGTTCCAGAGGACGTGGTAGGTGGAATAATTGGTTTTTCTTCCTTTAGCTTTATCTGCTTTTGTGCTGGCATCTGCCTTTGTGATGTCTTTCTTTAAGGTTTTTAATTCTTGCTTGTCCTGTGATGTGCTGTAGAGGCAGGACATGCTGTGCTCTCCTCTAGGAACTTTGCATTTGTTCTTTTCTTGTTTTGCTGCTCTCTCACTCAAAGATAAAGGTCATCATGACAGGAAACACGGTGTATTCTTGCTGCTGCTGGTGGGAAAGCTTACAAGAAGTGAGCTTTGTTCTTGATTTAAATTCTGGTAGACAGATGTTTCTGCATTCGAGAATCTCGCTGTTCTTGAGACCAGTGTTTTTCCTTTCTGCATGAAGAAATTAAAGGCTGTTCACACATGGCCACAGTGCAGGAGAGGGGCTGTGAGATGTCACTGCTGACTTTCAGAGGAGTGAGGCAGCAGAACAGTGGGAAGGTTCTTGAAACCAGGATTTATCAGGCTCATAAGATAAACACAGCAAAGCCTTGAACAAAGTGTACATAAAATTACTACGGCTGAGGGTCTGCTAACATTTTTCTGTAATAAAAAAGTCCATAGGCTGGTCAGGGGGCAGAATGTCCAACTCCCATTTCTTAAAGTTTTGGGGTTCTGAATCCTGTAGCCTGATGCAGCATCAGATCTCCATTAAAAAAATTAAGTGGGGGATAGATGTGTGTGTATATATTTTGCGTGCAGACATGTCTGAGAGGTCAGGAGGGAAGGCAATTGTAAAATTCCTCTCAAATTCATCCAGGGTGCACTCCCTCAGAAAGAAAGGCTCCTGGCTACGGTGAATTCAGCTTAGGTCTGCTTTCTACCCAATTAAAATAGCTGTTTAATATAGGTGCTACATTCTAGAGGTTTTGCTTTATGAATAGATTGATTGGGTGAAAGTGAATACCTTCTTAGTGCATGATATTTTAAAGTAATTTTCAAAGCAGAGGAGAGTTTGGTTCATGATACACTCACTAAAATCCATCTTTCCCATTGGAAATGAACTGCATGGAGGGATGCAGACCCCAGGGCAGTCCCTGCTCAGCCCAGAGCTGAGATCCTGCAGGAGCAGGGCTGGGACAGTGACCCAGGGGCAGGTGAGAATGGGACAGAGAAGATGTCAGAGCAGCTCAGCCCTGCACTCCTCTCCTCTGATTTACAGGCATCACCCAGTCTAACTCAGCCAATGTGTAATGACAAATGTTCTATAATCAACATTTGCCTGAATGAATAAGAGTATGATCCCCTAAGCATGGAGATAGTTGGATATTTTAAGATCTTTTTTACATTCTGGCAGATAAGCAAGATGCAGCAGTCCATGATAAGCAATGGATGGAGATCTTTTTGCAGTGGATTTGTTAAGTTGAAGTTTTACATAAAAAATTTCAATTTTTTTTTCATTTTTTCCCAAGATGTCTCTGTATATCTGTGTGTCTCTATGTATAGGTTTTTACTGGCATTAGGCAGTTTTGTTAACATTACCCATGAGTGATGTAGGAAGACATATGTTCCCCCCCAATAAAACACAGACACCTCTTTGTTAGACTGTATCCATGGCAGGGCTGATTCATAGCTCTCACAAAGCCAAGAAAAGAAATAGAAAATGTGTGTACAATGCTGAGGGAAGCACAAGTAGCCCATGCCCTGCTCCCAGTGCATTCCACATCTCACTTTCACAGTTTTTAAAGGAAGTTCTATTACCTGCTTGAAGCACCCAGGTGGCCAGAGGCACAAGAGTTTTAAGTTTTCAGAGAATGACCATTATTCTGCTAACTTTATGTGCATGGCCTTTGTTTATGGCATGGCATTTATTTTAGAGCCACGCTCACTGCTTGATATCTTTGTTCTGCTTTTAATAACTATGTCCAAGGGGCTCTCCCTTTGATACCCAGCTGTTCCCGTCTATAAATATCCATGCCAGGGCAAGGACTGGGCAGTTTTCAGCCACAACCTCATCATACCAACCATGAATCATAAGCTGCATGATCACAGATACCCCTCCCTAAAGCACTGCAGCCACTATGAAATAATTCTGAAACTCCTAGCAACATTATCACTTCATTTTTCCTCTGAACTTGCCCATCTGCTTATTAGCTAGACACAGATCTGCTTATATTGGGAGATCTAAGGAAAAGGAGGGAGTCTGGTCCACCATTTAGGGCTCTGCTGGGCTGAATGGAGTGGCCTTCAGCAGGTGGCTTTGAGTTGGATGCAGGAGAGGGCTCAGGTAACAAACAGCCAACATTTATTCCATATAATGGCATCTGCAATTCTGTGTTAGGCTGCCTGCTGCAGGCAGGCCTGGAGACCCTTAGTTTTGGTTACATTGCATTATAGACTTTTCTTTTGGTTACAATGCATTATTTACTTTTCTTTGCTGAGCATCTTAATACAGCAGAACCAATCAATACCTTAACTATTATCTATAGCCCATCATAACTGCTATAATTACCATGTTCATGTTCCTGGTCTCCAATCACTAAAAGTCAGTACGTTACAGTTTAAGCTAGAAGTTGTTTTTCAGTTTTCCTGTAGTGGAGAATTCTGAGACCTTTTCTCTACTTGCAGCATTGCTGCCTTGTTTGCCTGTGCTCTCTTTCTGCTTGGTAGAAACATCTTCTTGTTTGGGGTGGGTTTATCCTTTGCTCTAAGCCACAAAACCGCTTCTAACTAACACACCCTTTGCCTCCTTGGTTATCCAGTAAGGCTGGCTCAGCAATTCTTTTCTTCTGTATCAAAACTTGCTTCCATCTCTATTCCTTCTTCAGATTCTACAAGCCTTTGTTAGCAATCTTTCCTATTGTATTCTTAGCTAGCCTTCTGATGAAACTTTTTCTTCTATTCTTTTAGTATAGTTTTAATGTAATATATATCATAAAATAATTAATCAAGCCTTCTGAAACAGGGAGCCAGATCCTCATCTCCTCCCTGTGAACACCTGATTGTCCAGAGAAAGGGAAAGAACAAGGATGGCTTCACAGGGCAGCACTGATGGCACCCTGTGAGAAGGATGCTGGAGGATAAATCTGTGTCTCACTGAAATGGCTGTTTTCCATTTCACTTGAATACAAATGTGTGCATGCAATATGAAGGGTATTGGTGCAGGATGATATAATCATTATTATATAATGATATAATCTAATGGTAGAACATTAACTGGCCATTAGAGCAGGAACAAAGCTGAGGTCTCCTCCCTTTGGGAGTGCCCTCATCACCAGGCAATGGAGTCATGCTTATTCTCTCACTTGTGCTTTCTGCCCAGTGAATGCTTCATCAGCCCAAGCACACTGGAAGGGCTTCAGAAGAAGTCTGCAGGAGCCCTCCTTGTGTACACTACATCATCCCCTGGCTAGAGAATTCACAGTGGAAGGTGTGGATTCAAACCTGCCCAAGCAGAGGGGAGAAATAAATCTGAACCTGCTAAAGCCTTGGTGGATACCCCTAACCACTGAGTCATGGGTGTTTGGGGAAAAGCCAGGGTTCTCAGCTTTTCTGAGGATTGTTTGAGAAAGCTTGGTCCAGGAGGGATGCTCCAAGATGCCCTGTGAGACCAAACCCCACTGCGGGGAGAGGAGGGCCCCTCCAGAGCTCCAGCCCATAAAGGCTGGGCTGTTTGTTGCTGTGAAAACTTGATTCCCAGGAAAGCCCAGAGCAGATTTCCTGGGAAAACACAGCCAACCTGTGTGCCCTTTGGCTGCAAGGACTGATAGCCAGCAGGAGATCTATGGCTAGAGGCTCCATCATTCACAGAGGCAATGAGGCAAGATGCAAGCAGCTCAGTCCTATCAGGAGTGTGCCTTTATGCCATGGACAGATATTAATTTAGGGAACAACTGTGTGCTGTAACAGATTGCCATCATTAGCCTGCTTGCTCCTTCTCTTTTTTGGTGCTACTGCCCTCATTAATTTCTGTGAGCACTTCTTAACTTGAACAGGCAGATTTCAGCTCCCAGAGCCTGAGGAAGGGTTTCAGATAGTGTGGCTGAGCTCAAATGCCATAGGAAATGGGAACAACTGGTCAGCCAGTGGTAGCTTCTGGGTTTGGGGGGTTTGTTAAAACACATCTGAGTCAGGAAAAAACTGTTTGTCCAGAGCCTCACTGTATCTCTAAGCTCTTGGTTTGCAGAGCAGGATAAGAGATCTTTCTGATGTCTTTTACTTTGAAAGGTGTTGGAATAAATACACCAAGAGTGTTTTAGCAACAATGATTTGGGGGATAAAAATGAACCATATAGTTCAAGGAAGGAGACATTTTTTTATTGGGAATAGCCTTGTGTTTTTTGGGGATTTGTGTTCTCTGTGCAGAAAAGGTGCAATGCAGGCATGACCAGGACAAGTTTCCCCACCTGAATTGCCACTGTGGCTCAGAAGTTTGGTCTGAGAATCCCTCCTGAGGTGCTACAAATAATTGAATGTGTGCTGCCTCTAGCACATGGCCTGAGGGTGAGCTGAGGAATATTCCACAGGTGTGAGGAATGCTGGCTTGGCTAAATTACCTGCCCAGGTAAGTGGCCTTGTTCCTATTGCTGAAAATTCTCTGTACCAAAGGTGCCTCACTTGGGTTGAGCTTGCAAACCTTGCCTGGGAAACTGGTGTTTGTTTAAGTAAAAACGTGCAGGGATTATTTCTGCTTTTTGAGCACCAGCTTGAGGTGCTTTGGGCCTGATTTTGAGACACCATCAGTCCCTGCTAATACTTGTAAGCAGTGGGTGCTGGGACTCCCAAGAGGTGATGGGTGTGTGACGTCTTACTTCTCCTGAAAGTTTTCCAGTTATTTGTAGAGCTCAAGGACCTTTCAGAACTTCAGCAGGCACTCAGGGTTCCCCTATTTTCCTTCTTTTCAGCCCAGATTTGGCAGCTGCTTTGCTCATCTGCCAGCATGGTCTCACCCAGGCGTTCTTCAGCATTTTCTCAGCGTGAGCCACCCCACCAGACAAAAATGTGCAAGCCACTTCCTCCTCCCACAGAGGCTGTTTGTGTGGAGAAGGAACATTAGGAAAGTATTTGAGGTATTTTTAGTGGCAAGAAGGAGCTCTGTGGTCTGGCTATACGGTGCTGCAGCTGATGTATGGCCCTGCAGCTGCACGTGGGCGGGGATGGCCGAAGCTTGGCCAGGTCCCAGCCCCAAAACTGCCTGGGACAGCCTGTCCAAGGGCTGGGGCAGCTCAGCAGGAAGGGACATGGGACAGACTCAGGGCTCCCACGGAATGGGAGACCCAAACCCAATAGCTCCCCAGGGAGTCACATTGACAAATGCAATCACCCATCATGGAACTGACTCCTAGACTCATAAAGTGACTCATAAAGTAATTTTCCCAGTTCTCCCCAGAGACATCCCCTTTACAAAGTGGCAAGCCCTGGCTGCATTGTTTCACATCCCAGCCCACTGATAAATTTTCCAAAAGCAGATAAAATTTTTTAAATTAAAAAAAATTAAATTATCAGCCTTTTTTAAAACAGCAGATAAATTTCTAATGTCAGTTTTAGGGAGAAAAGTGCAAAGTGATGATGGAGAAATCCCAATAGCTGTCCCAACACGTGTTATTGCTTTTTGTTGTTATAGCTCTTCTGAATTTTTAGATCAGCTGTTAGAACTGGGGAAGGCTGAACTTGTCTGTTCTCATACATGACAGTGCCTATAGCAGATGAGGTGCCTTTGGTTTTCTGTCCTTCCCAAGGCAGCACCTGCCTGACACTGCACCCACAAATGTGAGCATCACTGAAAGCATTCCACGATGTGTTCAGGCTTCCCAGCACAGTGCACTGAGAGGATTTTCATTCAGAGAAAGCTCACAGGGAATGTCCCCATTGGCTGAATTGCCACCACCATGGCAGTGACACCAGGGGTACTCAGGGTATCCCAGCCAGGGTCACTCTCCAGCTCTGCCACCATAGCACAAAAAGGGCATTAATGTGCTCCAATAGCCCTGCCTTATTGCAGGGGGTACCACTGGGAAATGGCAAAGGTTCAGGGTCAAAAGATGCCCTCTGTGGGAAGTGGGAATTTCCACCATCCCAATTCTGCCTCTGTGGACTCTTCCCAGGGAAGTCTTGTGCTGCTGGCCAAGTAAAAGCTGTTTTAAAGGGAGCAGGTTTGTCTTTCTAAAGGGATGAAGGCTGAGAGCATGAAGGACCTGCCACAAGGCACGTGTAAAGCACATTTCCAGGGGTTTTCCCTCACAATAATCCCTCTAGAAGGGAAGCAGGGCCTAGCAGCAGCTTTTTGGTCAGAACAACTAATTTGTTATTGTGAGCTCTGGGGAGAAGTTATAGGAGTTGATGGATCAACAGCTTTTATCAGGCTGCAGCAGCTCTTTCCGTGGCTGTCTGAAAATGCAATCAACATAAATTGGGCAGGGAGGGTGGGATCACATACACCTACAAGTTAAATTTGTCAGCCTGTAATGCACATAAATGACATCAAATATAATTGCTTTTGAATTCGGGCCCCTTCAGGTTTCATGCTGATTGCAGAAAAAAAGAACCAGATGTTTCTTCAGCAGGAATCACAGAGGCAGGATAAACACTCTCTGGTCCATGACGTTTTATGGGGTTTCCAAAAGAAGCCAATTAATTATTTAATTGTTGGGTGTGTTGATCATGTAAAATATAATTGGCCTAGGGCAAATGGCAGCACAGCCCTGGAGCCGGCTGACTGAGCTTACATAATGCACTTTTTGCCAGCTCTTTTTTCTGCTATGAAAACATTGTAAGATGAATTAATGCCACTTCATCTTTCTTCCATTCTCTTTCATAAATAGAAGAGTCTCAGAACACAGACTTTTCCTCCTTCCTGATCACCACCTTTCACTAGCAAGGGCCTTGGAGAGAGAGGAGCCAGTAGCAGCATAAATATTGTGATAGGAGAAGATAGCTTTGTTTAACTGACACCCATGTGAAGGGAAGGCAATCTGTTTGAAAGAGCCACGTTTAATCCTCAGCCCTGGGAGGGATTCCTCGTGGTGAGGACAGCACAGAACCATTTCTCCCCTTGTCAGCGCCTGTGGGGTTGGTCTGGAAACAGGAATGTGCTGCAGGATTTGCTGGGGCACCCTGCAAATCTGGGAAATGGAGTTGTTTATCCTGGGCTGAATTAGCAGGCTGACATTGAAATTTTCTTTATGATGTTCTATAGGCAAATACACAAGAAGCAATATGCAATTTCTTTCAATCAGCAGATGCTTCTTAAATAATATTTGTGGTCTCCCAAGCTTTCTCTCTGTCCATGGATGTTCCTGCCTTTGTTCTGTGGTTGATATTTTCCTGTTGAGGGGCAGGCAGCAATTGGAAGGAGGGCTGAGAGGAATTAGTGACTCATGTCCTCATGACTCCTCCATGCTAGCTTTGTTTTGTGCTTGTTCAGCAACATCTGCCATCTGGGGATGAGGTGCTGCTTCCCCTGTGCTTGCTATGATGGGATCTTTGGGCAGCCTGAGGGGTGGAAGTCCCTTTGTCCAGTCATTGAGGAGAGAAAACGGAGACACATAAACTCTGATCTGTGCAAAAAGCAGTTCCAGCTTCTTGAGATCTTCTCTTCCTTGCCATTGCTGCCAGAAACATCCTGAATATTTCTTTTCCTGATTTGTGGTCAGGTCATTCCCTCACCTTTCTGCAGTGTCCTCTGCAGATCCAGTGGTTCTTGCTGGGTTGGATTTGTTATGTAGCAAAGAAAAGTGCACAGCCACAACCACAGGTCCTGCTGGGGAAGGATTGCCCTCTGAGCTCCCAAAGGGAGACAGGAGGCGTTACCTGCCTGCCTTTGCCCTCCTTGTGCCCATGGTTGAACAGCCTTGTGGCTGAGTTCAGCATTCCCCACTCAGCTGAGCAAACCTCCCAGCACATTCCCTCCTGCTCATCTGTGCCCTCAGCAAGGTGGGAGCTGCTCCAGAGGGCTCCAGACAGGAGCAGAGGGACAACAAGTACTGTACTTACACCACTGAGGCATGGGTATCATTTGCTCCTTCTTACTTTGCAGATGAATATATCAAGTAGATATTTAAGACATAGAAAACCCCAGACATCCAGGAAAAGCTGCTCTGACTCACCTGTGCTGGCCCCACACAGGAGCCCTTTGGCAGGGACATTTTCAGTGTAAGGATGCATTAAAAATGAAGCTCTGCCTTCTACAAGGCTTAAATGCATCTAAAGCAGCTTTCATTGGCCATGCACACAAAATGTGCCAGTCCAGGAGCATAAACAAGGGGGGAGCTGTCTTCTAGCTGCTGGATTTTATTTTCCACCTCAAGGCCCATCACATCATCTGCAGCTCTGTTGAGGAGGGAGCTGCTCTCCATTTCACCCTCTATATCATCTTACAGTGGCGTTTTCCTAGCTGGGAATTGCTTGGTGATGTGCCAGCAGACAAACAGGGCAGGAAAGGTATAAATGGATCCCATCCATCCAGCTCTGAGGGTAAAGCTGGGATCCCAGCCAGAGCCCTGCTCCCATTACCAACCTGCCTGTCCACCTGCTAAAAAGGGGTCTGAGGAGCAAAGGATATTACAGTGGGGTGGAGGCAAAATATAATTCACATTGCTACAGCTCACCTTCCTCCTTAAATTATAGGTCCTGGTGAAGATATTATTGATGAGATTTGAGCAGTAGCTCATGGCACTGGGACATTTTTCTGCTTTTCTACATATCCCTGTTCAGAAACCTCACAGAAATGGCACTGAGTTTACTGACTCAATGTCTCTCTGTGCAACGGGACAGCAGGCATAGAGCCAGGCAGAAATAGATCTCTCTGGAGTAATTTAGCTGAAAATGAAAGTCAGTCAAAAGGCATGGATAAAAGAGAAGTATCAGGTTTAAAAACCATAGGTAGTTGTACCATTCACAAGCAATAGTTTTTCAGTCAGGTTTGGGCCACTAAAATTTATTTAAGTTAAGAAAATTGGCAGTAATTTGATTGAGAATTAGTACCTTGGATTTTAGCTGCACGTGGTCAACTTCCTGGCCCTTTATGGTGATTTGAATGATCACTTTCAGTGCTGAATGCCTCCAAAGGACTTTGGAAATTTAATTTGTTGTTACTGGTGCTCTGCACAGTGGGTACATGGTGTGTGTCCAGCTGGCAGGAGGTGGCATTGGGGAGCAGCAAAGTTCCCTGACCTGCACACAGACATCTGGTGATCCAACAGCAGGGAGGATTCTAGAAGGGCCTGGTTTCACTGGGAATGATGGAATCTGCTCCTGGGAGCAGAGCTGCAAACGCTGGACACACTTACATCACCTCCAGTGCCTGGCACCCCAAATCTGCTCAGATAAACGTGGGCACCCCAAATCCCTGCTCAGGTAAATGTGGGCACCCCAAATCCCTGCTCAGATAAACATGGGCACCCCAAATCTCTGCTAAGACAAACCTGGGCACCCCAGATCTCTGCTCAGATAAACATGGGCACCCCAAATCTCTGCTCAGCTGAATATGGGCACCACAAATCCCTGCTCAGCTGAACATGGGCACCACAAATCCCTGCTCAGATAAACATGGGCACCCCAAATCCCTGCTCAGATAAACATGGACCCCCCAAATCCCTGCTCAGATAAACATGGGCACCCCAAATCCCTGGTCAGATAAACATGGGAACCCCAAATCCCTGCTCAGCTGAACATGGGCACTCCAAATCCCTGCTCAGCCCCTTGCCACAATTCCTTTTTGTAGCCCCTTTAGCTGACAGATTATTGTGCTTTTCTGGGAAAGTTCAGCATCCAAGATTTGCATGGGCTTAGCAAAACTTTAAATCTTGTGCTTTCACAGTGATGTTCCAGCAGTTAAAATGTTTATTTCCAAAGCAGCCCTTTGGGAACAATGGTTTGGTGTTTGTGTTGCTGCTGGCCGCTCCTGTGCTCCTGCTGGAACTTTGGGGTGCCCTCAGTGCTGCAGGCCGCCCCAGGCCCTGTGGGTGTGCTCAGGAACACAATCCCACGGCAGCCCTTTGGGAACGATGGTTTGTGTTGCTGCTGGCAGCTCCTGTGCTCCTGCTGGAACTTTGGGGTGCCCTCAGTGCTGCAGGCCGCCCCAGGCCCTGTGGGTGTGCTCAGGAACACAATCCCACGGCAGCCCCAATGACATGGCTGCACTTGGGCAAACCAAGCAAGGCATCTGTTTGAGCTGGGAATTAAAAGGAGCTATTAAAACATTCCCTCTGGTACTTTTATTCTGTTTACTCATGAGACCTGGCTTGTGCCCCTCTGACTAGCACAGAGTCCATATTTGGAGAACTCTGAGCTCGTTTGCATACTTACACTCAGGCAAATTTTAGAGGGTTTTTTTGTATACACAGTGCACTTTTCTTACTATTTCTCTTTTTTCTTAAACAATTTAAATCAGGAGGCTGCCCCTTTCATTTCACTTTCAAAACATGCCCAAAGAGGGATCCAAGTACTTTCTTCAGTTTCTTCAAGCTAACATTTCTTACATAGTGTTATTGTCACCCTGCCCGACCCTGCATCTCCTTTTGGGAGAGGGAAGGAGCCCACATTGCCCTCAGGCTGCAGCAGGATGAGGAAACGCTCAGGAATGACGGCACTCAGCCGTGGTGTCAGAAACTTCTTTTCTCTTCTTCTTATTCTATTGTTTCTATATTATATGATTTATTATTATATTATTAATTATATACTATATTACCAATCATATTAACTATTATTAATATAATATTAATTATTAACATTATATTTATTATTATTATATTAATAATTATATCTTGTTTATATATTACTTCTTTTTCTATTGTTCTTATTCTTAAGGGATTTGAGGCCATGCTCCCACTTCTGAGGAGAGGTCCTGCCTGCTTATCAGGAGCATGTTTATGGGCAGTTTAAAGCTAGTGGGGGAATAATAGTAATAATAAAAATAAAAATAATAACAATAATAATAAATTTATTGATATGATAATATATTAATTATATAATATTAATAATAATATTGTAATAAAATAATAACAATGTATAATAATAATAATAATAGTAAGGAAACATAATCTCTCACAGGAAGCATTGTGTGCTATCCATGTGTTTCTATCTATCAGAGAATAGGAGTATATATGACAATACAGCCTGAATGTCAGGATGTTGGAAAAAGAATTATTTGTGTATGGAGGGGAATAAGGGGAGCTGCTCACTGACTCATCCCTTCAGTTACACATGGATTTGCACGTACGAAGTCACTCCATCCATACTGAAATTATAAAGCATTATAAAAATAAAACCTAGCTCAAGCCAAGGCTGTGGATATTGTACTCTCAAATTTGCTTTCACAGAGTGTCACACCCAGACCAGCAATTTAATTTGGTACTTCCATGTCTGCATTACAGCAGGTTCCTGTTGCCTCTCAGTTCTGAGTGCATTTTTAATCATGGTTAAACTGTTCTTTTTGTCCTGCAGAAATAGTTCATGGTTTTCTCTAAGGCTCCCAGGGTTTCCCTTCACCCAGCCCTTACTGCATCAAGCAGGGAAATGTTCAAATGTTCACAGCATTGCTGCCCTGCAGGCTGGGAGCAGAGATGGACACGGGCTGTGGTCCATCCAGCATCAGAAATGGAGTTTCTGACAAAGCAGGGCAGGAATTCACCTCTTTGGAGTTTATACTTATCTGCCAGGGTGAGCTGATTTCCTTTTTTCCTTTACAGTGTTTTTTTACTGTGATTTATAGAAAATCTGATTATATTCTTTAATAGAAAGTTCTAAATAGCTTGGCAGTTACTGTTTCTACAGATTCTAAAAGAATGTAAATGACTTGGAAGAAAAGGAGTGCCAAGAGAGCATGAAAATACAGATGTAGATCCAAAACATGCCACCCTGGCTGTCTCTGCAGTGCCTGCAAAACTGGCAACAGGAAGATGCTTTTTGTTTCTTTTTCTTATTTTTTGTTCACAGCCTGGCATCTGAATTTCATCCAAGGAGAAAAGTAAGATAGCAGAGACAGAGATAGGCTCTCATTGCCGCATTCATCCTTTTTGTTTCCTTCTTGTTGGAAGCAGGGCTGGAGGTAAGTGAAAAGGCCATGATAAAGGTGGGAAAATATTTAAAAGCAGCAGCAAAGTGCCTCCTTGCCTGTTCCCTCTGTCTCCCTCCACATTTATGGTGTTTTCTCTCCCAGACGTTTAGCACAGAGCCCTGGAGTGGGAGGAAGAGGAGTTTATGGTGTCATCACCCCGAACCAGTGCAGGGTTCAGCCTGTTTATTGCCTCATGGTGTTCGCCAGGGACATTTGAAATTACTGATGTCATGGAGGCTCCCACTCCTCCTCTGAAATGATGTTCTGGATGAAGTAAGTTATTATTCATAGCTGTTCTTGCCATTACAGCCAGATTTCATTCAGGTTTGGCTGCCACTGTCCTAACCCAAATGGTCTTAAAAGTGAGGCCAGCAAGGAGCACGAGGAAGTCTGACCCAAAACTTTTAGATATACATGATATGTAAATGTTTTTAATATAAATTTGTGTGAGAAAGTGATAGGGAAAAAAATCGCATCCCTAATAAGATCATTTACAGAGCTTCAGCAGAGGAGAAAACAGTGATTTCCAAACAAAGCCTCAATTAAGGATAAAAATAATTCTGCAAATAATACTGTATTTGCATGGGAAATATGCAAAGTACCATAATGCAATTCTTAATCAACTAGAGAGCTGTCAGACATACAAAAATAAGTTAATTCTGCTGTTAATATTGCTGCACGTTATAAATATTAATTGAACGCTATTTAACATTAGTTTCATTATTGTTCAGCAAGTGTTTTAACTCCCCCCACCTCTTAAGTTGGCAGATAATTGGCTTTCTTCTGCTCAAGTCTGTTCTCACCAAGTGAATTCATGTGGCAAAGGAGGAAAACCTCAACTTAAAGCTGGGGGAGTTTTGCAGGCACCCCCAACATGGACAAGAGGAGAATTTGGTTCTATGTTCAGAAAGGCTGATTTATTATTTTATTATATATATTATAATAATATAATTAATATATTAATTAATAGTATAATATAATATGTATTATTATTTAATATTAATGATATACAATAATTAATTATATATAATTATATTAAAAAATAGAAGAAAGTATTTCATTAGAAAGTTAGCAAGAATAGAAAAGGAATGATAACAAAGGCTTATGACTGACTGACAGTCCAGACAGCTGGATTGTGATTGGCCATTAATTAGAAACAACTACATGAGACCAATCACAGATCTATTTGCTGCATTCCACAGCGGCAGATAATTATTGTTTATTATTGAGGCTTCTCAGCTTCTCAGGAGAAAAAAATCTTAAGGAAAGGATTTTTCATAAAACATGTCTGTGACATCAAGCACCAAAAGCTGATGTTTCCAAAGACTCTGGGAGTTTTTTACCTACGTTTGATAAATAAGGATAAACTCACCTAAGCCTTTAAGCCAATTTTGCTAAACTGTGGAGCCAAGTTTTGGCCTGGGCAGGGCTGACAGGCTGCCTGTGGGACAGTCTGGCTGCTGTTCTCATTAGCAGGAGCTAAAGGGGTGCATGCAGCAGGGCCTTTCATGTGCTAAAGAGAGCTCATTAATTGCTTCATTCTGGGCTTGCTATTTATGGCATTATTTATGAATATTCCACAATCTGACACCGGGGCAAATTCTAGTCTTAGTTAAATTAATAGTAAGCTAATGGTAAATTTTAAAATTTGCTTGATTCACTATTGTTCTTTTGGATTTCTTCTGATTGAAATAAAACCCTAACTCATTGCAGGGCTATTCCCCATTATCACAAGGGCATGCACTACATTACACTGCACAGATATGAAAGGTTTTGTGTTGAAATAGAGTGTGAGGTGGATAAACACAGCTCCATTTCCCAGACATGAAAGGGAACATAGCTAGGCATGCCAGAGGGAGCCCTGGTGAGTCCCTGAGACACCTGGGGGAGAAAGCAGAGCACCAGCCCTGCTGTAAGCACCAACACGTTTTCTTCCTCAGCTCCCTGGATAAATTCTCATCAGCCAGGTCGTGCAGCCATGAGCTTGGCCCTTGTTTCAAACCCAGAAAATGCCATGTTCCAGGTCACGTGCATTTTTATGGCAAGGGGAAATGCAGTCAGCCCTGGGTGAGTTTTGGGGTAATTTTGCGCAGCAGTTTGGTCTGGAGAGATCTGATCCCAAGCACTGGGACAGAGCAGCCTCATGGCAACCAGTGTGAGATGGTGCAAGGTTTACAGGCAGGTTTAGCCAGATGTTACTGAGCACAAGAGCAGTTAGAGGAAAACACGGCAAAAAAGGTCTCAGAGCTCCTTTCCCCCTTCAAAACCGTGACAGGATTCTGCCTTTGCTTTATGGGTCTGAGAAAGAGGAATGGTCCATATTCACACAGGTAAAAATGCAGTGCTATTGTCTTTTTTTCCCATCTTAATTCTCTCACCATTATATAAAGGGATATATATATAGCAAGGGGATAAAGCTGAGGGTGCTCAGGCTCAGTTAGTGGCTGCTCTGAAAGGGCAGGACATCAAATCCATGGACAGCCTCAAAAACCTGCCCACAGTGAGAGTGCATGATCTCTGAGAGCTCAGACTCTCAGTTTCAGCCCAACATTGTTCAGGCTAAAGCAGCTCCTCACTGCATCAGTTTTATCATTTTATCCTTTTAACATCACTGAGATGTGTTGGAACAACAAGGGAGGAAATTGAGGAAGCACAGTGACCCCAAACAGTGTGGATTTCAGCACACAAAATGTGGGTTTCAACACACAGAACACACAAAGTGTGGGTTTCAGCACTATAAAAAGTCCTCTCCTGAGGTTCTTCATTGTCTTTGGGCTTCTGTACTTACACAATTGAGGCATGGATATAATTTGCTCCTTTTTACTTTGCAGGAGAATATATCAAGTAGATATTTAAGACATAGAAAACCCCAGACATCCAGGAAAAAAAATATTAATAATAAAATACAATTAGCTGCCCCCTATTTAATTAGTCCCCCCCCCTATTTAAGCCCTGTGTGCTAATTCTTGTGGAATCAGATTTTACTTAGATTTGGGGTGCTATGGCTTTGGTTTTGCTTACCTTGCCTTCAGTGATGTGCAGCCACAAATGAAAAACCTGTTGATGTACTGGGAAATTCTTCTTTCAGCTCCCAGTTAAGGACAAGGAAATGTCATTCTGCTTTCTCTGTCTGTATTTCTTCCCATCACATACTTTTTAGCCATGTTTGCAAAAACTTTGAGGCAATATTGCCACAAATACATATTTAAGATTTGATTACTCATTCTCATCCACTATCATGTGCCAGACATGCAGCCTACTCCAACAGATTACTGTTCTTAAAGTTGTTACAGGGAGGTTAAATAAAATGGTGCTTTTGTGACACTGAATATCTTTATGATGTTTTAGCTAAATTATAGGCTGTTTGGGGATGCCACAGCTGTGGCAGGTATTAAAATCAAACTGGCAAAATGTCACCAGTCCCTTGGCCAATTACCACGTTCTGACTCTGAGCAAACCTGCCATTTGCTGTCCAACACCTCAGGAGCTCCCTGCCACACTTCCCTGCACACTCTGGGGCACAGAGCAAAATCAAAACATGCCAAAACTGCTCCAACAGAGAAATCAACGTCTGAACTGGAGCCACCGAAAATCCTGATTTTCCAAATTCCTGTCTGCTGGGGTTGTTAACCATCCTCTTTTAGGAGCCCCCCTCACTGATTTATTTTGCTCTGAGTCTTGGGAAAAGACATGTACCATTCAAAGTGGCTGCTAAGTGTGTGTACATACTTATTTACATTTATAAAAATAGCCATATCTATGAAAAAATAATTAAAAATCAAACATGTACCTTCCACAGCAAAAGTAGTGCCACAGAATCAATGAATGACTGACTGATGCTGCAATCTTCATGGGACATAACCTCTGTAAACAAAAGAAGAGAAGGAAAGTTGAAAATCTTATTCTTTAAAATAGAGGCAGAGCTGGACAGTGATGCTGAATGGGACATTTTGACAGGTTCTTGGTGAATATTTCAAATTTAAGTAAGAATAGCAGTCTGAAATGTTTGCAGGTGTTTTTATTCTACTTGTTGCCTGCTCTAGTTCCTTCTGTTAAAGTGTATAAATAAATGTTTACTTGACACACTTTAAGTGAAAATGGTATTTCTCTTGAAAGTTTATAAGCAAGAAATTACAATGCAACTGCTTTGAGGAGTTCTAGGTCTCAGGTTTTGCAGAGTAATTCAAGCAAGAAGAAAATGAACTAATTTAAAATATTTTTAAGTCTTTATTTTTTTAGTGCTGCAATCTATTTTTCAGCATGTTTGAAATGTTTCAGGAGATGAAAGCATCTCATTCTTAAATCATTCACATTCTTCTACCAGCCCCTTTTTTGTGTTTTAGGTATTCAAGGAAAACCTGTGCTGAAGCTGCTAGCTTTTACAAACCTCTGTTATGAAGGCGCTAATGATAAAAAGTAATATTTTTTTTTTAGATATCTCAGTCTCTGAGATGCACAGGAGATTCTATCTGAGCATTAGGAAACGCTTTGTTTTGCTGTGTGGGTGACTGAGCACAGGAACAGTTTGTGCAGAGTCTCTATCCTGACACATCTTCTCTCCAGACAGGATTGTGGGGATGCTGGATTTTGGCTGTGGGGATGCTGGAGCAGATGACCTCTGGTTCATTCCAACCCCCTTCTGTGCCTCTCTGTGTGTCCCAGTGCTGCTTTGAAATTATTTTTGGCATGGTTCTACCTTTCAACCAGCAGATATCTGTATATAAGTTAGGCCTTTCTGATTTGATCTTCTCTTTACTGTTTGCCATTTGAAATATCTTTGTTTTTTACTTTGCTCTAGAAATTTGTGTTTAAATCAACTAAAATGCAGGAACATCATTGTGAGGTTCCAGCTCATGGGAGAGAGCTCTGTCTCCTCTGGTTTCATTTGTGCTGCTCCCCCACTGAATTTCTGGTCCACAGACCCTGCAAGTTCATTTTCAATCCCACAGTTTTCACAAAAGAACATAGAAAAGAACATGTTCTTTGTGTTTTTTTAAAGAAGACTTGTTCTTTACATTCTTTTAAAAAAGAACATAAAGGGGAAAACATATTCCATCCTCAGTTAACTTTGAATAGTAATCTGTTGCTTTTCTGGAGAGGCCCAATAACTCTTGCTCTAATGCAGCAAAGATGCATATTCCTAGTACCATTAGAGGAAAACCAGGAAGATGAGCAAAGGTAGGTCTGCTGAAGCAAATATCCTTTATTATTTGCAAGCAAATTTTCTCAATTTGCAGCAGCTCACACTGCATTATCAACTAGCAAAGACTCGGGAAAGCACAGGTATGAGAGCTGTAACTGTAATAATGCCCTGGAATTTCATGCAGGACTGTGAAAACCCTTCAGGCAGGCAGGCTGTGCCACTGGCAGACCCAGAGCAGGAAAATGGGGCACACACTTTGCGTGCCTCAGCCCCCAGGGTCGTGGAAACCCAGGCACACGTTGAACAAACTTTGGGGATTTTGGTTTCCAGCCCCCTCAGCCTCCCCTGGTGCTGTGGCTGCACTTACAAACTGGCTCTGTGCAGGTTATTGTGCCTGCTGAGTGTCTGTCCTAGCTCACAACGAATAGGAAATTATCTGTGGAGTTACAAACAATAACAAATGATAGCTAATTATGTTTAATAGACCTGATCATTTATTGCTACAGGATGTCAGTGATAAAATTATTTTCAAAAAAGCTGATCAACTTCATAATCTTACAAAACAAAGCATATTAGCTACCTATTAGCTTCCTTTCCTGGCTTGTTATTAATTTTCTATTGTTATCCAAATGCAGGACACAGCATAACACACAAGCCACTCTTCTAATTAGGAGAGGTCCTTGTGTTTCAAGTAGGTACAGGATTATTGTCTCATACTGCACAGAGCGAATTCCAGGGTGAAAGGAAACACTGAAATAATGAAAAAGGGAGAAAAGCAAGGAAAGAAAAAAGCAAAGCTCTCCAATAAGTAAATAGAAATAAGAAGATACAAAGTGATATTTAGTATTCCATTGCCTTCCAAAGAACCTTTTGTGCTGCAAGTCCAGCGCTTAGATTTGCATTTTTATTTCAACCCTTTAAACTTTTTGGGTCAAAATTATGTTTAGTTGAGGAGAACTTTATAGAGTCAGGCCAATAGAAACTCATCTTTTTAAAGTGAGAAATCATGTCTTATAATTCTGCAGCTTCTGCAGGTCTCTATTAAGCAGTAGACATTTTTGATTAAATTCAGTGACATTAATCTAACAGAGTTTTTTTTCCTCTCTATTTTTTTTAAACTAATGTCTGACAGCTTTTGTAACAAAGTTTTTCAGACAGGACTTCAAATTAGCTGTAATTTATAGCTGATATGAATAAGGAAGTATTTACACAAACTTGCACAAAGAGCTGCCATTCCATGTTGAACATCTCTGCTTGTCCATAAACACCTGGAAGTGAATTTAAGGGAGACTTATGAGTGAGACAGAAGCTCACAGTGCAGGCTGGCCTGATTTGGCTTTAGTTACCTGATTAAATATCTTTTTACTCCAGAGTGTTTCAGTGAAAAATGTATTGGTAACAAAATTTGGACAGTTTTCCCATTTATGGTGGAAATCCTATTAAAATTAATCAGCCTTTCAATTTGAAACAGCCTGATAAAAATTTAAATAATGAAAATGCCATTCTGCGTTAGGAGTATGGTTCACTTAGCTCGTTAATGAGATCAAAAGTAACCCCTTTTTGTGGCACTTGATCATTTGAAGGTTTGTCAAGAACTTCACTCAAAGACCTTTCAAATTCAGAACATTTCTATGGAACTAGTTATATCTGAGACAAATTTAATACCTTTGCTCTCAAACCTGTGCATTTGCCCAGAGAATGAAGTCCTGAAAGGAGAGGAACTAATTCTGCACCCCAAAGCTCCTCAGCACAGAGAGTACCTGAACCTTACACACACCCCAGCGCAGGCACACCTGGAGTGCAGCTCCCAATCTCACCTCAAACCTGTGCATTTGCCCTTTATTATATCCTTTGATATGACGTATATATAGAATGTAGTATATGTTCTATATGTATTCTATAGTATATATAGATATAAAGAAATAAAGGCTGAATGGGAGAGGAGCCAGCTCTGCACCCCAAAGCTCCTCAGCACAGAGAGTACCTGAACCTTACACACACCCCAGCGCACCTGGAGTGCAGCTCCAGTCCCACCTGCTGCAGCACAAGCCTCAGTGCTGTTTCTCTCACCCCTCACATTTGCTGCGACTATCACAGCACTCCTGGCCATCATTTCAGGGGCATTTTATGGCTTCATTGCTCTTGAGGAGCAAGCAGAGGTGACCAATACAAATCTTTCCCATCAAGTGCCAGTGATAACTTTGTGTTTCACTGTCAAACACCTGATTTCTGTTACCAGTCCTCTATTTAGTCACATTTCTGTGACAGTTTCACCCTGTTTCCCATTTAAAGTGCATTCAGCACTGTGCGGACATTTCTGTTCCTCTCCAGAAGTTCTCCATTTATTGATGAAGCAGCAATTAACATGTGTGGTGGAACCTGCCCCCGGTCCCCTCCCTTGGTGGCACTGTGGGGACACAGCCCCAGCCAGAGCAGCACTCAGGGAGCAGCAGCCTGTGGGGAGGGTCCCCGGCCAAAGAGGGAGCAACATCACGGAACAACATCTGGGGCTTTCAATCTGTGCTGCTTTCTGTCGTAAATCTGCAGTGACAAATTATTATTCATTGGCTGCAGGGTACCCTGGGATTCTTCAAAGTAATGCAAAGTACCATTTCTGGGAAGAATCACAGAGTGCATGGCTGGAAAAAAACACATCTGAGGAAACGGTGCACATTCTAAAAAATAAGCCTCACAAACGACAAAATGTGCCATAACTTTGATGAGCATTCTCTAAAACCACGTGTTTGCCTCAGTTTCCCTCTGGAACTCCTCACAAAAGCCTTTCAGCTGGCTCCAAAGAGGCAGGCACGTACCAGAGCCGTGTTGTTCAGAGGGTTTGTTTATTTTAGGTTCAGTTGATTTGTTGCAGAAATATGCTAGACCCTTCATCCCAGTAGGAAAGTGAAACTGTGAGAAAGACAAAGTCTGGCTGACCCCCTGCAAGAAGAGGCAGCAAACCCTGCTGAGAAGTAGCAGCAGCAAAACCAGAGGGAATTACACTGAGCTTTGTGGTGGAGGATGACAGCTGTTTAAAAAACGCAAGGGCTGAAGGAGCAATTCCTGCCCACCCTCCCAGGGTGCCTGAATTAAGCGTGTGACAAACGGGGAATTGGGACCTGCACGAGGAAAGCACCCAGTGTGGTTCTGTGCATCCAGCTCCTCTGTTTGAGCTGTCCCCACGCCCCTGGCTCCCTTAGAGCCAAATCTGCTGGCATGTGAATCACATGGATGTGTCTGACTTATCTCAGCTTAAACTTTAACATGGCTGAAAAATTGCTTTAAAAGATGGGATTTTATTGTTTTGTTCATGTGGGATCCAGATTTTATTTCTATGTCTTGTCTTTGCCACACCTTGGCACGTGGCTGAAAACAGCCTCAGAACATGGCCAGGCCAGTCTAAGAAATTGTATTTTCCTGCCCAGCTTATCCTGTGCTCCAAACTATATTAACAACAAGTTAGAAAGCAAAGGGTTGAGATTTAGGAGAAAGGAATTTTTATCTGCATTCTCAGGATTTTTGGGAGAACCAGAACTTGAAGCT
Organism: Ammospiza caudacuta; assembly: GCF_027887145.1. Taxonomy (NCBI): domain Eukaryota; kingdom Metazoa; phylum Chordata; class Aves; order Passeriformes; family Passerellidae; genus Ammospiza; species Ammospiza caudacuta. The sequence continues at coordinate 834,548 of NC_080597.1, forward strand.
GAAAGTGTTAAAATGAGTCAGAGGAGAAAAAAGACCTAAAAGAACAGATGCATGATGAAGGCTTCTTGTAAGAGAAATAAAGTGGTAAGCATTTTTCATCTTTATCTGTTGAGAAGGCCAAGAGCAAGACTGGTATGAAACCCACTCTGGAGCAAGGAAAACCAACCAAAAAAATGAAATTCCCTTTCACTGGCATGGAACCCACAAGCAAAAGGGTGGGGAAAAAATTGAATATATATGATCAGATGATGCACAAAAAAAAATCTGTGCTCAGATTGGTCCACAGGATGGTTGTAGGATATATAAAAACCTCTATTTCATCTGATTTTCAACACTCATAACCTTGCTTCCACTTTTTGTCACAGCCAAGACAATCTTGGTCTATCTGCAGCTGGGCTAGGTTTTCAAAATTGAAACTGCAAACTTTCAAGAAAAGGTAATTAAAAGCCGTCCAACTAAAATCAGGAAATGTAGACAGTGAAAAATCTTTATGGTGCTACAATCATCTTTCAAAGTAGCAAGAATAGCATTAAATGTATATCTATATATCTTTTTAACCTTTATACAGACAGCAGGAGCACTGCAGGCTGCATTTGCATTTCATAGCAGGAAACAAAACCATCCCACAAAGATTTGATAAATCATCAGAGGAACAAGCAAGTGCCCTCACACATGCACATGTTTTTCTAAAATCACAAAGAATGGAGATGAGAGACACACAACCCAATCTCCATCTCAAAGGTTCATTAACTGTACCCAAGCCTGACTGCCTCAAGAGCAGTATAACTGAAATTTGAAATACGGATTTGTTTCCAACACTTCTTCTCTCTTTCTTTTTTAATTATTACTTTTGGACACTTGACTGACCTAGTTTTCAAATCACAAGAATTTTTAAGACAATGCTTGTTATAGAGGTACAATGGTGATGCAGATTTACTTCCAGGGATATTTTCATTCCAGGGAGGAAGAAAAGTCTGTAATTCCTGCAAAGCATGTTGTGTAAGATGATTGTTCATTCTGGTTCAATTTTGTTTACTTCTGCGAAGGTATAGCAGATACAGCTTTGGACAACTCAGGTTTTTAAACTAAATCCAAATGAAAAATTTCTATAGAAACCTTGTTTTGACAGAAGAACCAATTTCAACACATACACCAAAAAATTCCCATATTAAAATTTAGATTCTAATTTTAAAAGTCTATTTTTTCCTATAGAAAACCAAAACATAACGTTTCTTTCTTTCTTGTTTTCTTTCTTATGATTATTTTACTTTGTTTGCCCAAGATTATGGGGGGAAGTGGGTTTGAAAACCAAGCCAGATTGTTTTGAATCGAGTGACTTGGCATGGAGCTGCATTTCTTACCAACGTATTTCCCTTGCCAATCATAGCTGCAGCCCCCATTTCTCTGGGCCAGCCTTCCTCCAAGAGCTCACACTCCACACAGCATAACTGGGTTTCACTGGCACGCGGCTGGCCTGCAGGATAATTAATTCTGCATTTGCAGAGCACAGCAATGCTGCACTGCCTCTCCATATGGACACCCTAATTGCACGGAGCCTTCCTCCTCCGAGGGGGTGCAGCCACAGGCTCTGCAAGGAGGAAGGTGAGGATGAGGATGTGCTGCTGCTCCTGGGCTGCCCCGGGCTCCTGCAGGGATGGGAGAGATCTTTGCTTTGGGCTCACTGGGCTGGGCTCTCCTCCTCCTCCTCTGACCCCTCTTTGTGCTGCTGTGCCCTGCTGACACCCCCAGGTGAACCCAGCCCACAGCCCACAGCTGTGCGCGTCAGAAATGGCCACATTCCCACTGCTGGGTTGGTTTAGGGCTTCCATAGCTGCTGCACCAGCTGGAAGGGTTTCTCGTGGGGCTCCCACAGGTGCTGCCTCCCAGCCAGTACTACACTGAGGGAGGGTTCCTTGTGCTGAAGCTGGAGCTGCTATAGCTGGGCAGCTCAGAGGTGTTAAAAGGGATAGAGAACCTCTCTCCTCCTTTCAGGCAAATACTGTGAGTAACAGCAAACCCAGTTTTACAAAGGTCTGTGCACATCTCCTGCATTCCTCCCCAAATCCTGGAGTCTTCCCTTCTCTATCCCAACTATCCCAACACCTCCAGCCCTCCTGGAAGCTCTGTGCCTGTGCCACGAGGACCTTCTGCTCTCTCAGCCACAGGAGAGAGTTCCCTCTCTGTCCCTGGGCACACATATTGTCCATGGTCACCTCCAGGTGTTTTCCCCATCACTCAGAAGGACTCTGGGTGCTGGATCAATCTGGGGCTCCCTTGGCCTGCCCTATGTGCTGCCCTTTGTGTCCCTAGCTCTGCCATGCCACTCACACCCTGCAAATAGAAGTGTTCACTGGTCTGACAGGCAGTGCTGGGCTCTTTACTGCTGATTTCCCCCTCTCAGGATCCTTCAGGCTTCCAGCAGACCAGGCTGGCAGCAGGAAACGTGTTCACACCTTATTGAAGGACGCGGGGGTGGTGGCAGACAGACAGCTCAACAGATCCCTGTGTGGAACAATGAGATAATCCCCATTTCCTCAGAAAATGACACCAAAAGTTCCCCAGATTTTGCTCATAATATGTGAGTTTCTTTGTACATGACTTTCTGAAGTTTGTGAGTGTGCTCATGGTATTTTTGTTTTCAGCCAGGAATTGATGCACACCTTCAGTGCAAAGAAAATGAACAAATTCCAAACAAAACATGTTTACTGTGCCTGGTCATCCTACACAAACAACTATGAATTTCTAAGGTGCTTCCAATATAAAATTAGATCTCTGTTAGATTTATATATCCATAAATGTCTGTATGTGCATAGCCACATATGTAAGATCTACTGTGAGTTTATGAATAGATAAACCAACATTCCCAAACTTTGGCACAGCAGCAAAATAACCAACCAAAAAACCCACAAGAAAAAGAAAACCCAAAACTGCAGGCAAATTCCTTAGCACAATTTTTTCTCAGCTTCAGACCAGTGAAAGTGTGCAGCACAGCACTGGGGAGAGTTGATCAGATGGAGTCATTTGATGCAGCAAAAACTTGCTATCACATCTGAATTTTTTTCTTATAAGCAGATCCTTTTAGTTGAAATAGATTGCAATGTGATGTTGTTTCATTGGAATAATCTACATAGTGAATATTGCAGTTAGAAATTAGGCTTTGAAGCAAGAGATTCTCAGATAAATTAAAACGCCTTTTTCCCTCCCATCACAAAATTTGGGTTTTCAGCTTTCCAGCCTGAGGAGAGAAAAAAAAAAAAAGAGTCTGCAGGAATTAATTTCTAATGCAGTTGAAGAAATTTCGGCTGATGATTCATTCACAGCGAAAGAAACAGTGAAAACCTTTTTCCACATCAAGCCGCGGCTCCATTCATATTTATCAGGCGGCTCCTAATCCCTGTAATCCAGCGCGGTGCCTGCGAGAGGAGAGGTGCGTGTGAAATGTGCCAGCCACAGGAGCAGCGGGAGGATCTGCTGTGCACAGGCACCCTCCCTGCGGCAGGGCACGAGGCACTGCCTGTCTGTCTGTCTGTCTTTTTATATATATATATACATAAAAATGTTCCCTGATGGCATTTATTGGCTGCTCTCGTGCCACTGCCATTGCTGGGGTGCAAACCCTGGCGCAGCAGAGACAGACTGAACCCTGCCTTGCCTCAATTAGCCCAACACAGTCCCTCATGGAACACCTCTCATCTTCAAGGTGCTGCATTCACAAGAAAGGGAGACGAGGTATCTTTGCTTGCCAGATAAAAGGAACTAATTAGATTAAGGATTTTGGTTTTTTAGTTCTCTAAAAAACAAGAAGTGGGTGTTAGTTCCATGTCATGCTACAAAGCATCAACACTGCGACTTCATTTAATTATTCCCCTCATTCACAAAGCTCCTAAACCCACAAGGTTTCTTGTATTTCACAGGGACATTGTAATACTCCAAAGACAAAAGATGATATTTAAAAAGAAAATAACTAATTAGATGTCAAAGCTCTCTTTAAAAGATGATCATCAGAAAATGAGTGGATGCTCTTTCTCAGATGTAGACAGGAAGTGTGTCCTGTTAACTCTGTGCTTCCAATCCATATATCCACTTGGAATATAAGAATTTCATCCCTGAGCTGGGTTACACTAGGGAGGGGTTGAAGCCTGACTGAGGGATGTGGGTTTGTATGCTTTGCCATACCTGATTTTTTCATTTGTGGTAAGTTTTCTGTATTTCCCAGAATGAATGCAGAAATGACATTTGGGTACCACAATATCAATTACTCTGTATGCCTGCTACCCATGCTCCTGCTTCCATAATGCTGCTGAAGATTTTGTTCATAAAGCACAAATTTCTGCAGTTTTCATTGCAGTTCTGAAGCAGAGGCAGAGAGAAGTGGAAAACAAGGTGCTACCAGCCAGCACCTTTCCAAGCACACACAGTGTGTGTTTCAAACACTTAGACCAACAAGCCAATATAACATTTTAAGACACAAAATCATGGAATCAGTTTCCTCCACATTCATGGTGTGGTTATGGCAGAAACTTGCATGCTGGTGAAATATCACCTATGTTGCCAACAATTCTGCAGCACAGTTACAAGAAAAGGCTTTTGTGCATTATTACATCAAAAGAGCAAAAAACAGCTCTCTGCTTCAGGAGACCCTGCTAGGAGGGCACCAAGAAAATCTCCAAGTGGAGGAAGCAACATATAATGTGAACAGTATCTTTTCCAGGAAAAAACCCACCCAAAAACAAGTGCTTGAGACTCAGGACTTGTGAAGTGCTGGTAATACACTACACGCAGATACAAAAGTGCAAAATGCTACGAGATAGGAGATGATGACAGATCTCTGCTCTTGTCAGCAGAGAGACAGTGACTGTAGCAAGTCATTATCACCCAAGTTGTTACTGTGAAGTGTAAATAAAACAAAAATAGCAATGCAGAAGATTGTAAGATTGTTGATCCAGATTCTGGGTGTTTGGAAATCAGCAACATGAGATTCAAGCGAGAAGCACCTTCATCATAAACTGGAAGCAGAGCTTAGAAGGATGCTGTGTTTTACCACGAAAAGAAAAATCATCCTGCATCCAGACAGCTTGTGTTAAACCTGACACAGATAATCTAGCACTAAAGACAGTCTAAAGCAGCCAATTCAAAAGAAAAATACCTTCAAGTGGTTCTGAGTAGAACAGCTTTACAGATGAGAGATGACATCAAAGTAGAAACTGTGAAAGAGTTGTTGTCTTCTTGATGCTGAGAATTCAATCACGGTTTACTAATTATACCTATTTCAGTCACAATCTTTCCTGCACAGCATTAGCAGAAGAAAGGCTTAAGCCCATCAGCCATAATACTTCATTCACTTGAAGTTCTGCTGCCAAGATTTAGTTGATGCAACTACCTGCTGAAAGGAATCCATCCAGCAGAGCACATTCCCCTGCTATTTATTTTCCAGTCTTTAAGAGGCAATGTGGAGCTGATTTGACTTGGAGATGGCAAATTTCAAAGTGAGGAGGCAGATCCAGCCCTGTTTGTTCCCAGGCTGGAGTCAGGCTCAGGGGAGGAAGGGGCTGGTGCCTCGTGTGCCAGGTGAGCTGCCTTGCACTGTGCACTGAGGGGACACTGCCCTGCTCCTCATCCTCCTCCTCCTCTCAGGAAAATCCTCTGGGAGGGCTTGGCAAGGCAGCAGGGAGCAAGAAGAGTCACGAGTGTCAGCTGGAGGACACAGGACAGCACGGCTTGGAGAGCCTGGGCTGGATGCTCCCTTGCTCACCCACTGAAACAACCTTTGAATGCTTCAGCACCAGCCTGAAATGCTGATTGTGCACATGGGATTGTTCCCTTGCTTGTGTACAAATGAGTCTTTGAGGTGTTTGTATTTGTTTATCCATCTCTATCCTAAATGTGGAGAGGCCTTGGTGCAGAATGGTTCCCTAAAACCACCTGGGGGAAAAAAATCCCCAGTATAGTAAATCCTTGAGGAGACAAAAATAAAGATAGCCAGATTCAAAGGTGTGAAGGGATATCCCATCAAATCAGGGCAGCCTGTAAGTACCACAGTGGGGAAACTGAGTAAAACTTGCTCATTTCAATTGAGATCCAGCACACTTTGAGGCACCCAGTGTTCACTGAGCTGAGCAGACAGTGAGGGCTACCTGCTGTTCTTGAGGAGAGCTGGACACACCAGGCAGTGCTAACTGGACAGGTTTCTGTCTGTCTGTCTGTCTGTCTGTCAGCTGCCGTGCAGAGCAGTGCAGCCTGTTGATAGCAGCTGATAGCACTTACTGGAGCACTGAGCACCAGAGACTGCATTAATTATGATTTGTCTTCATAGAAACGTTCTGAGCACATGCCCAAGCACAAACTTTGAACATTCCAGGCATCAGTGCTCAGACAGGTGTTGCTAAGGCCTCAGGAGAGGCACAAACCCTCTGAACAGACAGGAGCTCACCCTGAAATTGCTCACAGCAGAGAACTGGGCATGGGAGAGGCACTGGCTCCCCATGCAGGTCCTGCTCCTGAGAGCTGGCTATTTGGAAAAAAACCACGAAGAAACAAGTACGGAAACTTTAGGTACAGAGAATAAAAAATAAAATTCGGACCGTGCTGAAAGGATTCTCAGGCCATCTGTCTGCATTTCTGTGGGATGAATGGTTAATAAGAGACTTGCAGAGTGTGTCCTGTAATTAGCCTGCCCCGGCAGTGGGGAAAGCTGCAGAATGCATGCACTTTTCATTGCAACCTGGGAAATTCCACAAAAAGGAAAAAAGCTGGGCACAAAATTCAACAGGAGGAAATATCTGGGTAGGGGGCATCACTGGCCAAGCCCTGCTGAATTCCTTGCTAAGAAATGCTGGAAAAGCAGAAATAAGCTGTGCAACAAATGTTCTCCATTTCCCATGAGACCTGTACAGCTTTCAGCTGGTGAGGACAAATAAGAGATGATCAATTCCAAATTTCTGCACAGCACCACTGCCACAGAGAGCTTCATCCTGTCCTGTGTGTGCAGATTGGGCCATGGATGCAAACGAGCTCCACTTCAATTAGCAAGGCATGGAGCAGCACTGACACAAGGATGCAAAAGTGCCTTTTGCATGCCTCTGGTACTTTCAGAAAGCAGAGGGAAAGCTGAGAGCCTTGAGAGGAGATGTGAGCAGAGCTGAGTTAGTAACAAACATTATTTTATATATATATATATATATATATACACTATTACATTTTATATATACACATATATATACACATTATACTATGTATATAAATACATATATAAAAATATATAAATATATAAATATATAAATATATATATGTTATACTATATTAAAGAGATATGTAAAAGGTATTAAAGAAAAACTCGTGACTGTTTGGGATAGCCAGGACACATCTTTGAGTGATTGGTTAATTAATATAAACGACCATCACTAGAATCTAATTATTAAATTCTTTCAGGTAAATAATATTTTAAACACATTCTATATGTGTAAAAGTAACAGGAGCAGTAGACAGACATAAGAACTTGTTTTTCTTCTTCTCTCTGTGCTTTTCTAGGGAAAACCCTGGGAGAGAGAATTATGTCTCTCTCTGTTTAGAGAATGTGAATGCTACACCGTGTGTTCTCCTTCCAGTACATCTTGCATTCTCATCCAAGGGTAAAAAGACCTTTTCTTCATTACTTTTTATCTCCATTTTTCTTTAAAATATTTCTGAGCAATAAGTTCATGCAAAATGAGTTATAAATACTATAAATATATATAAATATTATAGATATTATAAATATTATAAAGAATAAATGTATAATTGCTGAATAGGCATTAAGAACAAAGGCACAACTAGTAAACTACCAGTCACAGGAGAGTTAAATAAAAGTAAATGGATCTAGACTCCTTCCAAAAGGATGATCAGAATTTACATGGCATGGCAAGCAGAGTCCCCTGCCTTGTTCATGGACCCATTTAGCAGAGATTTCTTTCAAAAAAGACATTTGCATGCAGAGTAATTAGGAGCCAGTGATGTTTCTAGTTCAGGAAAAAGTTATGTTGGGTTTGTTTAAGCTCTTTTTTAATTTAAAATTCATCTGTATTTGCAGGATGCTGCCACAGCTCCTACTGGCAGCACTTTTGAGGGTTGGGTTTGAGCCTTGGTGTTGGGTATTCCGGGATATATCCCCCAAGAGCTGGCACAGCCACTGCTGTCAGCAAGGGATGGGGCTTTTCCCTTCCTGTCCTCTCCTTTTTTCAGATCTTGCACCATGGAAAATTTCTCCAATTCATTTTCAATACTATCCATTTAAATGTTAAAAATGTCTGAGGAAGGAGTACAGGAAAGGAACGTTCTAAACTCATTCCTAACCTGCAGTAACATTGCCGTGAATTAATTTCTAAACCTCTGGAAACTTGTCTCACGAGTAATAATGGAAATGCTGTGAAAACCAATTTTCTCACTGGGGGTGGTCTACAGGCCAAATGATTCTAAAGGTGGGATAATACTAGTATAGCTAGTCAGATACCGAAACCAGGATTTTAAAGTCATGTTTAACCTATTTCAAGACTTGAGTTTCTGCTAGATAACCTGTGAACTGCTGCAAAGTGTGTCTAATTGGAATTTCTTCAAATGTTACTGTGCCTGAAACCAAAGGAATTGGAAATTTTGGGTGTTTATTTTGCATTTCATTCAAAGTAAAATGTCTCACAGCCTAATGTACATCAATGAAAATGGTGTGGCAAAAAAAAGCAGCGATTGAGTGCTCCTCTCCTCTAATTGCTTTCTCCAGCAGGTGGTGAGATTATTGTCTGCTGTAACATTATCTACTGTAAACTACAAATAGCACAGCTGCAACTTAATATGACATGAGCATTTAACACTCTCTCCTGATGTTTTGACTTCTTTTTTTTTGAATAATTGTGTGAGTAGGAGACAACAGATTTATGAGAGTAAAATTTAATTTAACAGCTATGTGAGTCAGATATTTTATTTTACTTCATGCATTATATGAATGCACCACATTATCCTGCACGGCAGAGTTTTAACAATGTATATTGCACTTTTTCACTGCACGGTCAAGAACTAAATGGCAGGGCTGTGCTCTCAAATTAGGGTCCCTTTTTGTGATTTCTAAATATTCCATCTAGAGTGACTTCCCTTCGGAAGCCTTGAGGTCACCAGGATGATCTCTGTGTCACACAAAGACCCAAACCCCAAGAACTGAACATGCCCACACTGAAATCCCTGTCACTCCTTGTGCTTTGAAAATGGGACATGAGCTTTTTGTTAAAGTGATCGTTACTCATTGGAACAGCACAGGTTTTAAACTGATTCAGAGCTCAGCATTTCAGCCCTGGCTATGGTGCAAGGAACCATCAAACAGCAGTGACAATGAAAAGAGATAAAAGTGTGCCTAGGCAGATTAAATATCTGAAAAAAGAAAAAAAAAGTCAAGTTCACGAAGGGCTCATTGCAGCTTTGGTGCCCCAGATCATTTTCCCAGCTCTCACTGTGGGTGATGCAGCTTGTTCCTGAGTCACAGGGAAAGAATTGCAGTGACAGAGCTGTCCTAAGCTATCAGAACCCTAAAAAATCTTGGTGAAAGCTCAGCAACTTAAACATGCAGACAGGCAAATTTCTGTCCTCATTGTTTAGGAAGGGCACATCTGTGAAATTCTCCATGAGACACCAAGGGAAAGTTGTAATAATTGCATCAAAATGATCCATTACATTAGCTACCACTGCAAGCTTCATTCAAAGTCCATCAGAAAGGATGCAAAGTCAAACATCAATAAGCTGGGAAATGCCAGAATTAAGGCTAAACTTCAGTTTAGCCCCCATAATGAATATACCATATAAAGCAGTCTGCAATTCTGTGATTATTATTTATTACGTGTATCATTATTATTATTAACATTATTTTCTGTAGGTTCATTGCCTCGTTCAGTTCGCAGCAAAACCAAGAAGAACAGCCAAAGGGAGCAGGATTTGAGGGCTTTCAGAACTTGGACCTGCTGCAGTTTAACTCAGTGACAAAAGTTTTCTGTAACACCACAGAAAGGTTCTTAAACAGAACCGTTAATTTTGTTGTGCAAGCATGGCTGGCAATAATTGGCAAATAAATGATGACATCGAAGGGGGACCCCTTGTCCTTCCTGCTCTTGCTGCTTCCCTGCCCCTCTCTGGAGTTATGTGCCTCCTTAATTAAGACAGGCCACTGAAACAACTATTTAAAAGAGGAGGGATAAACTTTCTACTCAGTGAAAACAATAATCAGGACAATAATTACCATTTTCCCAGTGCTGCTGTCAGCTACCCCAATAAAACAATATCAGGACACTAATAACACAATAATACATATTTGTGAAAACAATAATCAGGACATTAATTACCAATTCCCCACTGCTGCTTTCAGAGGCCTCAGATTTCAGACAGGCAAATATCAGTGCCATGCTGCAGTTTGAGAGGAGCACCCAAGAAATGTGGAAATCCAAACAGTGCCCCAGGGCAGGTGGGATGTGAGACGTGGTCACTAAAATGAGTCCTGCAAAGGGTGAATCTTGGCTAAAAAAAGCCATGTGGCGTTTTTGCAAGGAGATAATGCTGTGAGCAGATAGAGGTGAAGTTCTGAGCATAATCTGCAGGGATTACGAAGATTAAATGGCATTTGACATACTTGTGCATATTGCACTGGCACATAAGGTCAGGACATGCAGGACAGAGAGCATTGTCCTGTTCTGCTCACAGCACTGCCCTGCGGCAGATTTGTTTTTGGGAGTTATGAGTCAGTGGCCTGGAGAGAGGGGAATGGCACACACACAGACATATTTTAAACCTTGTTAAACCTTACAGGTGCCTCTTTGGGTGGGTTGGAGGAGCTCTTTGCCTCCCACCCTTTTGTCCCAGCCACCCTCTGCCTTTTCCTCTCTCTCCAGACACAGGGAAAGCTGCCGTGCACATGGCTCAGGTGAGTGACTCTCCTAGCATTCATGAGAAGGGAAAATTACCCCAGAGGGAGGAATGAAATGCTGAAAGGCCCAAGCAACAAAGTCACACCAGCCAGGGGTTTCACTGCCTCCGTGTAAGTGGGGAATTGTGTGGCTGGGTGGAGGGTCTGAAAGGCAGCACTGGATGTGCTGTGCACTTCAAAGAGAGAAACAAGAGAAAAATAATGGGAAATTGAGGAGAAAACTTGAGGATATCAGACAATCAAAGCACCGCTGGGAAGGCTGTCCCTGTTTCCCCAGGACCCTGCATTCTCCTTGGCTGCTCTCTGTCCCAGCTCAGGTCCTGTTAGGAAGGAGGATGGACAGGGAAAAACAGGGACAAAATCTCCCAAGTGGTGGCTGTAACTTGGATTTCCCATCACAGAGCAAGCAGCAGCAGCAGGAATATGGGAATGCAGCTGTCCAGAGAACCCCACAGGTTTTCACAGTTCCCCCAGATCACACTGGAAGCCCAGCTCTGGTGGAAAACCAGCCTGCTTCTAACAAGGGTAACAAACTGATTTGAGGTGTCCATTTTTAGGAGATTGGCCTTTGTTTCTCCGCCAGTTTTTCGTTTCCCTGCCCATCTCTAACAGCAAAATATGTTTAGCAGCAAGGAAAAATAAATAATTCTTAGCATTGGATGGGGATTTTTCCAGGATCATTCCAGTGACAGCTGTGTATAGCCCTAAAGAGTATGAGGGCATGATTGAGTGATCCAAACAAACTTTTGGGCTGAGACCAGCTGTTATGAATACTTGTTTGCTCTTTTTAGGAATAAAAAGAATCGATGTGTATATTACACTCAGGCTGAGACTTGGACTGCTTTTGTTTGCTTTTCATCATGTCCACACTTATTCTCATTGTTATTGTGTTGCTTTCAGCTCCAATAAACAGAGTATTTTTTACAAAAAGCCCAATGCCTCTGGTATCCTTTGGAAGCCCAAATTCCTTGTGATGTGGCATAGCTCAAAGAGCTGCAGTCTGCATTGCTGGCCTAACTGAGAACTCCTGGTTTTCTGGTTGCTGCTTGCATTTTTCAGTGGTGGGGAAGTGACAGTAATATATCTATATAATATATAATAATATTATATATATATTATACATAATAACGATCTATATAATATATCCATAACTTGAGCTACTGTGCAGCTTTTTCATTCTGCTCTGAAAGCTCAGCTACCAATGGCGAGTGGCAGAAACCAAACAGAGCTAACAGAGAAAAGGAAAAAAAAATTTAAAAAAAGGAGGCATGGCATAAAGTAATAATAAATGAAAAACTACGGAATTCAGGAAAGAATAATAAAAGCAAATCCTAAAATAAATGGCAGGGATTGGTTTTGCAGTGCTGGCTCACAGCAAGGTAACTGTCTGAACAGTACAACAAGTGAAGCAGATACACCTAAGGTAAAAATAATGTGCATACAATTTTGAGGAAAGGATGAACTGGAAGAAAAGAAAAAGATCCATCAAGAATGACAGAATGGTGGGACTCTAACCCCCTCAGTGCCACGCTGTTTAGATTCTACTTCTTGTGCTGCTTTTGATGAGAATTTCAATCTTAATTCCTTCTGTCCTACATATTTTATATGTAGGACTTCAGGATTTTATATTTCCACAACAGTTCTCCTTGAATATTTTTTAAACAGCAGTCAAAATTAAATGGTCATTGTGGTTTTTTTTTTTTTTTTAAAGTCAATCCTAACATGATAGCCAAATCTAAAGCAACTTTTCTAAGGCTGGAAGAATGACACAGAAGACGTGACTGTTACTGCTGTTACTGTCAGGAGTAGACTGGTGGGGAAGAAGCAGGCAAAGAAAAATTCAAGTGTTCTTCAGCCATTAACTTGTCCTTTCCACACAGGTCAATGAAAACAGGAATCATTTCTCTAGACAGGATTTAGTTTCCATTTTCTGGGTGCTGGCCGGCCCCAGTTTTGGTACCAAGGGACCAAATTCCACATGAATCCTCCCCTGAAGGAGCCAGTGCAGAGACTCTGTGCAGTGACTCTGCCTGCTGTGATTCCTCACAGTGGCAGAGACCAAAAGAACCCCTACAGACTGTGAAGGAAAAGCTGCTTATATGCCTCTGGAACCACTGGGTAGTGAAGATGGGCAAACTTTGCCTTTTTTATGGCCACTGCTGTGTATATTTCTCCCCTTATCTTGCTGCAGAGCCTTGGCACATCAGAGCACAAACAAAGGCAAATTATCCATTGGCATTCCCAAGGAGAGTTAGCAGGCAATCAGCTCTGTACCGTGAGCTGCACTGGCAGCAGAGAGGCAAAACCACATTGGGAACATTTGGTTCCCAGGGATTTGGGTCTCCCCAGAGGGGCAGTGCCAGCACCAGGCAGGTTCTGTGCCAGTTGTGCTTTTTGTTGCTGTTGACAGCCACATCTGGCTGCCCTGGCCAGCGTGCCAGGGGTTAAACACCAGCACTGACATGGTGACAGTGGGACCACTCCTGTCAGAACCCAAAAAATTCCTCTGACTACCCTAAAAGACTCAAAACCTTGACAAAAAGCTCAAAACCCTCAGCACAAAGTCAAAACCACCTGCCTTCAATTTTAACCCAAAGGAACAATTACCAGCTTCGTGCCAAAGGTTGGAAGCCAAAAGTTTAAATAAAATGATAGTAAATTTTAAAAAGTTTAAATAAAATGAAAGTAAATTTATCACCAAGTAGAAATGTAAAATTTTGGAGTTGTTAAAATGAAAGTTCAAAAACCAATATAGAAAAATCTAAGCGTGTTCTGTCTTTCTCCTTCTTCTTATCCTCCATCTTCTGCTGTGATAGTAACACTTTTAAATTCGTTTAAAATAGAGACAAACTGTCTGATATAAATAATAAATATTAGAAGGCTTGATTTATTATTTTATGATATATATTACATTAAAACTATACTAAAAGAATAGAAGAAAGGATTTCATCAGAAGGCCGGCTAAGAATAGAATAGGAAGGAATGATAACAAAGGTTGTGGCTCGGCTCTCTGTCCGAGCCAGCTGAGTGTGATTGGCCATTAATTAGAAACAACCACATCAGACCAATCCCAGATGCACCTGTTGCATCCCACAGCAGCAGATAACCATTGTTTGCATTTTGTTCCTGAGGCCTCCCAGCTTCTCAGGAGGAAAAATCCTGAGGAAAGGATTTTCCATAAAAGATGTCTGTGACAGTAAGCAGCACAAAAGCACAGCAATCTCTGTGGAGGCACCAGGGAGCAGCTGGCATTTCCCTCCGTGGCACAGCAGTGGCACAAAGGGAGGCAGTTTTGGGTGCACGGCCCAGCCCAATGGCACCTGAGGTGTGCAGCTGAGGGCAGGTTTTGTGCCTGGGGCTGGCTTTGCTCGGGGGTTTTGCTCGGGGGTCCCAGGGGAGCAGAGTGCCATTTCCCACAGCGTGTAATTGGTTTAGCAGCAGTTTAAGGCAGTGCTGAGCGCTGCCAGGGAGGCTCCTCTGTGCCGTCAAATCAAGCTCCTGGAGATGGATGGCGTGCTAACACCTCCCGTCCCAGTCCCCAGGGCTGCTTACGGCTCAGCAATTTATGGGAGCCTGGCTGGAGCACCTCGGGCACCTCTGGGGCACGGCGAGCAGCAGAGACACGGCCACAAACCGCTCCCAACAACTCATGGCCCTGCTCTGAGCACAGCCCGGCACAGCCGGCACACAGCCCCGTTACGGGCGCTGCCTTATTGAACAGTAATCGCTGTAATGTTCCACATATTTAAATCATATTTATAATCACACATTTTAACCCAGCATCCCCCATAAAGTTCTCAAGGCGTTTTACAGGACGCATAAAGCATGGGAAAGCACAAAATTTCAAAATGCAGATGCACCTACCGCAGGTGCTGGAGGTGGGCTAATGAGGCAGATATACAAAAGTCTAAGCTGACAGTTTAACAGTTTAAGCAATGTATATAATAATTCAAACACTTTCTAAGGCGTCCTTAGTTATAAACCTGTTCTTTAACTAAATATTTGGGCTAGGCTGTATAAGTGCTTATTTTCAGTTTGCAGTTAGGGTGAGAAACAGCAACAATTTCTGGTTCCTTATTTAGAACCTTGTGCTTAAAGGCCTTCACGGGCCCCGGGCTGAAGGATGAATTACCGGACGGGGAGGTTTGCAGTGCCTGCTGAGCAGGGCTGTGTGCCACAGCACCTCTCCAAAGAGGCCTGGGGCCTTCGCCTGGCTGCAGCTTCCACGGGACCAGGAGCCACATCCTCTCTGCTCCTGTGTGTGCGCATTAATTAATTAATTAATTAATCAATTAACGACGGCGTTCCATATTCATGGACATCGGTGCTACCCAGCCAAGGCTCGATTGGTTTTACTCTGAAACAGCCCCTGGGGGAGTTCCTGAGCTGGTGAGCAGCACAGCGGTGACATGGGCAGTGAAAACTCACAAAATAGGCAGGCAAAACTCACAAAATGGGCAGGCAAAACTCACAAAATATTAAGAAAAAATTGACAAAAAAACTCCCCAAAAATTTGGGGTTAAAAGGTCCAAAAATAAATCTGAGAATGGGGAGAAATTCCTGTGGGAAAATGGAAAAAATTGGATTAAATTCTGAATTTTGGAGGGATTTGAAGCCAGAATTCTTAAAATATTCCCCCAAAAATTGACAAAATATTCACAAAAAATTCGGTCCTTTAGGTCTTTGCACGCAGGCATCTGATGTGCACCTGGTTTGCCCAGTGGTATCTAAATTCTGATTATATGAGTGCTGCTCTTCCCACCAGAGCAGGCAGCAGAAGCTGATTCCACCTCTCTGATTTACATTCCTTTTACAACACAGCCTCTGAAAATCAAGGTTAAGTCATTGCACTGCCATAGCAGTTTTTCTGAGGAAAAAAAGCATGTTTAATTCTGTGCCTGCTACTGTAGAAAATTCTCTTGGTACTTGCAACTTTCTAAGGGTTTTTTTAAAAATTTTAACATATTTCACTATGTCCAGAAATAATTTTTAATATGTTGTAATGTGTAAAAAGTGTGGGAGGGTTGGGATCTTTTTCTTGATGGCACTATGTGCATGTGTCTATATTCTCATGTCATATTTGTGGCTTGCATTCAAACTATAGATCAATTCTCATTTCTCTGCCTCCAGACATTTCCCTCTTGTTTGAAGTTAGAACTTAAAAATTGGGATAAAGTGTCAGGGAACTTTAAATGAAAATATATGGTATTTTGATGTTTGAGGATCTCAAAAACAGCGCTTCAGGGTTTGATGGGATATAATTAAGGAAACAAACAAAAAAAACCCAAACAGAAGCCAAAAACCTTCTGGAAGAAATAGAACAGAGAGAGTTCCTGTGGTGGGAAAAGAACTGGCTAATCACAGTGTCTGTGCATAGGAGCAGATCTGGAGGATTCGTGATTCTTCGTGATTTTTTCCTTTTTTTTTTTCAAGACCATAATGTTATTTTTGCAAAGCACTCATGTCCTGGGGGATGACTAAGGGAACCCAGCGAGCTCTGGGACATCTGCTTTGGCCAGGGCAGGTGAGGAGAGCTGGCCAGTCTCACTGGATAACCAAGGAGGCACAGGGTGTGTTAGTTACAAGGGGATTATTATTATTATTATTATTATTATTATTATTATTATTATTATTATTATTATTATTATTATTATTATTATTATTATTATTTCTTTATTATTATTATTTTATTTTTATTCCTTAGAGCAAAGGATAAACCCACCCCAAACAAGATGTTTTTACCAAGCCCAAAGTTAGCACAGGCAAACAAGTCAGCAAATGTTGCAAGTAGAAAAAAGGTCTCAGAATTCTCCACTGCAGGGGAACTGAAAAACAACTTCTAGCTTAAACTGTAACGTACTGACTTTTAGTGATTGGAGTAACATGAATATGGTAATTACAGTAGTTATGATAGGCTATAGGTAAAAGTTAAGGTATGGGTTGGTTCTACTGCATTAAGATGCTCAGCAAAGAAAATAATGCATTGTAACCAAAATGCAATATAATATATGATATGATATAATATATATTATTTTATATACAATTATATATACAATTATATTCTACTATATATTATTATACAATATATAATTATATTATATACAATTTATATATAATAAAACACATTACATATATGTAATGTAATGCATTGTAACCAAAACCAGAGGGTCTCCAGGCCTGCCTGCAGCTGGAGCTGACACTGTGGGCACAGCTCTGTCACCCATGACCCTGGGCTGCTGTAACACTTGGATGGAATAAACTGCATTTTGGACACAACAAACTGCATTTTGGACACAATAAACTGCATTTTTGACGAGCCCCTGGAGTCCTGCATCCCTCATTTAGGCTCTTACATGCCCCAGCCAGAACTACTTGCCCAGCCAAATCCCCTTCTCTTTGGAGGCAAACCTTTTCTGAGCTTTCTGTCTTAATTCTCTCCATGGTTTTGTTGTCTCTTTTCCTGCCAGTCACAATTTTCACCAAAAACAAGTGCCTTGGGCACACAATAGGTTACAGAGCACTCAGGGGCTGTCACCCAACCTAATGGAGTAACAGAGAGAGGCAGCAGCAGCAGCTCCCTTGTCTGCTGCTCTGTTCATAGAGGAGGCATCAATACTGCAACGTGACTGGGAATGAGAATATTTTAAGGATGGGGGTGAACCTTGGAAATAAATGAACTTTCATTGCTGCAGCATAAATTAAATGCTTTTAGGAATTGTTTGTTTCGTTACTGGGCAGAAACATGGTATCAAATGTTAGTTATTGTTGTTATTTTGTATTATTCTGCTTTTTAAAATGTTTAGTCATTCTTTTTCCCTTTAACATCCATGTCCAAAAACCACACAGAACTTCTGACCTAGGAATATATTTATACAACATCACAAATCTTTTCCATGGCAACGGGCCTTGTCAAGCTGTCACAGGCACCATAATGACAGATTCCCGAGCAGTTCCCAAATAAATATGATCTTAGCATGTTCCTGGAGGAAAATGCTTTCCCCGAGTGGTGGTGGGTGGCTCAAAGCCCCTGGCCCAAGGGTGCAGGGGGAGCAGTGAGGAGCCAATCCTCCACCATGAAAACTTGTAGGAGGTTCAAAATGCAGTGAAGTCTGGAGCTTTTCTATTTGGAAGACAAAGGAGAATAAGGGCTGGTTCTTCAGACCTTTTGTCACAAAATTAGACGTGACTGGCCTTGGTCAAAAGGACTTATTGAATGAATAAAGACACTTCTCCAGAGCTGGGGGATATAGTTATACCATAAAGTATTCCCATAGACAAGGAGAACTGATAGAAATACACATGCAGCTCTGAGTAATACTCTGCTGTGTAAAATCTTATGGCCACTAGAATTACATAGAAAAGAAAAACTACAACCATTAAACTCATTATTAAACTGTGTTGTATTAAACTCATTAAACTCAGCTGGACCCTTCCAAGTCAAGAAATGTTTAGAGTGACAGCTGGCATGGGCTCTGCAGTGCACAGATCTTCAAAAGGTCCCAAAGAAATGAAGGAATTCAGAATTGGGCACTGGGATCTAAAGAACAATCTCAAAGTCAGATTCTGCCTTTGAGATATTTTCTGCTTCTTGCTGCATTCCACTGGAGTCAGCAGCTAGCAGGAATAAGGACCTTGGGAAATGTTTTATTTAGCAATGAGCAGCAGCAATGACTTAGGAGAAGTGGGCTCAGGCTGTGCCTCCCCTTGGTGTTTACAAGCAGCTGGATTTAAATAGGATATCTCTTGAGGAGGAGCAGGTTCATCCTGGCTCCTGGTTCTGTTCTGTTCTGAGGATACCAGGGGAGCCAGATGCTGCTCCATGGATTGTTTTCTTAATGATCAGTGTTCTTAATGAACAGTAGAACTCTGCTTTTTGGTACTATTTGGTTTTTTGGTACTATTGTACATTTTGTGTTCCTTTTGCTTCCCACAACACCCTCCATCAGCTTTATCCTGCTCTTTCCCTCCCCTTGCCATCTCTCAGCTTTTTGCCTTCACTCCTGGTGCCTCCTCACACATTAAAGTCTCCATGACCTCATCTGTCAAACATCCTTTCATTCACATCCAAAAACCTCCTAAACCCACCTCTTCCAGCAAGCAAGCTTTCTCCTAATATAATTTATAATTTAATTTTTTATGCCTTTCCCCCCCCTTGTTCCTCTTTATTTTTCACATTGTAACAGACAGAGCTGTCAGTACCATCAGAACCCAAAACTGCCTGACAATTCCCATTACAAGACTTTGTTTTTAGTTGCTTGTAATTTTGCAGCTCTAAATTACTTAGACTGAATTTTTCCATGCCAGGTGTCTCAAGCAAAATTTTTCTGGAAAGTTTCAGCTTTAGACAGTTCTGAAAATGCCATTAAGGAGGAATGCCATGTTTTAGCCAGTTGAGAGAATTCTTACCAGCACTTTGTTCAAAAACATTTGGTAGACATTTCAGGGATCCAGGGAATCGTTTGCTCTGTACCCCCAGAAAAATGTCAGTCTGTGCCCAGCCCCAAAATCTCATTTAAAACCAAAGCCTAATGGAGAATTGGGACTCTTTGGCAGCTGAAGCTCTAAGGCAGTAGGGTCTGGAGTGGAAAAAATTAGGAAATTCAAGATTTAGGTGCTGCTTCTACCCTGCCATAAGAGAGATTTCAAGAGGCACTTAGCTGGGCAGCTCCATGGAAAATATTCAGCACCTCCAGTGGAGTGGGAGAACCATGGAATTTAGAAAAATAGGGATCTGATTGTATACATAAGGGCAATATGAATGTATACACTTGAGAGAGGTCTGAATTATAACTTCAGAGACTTAATGTTTAGGTTTTTGTGTTGTGCTCTATAGCTTTTAGCCTCTTTTCAGCTAGAAAAATGGTGTATTAAACTGTTTAACATCCCCGTCTCTCTAATCCCTGTCAAGAAAAATCAGGTTAAAACCTGCATTTCTGAATGGCACCTCTCACACCCAAAAGGTGCCCCAAAAATAATTACTGTCAGGATCTGGACCTTGTTTAGGACCAAGTGCTCAGAAAGCAGCTGACACCTTCAGCATTTTCACACAGCAGGCAGCAGGTGTGGGGCAAAACACTTGGGGAAAAAAAGAAAGGAATATACTTGGCACTCTGGCAGAATTTCATCAATCTGCAAAATTTTCCAAAGTTTTCCACGAAGCCCTGGACGTGCTGCACACAGAGTAAAGCAAAATAACAGCTCCTGGTGTTTGGTCAGAGCAGTATCTACATCTCAGTAGAAAGCAATTAGTTGCCAAAACCTACTGTGTACACATGACAGAGGTTAAAATCACTCAGAAGGTTTTATTTCTGAAGCTGTTATCTTTTTAACACCATTTATTAGTCATATCCAGTTAGCACTTCTCTAGAAGTGAAATCAACATCATCACATTAAGAGCTGGGAGTAAAAAGGATAATTAACCAAACAACTAAACTGCTTCCTACAATTATTATTGAAATTCTTGGGAAAGCATTCATGTTTCTTAAAACATAATCTGAGCATTTTATCTTGGAATAATTTATTTTTATAGAAAAGTAGTAGGGAAATGTCCTAAATGGGTCAGACTCCAGTTGCACTGAAGGCAGCTCCTTGTTTTGGGAGGATGTGTGGATTGATGTGTCCCCCACAGTCACAGGAAGGCAGAAGAGCTCACTCTGATTTAAGGAAAGGTAAGCCTCATCCAGAAGGGCAGGAATCTTTGAATTTATTTCCTATTTGCCTTCTTTTCAAGGTTTAATTACAAAACCAGCCTAAAAGAACCCCCAAAGCTCCACCATGAAATGAGCTCAGGGCTGCACGTCTCTGCAGCAGCACAGACATCCCTGTAAGTGTCAGACGTGTTCAGGGGGGTGGATCTTTTTAAAGAAATGATTTTGCTGGGTTTAACATGACCTTTTCCTGCCCAGCAATTTTCCTGTCTCTCAGGCTGGGTTTGGTTTTCCTGGGTGTCTCCTGAGCAGTGCCTCAGACTCGGCAGCCTTCCTGGAGATCCTCTCTGGGTTAAAAAGCTCACCCTGCCTTGTTCTGCAGGACCACATTCCTGCAGCTCAGGGAGCTGGGAGGGAGGGAGGGAGGGAGGGAGGGAGGGAGGGATGGATGGATGGATGGATGGATGGATGGATGGATGGATGGATGGATGGATGGACGGAGCTGGGATGGAGCTGGGATGGATGGATGGATGGATGGATGGATGGATGGATGGATGGATGGATGGATGGATGGACGGAGCTGGGATGGAGCTGGGATGGATGGATGGATGGATGGATGGATGGATGGATGGATGGATGGATGGATGGACGGAGCTGGGATGGAGCTGGGATGGATGGATGGATGGATGGATGGATGGATGGATGGATGGATGGACGGAGCTGGGATGGAGCTGGGATGGATGGATGGATGGATGGATGGATGGATGGATGGATGGATGGATGGATGGATGGACGGAGCTGGGATGGATGGATGGATGGATGGATGGATGGATGGATGGATGGACGGATGGATGGACGGAGCTGGGATGGAGCTGGGATGGATGGATGGATGGATGGATGGATGGATGGATGGATGGACGGACGGACGGGTGGATGGATGGATGGATGGATGGATGGATGGATGGATGGATGGATGGACGGAGCTGGGATGGAGCTGGGATGGATGGATGGACAGAGCTGGGATGGACGGACAGATGGATAGATGGGGCTGGGATGGATGGATGGATTGATGGATGGAGCTGGAAGGAGGATTTCACACCTCACAAAGCCTCCTGCCTCTCCTGCCCATCTCCTTCCCCACAATGACTGAACTGTTCACCCACACTGCACTCCTGCAGCTGTGGGGAACTTTTCATCAGCTTTGCCTGAGGTTTTGCAGTTATTGAGAAGTTCTGGTTGGCTGTGCTGAGATTCCTGGAATTTTTGCTCGCTACCCCCAGAAACAGGAGATGAGAAGTAAAGAATTAATGAACAGTGCTGTACAGATGGCAGGGCTGAGGAACAAGCAAACCAAAGAGGCAGTGAAGCATTTTCACAGCCATCCCCAAGGTTCCTGATCCTGGGACCAGCATGGCAGCTCCATGACTGCACACCACAGCCTGGGGCTGGTCTTTGGTCAGGGTAAACCTTTGGCAAGCACAGGTTGTGCTGCTGTGCTCCTCCTCTCCAAAGGTGACAAACAGGACCCAAGGTCACAGGGATTAACCCAAAGGACCTTTCCCTGGGGATTATCTCAAATGATCTCTAAAAAATCACCCACACATGGACCAGAGGTCACCCAGCTCCCTCAGGACCCTTCCCTCTGTCCCTGTCTTTGGTGACAGCAGCAGTTTGGTGTCTGGGGAGAGCAGCGACAGCCACAGGAGCACAGCAGGGAGGAGCAGAGAGTGTGGCACAGCTCGGGTCTCCTCCTCTGAGGTGCCTCATGCTCTGCCATCTCTCCACCCAAGGGGTGGAATATTTTTTCTGCCTGACACAGCCTTCATTTCAAACAGATTTTCTGACAGGAGAAGCCACATTTGTGCTATGAGCTACAAGTGCCAGGCTTCTGCCTGGGCAGACATTCTCGGGGAGATTTTTGAGATCCAGACACAATTTCTGTCTTCTTGTCTGGAACACGAAGAGTCTGGAGGTGCCACGTTGCCACGAAGCAGAACAAATAGGTTATCAGGGGCTTGCCTCACATAAAGCAGAACAGACTCTGACTTTAATGAATCCAGGCAAAGGACGAATAACTGAAGTTCTCAGTCTCTAGGGGACCTACTTTCCATATTTTTGCTTCAGCTTGCAGGAGCCCAAGTTCTGAACCAACCATAGGGAAGGGTCTGGAGCACAAGTCCTGTGGGAAGCAGCTGAGGGAGCTGGGGGTGTTTAACATGGAGAAAAGGAGGCTCAAGGGAACCTTCTCACTCTCCACAAGCAGAGCCAGGTGAGGGCTGGGCTCTGCTCCCAGGTGACTAGTGACAAAAAGAATCAATACATTAACCAAGATGAGAGTAAGCAGCCCCAAGGTGCACCAGGTGGGGTTTGGATTGGACATCAGCAGGAGTTCCTTCACAGAAAGGGTGGTCAGATGATGGACTGGGCTGCCCGGGGAGCTGGGGCAGTCACCATCCCTGGAGCTGCTTGGGAAAGAGGGGATGTGGCACTCAGGGCCATGTCAGGGTGACATGATGGTGCTGGGTCACAGGCCTGAGGCCTGCAACCTGAGGCCTGCAACCTGAGGCCTTTTCCAATCTCATTCTCTCATTCTGTGATTTTCATGCCAGGATGCTGTGACAAAGATGATTTTACCTGAATTTTTAAAGATATTTTTGAAGAGGACATTTCTGCACACCCCTGCAGCCCCCAAAGGACAGGCTGGTCCCGTATGAGGCAGGAGCCCTTTCCTTGTGCTCCCCCTGGGCAGCACATCCCTCCTGTGCCCAATTCATGCTCTGGGGTCTGCTTCCCAAACCACTTCAGTGTGAAACAACCCCACATTTTCTCATATTTCCAGGACATTCACCAGCAGAGGAAACCCCATGCTAAATTTAAGCACGAGATCCAAGTGGGCACTGGCAGAAGATGTACACAGCACAAATGGAGCTCTCAAACTGCCAAAATCACCTCCACTCCTTATTTTCTGTGAGTCTGGCAAACACAGACCACGCTCACCTTACAAATATCCACGTGCATGATATATTTCAAACCAGGATTTAATTTTAAATCTTGGTTTCTGGGTAATTCTGGAGCATCATTGCAGATGGGCATCACATTACTAAACAGCCAAGCTGGAGGCTCCCTGCACAAGAATCACATATTAAATCTATATGTGGTTTACTGTAGAATTTTTCCTATTAATGCACATTATATTGACATTTACTGTGAGAATTCATGCTTCATAAACATGGAATTGTTCTGTTTTCTCAATTTGTGCCAGTTTCCTATAAATACAGAAATTAGGTAGCTATCACCAAAGCTATCTGATAGAATTCAAAAATAGATAAACAAAGAATAGCAATGCAATTTGGTCATTAAAATTCTAAAAAAAACCAAACAAAAATATATCTGCCCATTATCCTTTTGATGAATCTGGCCTTTTGCCTCAAAACCACCACTAATTCTGGCTGGCGCAAGAGGAGCATTTCATGAATCCTACCCAATGTTTGCAGCACTGAACTAGAAATGCCAGTCAATAACAGCTCATTATCATTATCCAGATGAGAGGCAGATTAAACATGGGAACACTATTGCTGCCGCAATGTAAAGGTTGAAATCCAAAACAGCACAAGCAGGAAAAACCTGGGCTAAGACTGTCTACACAAACCCTTCAGGATTATCAGGGCTGGATCTGAATTCGTATTTTTACTCAACATGCTGGAGCATCCTTGCAAAGATATGGGTGGAGCAGCACATAATCAGAATTCGGATACAAAATTCACAGAATTTAGCACAAATACAGAATTCATCTTTCCCAAAGAATTCTGCTAACCAAAATAAAAATTTTTTGCAGGAAAGACAGAATAGAGCCACAGTGAACAGGGCCCAAAATACACAGGAGACATTTCATTTCCCATGGCAGCTGAAGCATCCCTGCCCTGATTATTAATTGTCAGAAATTAGCTGACAATTCAGAACATGGAGGTGTCACTGACATTGTAAGGACCATAGAGAAAACCAGAAATCACTTGGAGGCAGAGTTTAATAATCTTATACCTAAGAAAAAGAATTACTTTCTACCAATAAGACTAATTTGGATATGAGACCACATTTCACAGAAGTACGAATCATGCAAGGTTATGACAAGAGTTTTTTGGGCATAAATACCATACATTTATTTTTAAAAAAAATAATCTGTTTTCCCCTCAATAACTTTACTTGCCCTGATTATAGGTGGTTAGAATTCTGTCTGGGTGCACATGTGTGCATGTAGCCATGTATTTCCTAGGCAAGCTTGTTTAATTTCTCCAATCCAATTCCGGGACCTGCTAAATCTAGTGTGGATATAGCTGGGTTGGTTTTTTTTTAGTCGAGGTTTTGGATAAAATCCATTTTTCTTTTGAATAACATAATCCACAGGTTAAAAAGTCAGTGGCAGTGGGCTTGCTTATGGCAAGTAAGGGAAGTGTTAATGTGAAAAACCCCTCAGATTGGGCTATAGGGTAAATCTAAATAAAAAAGACAGTCAGTGTAAGGAATGACAACACATCACTGTGGAAGATGGAAATCAATGCAGCTCTTTTACATGACAGATTTTCTATTCAGACTAAATATATTCTGTCTTGAGCATATTGTGTATTGCCCTGACATCATTTTGCCTTTATTCCCATGCTGTGGTGATGCTATCTGCAGCATATAGACTCCCATTGACAGCATTTTGCCTCTCCTCAGATCACAACAGTGTCTCTGCAGACATCCAGTGACATTGTTTTGCTGTGTTTCCCTCCCTGACTCACAGTGACACTGGCTGCCATCGTGCCAGCCTCCATCCCAGCAGGGCTCTGCACCAACCATTAAAAGTTGCAGCCATGGATGCTCTCATAGCACAGCCTGGCTTCCAGGCCTCACTGGGGCATCACAACATGGGGCTCTCTTGGCCATTTAGAGGTGTCTTAATTTGGGACTGCTTTAACAGCATAATTAGGGGGACAATCAGAATTTTACCAGTTCAGATGGAATTAGTTTAGTGCCTGGAATTTGCATACCTCTATAACTGTATAAAAATCATCTATAACTGTATAAAATCTATAACTTTCCCTTATTTAATCACTGTCAAGTCTTGCTGGCATGCTTAGAGAAAAAGGAAAAAGTTGTCAGCATGAAGTGACACCAGGGAATCTGGTGAGTACCGGTGTTGTCAGCTACACCAGGGATGCTGTGGTCAGCGCTGCCAAGGGCACTGCAGGGTGGAATCTCCTCTCCCAGCTGTCCTGGCACATCTGGCCATGCAAATGGATGGGTGGAAGGTAAGCCTGGCTTTGCTCTGCAACAGGTGTGCAAAACCCTTGGTTTAAAGCAGGGTTTGAGGTTAATTTTGCAGCATCTTGCTGGGCCTGGGTATTTCTGACAGCTCTGGGATCCCCTGTGATATACTGAGGGAAGGTGCAGATGTGGAAAATGTGAATTTAGTGTGTGCAATGCTATCCTGTTATCTTCTAACACGTGTGAAGTACTATCCCAGCTCAGGGATGTGTGCATCCATGGGTTAAGGAAAAGCTCACATAATTTGGTTTTGAAAAGGCTTCTGGGGTTTGATAATGCATTGCTCTATCTGGTAAACAGAAAGCTGGTGTTACTTCTTATTTTCTCTGAGCAAGTAGGCCTTTTCAAGGCACAGAAACCATTTATCTGTCTTAGTCAAGGTGATTTCCATACCAAGGCCATTGTCCCTGCAGTGAGACTGTGATTATGTGAAGAGTAATTGTGTGTGTGCATATCTGTGTACCTTTACATTGTTCCCAGATAACATTAATGAAAAAAGCCCACGGTGAATAAAAGGAAATGTGCTTCTCCTGCCTTTCATAGAGGTATTAGTGTGTACTTCATATTTTAAAGGGTTTCTGTGCTGGTGGGAGCTGTGTCTGTCCATCCTTGCTGAGCCATTCCAGGCAGACTCTTGCTCCATGAAATGCAGCCCAGACTGAGGCACCACCATCATCAGGAGCAAAATGCAAACTTGTCATGTGCAATTCTGACAGCAGAATGGAAATGCTTGGAAAAGATGATTATCTATTGAAATATATATAGTCCAGAGGGCAAATGTTCATCCAACATATTGACAGCAAACACGCAGCATCTTTCATGAGTGCTGTCTCTGCAGTTCCCTCCATGGCGCTGGATGTCTCAGCATGTGCACAGGGCATTATTTCTCCTATCAGCCCAAATCCTGACACTGTCAAGTGCCATTGCTCTGCACACTCTGCAGATGAAGGCATCTCACAGCGGGTGACAGCAGTGCCTGGGATTCGTGTTCTGCACGACACTCTGCTAAGCCTAAAGTTCAAATGAAATTTGTTTTGTTTTCTTTTTTTTTTTTTCCTTTTTTGCCAAAGCATTTCCATTAACAAGTCAGTGCTCTTTTAGCTCTTTTCCTAAGACAGCCTGGAAACTTTCTGAATTAACTTTTCCACACCAAAGCCTGAAGCCCAGATGAAACAACACTGTACAGTCATTGCTTTTTTTCTTTTGCTGCAGCCGCATGTAACTGTGGCAGAAAAATGATTAAAACAAAGTGAGGCTGTCTGACTTTAAAGTGGGTTTAATTTCTTTATGAGCTTTTTCTAGCATTTGATTCATAATTATTTTATTTCATGCTCTCATCTTATGGGAACTTGTCAAAAAGCTTTTGAAATCTTAATAAGTAGGTTCACAGGGTCTTCTTTGGCCACAGCTTCCCTAACCTTTTCAAAGAAGACAGAAAGCCTTTAAATTAAGCTGATCTGCAGGCAGCTAATTTTTGTAGTCTCAGAAAATAACTGTCTTCTGTAATTTGGGCTATTCTTTCAAATATAAACATTCAAAAAATAAAAATGGAACAGCTTTTAATGCAATCTGTGTTTACTTATACCAGTTAATAAAATCACATAATATAACTTGGTATTGTGCTAATGCTTTTTGCTATATACAAACCATATTAATTGATGTTTTACACTGTTATAGCACTTGTTGTGCAGCCCAGAGGAAGAACAACTCTTGATTTTGCTAACACAGTATTTACCAAAGCTGTAAAAAACCCCTTTGGAGACAGGGAAATGTAAAAGTTTATTGAAGAGGATTATTTGTTTTGGTTGGCATTGAGGTGCATGAATTGGGGCTCAGGATGCCATGGGAGAGAGGAGTTTGGGAGAGCCCAGGTCTGTTTTCATGCAGCCCTGAGAGTGCATGACACCTCAGCAAAGAGAGGAGCAAAACTGATGTTTGTCCCCTTTAGATATCACAGGAAAAAATCAATATATTAACCAACAATTTGTAAAATTTAACCAATACTAAATTAACAAAGCAAAACTATTACAGACCTTAAGGATCAACTTGTTCCTACCTGCCTGCCATGGGCTGGGACACCTGCCACATGAACAGGTTCTGGCCTGGAATGGGGAAGCCTCCCAAAATCCAACCAGGGAGGAATTCCTCCTCTTTCTGAAGTAAAAATTATTAATAATAAAAAATATTCCTAAACCCAGGTGCAGCAAAATAACAACAGTCACCTCAGAATAGACCAGCATCCCAGTCACAGGAGCAAAGGGGTAGGGAAACTTTGCACACCAAACTCCTGAGGAGTGTGGAGGTCACCCAAACCAGGTTTAAAATGCCTGTTCAGTTCTGATGCCACTTTCTGCAGTGTGGATTTTGAACCAGCAAGAGTTAAGCAGGCTTCTCTGAAATGCAGTGTGAGCCTCATTTAAATGCACACTTTCGCTGAGCAGGGCTTGAGAGCTCCTGAAAACCTCTGGTGGCAATGATGTACCCTGACCTGTTACCTTGACAATTTTCTGTGCCCCACCATGCAATTCATGTGTGGAACCACTGGCAACAATTACAGGAGCACGGGTGAGATATAAACCATGCAATGTGACAGCTAAATGGCAGTTTTATTTGTTTATCTTGAAGAGTCCTTATTTAAAAGCCACTCTGCACTTTCTTTCTGCAGTTATCACACTCTGCATCCACTGGGATCTGTGCTGTGACTGGGATCTTCAGCTGGCATGTTGGACTTGCTTCAGTTCTTAGATCAAAAGGATAATGCCCTTTTAAAGTATAATAATTCTCTGTAAAGACACCAGGGTGTCCCATGGATAGTTCTGGTGGGCAGCTTCCCACCAAACGTTTGTTTTTACACTTAGAGCACACAATCACAAACATCTGGGTGCACTGTTCGTTGACTGCTGCTCAGTATTCTCCTGCCAGCCCAGCTAAAGAGTTTAGGAAAAGGAATGGCCCAAACCATGCTATCTTATACACCTCCTATTGATTGACTCCAAGAACATTTAAGATGTGTGTTTTACCACCTAGACCTCAGAACAGCCAGCAGGGCAGTGGGAGCAACAGTTGTGGTCCAGCCCTTTGAAACCCTTTAACACCACAAATAAGCAAAGTGTGCCCAGGAAACCTCTGTGAGATAGTTCTGGCTGAATGGCACAGCCCTTCCACAAGTTAAAACCGCCGCAAATTAAAAATCACCCATCTACATTTTGGGTTACCAGAATATTCTGGGTACCTTGAGCAAACACAAATTCCTATTTGCGCCACAGAGCACCATTGTCCCAGAGATAAGCACACCTAGAGATCTCCAGCTATTCACTGTTATGTGCAAAGTACTGGCAGTTTTCCTCCCCTTTTGTCAAGGGCTCCTAATCTCTTAGCAGATAAGGATTTGGCATCTCCAGAGATAAGACACAGACCTGTTCTAATTCTGCTCAACTCTGTGTTCTGTGGTGAGGAGTAAATGAATTTTGCAGCTCCAGATCAGAGATGAGGTGAGTGGCAGCAAGACAACCACGGGATTTTTACATCAAGGCATTCTTGTTCTTTAAATATGCACTCCATGAAAAATACAAGTGTTGCCTTCAGAGCAGTGATCCATGCTTGCCCAGATGTCCTTACCTGGAAATGTGAGTGTCCTGGACAGTTCCTGTGTGCTCATGGCCTGGGACTTGTGCAGCTCATGGGCAAGCTCTGATTAATCTGCATTAAACACAGGATGGAGCTTGAACTTCTGCAGGCACACCAGTGAGCATCAACCAGCCTGCTTGTGTGTCTAGGCTCAATGTTCAAGCTGAGCACTTGAAATCTCATCCTATTGGTAATATTCCTTCTTGCAAGTAACCCTCCATAGGAAAAAAAAATTATCCTTTGCTGTTTTAGATCTTATGGTGCCTTCCTGGGTCCTAACAGAAAGCAAGAAAAAGAAATGCAGCGTTAGATGAGGAAGAAACACTGAGGAAAATGGCCAAATAAGATGGACAGACAGGGATTGACAGTGAGGGCACACTCAGCTCCTGGAGGCACCGATGGAGCTCCCAGCCCTGGTACCTCCCACACTGCTGACACAAATGGTGACCTCTGCAAAAGGCACATCTGCTTTAGCTCTCTCAGTCATAACTTCAACACACACAGTGCTCAAGCTCCCTTCCAGAAGATATTGGTTCCAAAGAAAGTGGTGGGGTTTTTCTTTTCCCCCCCCTTTTTTTTTTTTTTTTTTTGGTTAGTTTTTGGGTGGTTGTTTTGGGATTTTTTTGGAAAGAAGAGAAATTTTTTTTGTCTGTGGGGCAATGAGAGCGAGCTAAATAAATTAATTTGAGAAACAAATTGTGCTAAGGGCAGGGGGGTGCTGGCAGATAAGCAGCCATGGTAAATCCATCTGGAGGGAGGACAAACGAGCACAACTTGACTCCCGTGCAACCCCTGATCTATTTATAGGGGGAAGAGCTGGGAAATGAAGTACCTTTCAACAGCACTTTAAGTCAACAACTGAAATGAATTGCCTTCACTTTCAGGCTGCAGTGCTGGTGCAGGCAGCACAGGAACGGCCAATTTCACACTGCAGCTCTGGCCAAACGTGGACAGAACAAACTGGAAAAGCAGGAGAGGTGACCCCAGCCACGGGCTCCTGCCAGCCCCACCAGGGCTCCTCAGCTCTGGGGCAAACCAGGGGCTCACATGGGAACTGAATAAATCACAATAAATCACTTGGTTCCTCTGCCTTTGCTGAGCTGATCTAATAAAGCCACAATTGCATTTCAACCCCCTTCTTCCTATTGTTCAACTTAACATCGCTTCCTATTGCTTAACTTTTCCTAATGTTTAACTCTTCTTTTGGACTGAAGGTCAGGAAACCCATCAGCTCTGGATTTTTCTCCCTCTGCAGAGCTGGGTGGCATCCCTGCTCTCTGAGCGCTTTTGCATTCAGCAAGACATTTATCTCCATCCAATGTGCTAGCTAACAGAGAGAAGGGCTGCAGGGCCAGAGCCAGGATGAGGGACCAGCCCTCACCTCCAGCCCAGGGGGTTCAGAGCTCAGAGCTCCCTTTTCCACAGGTGAGGGCTGAGCCATGCTCATGCCAGCACTGGCTGCAGCCCAGCTTTACACTGGGATTTTTTTTCTTATATTATATTATATTTTTCTTATATTTTTCTGCAGCCCGAGGAAACACAGGCTGGACACAAAATAAGATCTTTTTCATTTGCCTGTTAACTGAGATCTCTTTTGATTTTCCCCTCAACCTGCAGTGGGAAGGAAAAGATTGTCTGCCAGCCTAAGCCTACCTCAGAACCACCAAGGAACCCTTAAAATAAATGCTGGTAAACACGGGGTATGTATGTGCTTGTTTGTATGCTGTGTTTGTGAGAAGTTTTGAATTCTCTCCCATTGTTTGTAAATATTCTATAGAACTCATCTGTTTTTATGTATTAATTTGTATGTGTTCGTGTATCTTCTGGTAGCAACCTGTTTTATGGAAACATTTTAATAAAAATCTGTGAACATGAGGAGAAGTAGAGCACAATACAGATGCACAAACACTCCCTGCATGACTCTGAGGAAAAAAAAAAGTGTACAAGGATTTCACACATCATCTAAGCAGAGAAATGTATAAAGCAGAAACGCTGCAGGGGCTGAGTGTGTAAACCAGGCTGAGCACGAATGGCCCTGCTGTCACCCAGGTGTCCCTCACACCAGGGACAGGCCAGAGGAGAGGCAGAGGAGGGAGGATGCTCCAGGTGAGCCCTGGGAAGCAGGGAGCAGCAAGGGCAGCAGGCAGCGCTTTGGAGGGCAGGTGTCACAGACAAGTTTTATAAAAAAATCTTTTCCTGGGGATTTTTCCTCCTGAGAAGCTGGGAGGCCTCAGGAACAAAATGCAAACAATGGTTATCTGCTGCTGTGGGATGCAACAGGTGCATCTGGGATTGGTCTCATGGGGTTGTTTCTAATTAATGGCCAATCACAGTCAGCTGGCTCGGACAGAGTCTGAGCCAGAAGCCTTTGTCATCATTCCTTGCTATTCTATTCTTAGCCAGCCTTCTGATTAAACCTTTTCTTCTATTCTTTTAGTATAGTTTTAATGTAATATATATAATAAAATAACAAATCAAGCCTTCTGGAACCTGGAGTCAGATCCTCATCTCTTCCCTCATCCAAAACCCCTGTGACCATGGTCACACACAAGCAGTGAGCCTCTCCTTGTTGCTGGCCAGCTGGGTGATGTGGAAATCCCACATTGCCCCAGGCACAGCCCCCCTGCCAGAGGGGAAATATTCCTGAAGAGCTGGGGGAGATTCCTGCTGTGCTTTCCACATCTCCCCCTGCACCTGGGGCTGAAAACCCTCCCAGGAAAGGGGGAGTGACCCCAAAGTTCACAGTGAGGAGAGTTTTGGAACACAATGGCAAGTTTCGTAAGGAAATGCCAGAGCTGTTTACACTTCAGAGAAGGTTTTGGACACGGTTCCACGTCCAAGGTTAATAATAATGTTTTGGGCGCAGGAGTCATAAAGTGAAAAGTTGGCTCAGAAGTTAATGATGAAGGATAGGGAAACAAAGAAAATAAGTGATATGAGATGAATTATGGCAGGAGGGACTGTAAACTGAGCAGAAACTATTGCATGAAGACAGAGAAGATTGCAATCACATCAAGGCTAAGAGATAAATACAAGCCCCTCAGCATGCCTGTTTCACATCCATCTGTGTGTGCCATGAAACACTGGAGTGAGAAAGAAGAAAAAGGGAAGGCCAAGGCTTTGGTCAGTATAAGTATGTATCTGTTTGAAAAAAATCTATTTGAACTTCTGCCCAGGGCTCAGAATGAAACCATCTGCACCAGTTACGAGCTTCACGCAGTTAGGTAATATTTCGGTTTGTTTTCCAATTCCTGGGTGATAACAGAGGCGATACACGAAGTGCTCTACGTCCCCTTGTGCCACAGCCCATGTCACAGTGGAGACAGCCACAAGTACACAGAGTGTCCCCACACAATTTATGGAAGATCCACCCCAAACACAGCAACACCATATTTCTTCAGAAGGCTTCAGTCATGCGCACGTGCAAAATAACACCAAAGCTCTCCAGAAAGCTTCACCCCAAACCCAGTGACATCAAACCTCTCCAGAAGGCTTCACCTCAAGCACAGGACCACCAAACCTCTCCAGAAAGCTTCACCATAAATCCAGTAATGCTCTTCAGAAGGCTTCATTTGTGTGCATGTGCAAAATGACCCCAAACCTCTCCAGAAAGCTCCAGTCCAAAGCCAGGAACACCAAACCTGTTCAGAAGGCTTTGGGCACCTGCCCACACAGAGTAACACCATTCCAACCTCAGAAAGCTTCACCCTAAACCCAGTAACTCCATATTTCTTCAGAATACAATAACACAGTAACACCTTACCTTTTCAGAAGGCTTCAGTCGAGTGCACATGCAGAGTAGCACCTTTCCACTCCAGCAGGCTGCAGCATCTGCCCTCCCTGTCCCTCAGGCCAGCCTTTGATGCCCTGCTGCTGATGCCCTGCCCCTGTGTGCCCTCTGTGCCCTGCATGGCTGTTACTGTCAGTGCTGCTCACCTGTGGGCACAGCTGGGGCCAGTTGGGGCTGATGGGGCACAGCCCACCCCAATCACCCCAAACTCTGTGCACCTGCGCTCTCCCACCTGTGCTGGCACTGGGGAGCAGGGCTGGGATTGCCCATCAGTGCTCAGGGTGCTCACACACCTCTGTTCCCAGCTGTTCATGACAGCAGCTAAGCTGAGGGGTTTTGCCTCCACTGAAACCCCCAGCTATGAACATTTACACAAATTCTCATTATATTTCAGGTCCCATCAACACAGGGTTTGTGAAAAACTGTTTTAAAAAATGTTAGCTTTAAAAGGTAGAATAGGCAGATGATTAAAAACCACTCCACCCTCCACCAATCCACTTTAAACAATAACTAAAATGCTTTTGGAAAAAAAAGGAAAGTAGCAGAGAATGTAAAAAACTTTGTTTCTTTGTTTGCCATCATAGAGGATGTAATTTTGTTAAAGAGTTCAATCTCTGCAGGCCAAGGCACGAGTTCTGAGATCTGTAAGTGCATGGGGACATTCCAGGAGGATGGAATGGAGCCCCAAACACCCATCATGAAGGCATGAAATGGTTAAAGGAGGGGCAGCCAGCAGTGCTCTCCTGCACGTTGCTCAGAGCAGATGAATGAAGCCACCACTGCCTGTGCCTGGGTCATGGTCACCTCTGGAAAAGCAGGAAATTTTGTGCAGTAAAAAGCCCTGCAAAGATGTTGGTTTTGGTTCCTTTGGAAGGGGTCTGTTGGAAGACACAGGGAATGTCCCTTTCCAAACCTACATGCTGTTTTTTTGCCTTTTTCTCTCCCCCAGAAGAATCCTTACAGCACAGAGTCACTTTCCAGGCAGGAGGGAAAATAAAGTGCCCACAGCACGTGTCCCTTCCAGCAGGGTTAATCAGAGGTTACTCCGTGGTGTAAATCCCATCCAGGTGAGGCCAGAGGGATCTCAAAGGATGAGACAACGGCAGCTTTCATCCAGTGACCACTGGTGGCCCCTGGCCCATGGGTTTTCAGGGATCAAAGCCCATGTGGAGTCAGACAGTAAAATAAAGCTGCGGCCTTTCTAGGCTGTGTCCCAGCACGGTAATTCTACTACAGCGTTACTCCAAGGTCCTCTGAGTAGCTGCGTTTAATAATGCTTTCCAGCAAGGTTCCATTTATAAACACTTCATTATTAATAAAGCATGGCAATTTGTAGCATGCATAAGAATTATTTATATTCATGTGCTAAGCAAGCCCATAGATTTAATAATATTGACGTCTTGTAGCAGGCGTTGTAACAGCTTGTCACAGCATCATCTGTTCAGCATTTCTTACTAATGCCTTTCATAGCAGGCCTCAGAATCATTTGTTAAAGGATGCAGCTGCATCTATTAAGCCTTTCATAAATATGAATAGCACATTTTCTAACATGGCACCATATATTAAATTATTACTGGGTGTTCTAACTGGAAACGGAATTTCTCCTTCTCACTTTTCCCCTTTCCTCGTTTCCTTTTTTCCTCTCCTTTTCTCTCCCTGTCTCTGCCCCCTGTTCCTGGTAAAACACCTTGCAGTGCTGCTGTGCACCCTGTACAAAATACACAGCTTGTGCTTTGCACAGTTCACTTTTCCACTTCATTCCTATTCAGGCAATGCCTCTTTTTGGGTTTTTC
Organism: Ammospiza caudacuta; assembly: GCF_027887145.1. Taxonomy (NCBI): domain Eukaryota; kingdom Metazoa; phylum Chordata; class Aves; order Passeriformes; family Passerellidae; genus Ammospiza; species Ammospiza caudacuta. Next base: position 869,639 of record NC_080597.1, read on the forward strand.
CCCCTCCTTTCCTTCTTCTGCCAAGTAAGGTAAAATTGTAGTGCACTGAAATGTTACTAGAGATTACATTCTTAATTGTGAATTTCCTTGCTTTTGTAAGTTTGCCTCAGATCCTTAACATTTTAATGCATTTTTTTTTTAATGGGAATTTCCATGCTATTTTAACTCATTAGTCATGGGCTATCATTTTTCGATATAATTACTGTAATTTCACCAAGTGACATAATTACAGTAAATACTTTGAGAAATTACTATTCATATGGAAAAAGATATCTGGAGGTGTAATAATGTCATACAATAAAATATTTATGATGTGTAAGGACAAATTATGATGGCATATTTACATCACACAGCGGCGTGACAACATTCCATGTTTGCCTTGGGCGAGGATAACGATACAAAAATGAGTTTTCAATGATGTCATCTCTTGGTAACTTTACAAAGAGTTGCTCAGCATTGAGGTACAGCAAATTCAATAACTTAATTTATATGTATATATTTAAATATAAATACGTATATTTATATTTATAATTTAATTTATATGTATATATTTAATTATAAATAGCACAACCCCAATATAAATATAATTTATATTTATATATTTAAATCTAAATAGTGTGACCCCAGTTTGCCCAGATAATCCTTTTCCACAAACATGGAAGAAAACCACCGCAGAATTGGTGTTATTCTCTGTGCATCTGTGAATCCTAACAAAGCCATCCAGTGCAGAGAAAAAGTAAAAGAGCTGGGTTTGGGAACAAAGAAAGCCTTCAGGGAAATCCCAGGGAAATGGTGCCAAAAGCTGTCCTGTTTGGGATATTTGGGATTTGCCTCCTGCTAGCATCAGGTGTCAGCAGTGCCATTCCCTTGCGCAGCAGGCAAGCAGCAGACCTGGCTGCTAAGGGCAAAAGCAAAACCAGCCCACTTCTTTTGTTAAAAAAGGGGAATTCTGAGGATCTGGTAGGATTTTAAATCCACACTGTCTTTCTCTAATGAGTTTCAATGCCATCATTAAGACACAAAGCAAACATCTAATGCCACTTAAATATAAGCGTATGCACATCATACACAAATGTTATCATAAATACCTGTCATTTCTGCTTGCATAAATTCACAAACTGTTATTTCTGTAGGATGAGCTTGTTTTACAGACCTGCAGAGGTTCTGACTGGAGTCAGTAACCCAGTGCACTGTGGCCAATGTTCAATTTCTTGCCAGAGCCCCAGGCTAAGCTGGTCCTGTAAATCTTAAACCAGATCCTTGGAACTTGCAAACAAATCCAAAGACCAAGACCTAAAAAACCAACAAACTAAAAAAAAAAAAAAAAAAAAGAGAAAAAATTAGAAATCAGATGCTCAAGAGAGAATATTCTTGCCAGTAACATGACAGAGTCAAGTTAATTCAAAGTGATTCAAAAAGAGAGATGATTTATTTTATTTTTTTTTTTAGGATATTGCTGGCCAGTTCTGCATCCTGAATCTGATTGACATACGATACTGCTAGGCTGAATGAAGACATTTTGCACATGTTTTTGCTTTAAGGAGCAATTGCTAGGGGTAACACTGGTTACTCACAACGTGGAGACATGCCAAACTGTTTGGAGTTATTCTGAATGAGAGTGGATTGCTGGCTATCTCCTGCTTCAAGGTTTGTAGGGCTGGGTGCATAATTCAGCATTCCTGACATCACCATGTGAGCACATAAACTCAGAGAATTGGAAAAATAAATGGGAGGGGGACTCAGGCTCCTACCAGATGTGCCCGTCACTTCTGTGAATGGCATTTCCACGGCAAGGGCTTGAATGAGCTCCTCAGCAGGCTTCATGGGAACATCTTTGGCTTTTATAATAATTTCACTGCAAAAAGTAATGTTTTGAAGTGCATTTTTGACAGGGGTTTTTGAACTTCTTTTCTTTCTAATACCCATCTCTTTCCTCTGCTGCCTTTAAACATCTCCTGCGGAATTTCATTATTTTTTAACAATCTATACCTTTCAGAATATACTTTCCACATCTGGGGATTTTGGAATCATTTTTCTGAATGGAAGCTCCTCTGTCCCATGAGGTGTTGATGCAACATTGAGAGCAATGGCAAATTAGTCATTAATTCTTAACAGCAGCCTGAATCTGCAGAGGCAAGCTTGGGTGGGAAAGTCCTTAAATCTGTGTCAGGATTTGATCCCTCCTTTTGTTTGTTTGCTTGGTTTTCAGGCAGCACAGCTGATCCTCCTGTTCAACCTGTTCACACCTCAGAGCAGCTCCAGGTTCCCTCAGCATCCCTTTGCATCAAAGCAGCAATATACTTCCCAAGTTCTGTGAAAAAATTCCAAAAAAACCAACAAAACATAAATCAAACTCAGAACAGCTGTATTTGAACTATCAGCCTGTTCATTAGTGCACATGGCAAATTTCCCTGCATATATTTTATATATATATATAATAACCTGCACCAAAAACCAGGGAATTGAGAGATGGGAATGCCCTGCACCAAAACCAAGGAATGAGAGATGGGAATGCCCTGCACCAAAACCAGGGAATGCAGAGATGGGAATGCCCTGCACCAAAACCAGGGAATGCAGAGATGGGAATGCCCTGCACCAAAACCAAGGAATGAGAGATGGGAATGCCCTGCACCAAAACCAAGGAATGAGAGATGGGAATGTTCTGCACCAAAACCAGGAATGAGAGATGGGAATGCCCTGCACCAAAACCAGGAATGAGAGATGGGAATGCCCTGCACCAAAACCAGGAATGCAGAGATGGGAATGCCCTGCACCAAAACCAGGAATGCAGAGATGGGAAGGCCCTGCACCAAAACCAGGAATGCAGAGATGGGAATGCCCTGCACCAAAACCAGGGAATGCAGAGATGGGAATGCCCTGCACCAAAACCAGGAGTGAGAGATGGGAATGCCCTGCACCAAAACCAGGGAATGCAGAGATGGGAATGCCCTGCACCTACCCCTCTGATGGTGGCTGGTGCCCACAGAGTGGACATTGCCAAGAGCCTTGGGAATAAACCCAGATCCTGGCAGCAGGCAGTGCCCACCAGGCCAGGAGCACTTGCTTCCAGTCCTTTCCAAAGCGTGGTTTGTTAGCTAGCTACTGAAACTTTAAGGAAGTCTAAATGCCTGTAAGTGAAACAAGGCAGAAGTCTGTTTCAATAAACTTCAAAGTGGCATTGAGGGGTTTTTTATGCATTGTATTTTGTGAAGGCATTTGCTTCCAAATTGTGTTAACAAAAATATGTTGTTTGACAGATATCATCTCGGCAGACAGGTTGCCTAATCTGTTTTATTGACAAATTGACTTATTATTTGATCAACTTGAATATAGTCTTCAAGATATACTTCCATTATAAAAAAGTACATGGAACAGAGAATAATGTGTTTAGTCCATCATCTGCTTTCAGCTGTCATTTAAACATTGGTGTGTCTGTGAGGAAAGAAAAAAGTTATCCAGTTGTTTTGATCGTGCTGTCAGAGCTGTCTGTATTGTCTGGGGGGAATGCCCATGTAATTTCTCCCTCCTTGATACGATAATATCTTGACCCTCCCCATTCAGCGAGAAGAAAGCAGGTTACCATGGCTCTACCCACCACCTACATGAAGTTTCACATTCTATCAGGAGAGAAACAAAGCGTCTCTGGGAGCCACAATCACTTATACTTCACTTCCTCTGTCTTCTCTTTCAATGGGACCAGGAAACAAAGTGAAGTTTAAAGGTTTCCCTCACTGCAGGCAGAAATGCTTTTTTTATAAAAAATTAAAATTCTGAGCTGTTGTGTTGCTGTCTTTTCATTAAGGGGGGCGGGGGTGGGCTGTTGGTTATGCTTATTTTTAAGCCAATAAGTTCCACTTGAAAAGTTTCAAAAGTATAGAGAACAAAAAGAAGTAAGATCCACATGAATTCAGGTAACAAGGCAGATGTGACAGCTTTAAGGCACTGAGTGAATGAGGAGATCAGACAAGATTTAAACCTGGACCTACAGGAACAACCTGCTCCCTTTGGCTGCTTGCTCCTGAAACTTAACACCAGAAATGAATTCATATTGGGAGCAAGGCAGTCACTAAACAGAATTCCTCCATTTGGCCCATTTCTGGGTGTCACTCCCAATTTGTCTGTTTGCAATTACACTCACAGTAGGTGGATCAGCTCCACCAGAGATAATTAACCAGACCCCGTTTTGTGATAAAAAAATCCCTCTGGATTCCAGATAATTACCAGTATTGAAAATCTTAGCCCTTTAAAATCAAATGGAATAGACTTTTCATTGGGAAAGTAAATGCACAAACTGAATTAACAAACCCCTGAAGTTGTCAATACAAAGGAAATTATTTTCTTCTTCTTGTTTAACTCAGTGGGTAAATATATCCTTAGAGAGAAGCTGAATAGGCTTTTGATGCACAAAAGCTGGGTTTTGATAAAATGAAGCCCCTAAAAGAAGCCCCAAATCCAAACAGTTGTGTTAAAAATATGGGAGCTCTGGAAGTGACAAGGAAATCAGAAACCCTGAGCTGCCCCATCCCTGTCTGGTTTAGCAGAGCACAGATCTGACTAATGGAAACCTGGCCACAGAGAGAAAAACACAAACCCAACCACCCACAATTTGCTCATCTTCGGGGTTTTTTCCTCCCTATTTTTTTAAGCTGCAGACACTTAATGCCATGCTTGTCTGAGAGCTTTTCCTGTAGCTAATAATACTTTGCACTGTAGTGCCTTTAATCCAAAGATCTCAGAGTGCTTTGCAGGCATTAATGAATTAAACCTCATAACACCCCTTTGAAGTAGGCATTATTAGAGCAGCCTTAGAGATGGGCTGAGCAATTTTCCTGAAGTTGTACAGCAAGTCCCTGACAGAGTCAGGAATAGCTGCTCAAGTCCTGCATCTCAGCTGCTGCTGCAACCACCCTGCCATCCTCCCAGATTAACTCCCTTAAATCATTTTCATTTTAAATAATTACTTTGATTTACTGGCTGTATTTAAGCCGTATCTCTGTTAAATACAAGGGGAGGCATCGATTTATCTGTGCTGGGGGAGGCACTCAGTGCTGTGGGAGCTGCGCTGAGGATGTGGAGCTAAAGTGACACAAATCCCGGGTGGGGATGCTCTGGGGGGGCACAGGAGGGGCTGGGCAGGGCTGGGCTTCAGCCCCGTCCTCAGGCAGCCCCAGCGAGCCCTGCCCAGGGCTGGGACCCACCCGAGCACAGGGACTGCCTGGAATGACAGCAGCATCACCCAGGGGTGCTCATTGCTCCAAGAAGGGTCCCTGTGGTTGGAATCACCAGCAGCATCACCCAGGGGTGCTCATTGCTCCAAAAAGGGTCCCCGTGGTTGGAATCACCAGCAGCATCACCCAGGGGTGCTCATTGCTCCAAGAAGGGTCCCCGTGGTTGGAATCACCAGCAGCATCACCCAGGGGTGCTCATTGCTCCAAAAAGAGTCCTTACGGTACAGCTGTGCCCTCGTCACACATCTGGGGACACACCAGCCCTCCTCCTGACCTTGCTAAGACTGAACACCCAGTGGGGATTCAAACCAAGCCCAAACCATTCTCAAAAAGCCCTTGAAACTCGAATTGCCACACAATGCTGGCAGAGTTTGTGCTGATTCCTGCTTGTAGTTAGGTTCTCAGTGATGTGGGTACCATTCCACTGTCCTTTAGGCCCAGCTCTGCTGGGAGTCTCCCTGCTTGAAGTGCTTTAGGTTTTTGTGGAGAGCTGCATTTGGCTTTAACCTCTTCCTAAAGGCTTGGCCTCCCCAAGGAAGGGGTGGAGGGCATGCCTGATTTTGGCTTAACTAACATTCCATGTTGCCTCTGACAGCATCCTGAAAGGTAAATGGCTGTAAATCTGTAAATAACCAACCCCAAAATCCAGAAATTATTAATCTCCCCAAGGAAGGGGTGGAGGGCATGCCTGATGTTGGTCTAACATTCCATGCTGCCTCTGACAGCCAGTTCAGGAGCGTCCTAAAAGGCAAATGGCTGTAAACCTGCAAATAACCAAGCCCAAAATCAAGCCATTATTAATCTCATGTCAAGCAGTTGTCTCTGAAACCCCCCTCACATCCTCCTCAGCCCTGTGGAACTGAGTTTGTGGGGTGTCCAGGGCTCTGAGCAGCATCTCACCTGAGCCCGGCCAGGGACGCTGCAGGGCTGGAAGTGGCCAGCAAGAATCCCTGGCTGCAGTGCCCCAGTGCCCCTGTAACACCACAGGAGCACCCCAGGGGCTGACATGAGCCACTCCAGCTCTCTGGCTGCTCTCAGGCAGCAGATTCCTGAGATAAATATGCTCAAGGACTGTCTGCCCCTCTGCAGAACGTGCTGTCCCCTGGCTGGCCCGACAGACAGACAGACAGACAGACAGACAGACGCTGCCTGCTCCATTCCCCGTTGCCTTGCCGTGCATTGCTGAATATTGATCCCCAGAGCTGCCTGCCCTGCTCCCAGCGCTGCAGAGCCCCAGAGCTGGGCTCCTGGGGAGGCACACACGCTCCCACAGCCCCTGCTGCCTGCTGGGGCTCTCCTCACTCCCACACACACGGAGCCTGCCTCGCTCCCTTCTGCGGAGCTAATTGGCACGCGTCTGTCTTTAAAATAGTCTAATGTCATAATTATCCTCATCTTCTTCCTTCCTGCTGCAGGCAATTGCTGCAGGGCTTCAGAAGTTTTTGAAAAAAAATAAAAAAAAAAAAAAAAAAAACCAAGCGAAACCCTGTCAGAACTTGTCTGGGGAGAGAACTTGTACCACTCCCAAGGCTGGGCCATATCACTTAAGGACACCAAAACTTTTATTTCACTTCAGCTGCACACTCAGGGTTTAACTAGCTGTCATTCCTGGTTTTGCAAAGCCCAGCCTTATCCACACATACTACAGTTTAGATGTATCTATCCTCAGCTCAGATTGTCTCAGGTTCTCCTTGACATTTTTCCACCACAGGTGTAGGGAATGTTTTTGCTTGTGCCTGGTACCAGCCCCACCAAAAAGGAAAACAGAAGAAAAAAAAAAAAAAAAAAAAAAGGAAAATGTTCTAAGTCACTCCATCTCACCTGCTGCTCCAGGTGGGCAGCATGGGCCATGGCAGCAGAGAAGGGCTCCCTACATCACATGTTGCTGACAGTCCCAGAAAAAGGGATTCTGAGGAGTTAAAGCATCCTGACTTTACTGGCCTGAGCCCCATCACGTTGTTCTCTCAATCCCATTCCCATGCCACTGCCGGGTGCCCTGCAGGTGCCCTTGGCTGTCTCAGGAGCTGCCAGAGCAGATCCCTGGTTTGCTGATGGGAGTTCCAGGTGCCACCTCAGTGACAGGACGACCACAGAGCCCAGCCTGGCACAGCACTGCAGTGGGGACAGGTTCATAGGCTCTCCTCCTGCTTCCCCAAATATTGCCTTTTCCCTCCAGGAAATCTGGAACCACAGAGTGGCATCTGTCAAGCCGTAGGCACTTGAGAGTAAGCACCCATCAGAATAACTTACTGTCAAAACCAGGTACAAATTCATTTCATCCCACTTGGTGCCATATGCTGCTGTCAAAACTCCATGAACTGTTTAGGCAGCATGTTGGGACATTGTGACTAACTCTGAGCAGAGCTATTTTTTCTGTGGCTCGGTGTCCCTGTTTGTCATTGGGTATTCCCTGGGCACAGCAGGTTCAGGGGGAACCCAGCCTGGGCAGTTTCAAACCCCTGCCCATCACCCTGCCCATCGTCCTGCCCTCTGCCCTGGCCACTCTGCTCAGGGCCAGCTCCTCTCTGCTCTGACACAGGGTTTGAAAGGTGGGGTCATTTCTGCCCTGTGCTTTGATGAAATTCTTCAATCCTGGAGCAGCCTGCTAAGCTGAGTCCAAATCTCATTTTCTGCTGCTGGAGCCCAGGTGTTTTGCTCTCCTGGCAGGAAGGCTGGCCAGCAAGCCCTTTGCTGCAAGAAGTGGGAAACAGACCACAGGATAGGTAAAGAACACATTTGCTGTTTTATTGGTGCCTTGCAGGGCAGTAATACTGAAAAAGGGGAATGCAAAAGAAACAAAAAACCCAAAAACCAAAACCAAAAACCCAGGATGGTGGCGATCCACATCGTATTTTTTTTAAAGAGTACATCAACTCCTGTTTTTTTTCATTTATTGTGGCATGAATGATAACATAAAACCAAAACATGAAAATATACAACTTATATTACACTATGTGTTATGAACAAAATATAAATCTATAACTCTATGTTATATTTACATAATTATTTCTTTTATTAAATTTCAAGTGAGATGGTAGGTTGCACATACTTTGTTTTAAGCTCCAGGCATTTGATTGTCTCTATTTCTTTTCTATTTTCATTTCACTTGTAAAATCCAAAACGTTAGAAGGAGTAAGAGCTTTAGAGCCAATGGAGCTATATAAATACTGTTTCAGCAAACCAGTGACAAAAAACACTGGGGAGTAGAGAAATCAGTCAGTAGAAAAAAACGAACTTGACACGTTCTTCAATCTGGGAAACTGACAAGTTAAGATAAAGTCGAAAAAATGTAAATATAAACGGAGCTAAACAGCCAGCCCATGCCCTGTGAATGGAGGATGCGCTGAGGGAAGGCAGAGTGCTCTGCAGGACGGAGGGGAGGTTCTACCAGCAGCGGTCAGCAAAGGGTCCCTGTGCCCCACAGCTGCCCCACGCCGCCTCTGGCAGCACACGGGGCCCTGCTCAGACCCACGGAGCTCACCAGGCTACAAGCGTGGGGACAATAACAGCTCATCTCTTTGGATTAAAAGAAAAAGCTCTGAAAATGTGCTGTGAAAAGGTTAAAGACAATTTACTTCCTAAAAAATGATTTAATTAAAGGCAGTCTGCTGCAGTAACCAAATCTTTGAAATAATGTCTTCGAAGAAAGAATTTCTTCCATATGCATTCATAATAAGAGGATTTGGTTACAAAACTAATTAAATGCTATAATAATAGCTAGTGTTCTTTTCTGGGGGCCTGATTAATACAGCGGAACGGTTAGATAAAGATGTTAAATGCACTTAAAAATCCTATTTTACTAATATAAGGCATGAATAAATGGAAAAAAGGATATACTCTGTGTTATTTAATTGAGCTTAGAAGCAAGTGCCTCAGTTTTTGCCTTTCTTTTCCCCTTTTCCCCACTGCTGGAGATGCTGTTTCTCAAGCTCCCAGGGTGCATGGTGGCCTCCCCCATGCAGGAGGAGGTGCCTGATGCCCTCCTGCCTCTCCAGCTCCCAGGGAACAGCGGAACAGAGCCCACCCTGGCATCGGGGCCTCCGTGAGCTTCTAGGTTAATAAATCCTCATCTCTTCTAACCTGGTTTTTCTATGTGCTCCAGGGAACAGAGCCCAGGAAAAAAAAAAAAAAAAAAAAAAAAAGAAAGAAGACAAGATAATTTTTATAAATGCATATTTTGCTTTTTTGTTTTTTTAGCGTTTTTTCCCCCAGAAAAGTCAAGAGGGACAGACAGTACCCTATTTTCAAATCTGATCTTCTACTGCTGAAGGACATGTGGGTGCTCATCCTTGGACCTCAGAAAACATTAGCATGGGCACAAAAAGCATTTTGCTGGTTTGGAACCCCAGAGCCATTTCTGAAAAATTTATGTCTTCATCTTTTGGCCTCTTAATTTTTTTTTACTTTTTAACATTTCTGCATCATTTTCAACATCCCAAAGGTGGAGGAGGGGGACAGTCTGGTACAGCCCCAGGGAAGGGCAGGCTGGGCACAGCCTCCCCAAGGGAATGGACACGGAATTGCCAGCCCTGGCTGGGGCAGGGGGACAGCTGGGCAGGGCTTTGTGTGACACCACTGTGCCAGGGACACCAGGCTGGGGACGCCAGGCTGGGGACGCCAGGCTGGGCACAGCGGGCACTGCCCATCCCTGGAGCCCAGGGACACCAGGCTGGGGACGCCAGGCTGGGCACAGCTGGCACTGCCCACCCCTGGTGCCCCCAGCAGCCTCTCCCAGGGCATCCAGGGCTGCAGCTTGGTCCCACTGAAGCCCAGGGACCCCTTCCCACCGGGCCCTTGCTTGCTCCCAGCCCCCCTGGCACCTACCTGGAGCTAAAACAAAGCGGCCCACAGTGACACAGTTAAACCAGACAGTCTCTCAGCTCAGCTGTGGTGGAAATCGAGCATCCAGCAAATGTGTGGTGAACCCACGAGAGTCAGGAGTCATTTGTTCACAAAGACAGGGAACGAATTGGAAAGTTTAAAAAAAAAATAAAAATGAGCAAATATCTGCTTTCACATTGTACATAGTAATGATATAAAAACAATTGTCTATTTTTTTTTCTTCCTTCTTATCCAAACAGAGTGCTTAAAAAAAATTGGCTCTAGATGACTGGTGTAATTAAATAACTAAAATGAGTGATGAGAGAGCAGAAGTTAATTAAGATTGAAAACAACACTCCCATTAATTCACTCCATCATAATAAACATCAGAAGTTGACATGGCTGGGGCCAAAATTAAAATAAAAGAAAGAGAAATGGTGTGAGCAGAAGAAGAAGCGATTTGTTTTCATATGTATATATATATATATTTATATATATATAAAAAGGTAAGGTGGGGAGGGGTATCCATTTTAAATAGCCTCACAGCTTCATTTGCTGCACTGCCAAATTAGAACAGAACAAAATAAAGTTAAAAAAGGGGGGGGTGTAAATAAATTATACATAATTTACTAATCTGGGAACAGCTGACCATTATTATTATTATTATAATTACCATTCAACACTAGCAAGAAGAGGCAGTTCAACTGAAAAAAAAAAAAACCCCAACACAGTCATAAAATACAAACAGAAAAGAACCCTCTCTGACACGGAGGATATGATCAGCTACTCCAAGCATAATTTCAGAGCAAATCTTCTGAGAGAGAGAAAACAGAAAAGATTTTTTCTAAGCAGAGGTGGAAATCAAAACGGGGAAAACAGAGAAAAAGAAAAGAGATGTAGCAGGGTGCAACTGTCACATGCCCAAACATGGGAGTATTGTCCTAAGCGTTCAATGGCATTTGCTTTTTGCTTTGCACAGGTCTGCAGCGGTCAGGTTACGCTTCAAGTGGGATTGCAGAGGCAAAGAAAGGCATCCCCCCTCCTCCCTGTCCTGTTCGTGGTCCCGCACCTGGCACCGAGGGCTGGACTTGCCTGATTGAGGGACTGACTGCAAAACCAGGGCTGCCAAGCAGCGCTGACAGGGCGCTGTGGGTGCCTGGGCTGGGATCTCAGTGGCTCTGAGCGGCGTGGGGCTGACCGTACGGGTCAGAGGGGATAACAACAGCACTGCAGCTCCCTCTGGGACAGGGATTTACTGGCAGGCAGCACAGGGCTGCCATCCTCAGCTGAAGAAACAATTCAGAGGAAGGGTTTGCCCCAGCACGATGCCAAGGCCTTCCAGAGCAGCTCCCAGGCCCCTTCCTCGCGCTGTGGCTGCCCAAGGAGGGCAGAGTGCCCAAGCCATGGCAGTGCTCCGCAACAAGAATGGGAATAGTTCAGCACAGAGAATGACATTTCAGCTGTGAGAGGCAGCAGTGAGGGAAACTCAGCACTGCACCGAGTTCCTGTAACCCCACCTGGAATTTGGAAATCTCCTCACAGCCATCAGCCTTCCTTCCCACACAAACATCCCAATGGTAAAAGAGGAATTTCTGCCGGTGCAAAGGAGAAAAAGAAGTCAGTGAAAATAAATTGCCTTTTGAATCAGAAATCAGCACTCAGCCACCCTGAAGGGACAAGTTCATCAGAACTGGGCCCAAGTGGTGGCAGCTTAATTATGCTCAGCACTTGGTAACATTTCCAGTGTCCCGTGCAGAACAAACCCCATTTTGGACAAGCCTTTTATGCTGTTTATGCTCCCACTTGAAGTGCAAACTAAAAGTAAAGGTTTCTTACAGACCAAGTCCCTTGGAGGGTGCAGGACTTAATTCTGGAACATGCTTTTTGCTCATGATAGTCCAAGATTATTCTTATTAGTACCATAAACACGCACACATGAAAATCCAAGACCATAAAATATTTTTTCTCTAAATTTCTTATGTCTCTCTCTTTTTTTTTTTTTTTTTTTCACCTGAGAACAGCACCTACAGTTTCCTTTAAAAAGCAAAAGCAAAAGCAAAAGCAAAAATATATGTCTAATCTCACCAGCTGCTGGTATATCAGGTTCTTCAAGGGATTGTCTAAGATATAACACTGTCCTAACTTCAGACAGAGCAAGAAGCAAATGAAAAGCCAAAGAAAAACAAAACGAGAAGAGACCAACCTATAAAAAGCAAATTGGACTAGTTCAGCGCTTTAGTACAAATTTGGCACTTGCTCAAAGACTCAGTATGGTGTGCAACTGATGAAGAGAAGTCCTCTCTTGAAAGGAAATGCTTGTTGGGGTTAACAGAAAGACTCCCCACTTCCTTCCTTGCCAGCCACGCGCACAGGCACGCACACACACACACTTCTGACCCAGATTTGACAGGGAGGAGGAGGAGGAGGAAGAGGAAGAGGAAGAAGAGGAGGAGGAGACAGAGGGGGTTAAAAGGAATTTTATCTTCTTTTTTTTCCTGTCAGGTGCATTACCAAAAAAAAAAAAAATTATTTCTCTTTAAACTGTAGCACAAAACAACAAAACACATTCACAAGCCACTTGTTGGCACTGTGTACCTGAGTGAGAATTTCTAGAACATTGTAGAACAAACAGCCATAAAGTTTATTTGAAAAAAAAATAATAATAATAAAAGGTCAACGGGTAAGACTTCAGTGCTTGGGTATAGCAGCTGAATTACTGGCATTATTTTACCCATAGCTTATATCATTCTGTTGTTGTCGTCGTCGTCTTCGTTTCCTTTCTTCTGAGCCTTTTTTCCTCTGATGCAGGCTGATGTCTATTAGTCAGCTGATGTCCCAACTAGTTAAGACTAACAGTTAAAGTAACAGTCAGTGTATGAGAAAGTTAATGTGCTTGGCCACTGGCAAGGATAAACCAGACGGGGCTTTATTGATTGATCCGTTTCCTTTCCTCCTTGGAGTCCCGCGGGCGAGCGGCGGCCCCGATCAGTTGGCCTGGCCCGCCATGTGGTTTTCACTGTCACTGCCATAGTCTGCATCGGGGTCCTCCTCCTCCTCCTCGTAGTCGTCGTAGACGTCGCCGTTGGCCTCGTCGGGCTGCAGCTCCTCCTTGACGAGCGGCTCGTCGCCCTTGGGCCCGTAGGCGCCGGGCAGCGCGGGCAGGCCGGGCTCGGGGCTGCTGGACACGCTCGAGTGCTCCGAGGGCAGGTGCGGCGAGGGCATGCCCGCCATGGCGATGGCTCCCGGGTACACCACGCCCGCCGTGGCCAGCGGCAGCTGCGCCTGTTGCCTGCCGGGACAGAGAGCGTTGTTATGGCATGGGAAACGGAACTGCCAGGTACGCGACTTCCTACGGTAAAACGGAGGGAACTTGAATTTCTGACTCCAATATTCATGGATTTCCAAAAGCGACAGTACATTAAAAAATGACACCTCTCCAATGACACAACAACGGCAGCTGCGCCTGTTGCCTGCCGGGACAGAGAGCGTTGTTATGGCATGGGAAACGGAACTGCCAGGTACGCGACTTCCTACGGTAAAACGGAGGGAACTTGAATTTCTGACTCCAATATTCATGGATTTCCAAAAGCGACAGCAAAACCTCTGCAATGACACTAAACTAACCAACAATCCAACAAATTTCTCCTCCTCCATAAAAAACCACAAAACAATAAATTGTTACATTAAGTACACAACAGCGGCAGCTGTGCCTGTTTCCTGCTGGGAGGAGAGTGTTGTAGAGGATACAAAATAAAACAACCCGGACACACGACTTTCTACGGTAAAACGGAGGGAAGTTTAATTTCTGACTCCAATATTTATGGATTTCCAAAAGTGACAGTAAATTGAAAAATGACAGTGCCATCTCTCCAATGATACTAAACTAACCAGCAATCCCGCAAATTTCTCCTCCTCCATAACAAAACTCAAAACAATAAATTACTTAATGTAAGTACATAAAAAATTTCGTTACAAAAATATAAACATCAAAAAACTTTAAAAAACTTAAAAAACCAAAACAACAGGAGGGAATGCAGGGGGTTGGAAAGCTGCATGGAACAGGAGGAGGACAAGCTCAAGAGTGGGTACTCTTGGGCTTGCACAGGAATTCTTGCACAAGCATTCAAAACTCACCGAGCCATGCTCCACAAATAAATCCAAATTAATTCCACTGATAAGAAAACCCCACCTCTGAAAGCATCTCCAGCTGTACCTGAGCTACACAGCTTTAGCTTGCCTGCTTGTGAGGGAAACTTCCTTTCTGCATCAGCTTGGTGCCACCCAAAAATAAATATTGGACCAACTGTGGTCCAACTTAAAACGCATGTACATTGAAAAGCTTCCTTTTAAAAAATCCAGCCAGCTATCAGGAGTGGACATTAGAGTCACAGTAACTAGACATCAACTGCCAACAGGAGAGAAGCAGCAAGGCCTAGGTAGACTGCACAGGATTGGGAAGGTGCTGCAGGAAAATGCCTCTGGGTGAGGAGAAAGCAGAGACAATGCTTCCTCCACATTCCTTCAGGGACTTGCTCATTACCAGGGAGAGGAACAGTGGGCTTTCCAGAGCCAGGATGAGTTTACAGCATGGGTCACTAAAGGCCTCCCACTGGAAGGTGAGAGTTTCCACTGGGAGCAGCCCTTGTGAAAAGCATATTCTCTGAAGGAAGGTGGGTAAAACTGGGGAAAGGCAGACTTAAAACGGAAGCGGGCATTACTGAAAAATAAATAAAAAGCAAGGAAACAACACGAGCATTTGAGAAAATTTCCTACAGGATGCCTTTACACAGCGTCTAAGCCTCGGAAACCTGTCTGCAGTAATGAAAGGAGAATTATTCCAGGGCACAGAAATTCCCTCAGCGTCAAGAACACTGGCTGTGTTATACCAGTGTTTGTTTCCCTGAGAAGCCTCAGAACCCCGACAAGCCAGAGGTTTAAAATTCATGCTGCTTTTGTTGCCTTCCTGCATGAAGTAATTCCATTGCAGTAATTCTGTTCAGTACATGCTGCACATTGTAATGTCATCAGCGGTGTGTCCATCTGCACTGAAAAGCCTTGCCACAGGAGACAGGGCAGAGTCTCTTGAGATGAACATTGTTAATTAAGAATGAAACCCTTCCCTGTTCCCCTGCCTGCCTGTGCCCTGGCTGCACAGTAAGCCTCACACAGCACAGTGATCCTGAAAGGCTCTCCTCTGCCAAGCAGCTTTATACTTGTTTGGAATTGCTTGCTGCATTTTCAGATACTTCCTGCCTGCCATCCAAGCAAGGCCTCCCTCCACAGAGCCCCTGTTTCCACGTTTCTGAAACAATCCAAGCTGTCTCAGCTGAAGATACAGCTCTTAAAGTAGGGAGCAGATCTAATTTGCATTTTATTCTTAATTCAGGAGGAAGGCTTTTGTTTTCTGGAGTCAGCATCCCTGCAACAAGATTCAGCACACTTAAATTGCTTTTAATATTTAACAATAGGAACACTTTGCACTTAAATGGTGCTTTTCAGAGTGCTTTTCAAATATTAAATAATTTAAGAAAAGTGTTTTCCCACCTCTATGGGATGCCCAGCCCAGAGGATCTTGCAGCAGTCCTCAGACATTAATGTATTAGGGCTCTCAACAGGCCCTGCCTGACACGCTACCACGGCAGATGAGGACACTGAAATAGGGAATATAAAAAATTCCCAATTCTTCCCACTGGGATGCCTCCAGCAGGGCCACAGCCCCTGCTAAACCAAGCACTTTCTGCGGTGCTCAGGCAGGAGCTGGGCTGGTGTTGGGGAGTTTAGCCCTAAATGACCTGTACTGGTGGGTGCACCCAAACCCACCTAAATAACCCATCTAAACCAGGAATGCAGTGCTGTGACTGGTGCCTGCAGCCACGGGCCACTGCCAGCTGCTTCCAGAAAGACTTCACCCTGGGCTCTGCCCCAGTGCACATTACCTCCAAAATGGCTTGATTTCAATGTCAGCCCTGTTTGGAAAGCTGAATTTCTGTAGGCAGAATGTTACAAGGTTAATTTTTCCCCATGATGAGGCATGCATGTTAACCAGATAAGCAGCATTTGGGGGGGCTCTGTTGCCGCCTATTCTTTTTCCATAAGGCCTCCTCCTCTTTTTTAATCTCTTGATGCCAAATGTTGGCTGACTTCCCTGTGTTTGTTTCAGTGCTTACCACTGGGATCACTGGACCTGCCAGCACCACAGGGTTAAGCAGCTCAAATTTCTCTGCTGAGCAGCTTATTCTAACAATGCACACTGTAGCTGTTTAAAACACAGGCTGCTGACACTTAACAGTCACTGGATAGATGCTCTCTCCTTTATTGCTACTTCCAGCCATTAACTGAAGAGATGTGCAACCCAGTTAATACCGAAAGGATTCCAAACTCAGATGAAACACAACACAAATTCCATTATTTCAGGGGGTTGCTCTTGTTGCTGGTTTTGCTGTTTTTTTTTTTTTTTTTTTGATCCCTGAGTAGCTTTTAATTTTCACACGTGAATACAGAAATATCGTGGAATATTTGATTACTTCGGATTCTTTTTGATCAGCTGTAACCAACACCAAGGAATATCTGCAGAAGGAAAATATATGCTATTCTTCTAGGCATATTTTATTCTAATCATATCAAACTGATCTATTAGCTGTTTATCAGAACTGGCCTTAAAATTTCTGCTCAACAGAAAGCATTTAACTTGCTGGACTGTAAGACACTCCCAGGAAGGACAAATGAACTATGCAGACATGATGGGAATACAGCTTGGCATCAATCAACTGAGCCACGTCCATATTCCAGCTCAAGTTCAGTGTGCTCAGCAGTCCTTTTGCAGACCACTTGCCACAGATCTTACTGAATACAAACTTCTTTTTTTGGCTTCTGGATCCTCAGGCACTACCACAGATTCCTTCAGATATTCTCTCTGAGGCCTCCTAATAGTTGTAAGGCTTTACTAGATGACTTATTACTAGAAGACTTATTTCTTCAACCTGGCCCTCAGCAACCTGGGCTCCATCTGCACCCCTGTCCCCAAAGCCATGCACAATTCCCTCTGGGACACCAGGACCATCTCCTACACAGGATGTGCTGCACAGCTCCTATTCTTTCTGTTCTTCATCTCAGCAGAGTTTTATCTCCTGACCATCATGTGCTACGACCGCTGTGTGTCCATCTGCAAACCCCTGCACTACGGGACCCTCCTGGGCAGCAGAGCTTGTGCCCACATGGTACATTTCTTTAGAAATAAGTTTCATTGGAAAATCTTAAAGGCTTTTTTCTCATGATCAGAGTGGAAATGAGACAGGGGGCTGAGGTGTTGAGTGTAAAACAGAGACAGCAATAGGGTTCCTAAAGCTGCCCAACCTCCTCTTGGAACACTTTGCTGCGCAGCACAGCTCTCATTTCCTGTTAGCAACACCCAACGCTCTCTCCAATGAACTATGATAAAGAATGAAAATTCCCCCCTGATTTTGGTTAGTTTTTGGAAGGAATGGGTGTGAGGGAGGTGCCCTACCCGACGTTGAAGTACTGCCTCATCTCCTGGCGCCGGTTGCGCATGATGGCCTTGTACTCGCCGATGCGCAGCTTCTTGCCGTCCACCAGGCACGTGCGCTTGGGCCGCGGCTTGTACTTGTAGTCTGGGTACTTCTCCAGGTGCTGCTTGCTCAGCCGGGCCTGCTCCTCGTAGTATGGCTGCTTCTCTAGGTTTGTCATAGCTTTCCAGCGAGATCCTGACACCAAAACACAGAAAAATGAGAAAAAACAGAGATGAGATGCCACTCATCCCCAAACGCTGCCAGGCAGGGAAACAAGTAGGTCACCCAGAAGAAGACACCCAAGACCATTTGGCTTTGGGCTGGGAATCTGTCAGAGCTTCTAGACAGGGTTCTGCTCTTGTTTGTATTTGACTCATAAACCTCCAGGGGATGGCCAAGATGCAGAGAGAGGCGGCACTGGAAATTTTGACCCTGTATTTTACTGCAGTTTATCTACTTTACAAAGCCTTTCAGATGGGCAGTAAAAATGTGATCCTGACAATGGCACCACTGACACTTTGTTCCAGGAAAGAAGGCAGTGTATTTTGGAGGGATGGACACACAGAGTCTGCTCTGCTGTGGCCCCACACTTCCCCTGGCCATGTGCCTGCTCACAGCTCCTGCTCATGGAAGGCTCCACTCCATGGGCTGCTGTCTGTGATCCACAGCTGGATCAAGGCATCAGATCTGCACAAGTCCACAGCCTAATCCTTCTGACAAACACTGGGTGTTTCTGGCTCCCAGGCTGGTGGTCAGGAGAGGAACTGGCTGGAAATGCTCTGCAGTCAGGTACAGGAGCCTGCAAAGACCCTAAAGCAATGCCTCTAAAAGCTATAAACTATCCCAGATGTGTCAGTGGGGTTTTAACTACAAGACCAAGTCCTGGGAAACACTGCCAGCCCCAACTGAAAGAATTTACTGTGTCATGCAGGGAAAAGCACTGGGCACTGGCATATCTCTCCCAGGAGCTGCACTATGGCTTCATTGCTGTTTTCTGACCATGCTAACCTGGATATTTTAGATAGGGATATAGTAAAGACTTCAAAGTTGTTTTCAACTGCCTGCTGAAAGTTATAAACTAATATTTCTTAAAGGATATAATATGGGAGCAGAAAGTAAAAGTTCTGGAATCAGTTGCCCCATTTTATTTTTCCATTAAATATAGAAGTGCTTCAGGGTAAGATACATTTCAAATAACAGGAATAGTTCAAACTGTGAAACCTGTGGCCTAGAAAGAAAACTTTATTGGAAAATGGTCAAGTTTCCCACTGGAAAAATGTTTGAATAGTTTTTCAATTTAATGGGTTCATAATGCCATATGTCATACTTGTTCCTCATTTTTTATGGTCAGCTCATGCTACCCCTCAGGCTGGTCTTATCCCACTGTACCCCCAAGACTCGCAGTAGAGGGAGCACAGTTATCCTTTCCCCAGGAAAGAAAACGCTTTCATTCCCTCTAGAAAGGCCTGTTCTGATTACTGACACCATTTCCCCATTGGATCTTTATTCCATGCTGCAGTCTGGGCTTCCAGAGAGAAGAGCTGGTACCTGCAACCCTCATATCCAGAGATAAGCAGTGTATGAACGACGATGTCTTTGTCCTGAGAAGGGGCAAAGATGTGGTGGGAAGAGTATTTAGGGAAAAAACCCCAAATTCAAAGGCTCTGCAGCACCAAGCACAGCTCCTGCCCCTCAGCTGAGCCAGGGCAGCCAGAGCTGTGCCCACACAGCTGTGTGTGACTGGCAGCACATCTGGAGAGGGCAAAGCCTTGAGTCCAGGGCACAAGAGAGACGCCCTCACCCCCGCCCAGACACTTGTGCTCCAGACACACACGTGCAAGGTTCAGAGCTCTGCTCACTGCTGCTTTTAAGCCACGTTTCTCTGACAAGAATTTTCAGCTGTTTGCAATATTCTCTAACTTTCAGTGCATTAGACTGACATTTTTCAATCTGAATACCTGAATCAAGCTGATTTTATGTTTAAAAACATTCTCACATAGACAAACCCTTGTATAATGTATAGGTATGTGTACACATTCATGTAAACCCATGTATACATTCCAAGAGAATTTCTGAAGCTAGTAATTAATTTTTTTCCTAAAATCTTTACATAGATTTCTCAGTGAAAATAATTAAAATATTTACTAAATTTCTAAACAATGCATTATTAAATTGACAAGGTCCAGCAGTCCCATTTCAGCACTTTTTTAACAATTTACTAAAAAAACCATTATCCACAAGTTTAAGTTGCAGTGAACAGATGGATGACAAACGTATGCACAGATGAATTTAGTGACAAATCCGTGTATCTCATTTTTATGCTCAAAACATAATACCACAGTGTCAAACATAATCCCTAGAGAATTCTAGTGCTGGGAAGGGCACCTCCTCTCATTTTACTAGAAAAATGACCTGGATTGGTAGAACTCTATCTAAGTTACTCTGAGTGACAACAAGCTCTGTGACCTCAACTGTGTAGCGGTGCTGCTGGAAAAATGGGAAGGAGAAATTGTGGCTTTCTAATAAGGAAACCCTAATATCTGGCTGAACTGTGAGATTTAATTGGTCACCCTGTGCCAGTTAACAGACAGCTCCCTGCTGGCTTCAAAAGCCTGGCCTTTTGCAGCTGAGGGAAGAACTTTGTAATGTTTCTGTCAAGAAGGAAGATGCCAGGACATCCCTCTCTATTGCACACGTAGAATGAGAAAAAAAAAATCAAATGTGATGCTGTAAAGAAATAGAAACATCATCTTTCACTGTCTCAGACCTTGCTTTTCCCCATATCTGGCAGCAAAACAGAGAGTTTGGAGTCAGCTATACTGTCTGTCACCTCAACAGGATCTGTAATGAATTTGCACATTTTACTCCAACTACTGTATATCTAATCAGAAAAAGATGTCTCCATATCTCCCTGATCTAGCGCCAAATAGTAAAAGGTGATTCCTTATGTTAACAATTTCAGCAGAATGGCTTATTAAAACCAGATTTTAGGGTATTATAAAATGCTTAGAAGCCCTTTAAAATGTCAACCAGGATCCCCAGAGACTGCGTAAAATGTCAGCCCAGCTCAAGCGCCTGTTTTAAGCAGAATGAATTAGCAGCGTGCTGTCGGAGGTTGTTATCCAAAACAATCAGTTAAGAGGGAAAACATCAAGCTCCCTTTGTACTTTCTGTATGAAAAGGGCCATTCAGAATGATCTTGTAGATTTCTGAGGCTGATTACTTAAAAACAGGTTTAACCAGGTCTACTCTCAATTTAGAACCAGACCAAAACTATTACTGCCCTGTCCTCCGGCTAATCACATCATACACCTCTGACCAGTATAATCACTTTTAACCAGTATAAGGTTCTATTGCCATCAACACAGCCAATTTAGCCTTCTAATCCTGTTCCCATAACTAATCTAATCATCTCGTACCACCCTTTAAATCATGGGTTAATATCATCACATCTGCCATCCGTGGCAATACATTTTGCTTCTCCAACCAATTTATGTCGTTCCCACTTGCCCCCTGCTAACTTTTCATAATACCACTCTAATTAAGGGAAGCCTCAAACCTCTGACCAGTCTAAACCTGGCATATTTACCAGCCCTGCAGCTGGTTAATGCTGCCATTAGAACTGCACTGCATCTCTTGAGCAGCCTGCAAAACCAGTGATGTCTGCAGCACAGGTAAACACATTCCCTGCTTAGCCACTGGCCTGAGGGATGCTTAGGACTTGCAGCTGTTTATATTGGTAAAAATACAATCTCTCTAATTTGGTTGCAGATATATTATTTTTCTACTGAGAAGTAATTCACTGGCCACAGTGAGCCTCACTAGTCACCTACTGCATCCTCCAGCACAGCACAGAGGAGTAACTTTGGACAGAACGTGGTCCTGAGAATCTGATCAAACACTGACCAGTTGGAAGAATTTGGCATGAGATTCTGCAGATGATGCTCGAGACAAATATTGATGGGGACGTGAAGAGCAGACAATATGGAAATCAGGGTTTTTTAAAAATTCTTTTCAATGTACATAGAATGAAGAACCACCAAGTGTAGGAGAAGATCAGGTTTGGGTGATAGCTGGTTGCCTGTGAAATGAATCTAAGCTCACTCTTAATTCTTCTCCAAGGAAAACCCACAAACCCTAATGAAGCAAATTAAGGGCTATATAAAGGGGGTACAGCTCCTTTAAAAAAGAATACAATCTCTAGAAGCAGATAAATACTGATTTCCCAATTACATTGTGGGCCCTCAAGCAGCCACCAACAAAGAGTGCATTAAAGCTCTACACTGCAGAAATATAAGAACTTTATGACTCCCTCCCCATTAACAGGCTAATCTATATTTAAATAGGAGAATTAATGCTAGAATGAGTAACGAGGTGTACGAATCTGTGGGGCCTGCTGAGATGCATCTACAGGGCCTGAGAGAAGTGAGAGATGAACTGGCTAACCAGTGCATCTGCAGGGCCTGAGAGAAGTGAGAGATGAACTGGATAACCACTATTGGAGAAGCTTTGGCAGTCTGGTGAAGTTACTGCTCTCTGGAAAAGGAGACACGTAACCCCCATGGCTAAAAAGGAAATACTGGGAACTCTAGGCTCCTCTCCTCCTCGGAAAAATTGCCACAGCCTCAATAATTACAAAGAATATTTCAGTGTGGTTAATCCACACTGCTGGGCACACAGGGGAAGCTCCCATCGCTGCTCTCGGTGCAGTGACTGAAAGGCGAGAGAGAAAAGCAGCAATTCTGTTCGGGCAGGCGCTGGGCTGAGCTCGGTCAGAGCCTTCTCCAGCTGACTCTTACCTAGGATCTTGCTGATGTTGGAGTTGTGCATGTCGGGGAAGGCCTGCAGGATCTTCCTGCGCTCATCCTTGGCCCACACCATGAAGGCGTTCATGGGGCGCTTGATGTGCGGCTCGTTGCTGCCGCGCCCGCGCGACTCCCGGTAGATCCGCGACTCCGACACCCCCGCGCTCCCTGCAAGGCAAGGGACACGGGCTGCACTCGTGCTGCCTCTGCCAGCAGCACCCAGCTCAGCTGCTGCACGCCCCGTGAGGCAGCATTCACAACAGCTAATGGTTAATACGTTCCATATTGCCTGGCTTATTCAGCACCACACAAGTGAGAAGGAGTTTTCATTGCTTTTAAACATAAAGTATTACACAGCTTTTCTAAGCCATCTTTTCCTGCTTAATTACATAAACCAAATCTATACTTATCAAGCAGGTTTACTTTTTATTTTCATCCTTTCTTGCTTACAGAATGCTGGTCATATTGTCACCTTTCTTCTATGTTTCTGTCACTGTAGGACACGAAAAAACAGCAGCGCACACCGCTGTTCTCAAGGTGAAGGAAAAGGGGAGTTTATTTTCTGACTCTAACATTTATAGTTTTCTAAGAGTGGCAGTGGATTGGAGGGTGACAGTGCCACCTCTCCAGTGCCACTGGTCAAACCAACAGTCCATCAACTTTCTCTTCTTCTATAAAGGAATGCAAAACAAGGAGTTATTTACAGAAAGTGTGTGAGAAAGTTCACTACAAGAATGTCAACATCAGAAGGCTTAGAAAATGTTAAAAAACCAGAGTGACACGTTTCTGTGACAGAAAGGGTGTGATAGATGGCAATACTGGGCATTTCTTAAGCAATTCTCTAACTAGCAAATGAATATTTACATACTTGCCTGTTTTTGTGCTTACATCTCCTTAACAATATATGCAATAGCAGAGAAACAAATAAACATTGTGCTCATTTCATCAAACCAGCGAAGCCCCCACAAATGCAGAGCACACAGCAGTTATGGAGGATCAGGTCTACACTTCATGGCTTCCCTGTGTGATCTCACTTACTCCACATAAATTTGCCTCCTTTAGCCCCTTGTATTATCAGAAAAACATTTCTGGTCCCATCTTGAGACCTTCAGTGGACAGAGGGAAGGTTAAAAATCATCTCCAGACTTAAAACACCCCACAGTGAATCACTTCCTCCTGCCTTGTTTCACAGCCATTTATTGCTAACAGCTTGTATTCCTCATGGGCCTTCAAAGCTCTGGATTCTCCCTCACATCCTGTTGAAACACACACAAAATCTGGAAATCTGGAAAATCATTGGTACTGACCATCAGAATCTCCACTCATGTTGAAATCCATCATTGTGTGGCTGAACTTCCCATCTTCACTCTGCTTTACTGCCAGCTGCTGGGTCAGGGTCTCCAGTGTTGTTTTGTCCTGTATGGGCAAGATGACAGGATTTGGATCAGGAAAATAATTAAATGTTGTAACTCCAAAGTTTTGACATTATTTAGGAGGTTTTTAGGGAAGCTAGATAACTATACACAAGAGATTACTGAGCCATGTCTTGAAGAATAAATAACAATGCTTCTTCTGGAAGAGACACGGTTACAGACTCTGCCATAAAGTCCTTTTCAAAGTTTGCTCATTAGCTAGTGATAAGCAAACTCCATAGTGTTGAAAAGATTGGCTTAGTTAGGCATGACAAAACTGGCTGCACATCTGAAGAATACTTCAACTCTCTGTGTTGCTGGGACTGCAAAGCTGGCCTGAAGTTTAGGTGAGACATGCTCTTTTGCAATGCATTTACTGTAGCACTCTATTTCTAGCCTGCAATCCCAGCGCAGAGACATGGATGGCTTTGCTCTGTTCCTTTTTTACAAGGCAGTATTTTAGGAAGCAGCCCATAGGGCAAGAAAAAACACCCTACAGTTCAAACTGACTCAGGCCTTGGGAAAGGTTCAGCCTGAATTAAGCATGATCCTCGGGCAGCAGTTTGTGTTCTTGTCCAGACTGTTTTGTCCAACGCTGCTAACACCCCGTCCATCACTCGTGTGGTCAGAACTAACTGTGAACCCTGGATTGCAACAGGCTGCTGTGTGCTGCCAATTCATCTGTCTAAAGACTGCCAGAACAACATGCTAGGGCAATTCATTCCAATGTCCTCTTCAAAACACCTCGCTGCCCCAGAATTGTTTGACTCTACAAACACAAAGGTGTTCCATTTTCCAACTGTTTTTGTTTTCCCAATGACTCCTGCTCATGAGCGCTCTTTCTTCCTGACAATCATATGTTTAAAAATAAATCTTTCAGGGAAGCAATATTAACATTTCAAAATCTCAGGCACTGTGCCTTTTGCAAAGCTAAGAAAATGAAATGATGTGGCATGATAATGAAGTGGCTGCAGTTGAAAAAATTCTTTTGAGCTTCTTCCTGAAAGAAAAGATTTCTGTTTCCTTGCTCCATTCTACTCCTGTTGGCTGTAAAAGATCAATAAACTAAAAAAAACTTTCAGTTTCCACATGGCAACTGTTTCATGTAGCCTAATAATGTCACTGGGATGTGTTACACAGGAAAACAGAAAAGAGAACAACGTGAATACAGAAGTGCTTCCTGCAAAGTGATGTCCCTGCATCTGCAATTCAAAGAATGGTTCAAATTCATGTAAGTCACTGCACAAAGATTTTCTCAGGAACAGTTAGAAACAAAGCTAATCTGCTCCACTTTGTATTTTCAGAGTTTAGGGAACACGAGGTTAACTCTCCTATTCCTCACATTCATTTTCACTGTGAATCCCTTTCACACTCCTGGTGCTTTTTTTCGGTTTTTGCAGGAAAAAGTTCATGCAGCACACTCAGCCTATCCAAGGAAAAGGGTTTCCATAACGCTACAGGCACAGCAGCTCCAGGGAGGTTGGAGAACCTTCAAACACGCGCCTGAACTAGCCAGGCATTTAGCTTCACCCAACTCTTTGATGCACCATTTTTAACTCAGCTCTCATTTCCAAAGCAGCCTGTCAAAAGTCAAAAAGTCAGGACGAAGGTGACTTTGTATTTCTTCCAAATTGATTGCAGATATATAATGGAAGTCAACAGTTTTTCCTCTGAAAAAAAAAATCTATTTACTGTGAACTTCATAATGCTAGAGTCCTGCAAGGCACAGCCCAGCTATGGCTCTTTGAGAGCCTGACCTAGCCCAGGTTTGGTTCCTTGGTCAGAGCCTGACTCAGCTTGTGAGACAAGCAATTCTAAAAATTAGACAGCATTCTAAAATTCTAAAAAAGCAGCAAAAACAAACAGCAAGGAGCACTCCTGTCCTTCCAGGAGAAGAAACATGTAACATAGCCATCTCTTGCTAAACATGAAGGGATTCCAAATTTCTGAATTTTGTATCAGACCTCAGAAGGCTGAAAGACATTTTATAAGTATTTTATTTCTTTATGAAGGGTTTCCCAATCATCATTTCTATTGGATTGTAGGAGAGACTCTATGGAGGGGCAGCAAGAGCTCTGTTGACTGGATCATTTAAAATTCTAATGGGTAAACCAGAGAAGATAATACTGCAGAGAGCATGCAATCTCAAAATAGCCCAATTGTTCAAAGTACAGCCAGAGAGGTTTCATCAACAGCCACAACGTGATGAGAAGTTTCTAAAACTTTATTAATCAAAGAAATTAACCTGCCACAGAAGACTGATCTGTACCACCACTCCTAGAAATGCTCTAATTATATTTAAGAGAACAAAAACACATACACACATGGAGTATGTAATGTAAAAAAAAATATAAGAAATGACTAAGCACCACAAGTCAGACTCAGTTTTGTGGTCAGCTGCAAAAGTTACTTGGCTCTCTGTCACGGAGAGCTGTCGTAGTTTAACAAAACATTGATCTAAAAATGACAAGAACTTGGTTGCAGTCTCTTTCATGGAAGAAACATAAAACAAGAAGAGTCAAAACATATGCAGAACAGCCTGATCCTGTTTGCCATAACTCCTCCCACTACTAGATGAAAGTGAAGCAAGCCCGTGGAAGGTCTGAGGAACAAAAACATCCTGCTGGCTTAGCCTCTGCCCTCCCTCAGCACCAGGGCTCAGGGGGCACTGGGAGCATCCCACACCTCCATCCAAGGGGTGGGCAGCCCTGAGAGGGCTGGGCACAAGGCCTGGGCACACAGCATGGCGGCCTGCTCCCTCTGGAGCCATCCTGAGAGGGTGGGCACACAGCATGGCGCCCTGCTCCCTCTGGAGCCATCCTGAGAGGGTGGGCACAAGGCCTGGGCACATGGCCTGGCTCTCTGCTCCCTCTGGAGCCATCCTGAGAGGGCTGGGCACACAGCATGGCGCCCTGCTCCCTCTGGAGCCATCCTGAGAGGGCTGGGCACAAGGCCTGGGCACATGGCCTGGCTCTCTGCTCCCTCTGGAGCCATCCTGAGAGGGTGGGCACAAGGCCTGGGCACACAGCATGGCGCCCTGCTCCCTCTGGAGCCATCCTGAGAGGGCTGGGCACAAGGCCTGGGCACATGGCCTGGCCTCCTGCTCCCTCTGGAGCCATCCTGAGAGGGTGGGCACAAGGCCTGGGCACATGGCCTGGCTCTCTGCTCCCTCTGGAGCCATCCTGAGAGGGCTGGGCACACAGCATGGCTCCCTGCTCCCTCTGGAGCCATCCCCCAGCCTGGGCTGCCTGGCAATCCCTGCAGTGCCCTGGCAGGAGCCATTTCCCCATGGCATATCCAGGCTTGCACTGCCACTGCAGCAGCACTCTCCTCTCTGCCGCTCTCCTCAGCCCATCCCTGCTTTCCCTTACAGGAACACTTCTCCTCTCTGCTCTGATGCCTGCAGAGAAAGAGCCAGTTCCAGAGGAGGAGTTCAGGGCCATAACTTCACATCCAGGGCCATAACCACACATTGGTTCAGGACTGTAACTTCCCATCCCTGCTTTCCACATCCCAAGGGAACGGAAGGGCCAGGCAAAAAGAAAGGTGGAGAGAGGCAAACACAGTTACCTAGGGACTGCAAGGAGAAGCTTGTTGATCACCTCTTGCACCTAGGAATTCCCCACACACAGATGGACACAGCCTGCTACCTTTGCTCAATGATAATAAACTGAAAAGAAACAGATGGTTGCCTGCTACTGTCCTTTTGTGTGCCTCATTTCTTCCCTTCCCCTCCAACTACAGTTTCTCCTGCTATTTCTCATATCTAAATGCTAAAGGCAGTATGTTCAAATAGATTTGGGTTTTCAGGAGGTAGTTTTTATCTGAGATTGATGAGTAGGACCAGTGACAGCATCTGATGGGGTTTGTGGTACTGAGGCACCTCTCCTATCCCAGCAAGAGCCTGTAAATATCACCCCTTCCAACACATACCCTGCTCAATATGCACCAGATCTTAGAGTTTTGGACAGATTAATTGCTATGACTGCACAATAAAAGTTCACTTTATGACAGAAAAACCTACTGAATTGTTAGACAAGGTGGTGGCACAAGGTGTTATCCATTCAACCCTGTGGTATTTTTCTCAGCTCTCTGAGAAGGTGAAGAGTTCTATCTAGCACAAATGAAGACTTTGTAAAGATAATCTTTGTGTGCAATCCCTCTGCCTCTTGTGGTAACAAGCATCAGAACAGGCTGAGCTCTAAACTTTCCCCAGAGTCCCACCAAGTGTGGAGCACACGAGGCAGGCAGGTAGGCACGAGGGATGGTGGAGAGCTGGGAGAACTCAGGGAACAGCTGGCAGCAGCAAGAGCTGTGCCCAGAGCTTGGCACAGGATGGATTATCTGCACAGGATGGATTATTTGCACTGCAGGCTCTGCTCCTGCACATGATGGTGCTCCACAACAGGTGCTGTGCCCTCTGCCCAAGCCTTGCTATGGCCCAGATCCTGCCACACCTCCACCTGCTGCAAGAGAATTTCTGCTTTGACTGTGTCACCAAGTGTTCTTCACTCCTCACTGAATTACCCACAACATTTCACAAAGAAAGGCAGGATTAGTAACTGCTTACCAGAAGGGAAACTGAGTCACACGTTATGGGACTTGCCTAAGGTTTCTTAGTAAGGCTGATAAACATTTTAGTAACTGAAATTAGCACTCCTGAATCTTCCACAGAAATTACCATCTGTAATTTCTTTATGAGTGTGGAATTGTGACTCTTGCTGATGGCACATGGTACCAAGGAGAGCAAAATAAAAGAAAGCAGTTATAGATCCACCACTGCAATGGACCTTGCTTAAGCAATGCCTGCAGGGCTGTAAAACTCATAAAAAGCACATGCATAAATGATAAAATAGAGTGAGGCTTTCAAATGTTGACTCAGTAATTGTTAAACCCCTTCTGGCTGCACAATTTTATAGTCTTCTACTGTACTAATGAAAACGCAAGAAACAACAAAGAAGGGCTTTAGCCTTCCAATTACATAAACTCTGTGGACCACCAAAGAAGATGAAAGATTATTTATAATGTCATAGCAAGTTATCATTTGGGAGATTTTTTGTTGTTGCATCAAAGTTGAGTATGAAGAAACAATGCATTCACCACCCCCTCAGCTCTTTCAATCTTGCTTATCCAAGATCTCTATTTCTCATGGAATAATCCACCCACAGAATCTAAAAGCAGCATTAGAAACAAGAAAATAAAAGAACAGTCTTTATATGTGGCTCTTCCTGATTTTATGGTACTCCTTTCACAATTATGACAGTCTAAGTTGGGGCTACATCAGTTGGAACCATACCTTTTGCTTTACAGTACTTATTAAAACCCAAATTGCTTCAATAGTGCCCAGAAATCACTGCCCCTGATCTTCAAGCTACATGAAGGGTCATACAGACTCACAGCGGAGCTTCCTTATGGGGAGTTATGGGGAAAAGATCAGAATGACCATGAAGACATTTAACTACTGCCCTCTCAGAACAGACACCAATTCACAGAGGGAATCTGCTGAAACTTACACACGCATTTCTCTTTGTTGTGTATTGTGGACACAGGGCTGCAGTTTCTAGGAGTTCTCAAGTCAGTATCTTTAAAAGCACCTAAGGCATGACAGAGCTCACTGAAATAAAAAGGGGGAAATCCTCAAGAACCTGGCAAGGGTCAGACCCCAAGGTGGCTTTGTTGTGTTTTGTTTTTTCTTTTTTTTTTGTTTTATTTTATTAATTCTTTGAGAAAGAATGAAAGAATAACTTCATTCATAAAGTGTATTATTTGGCCTGGAAACAAACAGACGGGAAGCACACAGGACTGGCCCAGCCCAGTATTTTGAAGAAGGAATAAAAAGGAAAAGGAGCGAAAGCAGAATTCTGAGATGCTATTTCCTTCTCAGCAAAGTTGTTAGACCACGGGCAGAGGCACTGACCTCAAGCAGATCCAGCTGTAATCTGCTGACTGCAAATAGGTTAAAAGTTCCATGACCCAGTTTCTCATCCAGACTGCTCCTTGGGCTGACATGGCCTGTAACTCTCTGTGAACCGTTCAGCCACTGCACCTTAATTTCCTGAACTCCACAGGATGGAGACAGTGATGCTTTCCCACCACTGTGAGGAGTTCTGAGGTCTCTGGATGAAATGTGCCACGGAAATGTTAACCAGGGGCTTCCCCGCGAGTCAGAAGCTGGTACAGCTGATCAGCCTGGAAAGGAAACACCAGCTGGGGGACAGGGGTGGCACACTAAAGTGAAACAAGAGGAAAATCTCAACCCACACAGGATTTCCTGGGAAGGAGCGTCTGCATGCAGGCAGAGAGAAAGCAAGAACACAGACCCGGCTTTCCTGGCAATTGTGTCATAAACAATGGGCGACTCAAGTGCACAGCACCAATGCAGCCATTACAGAATACTTTTTTCCCAGTTTTCCCTAGAAGGAATTCAAATTCTGAAGGAATTCAAGTTCTGCAGGTACTCAAAAGATGAAGGCTGCTGTACCTCTGCTTGCACTTCCTCCAGCCCTGCTGAACAGGTCAGGCTGAGCCCTCAGGAGCCCAAATGGACACAACCCACAGAAGAACCAGGCCCAGCCTCTGTTACACTGGAGAGAGGTACTGCACTGATGCCGAGTCCACAAATGAGCTGAAAGCCCATTTTTATGTGATCACATAAAAATAATTTAAAAAATCTCAGGAAGTAATAAGATCTCATGGCTGTGGGGCACAGCTTAGAACTTAAACCCAAGGACTCCAAAAGCTCCAAAGTCGTAACAAGGACTCCACATCACTTGTATGGTTTTACTTTCAGGAGGAAGTTGATGCATCTTTATTGGGATTCATAAAACTTCCACAGGAGCATAAACAGCTGCAGTGCTCCCTGACCCACACTGTGAATGTTCCCAATCTCTGCCCCTTGGAGTGAACACAGCCTGAATCCCCATTTGGAGTTC
Source organism: Ammospiza caudacuta (assembly GCF_027887145.1). NCBI lineage: Eukaryota > Metazoa > Chordata > Aves > Passeriformes > Passerellidae > Ammospiza > Ammospiza caudacuta. The sequence goes on from NC_080597.1 coordinate 900,363, forward strand.
ATCACCTGCCTGGGCCCAGGGTTCTCCCCTTGCCTGCTGCTCTCCTGAACCTCAGCTGGGCTTTCACACACACACATCCCTGGGCAGAACCCATCCCTCCCTCTGCAGGCTTTGAATTTTATTAGCTAACCCTGCCCATGCATCCCTGCCACCACAAGGCACCGAGGACACCCATAAAATATCCACAGCATGCCTTTGAAACATGGATCTGGGCATTTAATAAATGATGGTCAAGCAGGAGGGGGAAAAAACCCCAGTGTTTTAAAATAAAGAGCTAAAACCTTTGGGAGAATAAAAGAAGTCCTCCCTGCAGAATCTGTCTCCCTCCCATGCATAGGCACTTGCTAACTGAGAGTAGTGGCACTGTGACAAAAGCAGCAAAACCAAAGGCAGGCTCTGCTAAAGGAAAAGGGGGAGGGGAGTTCTTCCACTGGCCATCTGTGAAAACAAGGCATGTGGCCATTAGATGCAGAGGCTGTAAATATAAATATACACAAGCTCCACAAAGCAAATGGCAAAAAAGAAAAAAAAAGGCGGGGGGGGGGACAGATAATAAGTGGATAAATTTTCAGGTGAAGTAAATCAAAGTGTTTATTGCTTTGTGTTGGGCAAAACCAGTTTTGATCTTGGTCCCAGTTTCAATCATCCCAAGTTCCTCAGCCCAGCCTGACCCATGGCCTCTCAGTGTCTGCAGCAAGCCCAGGGTTCCTCTGCTGTGCCAGCCCTTCTCTTTTCTTCTTCTGCCTGCCCTTCTGTCCTGCAATTTTCTCTTGACTTTCTGATTCAAATCTAACCATTACGGGAAGGAAAAAAAGTTATTGAAGCAAAGTTCTCTACTGCAAGAAAAATTTAAATGTCCTGTGTTAAAGCAGCTACTCCATGTGTGCTCCGTAAAGTGAGCTGCAGTGTTGTATTTCTCACAGGCAGCAGGAGCTGCTGGTTTGAGATTCTCAGTATTGCCCCTCTTCCCAAGGGGAGAGCAGGGCCTAAATCCACTTCAGCTCCGTGGATCCCAGTGGTGTCCTAAGAGTTAACTGTGCTCTCCCCATCCATCAGGCAGGCAGCGAGGCATCAGAGGGATGATGGATGTAAAATTATTGCAGGGCTGCCACCCGATACACTTCCTGCCATTTGTAACCAGCGCTGGAACCGACACACTCCTTTCATTATTAAACATCCACTTTAAGCCAACATTGGTCACTGTCAGCCCACGTTTGGCACTTTCTTAAGGGGAACAGGGAGAGCTGGGGCTGCGAGTGGGGAGGATGGAGGGCGGAGGGGGATTGGGAACGGGAGCAAAGGCATCCTGAGCCCCGTGCTCCACAAGCATGAATAATAGGCTCAGCTCGCAATGCTGCAGTAAATATTGGTACAAATAGCTCTTTAGTCACAAGGCAGCACACAAGTACATGTCAGAGCCTTTTAAAAGGACACGCTGCAAGCAGTAACAGGGAGAGCTTGCAGCGCAGGTTCAGCCCCAGTGAGGGAAGGGGGGTGTACTGGGACGCACTCAGCTGGGAGTGCATGCACGCCCTGCTGGATCCTTGTGCTTGTGTACACCTCCCTGCCTGGTCCTGGGCTGAGCAGAGAGGCCAGAGCTCCCTGCCTGTCGTGCTGTTTACCCCAGGTAACACTGTTTATGTATGGGATGCATCAAGCTATAATTAACTGTAGATGACAATTACAAATAAAGCTACGCTCTCGGGTTTCCAAGAAACCACAAAAGCACACGCTCTTCTCATTTATACAAGGAAGTGTTTCCAAGAAAAGTAATGTAAAAATATGTTTTACTGCATTTGCAATTAAAATAGGTTTTAGTGAAATCCGTGTTCATAGTGATGCTCAAAGTTTTTACTGTAATCCTCTGAAAATCAAAGCCGTCAAGATGGTCCAAGTTGGATGCCCAAGAAGTGACTCACCGAAATCATCTTAGCCATTTTTAAAGTCTTTTCTTATGTATGACTCCCTTTATACAGCTTCTCTCTACTTGCACAAATTCCTGTCTGACTCCTGCCTCAGCTGGCATGTCTGGCTGTCCACAGGGATCAACCCCTCTGGGAACATCAGCAAGAAAACAGGACACATCTGAGGAGCCCAGAGAGCTTCAACAGAGACTCCCAAAGATGATTTCCTGCCCCAAGCCTGCCCAGCTACCCCTGGCAGACAAATCCCCAAAAAGAGTCTCCCATAAATGCTGGGAATGGCACACAGTTCCCTCACTGGAAGGCTGCAGAAGCAATTCTTGCCACAAAAAGCTCCACAGGCAATCAGAGGCCTCTAAAAGTACACTGCCCACTGCAGCAAAGAAGGGAGAAACATCTGGGATAGCCCCAAATGAGTGTTTGTTACCTATAAATACTAATGTGCATTTCTAAGTACTAATATGTACAGGAATACATAGATATATATTAGGATAAAATAAAATAATTACATCTTAATTCCACCCCCATCTCCAAGTCTCTGGTCAGGAAGCAAAAGTGACAGATAGAATGTCTCTGAAGTTCAGGGGCTGCCACTAAGTCCTGCAGTGGGACCTTGAGCTGCTGAAAAGGGAAACTGTAAAAAAACCGTAGCACTATTTCTTGGCAACCAAATTCCCAACTATCTCATTCTCTGTCTCTGAAAACAGAGAGAACCAGAATAAAGTTTAATTTAAAATGGCAATACTCACTTTCCTCTCAAATCTTGCTCTTAGTAAGAAAACCTTAATGTCCCAGAGCAAAAAATACACAAACTTCAGAGAAGTTGGATTGTTTGTCTGGATATGAACTTCACATATTAAAATAAATCACAGAATCAATTAGGCTGGAAAACATTTCTGAGATCATCAAGTTCAAATCAGCGAGCCCCAATAAAGTTCTGGCATTAATTGTATTCAAACCCCCAAAGCCGACAGCTGCTTTAGAAAAATTCTCTATTGAGCAAACCATTTTTTCTCCCTGCTACCTTGTAAAAGAACTCCTGTCTGCCCTCCACGAGCCTAGCAGGAGGTATGAATTAGAGAGGAAAATAAACTTCAGCTGAGGTTGAGGGTGTGAAGTGAAAACAGAAGGAATAAGGAGAATCCCAAGAATAGGAAAGTAACAGAATAAAGTGAATGCAGATGGTTTCACTCCTGTTACTTAATCAAAAGGCTGTGCAGAGTCACTAGAGCCAGCATAAAGTCATGTGTTAGAACAACAGCTGATCTGTATTAAAGAAGATTAACTGGCAATGCCATGGTGGAGGGCCTGGGATTATTTTATGTGCTTCCACTGCCGAACAAGCCGTCAGCACAATTACTGCCCTCCGATGTGAATGACTGATCTGTAACCACAGCTAAACAGCATGCTGCTTAGGGGCCTGGGTGCTTCATGAAGATGAATTTCCATACCATCAAAGTGCTTTTAATGGGCTTCCTGATCCAACCACAAGGCCTGCTTTGCAAGTATATAGAACTCAGGATGAAGGCTTCCTGTCCAAAAGGATTTGGTCGGTTGTCACTTGACAATTCCCAGCCAGCACAAGGGAGGAGAGGGGGGAGATAGGTAGAGTTGTCTCTGCTTTGGAGGATTTAAAAAAAAAAAAAGGAAAAAGAAAAAAAGGGTACAGATGCTTTCTGAATGCAACCAACTGCTGTATCCACAGCTGAATTCAATGCGCTTAACAAATAAGGGCAATTTAGCTATGCTTGCGAGGAATAGCTGGAGTCACTTTGCATTAGCATCTGCCTGAGTGTTAAAGTCATTTCTACATGGGGAGCACAGAAAAGGAATTTCTGCTCCGAGCATCCTTTCAAGAATGCTTAAATATTTGAATATAAATTCCTTTGTGCTTGTGATCACTTCTTCTTATATCTGACACTCTGCTTTTCCCTTTTCCCTTCTGGTGCTCTTCTCTGTGGAACGCCATAAACACGCTCCTGCCCTCTCTTTCTCTCTCCCCACAGCAGCACCCTGGCTCTCCTGAGACAGAGGGGAGGTACTGCCAGATACCCACTACACTGACCTCTTTTCTCCTTCCTCTCCAGAAAGGGATGGAACTGGAGTCATTCCTACACCACCGACAGCCGGGACAGGCCGATGGAAACAACAGTGCAGCGGTGAGAGGCTCACATGGACACTTAACATTCATTACACAGGCTGCTGGCTTCTCAGAGCTTATTGATCAAACTCCATCTAAACCCAGGCACAATGGAAAGCCATCCAAATCAGCAATCTGCTCGTTCTGGACAATATTGTTTGACTCGCAAGCTTCCCGGGATGACTGGGTTTCAAGTTTCTGCTAAATAGCTGATCATTTTTATTCAATCCATTTGTCTGCCTGTCTCAGTGAACTGCACGAGACTTTACAGTGGAAGTGCTCTCAGTTAAATGCAGCTGACACCAAATGTGACAAGGTGATCCTTGTACTGTATCAGCCCAGAAAACATTGCAGGGAAGGAGAGGAGCAGGGGGAAGCCTTGTTGAGCACACTGAGATGAGAACAGAGCTGAGCTGTGTGTCCTGGGTGGCAGCATTGTAAGGACAGCTCACAGGGAATGTGGCAGCAAGCACTGGCAGGTCTGTTTATGCTCCATAAGGTGCACACAGAGACATCAGGCACTCGCTGAGGAAAGAAGCAACCCACAACCTCACTGACAGGCACGGCAGTGAGAGCACACACAAATTTCACTAGGGAGTACCCACTGTGTTGGTATTTTGTTACAGCACAGCTTCATGGGCCAGTCCAAGAGCAGACAGTGGTAAGGCCCGTACATTCTGCTGCCTCTAAGTTTCACTGCAAATATTTGGTGCAGTTTGTGCTGTCAATTCTCTGCTTTTCAATTCTGTTCAGTCATCTAATGTGACGTGACAGTGCTACATTGCAATGGTCACAAAATATCATCTATGATGACCTCACGAGGCTAAATACCCAGAAGCTGAGCCTGAGTATCAGCAAAGCTTATGTTCCTAAAGAAGCTTGAATATTTTCAAATCCAGCTCATCTCACAAACACATGTAAGCATTTCCATAAAGCAAGATTTCCACTTAGACCCAGAGATTTCCAAGATCACCTTCTCTTAATACATGTTGACAGGCTGGAACAGAGAATTAGTGGTCTCCAAAGTTCTCATGAGGGCTTTAACCATCTCTGCCTCCTCCCCACTCTGCCCCAGGGGTCTCAGGTCTCTCTGTCATGTCATCTTTTGGCTTTTCACTTTTTTTGAACTATTCTGTTTCAAAAACAGAATGAGGAGGACGAGAAGGGAGGAAGAAGCTGTGTGTCTGTGGGAAGAGGCAACAGAGCACTCTGCCCCTTTGCAGAAGGAGTCTGGGGAACTCACTTTTTCTGTCCTGCAGTTATTGAGACCCAGGCTGTTGACCACGGCCACCTTCCCATCCAGCACCTGCTGCTCCCTCCGTAGCTGCTCCTTCATCTGCCGCGCCTCCTGGATGGCCTTGGTGACAGCGTCGTGGTCATTTAAATAACCTGCCATGGACACAAGAAAGGGTGCCTTAAAAACCAGAAAGTCACAGCAAAACACTTCAGCTCCCACCAGGGGGATGCAGTTTATCATTATTAATGAGAAAGAGTTAAAAGGCAATGCCCCCCAACCTGCGTGTGCTCTGCAATTGTGCTGCTGTCATGACAGAGCCACCTGGACACAAAGCCTGGGAAACCTCAGTGCCAAAATGCTCAGTGCTGCTATTTGATCCCATCAGTCTCAATATTTCCCTGACACTGCAGAGGCTGGCCCTGTGCTCTGGGTGCAGCAGGATGGAGCTGGGTACGAGTCTGGGGAAGCTTTGATCACGCCAGCAATCCCAAACTCTTCAAAACAGACCGCTCCATTCTTCCCCTTCTCCAACTTGTGAATACATTAAAATAAACCACAGGTGGCGGTGGTTTGCTATACATATGAAATGCATAATGGCTGGGAAGAAAAACCTCATCCACTGAACACTCCCCACCACCACCTGTCATTCATAAATGTACAAGGAACCACAGCTACACGGACCTACACTGCCACTCCTATTCATGCTGCTAATAGTAGGTCAAATGTCCACTGTTTTGCTGCAAATTCACAGCCTAGGGCTTAGCCTTAGTAGTCACTGAATTATTTCCTTTTAAAATGTTACAAGCATCACCGGCCCAGCTAATACTATTTAATTTTAAATGTGACACTTTGTCATTTTTTTTCCTTTAGCGTACCGTAGATTATACTTATTATGATCTGCATGTGATTTGTAGGGTAGAATACGGATGGGAAACTCCAAGCCCCAGTCTATTTCTCAGATATTAAAGTAGAGGCTAATATCTATCAACCTCCCTCTCCCCCTGCACATCCCCACACGTGTGCACGCACACACTCACACACACACTTCTTTCTGTCTTTTAACTAGGGCATAAAAATGGCATAAAATGAATCTGTAATATGAAATTGCCCAGAAAAGGGACTTCTGTTTGTGACATGAGGCTAAATCTAACCAGATCCATTGGTGAATTGTGACAGATGGAGGGACTGTGAGACAGAAGGCAGGCACTAATCACACACAAAATGACCGGCTTGCCTCAACATGTTCCATGGATTCCAGCAAACTTTACACCCTAATCCATTTTTAGAACAAAAAACATCTGGGCCATAAATCCTCTAATCTGCCAAAACACGCTATTAAATCCCATGATTTGTTGAAAAACACTAAGATTAAAGAAAGGAAATATAAAATGGCTAACTGCCGTGTTAGGAAAGTGTTATTAATACTCTTTCTTTGTCTCAATTATGAATGTTCTGTTCCTAAAGAGCCTTGTCTAATCATGTCAGATTACACATCCCTGTTGTATTGCTAGACTCTTCTATCTGATCTGCTGATTGCCAAAAACGCAGGACATTGTCTTGCTGCTTGCTTGGAACATTTCTGGGGAAGGAGCTGATGTCAGATTAGTTCAGTGCTGTGCTGCTGTCAGGATTTTAGCTTGGTCTGGGCTTTTATTGTTGGTTTTTCTTGACTGTGGATAGAGTGGGACTGATACTCCCATCTTCCTTGGAGAACAGCAGCTAGAGAGAAAAGTTCCTGTGCAGTTTGACTGTTGCTAATTGTACTAACAGCTAACTTTGGCTAAAACCCCAGGAACCCTGAGAGTTTTGTGTGAAATAACTTGATCCACATTGCTTTTATCAAATGACCCAGTTCAGTAATTCCCAGCCAATGGAATTCCTGTAATTCCAGTTTTTTGACCATAAGGAAGAATATAGCTGATTTTTCTTTTTTTTTTTTTTTTTTAAATCTCCATTTTACCAACTTGCCTGGTTTCTTCTCCACTTTGCATCTGTTAACCTTTGCATCTGATCAACCTTGCATGTAGTCAGAATAAATTAAAAAAGGAAGCACATAAACAAACAAACAGCAGTATTAGTGCTGCTTTTGCTGTTGTCTAGGTATAATACTTTCAGTCTGTAACAGAGCCAAGTTTGCCTAGGAGCTGGAATTCATGCCCTTCTCCAGACTATTTGGCTTTTCCTGAATACTGCTATCTTTGAGACAGTTTGGCACATGACAGTGAATAAAAGCAAGCTCTCCTTATGTTTTTCAGTAGCTGCCAAGATGCTGGTGTGCAGGGAAATGATTAATATAGAAGCGAGTTGAATGTAAATTATTGTTGTTTAGGGTAGGTGGTGAATTATTGACAGAGAGGGGAACTGCATTACATAAAATGAACTTAGTTCCAAGGATTGCCAAACTAGCACAGAGATGTTGCAGATAATGGCAAAGAGCAGGGAGAAGCTGTTTCTGTTTTTAGTACACGGACATATGCCTGCTCCCAAAAAGAAAAGCTTGGATTTAAAGTCATCCATGGAGCCATGACATTTGTGACTGCTCAGTCTGTAGCACCATTTCTGTGCTGTGGGGATGGCTAAGGAAAGGGCTGAGGAGCTGCAATGCCTGAGTGCAGCCCTGCTGATAATCCCTGAGGCTCTGGGCTCGTGTCCCCACTGAAAGCTGAGCAATACACTGCATTTCTCCTTGCCAGGGGAGCCAAGGGGCCTGAGCACAGAGAAAGTCTAATTTGCAGCTAGGGGTGGTACAAAGGGACATAATTTGCAGTTAGGGGTGCTGAGCAGAGACAGCCCAGCTGCATGCAGCAAGGAGGGCTGTGCACACCCAGGACAGACAGCCTGTGCCTCGTGCTGACACGTCTCAGACATCTTTTATGAAAAATCCTTTCCTTAGGATTCTTCCTCCTGAGAAGCTGGGAGGCCTCAGGAACAAAATGCAAACAATGGTTATCTGCTGCTGTGGGATGCAACAGGTGCATCTGGGATTGGTCTGATGTGGTTGTTTCTAATTAATGGCCAATCACACTCAGCTGGCTCAGACAGAGAGCTGAGCCACAACCTTTGTTATCATTCCTTCCTTTTCTATTCTTAGCTGGCCTTCTGATGAAATCCTTTCTTCTATTCTTTTAGTATAGTTTTAATGTAATATATATAATAAAATAATAAATCAGCCTTCTGAAACATGGAGTCAGATCCTCCATGTCTCTTCCCTCCTCCTGGGACCCTGTGAGCACGGCCACAGTGACAGCTCCATCACTGCAGAGCTGGAGGTGTCTGACAAGGGGCTGGGTGCTTCCCAGGGCTCTTTGTTGGGGATTTATCCCTCAGCATGAGAAAGGGATCCAGCTTCTCTGCCACGTCAGGGACCTTGGGAGCTTTGCTGAAAACGCTCCCAAGTTTCTCCTGGTGTGCTCCAGCTGGAGGGTGACATGGGATTTCACCCGAGCTCACCAGAGTTTCACCATGGCCACGAGCGCTGCTTGCTGTGACTGGGCTGGGTCTGACCCAGCAGAGAGTTCAGGAGCTTTTCCTTCTTGCAGTCCTCCATCAAGGATAAACCTTTGCTAGCAGTGTCCATCCAGCACCAGCTAAAGACAGCTTATCTTACACACACAGCATGCACAGTGATACTGCTCTGCAACCTCAAAAAGTCACTTTCTATATTTGTAGCAGAGAGATATACAGCAGTGAACTCTGTGTCATTAACAATAACTTAAATATGTTATCTTTTGCTCCACAGTTTTCCATGGTTTATTAATGGTATAACACATTAATTCTTCTTACAAGAGTGACCTTTAAAGCTCTGTTCATCCCCACAGCTTTTATCCAATTACATTATCACTCATTAAAGGTACAGCATTTCAAAATCTGCACCTTGTTAGAAGAAGCAAATTGCAGGGGTCTCAAACCTATGGAAAATAGCAGGTGTGCAGGGAAAGAGGATTGGAGAGGGGAGAACAAGAGGTGTCTTGCCACTGCAATGTGAGTCAGATGATTTACTTCCCATGGAAATACAATGTTCCCTCTGCTTAAGGACAAAAATCTAATGTGAAAAAAATTAAATTCAATGCATTGTGCATGGAGAGCAGCAGGGTCAAGCAAATTGAATAAAAAATACATTACTGTGCAACACAGTCAAAGACTGTAGGGTTAATAACAATACAGACATTAACAATTAGTAATGTGATATTTAAAAAATATTTATATGACTGCAACGTGTCATACCAAATAAACACTGCTGCACAGCACTGCTGTATCACAGACACAGCTTCTGACAGGTTTGACCTAGGGCTTCTTTTGGGCTTTTCTGTGCTACCCCTGAACGTGGCCAGGCAGGAGATGCTCTAGGAGACAGCAGAAGTAGTACATCTGCCTCACTCATTTCCCAAAGCAGAGCTTGGTTTACATAATGGAACCTTGATCCAGGTTATACTCAATCCCTGCATGGAATACACCATTTCATTTGGAAGGATCAGGAACGGGGTGAGTGCACATTTTCCTTACACACAGAGGACAGTCCCTGTAACACATCAGATTTATGAAATCTCCCCCTGTAAGACTGTTACTATTTAGATGGTCCTTAGGCAAAGACATCATTTTGGCAGGAGGAGGAACTATCACTATTTTCTGGAACGATGTTAGAAACAACCAGTCAAGACTTTCTTTGCAACATAGAACAACAAATCTGGGGTTTTCTTGAGTGAACCTGGTGATTGTTTTGCTTATTACACCAAGGTGAAATAATATTGCATCCAGGATTTGGACGGACTGAGAATCAAACCTGTAATTTTGGAAAGATGTAGACTTTTAACTTTAAGAGATGTTTCTGAAAGCTCATGCATCACTATTAGATGACAGGGTACAATATCAAGGGTCTCCAGTGCCCACCATCAGCAGGTCACTGTGGATAAATGCTGCATTAATGTGTGCCATTAAAAACCAGCATTCATCAGAAGTCAAAGCAGCATCTGAAATAGCACAGACCTTTGTTTTGTTAGTCTGTGAAAGCTAAGAAACCCCTCCTGAAAGGAAAGTCTCTTGAGTTTCTGCACCCACACCAACCAGCTGGAGCATCATGGGCACCCTGGGCAGCTGTGGGCAGGGCTGACAAAAACCCCTCTCAGCAGGAGCTACCCTTGTTCTGACGGGGACACACGGGGCTGGGGGGACACACAGGACACAGCGGGACACACGCAGGGCACTCAGTGGGACACGCAGGGCTGAGCTCACCTATTGTGTTGGCTCTGGCCGAAGGACTGGCTAGTGCTGCTGGCACCGAGGACTTTAGTGAGCTGGCCCCACTGTTTATTCTCAGAGCTGGCATGTGAGGAGAGGTGGGGGACGTGGGAGATTTGCCATCAGATGTCTTGGGTTTGGCTGAGAGGTTCAGAGGCTGGGCCACTTCATCCTGTGGAGGCAGAGGAGACAGAGATGTTATCACCCAAGTGCTGCTGGCACAGCTCTGCCCAGCCAAGGCAGGGGCTGCTGCAGCTCCCATGGACCCAAACCTGAGAGCTGCTATCACACACAGGAAGATCAGATGTGATACCAGCTTGTCACTCCAGCTTGGAACTGCAGTGACTGATAAACTGGAAAATTAGTGTGACATGGTCAGAGAACATCATCCACTCTGTCTCTGAAGAAATTATTCCCATCAATGAGACATTCGCTTCTGTCGTGAAAATAAAAGGCAATTTCACAGTTGTACTTTATTTTCAATCTTATATTCATTAATGAAGTAAAAACTGAAGACCATCTTCACTTAACACTCAACCAACACTGGCCAAACTGGGCAAACAAGTGAATGGGGGTTCAGTTTGGTTGGGTTTTTTTTTTTGGTTCTTTTTTTTTTTTTTTTTTTTGGTGTGTCTTCTCTTTGGTTTTTCTTTTGTTTTAACTGGTATTTTCCCCTGAACTTCCCAGACTTAGAATCCCAAGTACAAAAACACCATAGGAAATGAATACTTCTCTTCCACCTTAACAAAACTTGACACAGTAACCTGGGTAATTGTGCACACAGAACTCCAGATGTTTTTATCTGTCGCAAAGCTGAACTTCTAGATTTCAACAATGATTATTATTATGTGAAAATGGAAAAATTGGGTGACATTTTTTGCAGGGTAATGGAATTATTCCTAAACCTGGCTTGATTACAGACAAGAGTGACAGACGGTGTTATAAAAAACATTAAAATGCCAAGTAATGTGTTTTTGTTCAACCAAAGTAAAATACAATAAGAAAAAGAAAAAAAAACCAAACAGAGAAGGGAGAAAAGGATTTTCTACAGGTGAACATTTTATAAGTGATTTTAACTGACTTTTAAATAAGCAGAACTAATGGATGTGATATTAGATCAAATCATCACATAATAGCTTGGCATTGTCTGACACTGTGACTCAGGGAAGTCATCTTTTAGCTACAAGGAGTGCTTCATGGACAGCTGGGCTCCAGCTCTAGGCACTGAGGAAACTGATTCTGGCCTCCCCAAATTGTAACTACATCTAGTTTTACAGAATTGTTCCTGACTTACTTACAACAATGCAAAACTAAGTGAGATCAGACTCAGCTTTTGGTTTTTGTGGGGTTTATTTTTGGTGTTTGAGTGTTTTACTGTTACCACTGAATCTCTGTAACTATCATGTAAAGTGATTCTTTTCCACACAGGAAAGAAGGAATTTTACAGCTGCTATTGCTCATGGAACTACGATGGAGATGTCTCCAAACATAAAGATAAATTCTGCAAAGCTCTGTCATGCAATTTTTCCATTGCCTCTGAGCAAAGCACCTTTGTTGTATGTGATTATATTTCTACATTTGGTTATATTTCTACAGTTTTGTGGCAGTCATAGCAGATAAACGTTATCAGAGGCATAGTGGACAAAGCTGTCATCCTTAAAGTGATGCTGAAGCCATACTGGAGGCAACTTGTGCATAAAATAAATGGGAAAAATCAGTGCATAGAATTGCCTTAGGAGCCTACATACTACACTCCCAGAAGTGAATTAGGTACCTAGATGGCAGAGTTCTGCTGATCTCCCAGGAGATTTAGGCTGCAGGGTTCAAAATGTCACCAGTAAAACTGGTATTCGACATTTTTAGAAGGGATTTGTTACTTTACAGAAATACAAATCCATTGTAGTAGAATACAACAGATAAAGATACAATTAGAATAAAATAAAATACCAGCCAAATGGAAGGGGACTTGCTTTGCTGCTCCCCTGATTTCAATTAAAAAATAAAGAAGTCTCACAGCATTCCAACTATAGTGTTGTGTAATTGGTACTGAGTTAGTTGCATTAAAGTTTGGAGTACAAATGAGCCAACAAAGCAACCAAGGACAGCAACCTCGTGCCAGACAAGGATGCCTGAACAGCCAAGCCAGGTATTTATCTGGAACTCAGCCTGAGCAGCAAAGCAAACCTGCCCACAGAGCTGTTTCAGCTCAGCCCAAGCGGGTTTGGTTTGCATGCATGTTGGATTCTTGACCTCCGCTGGAAGCCCCAGCAGAAGGGGCTGCTCTGTGTCAGATGTGGAGCAGAAAGGTGCCAGGCGCTCTCTGCCCAGAGAAATGAGACACAGCAGCAGCAGCTCAGCAGCAGCAGCAGCGAGTCCTGGTGGGGATGTCTCTCACCATGGCACAGGCAGCGTGGGTCCCAACCCACATCCCATTGCAAAAGGCTTTTCAGCCTCATCCTCAGTCCCTCAGCCATCCTATCCCTATAAAACTTATGTCCTTCCCTCCTCTTGCTTCCTCTCCCTTCTCTCAGCTCTTCTGTTCCCTTTTTTTAACCTGGTGTGAAGGCAAGGTCCTGTCCAAGTCCACTGCTCAAGGGTGGCTCTGCTCTCATTTAATGCCACTGGTTTTTCCCCATTGTAGGCATCAAGCAATGAGACTGTTTGTGCTGCAACTATTCCTGGGAGTAAGAATGTTCCTCTTCATTCAAGTCAGCACAGCCTTCTCTGAAGCCAACAAATATAAGGCCTTGTGGAAATAATAGAAGCCGACAGCTCCAGAGCTGATAAATGTCATTCCAAATTGCCCCTTCATTCACTTTCATTGTGTGCTCAGGCTAATGGTAAATTAATCGGAGGTCACAGAAGCTTGCTTCTCATAAAGGAGGATAAGTAAACAATTTTCAGCTATTATATATATTTACAAAATGATACTACTTCACTGTTTGGTCTTCATAACATTTTTACTTCTGTTATTTCCAAGAGCATTCTCAAATCCTCGCTGGAAGTCAAATGCATTAAAAATCCTGCGTTGCATCAGGATTTGGTAATAACTTCAGTCATTTCCTTTACAATAGTGCAACTACACTGATTTATTCCAAAGGACTCTAAAAAATATCTGGAGGACAAGTAATAACATACAATTGTGCTTAGTGTGAAGATGACTGTTAGGATCTTCAGTCAGTGAAACAAGTTACTCTTTTCCCTTTCTGCAGCCATCAATTCAGAGTCCTCTCCTCTTCCAGCTTAAACCAAGAACTGTGCTATCTTCATTACTGATCTGAGCCTGTGTAACCCCAATAAGAACTAGATGCTAGCCCACCTTCATTTTTTACCCATAAAATCTCCCAACTAACATTCTGCCACATTACAGATTAGCAGAGTTTTCCCAATTATGCCAGACTGCTCGGGCAAGTAAGAGACATAAAAGATAAAGCCCAGATGTAGCATCTTCCCTTCAGGTAGATGGTATCTTTCAGCAGCCAGGAGATTTGATTTTATGCAGTGGATCACAGAATCTAGAATTACTCCCTGCACTCAGTTTTTATTAGAGAAAGCATTGATTGGTCCCTGCCTTTTTTTGAAATGCAGCTATTCTAAGATGACATTGATAAGGTAAGGTTTTTTCCCAAGCCAGGATTTCTTAAAGAGTTAAAGTCAAACATTTATTTATATATCAGCCAAAACATTAATGCTGAGACTAAAAGACGTTAAGACCCAAAAGGCTTGTAATAATATAAACACAAATGTGATGAAAATAAAATATGATCTTGATTAAAGGTTATGAAATGCCTCTTTAAAAGTAGCACATTTGTCTTACGAAACAAAATACACACAGGCACAAAATAAATGTAGAGAAAAAAGCATAAGCAAAAACACAGGAAGAGGGGCTAATAGAATGTACCCACAGAAATAACAATAAAATGTACCCACAGAAAGCAAAGCACTGGCAAAAAGATTCCCATCCCCTGCATCACAGCTGGGTCACAGCAGCTGCTGCTTTAGGGAGAACTGATTTGCTTCCCAGGACTGGGAGACTCACTAACCAAAACTTGAATTCAGGAACTTTATATCCTTGATTTCCTCCAGTTTTTTCCCAGGTTGTATCTAGGTATTTGAGGAAAGAAAGAGCCCTCCACGTACACCAGAATTTGGGGGTAAGTAAAATATTCAAGAGCTGTATTTTGTAGCTTCACTCAACCTGGATTAGTTTAACTCTGAGCTGTCACACTTCAAACTTCAGACAGAGAAAATCTCCAGTTCAAGAGCCTGACATGCCACACACACAGAAATGCTGCTGGCAGGCTGAGTGGGGATCACACTGCTTTTAAAGGCTTGCTTGGTCCTTTGAAAGGTAAAATGCTGTAGGTTAACACAGAGTGCTCATTAACGTGGCAGGAAAAGTGAAAGAGGGGGAGAAGGAAGGGATTTGGCCACAGCCAGGCAGGGACAGCAGCAGAGCTCCAGACAGACCCAGGAACTCTGACTCCCAGTCAGCAGCCTTGGAGTATCTGGCTGAAATGATGTCTTTGCTAATCTTGCCATCATGCTGTCTCTATTTACTTCCTCCTAGGATAAAAGGTTAATTCATCTCCACAGAGAATAGATATGGGAAAAGAAGGGGATAAAATCTGATTTGGAGAAACCCTCTAAACCATTTATTAAAAATGGCACTATTTCAACACCAGGAGCTGAATAAAAGGCTGATATCCCACATGAATGAAGCAGTCTAGAGAATGAAAAGGGGGGTGGGGATGGGGCTGGTGGTGAGGAACCCAGACAATTCACTAGGGTTTGATAATCTCACTCCTGTTCACACATTTTAAGGGCAGCGCACTATTAAAATACTGAATTACTGCACTGTCCTTTAAAGCCGAGTGCTGGATCCCACTGTGGCACATGCTGCAGGCCCAGGTTGCAGGGTTTATTACAAAACCATCCACTGCTCTGGGTATCATCTGACTGGCAGTACAAATGTGCTTAAATGACCTGGCTTCAGCACAGCCCAGCCTGCTCTGCTAAAGAGGCTTTTCATGACCTCTGGGAACACATTCACCGCGTCTTGCTGCCTGTTTCAATGACCTTGGCAGTACAAATTGCAGCCAAATGAGTTAGGAATAAGAAGCCAGCGAGGGGAAGCCTGCAAGATTGCCTCTGCCACCTCAACAGAAACAAAGGCTCATTCCCCCACCCGTGTTCTGCATCCTGGAGATCTTAATTTCAAGAGAAATGCAAAATATGGAGCACTCGCTGGCATGTCTGGGGCAGAAGACAACGATGCTATTGTTGCCCACTGAACAATGCAGCCACTCAGTGGCTTATCCAGGCTCCTGCTTATCCAAAAATGCCTAACCAAAACAAGGAACTGAGCTACCACAGCAGAGATGCAAAGAAAACCCTCAGGGATCAGTGTCCCTCAGGAATACAGCTGTCCACACACTCACACAAAGGCACAGCAGCTTCCTTCACCTCCCCTGCTCCTGGAGCCACTCGTGGTGCAACTATCAGCAGTGATAATAAGGAGCCAAGAGGTAAAGGCAGTTGTGAACCATGGTGTATAAATGAATCATGCTGCTGATATTATCCTCACTGATGAAATAATTGTATTAAATTAAGCAGGGATGTTCACATGACAGGATGGGTGAATTAGATAATGCTCATCTGCAGCTGTACCTCCTCCTGCCACATTCTCAAGTTTTGATTAAGAATAATGTGTCCCTTCCTGCAAAGGTGGAAAATTTCTCTAACTAGGTAGAAAAACACATACGAGACACAAAACCAGGTATCTTGGTTATGATACTGGAATAAACACAGCAGAATTATTCTTCAGGTTCAGAGAAGTCCCTTCATCATAGGCTTGCACACAAGTTTTAGCAGCAAAAGTAGAACCAGACTCTGGTTAGAAAGGAAAAGGCACTGAAGAGAAGGACGAGGGCAGGTATGAGGAACAACAGATTTTTTTCTATACCCAGAACAGATTTTTTTTTGTACTTTCTGGATCCGGGGCATGTTATCCAACCCAAGTTGGTACTTCACTGACACTGCCCTAATACTCATTCATGGGACTCAAAACAAAGGGGGAACTGAGCAGCCCTACACTTGTGACAAATACTCCTTCTGTTCTCCGCTCTGCATATAGGGAACCACTCAATGAATAAATTACTCCCCAGTTTACACACTGGGAGGATTGCTGCACAGCCTCCACCCTTGTTCATGGAGAGAAGTGGTGCAGGAGCACAGCAAGGGAATCTGCTCTGTAGCACCTGGGACAGAGAGGAGTTCTCCCCCAGCGTTCTTCTGCAGCACCAGGGACTCAGTGAGGATATCCTGGCACTTGTTCCTCCCAGACAGATCCCGAGCACCCTCCCCTCTCCTTTTTCTCTGCAGGAAGTGGAGTTGCCAGGAAAGAAGTCAGACACCATAAAGTGCTGCCCTGCAGAGCCCAAGCTGTGGTTTTGCCTGCTCTGCACAATGTCACAGTAAAACCAGAGGGCTGCTGGCTGGTTTATGTTTAGCAGTGCTGTTCCCCAAAGCTGGATGCAGAACTCCCCAAGAGACACAGGAAGGACAGGAGGGGAGCATGCAGAGTGAGCCGTTCACAGATGGCAGACTCCTTCCCTCCAGCCCACACCTCTGTGTGTGACACACAGCACTCACTGGGCAGCACTCACTCTGCAGCACCTGTCCTGTCAGGCACAGAGCACAGAGGCTGGAGTAACCGACAGAAACCACAAAACTCTGGGATCACTCCAGTCCTGCTGCTGCCCAGCCATGAAGAGTGGGATGTTCCAGCTAAAAGCATGTCCAGGGAGAGAACTGCAGCACTGCTCTCCAAAGTCTCAGTGCAGGGATGTCCTGGGACAAAGGATTTCCCCTTGTGCAGCATCTGCTCACACCTCTGCACACAGACCCAGCTCCTTCAAGGTCTCCAGGGAACCCTGCACTGGGACCTTGCTCTCTGGGGTGCTGTGGCTGCCTGGCCAAGAGAACGCAGCAGGACAGGCAGCTGAGCACAATGAACAGCCTGCTACGTGTTTGCTGAAAATTCACTTGTTTGGTTTCACAGATCTGCAGAGACAAATCCTCCAAAGCACACTGCAGCTCCTGGCTGGCTCTGGACTGTCAGAATGCCCAAGCATCCTTGTGAACTCTGCTGGCAATCCCCACAGACAAATAGCACAATGTGCTTGAGGAAAGCAGCCAGGAGGAGATTTCCAGGCTCATTTTCCTTGAACATACGTTTGCAGTCCCACCGACCTCTAGGGAAACCAGATGAGTTATGGATGCTTGTCCCAATGCAGACCCAAATTTCAGCATTTGTTTCATCCACGCAGAAGTAAATTACTTAGTCCTATCACCATTACTCTTCTAATTGGGCATTTGCTGTTCTGTTTGACTGCTCACCACCTTGCTGAGAGGACCCAGGAAGAGCATTTTCAGTACAGCATGGAAATAAACTGCAGGAACAAAGAGCTTTTAGCCTTGCACCTCATGGTGAAAAACCTCCTTCCCATTCTGCATCTCTGAGTGAGTGAAAATTCAGCTCAGCAGCCTCATATACAGAAAAGCCTCAGTGAAGCTGAGCAAACCTTGCCAAGCTGGTCCTGAAATGAGAAGGGTCCATGTTGAGTAAGGATAAAACAGGAACCAGGGTAGAAACATTATTCTTCACTTGGGATTCCCCTTGCCTGTGCTTCATGCCAAACCTGGGCCCTGCTGTTGGCTTTTTGCATCTATTGTTCAGCTGAATTTCTCACAGCACTGCTCCACCTGTTTATTTAGAATGCTATTATAAATAATGTAATTTATTAATAACATTAATAATTATAATAATGTTATTATGTATAATGTTATTTGTTCATGAAGTGCTCAGGTCAGGGGCTAAGCAGGAGGAGTGATTTAGGCACAGGTCAGCAGGGACTGATGCAGACACTGCAAATCTGTAGGGGAAGGTGACAACTGATCTTTCACAATTTTCACCATGAAAATCACTTCACATGCAGTAAAAATCATTAGAGAGGATCACAAAATTGTGGGGCAAAGGAAGGGAAAGGATTCTTCCTATGAAGACTGCTTCTCCCAAACTGCCCCCACTGAAATACATGGCACCATTAAAGCACAGGAGGGGAAAGAAAAAAATCACTTCTCCAGTATACCATAGGAAATATTAATTAATTAGAGCTCACAATTACTGTGACAGCTTTTGCCTTATTTTCCAGCTGGGAAGAATAAGGCACAAAGTGGCTGAGTGATCTGTCTAACCTCACACAGTGAGCAAACAGCTGAGTCAGGAGGAAGAGCAGAGCCACTCTTCCTCAGAGCAGCCTTTGGGAGCTCCTCTGATACTGCACTGAACCTCCTGAAATGTCCAGCTGCTTCAAAACAAGCTCCAAGAACAGCAGACAGAGGTCAGACGGCTTGATCTCTGGTTATCTATTCCTGAAGCTGTGCTGGGTAGAAACTGTAGTGGTCTGTGCCCCAGTTCATTTTGCTTTTTTAAATCCTTGCTGCATAATTCTGAACGTGTGGAGTTGTGCCCTTATTAATGCCCTCTCCCACCCATAACAAGGCTGTTTAAAAACGGAAATAGACATTGGACTGGATTCTGCTGCTGCCTAAACTGAACCTGGAGTCACCACCTTGCAAGGAATAATCCCCATAAACGCTAGGCAGAACGAGCACCAATAAAAACAACAAACCTGCAAGGATGGGGAAGACTTGGAAGGAAATAAAACAAGGACCTGCAAAGCCAAACAGCACTACAAACTGGTACATTTTAAATGAACAACAAGAAAACAGAAGCCACAGTGATCAAAGCCTCCCACCTCCTCTCTGTGGTGGATGACACCTTCGCTGGGAGCACACCACCACCTCTAACCCCACACCTGCAAAAGGAATTAATTTCAAAAAGAATACACACCAAAGAGAACCATATCAAAACAAATTAGCAACAGACCCCTCGTCCTGCTGTGGTCGGGCAGGAGAGGCAGGGATGCTCACAGTTGCTGAGATTCAGGGGGGAAAAAAGACAAATCAAAACAAATCCTCCCCCACCCCTCAAAAAAAAAACCCAAAAAAACCAAAACAAAAACCCCCCAGCTGTTGAAAACTTTAGAAGAAACAAGTCCAAAGACCTTGAAAAAAAAGAGATTTCAAACAGCTTGGACAACTGGCATGGGGCTCAGAAATTCCTTCTCCAAAAACACCTGTGTGTTCTGTGACTCTGGGTATCTCCATGCAGCCTAGGCAGATTTCTCACTAGGAGAGGCAGCAAGTACAGCCTAGGAATGTGCAGTGCAAGGATAATGTACACTGCATTTGTGTACAGATACACACAAGTGCCACAAAAATGGCAAAATGTGTTTTGCAACCATAGCCATGACCTGCTTGACAATTTGTTTTTCCAACTAATAGCTTGTCTAAGGAAAGCTATCAATAAAAAGCTCATCTGTCTTTAATGCTTGCATGCCATTGAAAACATCCCAGATCACTAAAATCAGAATGAATTTACACTCCATCCTGCTGGATATCTTTATGTTTCATCTACTTTTAGCAGCAAGATGAAATCCAACCAGCAGCTGCAGAAACTGGAGGCAGTTTAAGGCACTCTAGGGAATGCTCAAAGCCAACACACAACTCAGTAAATACTGCACTCAGAGAAGGATTGGTTTAATTCTTGTACCCCATCCATGATCCCATATGTGAGGTCAACCACTTGAGAGAACATCTCCTGGGAATAACATTAATAATTACAATAATGATATTATATTATTATTATAATAATCAATATATATAATATATAACAATATATAATATATAATTATTATATAATAATATAATAAATAATTATAATAATGATGTTATATTATTAATATATAATATGTATTATTAATAATTATATCAATGATATTATGTATAATGTTATTTGTATAATGTTTTGGGAATGGTTGGGATTGTTGCAGCCAGGCCTTTTTTCAATTGCTGATCCTTCGGGTCATCCCAAAGAGACCCAGGTACAGCTCCTGACCTTACAACAAACTTTCTCTGTGAATTTGAGTGAGCCACTCCTCACCTAACCTTCTGTGCATGGCCACGAACATCCCTGTGAAGTTACCATAAAATGGCACCAAATATAAACCCTAGCACTTTGTACATGGCTCAGAAAGCAAAGGGTCACCCTTTGCCTCAACTCTCCCACAAAACTGGGGACAAGACAACCTTCCACCTGTGAAAAGGGTTTATATTCCATGCATGGCTGTGAAACTGCATGGCAACACCAACATTTGCAGCCCTTTAAGTTTAGGAACTACTATTGATGCTATATACTTAATTCTCTTTCTCTCTTCCTCTCCAGATCTATATCTATATCTATATCTATATCTATATCTATATCTATATCTATATCTATATCTATATCTATATCTATATCTATATCTATACTTATATCTATATCTATATCTATATCTATATCTATATCTATATCTATATCTATATCTATATCTATCAATATCTAATAATCTATATCTATATATATAATGACTACCTGTGTTTATTCTATTTGCTGCTGAATGCAGAAGAGCGCTGAAGGAGTATTCAGCCCCCCCTTGGTGCACAAGGATTCAGATGCTGTTCCTGCCTCACACCAGCAGAAATGAAATCACCATCAGGACCAGAACTGGGGCCAAATTGCTGGCAGGCACAATGAACCACTAATTGCTGGATTCATTAGTACGACTCATAGTTTGTCCCCACGAGATGCTGAATACTTTCAGCTCCTTTTAAAACCTTGCATCTTGGAAATTAAAATTAACAACAGCAAACTAGTATTTTTGTTACACTGTAGAAACCCAGCAGGAATTTGAAGTCAGATCACAGGAAAGCTAAAATTCTATTATGTCAAATTAGGCAGATTTTTATCTAGCCCTTCCCTGTGAATTCTGGAGAACATGCATGCAACCACACACAATAGCTACTCCATGCTGCTCCTCAAGCCTAAACAATTGGTTAAAATAGTTTTTGTAATGCTGACAACTGCCTCACAAAATACCTTTAAAATCCCCCACACCACACCATTAAGACCAGCCTATTCTTTTCAGGCATACAACAAATGTCTATTTAAGAACACATCCAAGAGCATTTCCATCACTCAGGCAGGGCAGTGTACCTCCCAGGAGCTGACAGTGTCAGAGATGGAAAGGGAGACAGGCGGGGAGAAGGACCCCCAGCGCACCCACTGGCTCCACTGAGGGCACAGAATCCAGCCCTGGCTCATCTCCAGGAGCTCCAGCTGTGTCAGAGGTTACCCACGAGCCATTTCTTGATGGTTCAGAGCTGATGCCTACAGATCTCCTTTTATTTTAATGATGACTTCCATACAGATGTTAAGACATTCTTTGTCCACACAGAAGCATACGAGAGGGAAGTTGACATCTTAAAAAAAAGAATTCTAAGAGACTGATTTGCTTTTTGTGAACAGGGCCAGCTCTGGGCAGTTTTCATATCTTATCCAGAAGAAAAAAAAAAAGAAAAAAAGCCCCCTTCACCCTTTTCTCCTATGCTAAAGCTGCTGTGTTTCTGTGACTTATTCTGGGCACAAATCCTAGAGCACTGACTCAATGTGTATGTCACCAGTTAATTACCTCCAGACAAGACACTGGGGCACTTGGAAAGCACAAGATAATTTTATCTGCCCACCAGTAATGACACGAATTTACACAGCATTATTGGCTCTGCCTGGGCCCAGAGGGGTTCGCAAAGGGAGTCCCAAAGATCACCATGGGAATCCTTCCAGCCTCACTGAACCATCCCCATCACAGGAAAGGCGGGAGCAGGACACACCACATCCATCTGAGATTCCTGATGTCCCGCTGCTGAGAGCTGTGCAAATGGGAGATTTTTAACCTCAGCACTCATCTGTGTGTCAGTGTGCACAAGGCCTGTCTGTGTGCATGTGCTGAACTTTCCTCACCCCAGATTTGGTCTGCGCCTTTACAGAGAATGTAGAAGGTACAGACTATCCACTCATTTATACAAATGAGATATAATTAATACAAATTACAAATAATAAGCAAATAGAGATAAATTAATCAATTTCAGTGTTTTAATTGCAGACTCTATTTCCTGTGGACATCTGAAACTAGGAGGAGAGTACCCAGAAAAGGAAAGAAGATAATTTCAGAGAAGACTAAGAGTATTGGAAATAAGCACAAAAAGGGGTCACTCTGATCTGCAAGCAAAGCAGAAAAAAGGAAAGATTTTAGATTAGCAGAGCTCAAGATTGACTGAGGCAACCAACAAGCTCAATTCAAAATATATTAACTTACAGCTGTAACCTGGAGCCTATACAGCTCCTAGCATGGCTAAAGATAAAAATAATCAGTGACCTGGAATGACTGCTCTCCCTGAGAGAGCCACCTTTGCAAAGAAAGAAATTCACAAGAAACATGTGAAAACACTCTCCAGGATTGCTACATGCATATGTCTTCTCCTAATTGTACACTCAATTAAAGCTGCTTTACTTATGAAATACCTCAAAAATTAAAATACTTTTGTAACATCGCAACTCTAAATTGAAAAACTTTCTGTGCACTGCTCCCATCACAGACATGGCCTTCCACTCCAAGTTACTCAGAAATCTCTTATCAAACACTTTTTTCTTAATTTTTTTGTTTTGTTTTGTTTTAGCAGTTCTGGCAATAGCTTATCTTTGCTTTACAAGCAGCAAGGAAAAATGTAGCAAACA
This sequence comes from Ammospiza caudacuta, assembly GCF_027887145.1. Lineage (NCBI taxonomy): Eukaryota > Metazoa > Chordata > Aves > Passeriformes > Passerellidae > Ammospiza > Ammospiza caudacuta. Next base: position 923,636 of record NC_080597.1, read on the forward strand.
GAAACTGAACTCATTCATTACACAAAAGGTTCACATTGGAATCCACACTGACAGCATTAATGGATGAGGACATGTGGCCAAGAGTGAAATTTTAAACCAGTTTCATATGGTAGATCCTGTCTCATCAGCCTCTGATGTTCTTTGGATACTCCCTGAATTTTCTCTCTGGGTACTACTGAGCCACTTTTACTGGGAGATTCTACACCAGAAAGTCTAGTTCTGCTGTGAGGTATTTATGTCTTAGCAGAATTGTCAAGATGATATCTTCTATCGTTTGAGACTCAAAATTAATCCCACTTTAATAAAAAAGTAACTCACAGATTAATTTTCTTAGCTTCTTCCTAAGCCTTTGAGATACATTTATACCAATCTCTAAGTTTCACGCATGACAACATGAAGATTTTTGTTTAAATGAGATTCTTACACACTCACAAGACTTCAGCACCTTGGACCTTAAGGAGGCTCCATTATAAAACCAGAACACGAAGCCACACTGCTTTGGAAAATATGTGTACTCTAAAGTGATGCTTTCCACACAGTGTCTCTGAATCCCTCTTTTGCAACAGCTCATTTTACACTGAACAGCTCAAACTGCATTCTGCACAACACATGTGTAGTTCTGAGAAACCTGAGTGAAAAGTTGCCAAGCATTTCATGTAAATCTACAGTTAATACTAATCCAAAATTAAATTGTCTTGTTGAATTTGAGAAGAAAACTGATTTTTCCACTCTGCTGCTAAATTTTGCTTCTCTTCAGATACCCACAGCTACCAGGGATTAGAGATAAAAATGTTTCAGATTAAAATATTTTTGGAGCTGCCTTGTTAGGTGATTATCACTCAGGAGCCCTTCCTGCACAAGGGATTTCCCTGCTGCTCCTTTGAGCTGCATTCTGTCAGAGCACGTCAAGAGGAGCTCACGTCAAATCCAGCATGCAGCGTGGATGCAAACCCTTGTGCAGACAAAACAAGCAGTTCCTGTCAGGCTGATCACACCGGGACTTCATTCCTCCACCTCAGAAATTCCCTTCCTGGGCTGAAAAGGAGCTGTACATTTGATAAAAGGTGGCTCTGCTGCTGCCACTACACACAGCTGCCAACACAGCCTTTCTCTGGCCATTGACACACAGGGAAATGCTCAAACACTTGGTCTGGAGCTGCAAAAGGGAATTAAGAGTTAATTCCCTTTTAAGATGGAATTTCCCAGGACCTGAAGTACCTGGTTCCATTCTGGAATCACCTGGGAGAGTGAGAGTTCTCTGCTTGGTTCCAAGCTCCCCCCAGTCCATGAGACAGGGACATTGCTGCACTGCCATCACCTGTGCTCCTGGATAAACACATCCCATGTTCCCGAGACTCTTAACAGCCCAGAGGCTGAAAACCAAACCTCTGGAATAAAGGATGGCTAAAAAATCCCTGGGATAAAGGATGACCTCTAACAAGAATTTCCCATTCTGAAGGAAACGATGCATTGATCTGATATTGGCATAACTCCCTGGTTTGTTACCTGTATTTAACTTAGAGCTAACATTGGCTCCCCATCTCTTCAGGGCTGCCACACTCAGCAGCCCACAGTGAAGAATGAACTTCATGTATTTCTTCTCATGGCAGGTTCCCCTTCTTCAGCATAAAGACCTTCTGCTAAATATTCTTTATATTTTTTAACTCTCCCCAGAGACCAAGGCTGCCCAAATGCAAGGAGCATCAGCAAAAACCACTGCAACCAGAAAAATAAATTTTTTTTCTCTGTTGCGTTATGCAGCTCCAGATTGCACGCTCTCCTAAAGCCCTTTAATGCTATTTTTAGGACTTTGTGGACAACTGGCACCACCAGCTCAACAGCTCTCTCAGTGGCATTAAAAACCCTTGACTCTGTGACACTGTTTTCTTATTTGGGACCAATGCAGTCTCCTCTTGCTCTTTCTCATTTCTTAGTTCCAACTGACAGAAGAAGGGCAGCTCTGTCAGGAAAGCTTCTGAGAATTAATGCTCAGGTATTTCTGAGTAACCTGAATGGGGTTCACTGATACAAAACTGATTAGAGCTACTGCCTGCTGCCCTCCCCACCAGTTTTATTTATTTACACCAGGTTCAGAAGGCATTAACAGCCAAGAACAGCAGAGAAAGGACACAGTGCCTGGTTTTTACCCCTTGCTTTACCCCTCTGCTCCTCCCTGAGTGGCTTTGAGGACCTCTCTCTCAGGAATAAAGCAGTCTTGATTGATAGCTGGGTATCTCACTTCTGCTTTGCCAGCAGAGATTTTGGAGGGTTTTTCCCCTTTTTGTTGTATTTTACTCTCAGTTTTCACTGTAAGGAGTGCCAGCTGAGCCTGACAAGGGTTAATTGGCTGGCAGGGATCAGGGAAGAGGAGCTGTGGACAGCTCATCTGAAAAAGCATCCTAGCAGCCCCTCCACATATCAGATTTATTTTTAGGAAAGTGAGGAGGGCTGTTAGGCAGCAGAATGCTGTGCAAGGCCCTGCTGCTGTTTAGATGCTGCTATTAACATTGCTTGTATTGTCTGGAGCCCATTTGCTATTTCAGAAATGCACCTTAAGAAGTTCCATTAATACTCATCATTTCCCTGTGCTCCAGCAAATGGTTTAAAAAGTCATTGTTTATGGGCCTGCATGTCAGATGCACAGGCAGGGGAGCAAGGGAGAGGAAAACAACTTCAAAGATTCTGTCACCAGCTCCCCATTTGACTATTTAGGATCAAAAGCACGGGCAGCAAAGGAGAAAGGCTCCCAGGTAAGGAGATTATTACCTACAAGATAGGCAGGGAGACAGGAGAAAGGAGCACAGCACAGATGAGCACACAGCTCCCTGCTCATCACTGCCTCTGTGTGTAAACTTTCTCTTGATTATCTCACAGCTATTTCTGACCTGTTTGATGCTCTGGCAGGGGGATTGGGAAATGCAATCACTGGGAATGTTTTGGATGTACTGATGTATAATATTCTGGTGCTAATTGTTATTCCGGTGCTGAAAAGATTAATAGATTAATTTAGAAAGGATTTTTATTTTTTTTTTGTTTTAAATCAGTGGCATATGAAGAATTGTGTCCAGCCTGGAAACTCTCAAACATAGAAGAGCTTGCAAGTGCTGGAGATAAAAGTTGTGTAAATATAGCCCAGTGTTTTATCAGGGATGCTGTGTCTAGCATCGCTTTGGTGAGAACTGCTGTCCTTAGCTGTAAAGTACTGAAGTATTTTAGAAATGCCTGAATTTCCTGCTGCTTGGCATTCAGGCATTCAGCAGCTCTGAGCTCTCCAGCCACTGAACAGGACAAGGAGTGCCATCAGTACATGGGGCCTAATTGAGCTGTGGGTTAGCTCCACACAGGTTCCTCTTCTCTGCTCTTCAGGGAGAAGAATTTGCACCCCTGCAACACAATCACCTGTACACAGGCATTTTATCAATTTAAATTAGATGGTTTCCATTAGCACGTTCAAAAATAGCAGCTCTGAGGGCACAGGGAGTCTGTGTGTCCACTTTCCACCAGGCTCCTCCACATCAGTCATGTGGCAAGGGAGTGATGCACAGAATGGGGACTAACGCTTCCCCAGGATAAAATTCCACATTCTGCACCACCATGTGAAAGGGAGAGATGAGAAGAAGGGACACAAATGCACTTAACACGGCTGCTTAGGGTGGCCATCGAAAATGAAGTTCAAGTCAACAATTTGCCTGGAGTAGAATCAGAAGTATCATGGAGATGATACAGATTTTACTGTTTTAGGGCCTTTTTCTTATTTCCTCCAGACAAGGAAACAAGGAAAAGGAATTTCCTTTTCTTTTTTCCACTATATTTTTATAAAGAAAGCTTTCCTACCAAAACCAGGCAGTCCCACCATCAGTTTTGCCTGGGATAGGAAAATCCACAGCCAGCTCCCCACAGAAGGAGTTCTTCTGCAGAGAACCAGAACCTTCTGGGCCACCTCCAGGCCCATCTGCACAAGCACCAGAACTTTCAAAGGCCATGGAATTGCTGCCCGTAGGTGGCACGAAGGAAATTCCATCAGAAGTGTTCACTTTGGTGATCAGATAATGTGAAACCAAAGCACCCTCTTCAGTTAAAGACTCAGATCGATATTTCTCTGAATATTGCAGCTGAGGAGAATCTGACTGTGTGTATCCAGCTGCTCAGTGCTGCTCCTGCCCTGTCAGAAACACATTTCCTCTCCTTGTCACAACTCCCAGGTGCTGCTGCAGAGCATCACTGCCAGAGGTATTTGAATAGAAAAAAAAAAAATTGATTTGGACAATCTGTGTGCTCCTGTCATTGATGGAGACACAAGTGGGAGCAGGGTTAGGGCTGAGGCCACAGCAAGGTTAAAAGAGAAGTGCCCAGGAATTCTCTCCTGTCACATTTCACACTGAACTGCTCTTGTTTTACAGCAGATGCTACAGACAATACACTCTGCTCCACTAAACAGGGGGAATGTTCAGCTGCATTTACAAGCTGCACTGCAAACTCACTCCAGAACTACTGCACCTGAAAGGTTCCATGGAAAGGGACAGAATATTGCAGTGTGCAGGCACTGGATGCTGTATTTATGCTATTATTTAATATTGGCCCTTTCCATGGTGTGCAGGCACTGGATGCTGTATTTACCCATGCCACATCAAAAAACAGACACAAAGGCAGGAATGAGCAGGGCCCTGACCATTTACAGGTGGGGGTGAAGTTGCAGGTATAAAACACCTGATCTGAGGGCACTGAGAGGTGGAGCTGCTGTCCTCATGCAGGGTGTAAAGGACCTGATCTGAAGGCTGGAGCTGCTGTCTTTGTGCAGGCATAAAACACCTGATCTGAGGGCACTGAGGCCTGGAGCTATCAGGTGGGAGGCCTACCAGCATGGCACGGGTCACAGTTCAGATAAACACAGTGCCCACAACACTGCTCTATTTTACCTTATGCCTGGCCCTGTATAAGCAAGAAATTACTTGCAAGCAAGGCTTGAAATGCCCCACAAGGAGGGCTGGAAGTTGTTCTGCCTGGTCCTTCCCTGCACCTCTCCACCTGGGAGCAGGGCAGCACAGGGCACCGACAGCATCAGGGGCAGGCTCTGGAAATGCAGCCCAGCGTGGCAAGCCCAGAGCTAGCTGCCTCTCAGGGGCTGAGGAGGAGGAGGCAGGATGTGCACGGTGTGCTCAGCACCCCGGCTGTCCCCGAGCACTCCAGGAGGAGCTGTGCTCAAATTGCTGAATGCGTTTCCGCAGGCCGCGCGCGCCTCTCCTTGGACAGCCTCCATAGCTCTGCTCCTTCCCTCCGCTCTGCTGGCAGGCTCTGCTCCTCCTTGGAAGGGAGCACAGCCCAGCTCCTCACCAGGGCTGCCAGAACGTGTGCAGCACACAGAACACAGCCCTGAAAGGCTCCCCGAAAGGGAAGGGACGGGCTCTGCGGGTCACAGCTGCTGCCAGGGGAGCAGGGCAGCCCCGCTCAAACACTGCTGGGCCACTGATAAAAGCCCTGCCAGAACAGGAGGTGCCAAGGTCTTAGAGGAGTTTCAGGGATGTTTTCAAGTCTTGCTAGATTTAAAGGATGATCCTTGGCAAGCTCCCCCTGATGCTTCTCAGCGTTTCTAGAGCCAACAGTTGTTCCATCTGCTGCTGAGGCTGACTTTGAAGAATCCTTGCAAAGAGCAGCACACTAACTTTAACACCACACGAGAGGAGAAAATGCCACAGCTTTTCAGAAGTGACCTAGATGTTTGCCAGTAGCTTGACACACTCTCAGGTGAGGCTGTCTCCTTGTCTCCAAACACTCGAGGGTATTACCAAAGCTGTGCCAGTGTAAACTGTGGGCTCAAAGCAGAGATTCAGTAAACAGCTTCTACTGAAAGCTATTCTGAGGCATTAACTACTCCTCTGTGGAGGTCTGTACAGTAAGAGTGAGAAAGATCACCACAAACTAACCTCAGGAAGCAAATTGCTTATGGGGATTAAAAAAGAATAAATCAAAAAAAGTCTGCGAAACTCAAGACGTATTCCCTGACAACAGTTTGAAAAAAATTACATATAAAAAAATCAGCAAAGAAAATAAACTTTTAGAGCTGTTGAACACAAACAAGCTTTGAAAAAGCACAGAAAGGTCCACACAGACACCAAGGAAGGTGTTTAGCTCCAACACATAAGCCTGAGTTTCTGCCATTGTGATGGATTTGCCACAGTTTCCTGAGCTAGGCCACTGCACTATTGTGTAAGCCTTGTTCTAATTGCTGTGGGCTCCAGAAAGGTTTCTTTGCCGTTTAGTATGATAAGTAGCTGTGCTCCCAGGCCGGGTTCAGAGCTGAGAGCAGCCCAGGCAGGTCAGGTGCCCTGAGTGCAGCTCCCACCTCGCTGCTGCTGCTGCTGAGGACAGACAGAGGGATGTGTCTGTCACACACCATTACCATTAGAACAGAGCCTCCTTCTTTCATCCCTGCTGAACTCCCGGCTCTCTCAGCAGGAATGCTAAGTGAAATCAATGTCTGGGATTTCCAGCAAGAGCTGGGAGGTCACAGCCACTCTATCATTTCTCAGCACTCTCCCTTCTCCTTCCCTCGCGCTCCCTCCCAGCCTCCAACTGGCACACAGCAGATTGAAAACAGCATGCAGCACAGGACTTACTCTGCACAGTTCTACAGCCTTTTGGAGCCCCCTTCCTTCCCTTCTGGCCCACTTTTTTAGGTTATTGCCCCCTCCCCTTTGAAAAATAAGTTCTGTTTGTCTCCTACGGAGCTGCAAGGCAAAGGCACTGCACTCCTGAAATTATGAAAAAGCAATAAAACAAAGGAGAAAACAGAGCTGATCTCGACAGCTGCCAGCAAAAGTGGTTATGCCCAATGTTACCAGCAGACATGGCAGGCCTTGGAATCCTGCAACTGCCACAAAACCCACACTGTGCCCCTGAGATCTCCTGAGAAACTCTCCTGCTGCACAGCAGAAGCAAATTCAACCCTGAGACTTAAAGTGCACGAGATCTGCAAGTTGCCAGCCACACACAAGATTCCCCCCTTGTAAAATGTACAAACTGGGTAACCAAACACTTTTTAGAAAACCCAAAAATCTACAATCAAGTATTGCACAGCCTGGTGATTTCTTGCTCTAAGAGGCCAAGCCAAGGAAAAGCCACAGGAAGTCAGAGACTCTGCAGTGAGGAGAGAGAAAAGAGACGACCTAGAGCTTGATCCATCAACACAGCAGCTCCTGATCTCAAGCCACGTCTCTCATTCCCTGAACATGCATCTCACTGGGCTGACAATGGTATTATTTATTTGTCTGGTTATTTTTAATCCGTGCTGCTTTACTGTTGGGGTACAAACAGGACACTGCTGTCAGCTCAGGGCATCTCTCCTGACGTGATAAAGGACACGGACAGCATGCTGGAGGGCACTAACAAAAAGGAAGGACACATGTTCTACCCAGCTCCTGCCGTCACCCACAGAGGGCTGCTCTGTCCCCGCATTCCTCAGCTGAATTATTCCCAGATGTTTTAACAACAAATATTCTCCCATTGCAGGGGGACATCCCCAGAGGCCCAGGGCGGGTACAGTACCTTGCTCTTGGGAGGAGGGCTGGTTGTGCTCTTGTCTGTGTGGATGCTGGTGGGGGACACGGCAGCACCAAGGCTCCCCTGAGCAATGCCAGGGATCTTTCCTCCTGGAGACACCTGCATGGCAGCGAGCTGGGCAGCATACAACTGCTGGGAGACAGAAACAGACAGGGGAAAACGTGGGATGGGGAGCAACACAGCACAGAAACCATCATAGCTATTTATGATATATAATTATAAATATTACTTATAATATTTATTTATGATACATAAATATAAATAAAGCATCCTCCCAAAACTTCTCCCACGGCACAGAAAACATTTTCCCTCCAATGGGCATTTTTTGTTTAGCACTTGTGTGTCTGAAGACAAGTCACAGACTTCTTTTATGAAAAGTCCTTTCCTTAGGATTTTTCCTGCTGAGAAGCTGGGAGGCCTCAGGAACAAAATGCAAACAATGGTTATCTGCTGCTGTGGAATGCAACAGGTGCATCTGGGATTGGTCTCATGTGGTTGTTTCTAATTAATGGCCAATCACACTCAGCTGGCTCAGACACAGAGCCAAGCCACAAACCTTTGTTATTCATTCCTTCCTATTCTATTCTTAGCCAGCCTTCTGATGAAAACCTTTCTTCTATTCTTCTTGTATAGTTTTAATGTAATAGATATCATAAAATAATAAATCAAGCCATCTGAGACCGTTCTGTGCTTCCATTTAATGTTTCTTTATTTTACTCACTGTGTTTTCCCTGTTTCTTTATTTTACTTGCCATGTTTTCCCTGTTTTCACCAGGCTGTAAGGTGTCTGGGACAGGGAATGCCAAAAATTGTATTTAGTAATGACTGTAGAAGTCCACTCTCAGTGGGATTGTGGGGAACCATTAGAGTCAATATAAATATACACATGTATTGATATGTGAATAAAATGCTGTCCATTAACTACTAGAAGCCCCAGTTAAATCTAAGAAACCTTAGATAGATGCAAATTTGGTCTTTGCATCTCTCTAAGAAACCTTACATAGATGCAAAGACGAAATAAATACTGGGAAGGGATTTTTCCATGCAACAGCCCAGAGCAAAGCCTTATTTCCAGGTGAAAAAATGGAATATATGAAATTTCAAATGTATGCTTTGCCCTCACTTCAGGGATGGACACACCTGAAGAGAATGAAACACACAGTGTGGTATGGATAAATCTGGAAGGAGGGGTGAAACAAAATCTATAAAGCCTTCATTCATGCTTTTTAAAACCTTCTGTCCTCCTGTTATCAGATCCAACATCTCACCTCAATTTGATTTATTTTGAGAATTAAAACCAAACATTCAATAAAATGTTATAAAAGGTCTCTTGTTAGAGTCCTCTCTTAAAAGTCTCTGTCTGCCACACAAACCAACTATTCTACAGAAAAAGCAGTATCAGGCCCAGCTCTCAAATGAAAAATGTGTTTATGAAATTGCAAAGGTCTGAAACTTATTTAACCAGGAAGATTGCTCCTATTTCAAAAAATGGAAATACACAACATGCAGAACTTTTCTTAAAGTTTTGCTGTTTTTTGACCTTTTGTATTACTGAATTTGTCTATTCATATTTAAATGTTTCAGGACATCTCCAGCCCATACCCAAGGAAAGGGCAAAGGTGTGACCAAGTGCTGTGAAAGACAGCTACATGACAATAATTTGTAATTCATTTAATGGATCAACTGAACTCCAACAAAACAACATCTCTATCTCTGCTTCTCTAGTGGCATCAGATTTTGGAACAATCAATAAATCTCTGCAGAAATATTCAACTATCACCTAAAATACATCTGAAAACATGCAATATTGCATATGGGCAGGGGAGAGGAACCATAATCATTTAGCTATAAACAAACAATAGATGTTACTTTTTAACTGCTTTTCCAGAAGCCCAATTCTGCCTTCTTGAAGTATTATGTATCTTTTAAAATTCAGGATATGACCCTTATTTATTATATATAGCAAAAATAAACCTACCTAAAGCTGTGGTGCTTCACTGATTGCAAGGGAATGCCTTGGCCACAATAAAGCAGTCAAGACCCTACAGATACAAAGTGCTTATATCCTACACAGTAATGAAACCAACACCTCAAAAAGCAAGGAAAACAATGTTATTCTCTATCACACTGGTATACACTGGGTTTGAGCCTCTTAATTTTTACCCTGTGTAGGATTTAAGGACTTTTTATCTATAGGGCCTTGACTGCTTTACTGTGGCCAAGGCATTCCCTTGTAATCAGTGAAGCACTACACTTTGGCCAGGTTTATTTTTGCTATACATAATAAATAAGGGTAATATTCTGAATTTTAGAAGATACATAATGCTTATTCAAGAAGGCAGAACTGGGCTTCTGAAAAAGCAATTAAAAAGTAACATCTATTATATAACAATATAACAATATAGTTATAATAATATATATTCTATTCAATTCTATTCAATTCTATTCAATTCTATTCAATTCTATTCTAATAATATTAATATGTATATATTATATATATACATATAATAATATAACAATATTGCATGTTTTGTTAATCTTTTCTCATTAACCTCTTGTGAAAACCTGCAAGGAAGCAAAATCATCAGAACAAGAGCACAATTTGATACACTTTAAAACAAGCAGGAGGTATTGTTAATTGTTTAATGCTGCCCCTTTATTTTTAAGGTTTCAAACAAAAGAAACCCTTTCTCCCTAGGTCAGCACCTAAACCATTTCTGATTTTCCCAATACATTGAGCAGAAATATTCGGCTGCACTCTGTGGATGGAGCAGGAGCTCTTGGCTGGATGACTCTGTGCCACACCAGCAGCAAACCCAGAGGTGAGGCCAGCTCTGGAAACCTCCCCTTGGGCATTGCTGCTCCACGTTAACAATGCTCATTACTGCTCCGAGGCTACGCTCAGAATGAATTCTTGTTCTATTAATACAGAAAACGAGAATGAGATTTAACAGCAATTTTCAGAAGGGTTGAACAAAGTGCCAGCAATTACACAGGCAGCAATAGTTGATTCAAGCACCTATAGGCGTTTGGATTACAGTATTATCTCTTATTAAAATATTTTTATTAGTGAACAGTGGAGATTAAGAGCTGTTCATAAAAAAAACAAAACAGAGAGAGACAGGCGGTGGCAGGAACAGAATCAGTGACTGCAATAAATTTGTTTCTGATAAAGTATTTTTCAGTGACAATACCACAGTGATGAATTTACAAACCACAGCCCCTGAGTGTCTGAACTGTTGACTGATCCACCACTTCAATTTCTTTGTCATTCCGAGACCCATCATTAAAAATATACACATGAATGGCCTTGCTCTTTGTTTTTGGTTTTGTTTTTTTTTTTTTGCATAATCAGGGGTGGGAGGGGGGAATGGGATAAAATGAGACTCACTCAGAATACATGAATTTCATTTTTCTTTACCTCAAATTTATGCTTCCATAAGGTATGAAAACTTAGATTAAGGCAAAAAGAATTTTGCAATTTTGCCTAATTTTGAATCTGCTCAGGTGGTTTTTTAGTTGAAAAGGAAAAAAGAATTCACTGAAAACAAACATTTGATGTACGTCCTACTGTGAGACAGGTTTTTAAAATTACTGGCAACATAGATAAATCTACAGAAATTAGAATTAAAGCTGCACTCATTAGTGATTGGTAGCAATGCTTGCTAGATATTCTACCAAAAAAAGGTTCTTTATTTACATATTTGAAATGCCAGATTTTATTTTTGTCTGAGTTTCCTTCAAAGATTGTTAGTCAAGTATTTCAAAGGGACACAGTAGCTGTACATCCAAACTTCAGCAAAGGCTTCTAAGTGCCCCTTGCTTGCATCCAATGGGAGATTTTCAGAAAACAAAGATAATATTGGAACACAAGGACAGCAGGCTCCTCTAAAAACTCACCAAAGAACACATTGCAAGGTGAATTTGCTAGCTTCCACTTTGGGGTCATTTCAGATAATAACAATAATAATAACAACAATAACATATAACATATGTTATTAATAACATATAGAGCTCAGGATCCTGAGAGGCACGTAACAGTATTTTGGTTTATTTGGGTATTTATTTTGTTTTGGTTTGTTCCACACAGTTCTGAGCACAGCTGAGAGTTATTGCTGCTCCACCTCACACCTGCCTTAATCCCAAACAATTCCCACAAGGAGCTGCCCTCTCCCAGTGCAAACTCTGGGGCAAAGGACCTTGTCTGCACTAAAGTTTCCTTTATTCACCAACCAAAAACCAGCAAACTGCACCAATTCACCCCAAAATGTGGGTGTGAACCACACAGAGAACGGAGAAAATAGGCTAAATATTGGAACACTGCCCTGCTCCTTGCCATGGCCTGAAAACCCAGCTGGCTTCCTTTTAAACTCCCATCCTGGCTGTTCCCTGCATGCAGCCAAAGAGAAGAGGACAGGTAAGGAAATTACACATCAAGGAACAATAATAATTATTAGAAATTTGGGACTGGGCTAGTTAACAGATAATTAATGTACAGCTTCTAATGAGAGAGCATTGGTGACATGTAGAGGAATTCTCTACCTAGAGAAATTCTGACTCGTGATGTTTCAGATCAGATGTGTTCCATGAAGGTGAACTTTGAACAAGATTTATTGTGCTCAGTCATATTTTACATCTTGTTCTGTCAGACCAGAAAACATAATAGTCTCTCTAGCCTTAAAAAAGTCCTGAGACTTAGAAGGAAACGCTGAGGAAAACAAGTTCTCATTAGAAAAACTGTGCAGCATTCACGAAGAGAACAAGGCTCCGCTTGTACCCAGGCACAGCCCCAGCAACCACCACCCCTCTCATGTTAGAAAAACATCACTGCTAGAAGCAGGGACCACAGGGCTCCCCAGAACAGGATTCTGATGTCCAGGGTTCCAGGCTGCAGCCCTGCTCCTGAGAATAACCCACTGCAGCCTCCAGGCCCAACAATGCTTGCTCTGACTCTAGAACCGTGAACAAAGCCAAACATGCACGTGCAACTCATGGCAGCTCCGAGCTTTCTTAGAGACTGGTGTGACTTTGATGGGTAGGACACACATTTGAACTAAAGCACAACTCTGTATTTGCAGGAGCTCCTATGGGAAAGACACCAAACTAACACCCTCAAACGGGAAGAATTTTCCCTGAAAAGCAATCCTTAAATCTGCCAGGGGACAAATCCTGCTCAACTATTACAAGGTGAGAAGCAGCACCCCACGGCACAGCTGGCAGCTCCTGGTGACACAGGAAGGGTGAAGGAAGCTCCTGATTAGAGCCCAGACCTGGTGGCTCCTCCGTCCCAGCCCCAGCAAGAAGACAATCCCTGCACAGGATGTAACTGCAGTAACTTATCAATGGACACTTCCTATCAGAGACCAACGAGATCTGTTCGTCTCTGGGATAAAACATCATTGCAAAATGTGTGTTTGGGATTGCCTGCTCCTTACAAGTGAAGAGATTTTAGCTGGAAAACGGCCCAAGTGGCCCACATATTCATACATCCCATGTTCACACCATGTGACACTAATTGAAATAGAGTGGCTATGTGGAGTGCAATTGGAGAGGAAATTTGATAATGTCTTATGGAAAAAGCCTGTTGGATGAAATGCTGCAGATAAAGCATCCCCTTCGAGGAAAGTAATTAATCTTGTACATATTCTAAAATATTAAAAAAAAAACCAAGCTGGCAACAATTTATTCCTTTAGTTTGCTGTGCAGCGCCAGAATGTAATGTAGTCTTGCTGCCACTATTATTAATTATTTTTTATGCCAATGGACCTTCTGATGTGAGAAAGAATGGCCAAAGAATGTCTTTAGAGCAAGGCCACCCTTTTGACAGCCTGTTGCTCACGGAGGATGCAGTAAAATGGCCAGAGGTGATGTGGGCAGTGCCAACAGGCAGGAGCAGCTCCAGGAGGGTTCTGTGAGCTGCACTGCCTCTATCAGCAGCTACCCCACAGAGCAGAGCACTGCTCTGTAATCAATATGAAGTGTCTGAGTGAGGGCTGCACATGGACACTGCTGCTCCAGCACAGCTCTCCCAAACCAGCAGCTCCAAGTCACTCAAGTGCCCCAGACATTTCACTGCACAGGAAAAACCTCACTGCTGCCCGTTTGTTTACCACAGGTATGCTTCCCAGGAGCTTGGGTTTTATACATATATCCAGATTTTTGTAACTAGCTCAGAGCACCTGACTCCAGTAAGTGTAATTTTGCATTTGAGAGACCAAAATTCTCCGAGTGGCCGTTTGACAAAACCCTTATTTCATATTGCATTGCTTGACTTGCCTGGTGCTGTACAAAATCATTCATTGTTACCCATTAAGTGCCCAGAGTGGTTAACAAGCAAGCACTGCCAGCAGAATTACTGTAAATAAGGTTCTATATATTTCAGATTGCCGAGCTATAATTAAGGCATTTCACTATTTTACACACATTTCCTTAAGCAACTCTTTCTCCAGTTTTTATTTATAGATTTTCTGTTTGCATTTTAAGTTGTTGTATTCAACAGGGAATTAAGTCGGGGAAAATCTGTGCCTGCTTTAGGACTGATACTGAATTAATTATTCCAAATCTGAATACTCCATGTCTCCTGAAGTTAAGTGCAGAGCTTGTAGTGGAAAGATTAAGGTCAACTGCATTTCTGATTTTGAGAACATGGATTTGCTGACTTGAATGCTGATATGGCATCAGGTTCTCATATATTGATGATATTCTGAGATTCCTTGGTGACTTGTCCCTCTTCTTCAGGCGTGAAGCAGTGACAAAGGTGTTCTGCACTCAGCCTGTTCTGGAAACCTTTTCTTGAAAAGCTGTGGTAAGAAGCGAGCCCTAAGATACTGAAGTCCCTCTTTAAAGTAAGATGAGATGATAGTAAAGATGACGTACATTGAAAGTAAATGAAGTAAAGATATGATAATCACCTACCAGAAGAAACAATGCCAAATTAGTTTGTTGGGAGGGGAAATAAAAAGATGTAAAAACTCACATTGGATACCTTTTGCCCCCTATATCTGTGTCTTTATGTATTAACTGTGATATCCAACAGTCAAATGAGGAACATTTTCTTTCCTGTCTGTTTCCATTCCAACAGTAAGAGCATTTTTGAACCTGAAGTATCCTACAGCTGTACCCAATGTCCTTGGAGGGACAAATTAACGTTGTTCCTCACTTATCTGACACATCCAGGAGTTCAGCGACATCTACTCAGCTCACTCAGAAATTTAATTTGCCCTTTGACCTGAGCTGTGCTGTGCGGCCAAAGCGCAGGAGGCAGGGAGTGACTCGTGCCCAGCCCATCACAAACGGGCTGCTCTCCTCCAGAGAGGAGGAGTGTGACGTTTGTGCCCTGAAGGGAGCTCAGCGCTGCGTCTGAGCTGCTCCACCGTGCCAATTCCCCCTGGGAAGGGCCCAGAAAGGAGCAACCACAGGCAGGAGAAGAACACTGAAAGGCGCAGGCCGGGATGGACAGACCGTCCGAGCTGCAGAAGAAAATGGACTTGCTCTGAGAGCTAAACCAAACCAAACTGATTTCTAAAACAGTTCAGAAGAGATTCTTTTCTGTTTCCCACTTTCCTTAGCAAAAAATACTAACAGAATGTGACACAGCATCTTTATTCAGCCGTGTAAGTTATTTTATTTTATTTCCTTTAATTTTACTTCTGGAGACGGACAAAGTAGAACAAGGTTATAACACTGTGGGAGAAGAATGTCACTCCTCCAGTGTAACCTTTCCAGTTACGAGCGTCTGTGGCACAGAAAATTTTCAAATACATTCAACTAAATTTACCTCTCATGGAATATTTTTCCATGTTCATTGCTTTAAAATCTCCTTTCCCCAGTCCCCAAGAAGGCCAACAAGTCCCACCTGATCCTGTGAGGTCAGATGTCAGTTCAGGGCAGCAGCTGTCCTCCCCAGCAGCACACTGGGATCCCCTTCCATAGAAAGAATATTGTACAAGGACTAGGGAAAGCTCCAGCTCACACCCACCTTTCCTCTGGCCTTACCCACACAGAATCCCCTCTTCTGAGCACAGTTCTTTTGTTCTGGGCACTGGTAAAGACAAGCCTTGCAGAAAAAGTCCATCAAACCTGTTGGACCTGTGGGAAACTGCAATTCCAATCACTGGCAAAGAGATTGGAACCGGGATTATTCCCAGTTTTGAACCAGAATATTTTGAGCCTCACTGTGTCAGGGCAAATCTGTGTTCCAAAACAAAAAGCAGCCGAGTTTGGCTTTGGTCAGAATTCTGATGCTCTCAACAGGGAATCCCATCAGCCTGGAACTCATGGAGTGCCTAATTTCAAATGAACCCCACTGCTGGAAGCTGGTAACCTGGATGCTTAAAACACAAATGTGCGTTGGTTAATTGGGGTGCTTGAGCTTGGGGGGGCATGGGCTACACCCAGGGGATGTTAGAGTATGGGAGTGCCATTATCTGAACACAGAACTGCTGAGAGAGCAGAAAGCTCTCAATGTAATTATTATGGAGTTTGCTTAGCTATAGGAAAGTCCCTCTTTAACAGCATGAAGTAACAGAACCAATAGCTGTTTGATTTGTTGTTTGATTTTAATGATAAAATGGGTGTGCTCTGTACAACTCCCCCTCCAATGGAGCCCATAAAACTCCAGAGAGCCTGGAACCTCTGTGAAGCTTTGGCAAACCTCTCAGGAAATAACATAAGAAGATGTTTTTTGGTTCAGCTCACTATTTCCATGCTCACACTGATGTAATGGGAAAAGTGACGCTTTCCATACTCCATTAGGACACGTACGGAAGTTCAGTCTTTACTTCGTGGAGAATTTGTTCCCTCAGAGTGGTCTCTGCAAACATGTGAGGTCCCTGAGGGCTCAGTTCCTGACTGCCAGCACCAGGAACTGCAGCCAGCAAGGTGCAGTCACACTGCAAGGCCAGGCTGCCACCCATGCACAGAAAGCTGGATCCCACCCCAACGCTCCTCTTTGGCACAGCCCCTACTGGAGCCTTAAGGAGCTGTAGGCACAACACCGTGATTGAAAGTCAAAGGGAATTTTATCTTTAATTTTCACGTCCCTCTCACGCTGTGCAAGCACAAGAGGAGCCATGAGATGAGCTCTGGAACTCTGCAGGGCTGCTCTGGTGCTACAACAGCCAGGAATGGCTGGAGCCTCCTGCTCCCACTGCAAGGGCAGGTTCTGTCCCTACCATCAGTCCAGCCAGGGAAAATCCAGCCTTCTCCACATTTCTGCACTGCCACTTCTGCCACTGTCCCATCTGGGTTATGTCACCACATTTCTCCTCCCAGAGAAAAGCAAGGCACAATTCTTCCCAAGAATACTTATCGGTTTCACATTCTCTGAACATCAGAGAAAGAAAACACAATTCTTATCATTTGCTGTGCCTATGTTTGTGCAAAAGCAGAATGCAATATGGAGATTATTTACACAAAGTGATGGGGTTTTGGTTCCTTGGCCTGTCAGGGCCAGGTGTGTGTGTATTGGGACTGTGGGCTGACAGTCATGAGATTCTGGGCAGTGTGTTGAGGGCTTGGCAGATTCAGTTTAGATGTAATGTGATATAGAATATACGTATAGAATAATATAGTCTAATATGTAGTACACATATATATTGTCTATAGTATATATATAGTACATATATAGACTAATATAGTATAATATATAGTATATATATTGCCTATAATATATATATAATATATATATTTAATATATATATAGAATAATATTGTATAATAAAGTGATTAATTAGACTTCTGATGTCCATGGAGTCTCCTCACCATCCCTCCCTGCCACAGGGCCATTCTGTGTCCACAGATCACCCTAAAGAAAGGGCCCATACTCTGCTTTGCCTCTTCAGCATTTGCTCTCTGGACTAGACAAGAGTGAATGCAAAAATTCCCCCCTCTGAATTCTGGTTATTGAGGCAAAAAGGATGTCCTGATGTCCCTCACAAGGCCACACACTGCCATTTACCTCCCAAAGAATTCCACAGTAACTACATTTCCACTGATTAACTACCAACAAGCTCTATAAACCATTAGATCCACCCCTGATTATTTATTAAATCTGTTTTCCACAACTTTTTTTTGAGGCACTGAGTAAACTGGAAAAAAAAGAAAAGAAAAAGGAAATAGACTCCTGAATGAAAACAGTGCTTTTTGAAAAGTGCCCTCCACACCAATTTCCAGTACGGAAATTTGTAACAGAAAGATGGATCTGCTTGTACAAAACCATGTAAAGTACTGAAATCATCTTAGGAGACATTTTTCAATTGTTAATCATACAGCTAGGTTATAAAAAGAGCTAATCCATATCTTTAAAATGTTCATCTGGAAATTTGGATTAGGAGGAAAAAACCCCAGCAATTTTCATGTTTTATAATGAAGCATCAAAACACGAAACTCTTTTCAATCCAAAAACATGAGTCAAAATTGATGTAAAAGCACATTTTAAATTGCTTCTGGCTGAGTAGCTGCCTACAAAGCAGAAGGGGTGGGAGCACCAAAGAGTTTGCAATGGAAACACTAAGAAGCTTTTACTGCAGTCACACCAACAAGAAATAAATGCTATCATGAAGCAATAACATCCTCCAGAAATCTTTGTTCATTACCTCATTCCCAAATTTCTCATTTCACTTGAGTTTCTTGGGTCTGAGGATGGAGCTAATGAGTGAGGAGGTGTCTGAGTGGGTGTGAATTAGGGGCACTGCTCAAATAGAAGCTATTTTAACAGTCCTGTGTTTAATTCAGTCTGGAACTTGATATTTTATTTTTTTTTCAGGTGAAATACACATTCCAAGGCTAAGAGTGACTTTGGCAAAGCACAGACAATACCTAGACTTATTCCTATTATTATTATGGAGTATTAGAGAGGAACTCAAGCTTCTGCTCCTTTGCTACCCCCAGCATTCTGCCCACCAGTCTAACAGAGATGGAATGGTCTCACTCTCATTTCCTGAGCTCGGAGACTCCTCAGAACATGGATATTTCCAGTGACTGGGTCAGAAAACACCCCTGATGGCTGCTCTGCCCCAACCCTGACTCCCCCAGCCCATGCTCACAGCAGCCCATGGCAGATGTTCTAACATCTGCCTGCTCAGGTGATGTGCAGCCTGTTTGAGTGACTCTCTTGGAGCTGCTCAGGGTGGCATTGCTTCCTCAGCAATCCACCGGTAACTTTATCTCCATTCTACAGTTTGAGTGGCCCTCTTGGTGCTCCTCAGGGTGAGCAGCACTCATGGTTTCCTCAACCAGCCACTGGTAACTTTATCTCCATCCCACACTGGAATGGCAAGCAGGGAATCTCCTGCCTCCCTGCACAGAGCAGCAATGCCCTCCCCACAGTCCTTTCCTCTATAAAGACCAGGGACAAGAATCCAGCACAAGAAGAGGGAAGGTCAGTGCCTGCCTCGGCTGACATCTGGAGCATTCCTGCCATGGAACTTTCTGTGACAAACAGCAGCACTGCCCAGGGCCCCAGCGTGGGAGGCAGGAATGAGGCAGAACACTGCAGCCCTCCATTACGCAGGGACAGTCCCTGTTTGTGCCAAAATCAGCAACCGCAGGACATCTCAGCTTCTCCAGCTCACACCGTGGCACAGCACAGGCCTCTGCTCAGTGATCACATTCACCACAGGAAAACCAGGGCTGCAGCAGCAGAAAGCACTTGCCAGTATCACAGCCATGAAATGCAATGCTTACCCTCCCCATCCATATTTCTGTTAACATTAACATCAGCATCGCTGACCACTGCCCAGAGTCACCTGGCATGCAATGGAAGGAACATGGCTATGAAAGCACAGGGAAGCAATGTCCTCAGATATCCACACCTCCACTGACACAGGGAGCTGGGAGTCCACACTGACCCCTTCTCCGTGGCTTTCCCAAATTCCAGCTGCTCCAGAACTGCACAGGCAGCTGGTCCTGCTGCTCCAGACACCACAGAAATATTCTGACCTTATGGTCCATCATTACTAGTTACTAACTGCAATTACCTAGGACAATGAAGAAGGAACCTGGGGCACAGCAGAAAAGGGACATAAAGTGGGAACAGTCTGAGCTCATCACCCTCATCTCGCTGTATAAAAACTGGAATGGAACTCGCAACGTTATGCCAGATGATTTATACATGTTAGGCATCCATGGCTAAAGGTTATTCTCGTCCCACTATCCTGAATAAAAAAAGGAAATAAGTATCTAATCTGTGCTCAGCACATCTATGTAATTGTTAAAAATTTTGTGCCAGCAGCTGAATTCAAAGTGAACTGTATGTGTCCTCTCTGCATGTCATGAAAAACACACATTTCCTTTTTTCTTGTTGTACAAGTCAGATGGAGAGAGGCTCTGTCTCCCCCAAAGCCTCCAATGGGTAAGGCACAGAGCTGCATTTTCAGGACACAACATGTGGGGAAGGGCACACAACTCCCCCAGAGCTGCCTGCAAATTCCTTTGGCTTTGTGTGGAGAACATATATGTTAACATAAAGTGGAGTGTGAACCCAAGGAAAATGAAGACAAACACTGACAGCTGGCCAATCCTGCCCTTCTTTACTGTGTTTGCCTCAAATATAGTATGTTTGTAAGAATGTGTGAAACACTTCTGAAAATAACAAGCATGGGAACACACAACTTACAATCCTCCTCAGAAGGATCTGATTTACTGAAATTCATGGAGAGACGTCAGCACATTTCCAGGAGGAGTTACAAACTTAACTTGGTGAATATCCTGTGAATTTGGGAACCTGTGTATTTCCCTGGAGGGTTTTCATTGCATGGCCAAGGTTACAGAGATTTTATTTAATAACTCACTTCTCATTTTTATCTTCACCTTAATGTGTCCCAGAGAATCAGCCTGGTGCTTGCAGCACACACAGCAGTTTCTTTCAGCAGTGGGGTGTTCCACTCTGCAGAAGGACCCTGAACAGTTCCTGCTGCCAGCCAGCCGGGCTGTGGGACAGGCAGCCCTTGGCTCCTCAGCCCAGCAGTGACTGGCAGTCCGTCGGTCGGTTTGTCTGTCTGTCTGTGTGATCCTCCTCAGGGAACTGGGAGAAGGACATTCACACCCCCAGCACACGAGGGACAGATGCTGCAGGGCTCATCCCCAATTAAGGCAGACCAATTATGGTGAGTCAGATCTCTTCAAACACGCTTCTGCTCTGCAACTCCGGGCCCTGAGCTCAATATTTCACATTCTGCAAGCACAGGGAGCTTTCACCTGCAGAAGGAGGAGCTCTGACTGAAAGACAACAGTCATCCTGAAGGGCCCTTTGCCTTCATTTATTGTGTGAGGGGATTATACTGATTCTAATGAGCTTAGGATAAGCAACATCCTAGAGGATGCACAGCACAGATTTTCCTCGTGAGATTGGAAATACCTTACCAAATTACTATTATTGGAAGTATCTTACCAAATTATTATTACTGGAAATATCTTACCAAATTAACTGGAGTAATTATAATAACAATAAATAATATATAATTATAAATAATACATAATAATAAATAATTATAAATTTATATTATAATTATAAAAATACTGTAATACAGATTTACTATATATAATAATTATTATATTACAATACTTATAATACTTATAATACTATAATATAATTATATTGTATGTTATTATATTATGCTTATGTTTTATGTATTATGTATTATATACTATATACTATATATTATATTGTATATTATATATTTAATATATATAACTAACTACAAAATATAATATATATTATAGTATAATATATATTTTAATATTATATATTACAATTATAATATTATATTATGATAACTATTATAGTACAATATACATTTATTTTTATATAATTATAATGATAAAATTATATTTATAATTAGTGTCAAATTGTTCCCTTAGAGCCACTGCTCTTACAGATGGCACCTCCCAGTGTCATCAGTGCCACCTGTTCAGATTCTGCCCCCCCTGAAGTAAGGCACTGCATGAGCTGTGAGCTGTTTTGCCTGACCAGGCTGGCAGCACACATGAGATGCTCAGGGCCAGTTTAGGGTGCTCCAGCAGGATCCCATGGCATTTTCACACCTGGGGGCTGCCCTGCCCCAGAGCCCATGGTCAGCTGTCCCCCCTTGCCCTGAGGGAGCAGGGAACCCCCAAGATGGGTTCTGCTCCCAAAACTGGCCCGGGAACCCCAAAACTGGCCCAAAATTGCCATCAGAACCGTCCTCCCTTCCTTCCTTCCCTCTGCCCTGCCTGTCCTGCACACCCTGATGCTGTGACTGAGCTCTGCTGTCACTCTCTGCACCACCAGAGATGGATGGGACACACCAAGCCCAACCTAGGTGACCTTTGGATGTGACAAGATTTTTAGGTCAGTCCTGCTAAATGGAAGCCTTGGCGGATGGAGGCTCGCCTCAGGGTGAAATTTCCAGTGAATTTATTATCTCCCAATGCCCTTTGGACTGCTTCCCACCATCAAACACCATGGCAGCATTCAGAACAGGAAGAAATACATTAACTGGAATCTGATCGTTTTAAAAGGTTACAGCTGCCCAAA
Organism: Ammospiza caudacuta; assembly: GCF_027887145.1. NCBI lineage: Eukaryota > Metazoa > Chordata > Aves > Passeriformes > Passerellidae > Ammospiza > Ammospiza caudacuta. The sequence goes on from NC_080597.1 coordinate 945,708, forward strand.
TATAATTTAATTTCATACTTGCCCTTTGAGGGTTTGGTGTATATTTTCATTTTATGACTGCAAATGATAAAGCTCTTAAGATTCCAGGCAATAAAAAGGAAAAGGGGGGAGAAAGTATTTTAAGGGTGGGATGTCTATTCAGCTCATAGTCAATGAGGAAAGTGACACATCAGCTTTTCTAAAAAAATGGAACACTTCCTCAGTTTTCAGTAGTCATTTCTCTCCACACTTGCTGTGCCTTTTAGTGAAAACAAACCTGGAATGCCTGAATCCCCAGGGAGCTCCTGCAGGGCGCCCAGGGGACATAAAACTCACTAGAGAACCTCTAAAAGTAGAAAAGGAATTTGGGGAAACTGAGCCTACGTATTGGGGAAAAACTTGCACTTAGACTTAACTTCAGGCACAAGCTTGGGCTATCCTGGCACAGCAGAATAATTCAGTTTGACACTGTGGAAGCTGCATCTCCAGATACCTGGTAACTTCTGTTGAGAAAAGTTCCACTGATGGCTTTGGAAAGGAAAACAGAGCAAGGCTCCTGACCTCAGTGGTTTCTTGTCCAACACTTTGATCTGCAGTAATTAGGTATTTCATAGTTACAAACTGTGCCTAATATCAGCCCCCATTCATAAAAAGGTGATTTAATACCCTGGCTGCTAGCAGTCAAGCCTGGCAAGCAATCAGACTTAATAAAAGAAAGGCTTGCACAGTTCTTGCCATATGCAGTTTGTGTCCCAGGCCAGGGATGCACTCCTTGTGCACACATTTACTGCTCTGTTTGTTCACTTCTGCCTTGGCTCCTGAAAGTGACCTGAACTTTGGGCAACAAAAATGGCCATGAGATGGACTGCAGTGAGAAATGAGGCATAAATCAAAATCCTTCCACATTCAGATATTACACCAATCTGACAGCAAACCATGCCATCTGATGTGGGCATAACAGACAGCAACAGTCCCAGAGAGCATTTCCTGAGCTGTGCTTTAGGATGAACAACTGCAGCAATTTGACTGGGGACCCACAGCAGCAGGTCTGTATCAGTAGGCACTATCTGTTAGTGCAGGTTTGTCAGGTTCCCCCTGTCCCACAGGCACTGCAGGGTGAGCACGTCACTGATTTGCACTTTTCCTGTGTAAATACACACTGCTGGCAGAGCTCAGCATGGAGACAGTGAACTCCAGAAATATCCACAAACACTTCCCAGGCTGGCTGCAGCTCCCACAGCCCCAGAAGGGCCCAGTCTGTGATTCCAGAGAGAGCTCCCCCAGTCAGCCAAGCAGTGTGAGTCCCCTCCTCTCCCCCCTCTGGACAGTTTGCTCAGGATTATACAATCTGATTTGCATGATTATATAATCTTCTTTTCAGCAACATCCCTCTGAAAAGAGCAAACAACATAATAGGAAAACCAGCAGCACCAGCCAACTCTTTCAAAACCCAGTGTCTGGAATGTGCAAAGGACACAAAGTAAGGGGGGGGAAAAAAAGGAAGTTTTTTTGGTTCTGTTACCAGATTCTTCATAGAGACCTTTCCCAGGAGCATTAATTCCCAATGAATGTAAGCCAAGAAACAATGGGAAACACAAACACCTCACAGACCTGCACTGTGGCCAGTACAGGAAGGGAAGCACCTCAAGGTGTGTATGAGGGTTGTTATTTGCCTCTTTAACAACAGAAGTTACTCTGGGGCAGTGTAAGAACTCTCAGAAGGTCTTTCCTGACACTGGCAGGCAGGGGCTGCCACTGCTGCTGTTCTGACCCTGCTTTTGTCTTGCTGAACTCAGCTTTGACACCACAGTTCCAGTGATCTGAGCTGGGGTTCTGTGGCACAGACATAAAACCAAGTCCTGGCTTACACAGCCGCCTCCACTCCTGGTTCTTCCCTCAAACACTCAGACTTTGTCGCAGGACACTGACTAAGTGAAGCCTGTCATATTCCAATCTGCAAGCAGGCTCTTCTGCTGGCTGCTAAAACTACTTATGATGTCAGTTACTTCAGCAATATTCATCTAAAATTAATGCCTTATAAATAATCAAGGAGTGATCGGCTCCCGTCTGTCAGGCTAACCCCAAGAAGGAGCAAGTGTAACATTTCTGCAGGAGAGAAGCAGTGAAGGCTGGCCTGAGCTCCAAGCACACTCGCCAGACAGGCACACACTCCTCCCTGCATGACCCGTTTTATTTCCCTGCTCACACCACGGACTGAGGTGTCTCACACAAATGGCCACTAACTCAGGGACACTGGGGCTGCCACCCAGGGCAGCTGGGCATCCCAATGTCAGGTTTCCAAAGGTTTTTGTTATCTCTTCTCCAGATGAAACAGACCTCTGTTCAACTAGTCCACGCAGGTCATTGTTCAATGTCTCACCTCCCCAAAAATTGGGATAGTGGCTATGGATCATGGCCTAACATTCTGCAGCACCTTGCAGTGTGTGAATGGCCTGTATGAAAAGCACACTGAGGACAGAGATGGTTGTTAGTTAAAACACCAAGTTAGGGAACAACTTACAGCTAAAACACCTTAACTTACAGCCTAAGTGTTCCTATAGCATAAGCTCCAGTGCTGCAGTACTTCCAACTGGAAGCTGGACTTGCAAGAATTCTGTATTACATTAGAGCACTTCTGAAATCTGCTCTAAACTCCTGCCCACTAAATCCTGCAAGGCTCAGAGAACATCTGCTCCTGTCACCAGAATCAGGTTCTGTACCAGTTATCAGCTGCAGGATGGGGCACTGAGCACCTGGGGGTTTTCACCTTTGCCAGTGGAGAACTCCACAGCTTTCTTAGCAGACAAAGACCAATGCATTGTGATAGAACAGTCCACCTAAAGCAGGTCAACTTCTCTGAGACACTTTTTGGATCCACTAAAGGATCAATGGTCCCCTAGCAGAAAATCACTGAATTATACTGTAATCAGATATACACGGTCACTACAAGAAAAAGGCACAGAAATGGTTATTTTGGGCTAATTCATGAGAGGAGAAATCTTGTGGCAGAGAAGGACCAAGCCAAATGGAAACAACACGTGATGAGGTGAAAGAAAACATTATAAATGCGTGCATATGGAACTCAAGCCACAGGATTTGCTGTCCTCGTGCTGGGGCTCATAGGTAAAGGGACAGCAGCATGGAGCTGAAGGCTGGTAAATAGAAAATAACCAGAAAAGATGTTATTTCCACTGGCCAAATGCCTTCCAGGAGTGGGGCAGGAGGAGCAGGAGCTGCCTGAGCATCCCCTCACAGGTTTGCTCTGTGCTGAGCAGTGCTGAGCCCATGTGAGCTCACGAGAGCAGGGGGAAGGCTGGCTGCACTCCTTGCAGCCCATTTGCATACGTCCTTAGTATGCAGAATGGCTCTGGGTGTAATTGAATTGTTGTTTTTGCCTCTATTAATGCACATGCAAATGAGCCCCTGGTGCAGCTGTGCTGTATTAATCACATGTGTGCTCGTGTGTGCCTGCCCTGCTGGCCCGGGGCTGCGGGGAGGGGGACAGGGGGCTCAGCCCGGCCCGGAGCACAACCCACCCATGCCACAGAGCCCTGCCAGCAAGGCACTCAGGCTGGTCATTTCTCAGCCTTTTTCATTTTTCACAGGTAAGGATGGAGGCTGAAAGTTCTGCAGCAAGGACCGTAAATCTGGATAAAATGAATGTGCTGCTCCTGCTAATTCCTTCCCCTGGAGAGGGGAGGCAGCTCCAATGTGACAAGGCACGGAGTAGCCTTGGTGTTGTTTTACCAGGTGTATTTACTGCCTGCAAATGCCCACTGTGGTGTGTTCTCAGACACCCGCAGTGCTCAATAAAACACAAAGCACGTCCATACAGTCTTCTGTAGTCACAGTCTTACCTACATTGACTGGATTCTGATAAAATGATGTGATCAGGCTTTTCATCCAAATCTCTTTTAATAGAATATACTGGGTTTACCCATACCATTGTGTAAGATTCTATCAAAGGCAAGATGGGCTATCTGAATGCCAGCTCCAAAGCACACTTACCCACCATGAACAAGATTCATTTGAGCTGTGCTCTGAGGCTCAGGCTTCTACACAACCTACCACAACCTCAGGTGCCCAGCAGGTATCCAGAAAGGGAGGAGTGGCTGGAGTTGCAAGGCTTGCTCTGGAGTTAATTGAGAAGGACTTTTTCCATTTGAAAAAGTAGAGATTTTTCAGAGGTGCTCTTGTCAATCCACAGCCTCTCACCCCACACCTTACTTTTAGAGTTAAATAAATATCTTAAAATCATCACCAAGAAACCTTGGAAAGATAGAATTTTTAGAAGACAACTTACCCCACAACAACACATGGCTAGATGGCTGTAGCTTCTTTTACATGCAGAGTTCTGGGCCCCACACTTTGCTAGCTGAAGGACCTTGGTCTCCCCTGACCCTTTTGAAATACCCATCTTGGCTGCCACGGGCAGTACAGGCGGCGAATACCCAGGGGCCAAAAATTCACTTACACAGCCAGAAAGAAGTGGTGGACAGAAGCAAGGAATATGGAATAATATACAGAATATACTATATTCTACATGTTATTCTATGTATATAATATATAATATATAATAAATATATAATATATAATATAGATATAATTATGCATATTATATATAATTATCTATATAGATGATATTATAATTGTTATGTGTATTCTATATGTAATAGAATATATATAATACATCTAATAACCTGCATAATGCAACAATTTTAAAAAGCTATTTTAAAGGGTATCCAACAAAAACTGTTGTTTTATTACTACTCTTATTATTGTTGTTTGTGATGGCCACAGCAAAGAGCAGAGCCATGCACTGAGCTAATGGCAGATGGACAGCTGCATCTCCTGGCTATGCTAATGAAAAATCTCACTTCTCCTGCACTTGCTTGTTTTTTTCCCCAGATGTGTGTGCTCACAGTGAAAAACTAATTCTATTTTTTAAAATACTTAAGTGGATTGCATGAGTATTATAATGTTGTAATTAAACTGTGCACTAATGATTCAATCCCTACAAATGAAGTCAGAGTCCAATTAATGAGGACAGGTAAAGTAAAAACCAAACAGGGACAGGATACTCTTGCTGTCGAATAGAAATAAATATTTTCAAATATTAGCTTAGATGGTATTTAAAGGAAGACACTGCCTAGCAAACAGAAGAAATAACCCTGCACTGCCAAAATCCAGTTTAGTTCCCTGTAAGCAAAGAACTGGTTACAGCAATATCCCAAAGAGTCCCCAGTGCAGAGTGAAGGCATAATGGATGAAGCATTGCCCTCTCTTGGCTGCATTCACTGGGGACAATAATGGGGTGCTAGACTTCCCCTCACCAGAAATAATTCAGATGTCTCTGCAGCTTTGGCAACCTGGCTCCCCAAAACAAGGGGAGAATGAAGTTTTCAATATTCAGATGCACCACTCCAGTGTCTGTACAGCTTCTTCAGAGTCTTCTTTCACAGATTTGAGGTGCTGGAACACTGGAAGGTCAACTGCCTAATCTGGTTATAAATAGGGATTATAGCAAGAAATCAGAAAGATATATGCGAAAAAAACCCAGTTTTGACAATTAATGCACAGCAATATGGCAATATCTCTTTAAGAGCAAGGGGAAGTTCTGTCCTCAGCAACATTTCAAATGAAACTCAAGGAGACACTCCAGAGAAAAAGCCTGAACTGGTGAGTGGAGATCTGTAGCTCATCCCTGCAATGGTGAAGAAGCCAAAAGGAAGCTGATATGTAAGAAAAAAACAGGTTTCTGACTGAGAAGGCTTTAATTTTACTTTTGTTCCAGAGTAACAGATGTTTTATGGAACACTTGTGTGACCACTGGAGCACTCTGCCTCCTTTTCAGCAGCTGCACACTTGTCAGAGTGCTCTGTGCTTCCCAGTGACTGTGGATCCTTGGGATACGTACCAGCAAGGCTTTCCAAAGGGAAATTGTACTGAGCTGACACCTACACAACAGCGCGGTGAACAATCCTGCACAGCCCTCAAACTCCAAACAGACTTTTGCCAAAATCTGATCGCTAACATCAGTGCCTGCTTGGGGCCCAAATATTCCCAAAACTGTGCTCCAGTTTCTAAAATTCCATTTAAATCCAGTCCCTGGTATGCATCTTACCACACAACTAAGAGAACAGGTCAGTAGTAAGAAAAAATTAATTGACCCAAGTACTTAATATAGGAAATAGAGACTAAAAAACTTGGCCAGGCTGCTCAAGGTCTAAATGTGCTCCTCATCTTTACACAAATACAGAATCCAGGACTCTCCCAAGGACGGGTGTCACACTCACACACTGATGGCAGCTTCTCCTGACAGATTTGGACACGACGCTGAGCACAAGCACAAACAATTCTGAAGCCCTGCCTCACACTGAGATGAAGAGGGAAGAAAGTTTGAGTGCTGGCACTCCCAACTTTTTGGGGTGTTTTTTTCCCAAGAGCAGATGTTTGCAGGAAGTCTGTATGACATCAGACTGCTCTGGTGTTTTGACAGGACACAAAATGTCCATACAGTAAGACTGCACAGGCAGCTGTCATTATTCATCCAGCATTATCTCTCAATGGAGTTATGGGTACATAGAGCATTTGTGTCACTGCCAATTAATCAGTTGTTGTCACTATCTGGTTATCAAACAAGCAATCTGGGAAATCTGAACCATTCCCACTCCCAATGGTGCAGATTCCTCTCAGCTTTCACGCTGTGTGATTAGTTCCCCTCTTCCCTAATGCTCAGAAACTACTCACAAAAAACTTTTTATCAGAAAAGAAACTTTCAGATGCAACCTTATAAAGAATTTGCTCAGACTTATGGTAACATCTATTTCAGATGTTTCATTAGCTATGCCCACGATGACTGGCACCACAACAAACCCTGCAGTTTAGTTTGTGCAAAACTAAAAAAAATGCTGCTGAGTCATTAGCCTTGCTCAGTAAAACACAGTCACAATTTAGGTTCAGTTTTCTCTCATTTGAACCATAGCTGCCATCCTGCACCACTCCTGAAGAACAAGACCAGAGGATGGTTGTGAGGGGGAAAGTTGATGTAAGAAACCTGTGTGCTTACCCAGAGGGATTTTGCCACAGTGATGCTCAGGAATGACTTCTCAGTAACAGAGGAAAGCTAAAACCACTTTTTTCCCCCCAAAATGGCCTTTTTGTCATTGAAAATGGGAATGAGTGAATGCAGAGGGCTGACAGACAAAGCTTTATCAGAGGACAGGTTCAAGCTTGCACCAAGGCAGTTCCAGCTTTTCCAGCCCCATCCCTCTGCTTCCTTTACAGCCTCTGACAATGCAAGGGTCACCTTCCATCCTCACTGAGGCCCTGCCCTCTCTCTGTGGATCCTGGGAATCAAGGCAATCCCACATGGCAAATATTGTGGTTATTGTGCTTTTTTGAATGAACTGGGCAAAAAAATCCAAAAGACAATTAAGGAGGCAATGAAGGGTGTTCTGTACAATCATTAATCTGTACATCCCAGAGGGGACTCAGAGGTGGGGAGAGGAATGGAAGCCTTGGATTCCAAATCCATCACTGTGAGCCACTGGGACCTCAGAATGAGGGACTGCATCTTCACTGACAGAGAGCTCCTCTGCCACAGGAACAACCAGGTGCTAGCTCTTCTTCTATAAATACAGCGTGTGTTTCATTTGCAAAAACAAAAACTCGATTTTGACAAGCAGGGATAAAAAAAGCACTTCCTGTTGATCTCACAGCACACCACTGAAGCCATGACCCGACTTAAAATTCTCTAGTGAAATAACAAAGACGTGTTTATTGTTCCATAAACAAACAAGAGACATTCCTTGGCTTTGTCCTCACTGAGATAACGTTGTGTATGGGATTTTGCTGGGAGCAACAAGCTGAGCATTGTGTCAGGTCCTTTGATCTCCCCTGCCTCAAGTACACAGAGCCTGAAAGATGAGTGATAGGGAGGACAGAGAGAGAAGGAAAGAGGGAACATGCCACTTTCCTGACCTTTTACTGCCTGATGGCCAGATGACACAGGCTGTGCAGGGAACACCAGCATTATAAGATAAGCAGGGGAATGTCTGAAGTAAGGAGAGTTCCTCCTTGAAAGAGACTGCAAAGCCATTTAAAGGTGGGTTTGGACCAAAACCATCCAAACATGAATCTTTCTCTATGAATCAACAAAGTCACCACTGAGCTAAACTGGATTTGAACAGAGTTTGGAAGGCAGTCTTTCTAGTCTAGCAGCTAAGCTGAGCTCCATTCATGTCAGCATAGGTGGGCATCTGTTTTGAATCCTCAATGATAAAACCTTTCCAGAAGTAAATCTAGCCTGACTCTTTCAAATGGCACCACAAGTTAAGAGGCATGTCCAATTTCTAGCAGATAGACTGCAGTGATAGCAAAAAATCACTGGTAAGATGTGAAGAAAAATCAGCTTCAGTTTATTTCTAGCATATACATGCCCCTAGAGATCAGATCTGAAACATTTAAGAGAGTCTGCTAAGTCAGGAATCTGAGCCTCTCCCACTGACTGGCTGCCAAACTCTCCCTCTAACTCCAGACATGTAGCAAAACAACATAGGTGAATTTGGTCAATATTTTCATTGTAATGTCCTCTGCACAGGAACAAGAGGCCTTTGAGGTTCTCAACTTTTCCATAACCTAAACTCATCCTAAGATCCTCATGACTGCATCACTTTTGCACACAGTCCACCTTTTAACAAGAGAACTGGTATTGTGATAGAGCCCTTTTAACCAGGATACTTCAGCCCACAGCATGCACAGTTACAGCCCAGAGCTGCTCCTGAAATGAAAGTAAACCATCCTACCATCTCACTGGAGCACTGAGGCATTATTGTAGGACTGAATGACTGAAAAGATAAGAATTGGAATCAGTGTTGTTCCTGCACTGCTAGCTGGCTCCATGTTTGCTTTTCCTTTTTCCCTCCCTCTTGCTTCCATATGTCTGCTCATGTGTGTTTGGCTATTAAAAGCACTTTATCAATACTGCAACGCCTCAAAACTCATTTCAGAGGGATGACTTCTGTGGCTCCCATGATTCCTGAGCCGCCCACGGCATTTGTAACTCAGAGAATCAGAAACTACCACACAGACAATGTTGCTTTTCATACAAAGGCACAATAGGAACGAATGTATTAACCTCCGTGGTGCATGGAATGTGTCAGCTTACACACTGGCAGCTATTTCTGCGAAACTCAGCTCACTTCCGCTGGCTGCGGTAAAATAAAATAAAATAAAGCAAAAAAATAAAAATCTTCCCCAGAGCAGTGTCCCACGCTCCAGCAGGCTGGCCAAACAAGTGGAGTATGTGATGTGTGCTGCACACACAGGGATGTGGGCCCGGCTGGGCTGGAGGATGCCCTGCACAGAGCCCAGGCTGAGGGGCTGAGCCTGGCCCTGCACGTGCAGAGCTCTGCTGCTCCACACTGCAGTGAGGGACATGCACTGCAGGGCACAGAGTGGGGACTTTCTGTTCTAGGACAGAGTGGCGATCCAGACTCTGCAGAATCTCAGACCATTTGGATCTTGACTTCCTCTCAATCCCAAGTATTACTTGGCTTCCTCCTGCCAGCCCAGCACACACAACAGGCAGCCAAACTCCCACTGTGGCAATGGACACCACACTTGTTTAATTCCTGTGGCTGATCAGGAATATCCAGACTTGCCAGCATTAAGACCCATGGACAGCCTAATGCCTCCAAAATTCAGAATACTGAATATCTCAATCAGATACATCTGGCTACCAGGTCACCTCTCTATTGTAGCTGAAAACAACTCCAACCCTTCAGTATCTTTCCACCTGTTCTCTCATTGTCCATGGTAAATTAGAATAATCACTAATTATCTGCACTACAGTAGTGCCTAAAATGCTCTGGGCACCATAAAACACAGTAGGGGGGGGCAGTTATTGCTCTGAAGAGCTTATGGCCTGAAAGGACATAATCATGTTAACGACTTCTAAGCCGTTTAAAAGTGCTTGTCAGGACAGAGCTCTTCTGCCCAACAATCCATTCCAGCATTTTGGTGTTTTACAGCCTGCAGGAGAAGGAGCTAATGCAAAGGTGTCCTGGTTTCAGCTGGGACAGCACAGCCTTTCTTCTCTAGCTGGTACAGTGCTGTGCTTTGGATTTAGGATGAGAATAATGTTTGGGAACACATTCATGTTTGGGCGGCTGCTGAGTAGTCCTTACCCTAAACCAAGGATTTCTCAGGTTGTGAGAAGCTGCACAAGAGCACTGGGAGGCAGCAAGGCTGGGACAGCTGACCAAAGGAATATTCCACAGCAGAGAATGTCATGTTCAGTTAATGAACTGGGGTCAACCACTGCCTGGGGACAGGCTGGGCACTGGTCAGCAGGTGGAGAGCAACTGTTTTCCTGGGTTTCATTCTTCTCTCTTTTCCATTGAAATAATTGCTATTACTAGCATTGCATTTTACTAGATACCAATTATGGAACTGTTCTTATCTCAGTCCCCAGGTTTTACCTTGTATTTCCCAATTCCCACTTTTGGGAAACCAGAGAATGGCTGTGTAGCACTGAGCTGTTGTCTGGGGTTAAACCACGCCAGCAAGAAAAGCGAATGTCCTGCTATGAGGATACAAACCTAAAAGTAGTTAACTTGACAACAGGGACACAAAAAAGCAACAAAAACTTGCAGCAAGGTGAGAGGACAACGTGTTATCACTTGATGACTCCTCCGCTCAAGATGCAAATTCCGTGCGCGGAGAACAGCCCGCAGACCCCTGCTAATTGCGCTGCGTTGTACAGGAAAGGAAAACTGCTTTTCATATTTACTTAACCTCTGCCTCCCCTGCATTGAGCCGGGACTTACCTGCAGTTGGAGAGGGCCTAAGCCCGGCGTTGCTGCGGCAGCAGCTGCCATGGTAGTTGGGATCAGCTGAACGGGGTAGGGGTCACCTAAGTAAGAGAATAATAGAGGCGTCAGCACCTTTTATCCGCTCTCCACCTGCAAATTAAAGTCCTGCATTCACTCCTTCCAAAAGCCTTCCTTTGTGCGCCTTGTTGAGGCCTAATGAAAAGCTCTATTGTGCAGCCTTTTACTAACACTCTTTTCACAATTCTGGCTGGGAGAGGAATGTGAATAAAAGGCACAAGCAATTAAGGCGGAAACCTCATCCTTTTTCATGATGTATTTAGGGAAATGGAAAAAAAAAAAAAAGTGCACATTGATCAGAAGGCTGCACTTCAAAAAAAGGAAAGAAAGAAGATGGGGGTGGAGGAGAAGAAAAGGAAAACAGTACAACCTTGATAAGATCACAGCATTAGAAGGGAACAAATTTACAAGGTTGTCCAAAATATGAAGTTAACTAAACTCCGCTCACTGTTAGCAAACTGAGCCTCACGCAGAGCAGAAATGGCACTCAATTGAACACTGTTTTCTTTCAGGGGAAGAAAAAAAATCTCACTTCAGTGGCAGGGTTTGATCCTGCAACAGGAAAAAGCATGTGAAGCTAAGGAAACCAGATACCAGCCTTTGAAATCCCTGCACCAACTCCACTTCATGGCTTGAGATTCCATTTTGCTTCTGAAGGAAAACTACTTCAACTTTTAGTAAGAACTGCATTGTGCCTAATGAGATAAAGGGAGCCAGTAAAGGCTTTAAGAAAAATTGCAGGCATTTATAAAGGAAAATTACCTGAAATGGCAAAAAAATTGAGATGGAGACCAGCTCATTTTAATGATATGGAGAGCTCACTTCTGGTCAACTCTAACACTTCTGATATGTTAAAATAAACTTCATACTGCCCCATCCACAAAACTATGAAGAAAACTAGCAAAAATAATAAGAAATGTTACACACATTATATTGGTTCTTCAAGTTATAAAGTGTTTTAATGCTTTCCACCCAAATAAGGCTCACTAGAGCATTTCTGTATGTCCCTATGTTCTGATTTCTGTAGCACAAAAAATACACTACGGAAGACTACGGAAAAAGCAGAACACTCTATCAGGAAAATCTACCTAAATGTTGCTGTACATGTCATTAAAAAGACATATTAAAAGTTTTCCCCTTTATTGTGCTTTTTTGAAAGAACTGGGCAAAAAAAATACAAAAAGACAATTAAGGACGTAATGCAGGGTGTTCTGTGAAATCATTAATAATTATTATTGAACTAAAGTTTCAAATGTTATCAAGCCTTAGTTACAGGAAACAAAGGGAAATAAATCTATGTAATTTTTTTTAATGTTAGAAATAAGCTGTGTTGGTTGTACACACATTCAGGTAAGTGGCTAATGTTTATTTTCCCTTTTTATAATGCAACCTTCTTCAGTTAGACTTTGTCACTCAAGGATTTTGATCTCCTCCTGTTAAGAATCAAACACCACCACTTCCAGTAATGGAGGACCAGCAGCAACTGGGCTGGCAAAGCATCTTATCAGATATTCAACTTAAATAAATGTGCCTGTTTATATTTAAGAACACCTTAAGTAATGCTTTGTTAACTGAAGCCACTCAGGGCTGGCCAGCCAAGCAATGCAATCCAAAATGTCCACAGGCATCCCCATTCCCAAGGGTCTCTGCCACAACAATTCCATTTATTTATTTGTCAGTGGGCAGCAGATTTCCTGAGGACTGAATCAAAAACCTTTCTGAGCTGGCATTTTTGGCAGAGCTACCTTGTGGCCTGAGCAGTGGCCCCAGACACGTGAAGGCACAGAGAAAAGGAAACAGTGGCCAGAGAATGAGGGACAAAGGTGTTCTGCTGCTCCCACAGCACCCAGAATGAGCTCAGCAGCATTCCAAAACTCCCTCCTAAAGAAGACATTCTGATCAAAAACCGCCATGAAAGAAAATAAATTTTTTAGTTTTTCAACTGACAAAAAGAAGGAATGAGGGAAATTGTCTCAGTAGGATGCTGATTCTTACAGCCCATTAAATTTCTAGTTCTGAATGATTTGTATTAAAACACAGATATTAAAAGATCAAACTTGCATGCACTCTCCCACGTTCCTCTCCACACACAGCCTCAGTCCATCATGCCAATTCCCAAATCCCACTATTCCCACCAACAGCCCAGTGGTGGAGCCAGGACTGAAACCCACAGAGAGCTCCAGACCCAGGGAAGGTTCTGGAGCTCCATCCATGAAGCACTCAGACACTGACACAGGGCAGGAGCACCTGCCAGCCCCCAGAATACCAGCAAAGAGCTCAGCTCTTGTCTGATAAATACACGTTTTCTGCTGTTGCTCTAGAACATGCTGCATCTTCCATTGCATCCTTAATTTTATTCCCATATCAGAGTGAATTTATTGACTAAACAGTTTTAGCTAACTCTGAAATTTGGGAAATGCATGTCTTAACTATTACATTACATCTTATTTTTAGACGTAAGAAGTAGCTGCATTTTTTTCCCAAGCTCTAGGAGCATTTCAGGAATGTGAGACAAGACAGGCAGTTCTCAGAAATGGGCATTTCCCAAGCCACTCACAAGTCTGTAACTCTGAAAACACCAATAAAACCTCAAACAACCATATTACATTCCCATTTCCAAAATTCATTATTAATCAAATGTATGCAGGCAGGAGCATCTTTCAGCCACCAAAAGAAACATTTTGTACATTCACTTCATGTTCCAAACTACCTCTCTTGTTATGTGTGGACTTTTTGCACAAACAAAGCAGCAGAGAGAAGTTTTATTGTTGTTTTCCTTTAGTAGGCCATATGGTAAAACACGGAGCAGATCAAAGGCTGTGATTTTTATGGTGACAATAAGGTAAAAATCATTTCATTAGCTGGTGCATTACTGCCTAATACACAATTATTTCCCAGCTAGCTGGTGACATCACTTTGAAGAGCAGAACTCTTCAGGGCTGGCTGCATAAGGAGAACCCAGATTTGTGCACTGGAGATGCAGCAGCTGCAGAAGGGAAGGGGAAATGCCAGCCTGGGGCAGCTGAGGGGGGATAATTCATGGGGAATATCAGAATATAGAGGAATCTTACTGGTGCCCACTTGGGCAGTGGCAGAGCACGAGGCTGAGTCCTCAGTTCCGTGCCAATACTTTATTTCTCTCTCTATCCTTCTTCTGGTCCATCTTCCACAAACATACCCAGAACCTCCTTCCTGATAATTTATGCACTGCAACTTCTTTCAATTCCAAATCACACCTTCATCCTTGCCCAAAATAATCCTCCGAGATCTTGCTTACAAGAGGATTTTCCATGAAGCACATTCACTCCCAAACCACTCTTTCCATGAACTCTCCTGTGATCCTCACTGAAAACCCTTTTCTGCAGGAGTTAGGCTGAGGTTCAGAGCCAAGGGGACATCCTGTTCCAGCACACAAAATCACAAAATAATAATTCCTGTATTTAGGAACTGCATTTTCAGCTGACTGGCCACCAGCTCACAGGTATGAAATCATTCTGCACTTGTGGAAATACAACAATGCCTCTAAAACCATTTATATGTTTTGCAAAATTTTATCAAAGGAGTTTTTAAAGTTAAAAAACATTAGGAGTTTTTTTTAAAGTGAAAATAAAGCATAAGAGTTAACATGATGTCTGTTGCACCATTCACCAAAACCCTGAAGATGTTTTTTGTATTCCTTTTTCTGTCACTCATCTCATTTATTCTCCTTCATGCTGTAATCCCCCCTAGTGTCCTGTCTTGTCTCCTGACAGGCTGCAAGCTCTTCAGAGCAGGCACAATTGTCTTACTTGCTATATAAATCAAGTTACATGCTAATGTTAAATTATAATGTTTTGACAGGATTTTAAAGTTGAACCTGATTATATGAAACAATAGAACACTGATTTTTTTTTCCCCCTGAAATTTTCTTCTCTTAAAAGAAGGATACCAGAAGAGGAGAAGTAGGGCATTTATTGCCTGTGATTTTTTAAAAACTCTTGCTTTTCTCCTACCTATCTTTCAGGGACAGCAAATGAAAAAAAGTTGGAGACCATGGAAGAAGAGAAAAGAAAACAGTGTAAAGAATATGAAGGGTACAAAACAAAACCTAACTCCTAAATTATATTTTCCAAGACCTGCATGCTAAACTAAATTCCATGAAAAATACCAAAATAACTATTTTCTTACAGTACATTCTGTTGACTGAAAAGGAATGCTATGTTCTCTTCACCCCATTTTTGACAAATTCTAGAAAAAGCCACAATAATTTTACACTCTATTTATCACTTAAGTGCATTTATAATGAATAATCACAGCTGATGGCCAGCTGACAGGTAAGGCACTGCATTTCCTCTCCCCACTCATTTATTATCAGCCTCATTTTCCTCTCATCCTCTTGGTGAGATGGTGGACATGCAGAAAAAGGAATGGGAAGACATGAGCAGTGCTCCCTGACTTATGGATTTAAATTAATAAGAAAAAGAGTATGAAGAAGACACCACCAGTGGCTTCCAAAAGGAAATGCCAGCTGGTTCAGACCTGCCCCACAAGGACAGCCAGATGTGGAGAGCTGTGCAAACAGCTGCACTCTGTCCCTGGTGCTTGTAAAGCTGAGTAAAGACCTGAGTGGTCTGAGCCCATCTCCTTGAGGACCCTGCCTGAAGCAGGAGGGTGCACTGCAAGCCTTCAGACACCCCTGCCAACCAGAACCATCCATGACTGCAAAATACACATTTTTTAATGTTTTTCTATACGTATTGAATAAATTACACTTATTCAAAAACTGCAGCTTCCAAGGAAAGCCAAAGTATTTCCACAAAGGTTTGTGCATGCTCATGAATTAAAAAATCCAGGGCTTTATTCCGTTGCCCAGCTATGGATAATGGTGAAGCACCAGACATTGTTCATGGCCTGGGAACTGAGCTGGAACTCCCAGCCTGGTTTACAGGTCCCCACTGTTCTGCCTGAGCTTTGTTGTCACTGGAATTGTGAGGAGAAGCCACACAGAGATGGGGAGCTGTGCAATTCTTCCACTTAGAAACAGCCTTCAGTTGTGCTCTATTCTGCATCCCTGCCTCCTTCCACCACGTCTGCAACCCCACAGAGCCATCACATCCCCATGGATGCTGGGAGGCAGAGCTGTCACTAAACCTGCTCCTCCTTGCAGTGCCAATCCACACTGCTCCATCCACATTACAGTGTCTGTCCACACATCCACATCACAATGTCTGTCCACAGTGCTCCATCCACATCACAGTGTCTGTCCACAGTGCTCCATCCACCTCACAGTGTCTGTCCACACATCCACATCACAATGTCTGTCCACAGTGCTCCATCCACCTCACAGTGTCTGTCCACACTGCTCCATCCACATTACAGTGTCTGTCCACACATCCACATCACAATGTCTGTCCACAGTGCTCCATCCACCTCACAGTGTCTGTCCACAGTGCTCCATCCACCTCACAGTGTCTGTCCACACATCCACCTCACAGTGTCTGTCCACACATCCACCTCACAGTGTCTGTCCACAGTGCTCCATCCACCTCACAGTGTCTGTCCACAGTGCTCCATCCACATCACAGTGTCTGTCCACAGTGCTCCATCCACCTCACAGTGTCTGTCCACAGTGCTCCATCCACCTCACAGTGTCTGTCCACACATCCACCTCACAGTGTCTGTCCACAGTGCTCCATCCACCTCACAGTGTCTGTCCACAGTGCTCCATCCACATTACAGTGTCTGTCCACACATCCACATCACAATGTCTGTCCACAGTGCTCCATCCACATCACAGTGTCTGTCCACATATCCACATCACAGTGTCTGTCCACACTGCTCCATCCACCTCACAGTGTCTGTCCACAGTGCTCCATCCACCTCACAGTGTCTGTCCACACTGCTCCATCCACATCACAGTGTCTGTCCACACTGCTCCATCCACCTCACAGTGTCTGTCCACACTGCTCCATCCACATCACAGTGTCTGTCCACACTGCTCCATCCACCTCACAGTGTCTGTCCACACTGCTCCATCCACATCACAGTGTCTGTCCACACTGCTCCATCCACATCACAGTGTCTGTCCACACATCCACATCACAATGTCTGTCCACAGTGCTCCATCCACCTCACAGTGTCTGTCCACACTGCTCCATCCACATCACAGTGTCTGTCCACACATCCACATCACAGTGTCTGTCCACAGTGCTCCATCCACATTACAGTGCCAATCCACACTGCTCCATCCACATCACAGTGTCTGTGTCTATCCACAGTGCTCCATCCACCTCACAGTGTCTGTCCACACTGCTCCATCCACATCACAGTGTCTATCTACAGTGCTCCACCCACATTACAGTGTCTGTCCACACTGCTCCATCCACATTACAGTGTCTGTCCACACTGCTCCATCCACCTCACAGTGTCTGTCCACAGTGCTCCATCCACATCACAATGTCTATCTACAGTGCTCCATCCACATTACAGTGTCTGTCCACACTGCTCCATCCACATTACAGTGTCTGTCCACACTGCTCCATCCACATCACAGTGTCTATCCACACTGCTCCATCCACATTACAGTGTCTATTCACAGTGCTCCATCCACCTCACAGTGTCTATCCACACTGCTCCATCCACATTACAGTGTCTGTCCACAATGCTCCATCCACATCACAATGTCTATCTACAGTGCTCCATCCACATTACAGTGTCTGTCCACAATGCTCCATCCACATCACAATGTCTATCTACAGTGCTCCATCCACATTACGGCGTCTGTCCACACTGCTCTTCCCCATCCTGGGGGAATATGAGGCTTGGGTCAAATGCTCATCCCTGTCCAAGGCATGAACAGCAGCCCTGGAAGATGACCACCATCTATCTTCATAAAGGATCTACAGTATGTGGTCTTCACAGCACACACCTTCTGTTTTTGCCTTCAATGTCAATATTTTTGCCATGTGATTTGGGGGTTGTCATGACCTGCATGTCAGCTGACACAGCTAAATCAGAAATTAGCACTCAAGTCTCTTTGGAAGACAGAAACACAGACACAGAGCACAAGTAGAATTGTGAGACAGTCCACATGATAGTCCATTAAACATGAAACATGTGACTGACTGAAAAACAGAGGCACATCAGCAATTTTCCCTGAGGAACTTTATGCTATTTAACTCCTAAACATTAATTTTATTGTATTATGTGAGGAGCCAATTAACTGAGAGCCCCACTTTTATCAGACATCAGAATTATTGTTCAGAACATAGATGAATGGTAAATTCAGCATATTTCAGTTTTGTTAGGCTTGACTTGTTCACCTCTCATATTCTGCCAATTTTAAGAGGTAATCAGATATTTCATCAATAAATTTCTGTGAATTACTTAGAACACCTCCAGCAGCAACAAGCTGATATGTAAGACATATAAAATGCGCCTATTGTATGTTCAGATCTCCCCCCCAGTTGGATATGGTTGAAATAGTGACTAAAGTGCTTTGAAAAAAACCTTGTGTTGATGACATCTGACTGCAAACAAAATATGATTTGTTACAACAAATTATCCACAGGGCACAGGACAAATGGGCAAAGAACAACAATTCTTGTTTCCAAAATCTGTCATATCACCATAAAAATAACACAGGTATCAGCAAAAAAAAGGCTTCCTGAGAATCTGCCAATAACCTGGAAAATGTACTTGGGGTAAATCCCATTTCTGGAAACACAGACTTTGCAACTATTGCTTCCCAAGAAAAGAAAACAAATCCTAAAAACCTCCAACTAACTCAGTTTCTTGCACACATTAGTTTAGAATACAAGGTGAGTTGTTCTTCATCTTCTACAGAGGAAACTCTGTGGAATTCAACAGCTTCAGTCATCCTAAAAAGCTGCAGGACTGACAGAACACACCACACTGCTTTAGGCACAGGTCAACATTTCCTTCCCTTTTAGCATGGTGACCAAATTTTTTAAGAAATGTTGGAGTGCAGTTTCCTAAATTAATCCTACTCAGCATCACTAATCAGAGAAGACCCACCAAAATTTATATGTGCCTTAATAAAAGGATCACACAGACCCATACATGTGTGCATTAATAAAAGGATCACACAGACCCATGTGTGCATTAATAAAAGGATCACACAGAGCCGTACATGTGTGCATTAATAAAAGGATCATACTACCTACAAATGATGGAGCAGCTTGCTCAGAGGCAGAACTAAGCAGTTTTTAAAGGGCACAATACAAAACTTCTTCTCTTCTATCACTTGCACCATTTTTATGCTTCCAAAGCACTTCTCAAATATTAATTAGCTCTAAATAAATTCTAATTATTTCTAAGAGTGGCCCTAGCAGATCTGTATCATCTGGTGAGCGAAGTCAACAGCAACAGCTCCCGAGACCTCAGCAGAGCTGACATTTCCCTTGCCATTGCTGAAATCTGGGACTGTGTCTATTATCTGCTGAGCGCCACAAGGAGGGCTGAACCAGCAGCAGTAACCAGTGACAGGGTGTGGGATGAGAAGGAAAGAAGGGTTAAATGACCTGAGCCAGTCTGGGGAGCCCAAATGTGGGAGCAGCTTTGGGAAATGCAGAAATCAGACTCTGTTTGATTTCAGCATCAGCTGAAAAGGAAGGTGCTCACCTGCTGCTAAAACCAGTTTAAATAGCTGGGATACTGGGTCAACTCCTCAAATCCGCTCATGCTGCCAATCATGAACTCATTTACAATAACCTTGAAACATCAGCCCTTTGGAAAAAGATTTGCCCTATATATCTATCTAAAAATTACACATTATGTGTATCATAATATACATATAAAGAGGTGTGCATGAAAAACTCAAAAACCTTAAATTTCAAATAGCACACATTACATTAATAACTAAATACAGGGCAAGTTAGTATGTAATCAGTATCTACCTTGCCAATTGTGGATTATATAGCCCATCACATACTGCCAACTTTTTTTTCCTCATAAGAAAAAGTACTTCAGTTGTAAATAATAATATTACATATTTTATATATGCAATTATATCTAGGTATGGAGGTTAAAAATTAACTGGAAGCAGAGAATATGAATCTTTTTCTCAAATAGAAATGTAATCCTAATAGAAGTTCCTCCCTTCATCCCTGCCAACTTTACCACCACACAATATGCCATAGAGAAAAGAGGGGAAGTGTCAACTTGTGTAAATTGTCCCTTATGTAATGCAAACCATCTGTTTAAAAAAACAAAACAAAATGAAAACCCAAGCCACTCCCAAGCATGATCTGCTATGGGGAAAAAGAAAGAAAAGGAAATGCAGTACATCAAATTGGAAGCCAAAGACCATGACCTGCCATGTAACCACAGAGAAAATATTTACCCCTCTCCTCCCTTTATTTACCCAATTTTGAAAAATATTTGGAAAAGCATAATTGAATCATTTGCTCTGCACATAATAGAGACTGATACTGCTGGATTCTTTTGAGCATTTCATCTCTCTAGAATGTTTTCCATCAGGCTGGAACCCAGCAGAGAAAAACTCTTTGTTTCCAACAGCCCATCTCAGAGTGATGCCACCACTGGGTGAGAAGGTCCCTGGGTCCTCAGTCACTGCAACCTGGCAAAGGATGGGGATAAAGTATCAGTGCATTCTGCCCTCCCTGGGGTATCTGCCATGAAAGGAGTCCAAAGGGACCACTGCTATCAACTGTTGTGATTATTTTTGTGTTCTCTTCAGTCTAAATGCTCAGAAAACAGTTTGTGTAGAGAAAGCAGTGCTCTTCTCTTCCATCCTCTGTCTGGTGAGTGATGAGTCCTTTGGTAAGCACTGCCTGAGGAGCCCACTTTTCATTCTGGAATCATTGGGGACTCACATTTCACCCTCTCTGGGGAGGCACAGGTGGGTCAGAAAGCACTGAATGAGTTAAATTAGCACAAATGTCCCTCTGAATGTGTCTCCAAAGCCAAGGAGCTCTGCACCACTAGCTACTTATGAAAATATTGGTTGCTGCAATAATGATCTCTTGCCTCTCCCCCAAATTTTCAAATCTCACTTTTTTTTGAGGAAAAGTATGTGAAAACTTTCATAGCTTTTTGTTCTTTGTGACTGGAACTGAATAGTCACGTGGAGTTTTTTTATCATTCCTATCTGCAAGTTGTTAATGCTAATAAATAACAGAGTCATCACTAGAGAATTTCCATCAATCAGCCACAGAAAACAATTCTGAAAAATGCAATCAGTCCAGAAGGAAGGGCAGATTTTCCAAAAGGACTGGGAAGATGTGGAAGTGAGATCCATTTTTGTCAGGCACAGACACTGATTTTAAATCCCAGAAGGGCAGTCATGTACAGAAGATGCTTGGTGGGGTCTTTGGAAGCTCCTAGGAGGGCTTTGCTCCCAAAAGCAAACTCAGTGAAAATCAGGCATTTAACCCACCCAGAAGCTGAGCAAATTGATCTGCTGGAATTTCTCTGTTGCAGCACAATGCTGGTACTGCAACCCGCTGCAGCTCAGTTCAAGCCAGCACAGGTGGCTGCACTGAAGTTTGCAGTACAAGAATCTGGTCGATAGCCCTAAGGCTTAGATCCCAGTGCCTTTGTCACTCTCAAGAGGGAGGTTTAGGCTCCTAAATGACTCAGGTGGTGCTTAACAAAATTGTACCCAAAGCTCTCTGCCTTACAGACTTTGCCAAGTGGACTGACACACTGTAGGGTAAGCAAAAAATTTGGAGAAATAGTTGTAGTGGTCTGTCAAAACCATGACTTGATGTGAACATATCGTGGATTGAAGGCAGCTAGGTGGAGCTTTCCAGCTGTGGCTAAATGTGAGGTTTATTTACTCTAGATGCTGAGTGAAAGGAAGAAACCCTTTGGACTACTGGTCACTTCTCCTCAGCCAAACATGCCAGGCAAGCACCAAACACAGAGCTGCCTTTTTCCACTGGCTCCTGCTCAGCCCTGCAGCTTGGCACGCTGCTCATCCAAGCCTCACTGCCAGAAGCAGCACAAACTTTGCTCTTTTTGCCTTTCCATTTTCAGGGTTACACAAACAACACCTAACGCCACATCTATTTCACAGATGTGAGGAACTACAGGACTATGGTGGAGTTAATACTTCATAGATGGGAGGAACTACAGGAGACTATGATGGAGTTAGTATTCCGTAGATGTGAGGAACCACAGGATTATCATGGAATTAATATTCCAAAGATGTGAGGAACTACAGGATTATCATGGATTAAGTATTCCATAGATGTGAGGAACTACAGGATTGTCATGGAGTTATTACTCCATAGATGTGAGGAACTACAGGATTATCATGGAGTTATTACTCCATAGATGTGAGGAACTGCAGGACCATCATGGAGTTCATGTGCACACAGTACAAAGAAAGGAAAAACCACCTCAGCTCCTTTTAGCCAAGCTGGACCTGACTAACATGGAAACAATATCATCTGCCAGACCTGTCTAACAGCGTGCTTTGCTGACCTTTTCCAGACCCACAGTGATGGCAGCATTCACATTCAGCGTGGCTCTCAGCTACACATTCTGCAGTGTGAATCACTGAGAGGCTGAGTGTGTGAAATCACTGGAAGAACTGAATGAGACCATGTTTTGGCACTGCAGCTCTGAGGGATGGGAAGGGTTTGGAACAGTATTTGCAACAGTGGTCCCAGTCTGTAAAATATCAGGAAAAGGTGTTGGTGGCCAAAGAAACTGAGTTAGTGTTCAAGTACTTGCCTGTGATGTTCAGAAGCTGAGAGAAATCTGAAATTGTGGGCTAAGCCAGCTTAACTAAAGAAATCTTTTTATGTTCTAAGTTTATCAAAAAGGCAGCAGTGGCAAGTGCTGAGTAACTCAAACCAACTGATGAATTAATGAGTCAGTCAAGGATACAGATGGGTACAGTGACATGGACACAACAAACACCCAAAGCAGAGACAGAGAAGGGTGGAACAAGAAAGTCCTGGATAACTCCATAGAAAACCGATGCAGAAGAGTTCTACAAGTGCATGAAAACAAGTCTGTGAAATTCATGCTCTAGCTAAGTTTATTCACAGAAATAAAGTTCCTTCATTATTTCTTAACTTGGACTTATCCTCATCATGTTGACAGGAAGACGAAATCCTATAGAAGGCCTAAATAAAATATAAAAAAAATCTGCAGAATGCAGAGAACAATACAAATCTTTCAAAGATTAAAACAAGTAAATGCTATATTTTTAAGTGTTAGGCTCTCACAAATATCCTCAGAGTTTGTGTTAGTCCATCAAACTGAAAGGCATATGCTATCTTTGATCTCTGTGCAGAGCCTCCGTTGAGATTAATGTGAGCTCTGTGTGAAGAAAGAGACTAGAATAGGCCCTCAGTTCACAAATAGCAAGCAGTCTGCTCCAGGAAAAAACATGTTTTCTTACAACAGTGTTGAAATCTATTGGGAAGTTTCAAATAGCTTCTCTTGAGATGCAAGTTGTGGTCATGAGCATGTTCACTTGTCAGAAAGACCTGTCAGGGAGAAGGTGCACAAACGCAGCTCTTGTGTCAGATGTTTGGCTGTTGTGTAGGAACACATCCCTCATCTCTGACAGCCTTTTCTCATGCTGTAACAGCCAATGCCCTGTTCCTCACTCATCCCTGCGAGCTGATGGCTCTGTGCATGGACAGGGTGCTATTTCACACAGCCTGTGCCCAGCAGTGCCCACTCCAGGTAAAGGAACCCCCAGCACTTACTGCATCCCGCCTTGTAGCTGAAGCCAGGAGGAAGCAGGAATCCTTGCTGGGCAGCTGCTGCCAGGGTGCGCTGGTCTGGAGGGAACACGGGGATCATCAATGGAGGCAGCTGACCCTGGACCTGCTGAACAGAGAGGGACAATCAAACACACAGTCTGGGGGGGACAAGGGCTGTAATGTGCTTTCCTTCACTGCTGGTCTGAATTCACCTCTTCATGTTGGGGTGCTCCAGCAGCATCAGCTGTGGGCCTTCATCTTCATCACCAAACACTTCATGTGAACGACATGAACCCAAAATACACTGAAATGTTTCACTAAGGCATATCTACATCCCACTTAATTATTCCCCCCACAGCTCATGATGGCTCACTTATCTCTGGCTGTAGGGGGCTGCTTCCTTCTCCTTCACTGAACTGAGCAGCAGTATCTGTCTCAGACAGTAGCTCTCACCCTGACCAAGCCCAAACACAGAGACACCTCCTCAGAAAGGAGAAATAAGTGCACAAGTAGCACACAGCACAGCCAGTGCTATTTTCCTGCTCATACACGTGCGCTCATTTGTACATGTGAAAAGATAAAGCCTCCAAAAAAGGCTGAGAGCCTTTACTCACAAATCAAACAGCCATGTCTGAAGAGTTAGGCGTTCAACTTTGCACAGCAACTCTACACAAGCATGCAAGTCAGGAAGTGGAAAATATTATATTGTAAGTGGATACTGCAGGGGACTAAAGCCATGCAGAAATTAGTCATCAAAGCTGGAAGTGGGCCATGGCACAACGTCTACTGCTGCTGCTTTTACCCTGTTCCGTTAATAGCTTCTATAATTGATAGAAATGGAAGCTGTCTCTGGATTTCACACAGATGAGAAACACAAAGTTTGCTGGGTTAAAATGCTGAATGACTAGTTCAAATTTAAACCCCCACTGCACTGACCAGATCAGTGACACAAGAAGGACTGATCCATTTTTAAGAGAGCTCATCCAGATTTTAATGGCCCTGTAAAGCTGAGGCATTGGAGATGGAGATGTCTTTGAAAACTACAATTTATTTTGTGGTTTAAGTAACTCAGAAAATCAGAGTATCAACAGAGAACCTCCTATGCTGAGGGGCACACAAAGGTGTCACTCTCTTCATTGCTGCCTGACAGAAGTGGGAAAGAGAACTTGCCCCAGCCCTTGGCTGCCACTGCTCAGAACACACCACTTACACTTCACTCTATTTTCATTTATTCTCCTTAAAATCCAGGCCACGTCTTGGTTCACCCAACACCGTTACCAGGCAAAACAGTGATACAAAATTTGGGATTACCATCCCTTCTAATTTATGCTGGAGCTGGCAACACCCCTGTGTGTGCTGACGGTGTCTGTATGGTCTGAAACAGTTTTCAAGGACAGAGTTCAAGAGCACTGTTGACAGAAATTCTTGCAGTGAGAGATTAAGATTGAGCCTGAAACACAGAGTAGATGTAGCTCCACTCACTGAACCAGCTTGATCCATTTTTTGTTACTTCAATATTTGCCTTTCTATTCTGATCCTGTTAATTAGAAGGCATACATATTTTCAGCTGAATTACAGGATAAAACCCATACAAAATGTGATTTGTTCTCTATTTGCACAGATATCCTAGAGCTGTTCAATACCTGCCTTTTTTTCACGTGTTCATTTTTTGTTTGTTTTGTTTGAGGTTTTGTGGTTTTTTTTTTTTTTTTTTTTTTTTTTTTTTTTTTTTTTAAGACAAAGACAAAGTAACTGTATTCTTTTAGAACAAAAATGAACAGCCATGCGGAATTTTTGCATAGTACTCTTCTTCGGCAAAAAGCCACAGAACTTTTTTTTTTAAAATGGTTTCCAAGGATGAAAGTGACTTTGCCAAGCGAAGAAGCTTCAAAACAGGACTCAAAAAACACTAATAGAAAGACAGATGGTTCTACTAAGTGCTTTGCTGCCAAAAAAAATGTTAAAAAAAAGTGAAAAAAATGGAGTGATGTTATTGAAGCTGACTGCAAAGTTCTCTGATGACTGCAAATACTCTTGTCCCACTGCAAGTGTTAACTCTGCCTCCAGGGCTAATATAACTGAAGCACCACACACACACAAATTGTCATTGCCAAGCCCACAATGTAGCTTAAGTCTGCACTTGATTCCAAGTGACTGCCAAACACACGAGCAAAACACCACACTGAAAAATTCCCATTTAGGAAAACATTTACCAGGAAAATGCCCTTTCTTCCTAAATCTGACTGATGCATTTCATTTTTTTTTTCCAAATTGCTGCTCCTCTTTAACTCTCCAAGGGGCCTTATAGCCCCTCATTTCAAATGACACAACCGTGTTTGTATTAGGGAGGTAAGAACTATGGGGTGGTGAGGATGGTTTGCTTGGATATAGAAATAACACAGTCAAAACAATGTGATTTTCATTCCAGGATGGAATGTATGGAGCAGCACTCATTTTCCCCTAAACACAAATAAATGCAAACATTCGTTCATTTTAATCCGATTACCTGACACAATATCTCACAAATTGTGGACTCTTCATTTTTATGGCTCATATAACTACTGCATTTTAACTCATTATGTTTATTATTATTATTAACTGGAATTGCTAGGATACAACTGCCTCAAGTGGCATTGAATACAGGCCCTCCTTCTGAGTTTTACATCTAAGGTGTTTCCCTTTTTTTTTTCTTTTAAAGGTAATACTACATCAGTTCAATCTCTCAAATGTTTTTATAACCAGTTAAATCTCTCAAACATTTTTTATTTTTATTGGAAGCTTACATACCTTCCAATATTTTCTGGATTGTAACTTCTTGATACTGCATTTCTGATTTGAATATAATGGACTGCAAATCAGGGCTGTTTTCCAGGCCTTTCACTTTGTTCTGCTAAAGGACATATGCCCATAAAAAGAAATACCCCTTCAACAATCTAATAACTCACACAGATGTCAAGACTCTCCACTGGCCAGTCTCTCTATGTGTGACCTCTTCTCAGGTGTAACATCCTAAAGGAGACAACTGTATTTTAAATCCTCACAAAATTCCCACTGGATTTAATGAGCCACAATTTCGCCTTGTAACTTCTTACCTACTTTAGGATGTTATTCTGGAGGATACAGACACAATCCTCCAAGATTTTCCTGGTTTTCTATATTGTTATCACTGGGTTATCTGAGCACACTGTGAACCCCTCATTAATTTTTTCCTCTCCTCTGCCCAGATATATTTGGCCAGTGCCAAACCACCACACCAGGAAACCTCCATAGCCACTGAAAATCCAAAAAAGAGCCCCCCCTGAAGAACTCAATGCAAAAATCAGTGTGAGCACATGACAAGCAACCCATAGTAAATTTACTGTGCAAGGGGGAAGCACCCACAGCTGCCTGCAGAGATTTCTGATTCTGGAAAGTGCCTCGCTGTCTCTTTATTTGTCTCAGTGCCTTTGGAAAGTGTGGCCCTGAATGGCTTACCATATCAAAGGGAATGTGTTGGCAAACCTGAGCCAATCCAAGCTGCTGAAGCCTGGGCCAGCATCTCCACAAATGTGTGCGTGTCCTTTATGGCCTGACCATAACAAATGCAAGCACACAGAGACACTGCATTCACCACAGTCACAGTGAATGTCCCCAGCATTCTCAGCTTCGTTATAACTGTAGTATTTCCACCTCAATTCTGCTCCCCTGTCCCCTTTTAGGAACATACTATGGTTACCACAGCTACCTAAGCACCAGGCAGCATGTTTTTAACAGTTACCCCCACTGTTTGTTACTAGCTCCTGCTGCGACTTCCACAAATTTAGATTGCAAACACTTGACAACTACAGTTCTATTTTCTGTAAAAAGTCATGTGTGCCTTGGGTCACTATGTAAATAGCTACACAGGGAAAGCAGTTTAAAGGAACATTAAGATGGCAAAGTTGGACATTTGTGGCTCAGAGAATGCCAGGATCAGGGAAACGTGCATGACCTTATTTTGGTTCTTCATTGCCCCTGCATCCAGACAGAATCCTTCAAGTTCAGGGTTTCCCCTCCACATGACTCTTAATCTAGAAGGTTTATCCCATTTCTCAAGTCACATAAATCCATACTTTCAGCAAACTAAGCCCCTAAAATAGCAGCTGTTATTAGTTCTATCTATTTTCTCCTCGTACACTTCCCCCAATTTCATTTCTGCAGCTGTTCATTACATATTTATTAGCATCAACTTTTATCTAAGTCTTCCTCTCTCCAAGGTAAATATTTCAGTGCATTTCCCAGCATCTATATAGATATTTATAAATAACATTTTCCACTGAGGGGCAAATGCTGCTATGCACCCACCTCTATCTCTTCAGAAGCAATTCTATTCCTTTTGGTGAGACTGGTGATGGATAATGAATTACTGAGTGTGGATAAGAGCAGCTGCTAAAAGCACCATTCTCTTCTCTACAACCTGACCAAACTCTGCACAGTACTTCACTCCTGAACTGCTCAGAAGTGTGGCTAAATTTTATTTTCATTGGAGTTATTCTCAGCTGCCCCAAATAAGTTCAGATATTTCATTCCTAGAACAGAGGATGCACATGAATGATCTGATTAACTTGAAAGTGTTGTAGGAATATCTTCCTGCTCGTGACTTGTCTGGAAGTTAAGCATCTCTTCCACTGTTCAGGGAAGAATGCAATGCACATTTCACATGCAGCAACACAAATCTGTCCCTCAAAGCTGACATGTTTAGTTGCATTTGTCCCCCTTCCTCCAGAAACACTCGACTCCCAGTGCCACACACTCTGCTGAAGGACTGCATGCTTTAATTAGCACATGTGTTGGCCCTCCTTACCTCACCCCCCTCCCCGTGTCTATCTTAAGGGAAATAAAAATATATGTCCCCATATAACTACAATCTGCTATTTTCCCTTGCAGTGATGTTTAAAATAAGACAAGAAAATGTTTTGCTCTCCTGTGTATCAGTTCCCTAAGTTGCCACAAGCATGTCCTGAGCCCAGAGAACAGGAAGCCCTGCCTGCCCAGCTATGGGATGATCCCTCCTCCTGGGTTTGCGGTGCATTTTATGGGGTGCTCACCGAGTGTCCAGAATGCACAGCACAAGGTGGGAGCCACGAATTAAAGGTGCATTTTTTTTCCTAATCACCTCCTGTAAGCTTTTCTGCAGTGGATGATTTGGGCCCTAAATATTCTTCTTCCCTTTGCTGTGTGTGAGGCTTAGAGAAGTGACCCCAGAGCTCACCAAAACGTACCTGTGCACACAGCTGGGCTCAGCCAGCACTCCCACAGCTGCAAACAGGGACAGGCTGGCACAGAACTCTCACAGGGGGGATCCAGGGAGAATGAACCAGGGTTCTCTCATCACCCACACCTGACACAGGCTCCCCAGCACCACCCTGCTGGCACAGCACAGCTCTATCCTGAGGGCTGGCGGGCAAAGAACGGTTAGTCTGATGGAATATGGACACAGTCCCTAAGGTGTGCAACTTGGCACGTAGAAAACACAGGAACAAACTCGCAGAATGCATCTCAGGGAAACACAGAAGCATTTTCCATTTTAACAAAGCGAGGCTTTCCAGGCTGGAAGCTTTCCACCTTAGCTCAGTCCTGCAGGAGAGCCTGGGTGTCACTAGCAGCATCCGTCTCCAGTTCACCTCAGCATAAAGCCTGCAAATTAGCACACACAGCCGTCTGAACCAAGTGCAGCAAAGTGCTGACACTGCCAAGCAATACAGACAGGAGCTGTTTCCATGCTGATAACTTCCTTCCAGGGCTTCCTTCCTCCAGCTCATGCCACAGCACAACATGCAAGGCTGACAGACAGACAGACAGACAGACAGACCTCCAGCAGCACTTGGCAGCACAGAGGCCAAAAGGACCTTTCACATTCAGGAACAGCCCTTGGACACTTCCCAAGGAAAAAGCCAGTTCATTTATTGCTCTTTTTTGTAACTGAAATAACTTCAAAACATTTTTTTAAATATTTGATCTAGTACAGAAGAAGCATAGAGAGGAGAGAAAAGCAGTAAGATGATTTTTAGGTTTAACAAGTATTCTTGCTTGTGCAACTTGGCATGCAAGTTACCTAGAGAGCAGCTCTGCCACAAAGGTACTGGAACAAGCAGCCTAAGTTAAAAGTACATAAACTAGAACTCATTCCAGCTGTTTTTAGACAAAAGCCCAAGAGTTCACACAGGGAGGGCTGCCCCAGACTGTAAAACATCTCAGTGAGTGGGGTTCTGGCCAGATCAGGACCCCCAGAGCCAGCGACTGGAATTCAGGTACTGCCACACTGCAAGACTGAACAGCCCTCTCAAAGAGCCCCCCTAATCCCAGCTCAAGAGCAACATTAAAAACATTTGCCCCTTTCATTTCTATAAGAGAAGAAGATTCATTGTTTGGTGGGTTGAGCTCCTTGTTTCATGAAGAGGCTGAAGTTAACAAATGGGCTTTTGAGGCACAATGACCACAGTTTTGGGCAAATGATCTTATTTCACCTTCCTTAACATTCACACAAACACTGAGTTCTCATGGCCCAGCTTCCAAGCACCTTGTTTAAGTGTTAGTGCCCTTCCTGGAGGAATAAACCAGGACTGTAAGGGAAATCTGCCACAGACCTGTGCCTGTCAGAAGTGCAGATTTAGATGCCGTATTGCTCTCTGTTTGTGCTTTTGTTGGCTGCCAGCGAGTTGCTCCTAAGTGCAAACGTCCTGATCGAGAGTGGAGCCACAAAGTCACCTCCCTGAGAGCGGGCAGTGTCTGAAGCTGCAGGAGGGGCCGGTGCTGCCTGCAGCATATGCAGAGCACAGGCTCCATATGCCGGGCTGATGCTCCCCCCCGAGCCCTGGGCCGGGGCTGATGGCTGCAGCACAAAGCCATCCAGCCAAACATTTGTCAGGGAAGGGAAAACAGGTGGGAGCTCTCCTGATGTGATTTACCAGACAGCACGTAGGATAATTCCTTCAGCAGCACGTGCACCCTGCTCTGCAGCTAGCTCATCTATGATAGATGGGCTCAGTTATTCACAACATAATGAACTCCGGGCTTATTTGTACATGCCAGAGACAATCAGGGACACACAGCAATGCACCTCCCTTGTCACTGCTGACAGCAGCCCCTCAGAAGTCACCTGGGGAATTCTCCTCCTGATTTCCTCCGCCCTGAGGAGGCTGAGTTTTGCCATGTGGGTGCTAACCCAGCTCCCTTTCCTTTCAGAGTCGCTGCTTTGGTGACTCAGTGCTCTCCTTCTACCAAAACCAAAGTTTTTGTGCAAGAGCATCACTGTCAAAGCAGCTCTGGAAAGCAGGACTGGTGGGGAGCAGGGAGAGCACTGTTTCTATTTGAGGATGTCTGAGGGCTTCAGAAAGGAGTGTAGAACCAAGAGGACTTTTCCTGTAGGAGCACAGGGATTTTTCAAGCTTGAATCTGCAAATCTTAGCATTATAAATCGATGGCTAGACTATAAAAACAAGTAGGAATGGGTGGGAAGGCTCAGAACTGGCATGGGGTTAAAAGACAGGGAGAAGAAGAAGAGGAATAATCCAAAAATGACTTTGCAAGAACTTCCATGAATGTTGGAAGTAACAGATTCAGTTGAGGACAAGGAAATTGGTGAGTAAATGAACAGGAAATAAACTCTAGTGTTACACAGCAGCACAGGCAGGAGCCTGGCTGGTTTCTGACAGTAATTCTGTGTTCTGACAGTAAGCTCTGTCACCTGGGAAAGATGCGCCACCTTGTCACCTTTTCAGTGCTTCCAAGGCACCTTTGGATTCATCCTGACACCAAAGTATTATTGTGAATGCTTGGGTGCAAAGGGTGCAAACAGGACCATCAAATGCTCAGCTATAAAACTGCCCAAAAGGTTGAGAATGCAGCTTAAGTAATTAATTCTAAGTAATTTTCTAAAATAATATCCATATTGTTTCTAAATATTCTCTAAATTTATTCTAACCATGGTTCTCACTCCTGTGTAGACTGAAGTAAAGCAGCTTTTGGAGAGTGAGCCAATCCACAAAAGATTTCTTTAGTGCATTTTCCTGAAAAAATGAAATGGGTGGCAAGAGCACGGCTGATGCCATTATACTTTAAAAAGTGTATTTTTTGTCACTTGAAGTTATTCAGAGACATCTGTCTAAAGGCCAGCTGCTAAACCTCTCCCTTTACCCCCTGTTGATTTTCCATAATATATGCAAACACCAGTAACTAATAATTCTGATGTACAAATTGCAGCAGTACTTTTCCTGTTCCAAAACCCCAGATTCTTACACTGAAACAGGGAGAACACTCCCAGTTAGGAAACCACTGCCCTTAGGGGATGATGGCCAGCTCCATGACCTCATCTTTGACACAATGCTGAGGGTATCCTTTCAAACCAACCCCCAAGGTTTCAAGATGTATTTTTCACTCAGTATCTCTCTGACAAATGGAATATCATTAATTAAAAAAAAAAAAAAAACACAGCAATTTCAGTGTGTAGGCGACAGGGAAGAAACAGGGGTTATTTAATATCATGTAGTGGGCAGAAATTCAAAACCCATTCAGCTGCTGAATAGTGCCATGCTATAAACAAACAAGAAAGTCTTATCAAAGTCATCCACTTAAAATCATACCATCCAGAAAGAGAGAGAAAAAATAGACTTAAAGGACTAAAAAAAAAAGTGTCTGCACTAAAAGTCATTACCTCCTCTTGCCTTCTTTAAACAGAAACATAGTTAATAAATCTGTATACAAACCAATGAACTACAGGGGAAAAAACATCCTTCATGGTTTGATCATTAGACTCTTGCAGAACTGGATCTGCTCATAAAATCTGAGACTGAAATCCACTGACTAAACTGTGTGAATGACCCCTCTTCTTCTCCCAGTTTTTTTTTCATTATTATCATTATTATTATTATTATTATATCGAATACATGTGTAATTGTAAATAATAATATTTTTATTATTATCATTTATTATTATTATTATTATTATTATTATTATTATTATTATTATTATTATTATTATTATTATTACATCAGATACATGTGGTCTCCAGTGGCATCACTTTCAGAGCACAAGTAGTTACAACAACCCAGTGTCATTCTTTTCTGAAGACAATATATTGTCATTATTATTATCATCGTCACTGTTACTGCTGTATACTGAGTTTCATTGTTTTCTGTAGGATCTCAGAAATCCCTGCTGGATGAACAAATGGCCAGGACACCTCTGAGCACATGGTATCAGAAATGCTTGCAGCAAACACAGCCTTAGTGCTGGACAGCCTCTAAGGACTGCACAATAAAGAGCTTTTTCAGCTGCTCACACTTGTTCCTGACTGTCCCCGGCTGCTCCTCAGCACCCTTCCGCTTTGCCATCAAAAGTTTGGTTTCAAAAGCAAAACAGACTCAAGTTGCAGAACAAATACAATTTCAGCAGAAACGTCACCCCTCTCCCATTCACGTCCTGATGCTTTTTGTGCCCCTGTTACCAAAATCCTCATCAAAAAATGCTATTCACAAGGATTTTGTTTGGGAACATTTCTTGAATAGGGCTGAAGACAGTCTCTAATTTTGTACCTACAATCCAGTGACAGCAATACAGCTAAAGCACAATTAGCTGTAGGTAGAGTGATAAAATTTAGACATCTCATCATCTGATTTCTGTGTACAGCCAGGTAAGCAGCCAGCCAAATCCTGCAGCTTTTTACTCCACTGAATTGCAGCTACAAATATTTTGATTGCCCAAAACATTGTATATTTTTCTCCTTTGCTGTCACCTTCACTTCTCCCTTGCCTTCCTCCACCCCTTTTATTATTAAAGATATGAGAAAAACCACAAAAAAAAGAAAAAAAAAAAAAGAAAAAACAAAGGAGAGTAAATGCAATTGTTTTCTTGGCACTTGTAGATGCGGACCATGAAGTGGAGAAGGAAATTGCCCACCTCACAAGGGCACCTATCAGCATGAGTCAGTTTTTAATTTTCCTGGCTCTAATCCTAAAATAAATAATAATAAATAATAAACAGAATAAAATAAATAATGATAATTAATAATAAATAATAAAACAATTAATAAATAATGAATCATGACTAATGAATAATTAACATTAATAAATATCATAAATAACAAACACCTGTGCTTGGCTGGGCGTGGCCCAGGTGTGGCAGGGCGCGGCAGCCCCACCTGGCCCCCAGAGCAGCCCTGGCAGGTGTGCAAAGGGAAAGCAGAGCAGCGTTCACAGGCACAGCCCATGCATAATGCATGGAAAGCAGGATCTCAGCAGAGGGGGCAAAGCACAGCACAATGAGCACCAACAGTCTCTGGGTTTTTTCTTCCTAGTCTGAAGTACTTCTTGAATGCACAATCTTTTTTTTCTGCCTTTAAATACACACATACCATACTCCTAGATCAATTTTTCAGCCACTATAGGTATTAGAGGACAATTTACATGTGATTTGCATTTTTTTCCCTCCGACTGTGGTTTTGGTAAGTCTTCCAAACCTAATGACTGTTCTTTTGGCCAGCAGCATAAATGCTGTAATCACACAATTATTGTGCTGGGAACAGTTTAATTCAGCATTTTGTTCTCAACCACAGAACAATTACTCAACAATTTTGGTTAACCATACCAGCTCGCTGCCTGGAGAGGAAGCAGAATATTCACAGAATCCATTGTCCTCCACACAGGCAGAGCGCGGATCCTTATCTGTTATCACTGCCCAGCATCTCTTTGCTCTTTGGGGTGCTCCCACACGCTCCCCAGGAATGAAAATAAACTTTTAGCACACTCATCTTTAGCTGCTGAGTGTTTAATTGTGCAATTGCACACCCAGGGAAAGGTGGAGGGGATGTGTCTGGGACAGAGGGATGCCAGGGAGCAATGTAAAATGCTCTGAAATTATTACAGGGATATTATCCATCTCTTCTAAGCATAAACCATGGGCACTCAGGCTTTAAGGTCTGCTCGAACCCATCCATTTCTCTTTAGTAATAAAAGGAATTTTCTGATCAATTGATTTATTCCATGGAAAGACCAGCGCCTCCCAGGCTTTGTGTGCTGGACCTGACTCCAATAAAGGGAGCAGAAGTTCTGAGACCTCAGCAGGAAAGGATTTAAGCTAGCAAGCCAAGTGATCAGGATCCTTACAAATTTTCTGCTCCAAATTTCTATTCTGGAAGCATTTTACCCAAGCAAATAAAAATATTTTAGTAATTCCATTTCCACTCTTGTTTTTTGTTTTGTCTTGCCAGTCACTGGGAATATTTTCATTCAGAGCTGTGAATCTGAAAAGTACAACTCTGGCAGTGCTGCCGAACAAGTGAAATTAAACTAATTAAACAAAACTGACTCAATAAACTTAATTTGACAGTTAGATCAGAAAGGAAACCAACAGTAAACACAATGAAAACATCAAGTAATACATGATTTTTAAATGCCTTTAGCTTTTAAGAAGTATTCAGCTCAGAAAAGGGACTTTGCAATAATCATAATTTTTTTAAGGGAAAATTTGACCCGTAGGAACTTTGTGTGGAGTCCTTGCTCTGCTGAAGTCAATACAAATTGATCCCGATGGCACTCAGCAGAAACAATGAAAAAAATTCGTTAATTTTAATATATATACAATAATTTACTGTAATTTATTTTTTTTTTAAAAAGGACAAGGTATCTATGGAGGAGAACACAGGTTCAAATGTCCTCACCAGCAGGACACTAAGCTATTATCATTATTATCACCTATTTTTTTTCCTGTATCTACGACATGAGCAGTACATCTTGCTTTGTGCATGTATCTGTGCACGGACATCAGCCACAAAGTGCCAGCTGCCCTCCTGCAGCCAAATGCTTTTTAATAAAACAATCATGGAGTTCTCTGGCACCTAAAGGAGTGGTTCAGGACTCAAACTGCTGCCTTACCCAGTGCCCTTGAAACCTGTAATGTTTACACAAGCACATTAGCAACACTTGAGTATCTCACAAAAAATCAGTAAGTAAAGATACGTCTGAGCTGTGGTAAGGCACATGAAAAACTATCCCAAGTGTTTGGGTTCAATACCTCTCTCCAAAAAGAAAAGGACTATTTCAGCAGTTTGAGCCTGAAATATTTAGCCAGCAGCGAGTTTGTTCATTAAACTGTGACCCACTCTGAACACACTGGGTCCCTTTAGACTAAAAGTCAGAGCTGTGTGCTCTGAGCCCTTTCATCAGCATGGCTCACTCATTCACGGGCAGCCGGGATTGTATGGCTGGCTTATGGCAGCACTCTAAATTAGTACTCACACAATGGAGAGCTTATACAATTGCAGCAGTCCATATCCAGTAAAACTGCCTTGCTGCCCTGAATAATGGGCCCTGCTAAGTCTCTAACAGTTCTGTAAGAGCCTCCAAACAGCTGCACACAACACATGACCTGTGCCATCCTTACAATGCCTGCTAACCATGAAAGCAAGCTTTGGGAACTATTTCCTCCCCTCCCTCCCCACTGGACAGCATCAATTCCTTTGCTTTTTTGAGAACAAGGGGATTTTATTTTCCCCCTCCTCTTTCTCCTTACTTTGTGGGTTTTTTCCCCTTTTCCTTTCCAATCAGCTCTCTGCGGATCATCCTTCACACTTTAGCCTCTGCCCCAGCATACTTTGGACAAGGGTGCTGATTCCATCTGCGCTCCCCATTAAAGCCCTGGTAATCCTGCTTGGAACAGCTGGGCACTGCCTGTGAACACACACAGCCCTTCTCTGGGACCCTCTGGCTGCAGTTCTGCTCAGCCTGTGCTTGTTCCAAGGTCCTGCTGCAGATGCCTGTCCTGGGGCCCCCCAGGGCTGCAGGGCACAATGTCCTGGTGCAGCAAATTGAGCAATGTGCCCAGACACAGGGTGAAAGCATGTGCCTGCTCAGCCCTGTGCCCAGCAGCACCTGCAGACAAATGACAATGTTGGTGACAAGCTTCAAACTTCCACCATGCCACTCCCATGAAGAAGCATCTTCAGCTCATCACATGGTCTCAATATTTATTTTACAGCCAGAAGTGCTGCAGCGCCTGAAGTTTAGCTTGGAAGCCTTTTCCCAAGAGCTGCAGTGATTGATTTGGCTCTGTCCCGGAGCAGCAGCTGGTCAAGAGAAGGATCAGACAATGTCCTGAAATGACCGAATGCTGAGCACACCCACAGGCTGGGCTGGCTGCGCACCTTGACTTTCCCAGGGATTGAACCTGCCTCAGCTTCAGCCACTGGCTTAAGTCTCCAAGACATTTCAGTATGCGGCCAGGAAAACGTGAGAACAGCTAAATGATCTCTACAAGAAGTCTCTGCTATTCTACTCTGATATTCCAGTAGAAGTTCCCAGGGAGCCCTGCAGCCTGGAGCGCGCCGAACGCACCGCAGCGTGTGCACGTTTGCCTGCCTGCACCCACACAGACACATAAACACACACGTTGCTGCAGGAGGAGCGTGTGCACACGTCTCACGCGTCACACAGGAGCCGAGAGCAGCTAGCTCTGAGCCTCCTCGCTGCCGTTTGCTCCCAAATGTAAATGTGCGTGCACGCGCACACGCACTGCTGTTTACACACGCGTTTACCCACACCGGTCCCACGGAGCAGATGCCCCGGGCACAAGCTCCACAGGCTCATGCACAGCAGGCACGCAGCACAGCGGAGCAGAGATGCTGCTGCCAGGGCCGAACCCAGCCCGGAACACCCAGCACATCCAGCTGACAGCTCCACTGGCACAGCACTGGGCAAGGATGCCACGCTGCAGCCCCAGGTCTCCTGCAAGTGCATTTTCTCTGCAGCCCAGTGACACACACAAAGCCTTTTCCTTCCAAGCTTCTCAGTAAAAATATCCACACCCAGTCCTAGGCCAGAGGCACTTTGGAGCTTTTCTGTTTCATGGAAGTGTTTCCATGAAGTACCCTGCCAGAAAGATGGAGATGGCAGTGACAGGACAGGAGGAATGGCTTCACACTGACAGAGAGCAGGTTTAGATGGGATATCAGAAATAAATTCTGATAGGAAGGATCCTGTGAGGCTGGTGAGCCCTGGCACAGGGTGCCCAGAGCAGCTGTGGCTGCCCCTGGATCCCTGGCAGTGCCCAAGGCTGGGCTGGATGGGCTCTGAGCACCCTGGGACAGTGGAAGGTGCCATGGCAGGAACCTGATGATCTTTAAGGTCACTTCCAACCCAAACTAATTCTATTATTATTACAAGAAATAGACTTTTCAGAGCTTCCTGATGTGGCCCATAGCAGGTGCATGCAGCTTTGAGGCAGCTCCACACATTAGACTCCATCAAAACAGAAAACTCCATCATCTACAGAAAAGCTGATCCATGTAAGCTATGTAAGTTAATTTGACTATGGCACAAAAAAGTTCAACAGTAGCAGGACTCAAAAATGTACCCCAATAACTCTCCTAAACCACTGCAAAACCTATTTAAACAGAAGTTAAAAACAAGCTCCTTTCACACCATATAAGGCAGCATAAAGGTTTCACTGCTATCAGCTGGAGATACCAAGCAAAACACACGAGTGGCAGGTAACACATCCCTCTAAGCAGCCCATAACCCTCCCCAGGGCAGATCCCTGCTCTCCCCATGCCTCATGCAGAAGACTCACAGCTGCCCACAGCTACAGGCAAGCCTGGCTTTGTGCTGCAAACCAGCAATTCAGAGGGCACGGCTCAAAGCACAGATAAATGCCCAGATTAAATACTTCTTACCTATTCCTCCTATCTCTGGAGAGGCCATTCATCCTCCCAAGCCCTTACAGGTGGTCAGCTGTCAGAGAACATACCTGCAGCTGAATTACAGGCAATTTGGCCAAGATCTTTTTGTGATACGGGACTTAGAAAGAGGTGTTAATCATATTTTCAAAATTCTTCCAGGGCTCCTTCATGCCACGTCACTGTGTCCTAGAAACTTCAAATGAGGTTTATACAAAAGATCTTGGCAAGATCTAGCAGGAGGAAAGGCATGTTTGGGAAGGAACTCTCAGGTGCATTAGGAACACCAGAACAGTCCGTCAGGCTCCAGCAGATTTTAAGGAGTGCCAAGTATCTGAGGAGGAACTAACTTTTTTATTAAAAAAAAAAAAAAAAAAAAGAAAGAAAAACAAGAAAAAAAGAAGAAAAAAAAGAAGTGTTCTCTCTCAGTTTTCCTTGAGGAAACAGCTTTAAAGCAAACAAGTTCCTAAGTTCTGTCACAGCATTTTTGCTGGATGTCTTTTCTTAATTGCTATCACTTACCATTGCTGAAACACCATGCCTAATGTGGCAAAACTAACTTGAAGAGCAGTCCAGCTGCCCACAGAGGCTCTCCAGGCTCCTGTTCCCACTGTCCTCAGAACCAGGACTCCCAGTCACAGCCCTGTAATATCCCAATAGCTTCCCAGTACAGGTTCTTCAGCCACGACCCACCCCAGCTCCTTGGATAAAGCAGCAATATTTTGTTGCTACAAAGCAAAAAGAGCTATATTTTGTATAGCTGTATTTTGTGGTGTTATAGCTACCTTCATAGTGTTTTAGGTCTGTCAAGAAAGCAGAAGGCCACCAAGGTGAAAGTCCAGCAGTGATACCAGGCTCTTTTAACACTCCTCTAAGGCACAAAGCTCCCAGTCCCAGTCCAGATCTGCACAGTGAAATCAGGTCTGGCATTTAGGCCTGGCCTCCCATGAAAGGTCAGCTCCTGAGAAAGTTGTATCACAGCTTGAAGGGCTTGGATCAAACCTTCTCAAACATAATGAGTCGTGTCTTTCATGTCAATCGGATCGGTGAAGTTCATCTATTATGGCTCAACTAAAAGTCTGCTTGCTTCAGCTTCATTAAGAATTGTATTCAGAGACTTTATTGCTAATACTGGAATTGTGCTGAAGCAGAATCCAATCTAACACTCATAAAATGGAATGCTGCAGGAAACAGTGGTTTTATTTCAGTTAAATCTTATCTTTCAGTTTTGGTTCTCCTGATTTTTCTCTCCTATTTTATGGCCAAATTCTGCACTGAGGTACACAAAACCTGATCACACTGACAGTGGAGGGAAGCACATGTGTAAAGAAGAGGAGAAATTTCACCTTTCCTGTTTATGAAATAATCTTATTTAATTCCTCCCTGTTTTCTTTGATACTGCAAGCAGCATGGAGAGAAGCCCTAATGTGTGCAATGTGCACACCAGGAAGATAAGATGGCCAAATGGCAGTTTTCTGCACACTTTTTTCCTCATAAATTAGCTTAAAACAACCCTTTTAGTTCTAATGTCAGGGTAGCTCAACAGTTTACAGAATATAAAACCCTTAGCTCACACAGAGGCAGATTTAGGCAATTTTGTCTTCTATGGGCTGAATTCTTACACAGGGAAATTCAGTCTCCTCTTTCTACTGATCTAAAATAAATGGGATGTCACATATGTTCCCCTTTTCTTGGATAAAAACAGTTTCTTTAAGAACTTCACAAAATAACCAGTTCAGCAGGTACTGGAAAAGCCCTGGATGATGATGTGACACAGGACTCCCCAAGAGTCACAGCTAAAGCAGCCCTTTTTTAACATCCCATATTCTATACACAACATTAACCAGGATCAGCCATCAATTGTCTCTGATTCCCCTGTAGATGTTCAGTTGGTATTCATAAAATTCTTCATGCAAATCAAGGACAGCATTTTATCTTTAGAAGACACCACATTTCTCTGGTTTTATGAAAATATGCTCTATTCTAGGGTGTGAAAAAGGATCATTGAGAACTCTGGAAAGATGGAACAGACCAAATCCCATGAAAATTGTCTGGTTTAGGCTGCAAATCGGAATGATCTGATTTGCTGTACTTAGGTTGATCCCAGGGCAAATCAGTGAATCCAGCCACACAAAGCTCATTGCTGTTTCAGGCCCTTGGACACCA
Source organism: Ammospiza caudacuta (assembly GCF_027887145.1). Lineage (NCBI taxonomy): Eukaryota > Metazoa > Chordata > Aves > Passeriformes > Passerellidae > Ammospiza > Ammospiza caudacuta. Next base: position 986,123 of record NC_080597.1, read on the forward strand.
AAAGCACAGAGACACAAACCCAAAATCACCAGGCACTGAGAAGCCTTGGGACTTCCAGGGGAAAAATGTAAGAGTGATGCACCAGGCATGGAGACAGAACTGGCGAGGGAAGGAACAAAATGAATGGCAAATTAAATTTTGGTAAATGGCCTCGTAGCTCCAATTACAAATGAATTTACAATGCACTAAACAGAAAAGACCTCACTGCAAGCTCTGAGAAATAGTTTAAAAAAACCAGGAGCTCCTTATAAACTTGGAATTGTCCATGAGTAGCCAACTCCGAGCCTGAATTCCTGAATGGCTGAATCTTGTAAAGAGAACAAGATAGGCCCATATTAAAACTTTTAACGACTTTAGTTACAAAAAAAAAAGAAAGGGGAAAAAAAAAGGAAAAAAAAAGGTGGAACTTTGCAGCCAGCTGGCTCCATACCGAAAGCCAGGCTGCACAGCTTGAACTTAAAGCTATCTTAACATAATGAATAAGTGCCAATAATTAGCATATGTAGTGTGAACAGGTTTGCTGGCACAAGCAAGTGAAAAACTCCAAGGTAAAGTTATTATTAGGGAGTAATTAGCTCTGTGAAGTAAATGAGTGAAACAATAGCTGCCAGCACTGACAATATGGCTAACATCTGACTATGTGGAAGATAACATTGTAAAGTATTGCTCCCTGAGCTAGAATCTGTTAATAACCATATGTTAGTGTAATTAATGCAGAGTCTTTCTGACCTGTTGTCACATAAGAACAATACTTTCTGGGAAATATTCAAACAGGCAGCTCTAAACTTGTGGATGGCAAAAAATAATTTGGGAAGTTGCTTACAAACACCTTTTCTTCTGCAAGTCTTTAAAAAGAATTAAAAACCAGTAAATGGGGGAAGAGAGTAGAACTTATGAACCAACACTTATGAACCAACTTATTTTAAGGCTGATGACAAAGAGGTCAAACCCTGAATCGACGCTTTCCAGACCATCTGAATAAAACACTAAAAAATATTACTGCGTTTTAGGGGTGCTTGTAATCCATGCCCAGACTAAATTCTGCAATTTGATTAATCAGATGGACAGGCTTAAACACTTTATGTAAAAAAAAAAATTCCTTGAACTCAGGAGCGTTCAAATCTGAAACTGGGCTCTGAATTGTTTGGCTTGAGCCCATTTCCAAATTGAATATTGAATAGATCCCTCCAGGTGTCTGACATCCATCAGACACTCTGCCAAGGTCTCAATATCCTGCTAGACAGGGAGGGTCTCTGCTTGTCCCCACACAGGACATTCACACCTCCAAACGAGTGGATTCTGTGACTACAAAGGGCAAGGCCACAGATGAGTTCTCTTGAGAAGATACTAAAATCATGCCCAGAACTTCTGAATTTTCATAATAAATGGCACTGATGCAATATTTTCCTGCCATCATATCAAATCTCAAAATGTTTCAAAAGGTCTAGTAAATACAGTTTGTTCAACAAGCCTTCCATAATTACTGCATTTCCAAGTCATTGTGCTGATGCAGAGAACACATCCCATGGAAAGCCATTGTCTCTGAAGCTCCCTGGTAAAGAGACCTTGGTAATTTAATTTGAATATATCTCTGTTCCAGCTGAGCATCTCATATGCACCTTGGCCCTTAGAGCATTCCCAGCACTGGCTCACTGCAGCAGTTTCCTAGAGAGGGCAAAGTGGGGTCACACATCCCAAAAGAACAGCCTTAATGTCTAAAAGAAGAAGTTAAACAGCTTCAAGGACCTGGCCATATTTAATTTCAATTTTAAAAAATTACAAAATTTAATGCAAGGTGGTTAGTAGGATCTTTTTTCCCTTTTTAGCAGGGCAGGGCAGCTGAAAAAAACCAACGAAACAAAAAACCCCCACATTTTTTAATGCCTCACAGCCTATTATGGCCAGGCAAAGGAGTCCTGCACGTTTGAGATCTCACATTCATCTTCTTGCTAAACATCTGTTTAAGGCTTGTGTGATCTACCTGTCAGCAGCAGTGATCCATAAAGTGTTTGAAGCTCCTGTCACAAACCCCAGTGCTGGTTTGATCAGAGCCTTTGTGCACACTAATCACGCCCTTTATCTTTCCTAATGCTACGAGAAGAAAACCACAGCAAGGCTGTCTTCCAAACCTGAATGTAATTAATCTTTGCAAGGGGGAACCTGCCTGGATTGAAAAAGCAAGATCTGATGGGCTGCTGCTCTTTTTCTGCAAGGGCCTTATTTTTCCTACCAGGCGCCTTTCCACTTGAGTGGTACCCTTTAGAAAACACTTTAACTGTATCCCAGTGACACTGAAACAACCTTCAAGATCATCTCATGAATGAAGCTGCTGGTAACTTTGCTGAGAAAAAGGGGCCACTGAAAGGAGCCTGACAGAAGCACGTTGAAACGAGTCTCTCTTTTTAACTGCATGGGAAAAAAGGGAATCAGAATAAGAACTGCTCCCCTTTTCATGTTTCTCCTAAGCTGCTGTCCTCACTAATAATCCCACTGCTACCTGCCTTGGCTCAGCTGCACACGAACGTTCTGAAGGCTGCAGGAGCTCCAGAAAGGGAACAGGTGACAGCAGGTGGGTTTGGGGTTTTTACAGCTCGCCTTTTGCCACTGTTTGCTTTCTGTGCCATGAGGGGCATGAGTGCTGTGTGTGATAGAGACAGTGACAATTCAAAGTGCACTTGCACTGAATGGGAATGGGACAAGTGGGTTTAAATTTGGTTACATCCTCTCTGAACAGAAAAGCTCCTCAGCATTGCTGAGTCCAGGCATTAGCAGCAACAGAATTCTGGTGAGCAGATGGTGGGAAGCAGCGAGAAACTGCTGCTGCAAGACCAAATCTGAGCCCAGATTTCACAGCAATCCCCAACCTAAATAATGTCAGAAGCCTTGAACATACATGGATGGACTGATCCGTGCCTATGGAGATGGGGCTCGTTTGGATAATTAACCCATCAGAGGAACAACTTCAGGAATTTCTGCAGTAAAATAGCAAGTAATTGGTGGGATGTGACTCTCACCATCACATGGCTCCCCTGAATTACACACAGAAACACTCTCAGAATCCAGCTTGGTTCAGACAGGGGAGCAAGTGAAGTTAAATTAATCTTTCTATTATTGTCACCATTTATTACTTGGACTGTGAGGAAGTTCAAAGGACTCCAGAGGTCCAACCTCTGACTGTGCATGATCAAAGAGCATCCTGCATGTTTTCTATCTTTCTTTAAGACAAGATACCACAAGGGGAAAACATGATATAGTAGAGAGGAGTAGCCATTATATCTACTATATCTATTATAATATTATTTAGGGTTCTGTCCTTGGATCTAGTTTAGATTTCATAAGCTTGATAATTGTCTGTGGGCAACAGCAGCAGTAAAACCTGATAAATAATTTGGGCAATATGAAAGGCTGGACCCTTCTGAAAAGGTTATTCAGCAGACTTGAGGTACTTTAGAATAAAGTGCAAGACAGCACAGGAAAAGTGAAGAAACAAAACAATGAGGTGTGGGGTGTGTGTGTCACCAACAGAGCAGATCAGAATTGGCATGAATCATAGAGAGGAGAAATGCAAATGAAAGACCTGTGAGGAATCTTGGGGAAACAACACCAAACTGCAATTTCATGTTATGGAAAACAGGGAGCAATGCCCAGGCTGAAGGAAGAGCTGGGTCCAAGAATATCAACAGCAGTGAAGAGATGATGGTGTCTGGGGAACGTCCTGCCAAGAGAACAGGGAGATAATGGAATGTCAGAATGACACAGAATGACAACAGAACACTCAGCAATCAAGTTGTAAGATTGACAAAAAAAGTGGCTGAAATTTTCAGGCAGCAGAAAAAGCTGGATTTTAGAGAAGATTTGAGAAATCAGTCAAAATGATTTCTTGGAATACGGAGGTGCTTGAGAGGGAGGAAGATGAGGGTGCTGCAAGTTAAAGAACAGAGAAGTCAGAGGAGCTTTGGGAAGAGATCTAATGAGTTCATTTGAGGCTAGTGACTCTGTCCAAGATTTATGTTCCCTCTAGCTAGAGATTAAGGCACTTGAATCACAACTAATTTATCACTTTTCTGATGTGCTGGGCATGGAAAAGCACCTGGTACTCCAGACTGGTGCCTAATATTGAACCTTGACAGCTGTCTACAGAGCCCATCTGAATTTGACAAAAGACACAGGTCAGCTTCCAGATAAACTCTGTACCATAGAAACCTGGATTATAGAGTGAGGACAGGACTAAACTGGCATCTTAGCCAGTACACAATCCAATTGCTTTTAATCTGTATCTCACTGAATAATTAAGAGTTCAGAATGTCCGAGACTCTGTATACAGAGGCTATAATGTGCTGCAAGCAGCAGTGTGGAGAGGGTTATAATGTTATTAAAGAACATCCTGTGTATTTCAAAGAAGAGAGGGAAAATATATCAATACTTTACAATGCCATTAAAAAGCAAAGATGTAACCAATGGAAAGATTTTTCTTACAAATTATGCCTTATGATTTCTAACCCTAATCCCATCTCACCATGGTATGAGCACATTGCTTGACAAAAAGGAATGATGGTAGAAGAGATCCTTCAGAGATCTTTTGGATCAGTCCCACCTGAGGAACAACATGGTCTTGCCTTGCTTAGCTGTAAGAATCAGGTTTGTGTGTATTAAAATAATTAATCATTAACTCCTCCAAACTTCACCTTCCCTTATGTGTGAGTATAATGCCCATGCTCGGTGATGTCTGGGAAGTTAAAAATGGTTTTGCCTTTCCAGATTTCTGTGCAAACACACCTGAGGACAAGGGGGCTCTCTTGCTCAGGACCCTGTGAAATCCATTCTCCTGAGCTCTGCTGGCTTTGCAGATGCACTTGCAAACATTTATCCAAAACTGCCACCCAGGTTTGTAATTAATCAACCAAAAAATGGCATTTTTAAGGAGAGCTGCTGCAACCTGCAAAGATCCAATGCTCAGCCAAACTGGAGCATGTAACAGCAATAGTGCAGTAAGAAGATGCTTTCCCTGCAGAATTCAGCAGATAAAGAAGCTACAGCCATGTGAACAAAACCAACCAGAGTTTTACTGGGATAAAATCTAAGGAAAAACTAAGCATCCCTTGATACACTCTGGAAACTCTTAGAACCAAACCCATTTCTGTGCCTTGCTGAATTGTCAGTGCTGACTTACACAGGCACACACACACAATTTTCAGCAGAGAGATATTAGCCCAGCTGCAAAAAACTGCATTATTCTTTTGGTGACATGTACATTTTCCAGAGGCAGCGATGAACAAAGCACTCACAAGTGAATTCCGAAGGGCTGGAAATTTCAGTAAACATCTAAGCCTCCTCCAAAATCAAACAGGCAGTCTAAGAAGATTCCCATTTCTTTCATATGTCTAGCTGCTTCTGACACTAACTGAACAAGAAATTAATTCTCATTCTGTTTTCCCTCTGAAGTCCAAGAGCACCCCTCTCCCAGAGTATGTGAGGCTGCTAAATAAAATCATCAGATGTTGTAAAGCAATTCAGTGAATTCCAGAAATGCAGGAAAGTATGTTTGTATGTGAACACAAAAAGGAGCTTAAGGAAAGTGATAATCTTTAACAAACACCCTGAGACTTCTGCCTTGACCACTTGTCCCAGAGAAATTTATTCTCCTGAAACAACATGTTCTAAAGACAAAAGATTTTATTATTTCTTTTATAAGGGGTGCTGTAACAATTCCCTGCTTTCTAAGACTTCATGCTTAAAACACCCATGGGTAAAAATCTCAGTCCTTCACTAAAAATATTAGAAGTTTACCAATGCAACAAGGTTTTACGCCTCAGAATATCTCCCCATTGTAAAACAAATGCTGAATCTCTCAATTACCTGCACAACCACAGTGAATTGTATTTTTACCCAAGAAAACCCAATACAAGACAGGAATAGGTGTCTTGTGAAGAGAGCTGCCTACCCTGTGAACATCCATTGTCAGAAGATTGGAATAACTATGGAAAATGGAAACAAATGAGGAATAAAAGCAGAGTCCACTGCATTCTTTCATTCCAGAGGTACAAGAATTACAGTCAACTGTTCTGGCCAGATCTACAGCTGCCTTTTCTGATTGATATTTTCAGCTGCAGTTGGTAGAGATGAAACTGTGCTGTTCTTACAAGGAACCCTGCAAAATTTCAAACTTTGACTAGGACTACCAGCATTACTTCTGCATCCACACTTTCTGAAGCATCAGCCAGCACTACCTTTGCTAAAGGTAGTTTGTCTGTCAAATATTGTGTCCCTTCCTAAAGAAGCATATGGAGCCAACAGAGAGACTGAAAGGCAGAAAGGAACAAAGCAGAAAATGTAGTGTCAACCTCAATAACCATTTCACAGGGCTAGAACAACCATTTTATTTTATTTGCCATTCAACAGCTTAACTTCAAATAGGTGTTTAATTAACTCAGAGTGGCAGTCTAAATGTTTAGCCTGAAGCTGCCTGGCAGAGGGAAAGTATCTACTGCACTTGCAGATTTAGAGCATCAGGCTCCAGAAGAAACTGTTAATTGCATAATGCAGAGAATTCATGTGACACACACACAAAAGTGTAAAGATCAAACTCCCACAACAGTGAAGTTTCTTCTATGCAAAAACTTCATGCAAGTCTAAAGAAAAATGAGGGCACTTATGGCTAAAACCTGTTTTCACAAAATAAAATTCTAGTAGGGTAACAGATTTATTAAAAAAACCCAAAAAACAACAGGAAAGACAAATCTAGGAAAGCATTTTTATAAAAATACAAGCAGAATATGTTCAGAGGAGGATGAACAGGATTAAGGATTTTTCAAACTTAATCCAAAACACTATAATATTGGTTTAAGAAAGCACAAGGGCTCACAATCCCTAACAGAAGCTGGGCATCTTGCTATGGAGATGGGAGAAGCAAGAAGGCATCATGTACCTTGCCTCCACTACCTGACATCTATTCAGTGGCAGAGGCACAGCTTTGAGCAGTCCTCCCTCTGGTTTCTTGGGGTCTTTACTAGGGACCAAGCCAAATTAGAAGGAAATGAATGCCCTGGCAGCAGACTCATCATTTTGAATATTTGACTTCTTGCCCAGCACCCTGCCAAACAGGTATATTCCCAGCATGCAGGGATATATGGTGTCCCTGAAAATGAGATGGCCCTCAAATATTTTCCGTTCAAGTAGCTCCGATACCTTGGGGATGCAATAATCCTCCTCCCTCTTTAGTTTATTATACCAAAAGATGTCACACTGGGACTGTTTTAATCAGCAAATAAACCAAGTGCCCAGCACCTGCCTTGGCTTTTATTATCATAATAATCCTGTTTTGTTTAGTAATTCTAAAACATCAGCAGCTCAGCCGTAGGTGAGCTGTGTTTATGCCGCCCCTACCATCGCCTCTGTGGCTCCATTATTAGCGAGCCATTAAATGGGAAAAACAGGGGAGGAAGGGGGAGAGATGGGAAAGGCACAGCCATTTGTGCCTGTTGAACACACCAAGCTGGCCTCAGGTAGGCAGAGCATGGCATGGAGGCGGGGTAAGAACCAGAAATGGAGAGAGAAGAAAGCGAGGCTGCGAACAAACCACCGGGAGCTGGAGCAGAGCAATGCAGGAGAAAAAAGACACAGGGGCAGGCATGCCACTGGCATTTAGCACAGCCAGGATGGAGCACAGACCCAGCAGTGCTCCAGGGCAGTGCACAGACACTGCTAAGGGCCCTACACGCTTTGTTTGGGCAGTTCTCATGGAACCGAGGGGTGCTTCAAAAGGGAAGGTATGTGCTGACAGAACCTTGGCTCTGCTACAATGAATGGATCTGGAAAAACTGAAACACAGCAAACGCTGAAAATGCAAGCAAAATTGTTTTCCTACCTTGAAGAGGACAGAAACAGACCCTCATAAACTTTTTACCACTTATTCACTTACATTTTACCGACGGAGCAGATCAGTTTTTCTGCATTAAACTTCATTGATGTGATTCAGTGGAATGGCAGCAACATAAATCTGACTCTGGGAATGACAGAGTCTTTTCTGCCTGCTTCCCTGCCTCATTCTCCCAAACACTGCAGTCTGCATTCAATTTCTTGCAGCAAAATGGGAAATTCTATAGAAAAGCAGCAAAAGTGGAGCCAGAAGATAAAAACCTAGACGGCCTGAATCTTTGATAACTGCACTGCAGTTCCCATTCTGTGCTGTGGCCCAATGGGAGACGCCTGACAATCTGGGTTCTGTTCCTGGTTCTGGCAATGAGCTGCCGACTAACAATGTGCAAGCTGCTTCCCCTCTGTCCTCAATTCCCCTGGTCTGAAAAACAGGATGCTTTAAAAAGAAAGAAAGAAAAAAAAAAAAAGAGAGAAGGAAAAATATTCCAAGATCCAGCGATGACAGTGCTACGTAAGATCTGGATCATGCACAAATATCCGTGCAAATAGACTCTGAAATGCAAGTAGAAATTGGTGATTTAATGCTATTTTGTAGAGCTATAAGTAACTACAAGGGATGAAAAGGCAGAGAAGAATCACACCTGGCAGTTACGAAATAAGGGATGATGCTTCCAGGGCAAAGTTTCCATGCACAGGGAGAAACATTTGAATTTCAAGCCACTGGAGTATTTTGACATCTCTTTCTGCTATTTAATAGGAAGTAACAACTATTTATCACGGTTCCTCTAGGAGGTGTAAAACAAAAATAGCCAAGCATTGTGCGAAATCTACATTGCCAAAGCTTATGAAATAATCTGAGCGAAGACAAATCACAAGTTCAAGAAAGTGTCCTTCATGTAAGTATTTCAGTTTCCTTCTGAAGCAGTAAGAACCTTAGAGATAAGGACCAAACTTCCTACCCTAATCTTTATTTCTAAAAAAAGGGATTGGGCAAATAGGCTCAACATCTTAAGGCCCACTTTTCCCAGGGACTGGATAGAATTAGATCTGAGTAGGTTTATCTCAATCGAACTAGGATAGTTTCTATTAAAAAAAATAAAAATCCATATTTTAACCAGCAAAGTTTAATCCCTTCTTTCCCTGTGAAAACTCAGATAAGTTTGATTTTGCGCCTCTCGCTGTCTCCATACTCCAGGTATTATGTCATTGCACATTAGACTGTGTCAACACACCGTGACTTGGCTGCTGCTAATGCAAAACCCCAGCAAACATGGAGCCAGGAGATAATTCCAGAGCGCTTTCCTCCCCCTGGTTAATGGAACTCGCTATTTATCCTCCCTCTTTCTGACACTTCCACTGAGTGATGGTCCCAAAACGGGGAAAATCAGCCTTTGGCATGCAAAGCCGTCTTAAGGCAGGCTGGTGAGCAGCAATCTTGGCGGGCAGGTGAGCTGCACACGTGGCTCAGGAAGCATCCCTGCCCTGTGAAACGCAGGGACAGCGGGGACAGGCTGCCAGGGAAGCCTCCCCAAGGCCTCTTTGGGTGCAAAGAAGGCTTAACCTCCCACAGAAGGGCAGGGCGTGGAACTTGGGGTTTATTGCACAGGGCCTGGGTGCAGGGCCCTGCTGGCAGCTGCCAGCCACAGCTTGGAGCAGGCCCGAGAGATGGAGAAAGAATGGTAAAGAGAGAGGAGGCAAGAGTGTGGTAAAGAGGATGAGAGAGTAAAAGAGAGGATCGGAGAGCGAGGTTCCCATTACAATACAATAAATCATCTTCTGGTCTTGGAATATGGGGTTTATTGCAAAGGACCTGGGTGTAGGGCCCTGCTGGGAGCTGCCAGCCACAGCTCAGAGCAGGCCTGAGAGAAGTAAAGAGAGGGCTAAAGGTAAAGAGAGAGCAGTCAAGAGAGAGCAGGCAAGAGTGTGGTAAAGAGGATGAGAGGAAGAGTAAAGAGGGTAAGAGAGTAAAAAGAGGATGAAGTTCCCATCACAATACGATAAATCTTCTGTGTTGAATATTCTAATTCTCACTAACCAATCTCATACAAGATACAATTCCTGTAGCATTTACATACAGCCTATAAGAATCACTACATTACCACACTGTGTTACATTTTAAACCCTAAAAACTCCTCTTTGGGCCCCTCTGCCAAGCTGCAGGGTCTGCTCTGACCCTTGGGCCTGTCTGCAAGCAGAAGGTGTTGTTCCATCACAAGGGGATCACCTTCAGTCTGGCCACACCATTGTTTTCCAGTTGTTCAGTAACTGAGGTATCTCAAAGCTTGCTTTCATTTCAATCTCGCTTATAGTTTCCATATTCCCAAAATCTTTTGCCAGGCAATCGTATTTATAAGGCTTTCCCGTTTCATGTTCCCCAACAATCCCTGCCCTGTGAAACGCAGGAACAGCGGTGCCAGGCTGCCAAGGAAGCCTCCCCAAGTCTCCTTGGGTGGAAAGAAGGCTTAACCTCCCCCAGAAGGGCACCTCCTGAAGGAGAGGGAGATGACGTCTCACAGGAACCCACGGGTGTGAGGCTCAGAACATGTGCCCACACTCAAACTGCGAGTGAAGTCTGAACTTGAGAAAGGGCTGCTTTCAGAACAGCCTGCTCTTTAAAAACAATCCATCTTCTCTTGTAGTTAAATATTAAAACAGTGGCTCAAGCTCCTTAAACATTTAGAAAAATAATATAGAAGAGAAGCCATGTGGAACTCGATAAAATTGTAACATCAATTCTCCTCATCTTGGTCATTTATTTCAGCACAAAGTGTCTCTAAACGCTCATGTTTGGATTTTGTGCTGTTTTGTACAAGAGGAGGGAATTCCAGGCTCCTTCAATCAACGTGTAAACATTTATCATAGTAAAATCAAGTAAAACTTCATGGGGTTTGAGTCAATCAGCAATGAAACACCAAAAGCAGACAACATACTTTACAAGCAAGAAGCCTTTTAGGAAATAGTATTATATAGCATTATTAAAGTCCCATCTTCCCCTGCTAACTACTGCATGCTAAAGCAAATGTCAGCCTGGGGGGGCTCAATGTTTCTAAATTAAACACCCTTCAAACACGCTTTCTGACAGTTATCTTCAGATTTTCCACAGATGCTGCCACTGCCAGTGCCACAGAGTGAAGCACTAAAATAGATCCAAAGCTAGTGTCACATCCAGGCTGTGCTGACACCCCTGCCACTGTAACTGCAGCAGGAGAAGCACTCTTTGTGCAGAGGGCAGCTGATGGCACTGTGGGTGACATTCTGGAAGCCTGAACCACTGATCAAAGCCACAGAAAGTCACCAGCAGAAGGTTCTGTCCCAGACTGAAAGCAAGAGTCCATCTCTGCTCATTCCCCAGATAGGCACTGGCTTTTGAACCCTGAAATGGTGACAGTAATTCCACTTCTGCAGCCTCCCAGGGCAGCCTGTACAGATGCAACACACTCTGGAGGTTTTCCTTACCCTGTAAATCATCATGCCTATATTCTTAATTGTTTGGCAGAGCTCCCAGGACATCCATTACATCTCCTGTGACTAACACAGTTTTGTATCTGCTCACCCCTGGGGCTTTCAAACAATACATGTCTGGGCACGGAGAGAAGGGCATGGAAATAATGCATTACAGGTCAGCAATATCCTGTCAGGACACCTGAACACTGTGAGCCAATGAACCAGCCAAAAACACAGCACAAGGCTCTTGCCCCTCTTTGGATTTCCCTTCTCTGCCTTTCCTATCACCTAGAGAGTCAGCCATCAGGATTGTACTGGAGTGTGGAAGACCTACTCTGAACAACAAGTTGAAAGAATAATAAATGCACACTAGAGAAGGTGGCATCAGGTTGTGATTTATGTGGGCATTCTGCCTGCTACACCCCCAGCTCCTGCCACAACCCCGGACCTCCCCAAACATCCCCACAACCGAGGCACAAACAGATGGACAGCAGTGGCTCCTGCGCAGCTCCAGGTGAGGTGGTGACAAAGAAATGAGCAGGGCAGGCAGAAAAGTGCCCGTGGTACCTGTAACCCACAGAGCAAGGCCAGCTTCAGGGGATGCACAGAAAGGGCTCAGCCTCTACCCATGGCTCCTCTGGGGATGATGGCATTTGTGGGGGCAGTGACAAGGACACTGGGAGGAAAGCAAGCTCTTTCTGCAGGAACAGTTTGTTCTTTTTAAACCTTTCCCGTGGCTGCACCCAGGCTCTGAGGGGAGCACAGCACTGGGAAGGTAAAAAGGAATCAGTTCTTTGGCCAACAGGAGAAAAGGCAAACCCACCCAGAGCAAAAGAGCCAGAGAAGCAGGGAGGACAGAGAAATTGTGCAAGGACACATTTCATGTGCAATTCATGTAAAGGCACTGGCATTTTTATCACAAAGAAGAGTTTCATCAAAGTCTCAGGAGATGTGCCATAAAGGAAGCCCTTGCCGTGCTGCCTGGGCTGCCTGAAAGAAACACCTGTTATGCACAACAAAACAAGACAAAACTAACAATAGGTATAGAGGGGAGGCCGTGCTCCAAACAATGGGAATTGCAGAAGCACAGTTTGCTCTAAATGCAGGAGCAGAATCCTATCAAATGAACAGCTGGGGAAAGCACAATTCCCTATATTTGCAGGGAAGTTGCACAGATTATATGACGGCAACAAATACAATATATGTATCTGAGCTCTGCTTCCTAGGCACCAGAAAGGACAGGAACCTCCTAAGATATCTCTGATGGAAGAATAAACTTGCCTGAGCCCAGCTCCAGGAAAAAAGATAGCCAGATTTCAGAGGAACACAATGGACAACTTTCCTCCCACGGGATCTCTGCAAGAGTTTCTGCTAAGCTCAACCAACCTTCTCAAAAGGTGCAGAAAGCAAACCTGAGATTTACACAAATCCACCCAAGTACACAAAGGGGATGTGAACTATTCCCAAAATTGATGTTCTGTTTAAAACAAGAAATGCAAATATTCTTAACAAAGGATACAGAATTTTATGTCAGTATATTGATTACAATTCAAGTTTCTTTATTCTGATTGTACCAAAAAAGACAGGAATTCTGAACTGTGCACTAAGAAATAATGCAAGGGAAGTAGAGTTAAAAAACATCCTGAAACTCATCACACAGAAAGCTAAAATTCTTGAAAAATATAATTTCAAGCCTGCCTTTCATTTCAAGTAAAGAATAAATGCAAGAAATAGAGCATACTTCTAATTCTGGTCACTAGAATAGATCAGATCTCCAAAATTTTGCTGACCAGTACAATGGCCAAGGAATTCCTGGATCTATCATGTATCCGGTGAGCAGAAACAGGTTCTATGGAAAAACAGAAGCAGCATTTATGGAGTGTCTACAGCCATGGCGACATTCAGAGAATCACAAAAAGGGAAAAGAAGAAGTCCAAAAGTTAAATTTCTGAAATTTTTTCTATTTTGAAGTAATTAGAGTCCATTTCTGCTTATATTGCATTTTGTTTTATATGCATCAGTCTGTTTGCATCCCTGGGAAATTCTGCGGTCATCAATGACCACAGAATTTCTAAATTGCTCTAAATTTCTAAATGCTGAAATTCAGGGCTGTCTCTATTTGCCACGATCTCAGATCAGAGCTGCCAGCATGGCTGGAGAGTTCATAAAGCCCTGAGAAACTCACAGCTACCACCAGCTGCAATTCAGTAACTATTCACAACCTGTAGCCCCCACTTGGAAAAACATCCTTCCCTGCTCCTAAATGCCTTCAGAGCCACTGAAAACCAATGCTCAGGAAAGTGCAGCAGTCCTGTTTGTAACTGGTATCTAAAATGGGGCATTTCCAATGCAGGCACTAAAAGGTGTCTGAGGCAGCTCACACCTGTGTGCAAGGTGAGAATGGAACCAAAAGCTGCCTCACAGATTCTGACTGATTCCTGCACCACAAATCTGAACTCCAGGCCTAAAGAAATTGGAAATTATGCTCAATTTTGATGTGTGTGATTCTTAGGGATATCACTAACTTAAAACTTATTACATACAGCACATGAAAAAGCCCCTCTTGCTTATTCACAGGAGCTCAGAAATGCTTAAATGGCAGACAAGATTCCACACACAGTTTGCAAGAGAAGAAAATAAATTCTCACCACACAGAGCTTTAAGGGGACAAATGCTGCAACAGCTTCCATCAAACACTCTACCATCACCCTCAGGTTTGTTGTTTTTTTTTTTTTTTTTGCTAAAGCACAAGGAATGTGGTAAATTAGGAAAAAATAATTGATTAGTGGCACAAACTGATCCAGACCCAAACACACTGAGGGAGAATGGGAGGAACAAATGGAGGGTACTGAAAAAAAGGGTCAAACTCCATTTTCAACATCACCATTCCAAATTCAACAAAGGCACTCCAGCCCTCATCTGCCTTTCTGAAGAGGACAGCAATATGAAAAAAAAATCTTCTCTATTTTGATGGAGACCAAAATTAAAAAAAAAAAACAAACTAAACTCAAAACTGGAGGAAGGAAGGAAATGTGACACAGAAAAAGAGGGGTTTCAGAGGACAGGCTCTTGTCCACCGCAGGCAGGGAACCGTCTGTCTGTCTGGCCCAGGAGAAGCCAGCATTTCTCCTGTAAGTGCAGTGCCAGCTGGCACCTGTCCCATGCTGACACCCCAAACTGACCTGGACATATTCTGCAAGGGGCTGCTGGACCAGCATTCTGAGCTCTTACAGAGATCAAACCACACAGAAAACCAGCTAGAATAATGCCACACTGCCAGAAAAGCCAAGGAATTGAACATCAGGGAACGCCAGAATTAAGGCTGTCAACGTAATTTTAATTTTCCCACTTGTGATTGTGGTTTACAATAATATTATCATGTAATTCTGGAATACATTTTTTTATTCAACATGTATGACCAAGACACATGAGAATAAAATAAAGATATTTATTTCACTTCATTCTGGCACTTGTAACTTCCTAATGCCTTACTTTGTTACCTAACTAATGTATTTCTTTGCACACAGTGTTCACAGCACACAAGAGTATAGAAATGTTTCAATCATTTCTGTCAAATCCATTTTAAATTGGTATTTTGTTGAAACTATCCAAGTTCCAACTTCAGAATAATTTGCTGAACAGTATCACTCTCATCTTTTAAATAAGCCAATTTTGATAAAAACCATTATAACACACACATTGTAAAATATGGTTTTTTGTACAATTGTACCAAATATTTATGAGCTCCAAGCGCTGTGAATTAAATTTGTCTCATTTCATTATTATTACTTTCCATCTAAGTCTTCATTTTACTTTTTATAAGTTTATTATGCTTACCTTGGAACTTAAATTCTTTTATTCACTTCTAAATACAAGAAACTCTGACATTTACCTCTAAATCTCTCCAAAGTGTATTTTAAATCCATCTGAATAAAAATCTGAAATGGTTCCTTAAAATTATTTAACCATTACAAATTTTATTCAACTTCCACATGAAACGTGAACTTAATGGAGACTCCACACAAGATGCAAAATAAAAAAGCTGACACGAGATCCACGAGCCTGCAGGTAATCCTTGTTCAACTGAGACTTCCACAAGACAAGTGAAAGTGTCAGTTTCAGTTTCTTTCACCTTTCCCTCTCTTTCTCCAGAATTTTAAGCAGGATGTTTTGAATGAGCCACCAAAACAGAGCTGAACCACTTCACGTGTTTGCAAGTGTGAACCAGAACAGAAAGTCACTGGCAACAGGAACTAAATCATCTTCTTCTTGACACAGGTGTGGATGCTGGTGGCAACCCTGGAATGCCAAACATAATTCCTATCTCAAATGCAGCCATTTTGGCTGGAAAAGCAACATTTCAGATGGATCAGCTGGGCAGAATGACATACCCAGTGCTTAGAATCACAAAAAAAGATAATAGATAATCCTTGTACACTAACACCCCCAATGTTGTTAGAGTAAGAGTTGTGAACCTGGCAGCAGGTTTTTGGTTTGAGCAGTGCTAATGGATGGTTTTTTGTTTGAGTGCTGCTAATGGATGCAGACCAACACTATGTTCTGTCCAAATTCCAGTGTGGGACATGACACACTGCTTGCCTGTTCTCCCTGTTCTCCCACTGGAGATTCCCATCCCATCTCCCGTGCTTGCACATCCAACAGGTGAAACATCATCACACCCAAACCCTGCACTGGTCACAGCACTGCTATTACAGCCAGGACAAGGAAATGCACCTCACACTCCTGCAGGTCAGAATCTCCCACTATGCACATCACTAAAAAGTAGCATTAACAAACATTAACCAAAAAAATTACATCCTCTGTTCATGCTGTGCACCACTACAAAACAGAGAAAACTCCTACAGAAACCTTAAGAACCGTTTTCTGAGTAAGAGCCATGCAATCCCAAGCATATTCCATAATATTGAGGAGGAAATAAATGAGATCTGAATTTAACTTAGAGTGCCATTCTCTTTGGGAACCTTCAGGATGTCCTGTGCCACATAAACTAAATATTACTTGGCCAAACCCCCTCAATTTGGAGAAATCACCAGAATAAGATGCAGTTGTGAATTTTCAAAATTTGTTTTGTTCTGAGGGGGTGAGACTCTACAAGAAATGCTCTCCAACCATGCAGCCATCTGAGCCATTGTGCACTGGTGACCCTCATAAGGATGCTCTTGTTTCCAGAGCCAGTGTGATGCCACACAGCGATCTGTCTGTTAAATGGAATTCTTGCCTCTAGATAGATAGATATAAAGTTTATTTTGAAATGTCTCCTAGTGCTTCTGAGCCTGACTGATGTGAGATGTTATTTTGAACATGCCAAAGCATCTGAACGGCTCCAGTCCTTTCTTTTCAGCGTGCATTCCTTGATAAGTGGCAAAGCTTCCCACTTATCAGTCACTCAAAGTGACTGTGGCTGTCAGCTGTGTACAAAGCGCAATCAGCTTGCACGAAGAGACACCAGCATTTTTCTTCTCAGTTTGAAGCAAACACGTTTTGACTGCTAGTCATTCAATTTTAAAGCATCTTCAATTAGGGGCGGATGAAGATATAAAGAAAACACATCCTAAACACCTCTGCCAGCCAGCAGTAAAAAATTTATTGTTATCTCCTGCTTCACCTCGCTGCAGAGGCAGCAGCAGCAGCCTTTTTTTGGCTGTACAGCAGAAGTGCTCAGGATTACACAGACAAGAGCACGGCCACGGAGAGCTTGTGCTTCTCCAGGCACTTCCAGGTGGCACCTTGTGCCCCTGCTGTGCCCACACCTGCGCAGGTAGAGCCAACCCAGCACCCACACCACCCACTCTGAGCACAAACACTCACAGAATGCTCAGCAGGCAGCAAAATGCCAAACAAACCCATCAATAAGGCCATGAAACACAGACGAGGAGGGCTGGCAGAGAGGAGAAGCTGCTGCAGGAAAGGGTGGGCAGCTGCCTAAGGAAGGTTACTCAGCACCAGGGAGCTGAAAGTGAAAGAAAATGGTCAGAGTTGATGATGAGAGATGCAGAAATTGGAGAGGGGATCTGAAAACAAACAAACCCAAAAAGACAGGGCCCTGAGATGCCTGCTGAGCAGACAGAGACCAAGATGAGGCCCTGGAGCACAGTGCTGCCAGCTGCGAGGACTGCATCTGACCACTGGCCTTTTCCTTACAGATTATTTTGGGTGTTTCTGTGCTCTGGATTTTAACAAAAAAAAAAGTTTCTGGCCTCTCCTTGTGATTGTGTGAGAGAACTGGAAAATGGGAACACTGAAAGCTCAGTAACAGAAAGTAAATTAAGAAAAGATGCTAAAATGGCAAGAAAAGAAGTCATGAAGTTCAAAACAGTGTTAGAATTTGAGAACATTTGGACCAGTAACACTAGAGAAAACAAGTGCTATTGCCATCAAGTAGCTCAGCATAGGCAAAAAAAAAAAAGTTGATTTACCTCAATCAAACATGCCCTTGCATTTCCAATAAATTCAAGCTCACAGAACCACAGAACACTGTGAATTTGAAGGGACCCACCCACAAGGGCTCAATTCTTCAGGGAACGGCCTTTATGGGGATCAAACCCCCAAGCCATGCTCTGACCAGCTGAGCTGATGCAAGTTTTAAGCAGATACACCTGGTTTGCACTGGCACAACACCACCAGAACACGAATTTGGATGGCAGAAGGGTATGGGAAAGGCCTGAGATCAAACTACCTGCAGGAACTTGCTAAGGGTTACCTGTGGAGTTAAAACTGGCTGCAAACTGATCCTCTGCAATGAAATAAGTGCACATAAGGAGCCCAACAACTTTTTACTTAACTTTCCTGCTAAGGTAAGGAAATGAAGGCCCAGAGGTTACTCAAAGTCCACTCTAGCACAAATTCTAGCTGAAGCTGAGAGGACAGAAAGCAATTAGCTCATTCTGACTAATTTTTCTCTCTTTTTTCCCCCTTCTTTTCCCTGTTTCCCCACCAGCCCCAAGGGTTTGTTTGTTTGGGGGTTTTCTGGGGTTGTTGTTCTCTTTGGGTTTGTTTGTTTGGGGTGTTTTGGGGTTGTTGCTCTCTTTGGGTTTGTTTGTTTGGGGTGTTTTGGGGTTGTTGCTCTCTTTGGGTTTGTTTGTTTGTTTGTTTGGGGTGTTTTGGGGTTGTTGTTCTCTTTGGGTTTGTTTGTTTGTTTGTTTGGGGTGTTTTGGGGTTGTTGCTCTCTTTGGGTTTGTTTGTTTGTTTGTTTGGGGTGTTTTGGGGTTGTTGCTCTCTTTGGGTTTGTTTGTTTGTTTGTTTGGGGTGTTTTGGGGTTGTTGTTCTCTTTGGGTTTGTTTGTTTGTTTGGGGTGTTTTGGGGTTGTTGTTCTCTTTGGGTTTGTTTGTTTGTTTGGGGTGTTTTGGGGTTGTTGCTCTCTTTGGGTTTGTTTGTTTGTGTTTGGTTCTGTGCATGCCTGTGTGTAGTTTTGGGTAAGCTCTTTCCCAGGGCATTCCTGCTGCCCAAGGGACAGCGAGTCCCTCTGGTAACTGACAGGAGATCAGCTGCAGGGCCCTGTGAGTGAGGAGCCATTGCTGTGCCTCCGTGCTGGCAGCCCAGGGCTGGGGAAGGGCTTGCAGAGCCATGGGAAAGGCTGCAGTGTGACTGCAGCCTGCCCTGCCTGTGAGCTGCAGGAGAACAGCTGCTCCTGACACATGATGGATGTGCACACAGCGTCCCCACATCCACCAGCACGCTCGGCCTGGCTGTGCGCTCGCAGCCCGTCACATCCGCACCGCAAAAAACAAATAACAGCAAACGCAAAAACAAACCGCTGCACTGCACAGAGCTGCTCTACAAATACTCTGGAGAGACAGGAGGAAGGGACTTTCTCACAGTTTCCTACCAAAGAAAGGTCCCAATAAACTCCTACTAATGTGAACAAGAGCTTTTACTCCATGTTCAGTGGGGGCTGGATCAGGCACCACTTCAGCAGTTTTATTGTCTTACCAAGGAAACCTTCTGTCCTCACCTCTCTCTGACATGCAAAGAGGACTCTGGTTGTGGAAAAACTAATTCTGCTCTGCCTTGCAAAGTGATTGTAGCAGCACAAAGCACTGCTCTGCTGCCACTGACTTCTCAGAACAGCAGAATTCCCAGGGAAAACGGGAATCCAGGAGCAAGAGGCATTACTGGATCTGTAACCAGGCCCTTGTGTAGCAGCTGCTCATTTTCCTGTCTCCAGTGAAGGACTCATCACCTACAACATCCAGCCCTTTAAAACCCCTGGAGAACTCTGGCTGGGAACCAGGAGAAATGCCCCAAGGCCTTGGGGCTGCCTGAGGGGACACTGACGGGGCAAAGATTAGGGGTAAAGATCTCTACCCTCCTTCTTAAAAACTCAAAGTTCTCCAAGTATAGTGGTCTGCTGGAGTTTTTGTTTTTGAAGCAGCAGACAGAAAATTAAAGGCTTAGCCATGTTGGAAATATAATTTAAGCCTGCAGACTTCTTGGGGCAGGGAAAAAATCTTCAGGTTCCTTTTTGTACAGTCAGTTAATCTGTGTCTTCTCTCAACAAGAGAGAGAAAGTGGTACCTTCTACAAAAAACAAAAAGAACACAAACGGGCCTAGATATCATACAGCCAGCTCTGGGTAACAGAGGATTGCTCACCTGAGTGCAGAGCAAACAGCAAATCTATCTAAACAACAACAATTATTGCCATAACTGGTGGGTAAATGGTGGTACTGAAGCACTCTGGAAACAGGTCTCTACCACTGTTTTGGAAGACTGGAATCAGCCCAGAAACTCTTGCTGTTTGGAAAGTTCTGACAATAACAACTGTGTCATTTCAAAACTTTGCATGTTAAGCTTAAGAAATATTTTGCTGAACTTCTGTGTAACTGAGAAACCAAATCCCCCTTTCCTCCGCAAAAACACAGCTCCGTTTTGAAAAACAGATCTGGCTGAGAAATGGCATGGCCATTCTGCAGGAAATTCTAAGTTCAAGACTTTTATTGCATTCCAAATTGGAACTTCTCAAACCTCAGGAGGCAGTGAGAATTTGGGAATAGTTTGGTTTGAGAACTCAGCATCTCTTCGTCCACCCAGCAGCTGGCAAAGCCACATGCCCCTGGCAGGGCTGACACTGAAAGGGTTAATTCCATTCTGCTGTGCCTGTGAGACTTCCAGCACGGGGACAAGGCCTGCAAAAGCTGCTTTCAGCAAGGAGAGCTGGGAGCTGAGAAGAAGACATGTGGCCCAAGAATGCAGTGACAGACAAAAGCACTGGGAATTGGGAACATGGGGTGGTAATGGGATAAAAACTGTTCTATGCATGGAGAGATTGTACATGAGGGACCCCTTGCAGAATCTCCTGTGTGCACCTTCAGCCCTGAACAAGATTATTCCCTCTGAAACACAGCTTTAGTGTTGGAGAGATGAATTCCCACATTTCAGGCATTTGATACCAGGTAGAGCAGGCCAGAAACACTTGTTTCCAGCTTTGCATCAGAATTTAGCTGGGATCCCCTCACTCTCAGGGGTCCAAACCTTCTCACAAAAAAAGGGTCCCATTAAAACATCTGCTCTAGCTCTGAGGGAAAATGAAAACCCTCTCCTAAAACACAGACTGCTGTCTGGCAGGAACTGCCCTCAGTTTCAGAACGCACTTGGTTCTTGGGTTGAGTATGTCACTCAGAAAAGAACACAAATTAGTAACCAATTACTGACAGTATCAAACAAAAAAAAGTCAAACAAAACTGTGGCCTGAACGCTAGAAACATTGTAAAGCAGCATTTCTGCTGCCTGCTGCTTTGAGATCTTAGTTTTACATTATTGGCAACCTAAAGTGTTCCAAGATCTTGAGCTGGGCTCTCCAAAAAAAATTTTGACTAAAAATCAGAACAGATTAGAAAACAGCATTTGGCCTCTGTTTTGTTTGCCTTCTAATTTTGGAACTTGTAGTGCTCATGGTTTCAGATTTTGCCTGGAAATCTGAGAGTTGGAAGTTTACATTTGGGAGAAATGAAAGCTGGCATTTTTGTCATCACATGACTCCAAGAGCTGGGGCTTGAGGGAAAAACATAAAACACTGTCAGGTTTTCCACAAAATTGTGAGATTAGCAGTATCAGTTTTATCACAATTTAGGCTGCAAGGTTGACCTATTTTATCAACAGTGCCCTACTGAATATGAATCGCTTTATGAATTTTAACAACCATATTTCATTTTAAATGCGGTTCCATTAAAGTGACACTTGTCAGTGAGCTCCAAAGCAAAGCCTTCCATCAGCATCCTGGGCCAGGCTTTGTCTCTGGGATCAAGGAGCCCTGAGGCTCAGGGACACCCTGGAAGGAGGGGTGACACCTTTGGGGTGCATCTGGAGCCCAGCTCAGCCCCATGAGCACATGCCAAGCCTCTGCCCCTCTGCGCCCAGCCGAGATGGGAGCTGCAGAGCCCCAGAATGCCCAGGCTCCAGGGAGAGACTGGGGTCCCACAGAAGAGGAGTGGGTACCCAGGAGAGCTCCATTGAGGACAAAACTGAGCTGAAGCCAAGAACTTGTTCAGTTATACCAGTATCTGAACCCAGGAAATTCCTCTGGCTGCCCTGGAGGGCTTAAGCCCCTGCCCAGGACCCCTGAGCCTTTGATTTAGCCCTTGGAAAAAACAACTACCAACCTCATGTGAAGAATTACAAGCCACGAAAGTTTAAGTAGAATGATAGTTAATTTGTCACAGGGCGAAAAATAGATTTTGGGGTTTTTAGAATGGGGCTTCAGAAGGCAAGATGGAGGGATCTGGGCATGTCCAGCCTTTCTCCTTTTTCTTCTTGGCCTCCATATTCTGGCACTTTTAGATTGGTTTAGAGTAGAAGCTCACTGTCTAACATAGGGGATAGGTATTGGGAAGTAATTGTAAATATTGCACACGTAGTTTTTAGTATAAAAGATAACACCACCCCGGGGCAGGCAGAGTGCCTCTGTCTGTCCTGCTGAGCGGACCCTGGCTGGACAGGAGAAAGAATTTTATAGATAAGAAACAATAAACAACCGTGAGAAAGAGAAATGAAAAGTTCTGACTCCTTCTCTGATGACTAGGCTGGGAAAAGAGACTTTCCAACTTAACTCTGAGCAGCTAGAGCCCTGAGATAGCAGGTGTCAGCCTGCCCTACAATTTCTACCTCCAATACAGCCTGAAGCTTTGAGGTGCTGATGCACAAGGGCTGTAAATACCCAGATCCCAGCTCCATCTATGGAGGAGCAGCAGGACCAGGGGTGCAGGGAGAACAGCACCAACACTCAGAGGCAGAAACCTCACAGGGAAAACCTCACACACAGACTGGGCAGAGCAGAGAGTGTGCATGGGGGGCTGCACCCCAAAGGGCCATAAAAACAGGGGAGGGTTAGTTAATTATTCAGAGAAATTCAAACCTCTCCACAAATTAGCTCTAGAACATCCTGAAAAGTAGAAAAAAATTATAAATGTTTGCCAAAACACAAAATCTCGTCTAGATCCTATTTTAGCATTTTGAGGTGGTACAGATTCACAATTTAATCTAATCTGCAACTTTCCTCCAGCTTACTCCACTCTCTATACAAAGTCCTTGTTTTCTGTTTCAGTGACACCACCTTCCAATGAACTCAGCAGAGATGGGCTTGGAAAACACATGCCACTTACAGACTCACATGCCAGGCACGTTTTTCTGAGCCCAAGGAACTAAAGCATCTTTCTGCAGCATCCCAGAAGTGCTGGTTTAACTGAGCTGCAGCTCCACTGAGCATCTGCAGCCCTCTGAGGAGAAAAGGGACTCTCAGTCTCCCCCTGGTTATGGATTGTGTGATGGGCTAAGGAGAAAGGGAACTGTTTCCAAGTTAGCACACTGAGAGAAAGGACTCATAAATCATGGGGTCAGCCAGGTTATGCTTTTTTCTAACCTTAGGGTATTATGCTTTCAATACAATATTTCAGTGGCTTTCTTCTGTGTAATAATTTATATGGAATTATGGCGACTCTTACAAGCTTAGAAAAAAATTGGCTGAAGTAAAACGATTCCTTTGTCATAAATAAGCTGAGTTCATAGCTACAGCACAATCACTCAGCTGCACCTAAGTCAAACAGTTATCCACTCTTTGTAGGAATATTTCCCTGTCAATAAATCTAGTGCTATTTCAAAACTTCAGGCCAGTGTGACAGAAGCCTGTTAGATTAATTAGGGCAAGGTCAGGGAAGCTGAACTCACAGCTACATTCCTGTCAGAGCTTTCTTCCACCTCCCATAACCCACAGGCTGACTGTAAACTCTCTGACCATTTTATACATGGGCATCTTAGGGGGACTTCATTGCCTTAATTTAGATACAAAGGGTGATTTCTTTAAGAACTGTTTTTTATCTGACAGTCATTAACTGAGGAGAAATGTGTTGCTTTGTGTTCTCTGTCAATAAGGATTATTTTTAATTTTTGGATGTTTTTCCCTTCAGAGTTATGGGCTCCAGCCAGGGTTCATGAGACTTGAGGATCATGCATGGAACTGCCCGGCCTGCCTGTGCAGCATCACCCAGATTTCCCTGCACACAGACCAGCTCTGTGGGAGCGAGGGAGCAGCACTGTCCCTGCCTGCTCCACTGCTGACCTTTCCTGCCTGACCGTCCAAGAGGAGGGTGCCACAAACCCCATGGGGTCTGTGTGCAGGGGACCCTGGAGGTGAAACCCCGGCCCCAGCAGGGTCAATATTTCATCCGCAGTCCCCTGAGACTGAGCCCCAAATCATTCCTGAGGATTGCAGCTTCCATCAGATGGGACTTGGCTGACTTTCATTTACTACTGACTTAGGTCAAACTTGGACCAGGGATCAAGAGATGAAAGGCTCTATATCTCATTATCAATAACCAGGGTTTTCTTCACTACCCTAAAAACAACATACTTCATTCTTATCTACAGGGCATTAAAACTTAAAAGGGTTGGGGTCAAATTACATTACTTCAATTTATTTTTATTCACTGCTTATAAAACAACTTCCTCTCTCGCTGCCATAGCTAAATGCTAAAAATACGAATATTTTCCTTGCTATTGTACAGGTTTTGCTATTGTTTTTCTTTTAAAGCCTTATTAAAAATGCAGCAATAAAGAAAAATCCCTCCCACACACAAATTAGGAAGCAGAAAAGAGTTCAGAGGTCCAGGCCAAATCAAGCCTTACCGATCTCAAAATCATTTTCAGCAAAGCACATCTTGTATAGAAGTTGCCTTATAACAGAGGGATGGACCTTCTGAGGAGTTTTTCATAAATGCCAAGTCCAGATACAGACAGAATGTCCTCTGGAATAATACAGCCAAGTTTTCTTCCAGTATGAAGCCATACAGCTCCTCTGATCTGCGTGGAATTAGGTTTTCTTAAATGGTTTACAGTTGTGATTGATAATTTTAGGTAACTCCCTCTGAAATGCTGATGAAAAGCTTTGGAAGGAGAATCCTGCTGCTACCGAACAAACAGAATAGAGTCTACAGCAACTCACAATGCTGTGTACAAAACTGCAGGATTGAACAACCAGAGATTCCACCCTGGTCCCAGGTATCTGTAAAGTCAAACCTCTCCTTTGTTATTCCATGGATAATGTTTATTAACCACTCCTGTTATTCCCCAGCAAACTGATTTACATTGTTCCCAAAACAGGGGCATGCACATGGCAGAAAAGTAATGAAATACAGTCAATGGCATGAAAAGAAACTTCTGAATACAGTATGGCAGAAAGAGGCTAAATAAAGTTTACTGGGTATGCTGGTTTACCAAGTTCTTCTACTCCTGGGAACAAACCTGCAGGTACCTGGAACTTACACAGCTGCTCTCCTGAATCTAACCAACCCTTTGGCCAGCTTCTCACTCACACAATACTTCTCCATAAACAAAAAATTCCACTCTCCCAACACCTCAGGCAGAGGGAGGAAGGTACACTTGATTATCAACCACTGAAGATTATCAATCCCCTCAGCAAAGCCTCAAAACCAGAGCTGTAGGACACTGGTTCCCAACAAACTCCTTCTGACAATACTTTTGTCACTCCTGAGGAAAGAGGACCGGTCCTGTAAATGCCTGAATTATTTTATATTATATCCTGCTTGCATGACCAGCTCTAACAGCTTCTTCCTGACCCTACAAAAACCATGTTAATCACATAAGGTCTTCCAGAAACTGACCCTTTTTTGCTAAATGACAGGTAAAATCCTCTCGTGTTTCCATAAACAAGATGCCAGTCAACTGCAGGGATTCTTACAGAAACTGTGGCAACAATGGCTGAGGGAAGGAGTGGGGAAGGGAAGGGAAGAACAACAGGGGTGTGGGAGGAGATGTGTCTCTGACCTGGATCTGCTGCTGAAGAAGGTTAATTTTGTGCTGCTGCTGCAGAAGCTGCTGCTGCTGTCTTGCAATCTGTGAAGAAATTGCACAGAAGAAACATGAGATGGGGATCACCATTCCCAGAGTCCATCCTCAGGAAGCTCTGACCCTGCTCAGTTCTTCAAACCTCTCTTCTGAGCTAAGGAACCTCCGAGGGCAGAGGCTGCTGCTGAAGCAAGGGGCACGTGTTCAATTCATTGCTAACCCCAGGGAGAAAGGGACTCTCATGGAAAATGCTGTGCTGCACACAAGACAAGGACCTGTGCAAAAATCTTACTGAAATGGCACTGCCAAAATTTCCCAGCAGAGAGAACAACACCAGCAGGGAAACCAAAAAAATGGTGGAAAACGGTAGAAAAAGCAAAAAAGTAGGATGGCCAGAAATACTCTTCTGTTTGGCACCACCTGCTCAATTTTTTATTTTTTAATGGCAATGTGACACCATGGAGGAAGGTTCTGAGTGTACTTTTATTAATGCAGAAACAGGCACAAAGGGACTGGAACTGAGCTCGGAAAAATCCCTGGCTCTCCAGTGTGTGTATCACTGCAAGGAGCTGAGGGGGCAGGCAAGGCCACAAGGCTCAACTCGAGCCTGGCTTAAGGAGGTGCAGGGATCCTCTCAAAGCCAAGCGCAGTTTTCCAGAAGGAATTCCACCCCCCTCTCCCTAAGTGACTGCAAATGCTGCTGTGGACACTTGTTACACCCATGAAGGGAAACAGCAGACATTAACAGAATGGAGTTATGAGCTCTAAAGGCTGGAGGGAGATAAAAATTATTTTTCTTTCTTAAAGGCTCCATTCTTGCTTTTTAAGTTCAAGAATGGTTTATCACTACATTTTTTTTTTCAGAGTTTGGATATTTTCATTTCTGCATAATAAAGAAGTATACACAATTCCTTCAATTAAAATAAATCCTAGTTATCCTAATTTCTCATTGCCTTTTTCTATTGTTTAATTTTCTTTTTCACTTTCAAATCCCTGTGGCACTGGTGACTTTAGGAGGCAGGGTGAAGGGAATAGTTCATACAGGATGTCTCCTGGTGCAAGAATCTGGCCAATTCCACCTTCACTCCTTCCTCTACCTTTGCTGTCCTAACAACAGCAGGATATAAATTCTGCAGCTCAAGGTAAGTCACTCCTGTTCTCCCCATGTGGGAGTTCAGGCCAAAATAAGACAAGGTTTTTAAATAATTAAATTAATAATTTTAAATAATTAAAACCAGGGAAAACCAAGGCTTAAATGACTGAAGGTAGCAGCAGTGCCTTAGAAATCTTAAGACTTGCTTAAGTACAATACCAACACTGAATATGACAACTATGACAGATTTCAAAGAATTTTGTGAGTTTAAAACTCACAGAGCTGCAATTGTGTGATAAAATTTTAAACTAGATATCTAGATATTCTCTGCTTGCGTTCAAGTACAAAAGCAGGCATTAATTTCTGTTAAAATCTGCCCAGTGAAATCTGTGAGAAAAGTTAAGTTTTTGCCTCAAATGTTGTGTGTCCATGTGTGCCCATTGGAAGTGATCACATGTGAAAAGCATGCCTGCATTTCCAGTGAAGGGCATATTTGCAAGTACTGAAAATCAAGCCTCTCAAGTGTAGAAGAAAAAAAGCCACACTTGTTCACTGACTTCATATTATTCTCTGCTTTTTTCCACAGTTGGCAAAACCCAACCTCTTCATGTCTCACATTACAATCCAAGTGCTGCATTTTGTTCTTTCTGTACCTGTTCAGTATTGCTGAATTAAAGCAGCTTTGGGGGATTATTCAGGAGGGCTGGATGTGCCTGTTTATTTATAGAGAGTTTAAAAACTCTAACAGTATTGAAGGATAACACAGAATTGCAGAATATTCTGAGTTGCAAGGGACTCACAGGGAGCATCCAGCCCAGCTCCTGAATGAAGAGACTGAACCCACAGCTTTGGTGTCGCAGACATCTTTTATGAAAAGTCTTTCCTTAGGATTTTTCCTCCTGAGAAGCCAAGAGGCCTCAGGAACAAAATGCAAACAATGGTTATCTGCTGCTGTGGGATGCAACAGGTGCATCTGGGATTGGTCTCATGCGGACATTTGGAATTAATGGCCAATCACAGCCCAGGACAGAGAGCTGAGCCACAAACCTTTGTTATCATTCTTTGCTATTCCATTCTTAGCCAGCCTTCTGAGGAGAACCTTTTCCTCTATTCTTATAGTATAGTTCCAATGTAATATATATCTTAAAATAATACATCAAGCCTTCTGAAACATGGAGTCAGACCTACGTCTCTTCCCTCATCCCAAAACCCATGTGAGCACCGTCACACCTTGGCATTGCTGGCAGCAGGCTCTGAACAGCTCCAAGACGGATCTATTGCAAATTAAATTTGCAAGCATTAACACCCCTCTATAACCTGTTACATCATCTCCACCCACGATCAGGATTAAACTGTACAGCATTCTCCTGATACGTTTTTGTTCAAACCTTTCCACCTTGGAGAACAAACGGCAAAGATCCCGGGTGCCCTTTTAGGGTCTGGAGGCTGAAGCCAAGCTGCTGGGCAGCCCCACAGGAGCGGCTGGAGCTGCGGGCAGGGCAGCGCCCACTCACCTGCTCCTGCTGCTGCTTGGCCAGCTCCATCTGCTGCCGCTGCTTCTCGATCTGAGACGCCGCCAGCTTCTTCTGCTCGTCGTGGGCTGCCAGCAGCTGCTCCCTCAGGCTGGTCAGCTGGTTGATCATGCCCATGAGCTGCCTCTCCTTCTCAGCCAGGCTCTCTGGAGTCCCTGCGCGTCGCACGGTGGGGGAGAAAGAGAAGAGAGAACGTTTAGAGCCGTGCAGCGCTTCGTTTTCTCTTCGTTTTGCAGCTCTACTGCAAGCAGAGTTCCAGGAGAGGCAAAGAGCAGCAGCAGATTGCAATGTGCTGCACACAAAGACCCGCTCCTCTACATGGAAGATAAATCTGTACACAGGCTTTCATCTGGGGTCCCCCTTCAATGCTCCTTTGCCCTTTCATCTGTTTGGCACTGCTTTTCTGTCAGGTTAACAGCAGGAAATAATACTGCCTATTTTGAGGAAGTTTTAAGTTTGAAACACTTGGGATCAAAAACCCAACCCTTCCAGGTTTGCAAGACAACAATATTTATGGCAAAAACTTAGGAAAAAGACGCAGTTTCTGTAGTGTCAAAGCACTGACGCAGGACAAGCATTAACATCCCTCCATAACCTGTTATATCATCCACATCCCTGATTAGGATTAAATTATACAGTATTTAAACTGTCAGTAACTCCTATTGCTGTTGCTGCCACCAAGGTGCAATTTTAAAGGAAAAAATCTTTTATAAACATATCCAAAATGTGAGTTAAACACAACTCATCACCACTCTCATTTGTACTGTTGTTAGATGTTTTTCATGGTGGAGTTCAGCAGACAGAGGAACTCACTACCTCACTTTCACAACCATGCTGAAGAAATTATTTTTCTGCCCAGAAGGACAGTGGTTATAGGGGAGCATTCTTCTGCCAATGTCACCAGTGCTCTCCAAGTGAAAAAACAAACAAACAAACAAACAAAAAAAAAAAAGAAAAAATGGAAAAAGAATAAAACTGGCGACTCCAACAAGCACGTTCCTAGCCAACTATCAGTCAGACATGGAAAGAGCTGCTGGTAAAAGCTCATTTAGCCTACCCCCCTGCCAGTGCAGGAATGCTCCCTGCAATATTTCATACAGCCTGCTGGTCTGCATTGAAATGTCTGTGATGGAGAATCCTCTGCTCTTGCTCTGAAAGCCCTTGAGGTGCCACTGGGAGGGCTCTGTGCTTGATACCTTAATTTCCTTCTTTCTTTTTGTTACTTTTACCTAATTTCAATGATGTGATCCTGAGCAACATCCCATTTGTTATATTATCCAAGTACAAGCACTTAAATCCATTTGCAGACAGCCACATGCAAGTGGAAAACCACACAGAATCACCAGAAAAAACATGACAGAAGAAATGCAACTGAATTGTTTTTCATTAGGGTTCTAGAAATTTCTCTGAAAATATTCTCACCACACAACAAAGAGCTACAGCAGAATATTCTCAGATAAAGCCTCCAGAAAAACTGTGGTGCAAGCTGGAAACTTGAGAAACACACTGCAACAGAAAGCACAGGCCTTTAAACCTGTTCTGCTAAAAGCTGTGAGAGGGAATGGAAGCCAGTGCTAAAACACTCCCAGGGCTGAAGAAAACACTTCTAACTATGAGCTTTGCTTCCAGCACTGGAGACAGAGAGCTGCTACAAGTCATGCATCTGCCACCTGGCCATGGAATTAATCAGAGGTTTCTACTGCCACTCTTGCATCCTTTTGTTGTTCCCCAGGAGAAAGGTATTTTATTCCTAACTTTCACTGAGGGTGGATGCAGGCATGAGAGAGAGGGGAAGAAGTTCCTACAGACAGAAGAGACTCACAGGATTGTCTCAGCCCCTGAGAGAGGGCAAGCAGAAAGAAATCACTGTCAAACACACCAACACACAGCACTGCTGCTTCATCCCTGGATTTGCAGCTCCTACAGCAGCTTTCAGCTGGGAATCAGAAAGCCCTTTGTAAAGTTAAATTAATCCCCATCTTTAAGTTAATCTGAAAGGTGGAAAAATGTTTCCACATGTGTGAAGTGACAGGCAGAGAGCTCGCAGCTCCCAGGAGAGGCAGGAAAGCTGTGCTGCTCTGCAGGCTGGGGCTGGGCTGCCTGGGAGGGAGCAGGGACAGGGACATGTCACCAGCCTGCCTGGCTGGCACAGGGCAGCAAAACCCTTCAGCAGCTCCATCTGAGTGCCAGGAGCCAAGGGCAGCCTGCAGCTCTCGGAGCTGAGCACAGCAGGGACAGGGATGTGCTGCAAGAGGGACAGGAGAGGCCACAGGCATCACCAGGGGGCTGGAGCACTACTCTGTATTTCCAGAGAGTATCGTATCTAATCTAATCTAATCTAATCTAATCTAATCTAATCTAATCTATTCCTCTCCTATTCTCTACTCTATTCTAGATCTATTCTATTCGCTCTTCTAGATCTATTCTATTCTCTACTCCATATCTATTCTATTCTCTATTCTCAGAAAGGCTCTGAGAGTTTGGGCTGCTCAGCCTGGAGAAGAGAAAGCTCCAGAGACACTTTCCAATATCTAAAAAGGGCTTATAAAGATGGGGACAAACCTGTTAGCAGGGCCTGCTGTAGGAGGCAATGGTTTCAACTAAAAGAAAGTCAATTTAGGTTAGAAATAAGGAAGCAGTTGTTTACAGTGAAGGCGGTAAAACACTGAAATAAGTTGCTCAGAGAGTGGTGGATGCCCCATCCTTGGAAATGTTCAATTTTCAGGGCTTTTGAGCAGCCTGGTGCAGTGGGATTGGACCTGCTGACCTTCCAACCCAAAGCATGACTCAACTCAGAGCAAGCAGTGACTGCAAGTGCAGACACCAGCACCACACTGCAGCCAGGCACACATTCACTCACTCTCTTCATTATTATTATTATTCTGTTCTTAAAGACGATCTGAAATGCCCACAAGGGGTGTTTTATATCCTACTTACCAAGTACAATGCATAATTCCTGGGGTTTATACAGCTGGAGTGAAAGTAGTCTGACAAAAGGCAGACTTCTTGCATTATATTTCTGGAGCTATTTCAGTTTGCTAATAAACCAAAAGGGAAAATTTATCAGCATCGGCTTTATAAAAAAAATCTTCTCTTGGAGGATACTTCCTGGAAAACATGGCTTAGTAGGTACTTTTTTTCCCAGGACTAAGCCATCCTTCCAGTAACTGGAATAGTACTTAATGATAATTTCAGTTCTTTGAGGTAATAATTCCTTGCAAAGTAAGTACTTGGATAGCCATACTCTCAAGTGACCTGCACAAAACCAGAGGCACAAAAAAAGGATCAGCTGTGTGGCTCTAATGAGAGATGGGGAGCTCTGTGCAATTTCCCCGTGTCTTACTCACACATCATGGAAACTCCACTAATGATGAATCACAGTTTTGACAAATCTTGCAGGTAACTGCTGGCTTGTAAATGTGTGAAAATGAAAAAAAAAGGGAAGTACTTGAATCAGACAGTCTTGATAATAATGTTAAGTGTTCGCATTTAGTTTAAGTTTGGTATTTTTTATGTTAGCCTTATTACCTAGCACACCTTTCCTATAATTACTTTTCTTAAAATGGTCAACAAAAGTGCCACTTCACATTGCCATGGCCAATCATGTATTCCTTTGCATACCACAAAGGCCAAAGCATGGAGAGAGTTATTTATTTATTGGTGAGGTGAGGCCAACAGTGGGGTCACTACATGAGTACAGTCAGTCCCAGGAATTTTTCCTGGTGTATCAAAAACCACAAGAGAGTTGTGGTTGAGCTCCACTTGGTTCTGTGCCCTTTTCTAGGTGCTTTAGGCTGGGGGTAGACAAGGATGGGGGACTTTGGTCCTACCCTCACTATTTTCTCTGTGTTAACCTGCATGAGATCCAAACCTGTATCATGGTGTGAAGTGTCTTGGCAGCCAGGAGATTTCCCCTCAAAGAGTTCTGCAGCTCACAGGGCAAAACACATCAGTATTTTAAGCAACTAACGCAACAAGAAGTAAAGACAGCTGCTCAAATGATGCTGCTGGGAATGAATGAACTACCCACAGGGCTGCTGACCCTGCTGGAACTTGGGAGGGTGCAGACCCCTGTCCCCAGCAGCCACAATCAGCTGACAGAAACCCCAAGTGCCCATCACTGCAGGGCACACCTTGGCAGCAAGCTGGACCACTCCACAGAGATTCTGAGTGAGAGCCTCAAACAGTGCCTCAAGAATTGCTCTGAATTACCCTGAGAGCCAGGACAAGCAGATAGTGCACATTTCATGTCCAGCAAAGCCTTTAACCACCTGCCCTTCAGGAGGTCACTGTGGGGGCTCTCTGTGCTCCTACTGCCCTGGCAGAATGTGCATTTTCCACAGATGGAAACAGCTCAGGCAAAGGACCATCACAGCACACACTGCAGGCTGGCAGCTGCACAAAGAACCAAGGAAAGATGCTCTCCAGATGTGCCCTGTCACCATGAACAGAAACTCAGGGAAAACCCCACGTTTGTGGGTGCGGCACCCACGGCAGATGGCAATAAAAGAAGACTCAAATTAGCGGCATTCTAGGCAAACGTAAACTCCATCTCGGATCAACACTACCCATAATAGTGTTTAACTAGTAGAAGAAATTTACTCAAATGTGAAATAAACTATTACACATTCTTAGTTCTGATTCACAGCCTCAGACTGGCAGTGACAGTAACATTTTAATAAACATTAGAATGAAGACACCAATATGACCAAATGACACACTTAAAGTGAGAAAAGGAACAGGAGAAACCTTGGCATCCCCACCCAAAACAGAACCAGAGCAAAAAAAAGGCAGAGGAACTGCTTCTGCGATCAAAACAGTAAATACTTTGTTATAATTTATTAGACAGAACGAGAATGTAAATGAGAAATTGGGAAAGCCAGTATTTTCTGTGACAGGCACTTCCAGCTTTTGCTGCAAATGCTGAGGCACAGGGAGTGTTTGCTGCCAGCCAAACTGGGGATGTGCACGCCCCAGGGCCATCCCTGTGCCCAAACCTCTGTCCCCTCCCCAATGCTGAGGCACAGGGAGCGTTTGCTGCCCAATGCTGAGGCACAGGGAGCGTTTGCTGCCCAAAGCTGAGGCACAGGGAGCGTTTGCTGCCAGCCAAACTGGGGATGTGCATGCCCCAGGGCCATCCCTGTGCCCAAACCTCTGTCCCCTCCCCAATGCTGAGGCACAGGGAGCGTTTGCTGCCCAAAGCTGAGGCACAGGGAGCGTTTGCTGCCCAAATGCTGAGGCACAGGGAGCGTTTGCTGCCAGCCAAACTAGGGATGTGCACGCCCCAGGGCCATCCCTGTGCCCAAACCTCTGTCCCCTCCCCAATGCTGAGGCTCAGGGAGCGTTTGCTGCCCAAAGCTGAGGCACAGGGAGCGTTTGCTGCAAATGCTGAGGCACAGGGAGCGTTTGCTGCAAATGCTGAGGCACAGGGAGCGTTTGCTGCCCAAATGCTGAGGCACAGGGAGCGTTTGCTGCCCAAAGCTGAGGCACAGGGAGCGTTTGCTGCCCAAAGCTGAGGCACAGGGAGCGTTTGCTGCCCAAATGCTGAGGCACAGGGAGCGTTTGCTGCAAATGCTGAGGCACAGGGAGCGTTTGCTGCCCAAATGCTGAGGCACAGGGAGCGTTTGCTGCCCAAATGCTGAGGCACAGGGAGCGTTTGCTGCAAATGCTGAGGCACAGGGAGCGTTTGCTGCAAATGCTGAGGCACAGGGAGCGTTTGCTGCCCAAATGCTGAGGCACAGGGAGCGTTTGCTGCCCAAATGCTGAGGCACAGGGAGCGTTTGCTGCCCAAATGCTGAGGCACAGGGAGCGTTTGCTGCAAATGCTGAGGCACAGGGAGCGTTTGCTGCCAGCCAGCCCGGGGATGTGCACGCCCCAGGACCATCCCTGTCCCCAAACCTCTGTCCCCTCCCCAGGCACTGCTGGGGATGCTCTGAGCACCCTCACCCAGCCAGGCGCTGCAATCCACCTGCCAAGCCAGTCTGCACCGTCACAGGGATGCCTGAACAGCTTTTGAACTGCCAGGATCTGTCTTTCAAAGGGAAATCAAAGAAAACAATGTGCCAGTACAAAGGCTGGGAGACATAATAATATTGTATTATGTTCGTATCGTTAGCTGTGGTTACAAAAGGGAAAAAAAAGCCTCCTGTATCTACAAAGTTTTCTATGGGGGAAAAACTCATTAAATGGAAATAAAAATATTTTGAAGTGCTCTGTGTTCGAATAATGCTAAGATCTATAATAATAATTAGAGCATGCAGTATAAAGCATTTTTTAATTTCAAAGCACCACCTAATTGATCTTCTTAAAGACTGTTTGCAGGTATTGAGGTGATGGCATGCATTATGTTTTTCAAGAGCAAACTGAAGCACAAAGTTTTTAGCAACTCCCTGAAAGTCATTCCGCACTTTATGTGGTGTAGGAGGTTTTATTGCTGGCCCTGATGAAGTCACCAGCAGAACTACTGCAGCAAGGCCAAGAATTTCCCCACTGACTTTTAACAGTAATACACGTTAAATAGATAATTAAGTCTGTGTTTGACCCAGTTGGAGACTAGGTAGGGTTTCAGCCAAGGGGACCCTTATGAATGGAGCAATTATTGATGTCATCCAGCTCATGGAGCAGCAGCCCTGCCTCAGCACAGCCTGTGTGTGACTTTGATGTAACAGCCCTGAGCTGCAGCCCATGCATGAGCTAAAGGCTGAGTCACCTCCAAGCATTTCCTGCAATGCTCTGCTTTTTCAGCAGCCTTTTTGAGCCAGCAAAGGTTACAGTTTTGATGCAAAAATGAAGGTTTTCAAACTGAACAGTCTATTAACCAAGAAAGAATAAAATCCTACTAGTCCTAACTGTACCAAAGCCAAAGAATAAATAAAAATATCAGCAGTTCATGAAATAACTGTCTTTTCTAGAGGGTTTTCTTACAGCATCTTTCCTCCACAGTATCGTTCTCTTCCCAGTCTCAACTATTTTTTCCTAACTGCTCGTGCTACTTTTAACCTTGACATTTTAGAAATCTAAACCCAACAACACTTTGCTTAGTAAGGAAATAAGTAAAAGAGAGAAGGCTACTGAGTGTTTATCTACTTTAAAGCAAACTAATCTGTGTCATGCTCTCCCTAAATAAAAACCTAAAATTCTGTTTATAACATAAATGCAAAGAGGAGCATTCCCATTTGTGCTGCTGAAGTCACACGTGAGGCAATGGGGAGCTGATGTTTCCTCCAGGAAAAGCAGGCTGATAAACACATCTAACTGGCTGAGGTAAATTCACAATTTAACATCTTCTTTCTCCTGTTCCTGAACAGCAATGTGAAATGTTTATGGCCAAACTGCACTTTAAATTCTGTACCTGCTGGGATGGGAGGATCTGTGCTTGGGAACTTGTGCTGATGCTTCACTATGGACTAGACCTTAGCTTCTCAGGCCACTAAATCCTGCAGCTGTCAGGACAAAATCATCTGAAAACTGGTGTTTTTCATTGGGAATTTAAGCCACCTTTGCTACACAATGACTGCCATCCTATAACTACCCACCTTGCTAAATGCAATTATTTCATCTTATTGCTGGGGCGAGTCAGCATGAGAGAAAACTTTCTGACTGCTTTTTACTTGGCAAGCCACAGGCTCCAGAAACAAGGCAAGAAAAAGTGCACAATTCAAACTGATTTGCCTGTACCTACAGATTTATGTAATGATTTTTTTCTGTTTGACAAGTAAAAATCCATTGTGGGACAGCGAGATATAAGGAAAGTTTTTATTTCAGCAGACAGACATTCCTAATCTTTCATGATTTCAGAGCAAGGTGAAGAATGAGTAAAACCAAATTATGGGCAATTACCCTCTTCTGCCATTACCAGCCTCAAGAATTCACATTCTGTGGGGAAAAGGAAGCTCAGCAGCCTGTTCTGTACCAAACCAGCACTGTGGTGTCTCACCAGGCTGCAAAGAGGCTGTCACTGAGCACGCCTCACTTGCTGTCAGAAATAAGTTCGGGCACAGCAGACCACAAACAAGGCTTGGTATTCAACCAGGTTAGCAACTCATTGTCAAGGTCACAAAGGAACAGACAACTCTGTTTGTGCTGAGGCTGCTTCTCAGAGGTTACTCATTGTTTCACTGTCTAGACAACAAGGTAGAGCTAGGCTAGGAAAACAGCAATTGCTGCTGGAATTTCGTGCAGCAGCAGGAAAAAGAGTAAAAAGCGTGTGTGTGTTTGCTTTGTTGTGACAAACCTGCAGTTGTAGCTCAGTGACGTTCAGCTCCATCAGGTAATTTTAGAACCATGAAGCACAGCTTCAGGACCCTTTTGTCAACCAACTCTCTGAACAATTTTTAAATACAGTGGTTTGGCCTCCATATGTTCAAACAAAGCCATTGGCATTTACTACTACCTCAATTAATTCAATTTCATTCCATTATCTCTATCAGTAATCACATCTTAAAAATAAAATTAGAACCTGACTTTTTGAGACCAAATTAAATAGCTTTACGCACAAAAATCCGGAACAACCTGAATTAGCTGCTTTGCCATAAAATAACATTTTTAGATGTTTTAAAAAAGATTCCTCCAGCCCTCCCTCCCCCATACACAACCCTCAGCTAACCTCCCATTCTAGGTCAAACAGAAGCAGCTCCATGCTCTTGCCACTCCACATACAATATTACTCACAAAAGAAAAAAAAAAAATCAGAACATCCAGAGCTGACACAAGTTTGCAAACACTTTTGAACCATTAATTTGCAAATGCAAAATTGACACATCTCTTGGGGATCTGCGCTGTATTAGTCAAAGGTTTAAAGCCAGTGTATTCCCCATGAATAATCTTTCTCCCTTTCCCCCCTCCTTCTTCCTGTCCACATGTAAATGCAGAATTTCTTGTCTTTAGTTTACAGATTATGTGATCCAAAGTGTCACTCACTGGATTACTGCACATAACCTGAGCACTACCCAGAGCTTACTTGCCTTCAACTTGTGCAGCATTACTTAACTGGAATTATCCCTCACAATCCATACAGGAATCTGCACAGCTCACTTATCTCAAGATTCTGTGTGTCACCTACCAGATTATCCCTTTTAATCCATACATTGAATCTACATAACATATGTCTTTAATTCAGGGGCTCTGACGAGCTATAGTATCGCTGAATGGATTATTTCTCTTTAGCCATTATTGGCAGCCCTAAACCCCTCACTGCCGACTCTGCTGCCCCATCCCCTGAGCACAGGGGCACAAGGAGTGTCTGCAGCAAGCACAGCTCCATCTCACATCAAACCACCTGCTCTGGCACTCACTGGGACCTGGAACACAGCTCCCCATACAGAACCGACCTCTGTGCTATGGTGAGCTGCCCAGCAGGGCAGGCAGGCTGATCTCCCTGTCCATAACTCTGAGTTTACTCCAGCACAGCCTCCAGAGTCACCCAGATGGGCTGAGCTGCCCAGCAGGGCTAGGAGGCTAATCTCATTTTCCATACGTCTGAGTTTACTCCAGCACAGCCTCCAGAGTCACCCAGATGGGCTGAGCTGCCCAGCAGGGCTGGCAGGCTGATCTCACTTTTTATAAATCTGTGCCCACTCCAGCACAGCCTCCAGAGTCACCCAGATTTCCATGGGCACAATGAAGAGCTGATTTCAACCCAATCGCTTTCACAGGGACTGCAGAGAACTTCACCTGAGCTGTTTACAAACTAGCTTGCACAATACAAAGGGTCTCTCAAACTACAACAAAAACACGTCAGGTTCAGACCTGGCCCCTCTTCCTTGAGGCACAATCTCTGTTGACAATGCCTTCAAGAGAAAAGCAGCTCAGGGAGATTGGAAACAGAAGTCTGTTCAACCTTTTGTTCCACACACCTATTCAAAATTAGCTGAGTGGGGAACATAAAAAATATGCCTCGCTGTGTCTTGCCAAGTTTCAGTAGAGAGATGGACAAGATTAGCAGCAAGGCTTTGTGCACACCAAGGGAGTTTTAAGAGGAGTTCTCATCGTGGTTAAAGCTGAGCAAGGCTGGGCAACCCACGATGCACCTGAGGCCCAGCACCACTGAAAGAGACGCTTCATTTTAGAATTAATAAGTTAATTTTTTATATAGGAATGATCACTGATAATTAAGGAATAAATGTATTTTTGATAGCTTTTCCTAGTGACACTGGAGGACAGCAGCTTCTCTCCCACTGCAGTGCACAGCTAACAAGGCAGTTACACTGACAGCAGAAAAGGGGGTGATTTTCCTTCCTCTACACTTTGAGACCTGAAGATCTCTCTGCTCCACTGAATCCAATAAAATGCATCATCCAAGAATAACCCAGAGCCCTGCTTTTGAATGGGATGGATATAAGTAAGTTTGAACAGGCTTTAACCAAGTCAATATACAGTTTTACAGCTTCACTATAAATACTTCAATTAAACAGCACTTTTGTAGCTTTTGCTGTACAGCAACTTGTTTTGAGCACAGTAAAAATTCCATAGATATCAAAACAGAATTTCTTAGGAAACCTCTAGTGT
The DNA here is from genome assembly GCF_027887145.1 of Ammospiza caudacuta. NCBI lineage: Eukaryota > Metazoa > Chordata > Aves > Passeriformes > Passerellidae > Ammospiza > Ammospiza caudacuta. The sequence continues at coordinate 1,024,888 of NC_080597.1, forward strand.
TAAAATTGTAATTTAGCCCCAGCCTGTCTCTCTGAACGAGCACAGGTATTTGAGTTACAGTTTCTACAGACATAGAAAGTTGTAGGCTTTGCCCCTTTCTAAGAGCATTCCCTGGCAGTACCTTTGGGTCCAGCTGTGGAATAAAACAACCCATTTCCCTTTCAATTAGCAACTGGATGGATATAGACTCTTCTAAGTGTGATCCTCAATCTGCAGCTGCCTCTGCAGACACTCAGAGATGGCTCTCCTGCTTTGTGGGTGTGCAGATGGAGAAAGGGGGGTTTAAACAGCAGCCAAAGGTGACAAAGCAACCAAGAGAAACAACTGAATAAGAACATGGGAGCCTGGCCACTTGCAGCCTCTCACCAATTTCCCTGTCTTTAATAAAATATCACTGCTCTCCAGCTTAAAGGAAATCACGCTAATAGAAAATAAAGGCTTCCTCTTCATCTCCCTTTCTTTAATCTCTCCCAGATAATAAAACTCAATGGCAATAACACAGACTTGGGCATTAACAATATGTAGCCTGGTGCTGAGCCTTTTTGCACATGATGTACTAAAACTCCCCCAGACCTAATGAAAAACACAATGAAATTTTGAACAGTTAAATGGAAAAAACTGTTCAGTGTGTAAGACAGTTGGGCAGCACGGCTCCTAGCGCTGTCCACATTCCAGGGTGTATTAAACACAAGACAGTGCTTAAATGGGGGTTTCCAAATATCACTAACAGAGAAATGAGAGGCGGAAAAAGCGCAGCTGCCAGGCCAAGCCCAGAGAAAGAAGTTAATTAAAAAATCACAACTGGAAAACTCCGTAACTACAGAAGGACAAAACCATTTTGCAGCACAATATACGTGTGTTTGTACACGTGTGTGTGGGTACAGAGCAGCTCAACTTGCACACCTTTCCTGCTGCCCCACTAAATATAGCTGCAGCACAGCTGAGCCATTGTTTGTGGGCTGCTCGGGGCTCATGGTGCCATGAAAACCACATTCCTGGGCACTAAATAATCAGCCTGCCTGGCCCCCCAAGAATCTGGAAGTCAAATTCATTTACCCCCAGAGGGCAATGCTCCATTGTGTCCTCCCTCCTTTCCAGCCACCTAGGAACAATGGACAATAATTGCAACTGTCACGGCAGTCAGCAGGAAAAATAAACCAGCGCCTGTTTTCACAGCTTACTGCCAAACTTGATCCAAACACCTAATAACCATGCCCCCAACCACAGAACCACAGTCACACTACAAAGCCTCAGATGTGAGCCTTTTGAACAGAGCTGCAGAACAATAACTCGACTTGTGTTCAAAATATAAAGCTAAAACCCAAAAATTAAAGCAAAGAAAAGTCTTCTTTGAGGCTGTGCTGCTGCTCCCCATCCTTTCCCCCAGGCACGACTGAAAGGACTGTTGAATTTCTCTGGTGGTAGCATATAGCTGGCTGCCGCTGCTTTCAAGTTTAGCTTGTGAAAGGGAAAAAGGGGAAGGGAGAAAAAAGATTGCCCTCCAAAAGGAAAAGATCACAGGCAGTGGGAACAGACCACCTTCTCAGTGCACAGCACTCTTCAGAGCAGCTCCACAGCGGGCACAGGCACTGGAGAATCACTGGGAGTCCTTCTAAAGGTTCCAGTGTGTCAGGAATTGAAGAGGCTCCCCACACTGGGCCAGATCTGCTGAAACACATGCCCAAAATTGGGTATCAAAGATGTCTCCCCATACTCTGCCCCAGAAACATCCTAAAGATGCATCAGGTCGTGGCAAAGGGTGATTTCATCTTGAAACAAAGTGCTTTTAAAACCCAGAACTGCCAGGTAAGCCCAGGGGCTGCCCTTCCTCTTTGAGACCTGTTGCTTTACACACATGGAGCAGGAGGAATGAATAACCCAGGGTTTGGCCCTCTGGAGCCATAATAATCACCATCATCATCATCACAACAACATCTCAGCCTGCTGGGGGCTGCAGCACTGCATTCTGTTATAAAGTTATCCCACAGGTGTAATGATATAAAGTTATTCCACATATGTAATGAATATATATATTGAATTACAGCTTGCTAGGGAGAAGCCTGGGTAAACCAGGGAATATTTTCCTGTTTGGGTAAGGCAGTGGAACAGCACAGGCTAATGCTGGTGGCTTATCAGTGACAGGCTGGGAGGCCCATAGAATTAAAATAACACTTTCTCTGCATCTGCACCAAGCCACAAACCTGTGAGAGCACCTTGTACTGAATATTGCACCCTTCTCATGTACAGGGCCCTTAAAGCTGCCAGCACAAGGTCTGGGAGCCTGCCTGAGTGAGCATGTCTAGAGCAGGGATAACATGAGCAAGCAAACATCCCAAAGTCATGGACAGAAACTAAACCCTGTTTATAAACACAGGAGGAGAAAGGCTTAATTTTAATTTCGTTCTACTTTCACATTTCCAAAACAGCCTTGGCCTGGGTTTTGCTACTCCAGATGCACACTGCTATAAACGGGAGAAGAATCAGAGTCACTGCTTCTTTGCACAGTGATAATGGCTGCTCTGAAAACTTGCAATTTCTGACACGTGTGTTTTGAGTGAGTTCCCCATCAGCAGCACTGCAGAGGAATTATAGAAATATTAAATTACACGGAAACAAACAACCACAGGTTCCCTAAAACGACCTCGGATATAGAAAATGGGGAAATATCTTGGCAAAGCAGAAACTACTGCTGCTGGAGAGTGGTCAAATTTTGTCATTTTCCTTCTGGAGCACGGCTTTAAAAGAACATGCTCTAGTGCACAGATGTTGTACGCTGTCTTTTAAAATCTGCACTGGCTAATTTCAGTACCTAGAGGTACCATTACACAAACTTTGCTCTTTTTATTCTTCCCTACATGCAAAAAAAGTAAAAAAAGAAAAAAAAAATTAAAAAACCCCTACATCATCGAAATCTGTCCAAAAATAAACAAGGAAATCAGATCATCCTCAAATTTCAGAAACTGAGCTCTGCTATACTCTGGTACCACATATGTCTGGTACTGACTTTTTGTTCCCCCTATCCAGCAATAGGATGTGCTCGGTTATAACAGAGAACGATATAGGCAACAAAAGCTTAATGTAAATTCATTCACTTAGGGCAATAGAGCATTCCATTGATTTATATGATCACAGATGGGAGTGCACACATTTCATTTAAACCCCGAATTACCGTGTTTGAAGGGGAGGGGAAGAGGAGCAGACAAAGTTCCACAAAGCCAGCGGTATCTGCACATTCATTCTCAATTTCCTTTAGCAGAGAAACAGCGTTGTTACCTTTTATTTCTCCAAAGTTCCCTGATCCCATGGCAAGAAGCTTGTCTTTCCAGTCCTTTGATAGTAGCTTTTCAATACTGGGAGTTTCTGAGTGAAGGGGGGGAAAAGAAACGTAAGCAAATCAACATGACTGTCTCCACAATAGAACTCATTAAAAGTCTATCTGCTAAAAATAAGGCCAACCCTATTCTGGGCCCCCAGTTCGTAATGACTTCATCAACAAACTGATAAGAGGGGAGGGAAGAGAAAAAAAAAAAAGGACCAAAAAAGAAAAAAACGGAATGTGTTTTGTCACCTGCTGTTTCAAAACCATTAGCTTTTTCCTCTAGTGGAACAAAGCTCCGGTAATTCTGTATTACAATGGGCACATATAAACCTGCAGTTCATTGTTTTTCAATTTGGTGAACAAGTTGCTTCCCATAATGGATGCCTGTCAGTTTCTGGGTGTTAGTCTGCAGTCAAAAAATAATTATGTTGATAAAATGCGGAGTAAAGAGAGCGAGAGAGAGAAAGAGAGAGAGAAGCAAAGAATTAGCTCCTAAATCTGCTACATGTAATTATATCCCTCTGAGTCTTTACAATTACATCCACTTTATAATGTGTGTTTAAACATCGTGTGGTGGTAAGCACACCGTGGAAAGATTTTCCGGTAACACGCGCATTATAAATAATAATAAAAAGTTGGGTATGGAAAAAAAAAGCTTTAAAAGACTGCAAAATCCAGAGGGAGAAAAGGCATAGCTTAGAATGGAAACCCATTATTTGCTCATTTCAGATTCTATCACTTCCTTTAAAAATAAAATAAAATATATTTGTTCGGTATTTTCAGGAAAAATGCAGCGAGGGTGTGGATGGGTCTGATATTTATGTCTGCAACTCTTGTGTTCTGACCTCTTTTTGTGCAGAATTTTAATGCATAAGTAAATGTAAATGCTAATAAAATTCAGAGAACATTAAACTCAATTCCAAACAATGTAATTGTATATTCTTGTCAGCATTTAGATGGGTACACAATTACAATAGCTTTCAATCCCACGATTAGCACTGCATTCAGTTAGAAAATGGAGTGTACTAAAAGATAAGTGTCCCAGTATGTGCCATCTAAATAACAATACCCACCCTTATTATCTGGATCTAAGACATACACCGCTATTCTCGCGCTGGTGTTTATGTGTATTTGTATTTGTTCAGGCATTTGTTTACCCCCTACCAGGAGCATAAAGGGAGCGCACGTTAACTTATCAAAGGCTCCGTCTGGCCTAGAGACCGCGCCATTATTAGCGACTGCGTAACTTTCCCCGCAGTAAAACCATGGCGAGCCACCTTCATTAGCTCCTTGGGCTAATTGCACCTCGCGTCCCCCGCCGCAGCTCGGGGCGGCTCTGCCTGGGGGAGAGCCCAGGGCATGCCCGTGCCAGGGATGCGCTCCCGCATCTCCCATCCATCAGGCAGGCACAGGGACGGACGGACAGACAGACAGACAGCCCCGATGCCCAGGGCATGCCCGTGCCAGGGATGCGCTCCCGCATCTCCCATCCATCAGGCAGGCACAGGGACGGACGGACAGACAGACAGACAGCCCCGATGCCCAGGGCATGCCCGTGCCAGGGATGCGCTCCCGCATCTCCCATCCATCAGGCAGGCACAGGGACGGACGGACAGACAGACAGACAGCCCCGATGCCCAGGGCATGCCCGTGCCAGGGATGCGCTCCCGCATCTCCCATCCATCAGGCAGGCACAGGGACGGACGGACAGACAGACAGACAGCCCCGATGCCCAGGGCATGCCCGTGCCAGGGCTGCTCTCCTGCATCCCTCGTCCATCAGCCCGTGCGCCCGCAGGCAGAGGGACGGACGGACGGACGGACAGACAGCCGGGCGGGAGAGCAGCGGCAAGCTCCGGATGGAGGAGGCGCTGGGTGCGCTCCGGGTCTGTTCGCCTGGCAGCGCCCCGAGCTCCTCCTGCTGTGCCCCCGGCGTTCGGGGGTTCCCCGGGCTGATCCGGGGACATGTCTCCGTTGGAATCCATCCCCGGTCGTGGCTCTGCCCCCCCGGGCTGCCCCGGGGCCATGTCTCCGTTGGAATCCATCCCCGATCGTGGCTCTGCCCCCCGGAGCCCGCCCCGAGCGCGGCCGCCGAGCCGGGGGCGCCGCCGGGCTCCGGCCCCTGCCCAGCTCCGTCCGTCCCCTCGATGGAAACCATTCCCCACAGCGCGAATAGGTCACACACACACTGCCCCATTTCCTCGTTTCTTTCTGTAATATACATATATTTAATTATTATTGCTCCGTGCTTTTCTGCAGACTCCGGAGCGGCGTGTAAACAGCCGGAGCAAGCGCGGCGTTTGCGGCGGAGAGCCGTCAGTCAGCGAAAGCCAACAAACCTCAGCAAAGCAGGAATGCGGCAACAGGGCTCCACTGGGAGCTGACAACGGGCTCCGGAGCCCGCCGGCACCGAGAGCAGCCCGCCTGACTTTGGAGTGCATCGTCAGCCAAGTCCCGGGCAGAGCTCTCCCCGCGGCCGGCCAGCACACGCCGCGCCCCGCTGGGGAGAAGCGCAAGGCAGCTCCTAACTCGTGCTCAAAGCCTTAAAGCCGCAGGAGCCGCTCCGGAGCCGGGGCTGCCGGAGCCCCGCTGCGCTGCCCGCATCCTGTCTGCCTGAACCCGTGTTTGCCAGCATCTCTCGTTGCCCGGAGAACCTCATTTTGCCGGGATTCCTGCCCGCCGGCACCCCCGTCTGCCCGAACCCCTGTCTGCCGGCATCCCTGCCTGCCCGAACCCCAGTTCGCCGGCATCCCTGCCTGCCTGAACTCTAGTTTGCCAGCACTCCGGCTTGCCCGAATCCCAGTTTGCCAGCATCCCTCCTTGCCCTAACCCGTTTGCCGGCATCCCTGACTGCTCTAATCCATGCCTGTCCGAACCCGTGTGCCTGAATCCCTGACTGCCAGCATCCCTGTCTGCCCTAATCCCAGTTTGCCAGCACCCCTCCTTGCGAGAACCCCTGTTTGCCGGCATCCCTGCCTTCCAGCATCCCAGTTTCCCCGAACCCCTGTTTGCCAGCATCTCTCCCTGCCTGAATCCCAGTTTGCCGGCATCCATGCCTACCCTAACCCCAGTTTGCCCGAACTCCAGCTTGCCTGCATCCCTGCCTGCCCGAACTCCGTCTGCCTGAATCCCTCTCTGCCGGCATCTCTCCTTGCCCGAATCCCAGCTTGCCGGCAGCCCTGTTTCCTTGCATGCCTCCTTGCCCTAGCCCCAGTTTGTCTGCCGGCATCCCTGCCCGACGGCCCGGCTGCCGCGCCCGGTGTCCGTGTCCGTGTCCCTCCCCGGGGCACCCGGAGCCCTGCAGCGCTCCCGCCCCAGCCCGGCACTGCGAGCCATGCCGACACAACAAGGGGCTTGCAAGAAACGCCGGGAACGGCCGTGTATCGATGACTGAGTTTCTGCGAGAACGGTGAAGATCGCAGCAGGAAACCGCGATTAGGGATGTGAAAGGCCAAATGGCAAAATCCCAATAGTAACAATGCATCTGTTCGTTAATGCGTGGATATGAGTAATATGAAAATTTAACACAATTATAAGCCCCCTCAGCAATCCTGATGGCATAAAATAGATTGTGGTGATCTAATCAGTGCTTCCCCTGTTGAAATACTGTATGGTAACTATTCAAAATAATATTATATAGATTTTTTTTTCCTTTAAAAACCCCCAAGCAATCATATTAAATTGATGTCCTAACTTAGTCTCAAACCTCTCTTGATCTGAACTGCCATTTTTACATAAGACACTTCAACACAATTTTGACAGAGAATCAGCAAATCATCATCCTTCTCTGAATACTTAAAAAGAACTTTAATTCTGAAAGACAATAGCCTCCCCACCCCTACAGTTTTACGGAGCCAAAGACCTAGATCAGATTACAGCTTGTTTAATTCTATTATATACCATGTTAACATCTTGTACTTACATAAAATATGCTATTCATATACTCAGCCTATCACATTTCAGTAACTGCTTGCGAAATACCTTATGCACCATGTCTTGGAAAGAAACATTTATTATGTCATTTATGTACCCCATTAAAAAAAGATTTGAAATTTACACATCTTAAATAAAAATAACTGCTTAAAAGGTTACGACAGCAGAGGTTCCACGAGTTACACAGGAACAAAGTCATCCTTTGTTCAGCTTTTTTTAGACCTGATTGGGAAGATGATGCTCTCAAACTAAGAGAAGAAATAAACACTGTCTCTTGTCTGCAAGGCAGGCATTCTCTGGAAAGTCAGTAAAACTTTTAATGCTTGCACATATGATGTGCAGCTTGAAACAGGGAAAGGAGGCCTGCACACAGGAACTGCCATTCCTGATCCCTACTCCAACTGCTCCTTTCCTCTTACTCCTTTCCTCCTCCCCAAAATCGTGTTTTCTATGTGCAAAATCTGAGCTGTATTGTGACAGATTCTGGATGTGCATCAGGACAGCTGTGTGCTGCAGTGTATTGCAGTGCTCTGCATTTCCAAAAAGCCACACGTGCTGTTCTGAGTATTCCTAACCCCTCCTAAGTCACCTAACCTTTGAGAAGAACCCAAATTGCCTCTTCCTTTCCTCCTCCCAAGCCCACCTGAGCTGAGAGCCCTCCCCAGCACCCATCTGCAGTGTCCTGTGGCACACAAAGCCACAGCACAGGATGAATTCATTCACCTGCAGGACTTGCTCACAGGCTGTTTGTGAACAGGAACTCAGTGGTGTTTGACACGTTTGTTCCAGACACACCATGAGGAGCGTTACACGCTGCTGCAGAAGGGGATTGCAGGGAGGGCACCAACAGAAGGACTGGGATGGAAAGAACAGGAATCATCAACTAAACACTGGCCAAGAGGCACCTGTCTGAATCAGCAGATTCGGCCTGTGCATCCATGGAGCTGCCTGTGCACTACTGGAAAGCAAATCATCCCAGTAAATTAACATTAAAGGGCTTTTACATCTGATTTTTGGTGTGCTAACAAGCATGTCACTGTCCCTCTACTCCTGCATTTGGTATTTAAATACAGTTTCACTGACTTGCTCAACAGCCCTGAAGTTTTCACTCTGGGAAAGGAGTGGTTTGTTTCCAGGAAAGGGACGAGGCTACAGAGCCACAGTAAGAGAGAAGCACAATTTTTATCACTGCTGGACTTCTGCTGAATTTGGTCTACTTCCTGAAGTTCATTTTTTTATTGAGCATTGGAGCTCCCCATTGGGAGTGGACCTAATCCTGCTCTCAGTTCAGTGGCAGCACAGATGCACACGTACCTGGGCCTGCCTTGGAGCATTCCAAAACCCAGTCCAAAACCCAGCATTCCCTCCAGAACAGAATAATAATTTATTAGCAAGAAGTTGTGAGCTTTATATCTCACCCACTAAGCTGATTGGTCTCAAAGTGAAAACCTCTCACACTATTGGTGAGCCATGAATAGCACACTCTGGAGAACCACAGCTATAAACAATGGGCACAGAAAGAGAGATAGTAATTGTTTTAATTCTTTTCCTCTAAGATTTTCCTGGGAGAAACTGTCTCCGTGCTTTCTTTGAGCTGAGAACACCCACAGAAGATGTCTGGCCTGGGCAAGGATGGTGACACAAAGTGCAGCAAGAACAGAGAGAAGCCAAGGGTTGCTCAGTGCCCAGCCAGACCACCAAACGTTCCCTGCCAACGGAGGGAGTATGTGGCTGGCACAAATGATCATGAGTGAACTTCAGCACTGCCTGACACACCTCCCACTTCTGGCAAGCACCTTCCTTTGTGTATTAAGAAAGCACTGGCAACACTGGGCTGGCACCCATTATTCACCTTTTTCTTCTGCTGTGGTCATAAATACATTCCACCTGTCAGGCACAGTTCCTACAACCCTCACCTACCAACATGCCACCCTGCGCTATGCCCAGGCACAACAAACCCTCTCTGGCCTAAATCAGGAAACAAAATTAAGGACACATTTCCACTCTGCTTTTAGCAGAGCAGAGAAACATGTAGACAGAAGAAATTTCTCTGCTTATACCCCCATTTTTAAGAAGCTCTTACCAATACAAAACCAGAAACAATTTCCAAAGCAAGGGAAATAAAGCAACTATTATGAAGGAATGGTTGGTATCAGCAGGTTACATAGACATGCAGCACCTGCATACACATATGGTTCTCCATCAACAGAATCATGCTTTTAGGGAACTACTTGCAGCTAGGCAAGACACTATGAATCACGAGCAGGCACAACACAGAATGTATTTAAATTTGGAAATCAAAGACCACAAAACATACATTTTTTTTCTCTTGCCTTCCAGGAAGCAATGCAGTTTTTCATCAGTCTAAAAACAGTTTAAACTTTTGGAGCAGACACTAGGAAACACCTCTATGAATGTAAATATTGCTCAAATGTGGGACACGGTTGCTCAGGCGTGAGAAGCAAAGATGTGGTGCTCAGCACAACACTACCTGGGGCTGCTGTGCCTGGCCACAAAGCGCTGTGCTGCTGGGTTTAGGGTTTTTTAATACCCAAAATGTTTTTTAGACTCCCCAGACCTGAAGCAAACATCCCAGTTCCAGTACCAGGGAGCTGTGGAGCTGTGGCCAGCACATCTCAGTGTGGCTCTCACTGCACCGCCCCATCACCAGCACTGTGCAGGAAACAGCTGGGCTGCACGTGTCCATGGGCAGCGTCCAAGCCCACTGAACGGCTCCCTTCTCTGGCAGGGAAAGCCAGCCCTCCTGCTCCTGGAATGCCCAGCCCCATCCCAGCCACGTGTTAGCTCACAGAGCTTCCATTTCAGAGCCCAAAATCAGCTTCTGTACCCACAGCTGGCTGCAGTCACCTGTGGTGCACAGTGACACCAGGTCACCACTGCATTCCTGCTGCACACAGGGCCTCATCCTCTGCCTGCTCAGAAACACAACACCTTTTCAAGTTGCTTGCTCTCTTTTGCAGTGCCCATCATGCTGCTTTGATGAAGCACATGCTGTATGTGAATGATGAGATACTTTGTTGTCATTTCTGGTAAAAGAACACTGCTTTTTGTGCTTGAAAAAAAATAATTCACACAACCAGAAAAGGATATGTAGCACCATAAATAAATTACTTAATATTTCGATATCCAAATCGATAATTTGTGAATGCCATCAGAAACAGGATTCTACTCTATCCACAAATATACAAAGTGATTGCCTGCACAACTGCTCACCAATGCCTACTGCCAGTCCCACAAGAAAGCTACCTAAAACCACAGGGATGTTTACTGGGAACGAGAGGTTAGAATGGCCTTCAGATACAGTCAACTACCAATTGTTAAAGTAATTACTGTCACAGCATATTGTGCAGCTGAGATGGCCATGACACACAGAGTATCCCCATACAATTTCAGAAAGCTTCAACGCACAGAGAGTAACACCAAACCTCTTCAGAAAGCTTCAACCCAAATCCCCTAACACCTTACTTCATCAGGAGGCTTCAGGCACCTCCCCACACACAGTAGCACCTTTCCACTCCAGCAGGCTGCAGCATCTGCCCTCCCTGTCCCTCAGGCCAGGCTTTTGTGCCCTGCTGCTGATGCCCTGCCCCTGTGTGCCCTCTGTGCCCTGCATGGCTGTTACTGTCAGTGCTGCTCACCTGTGGGCACAGCTGGGGCCAGTTGGGGATGATGGGGCACAGCCCACCCCAATCACCCCAAACTCTGTGCCTACAAGTTATCTCTTGGGCAAACCCCAGCACAAAGCAGGAACGCATGGCTAGGCAGGACTGGAAGAGCAAAGAGACTTGTTAAGCTAGATTTGAGACCCAAACCAGCATCTCAATGAATGCCACCCTCAGGAATAGCCAGGCTGTTATCTGAAACTCTACTCCATCACCTGTGTGCTCCTCAGGCTGTCGTGTACCCTGAGCAGTCCCCCACCCAGGAGCGGTGTCACACTCACACAGGAGCTGTGCAGTGCCAGGACAGCACCCAGTCCCTCAGCCTCACAGCAATGGAGCCCACGGCCATGCGGGGGATACACAGGCCACAGCCAGGATGTTCTCAGCTTCCATCCTCTGCTGGAATGCAGCCTGCTTCCAGTCTCAAAGTTCCTCTGTTGAACACTCTTCTGGATTGACACTGGATGTCCAAAAAGCCCATCTGAGAAAGCCACCTCTCTCATGAGCACATTGCTGAGCCAGGTGAGAAGCATTCCTGCATTCCTGCTCTCACCCCAGCACAGGAATTGCAGCTCTGTCTCTGTTATGTCTAACATCCTAACTTGTATGTACTCTATTGCCTTGCCTACCTTAGTGACAGACCCCACCAAGGCTACAAACTGGGTGCTAATAACCCTGCAGAACACAGGGCTGTGAGCTGCTGGGTGTAATTGCCACGCCTTCCACTGCCCAGGGCCTGGAAATCACATTTGTGCTCCACTCACACCTCCACCAACCTGTCCTTCCACACCAAGCCTGGAGCCACTGCTGGCTGCCTCAGATTGACATGGAGCTGGGGCAGGACAACCCCAAATTTTTCTGAAACCACCCCAGAATGGTGCAGTTTGTAGTCACTGCTCAGTTACCCTGCATTGAAATGTCTGTCCTGAAAATGCACAGTAGGATGTGCCCTGCTCAGCTGCAAGCTGCCCTTCCCATTTCCACAGCAGTGATGCCTTAGCTTTTTATATTTTCAGATCCTGTGCTGCTTCAGTGTGGGGGTCTGAGCTTCACATCATGGATGCTGAGCTCGGTGCACAGAGCAGGGAGACAAAACAATTCCTGCTCCAGCTGGGCACCAAGGACAAATGACCCAAATCTCAGCCCAGGAGCACAAAAAAACAGAATGAAGAGAGAAAACCAAGAAGGATGGGACTTCATAACCTAAAGCTGGAATGGGACAATGAACTGCAAGGTGCAAATGGAGCAGAGCTGATCCCAGGGACAGAGCCCGTGCCCGGCCGTGCATTTTGGGGCCATTTTGGTTCATCTTGGGTGCAGCCCTGGCTGGGCTCTGGTGCTGCCCAAGGTGCATCCATGGAGGAGATGCTTTGAATAAATCCCTGCCTTATTCTGTAACTTTAGGATGATTCCAGCTCCCCGCCAGCACTGTCTTCTTCACCCCTAATTAAATTAACATGCAAGAATGAAGTAAGTTTTTGAACCTTGTAAAACTTTAAATAAAACAAAAGTGAATTTTTTAAATGTGCCCAGTTCTTTCCTGATGTACCAAAAAATAAATACATGAAACAGAGTAAGTCACTTTCAAACACCTGAGCAGCAGCCCCTTCCTTTTTAATTGAAGCTCCACCAGTAGGAATCCTTATGAAAAGGAGGGCAACAGTGAAATTAAAAAATCCTCTCCGACATATGAAAAAAGAAGAATTCTGTCTCATTCTGTGTTCTCGGCTTTCTAATGCCCCTTTAATTCCTGGCATCTCTAAATGAAAGAAGGAATTGATTTTCTCAGGAGTGGTCCACCCAGCAATAAAAGTGTGTCAGATGACGGAAGGGGGTAGTATTCTGAGCTTCACTGAAACCCTGAAACCACTAAGATATTTTAATATTTCCAGAGACTATTTCAAGAGTAACTGCATAAAAACAAAGACATCTATAATTAAATAACATTAAATTTCAGTTGAGTTTTGTTTTTCCGTCTCAGTTGGACAGAGATACTGCACCAGAATACATATTCCCCTGAAATACATTTTTGTATTAGTGCTACCAACTGAGCCAGGCTCTAATTAAAGGGCCATAATATCTTGTTAATATTAACAGAGGGCCATGGTTTTGGTCTGCTAATTTTTCACATCTTCAGCACATCCTTGATAAGTAAGAGGGATTTAAAAAAGGCATTCAGTGAGACGACTACACACTAACTTTTTTATAGGTATTGACACACCATCAAGAATGTTCTAGGGAGATTCCATGGTTTACCCTTTGACCAAAAAGATCTTTATGCTGATCTGTCACTTTTAAAGTAAGTAAGTGCATTCTCAAACAAACCCTAAAACAAAGCATCAAGAGCCCCCAGAAGTATGTAATCTAAATAACCATAAAACATAAATTGAGAGCTACAGTGTTTGGCTAGAATTCCAGGGAAATCCTTGCAAAGCTCAACCACTCCACTTCTGAAATCCTAAATTCAACAGCAGCAATGTAACCCTTCACACACAGTCACCACAGCGTTCTCACCTGAAAATCTCAGAGCAACTTACTTAAAAAATGGAAAAAAAAAAAAAATTGAGCCCTGAAGCGCCAGTAATTTTCCTCCAAATGAAAAACGTGAGGATTACCTGTGATGAAGCTGGGGAGACAATTTTCTAAATAGCCCATCTTGCAGCCCTGGCCATGCTGTCACTGGCCACCAGCAGGAAGGCAGCTCTGGGCTCTTTTAGGGAGGAAGGGCTCCCCAAGGAGCTGGGGATGCCAGGGGCTCCTCACCCAGGGTCTGATTTGGCAATGCCACAGAGAAATAAAGGGGAAAAGGTAACCCAAACAAGCACTCTCATCAGGAAGCTGCAACTTGCACTACCGAGGGTTCGGGGTTACTCTGGGACAGCTCTCCCTGCTTTGGGGGATGGAGGCACCCCTGGCTCCCTGTGCCCACCCTGGGCAGAGCTGCTTCCCATTGGGAAATACCCTGCTGCAGCTGTGCTGCTTGCTGGCATAACCATCAGAATCATCAGCTCCCACCCTCCTCCCCCACCCTGTTTTCCCTTTTTTTATTTTTTTTTTTGACAGCTGTCTTCCTATCTCCCCAACAGGTGCTATTAGGCCCCGAACAATGGCGAAGGCTTTTAAGGCACTGCTGTTGACAAGTGAAAGGGAACAACAAATGGCTCAGTAGTGCTCTTCTCCCAGGGTCACTCAGCCAATGGTAATAGTTATTATTTTTATTTATTAGCTCCGTGGCACTGTCCCCCATTGTCCCTCCTGCCCAGCCTCCCCTTGCCGTGCCAGCAAGGAGCTTTTTAACTTTGCGTGAAGAGGGAAAAGAGCGCTCGCTCCGAGCCGGCTCTCGCTGCAAAGTGCACGGCTGATGAACGCTGTCCATTTGGGGCTGGATGGTTGGTGATGTCAGCCAGCAGAGCCGGGAGGGCTGCACCCACACACAGAGAGACCACGGCAGCACAGGGCCTGACAGGACACACAGGGGCTCTCACCCCTCGCTGGGGCTCTTCCTCAGGATAATTACAGGATTAGCAGGTAATCATGACACCCCCCCTCTTGAAGCTGATGTAATTTTTCTTTTCCCTTCTTAGCATTTTGCTGACTGCATCGTAATCCCCTTCAGAGAACAATGGCAGGTGGAAGGAAAGTTAATTTTCCCTTAAATGAAAATGACTGCGCCCATTTAAACAATGCACTCAGAAGTGTTACTGCCCGGAGAAAAAAATGTGCCAGAATGTTTTCTGATCCACATATATTTACTAGACGAGGTTACTCAATTAATCAACGGAATGCAACAGATAAACCCTATCAAATGCAGGCCCTGTGTTCTCACTGTCCCGGCAAACCAGGTAAATATGAAGGGAAATCAGGCAATTCCTTGTCCAAATGAAATCAGTAAACCAGCAAGTGACCGAGAGGCACAAATTCACTTGAAAGATGAAAATGTAAAGCTAAACCCCATCAAAGTATTGACACATTGTGGAACTGGTTGGTTTAGTCATGTGTTATCTATCAAACTGAGGTAATAGTATGTACATCTTTGATCATCTGCACCTATTTATTTCCATTATAAGTTGACACGACTGTGTAGTGAAAGGGCTACAGACATCAGCTTGTGGATGTGCTTCCCAGAGAAAGTGTGTACTGTTATAATTTGAACTTAATATAACATTGAAAGAACCAGAAAACATTCATTTGGGATGTTAATAAAACCATTGAAGGAATTTTAATAATTGAAACCAGAAAAATGGAAAGCCCATCCCCCTGAAACAACAAAACCCCCACAGATTAGGCCCAGACGCCCATTCTTTTGCAAAGCATGACAGACTGTTTTACCCCTGGAAGTGAGAATTAAAGCACACACGCCTGATGCTAAACAACTCCACATCCTGAATGCCTCTTGCACAACATATGTGACCACAAAACCTCAACCATCCACTGCCAGATGCCAGACAGACAGGGACAACAACATTATTAATAATCGCATTAAAAAAGGTACACTATAAATCAGTGCTTCTGAAGTGCAGGTAGTTTCAGAGTAAATCACACTGCTAGCTGTGGTGTAAATGATATTTGCATGAAATCCTTATGTCAAATTAGGTAGAAATTAGTAAGGCCAATGCCATCCTGGGACTTGCCCACAATAATCTCCCAGGAGCTGCACACAGGTTCCTGCACTGAAGTGCAGCATCCCATCTGCCTTGACAACGTGCTCTGTTTGCCCTCACTTGTCTCCATTCACGGATTTTGTTGGACTCGGTTATTTTCAGCATAAATAGGGTGAGGAAATACTCTGGGCTCCCTTTTGATCAAGCATTTTTCTTTCTGAGGTAGAGAACAGCATCCAGATATACGGGTGGTTCAGCCATGCAGCAGCTGTGACAGGTAATCCCCAAATACCCAGAGAGAAATCAGGGGAAGTCTATTATGCACAGCTCTTTAACATAATGGTTCCAGACAAGGGGAAAGGAAAGTCAGAAAGTAAAAGCAGAAAAGTCAAAGGGGGAAAACCACAAGGGAGATGAAGAAAACAATGCTGAGAATGAGAACAAGACCAAGAAAGGGGCCTCATCTGTCACATCCAAAATGTGCTTTATTACACGCGCACTGAAGGAGAGGAGAGTCAGGGCAGCTCTGCAGCCACCCCCTGGCGGCTGGAAACTGTCCCCAACACGGACAGCCACTCCCCAGGAAAACAGATTCACGCTGGAGCATCAACTGTGCCTTCAAAACACTGCCAGCATGCCAAAGAGAAATCTTCTTTATCATAGAGGAATCTCACTCATACCCTGCAGCAGAACTTCTTCAGACTACTTCAGAAAGATCAGGACTTCCTTCATTCACCTTAGGAAGATAAAATTTCCTCTGTGGATTGCCCAGGTCCACAGGAAGGTTGATCTGCATTTGGGATGGCTCCAGGAATGACCAAGGAGCAGGGAGGTGAATGCAGGGCAGGAACAGAACCCCTTCTCCAGAGCTGGGGGCATTCACTGGGCAGCCTTTACACAGTGAGCACAATCAGGGGGCACTACATTCCTCCTGACAGAGAGAATGCCAGCATTTCCTCTGATGCAGTCTGAAACAAGAAACAATTCTCTCACTCCTGCACTGCCACCCCCATCAATGGCCACCCAGCATTATCCTTTTCCCTCTTCATGCAGCAAAGCTGCCCATGGCACTGTGGGACCTGATCTGCTTCACTAAAAGCACGACAGGACTGGGTGTACTCATCCCACAGATCCCTCACTGCCCATCTGAGAGGGCCTGCTCCAGTTCCTGCTCCCTGGCACTCAAATTAGGAACCAACTCCTTCCTGCAGTTCCACAGCATTCACCTGTGCAGCCCCAATAACATCAGTGCAGGCTCACACCAAACTGAAGCAGGATGTGCAGGTTTAAGTGAAGAAAGAGCCACTCAGAAGAGACCATGCAACACATCTGCAACATCTGTAGCTCAGGATCCTCCTCATTCTTCACCTGTGAGTGGTGTAAAGACATCTGGGCTCTGCTGTGAATGGGCAGAAGCTGCACTTTGCTCTGTCAGACAAACCTGGGATCTCTGCATTTGTGTTCTCGTCTTGACCACCTCTACCTTTCATGGCACAAAAGGAAAAAGGCATCTTCTGAAATAACTCTGTTAAAACAAGGTGTGTCTCCTAAGAGCCTGGCCTCAAACGCAGGATGCTCAGTGGGCCATGCACCTCCTGGCAGAAGAGCCAAACCCAAACCTGTGTGAGGATGGTGATCCCAAGCACGGGCTGGGTACAGCTGGCTCAGGGGCTGGGACACACAGAATAAAGCCTGGCTGGCTACACAAACCCTCACCAGGAATGCAGCTTGCAGGACCTGACAGTAAAGGTGGGTGCTTCTGGGGAGTGGCAATAAAGATCTAACCTGTAAACAGAGAGCATATTGCACAAAAAAATGAGGAAAAGATCCATGAAAGAAGCCACAGAGCAGATCAGTGCAGGCATGTGTGCAGCTCTGCTGCTGGGATTTCTGGCTCCGACTCTTTGTGGGGTAACTGAACATTGACTCAAACCACCTCCAAGTCCTTAAGAAACTCAGCTGAATTTTCATGTTTGCATGGAAATCAGTCAGGTAACTGTTGGTGCAGCTGTGGAAAAACTCAATCCCAGTCCAGTATCAATTGCACCTCAATTTTAACAGTGAAACAGC
This sequence comes from Ammospiza caudacuta, assembly GCF_027887145.1. NCBI lineage: Eukaryota > Metazoa > Chordata > Aves > Passeriformes > Passerellidae > Ammospiza > Ammospiza caudacuta. Next base: position 1,042,493 of record NC_080597.1, read on the forward strand.
TAGTGCTGATGGACTCTGCATAGTAACACCATTATCAAACTGTTATATGGAACCATTTCTTTTGTGATTTAATTCTGTGACTAACACTGATATCTCAGTATGGTCCCTTCCTTTTTTTCAGACACAATGCTCAACAATATACAGTTTACACAGAGATTTATTTCACATCCAGCGAGAGGTGCTTGGAAAGAGAACTACATGCAATTCAGCTTTTCTTTTTCAATGCTGAGATAAACCTAGGGCTGAGACTGAAATATTTTCTCTTAAACCCACCTCTCTCTGAGTAAGCTGGAGAAATCTTTGAATAAATGTGTGTAAACGTCCCTCTGGCATGCAGATGTGAAGGAGAGCCGTAGCAGGTACGTGTCAGCGTGCCAGAAAAGGACCCAGAGTCACTCTCTCAAGTGGTGGGGTGGAGCAGAGGGACGTGGGGCTCCTGGGGAGTGAGGCAAATGCCAAGGGTGAATTCCCAGCTCGCCTGAGAACAGGGTGCCTGGGAAGGTGGGCTGTGCAGTAATTGCAGAATGGAGCAATGGGGAATTAATAGATCAGAAAAGGCTGAATAGGGGAACAGGCCCATTGTTCACAAAGTTCTCTTTTGTGGCCAGGCCTTAAGAGAATGCCAGAGAAACAAATGGCTTAATCCTGGGGGGATGCTATGGCATAAAGGGAAGGAGTCCATTCCACCTTGAAAGCCAGTGGAATAAATTTCTCTATCACATAACCACACTGACGACTGCAGCTTTCAGCAGAGCCTTAAGACTCTGCACCTGGCAAACCCTGACAATCATACCCTCCCCTGTCCCCCCTTCAGCAGCATTTTCCTATGTCCTTTGTGGGCACACAGGGGACAAGTCACACAAACGTGGTGAAATGCCATGTAAAACACATGGTTACAGGGCAGACCAGAGGGCAAGGATTCCTCAGGGCTGGTTTTACCTTCTCTGCCATGTTCTATCCACTGAGCTCCTCCTGGAGCTTCCTGGCTCTGTGAACACTGCAGCAGCAATGTTTTACTTCAGTTGCCAAAGGAACTGAAGTGCTGTAAGGGTGCAGAATGCTGGTGAACCTCGCAAGGCTCTCCTGAGCATCCCCTGCCTCGGGGAACTTCCCATTCCTTGAGCCCTGTTACAGCAGATGAGCGAGATGGAGAGTCCTGGGACATCAAAAATGGCTTTTTTCCAGCTACTTTGACACAAGCTGAATCAAGAATACAGAAAGCACAGCCTAATTAAAAAGTAAAGGTCACACTCTGGGGCTTAATATAGAATATAATATACCTTTGCAGAACATGTTCTACCTTTCCAGAATATACTATGTTATACGTTATACCTTTCCAGAATATCGTATGTTCTATGTTATACCCTTCCAGAATATCTTAGGTTACATGTTATACCTTTCTAGAATATGTTCTACCTTTCCAGAACATGTTCTACCTTTCCTGGCAGGGATGGCAGAGTTCAAAGTGGCACCATCAGCTTTGGCTGTATAAATAGCAGAAGAGTCAGGATATCATGTATTATGTGGTTCAAGGATTAAGGAGAACATAAAACAACTGAGGTTTTTTTTTAATAGGAAAAAAAGGCAGAAATACACATTTCTCAGTTACCCATAATTTCTTAATGCAACTAACAGATTCTTAATTAAGAAAAATAAAAAATCTCAAGCTCATTCTAACTCATGCAGAAAAGGGAAATGTAGAAATGTAATGCAGCAATCCCCAAAGGAAACTTTTTCCAGATCTTTATGAAACTCAGCCTCCAGTGCTCCAATTCCTACTACAGCTAGATGAAAGCTATCAGTAGGCTCTAAATTTGGCTGCAGAAATTCTACAATTCTCTGTGAGCCTTTTGAATGAAATTCCATTCTAAAACAATTAACAGAGAAAAATTAATTTGCCTTCCAAGAACTCAGGGTTGGAGATGTGCAGCTCAGCCGTGACCTGTGATTTACTTGGTAGGCAGTGTGCTGTACTTTTTATTTTTCTTCCCTCTCCTTTTGCCAGAGAAGAAAAAAAAATCACCATAGGTACACATTTCTTGAGACTTCTCCACAAAGACAGGCTTCTGCAAACCCCTGATCTGACTTTACTGAAACACTTGTTTCCTTACATATTACAGATACTTTTGGCGAGAGTTTAAAACACATAAAAGCAGCTATGACTGCCTTGGACATTTCTAACTCAGGGGAAAAAAAATCAAGGTACAAAAAGTTTTTTTCCCATCCTGTTTAGTTACATTTGGGAAGGTCTCTGAGGGGCTCCCACAGATTCCTTTAACCCCACCAGTCCCTCAGCTCCATTGGATGGATGATGCTCTCAAGCACTCACCCCCGAGCAGGAGGAGAGTGTGGGACCTGCAGTCAGACACCAGAGCTCCCTGAACTGGGAGCAGTGACCCCAGGGGGACACCAGAGCCCCAGCCCTGCTGCAGCCAGCGCTGCACGGCGCTGCACAACACAGATCATGCCCGGGGAGAGGAAGAGGAGCTGCGTGCTGAGGGCATTTGTCACCTGGAGAGACCTCAGAGCAGCTCTCCTGAGGAACAAACCGCTCCAGACTACTGCATCCACTGCATCCCTCTTTACATGAACCCCAAACACCAAACTGTTCCAGCAGCCCCCACTACATCGTGTTCCTGCCACTCCACACAATGCTTCCATAAGGCTGGGCGACATTAACTATGATTATCAAAAAAAATGTATTTCCACAATGGCCCTTTCTGTCCAGTGCTGTAAGTCTCAGCTCCCAGAGCTGTGTTTATAGTGAAACGTGTGGTGTATTTTCCATTAAAAGCCTTGGCAGGAGTTTCTGTAGTTTTTCTCATGTATCTCAAGTTCAATACTCTTTCTGCATTTGCTTCACAATAACCAGTCCATTTCCAAGTGATTAATTTTCTATTCTAAAACAATGCATTCCTTTCCCCTCTCATTTTGCTGGTGTGGGGTTTTGTCTTTTTTTTTTTTTTTCCCTTTTCTTACCAAGAGAAAAAAAAATTCTTTTTCAATGACATCATGGTATAAAATTTTCAAAGCAGGTTTTAGCGGGAGATATGCAGATTGCTTTGAAAAGTTACCCTCATAAATAACAACAAAGTACTGAATTATCAAGGCTGTAACTCAGTCAAGAGGTGCTGTAACTATTTAAATGATATGACCTCAGCAGAACCCCTTGATTGAATTGCAGCCTTTCATTAAACCAGGCACTCTGTATTATTTTCTCTGAACTAGAGTAAATCAGGACGGGGAAGAGATTAGCCCCCAAGCCCATCTCTTTGTGATCTAGAGGCATATAATTTTTCACCATTACCTCAATTTTGTAACTTAAAAAGCCTGTGCATAATCTACTCTGTCAATAATTCCCTTCCACATATAGGGAATGAGGACACTACAAAATACTGCTGTATCACCAGGTACACTGAAAAACTGTAAGGTTGTGAAGGAGCAAGATCCCACTACTGGAAACTAGAAAAAAGTGGGGAAAAGAAGGAGGGAGAAGAGCAAACTGTGGATTTACAGCACTGCTGCTTCATTCACAAAAAGCTGCAAACCAGAAGGGACCATTAGCTCATACAGGCTCATCTTCTATATATATTGCTGAATATTCATTATTTCATCAACCGAAATCAAACCTTCCTCTGATTTATTTCTAACTACCATTTTACTAGAAGAGAAACAGCTGGCCTCTGAGTCAGGACATTCCATAAATATCTCCTTGCTTTTACTGGAAAGTCGTGTGTGCAGGGATGAGGGTGGAGGGAACCAGGGTGCTTAAAACACTCTCTCTGCTCATCCCCAGCTGGCTGATATGATGCTGCCTCCCTGTTTGGAGAGAGACAACCTCCACACCAGTGGTTCCCAAACAAACCCACGAGGACAGCATCGATGTTTGTGTGTGATGGTGTTCACAGGGGTTCTTGGATGAGGGAAGAGATGAGGATCTGACTCCATGTTTCAGAAGGCTGATTTATTATTTTATTATACATATTGCATTAAAACCATACTAAAAGAATACAAGGAAAAGATCTCATCAGAAGGCTAGCTAAGAATAGAATAGCAAAGAACGATACCAAAGCTTCTCAGACAGAGGGTCCGAGCCAGCTGACTGTGATTGGCCATTAATTACAAACAAACTAACATGAGCTAATCACAGATCTACTTGCTGCATTCCACAGCAGCAGATAATCAATGTTTACATTTTGCTCTTGAGGCCTTTCAGCTTCTCAAGAGGAAAAAATCTTAAAGAAAGGATTTTTCATGAAAAGATGTCTGTGACGTTTGGGAGCTTTTTACAGAGGGGGTCCCTGCAGGAGCTGCCCTGCTCGTGCAAGAGGCCAGGCAGGGATCCCTTGTCCAAAGAGAGCTCCCCAGGGCTTGGGACATGGTTTGGGAGGAACAAGCTCACAATTCCTGCCATACCCTGGGAGAGGATGGCGCTTTTCCCACTTGGGACATGGTTTGGGAGGAACAAGCTCACAATTCCTACCGTACCATGGTTTAGGACGAACAAGCTCACAATTCCTGCCATACCCTGGGAGAGGATGGCGCTTTTCCCATTTGGGACATGGTTTAGGAGGAACAAGCTCACAATTCCTACCATACCATGGTTTAGGACGAACAAGCTCACAATTCCTGCCATACCATGGTTTGGGAGGAACAAGCTCACAATTCCTGCCATACCCTGGAAGAGGATGGCGCTTTCCCCACCCGGCCATAGCGCGCTCCAGCTTTCCTTGTTGCTGGGACTCTGCCTCCTTTCCCAAAGCCCCCACATTTAACTTCTCGGCGAGAGAAAAGCCACAGTGAGTCCCTTTAGCCATTTTGCTATATTTGTGTAGCTGCGAGCCGCTGTGCGGAGAGGGGAGCGGCAGCCAGCCCCAACAACAAAAGGGCCACTGTGGGCGCGCCAGGGGCAGACGCGGTGGAAGGCAGCCCACAGGAAAAGGGCTGGCTCCAGCCAGGGGCTCCGGCCGAGCACAGGCTCTGCATTCACTCAAATTGGCAACAGGTCCCTCTGTTCCTGGCTGGGAGCTGCGAACAAGGCTCGGGATTGAATAACCAATTATACAACCGCTGACTGAGTTTATCCAAGGTTTGCAAACTGCTATAATAGCCCAGTATTCACTGACTGTTTTATCCTTTTCCAGATATAGTGTCATATCTCCCCTTGTGCTCCATTTACATGTCACTTTATTACATACATCCATTAAAAAGGTTAATACAATGTCACAGTCAATGCCTAAATGTTGCCATTCAGGATCCTCGCCTTGCTCCCCGCTACATTTCACATTCACACGTTCCTTTCTCTCCCCCTCTCCTGCGGGCCCTGCTCGCTCGCGCACTCTTTCCTGCTGCAAGTTAAATCAATTTGCTGTCAAGAATACAGAGCAGAGCACGGACAAAACGGTAGCCAGGAGTCAATGGAGTAAAAACTGCATGCTCCCTCAAGTTGCCAGTCATGGGAGCGCTCTGCGCCGCCAGTGACGGGAATAACCTTTAAATCTCCCCGAGCTCAGGGCACCGCTCCAACCTGCACACGCTGCCGAGACTCACCTGGGCCTCCTCTATTGTCAGCAAAGCTCACTCGCTAGCAAAGTCCTCTGAGCGGCTTTTCCTACTTTTAGATAAACTTTAAACACGCCACTAACTGTTCTTCTCCCATTTTTAACACTTCCCAACTTGACCCCACCTACAACCCAGATGCGTAGGAGGCTGGAAAAGACTGGAAAAAAAAAAAAAAACCAGAGCCAAAATTTTCTGCATCTTCCTGTGAATTACTGATAGAGATCTGGCTTAAATTTGCTCGTTACTTTTCTCTTTTGCTAAAGATTATTTTCTCCCATCAAACTGATCATCTCTGCACAGAATTTCGTTTCTGTGAACAAACAGAAAGAAAAGAAAACACTAAGAAAAGAAAATTACTCAAAATCTTCTACAGGTCCACTATTTGAGATAAAGCAATTTATCTCAATAAGTGTCACTTATTAAATTTTTGTTTTCTACTGCCCTATTAATAAAACACAGGGCAAGAACTCATAGACAAAATTTGACGATCTGATTTTATGCAGTACAACTGACTCCTCTTTGCATACATGGTACCACTGGCAGGAAGGTCCAACTTTTGAGTAAGGTGCAGCTTCTGAGATGGTCAGTTCAGCAGGAGATCTCCAGTGGTAACACAGCAAAGCTGCATTTATTTAACAAAGCCCAGTTTCATTCCTGATCATAAACACTGATTTTCACTTAACCTTTTGGCTTTTTACAGTTAGGAGTAGGGCAGTTCAGAAAAAAAGAATTTGATCCTGACAAGTAAAGAACCTGAGGATATTTTTCATTCTCCATCAATTTCCTGGGGCTTGAGACTTCATTTTTTTGGTGTCTGACTGTCAAAGCCACAGACACAGAAAAATGTTTTTAAAAAACTACTTTTGTAGCACCTAATTGTTTATTTACTGATTATTAGTGGAGAAAGTGCACAAATATTTGAAAATCATCTAAGCCGAGGGTGTTATCAACTCATCATCAGTGTGTGAAGTTTGACTGCAATAATTAAAACAGAGCATTTTTCCCCAGTATGTCCCCCTGCAAAGGAACATGAAACACACTGCTCATGTGAACTGTACACTGGTCCCACTCTGTCAATACAAAGTCATTCACTGGGGTAAAACTGTCAAAAAATATTTTGGTTTTCTTCTAAAAACCCTTCACACAGGTTTTGTATAATATCTATTCCCATTTTGAGGAGCAGGGCTTCTCACACCAACCCTTGATGCCCCCAGAGACCACCTCATGTATGGCTCCAAACTGCTGCAGGAAGCCCAGAGCACCTCATTTCTCACCCTTTAGCCTGAAAAAGGAGGGATCTGGGAAGAATTGGGATGCAGGGTTGGAGGAGCACAGCAGTCCTGACACACCAATGGGAGAGACACCCAAACTTCACAAAACTTCTTTGACTCTCAATAAAACAACCAGATCCTTCAACAACTCCCATTACTCAGTTTATGATTCCAAACCACAAAATCACAGGAAAGATCCATTTCCAGTGAATCACGTTCCCATCTAAGGGCCTGTATGCAAGGTCCTTTCCTTTGTTATTTTTTTCCTACAATGCCTTTTGAGGGGTTCACAATGCCACTGGCCACGTTTGCATCACAAAGGACCTGCAGGCCTCTCGTTGTTCAGCTATCAGTAATTGACTCCTGATGGAGCTGCACTCTTAATGACACACGGGAGCAGCAAGTGACAGAAAGATTGGGGAAAGCCCTCCCCTCAATTTACCCCCCAACCAATTCCGTGCAAGCTTTGTGCACCATGAAATTCTATCAGAAACAAATTATATCAGCACTGTTTATGAATGCTATGGCAAGGTGTTGTCCAAAAACGGGAATAACCTCTGACAGAAGAGAGGAAAGTGATAATTCTTTTGGCAAGTGGAGAGGCTTCTGTCTCCTTCTCTTGTCTAATTGTATTAAAGAAAAAACTGACAATTTTGTTACCACAGTTTCTTACAACTTCTTAAACTTTGATGATCTGACTTGGTACTAACCTAACCAAGCCCAAAGCAAGGAGCTTCAAAATTGTTTAAGGAAGAACAACTCATCTGAGCTGCTTTGGAAAAGGACATTCTCCTAACTCTGACTTCTTTTTCCTGCTCATTCAAGCACAAAAAAAGGAGAAAATGAGGCCGGAATTTCTATGGCCAAAACCAAAACAAAAAAAGAAGAAAAAACAAAACAGGACATGAAATCCCTTTTTACAGGCTCCCAGGCAGAGAAGGATGCTAAACTGCGTCACATTTTGGACAGACACAATGAAGAAAGGTCTAACTTGAAAATATAGTTATAGAAGTGTTCTTTTTTTTTTCTGTGAGGAAATTCTGAAAGGGAAAATTCCTTCCTATCACCCATTTTGATTCACAGGTTAGCACCTTGCAAGTGTCTGCAGCTCTGGTCACCATCCCAGCCTCTGCAGGAGGATATCCTGTCCCTGTGACATCCCACAGTGCTCCTAAATCAGTCTGTGCTCCTCTCTTTGAGGAAACTGATATTCCCTGAAAGATGCTGCACCTCTCAATAAAACCATCACATTACTGATCTGTGGAGTGGTGCTCTCATCCCACTTTTTGGTGGCTTTCTGCAAACACTTCTGTAATGCCTAACCCAGAAACAGAGCACAGTACAATGCCTACTGATTGCTAACTGACACTCCTGCCTCAGACCTCAAGCTCTCTGGAACAATGAATAAGCACGACTGAGAACCCATGAATTTGAACAGTAACCCACAAGTCCCACAGCCCACAGAGCCTGAGAGACGGCAAACACTCCAGTGAGTGATCAAACTGTTTTCTTATGCTATTAAAAAATATAATTAAAAAAAAAAATAGTTGTACCTCCTTCTAAGTTTAAGGACAAAATCTGACTGGTTAGTTTCCAACCTTCTCATCTCTTTTCCTCCCAAGACCTCCTTATTGTGAGCACACAAATAATTTCCATTAACACTCCAAGTGAAATAGTAATTAATATCTAGCTATTCTACCCTTGACAGAAAAGAAGAATAAAGCAGAGTTTGGTTCACTGACTCCTTGAAACAGATTCTTAGGGGAACTGAAGACATTCAGAGAGCAGAACAAATTATATCTTATGGAACTCATTCTTATGGTCACTCTGGAACTCTCCCTGTTTATAATTTTATCTTCTGGTATTCCTGCTACTTCCCTGCCCTCATCAAAAGAGAAGGACAGAGCAGGAAATGTGAGGGCAGATTTTTTCCTCCATCCATTCCAGTGGCTGGATGCCACAATAAGACACACTTTTATTTCTGTTACAGCTCACCTCTTAGCCTGGAGCCAGCAGCTAAGCAACAGCCAGCTTTAAGGCAGGTACAGTAATTGCAGCTTGCTAATTGGTTATTTCAGAATGGTATTATTACTGTACTCAAGAATCACAATGTTACTGCCTTCATCAGGCTTTGTTTAAAAAAACAAAGATGTGAATTTGCACCTCTCCAATTTTGTGACTGCAGCGCAGCGCTGGATTGCCAGTGGTTGGTAGATAGCTCCCATTTCAAACACGTATTTATCTGTGTTAGCTGCAAAATGATAGGGCTGAGCAGAGGAACGAGTCCCGTGTTTCATGTTCCTAATCTTCTGCTGAATTAACTTCACTAGAAAGGGATGGGTTTGTTCGAATTTGTGATGTCACGCGCATCTAAGAGCATTCCTAAAAATACGTGAAGTCCAGAAAACCTTTGCAAACTTTTCTCTCTGAGCACAGAGAAATGTAGCTCAAAATACATCAGGCTATTAACATTTTAACCACCCTGAAGTCATATTTGTGTTGCTACATTTTCAAATTATTTTCCACTTTACAAGAAAGATAAACATAAAGTTCCTTTGATATTTTAAACCCTGACTTCGAGACCGCTTCAGCCTCGCTCTGTCCAAGTGTGAACTGACTAATAGCTCTGCAGCTGTGGAAGAAAACATCTCTCATCTCCCCCATGGTCCGGCACCTTCCATTTATGGCTGCAATGATTTCATGATGCTTTAGCGCTGCTGGCTCCCATTTTTCCCCTCTCGCTCTCTCCTAGCTGCTCTGAAGCTCGGGAAGGATTTGGGAAGCTCCCACTCGGAGCAGCCCCGAGCAAGAGCCGATCGCCAGGGCAAGGGAAGCCTTCTTACCTAAACAAACCATTATCGGCTCATCTCGTCTCTTTGTACTCTTTTTTTGCTATTACCTCACGGGATTAACTTTTATCTCTAATCTCTGCTCTGGCCAACTGTCAGGGAGCCTAAAAGCTGCCTGTCTTTTAATCTGTGTGTAATAATGCTGCTGGTACGGACAGATAACCGTGGGACAACGCGGAGGGAAGGAAAACACACAGACGCACAAGGGCTGATTGTTTGACACTGCTGGGCTCGTTCCTACCTGAAAGGAGGGCAAGATCACGCCTGATGTCCGCACTGCACCTCCCTCTTGTCCTCCTCCATGGTTTTCTTTTCAGTCCGATGCCACCCAAGTGTTTAAATCTGGGGGATGTGTTCCTATTAACAGTTTATCTCCTGCTCAACCTGAAATGGCCAAGGGTTTCTAGGAGTGTGCAAGAAACCTCAGATACCTGTAACCTTTCCTTAAACTAAAAATCAGGATGGGGAACATAACAGGAAAAGGAAAAGCAAAAGTAAAAGCAAAAGGAAAAGGAAAGAAAGAGAAAGAGAAGAGAAAGAGAAGAGAAAGAGAAGAGAAAGAGAAGAGAAAAGAGAAAGAGAAAAGAGAAAGAGAAGAGAAAAGAGAAGAGAAAGAGAAGAGAAAGAGAAGAGAAAGAGAAGAGAAAGAGAAGAGAAAGAGAAGAGAAAGAGAAGAGAAAGAGAAAGGATCCTACTGTAAAGGGAAATAGCCAGAGCTTCAAAACAGTCAACATTTTAAAGCTTGCCTTGAAATAAGTAAGTCTCTTTCTGGGTGGCACATTTACCAGGCAGTAAGGCTCTCCTTTACTTCAAGTTAAGACTTTTATAAGCTCTCCCCAATACTACATTACACCAAGTTTTGTAAAACAAGAGCAAGACTGAAAGAAAAACAAAGAGCACTTAATGATGGCCAGGTGTGTAGGGTAGCAGCTCTTACAGAATATGGGCTCTTGAGGGGCTGGAGTGGAGAGGCAAACCCTCGTAAAAACTGCTCCTCCAGGGGTCTTGGTGGCATTTTTTCCAGATTTTATTAAAAGCTTATTAAAGTCAAAGACATGCCCTTTCGTTTCAATCTAGTCCTTTGAGTAGGAAAATCAACAAGGGAGAGGAATAAAGGAACCCTTCCAAAAAATATCAGCAGGAGAGCTATGGACACAGAATAATGTCTAGCTAGGACACAGTATTGTAGGGAATAGTTGTAGGGACAGAAGGGATCCAAGTCCTACGTGGAATAGCAATAGCAATGAAAGCAGGAGGGTTAGTGACAAATGCATCGGAACCAGGTAACTTCCAGGATTCTGGCTCAGTATCTACTATATCTCTCAAAACCTATAAAGCAAACTCCCATGCTCCAAGCACTCTCCAGGCATGAAAATTTAGTGATCAGGCACCATGCCTTGGATAACCAGCACATTTAGGGAGCTGGAACTGTAGAGCAGCACAGGACAAAATCTTCTCCTGGCAGGTCCCAGACAATTCCATTCAATCTCTGATGATTTTGGACACCTTAGCAGTTGTATGATTTTCCAGCTTTAGCTGAAAAGGCATCGCTATTCCCAAGTGGGAAAAACAAGGCAGGGAAAGAAATGCCTGGCCCAAAGCCAGCCAGGAGGGCCCAGAGGCAGAGGCAGGGTCACCCAGAGTCAGTGAGGCTGGAAAAGACCCCAGGGTGGATGACTAACCACCATCACCTTGGCAAGCACCACAGCACCCAGGGCAGCACCTCCAGGCACGGTGACTCCACAGCTCCCCGGGCAGCCTGTTCCAGTGCCCAGCATTCTTTCCTGGGGATAAATTCCTCCTGAAAGCAGGTGAAACACCAGCCTGAATGGGGAATCCTGGCTGCTTCAGGAGAGGGGTGGCCAGGACACAACCCCCCAGTCCCCAGATACCCTCATGGGGACAGACCCAGCTCTCCCCAAGGGCTCTCTCCTCTCCACAGCTTCCCAAAGCCCTTCCCTGCCAACTGTGACCGTGTTCACAGGGGTTTTCAGATTGGGGAAGAGATGAGGATCTGACTCCATGTTCCAGAAGGCTGATTTATTATTTTATGATATATATTATATTAAAACTATACTAAAAGAATAGAAGAAAAGGTTCTCATTAGAAGGCTAGCTAAGAATAGAAAAAGAAGGAATGATAACAAAGGTTTGTGTCTCGGACAGAGAATCTGAGCCAGCTGACTGTGATTGGCCATTAATTAGAAACAACCACATGAGGCCAATCCCAGATGCACCTGTTGCATTCCACAGCAGCAGATAACCATTGTTTGCATTTTGTTCCTGAGGCCTTTCAGCTTCTCAGGAGGAAAAATCCTGAGGAAAGGATTTTCCATAAAAGATGTCCGTGACACCATCCCTAAGGAGGCTGAAGCACACTCAGCAGTGAGTGTCCCTGCAGAGCCCAAACCTCACCCCTCTGCAGGCTGATTTCAGTCTCCCACCACGGTGACAAAGGGTACAGGGGTAGGGTGCAATAAGAAAGGCAAGGCTTCAATCCTTCAGCCAAAAAAGCAAAGGAAGATTTTAACCAAAGCCGCCTGAAACTCTACAGACAGAAAATGGACCAGATACATCTCAAGGGTTATTTCTTGGCAAAGGAGAGAAAAAGGCATGGCGAATGAGGAAGGGGATGGGAACCATCCTGAGGGTGACTGTGGGTGTGGTGGGCACTGGCCCAGGCTGCCCAGAGAAGCTGGGGATGCCCAGGCCCTGCAGGTGTCCCTGTCCATGGCAGGGAGGCTGGAACAAGGTCATCTTTAAGGTGCCTTCCAACCCAAACCTTTCTATGATTCTGTGATTCACCAAACCCAAGTCCTTTCCCCTTCTGCTCTCTCATCAGAGCTGGTCTGGGGGTTTGTTCTTCACTCCATGCATTCCCTGACCACTGACAAAGCTGTCCTGGCAGCCAGAGCTGGACACCCTTGCTCTGGAACTGAAACCCTCTCTGACACAAGCCTTCATTCCTGACAATAGCTTGAACGCCAATGAAGGAAAACAAGAAACACATAATGAATCTACAATCCACCCGTATAATAACTGATAATCTCAGTCTGCATACTGTGGTCTTTATCACATCCTATCTATGTCCAAATGGTTTTCAGGAATTCTGAGCAGATAACAGTAAGGAAACTCAAGACACCTCTTGCCAAATGAACATATGACCACAATTGTCTGGGATTATTGAGAATTCAGTAATAGAGAAGCACCAAAAGCAATAACAACCATGCTGCACAGGGATTACTGACGATTTAACACTGCTGTTCAAGTATCAAAGGCTGCTGCTCCATTTAAACGTGGACTATGGTGGTAAAAAGGTATTCAAAAACAAAGCAGCAGTGTTCGCTCTCTTTGATACTGAATTAAAAGGGACAAAAAAAATCAGGAAACCAAATTGTTGAAAACTTTGTCTTTCCCACCTGTTTCATCTGACAACATGAAGTCTTTAGATTTGCCCATCTCACCCTAAGATGCTTGTACTCAACCCCAAAAAAGTCTTTGCAGACATTACAGTATTTATTGATCGGCTCAGATAACAAAAACAAAACCCTGGATCTCCTCACTGTCACCTCTGAAATCCTTCTTTGTGCCACTGTCAGTGCCGGTCCCTCATCTCATCAGAGTAAAAATCTGCATCTGCTCCACATTTGAGACAGCATTCACAGTTTTTCAGACTGCCAGCACCACAAGCTCACAACCAAGCTCTAATCGGTGACAGAGCTGCGCCCACGCCCGCAGCCCACTCCCCCCAAAATAGGGAATCGGGGACACAGCTCCAGCTCTGACCCCAGAGCCCAGATTAGCAACCTCCCACTGCCCCCCAGAAACTCAGCAATCAATACATGGCTGCAGTTAAAAATGCCTCCTGAACACTCCCCAGCAGCAGCAGCCTGCTCAGGGTGATTATCTGAGCATCTTAAGTCAGGCTTTAATAGGGTTCTACTGTATACAGTACATCTAAAAAAAAAAAAAAAAAAGCCCACTAAAAATAACGAGGAGAGGAGATGATTGTGGAGGATCTCGCTCTCTCAGCATCGTTTCTAGCCCGTGCCCACAACACTCCAGTGAAATATCTTGTCAGGCCAGGAGGGCTCGACAGGCCTAATCGATAGCTGTTATTTTTTCACAAGTGCCAACAAAGGAAAAACTTAATTTATGCCACACAAGATGCTGAAAATAATTCGTACTAATTGGACTGCCGAAAATTCCCCTTCTGTCCTTCTGTTTTCGATTGCTTTTAACTTCTCAAACTTCGACTGTCCACACTGAAATGCTCAGCCTCTGAGCTGGGGAAAAAAACAAAAACACAGCAGTAACAAGGGCAACGTTACTCTCTTGCTATCTGACAGTTTAAGCTGCCATTTTAAAGCAAAATTAGCATTGGATTTAAGTGTCTAACTTCCTTCAAGTGCTTTGTAAAAGACAGCTACGCTGCTTGAGAATGCCAAATTTTGTCAAGTGAAGATGAGATGAGTACAGACTCGCTCAGCATTGTCTTCAGAGGAAGTCAGATTAATGCAGACAGCTTTACCACTTGCAATAGATATTCTAATGCAATATTCTAATATTCTGTATTGTTATTGATCCCTGGAACTTGGAAAAGCCCTTTGGAAGCACACGGAGCAAATCCTACAACTTGTGGAGGTTTTTTCTCTTCATAACCACACATGAACATGGCATAGTGCTAGAGCACTTTGTAGGGCCTCCAGGCCATCAGGTTATTATCCCTAACAATGGTAACATCTAAAAAAAGCTAACAGAGCAAGTGAAGGTTATTCATAACGAGTGGGAAGATTCTGATAAGCAATGAAGTATTTCAGAAGAAAGCCATCCGCTGCCATTTGTCTGCAAAGCTACAAGAAGCACTTTCATGAACTCTGTATTTCAACGAAAAAAAAAAATCAAACCAAACCAGAAGTCACTACCAACAGCTGTCATGCATGTTATCACAGGAAGAGTCTCCAGCCCCTGTCCTGTTTGGAGAACTGTGGATCTGGAGCACAGCTGCCTAACAAAGTACGGGCAGCAGTGCTGAGTGCTTGGTTCTCCTGCTGTTTTAACTGTGGGAACACAAGAAAAGGCTGGAAGCTTTCCCCAGACAAACGGAGATGCATTCCCATCCTAAACCGTGATGTACAAGCTCCCAAAGAACCACCCCAGGCTGTCAGGGCAGCGCTGCTGCTGAGGAACCAGACAGGAACGAGGGGTTTGCTGTGGGAAGCTGAGCAGGCAGGGAAATGTTCTGCACACCAGGATGAAGGAGAAGCAGAATTAGCAGAACTGCAGATGGAGGAAATGTGGGCACCACTGGGGTCTTATGGAAGGTCCCTATTTCTTCAGCATTTTCCATAATTCCACAGCAGCCAAGCAGAAATATGTCCATTAAATAGTGCAGCCACTGAGACTTTGCTTTCTTCAGTGATCCAGTCTGACTCAGGTCGTACAGTTTTAGACCCAGCTGAAGTGAATTCCCAAAAGAAAAAGGATTTGCCCTATCCTTGACACGTCAGCCTGCTCCAGAGCAGAATGAAATGGAGAAACACAATCAGTAATTCAGAGAGCTGCAGTTTGGCTCCATTGTTATCTTAAACCTTGAGCTAACCTGACGGGATACATGCACACCAGAACCTGAATTTAGTCAGACCAAATGTCTGATGACCAACCTGTGACTGCATAGCAGAGCTCAGCTCTAGCATGCATGTGGAGACACCTGAGGGACAGAAATAAATGTTCACACAGGAAATGTTAAATGCTGCTTCACTCTGACACGAGGCTGTGCTGTTAGAATAGAAGCAGCACAAAAGCAATGTGTACATGGTACAATGCAGAAGCTTTTTTACCATTCACTCCTAACTTTATTAACTTTCAAAAAGGTTCATGCTGCTGTTCTGTCCAAGAATTTGCATACACACTTCCAACAGATTATTAATATTTACCAGCAAGAATAAGGAAGTGTAAGTGGGATAGATAAAGCTAATATGTACTTCTGTTCCAACATGAAGGGTTTAGCATAACACATCCTGTCCTTGCAGTAATAACCATCCCATGTGAACAAGAGGGGATAATGTGGGGGTTTTTTTGTAAGAGAAACATGTTTTACATAGATTTTTTTATACATTGAGACTTTCAAGTGCATCACTATGTCTACATGTTTGTACATGGAATTAACCTTCTGCTCTTAGAATAACTTCAGAAATCAAGCAGGGCGATACTGCTCCTTACCGTGAACAAGGAAACATTTTACAAAAATAATAAAAAAAAATTATGACTGAAAATGCTCTTTTGTGGCTTTGTGGAATTATTCTACCTGACTTTGCACCAGCGCAGAAACTCCTAGGGATAGACAGGCAGGTGATCATTAAACCAGTGTCAGGACAGCTAGTGCTCATTCGGTGTCCACCCAAACACTGAGCTCTCTGCCAGAATCTGTCCTAGCAAGCAAATCTTGCTCTCTGTCAGCTCCTCAAGCACACCCAGCTCAGTGACAGACCCATGCATGGGAACAGAGGGAATTATTACTGCAGAGGGCTGAAGAACACTTAAACCCATTCCCCACTGGGTTGATTTTGCCACAGTCACTGTTAGAATCATAGAGTAATTTACCTGTGGAGAAAACCAACTTTCAAAAGATCCAAGGAAGAAGATGCTATTTACATATGCGCCAGCTTCGATTGCAAGGTCTGCAAGATTGCAGGAAAATAAAATAAAAACAGAGATCAGTTTTGCTACTCTCTCAACGTATGCAGCAAATCGAATCTCCCAGATCCAGCCTACATACCTCAGATATGTATGAGAATGAAAATAAGAAGGATGACCACAGACACTGAAGAAGAATCATCAAATGCATCACCATAGTTTTGAACGACGACAAAAATGGCACTTGAGTGAGAGATCACCCTCCAGCTCCATCACACCCAATGCCACATTTAATGCCAGACTCAAATTTATAGGCTATTAAAGCAAATAAAACCATGTTTAAGGCCATGCTATGTTACTTTGGTGTTTACACACAAACCACAGAAGTTTGCAAATTCAAACTTGACACACAGGCCTTCATCTGTTCCATGAACACAAATGGCAATGTTTGCACCGAGTGCCTTGATCTGGGGTGCAGCTTTTGGTGTCATGCGTGGATGTCAGCTCAGCTCTTCATTCCCTGTCCAGCAGGGACCTGGCTGCCACTCCAGAGGCACTGCAAAGTGCAGTATTGAGGCTGCAAGGCTGCCCAAAGGTTCTGAGAACCTTTAGGGCCAAGGGTGATATTTGTGGGCACGTGGGCTATGGCAGTAGGGATGGAGAGATGTTTCGGACATGGAGGGATTCCTTCCAAAACCAGCCTGGATCTGCTCCCACTCACACAAACCAGTGCATCTCTGTCCACAGAGGTCCATTAAGCTTTTATCTCATCTTCCTTTCCCCTACAGTTTGCTTTTCTAGATCCCTGCTCATCTCCAGTTATCAGCTATTACCAGAGACAAAAGCCAGCAGCTAAACCATAACCAACCTGAATATGGCAAATCTGTTGTTTTCAAAATTTAAATACATGCAACCAAGTCCTTCTTTTAGTGTGGCCACTGAAACATGGTTACTGCATATTTCAGTAGGACAGTTCACTTTTTAATTCTTCAGCATTCTCTACACCATGAGAAAACAGCTACCAACACTCTTCTGATTGCTGAGTATTTCATGGCCCAAATTCATAAAGTTATTTAGGATGTGCTAAATTTAACATATGGCCCCAAATCCACCTTTGTAAAGCGTGGTCTGAGTCCAGTTTAAGTGAACTTTATACTACACTAATATTGTCATAATTTTTTTTTAACCAAAACCACTGATCTAATCTGGTTGTTACAAAAGCACCATTCTAGTATTTTAGATAGAACTTCTCCTAAAACTGTTGCAAATTTGTGAAGAAGGATTCGGGGGATTTAAGTGAACTCTCTTTAAAAAAACCTAAATTTTAGTTTAAAGTCATAGAATTAAAAAGAGAAATTATATGGGCAGGTTTCCCAGTCCATCATATTAGAAACTGGGTAAATTAGGCACTTTTTTGTTAAATACTTCCTTCTGTTGACTCCAAATGGGACTACCAGAGTAAAGAAGAGAAGAACTGATTTGTGCTATTTCTCACAGGGTCACTGTAGCATCCTATTGCTGGCTAAACCATGCAGTGACAGAACCACAATTCTAGAATGCTGCTGATGTAAAACGGGGGTTTTTTAATAGACATTTAACAATATTATCTTTGTTTCTTTTTCTAATGTAAGCTAAATACAAAGTTTCACTTTGCTTGAAAGAAATACTGAAGAACTATTAGAATGCAACTTAAGAACATTTAAATAATGTGGGAAAGGAAGTCCAGTTTTAAGGTAAAGTCGAGGACTCCTGGTCCTGACTTGCACTGGAAGTTGAAAAACCCAAAATGAAACATTGATCTCTCTCTGGATTGAATTCTCCTTCTCCCAAAATCATTCTGGAGGAAGCTTCACGTTGGCTTCTGAATTGCTGAGATGGTGTTCAACTAATACACAAACAGAAAGGGAAATATTCTAAAAGCTGAGAAGCGAGTGCTAGCAAGGAGAGTGTAATTTAATAGCCTGAAGCTGTCTGATATACATAACCACATGAAAAGAAACCCTGTAAACCTCCAAACTGTTAGCTATCAGTTCCGAGTGGCACACCAAATCCTTTTAACTCAACTTATTTTGGCTCAATTCTGTCAAGGCAAAATTAGCCTGTGCTGTTTTCAACTGAAATTACACACTGCCACTTCCATTCAAAGCAAGACTCAGGGGCTTGCCTCCCTCATTATTTGCATTAGAAGTCACCCAGAAACTTCCTCAGAACTCCACTGGATCAGATTTGAAGGCTCATGCACGGAATTATGTTTTAAAACAGGGTATTGTGTCTTGGCAGCACCCCTCAAGTGTGCCCATGCCAGCTCACAGGAGCTTTTCCACAGCAGGTGTAATACAGCAATTCCAGGAGTCTTGCACGGGCTAAAGGCTCCAGCCCTGCCTCACAGAAAACAGAGACAAAACACAAAAATCCCTCCTGAAGTATTCACTGTTCTAAAAAATTTAGAGGATCCACAGAATGTCAATACAACCAACTTCCTGTGCCCTCTGATAACTCATGGACTTTATCTTCATTCATCTTCTGCAATAGGTGATTTCTGACTATTCATAGCATTAAAAGAGCTATAAAATATTAAGTTCACGTTCAAAAACTGAAATCAAAGATGATGTTTGCATTCTGGAGCAGTATTTTTCTACCACACAGTCTCAACACATCCCTCAAATATAGAGTTCCCACCACCCTCTAAGAGGGCTAAATCTCACATGGACTCCATCAAGCAGGGCAGGTGGTGTCAGAATCTGACCTAGCCCTCTTCTCAAAATATGGGACAGCAATATGGAACAAAATAGCAGAGCTTTTCCCAGGAAGCACCTTCATCATCTTGCCACACAGGTTTTCGTGTTCAATGGAAAGGGTTAAATGGCTTCTCCTAAACCACAGAAACCATTTCCAGCACTTTGTTTCAATGCAATGGAAGCTGGGAGAAAGAGAGAAGAACAGAAGAGAAGCAGTTCTACAGGGAGGAGCTGAGGTCTAGAAAGGGGCTTGTAATCGTCTTCTTTATTTACCATTAAACTTCTTTCAGCTAAGTCCAAAAAAGCAGTGAGAGAGAGTTCTGACTAGACAGTTTGCAAACTGTTATGCAGTTATGGGAAAAGGATCAAAGGAGAATTCCTACATTTTACTGTTTGTGCTTCCTGCATTTCACAGTTTCACATCAACCTTCCTGTTGGCATGAGCCTTCCTTCCACGGACGCTCAGGAGCCCTGCTGCAGATCCCTCATCAGGGCAACCAACCAAGCCTCCAAAAAATCCTCCTGGGAAGGATCAGAGAGAGGCCAAGCTGCACATTTTTATATTCACTTTATCTCACATTTAATTCCTCATAACCATACCTTGAAACTGAAAAACAAAAAAAAAAACAAAAAAAAAAAATGCAGTCATACACTGAACTTGTTCTAAAGGGATTTTTTCACCAGGGAAAAAGCTGCACTTCCTCCCCCCCCATCTTAGCATGAAGCTGTCTGCCCTAACTAGCTTGAGGGGAAATATTTATAAGCATTTCTCTTATGGAAAAATATTTTATGGGTAAGTCCAAAGTTTTTGGCCGTGAAAAAACATAGACAGAAATGGACTAGGACAAAAGTTGGAATTATGTCTTTTGTGGCTTCTTTTGAAAATAAAATTCACTTAAAAAGATAATATTTAAGGTAAAATTCCAGCAGTTCTTTGTCACGTCAACTGTTCACAAAATGCTACAATTTTGAAAATTTTAAAGCAAAACTTTGAAGGAAATCATAGTGAAACTTTACTGGGGCACAGTATGTGAGCTAAGTTATTTGAACAAGCAAGAAGAGCATAGGAAAGTAACTATAACATTATAGTTGCTGGTAAAGAAAACACAAAGCAAGCATCGCTTCTGCCTCAATGAGTTTGTAACATAACCCCTTTTTTAAAGAATAATGTAAATGGGGGCTTTGTCTTTCCTGTCCTCCACAGAAAAGCACAAATAGGCACTTATTTACATCAGAGGAACATACACACACATGTGCAGGCACACAGAGAAATCCAGAGTCTAATCTTTACTCTGTTGACTTTATTTGGGACAGCCCAGCAGTGCTTATCTCCTGTGTTCTTCCAAAAGTGCTGAAAAATGTCATCTTCCTGACAGAGATGGAATCAGAAAAATCCACAGACACAGCCATGGACAAGCAGAGCCCCTGGAGAGGACAAAACCCTGAACTGCATTGTCAGGAACACTCAACAGCAGCACAGGAAGGGGGTTTTGTTCAAAGGTACCAAATCTGCTTCATCACGGAAAGTGAAAAACCTCCTCTGTTCTCGTGCTGGAAGCAAATCTAACCAAGAGGCTGTTCTGAGTGAAAACATGCAGTTACTCTGAGGTGTACCTATCAAACATCTATCTGTTGTTGGCAATAGTTAGCAGGACAGAGAATTTCCTGCTTGTTTCCTTGGGAAAGTTTTATCAACTTGAGCACTGCATTTACCATCACAGCCTTAATGCAAATGAGGATTTTTTCAGCTTCACTCATAGTCACTGCTAGACAACAAGCTGAATTGAAAATGTCACTGTTTCTCCAAAATAAGAACAACCACACAGTGGGTCATGGCAAAATAATTTTAAATTTGCTTTCTTGGCTTTATGAACACAGGAACTGGAGAAGCACAGCTTATTGAATACTGGGGTTAGAGATCTCTGAGAACAGTCAGGAACTGCATTTAATATCTCATCTGCAGAAATCACTGCTTAATTAAAAGCCTATCAATATTCCACACTCTATTGACATCGCAGGGCACTCCACATAACCATCTCCCGTTGATATCAAATCTTCACTACCATTTTTGCTGCTCCTGTTGCTTTCCTTGCCTGTTCATGCCCATCACATCTGGTTAAGAGATGCTAATGAGCTCCTCCAAGAATACAAGTGGAAAGACTGGACAAGTTAGTGGGAAGAAAGGAAAAATAAGACGTGGAACTGAAAGAGGAATAAAAATACAGTCTGGTTCTCCTGGTGTTATGTATTTTTCTGGTCAGTGGTGAAAAGCAATGGAGCAATCTTCCCTCTCCTCTCAAATGTGTGCTCTGCCTATCTCCCAGGAGATTGTGGCTCCTGTGGGTATCTCCTACACCTTTGGATTGTCAAACACAAAGCAGTTGGCCAAAACTGTGTCACGCAAAGCCACGGAAATTTAAATATTGACTTGAGTTGCAAAATTCAGATTCTGAACACCCCTTAATTTAGATGTGTCGGGTCAAGAGTTTAGGTTCAGTCCCTCACCCACGGGAAAGCCAGCTGAAAAATGTGCTTACCTGTTCACTCCCAGGATCATTAGTGTGAATTGACAAGGTTTTACTGCATACAGATAAGATTAATGGAATCTTTCACATTGCACAAAGCCCCAAAGGCTTGGAAGTACAGTTTAATTTGAGCAAGCAAAGCAGACACACATTTTGGGTGGTGAAGACACTGGTTCAGTGTCACTTCAATTTTGCACACAGGTAATTTCACTGATGTCACTGGAATTACCAATGGTGCCATGCCAAAGGAGGTGGAAGCTATGGGTCTGCAAGGAAAGAAAGTGCAGACGAGACGAGGTGACAAGGAAAACATGTGCAAATTAGACTTTGCAGCATTAATCCTAAAAAATGCTGCACCTTTAACAGCATTTGGCACTGAGGAATGGCCACAGCTTGCTGCAGAAGCCCTGAGTCCATGAGTACCTGAGCTTGGTGGGGCTGAGATGTGGAGGTGAAAGCAGCAGCGAAGCAGCAGCATCCACACCTCAGAGACCATGAATGTGGGTCTGCCTTCAAAATTCAGCTGCTGTCCACACAGCTGGGGGCTCCCTGCAAAGCAGAACCTAAACCTGTGCTGATAAATCCCTGTCAGCAGGGATATTTGCAGGGAAATGCGTCCCCCAGAAGGGCTTGGTGCAGGTTTAAACAATAAAGTGTTACACACTGTAAATGAAACTGCATCAGGGCCTGAACTCCTTAGCTTCCCTCAAACAAATTTCTTGCAATTCTGGGGAGAAGTCCATCATAGTCTATCTTCCCTCTATTCGAATTTTCAGCCATTCCAGCCTGTTTTCCAAAAAAGCAATATTTTTTACAGGAAGTACTTGCTTTGATCTAACAACACTCCTGCCCAGCAGCAGCTTCTGTGAAACCAGAACTTTAGATGAATATATCATTGATCAAATTCCTGCATTAAGGAAATGCTAAACCAGACAGGAAAAGGTTTGGTGCACCACTGTAACTCCAGTATTTAGCCATGCAATATGAGCAGAACTCAAGAGAAGCAACCCCAGCTCCTGGTAACAGGAACAATGGCATTGTGATGTCTGTCTGTCACTTGGTCCTACCCATCCACACTGTGCGCTCCACAGATTTCAGTGCTGAGAGGGACACAGAACATTTCACTGAAAAATTTACAGTTGTTCACTAAGAAACGGGAAATTTGAGAAAGTTGCTTCATGTTCTACTGAAATGGCACCACCGTATGAGAAGAAAGATAGTGATGGCACGCCCAAAGACTGGAGCATGTCAATCCAGTTATTTTATAATTCTTTACTTTAATTCTTTATTTATCATAAAGAATTAATTTTTTTTCTAGGAAGGAATTAATGTGGGGGTCTTCAGAAACAGCCAGAACTGTGCTGGAATTTGATATGTTGCTCATTCTGTATTACAGAATATGCCAAAAAGCAGAGATACATTTTCAGCTGGGAATTAGATCAGCACCTGCTGAATGAGATGGTACTTCAGAATATTTTTCTTTTTAGTTTTTACATTATTGGTAAAGGTTTTTTTCTGTGTTTTTTTTTCCTTCCTTAAATAAATTTTTTTTTTGTCTAAGCACAAGAATAACAAGTGAAAGGAAAATAATTATTATGGTAATATTTGGGGAGTGTTTTCCTATTTTACCAGAATTTTCGTGAAGAAATTCAAAAGTAAAAGATAACAAAAACCATAAGAAAGGAGGTTTTAAGTAGAAAGCCTATTTTACGAAAAGATATAGAAACACTGCCCTTATTTATGTGGGAGATTATATAAAACATGGGGTTTTTTTTAAAGATTCCCATTCATTTAGCAACTTGGTCTGCTGAGGAAAAGATTACCTATAGCCACTTCTTAAGTCTATAATTTTGTTAGGAATGGGTAAAAACACCTGAATAATCTTTCAGGTTTATTATTCAGGCAAAAAGCACCTGAATAATCAATATAACAAATAATTACCAATAATAATCAATAATAACCAATAACATGTACCCACTGTTATTGCACTGCTTTTCCCCCACAATTTCTACACATACCATGTGTGTGTCATTAATCTAACAACTGAAAGGTATTTAAAGTGTTTTCAGCTCAAGGTACCTCCTGTAAACTCAGTCATGAAAATTAAATGCACGCTAAGACAAAAGGGAAAAGAGAGACCAGTGCTTCCGAAATGAAAGCTCTATTTTTGGCAATAAAAATTTAGAGCCCCTTCTTCTCCTCCCTCCCAAACTCTCAGGTTGATTCATCTCTCATTGAAATTTAAAATGCACAGAGAGGCTGCAGCAAGCCCACAGAAGATTGATATGCACCGCACTCCACACATGGCTCAGCTCTTTATTCCAAAGTCTGGCATGGTGATGGTGGGTTTTGTGATGATATTATTTCAATATGTAATAAACAGGGTTCTCTGTAAAAGCAGTGCAACGCAAGTCCCCTTTAAAAAAAGCTCCAAATTGTTACTATAGAGAGAAAGACAGCGAGAGATTCACAATGCAGGCTCAGAACTTGGCAACCTGCAAAAGTGCCCAGTCGAAAATTACTAACAGCTGGAGATGACAGTTGTTTTAACAGCTGAGCTGACAGGATTAATTTAAATGCACTGAAATCAAGAGTAGATAACACCTGTTTAGTCTTGCAGGGCCATTGAGGAAGGTAGGGCAGGGGAGGGGAGCAGAGCCAGCTCTGTGCGTGTGCAGCACGCATGGGTGTGCACGTGTGAGCCCCGGCCAGGGGCTCAGGGCCCCAGGAACAGTGGCACACTCCTGAGAGCAGGGGGCTGCTGCCCTGTCACACAGCAGCACAGAGAGCAGGGGGCTGCTGCCCTGTCACACAGCAGCACAGAGGCCAACATCTGCTTCCCCTTGTGCCCACCCTCCTGGCTGATGCAGGGTCTGTGACCCAGAGCCAGCCGTGGATAGAGATCACTGGGCTTCAAGCTGCAGCTCCTCACTCCTGACATCCCCCTGGGTTAATTAACGCATTCTCTTTGAGCTCCCACACGCTCCCTCCCACCCTCCTGAGCTCCCTCCCCAAACCAAAAACAAAGCAAAGGATTCCTCACCTTCCTGCCATGCCACAGCTCATAACTCCGTGTCCACAAAACAAACAAATGCATTCTGCAAGGCCTGTCAGGAGAGGCATGTGAGGCAGCAAGAAAAGCTTTGTGTGGCAGGCAAGTAGGGGCTGATTTTGTGTGTGCTTTTCAGGCTATCATCCTGCAGTGCCCTGTGTCAAGACCACAGCTGGGTGTCCCAGCACAGCCCTTGCCCTGGACAAGAGCTCCAGGAGATCCAGCAAGGAGAACTGTCTGCTCCAAGGAATCTAGGACAACCTAGAACCACATCTCCTGGTAGTGCAAGCACCCCACAAGCCACTAAACTTGTTCTAGGCACAAGAATCTCGCAGCCTGACTCTGCAGCTGCTCCACTGAGGCAAGCTGAGCTGTGCTCCTGATCCTGGCTCCCAGACCCAACCTGCAGGCTCATTCCTGGCTGTGCACGTGGGGCTGAGCTGTAAAAGCATCTCCAGGGAGCTTGCCTCTGGTCCCTTCCTGTACAGCAGCCATCTCTGTCAGGCTGTGCCTCGCAAGCAGCAACGAAACCTCAGCCCACGAACAGGCACACAGCCACTGCCAACCAAGCTTGAAAACCACAGAAACTGGACACTGAGGGTGAAGCTCGTGTGGGAAACCGGGGAGAAAACACCACAGTGCAAAAAAACCCTGAAGAAATTGTGTTTCCTGAGCCTGCTCTGTGCTCTTCACCACAGGACTGATCCTTTCTGCCTGTATTCCTGCAGGGATGGAGGAACCCCAGCCCTACAGCTGGCACAGCGATGCCGTAGCTGCACACATCTTACAACAAAGCCTTCAGCTCTTCCCTCACAGCCCAGAGCCCTCCAGGAGGGTGAACTGAACTGCTCGGGGCTCCCTGAGCTGACTGCACACCCTGCACCTCCCTGTCACACCTGCACCAAGCATGGGCAGCACCCTCTCTCCTGGCAGCGCAAGGGGAAAAGGCTTCAACAGAACGGCTCAGAAAATCTTTGATTCATTACACACATTGATACCTGTGAAAAATGCATATTTTATGATTGGCTTTTCGCAAATATTAAAATGAATATTATATGTGTTGTGTTAGAAAGTAATGCTGGATTAATTCTCTTAAGCGCTGTGTTAAATATAGTTTTAGGTTATAAAAATTGTTAAAACAGAAACGATGCTATGTAGGATACTTTTTTCCTAAAGAAAGGACTCACACTAGCAGATAGCAGCCACAGGACACCTGAATCTTTCAGAGAAGGAGAATTTATTGCTCCATTATCAGGAGAAACGAACTTCTTCCTGCCTCGAAGGCGCTGTCAGGATTTGGAGGAAGAAGTTGACAATCACCAGACAGAATCCTGTGTTTGAATGGAATTTATGCATCATGGATGAGGTGTATGAATATGCAACAGGCTGTTGCTTTTAAGGGTTAATCCTGTGTTAACGGGGGTCCTTTTTGGGGCCAGCAAAAGGTACCCGGACGTCCGTACCACTTTGTATTTGTTGTCTCATATTGTCCAAATCATTATTACTCTAATTGTATCACTATTTTATAACCATTTTATTACTAATAAGCTTTTAAAATTTTAAAAACAAGTGATTGGCGTTTTTCACAGCATCAGAAGTTGGGGAATCACACACCCTCAGTTCGAGCACGAACCACTGCCAGAAATCAAGACAAAAAGAGAACCACCCCTGGTGGCTGTCCCTCAGCTGCAGGTCTCAGCTTGGATCCTCCCTGCATTTCCAGCCACCAAAGCTCCCACACACTCCCTCCCACCTTCCTCTTCCCCAAACAGCACAAAGCCTCATATAGGCTAAGTCACAGTGCCAAGAAAAACACAACAACCCCTCACTGAGCTGCATCTATTTACTCATTTCAGAATTTCAAGTCCTCTTTTAGCATTTGTTGCCCAGGCTGAACTACCTGCCTGGACAAATGTAAATATCAATAGCAATTCTGAGAGAAGAAGTAAGACCCAACTCACCAGGATGCAGCAAACTGAAGTAAAACCACAATAAACACCAAAGTTTCAAGTCTGTGTGTAAAACTGCCTTCATTCTGTTTCACAAGAAAGCACCAGGACACCTTTACACTCAAGCCACATGAGCCTTTCTCTGGAGGGTATACTCTGGCCACTAAATTAATTTTCATGAAGCTGGGGAGTGCCATGGGATGGGCTGTAGCTGAGTTTTATTTCTGCACCCCATTCTGTGTGCGAGGATTTATTGCCCAGGGCCACACTGCCCATCTTGCCAGCTTTGTACCCAGGGCAGGAGAGCTCTACTGAAGGACAGAGACCAGCTCCAGCTCTCGGCTACTCCTGGCTAAGAAAGGGAAAAACTTCAGCACAATGAGATATAAAACTTCCTTACTTGCTGAAGCATTGAACTTTTCCAGCAAATGAACCCAGGGATTCCCAATATGTGCCTAAAATATTGGGCTAATAGCAGAGGGCACTTTCCCTGTTATTTTTCATGTCCACGAACCTCTGCATGTCTGGATCGTGCCCAAGCCTGGAAGCAGAAGTGCCAAGGAACATGTGAGAGGCTGTTCTCCTGACAATTCCCATTTGGCTGGTGCTGGAAACAACAGAAACCCCCTGAGAAAACCAGCAACAGCTCATCTCTGATGTGCAGCACAAGATCCCTGCTGCCTACCACAAACACATCAGGAAAAGTTACAGAAACGGGGGGGAAATGGAATAATATTGAGAGAAGATGCATTTAAAAAATAAATAAACCCTCTACTCCCTATAAATACACATCAAAGTAGCAGCAGTGGTAGTTGTACCAGCAGTAATAATAATGATATCAGGAAGGGCTGATTACCCTTGCTTACATCCACACTTTATTCTTACAAATTTTATAAAGCCTATCTGCACATCTAAATCATTAATTTCCATTAATATTTCCAGAGGAAAAGAAAAAAAAATCTCACTTTTTAAAGGGCTTTTTCAAAGTTTTCAGTCTGCTGGGCATGCAATGATAATTGCTGCTCTGTTCTGCCTAATGACAGAGCCCTTTCCCTGCACAAAACAAGAAGCAGCTTCTTCCCCACTTCCCTATTTCTTTACCCAACTCGGAGGCTCGGAGAATAATTACAAACACTGCCTGGAGAACGGTTCAGTTAATGTTAATTTATACAACAAACTAATTACTACCAAATGGTAAAAAATCACATGTGGAAGTTCCTGTCTCCCACGCAGGCAGCTCAGGCAGCAGCCATCTGTCTCAGCCTGGGATGGGAGCTCTGGGTGACAGGCAGGGATGGATCAGAAGCACGGAGCTGCTCCCCACGACCAGCCCATGGCACCAAACGCCACTGTCCATACATGGCCAGCTCAGAAATGGGAGCTTTACCCCCCTCTGTTTATAAAACAAACAAACAACTTGCACCAGTGACTGCCTTGCTGTCTAAATTTCACCTCGACCCCAAATTATTTGGGGGATCCAGGTAAAATTATCAGAATTTAGGATGCGGTCTAAAACATCTCCATCCATCAGTGTAATCCTTCCTCTCTGCAACATCACTGACTATCAGAAAGCAAGATGTGAGATACCCTTTGAATCTGCTTAGACAACAAGATGAGAAAATGTGCTTTTTTTTTTGTTTCAACGTGTTTTTTTCCCTCCTCAACCTGAGAAAGCAATTTTCTCCCAAACCTTGAAAAAAAAAATCAAAGTCAGTACAATTGTTAAACACTTTTATGGGATGCTCATTAAAAACTGACAGGGACAAAAAAGCTGGGGACAAATCCTGAAGCATTTGTGCAGTTTAAAGTCTCAGTGAATTCAATGTGAGTGTTACTTTATTGAGGACTTCAATGCCAGATCCTTCACATGAACGAGGACCTTGGCATTTTGACTGTTAATTATTCCCTGATTAGCTTGCACCTAATGAAACAAACTAAACACAACATCATCCCCCTAAGCTGTGCTCAGGAAATCTCAGCCCCAATATTCTCTGCTCTCGGTGAGATCAGAACTCCAGCAGTCATCAAAGGAAGTGCTGCACATGAATAGCAGTAAAATATCAGAGTTTAGATTCACAGTCCGGATTTCAGAGAAGTGTTTTCCCCCAACATTAAAAACTTACAAATCTTTCTTTGCTTGAATATAAGGCAAAATTCCCATATAGCAGAATTATTTCTATGTATCTCATTTGAATGAGGCCCCCCTTATGTTTCTGTGAGTCCCACACAAATGCCAAAGTGCAGCCTTCATTTCATTAGAGACAAGCCACAATAAGGTAACGATGTTTTAGTAAAGATGAAATGTCTGTGAACTTGTGCTTCTGAGCGTTTCTCTACCCAAAAAGAAGGAATTTGTTTCAGATAGCCTGAAATAATCACAGAGGAGGAACGAGAGGCACAGCAATCCAAGAAGGGTCCCTGCAATCTCATATTCAAGAGGTAACACAGTCGTCATTCCCACACAGCCAGAACAGCAGCCACAGTTTGAGGGAAGTAAACAAGAAAGAAGCACAAGAGAACCCACATTACCAAACAATAATGCCTAATTAGTCTTCATTCAGAGTCCTTAACAGAATTATGACATATAAAAAAAATTACAGGGAAATGATTCTCGTCAAATTTTACATAACAAAACACAACCAATGAAGTGGAGGAGGAAGAAACTATTTTTCTGTTGCTCAGCCTCTTTTTTTTTTTTTTACATCATCAGGAGCTGCTTTCCATGAATGAAAACTTAGAATGCTTAACTAGAATGTTATTTTGTTTCACATTTCACAATGTTTTCCCTTTAAGGTGCATTTTATAGAAGATTGGCTATTATTTAAGGGAAGAGGGAGGGCGTGGGAATTACATTACCAGCTCAGCAAAGTCCAGCTGTTGGTACAACAAGTGAACTAAGACCGTTTTCACTGTGGATTTGGAGTGTGAAATGAACCACTGGGTGCTGTATCAGCGAGAGGGATAAACAGAAAAAGGAAGGGCCGTTCACACGGGGTGTGGTGCAGAAAAAGCTGCAGAAAAGCTGCTTTTTGGGGATGCTTTGGACACGGCCAGCCCCTGGACTGGGACTGACACCAGGGCTCTCCCTCCTCCCTCACCGCAAGCAGCCTCGAGCCGCTCTCACAGCCCAAAGTCTGCCTCTAATTTTAGTTCCCACTGCTGGCACACGTTGTGTCCTAGATCACTGAAAGCCTTGAATTAATACATTAAGACCCAGTATTAAGCTACAGAAGTGACAGCTTTATGGACTGCATTCAGCCTGGGAGGAAAGCTACCTAGCCCTGCTTAAACAACCCCACTGCCCTCTCCAAGCAGGAACAAGATTTAAAAAATAAACAAAAATATCAAAACCAAATCTCCACTAGTATTTTGCCCATCCCAAAATCAATCAGGTGGCAAAGGTGTATTTTCTAAACAGGCACACTGCACCTTGTGCCCCTGAGAACACCCAGCAGTGCTGTGCTTGGTACCCACAGCCTCATTCCTGGCGCACATTTTCGATTTTCAGTACAAGTGGTCAGCACCAACCTGTGAGAGCCCAAGGATGAGATGGAGCTGGCACCTGAACTCTGCAGCACTCCAATGGCACTTTGCTCCGTGCTGTATTTATATTATTTATTACTATTTGTATTTATGGCACGAGGCCAGAACAACAGCAACAGCCAACAAAGGAGTGCACAGAGAACTATTAGGAAAATTCTGCAGTCTGGCAGCATAAGAAAGCACCTCTCATTGTTTTGTCTTTGTGAGCATCATTAATTTAAAATATTGGGTCATGTGTGCTGTGCTGCACCCACTGGTGCTATATACAAGAGCTAAATAAACCCGTGGATTTCCAAACAGTTATATTTCCATGTATATGAAATTAATAATGAAGATGAAACTCGAGTTGCATCTTCAATATATGTATTAATTTAATATATACAAAATTAATATATTAATTAATGAAATAATAAATAAATAATAATAAATAATAATAAATAATGAAACTAGACTTTCTCCCATCCAGTAACCTAACAATAAAATAACAATAACAAAAAGCTCCATTATTGGCTCAAAAAGACTGCACCTTTTTTTCAGCAGAAAGAACAAGGTCCTAAACTTGATACATATACTAAATTTGATACATACACTATTCATCTAATAACTTTATACTTAATTATAGAATGACCTCCAGTGAAAGCTCTGTAATTAATCTGAACTCAGACAGGACTGACTTGGCCAGACCAGTATGAGAAGGATGCATTTTGTTTGGAGAACCATCCCAGACATCCCATACCCAAAAGCTTCTCGGGAGTTGTGAATCAATTAGAGGCAATGCACAAAAAAAAAAGAAAAAAAAAGACTTAAAATAAAATAATTTCAGTGATATGTCTCCATATTTAGTTAAACACCACTGCTGATTAAAGCTGTACATGAGCTCAGTGTGGAACCCAGAATTTTTGCAGCTGACAATCATTAGCAGGAGCCTGCTGTCCTCCAGTTTCATCTTCATATATTAATTTCATGTACATGGAAATATAACTGTTTGGAAATACGTGGCTTTATTTAGGCCTTGTATATAGATATCTCAGCAAAAACGCACTAACGTGCTTTTACACGTTGCAACAAGCCAGCAAACCTACAGGATCAAATGAATACACAGCAATCACTACAGCTGAAACAATTTTCTGGTTAGCTGGTGACTTTTTTGCTTTTTCTTTTTTTCTTTTCCCCCTGATGTCTGACTCTGTGGGAGATAAGGTGCTCAGTTACTGAAATGGGATATGTGTTGTGGGGAAAACAGAAAAGAAGTTCAGCATAACACCATCAGGATGCATGAAAAAACCAAGAGGCTTTCTTCTTGCATGTGATCCTTGTCTCTGGACTATTTCCCTTAGGATTGTGTGGGCTAATCTGCAGTACAAGGCTGATGGCACATTCCAAACTGCACTGCAAAAACAGGACACTGGGATAACCACTTCC
This sequence comes from Ammospiza caudacuta, assembly GCF_027887145.1. Taxonomy (NCBI): domain Eukaryota; kingdom Metazoa; phylum Chordata; class Aves; order Passeriformes; family Passerellidae; genus Ammospiza; species Ammospiza caudacuta. Next base: position 1,074,039 of record NC_080597.1, read on the forward strand.
AAGGCAGGAGAGCACTTTCCTTTCTGATAAAGCACTTGGACACTGTTCCCCACTCCGAGGCTTTTGTATCTTGGCTGTTATCACTCTTGTTTACCAGCAGTGCAGCACAATAATTATTTAGGGTTGTTTTTTTTCTTTTGAGATGGAAATCATATTTTCCTTTGGGCATATGGGCTGGCCTTTGCAACTGCAATTCCTGGATATTTAGGAAAACAATAATAATTAGTAGCCAAGTAGCATGTCCCATACACAACCTGCTGGACCTGACATCCACAGAGCTCATCTCCTGTGTGTCCATTATTTATCTGCAGATTCAATAACTTAATAAATTACAGCTGAAAGGCTCAGATGAACAATGGAGGTTGCTTGCACGTTGCAGTGTAGGAAATGGCTTTTTCTCCCTGGCAGGAGGGATCTGGCTCCCTGTGTCGCACATCTGTGCTTCTCCTTCCTGGTGCTGCCTAAACCAGCGCTTCTGTACCCCAAAAGGCAACTCATCCTGCACTGCTGGGCTCAGATACAGGCACCTTACAGCTAGGCAATAAAATTTTCCACCAATTAGTGACCCCACAGGCCTGGCTGTTGTTGCTACCTTTCAGTTCTTTTAATCCTGCTCCTTCTAGGAACAGGCCTAATCCCTGTCTGTAGAGGGATAGAGAAACAAGTCACGTTGGATTCTTCACCAGTTCTGGAGTAGGTCAAACGCTGCCTTCCTAAAGCTCCTGCATGTCCAGGGGGAGTGAAGAACTCACATCTGAGAGCAGAACTGGGCCCACATCCCCCTGAAGTGTCCATTAACTCTCCCACACCCAGAAATAAATCAACATGAGATTCCCTTCAAGCACAATGAGCCTAAAATGCAAACCCTGCTGCTCACAACACGGAGGCCAGGAGTTCACCTGGAGTCAGGTGGCTTTGTGCTCCTCCCTGCAACCTGCAGCACTGGGAAGAGGGCAGGATGCTCCTTCTGCCCCAGGATGGGCCCTGCAAAGGCTCCTCCAGAGCACAGGCCAGCAGGAGCCACCAAAGGAGCACTCATTCCATCACACCAAACTTCTGTGATGCCTCAGGCTGAGCTTTTCTATTTTCCACATTCTGTGCTGCTTTAGTGTGTGGGTCTGAGCTTCACATTCAGGGATGGTGAGCTCTGTGCACAGAGCAGGGAGACAAAACAATTCCTGCTCCAGCTGGGCACCAAGGACAAATGACCCAAATCTCAGCCCAGGAGCACAAACCCCGTGGGCTGGAGAGAGAAAAACAAGCAGGGTGGGACTGCAGGGCTAAAGCTGGAATGGGACAATGAACTGCAAGGTGCAAATGGAGCAGAGCTGATCCCAGGGACAGAGCCCGTGCCCGGCCGTGCATTTTGGGGCCATTTTGGGTCATCTTGGGTGCAGCCCTGGCTGGGCTCTGGTGGATGCATGGAGGAAATCCTTTCAATAAATGCCTACTTTATTCTGGAACTCCATCTCCTACTTTATTCTTTCTGTTCTAGATCAGCCTAGTCCAGAGTGGAGACGCACAAGGCACAACTCATTCCCCTCTGCCCACTCTGGAAGCAATCCTTGCCCCATCCAGCCCCAGAATTCCTTGGAAAAATTGTGCCACCACTCATTTCCACCTTTTAGTCCACAGCACAGCCAGCTGCCAGTCACTGCTCCATTTGTCTCCAGGAGGGTGAATCGGGAGGAGGAGGAAGGAAGAATGTGGGAGGACCTCTGCATTGATTAGAAATGTTTGGGGTGGGAAAGGAGGGAGAGGGAGATGGAGACAGATTAGAGGGCAGCAAAACTGGAGAGGAAGATAAACAGAGGCAAAAAGAAAAATGTCCTTTGTTCATGTAAATGGCTGTGTGCTCCCAAGCCCTCTGCATGAGTAATGCCACGCCATGGTGTGCAAACCTCTTGGGCACATAACACAAACAAAGCATAACTGGGCCTGAGCAAACAAAGGCCTGAGCACCAGTGATTGAATTCATCTTAAAACAACAAATCAATTCGTGCCTATTAATGCCCTAAATACCAGCGTAGGAGCACTGTCCAGTTGTAATAAACAGCCATGTGTTCAATTACCTCTGCTTGCCCAACTCCTGCTCTCTCCAGTAATTACACCATGCAATGCATTCTACACTGACATTAATATAATGTGCTGGGAGGAGAAATCTTAAATACGAATTAAATCAAGGCTAAACATCTCAGAAAGCCTTACCCAGTCACACAAGTGCTAACAGGGCATTCTTCAGCAGAAAGCAGAGCCTGATTTTTCTCTCTATTCACCTCTCACTCTCCTCCTCTGGAGCTCTTTCCTCCTCCAATAGAGCTCCTTCAAGCTTTCAGTTTAATATATTTATTTATATAAATACAGCTTGAAAGACTCTGTGGCCCCAAAGACCAGAGCAGCAAATCTCTCCTAAGCTCTCTCAAGCCCACTTCACCTGCACAAGAATGCTCCCAAGCAGGAGCACGACGTGAGTATCAGCTTACCTCCCATCAGCCAAGCAGCAGCCACCAAACCCCCTCAACAACAGACAGGTGACATCAAAATGGGGCAGGAAAAACAAAAGCAGGGAACTTCAGGGGCTGAGACAAAAGCGGGAGAATAAAAGTTTAAGAAAAGGTTTCCTACTCCTTTTGCAGAGCCGTCAAACAACTCCCATTGAGCGCTGAATAGCACCCAGCAAACAGCCCAAACAAAGGATATGATGAAAGACATATTTACTCGTGCAGGGCTCCTTCCCCCCAGCCCAACCTTTCTTTCCTTTTCACGCACACCCACACTGCACCGTTTGCACTGTGTTGTTCAATAACCAATGGCAACCCGGAGGAAACACTGCAAGGGTTTCTATGATGCTGTCAAGCACCAGACAGATGCTTGGCAGTGTCAATATGTTCTTTACCTTTGGGTTCTGCCAGGGTTTGAAATTAAAAATAAAATAGGGACAATAATGCTGGGAGAGGAAGAGAGAGATGGCAGTGAGTTAGCGCATGGATGTACAATAAACTTTTAAATCAGTGGAGTATCATCCTACCTACCTACCCGCTGGGCTTTACTTCAGCAATTTCTACTGTTATGGAAATAAATAAATAAATAAATAAATACAGATTTTCTTTTTACTGTGTGCTGGCTACAGGAATTCTTATAGAAAGTAAAGTAAAATTCTTGGGGTTACCAACTGCAGATTCCCATGTCTTCTAGAACAGACTCAGGTTTTGGCTGCAAAGACAGGCCAAGCCCATCTAATGTATGTTCTAAAATCTGCTCCAAAAGAAAATGCCCTAGGAGCTGCAGAACTTTGCTGACTTAAGGCTTCAGACGGCACAGAAATTTTTACGTTTGGAGAAAATTGAATTTTGAAAGCTTTTCTGACTAATTTTACAGATTGCCCTCAAAACCACAGTGTGCAACATTCAGATATATTTAAGTGACTGTAAAACAACTGTTCATTTGTCCTTCTCAGGTCATTAGATTCAAAAACACTCCCAAAACCTCACCAGGTTTTACAACTCCTTTTTGTTCGACTAGTTTGCATTATTTCATTTCAGCTGCCAAACCAAGTCAGGGGAAAAGCTGTTTCCACCTGACCCAAAGTGTTTTATTTAATCCTAATTGAAATGTTTTCATTTCTCTTTCAGATTAATCATCTTAAACATTTAAAAACAAAAAATATCATTTCCAAAGAAACATTTTGTCTAAAAACATTGACCGTTCCAAATTTTCCACTAGTTTTTGGCTAAAATTAACTTGTTGAATTGCTAAATGCTATCAGTCCTAATTACTGCATAACAGGTTTCAGGGTGCTTAGGGCAGAGAGTTCCCCCCAACTCTCCTTTATTTGGTTTTTGAGCAATTTTTGGACTTTTTGAATTGATACATCCCCCCAACTCCCCTTTATTTGGTTTTTTAATTGATACATCCCCCCAACTCCCCTTTATTTGGTTTTTTAATTGATACATTCCCCCAACTCTCCTTTATTTGGTTTTTGAGCGCTTTTTGAATTGATACATGATAGAAATCATGCACATACAGCACGCTTTCTCCTGAAGGAATGCAGAAACACAGTACAATTAAACTGCATGAGAAGGGAAGGTGCTGAAAGGAATTCTGCCTTCCCAGGGCAGCCTGTGTACAATGCAGGAGATGTGCACAGATGCACAAAGCTGGCACCCCTCAAACCACCTTAAAAATACCAGTGCTAAGCAGACACGTATCTAATAAAGCTCAGCAGCAGCTCCAAACTTAGGAGTGTTTTTACAAGGCTACTTCATTAGCTAAACAAGCAAGTGGGAGTTGCTGCAAATGTTGCTCCTTGCCGTACTAGAGGCTTTCCCTCGCTTCTGGTAAACAGCAGACACAAGACAGCCTTGTGAATGGCTGATGGCACAGGCTGGGAGCTGGAGCTAATCACACGGGATGACGGGTCACCCTAATCAGCTCCCAAAGCCAGCGCACATGCTCCTCGTTTGGCTGAATTTCCCCCTCCCCACACTCGGCGCTGCCGGGGAGGAACACGGGGAGCCCTCCGGGTCGCGGCCTGCAGGGCGCAGGTGCTGAGCAAACTTTGGAGTGAGCTCTCCAGCAACTCCAGGCCCGGCCGTGCCTGCTCCGTCAGCAGCCCTTATTAAAAACAACACCAAGCGCCCACTAGAACAAACCCAAGCAGGCCTGTTTAATTAGGGCAAACACTTGATATCCACTTCTCCACGTTAAACCACGCCGTCACACGAGCCTGGGAGGTCTGATTAATTTCAAAATGCACGGTCGTGACAAGCGCCTCAGGGGTAAGAGAAAAGGGGGAAAAAAATCCCACAAATCCTGCTAGCTTGACAAATAGGTTCCAGCTAAATGGTGTGCAGGCTGCCAGATTAAGATGTTACTATTCAGCAAGGGCTTGAACCTTTAATATGAGGGACAAGAGGGCTGAGGAACAGGTGGCTGGCTCTTCACTGCCGAACAAGTGACATCCCCCGAGCTGCGGCACGAGGAGCTGGCACTCTCCCCACCTACAGCTGGGGCTGCACGGGGCAGAGGCTCCTCCAGAATCACCCAGGGACCAACACCAGGGTCAGAGAGCTAATGGCTTTTACAGGGGAGGGGGAAATGCAGATAAAATAATAATAATTTTTAAAAAATTAAAAGAGTGCATAAACAGGCAAAGGCTAATACAACAGGGGAAACGCACAGCAAAATGATGTGGGGTCAAAAGTGACAGCAAATTTTGAAAAACCTTACTGAAATGAAGCACAGCTGGTGAGGAGTCTGGGGGATAAAGGGCAGACAGGAGCCCAAATAATTATTTTTGCCTTGCTGAACCACTTGCATGTTGTGCTGGTAAAGATGAGAAGTGAAAAGAGAAAGCATTCTGCTTTGGCTCCTGCTTGCTCAGTATTATGGAGTGAAGATAACCCAGAGAGAAATTTTAATTGTAGAGATTCATCACAGGAGACTTTCATTCTGAACCAGGGAGGGGGAGAAAGGCTGCATCTTCTCTCCAAAAGCACAAGCTTCCTCTATCTCACTTGACCATAATGCTTTCTTCTGTATTCAAGATGCTGTATCAGCACCTCAGATGCCTTTATCAAAAGGAAGAAGAAAAATCCAAAAGCTAAAAACCTTTGAGGTTGTAAGAAGAGAGAGTTGGAAGGGAATCTAAGCAAATTTTGAAAACATCCATTGAAACAAACCATGACTATCAGGCTAAACTGTTGGGAAGGAAAACACTTAAAAACTGAAGGCAACAAATGAATAAACTTCACTTAAAGCAAGTCAGAGCTGGCACGGCTTCAAACTAGGCTACCTCTGTTCTAGAGTTAAAGCACTTGTTAATAAAAATTTAAGCTACACTTCTTTAATAGGGCCTTCTCTCCACATAGGCCTACTCCACAAATAAACTTTCAAATGTTTTAATTATTTTTTTATTTGTATCAGCAGTATGCGGAGGCATATTTCCATATGGCAGGGTCTTTGAGAGAAGCAAGGGAGGTTTGATGCTGTACAAGAAAAGGCACATTTTGTGGTGACAGACTGCAGAGATGAGCACGGAACCACAAGGCACCTGAAGCATCCTTCCACAGCAGCAGCAGCGCACCAGCCAAACTTGAAAGTACTCAGCTGCAAAGTACCCTTGTCTGTCCTTCAGTGGAAAAGCTGTACAAAGCCTCTCCAGCACGCACTCTGTCAAAGGGGCAGCCAGGAACCAAATAAAAGAACTTTAAACCTCAGCCAATTACAGTATCCTTGGGCCTTCCCCGAATCTGTGCACTTGATTTCCTCCCTTCTCATCAGATGTGATTTAAAAACAGGAGTCTGCATTTCAAAGGCCACCCTTCTCCTGCCCATGAATGGCCTGCTTTGGAATCTGTGGCTCAAAAAGAGGGAGACATCTTGATTTTTTTACAAGATTTGCTCATTAAAAGTTTGATAATGTTAGGAGATACCCCAGCCAGAGAGCCTGAATTCAGCATGGCTCGCTTTTACAGATTACAGAGCTGCTTAAACAACAGTCATTTAAATTACCACATTAACAGGTGCTGTGATTTATCATGTAAACTTAAACATCAAATACAAACAGCCTTTGGGGGACGTTCAGAAGACAAAAATCATGCCCAAGAGGCTCTCCTCATCCCTTTTTTCACATGAAGTAATTACTTACAGTACTGCTGCCTACTATAATAGATGAGGCTCTGGTACCCACACTGCCTGCTGAAGCTCTGCAAACACACATATTCCCTTCTTACCAAACAGCTGACATTATTGCTCCCCCTATGAAGACCTAAAGACTAAGATCAAAATTTTCGAGCAGGAAAAATATGAAACACAATAAATAAATAATTTGTCTGTTTGTGTTCATATATATTTATGTCTAAATACATATAATACATTATATATATTGTATGTGTGCATGTATACACATGTGTACATCTGTGTACGTGTTTTTATGGAAAATTCAAAGTATTCGCCTGAACAGCCCAACTGAATTGAGTTTCAGAGGTCCTGACCGAGGAGGAAAGAGCCATGCAGATGAATGACTGCACCCTCACATGCTCATCAGGTAGGTGTTCATATGGTATTTCTTTACACAGAATTCCTGCAAATCCCATACAACAGCACAGGTCTGCCCTCAGAAAACCCACTCTGAAGGTTTTAAAGATGACCAAATACATAACCTGTTAAAACTGCCAACATGGAAAAAGACAATTGATTCTTAATGAAAAGTTAGGAGATGTAAAGAGCCAAAGAATACTCCAGCTTATTCTAAAAATAGGGAGGAATTTACTTGTTTGCCTCTTTGCTATCCAGAAGCCAAGCCATACGTTTAGGGGAAAGGCTACAGAGATTTCAGAGATTTAATTTTCCACAAGCACAGGCCATAAATTAAAACGCAGCAATCCAATCCCATTAATAGTGCAAGGAAAAGCTAAGTGGTTGCTTTGGTCTTTTCTTTCACAAACTTGTGTCAAGCTCAGTGACTTCAAAGAGATTTCCATTTCATTTCTACAAATGAGGAGAGCAGACAGACAGAGAGCCTCTGCCATCCTCTGATGCCTGAAGAAAACAGAAGAAAAACACGCCTGTATCTCATTCTCCTAATGATTTTAGCTGCAAAAGGAATCCCATGGTTGGCAGACGACCCTCGGGGCAGGGGCTGGGGGTCTGCCACAGTGCGTAAGGATGCTCCAAACCCACTCCATTATCTTCATTATTGTGCGCCAGCAATGAAAGGGGACTGACTCCTCTGCCGAGGCCCGAGTTAGAAAGGACAGAAATGTTTCATGTAAAATAACATTGTGTGACTTCAGTAATAGGTTTATGCCTTTGGGGGCCTCATGCTAAAGCTGCATGTAAGGATTTTCCACAGAATTTGAGAGAAGAAAAGTGAGCACTGTATTAGTAATGAGTAAAATTCGGCGAGTTTCAGATCCACTGGAACACTCAAGCCTCTGTGTCAGCATGACTCATTGTCAATCACACACTTCCATCCAGCAGCAGGAAAATGGCAAAATTAGGGGGAGAAAAAAGGAGCAAGGAGCTCTGAAGCTAAGTATAAACCCCTATAAAAACACCCCCTAATCCCCCCAAAACTCATAGCCAAGGAGGAACAGGCAGTGCTGAGCTTTTGGAAGAGCAGGCAGCGTGGGCTCCTGCAGGGCACATTAACCAAGGGTACACACACAGCAAATCTACATGAAAACCATTTATGTGCAGAGGGATGCTTCCCTCAGCAGCTCCTGTGTGAGCACAGGGAAGTGCTTACACACTGCTGCACTCCGAACACTGTTTAAAATATAAAAATTCTTGTCCTGCACCGACAAAACTTGATTTTCCCTTTTATTTTTTAACAAACACAATTGTAGAAAACCATTTCCCTTGTATCAAAACACAATTGTAGAAAACCATTTCCCTTGTATCAATGAAGTTTCCTAGAAAGAGTCAAACCAAAAAAATCAATTATTTGGAATATCTCCCTTGTCCTTAAAGAGAAGCCCTTTCCCTGACTGATACAAGGTTGGAATTGAGACCTAAAGCTGCCCATGCAGCCCTTCCCTTTTTTCTGATTTTGAGGAAAACAGGCCATTTGAGAGAATGCTTGAAAAGCATGTTTCCCACACCAATTCAGAGGACTATTTCAAACAATAAAAAGAGAGCAAACACAGCCCATTGTACAAGTTAAATAATATATAAACTTCTGAGTACATAGAGAAATGGGAATCCGGCTCGTATCTGGTCTTTGAAAGATTCACAGGAAATTGATTTAATTAAACCTCAACTACTGGTGCAAATGTTTCCCTTTCTTCCCAAAGGGAAATAAAGTATTATATTATTCTTGTTGACATAATGCAGCAAAGCTTAACCAAGATTCTTGATCTTCATCCCACAAAGCTTTACAAACTAGCAAGACTAAAAATCATTAGTGAAATATGCATTTATCACAAATTGCTGCGGTTTTACCTACATGTACTATCAAAGATTCCCACTTGTAACACCTCATTCACAGGGAAATTCATTAATATGCTAATTACCTGACTAGCAACCAGTGATGACTGACAATTTTACTTTAGCACTACATGAAGAAGACATGACAATAATTTTCTGCTGGGGTTCAGACAGAGAAGACACTGTGCTGTATTTGGTATATAACTCATTTAGGGAAAAGACTCATATTTGCAGAGGACCTCTAAGAACAGTCTAGCCATCTGCACCCAGAAATATATATTTTTTAATTAGCCACTCTAAAAACAACCGTGTTGGCTGAAGGGAAGGGGGAGGGAGGCTTGTCAAAATGATGTATTTGTCCCTCACCACCTTTCAATGCTCTTATGCAAGTCTAATTTTCTTCCTAGCCACCTCACCTCTCTGGCCTCCTTTTGTTTCACGTCCCATTTCCCATTCTCTTCTAACTTCTGAACTTTTGTTAGTTCGCTTTTAAGGAGAAAGGGAAAAAAAGCTCAACTCTTTCCTATTCATTTTTTCCTGGATGGGGAGTAAGCAGAGACATGAATATGGCACCCTCATAATGATTTAACTAGGGCTTAATGAAATTTTCATCACAACCTGCTGTTCAATTTAATGGCCTTTGAAAGACAATAGAACAATGGCTAGAGGGAAGAAAAGATTTTTTGTTGCACGCATTTGCAAAGCCCAACATTCAGTTGCTCCCCCTCCTCTCCCTCCCAATCTCTTCACAAAGCCGTAGATCTTTTGTTTGTACTGTATATTTTCATTTTAGCAGAGCTGAGATAATGCACAAGCTCTGTAGCCATTCTCATGTCTATCTGTGGCCTTTGCTTAATGGAGTCTGTGCAGCTTGCACAACCTCATACTCAGCAGAGTATTTGTGCACTGCCCAGAGCTCCTTGTTCTCTCCTCTCGCAGATAAAAGCCTGCTCTCCTTCCCACCCATTCCCCCTGCAATCTTCCATCCAAAGGCACAAGGTATGCTATGGCACTGACCATTACCTCAACCTAAATGCAAAAATAATGTTGTAAGTAATATTAAAAAAATGCTCAAAGAATCTGTTTCCCAGCAGACCCTTACTGCACGCTCCACTCAACAAAAGCCTAATTTACAATCCTGCCATGCTCCTGGATGTGCCAGCGTGTTTGTGTCCCTACTTCCATACCAGAATGCAGGAAATTGTCCTGAAATTTTCCTGTAGGTGCTGTGAGTTCATGCTTCAGCACTGAGGTGGGCCCTGAGAGCCCTGCCATTGAACATTTGGGGCAGATTTCTGTAACAGGACAGGTGAGTGTAAATGAGAACAGAGTCTCCTCACTGTGCCCTAAGCAACAAGGCTCAGGATGCTCCCGCAGCTGGCTCTCAGTGCCCCAAAAAGGAGCTGTAAATACACATGGAGGTACCTACAGAGAGCACAATGAGAGCCTCATCTTCCACTCAGGACCTGGACTCTGCCCCAAACAGGCAAAAAATAAAAATCCTCATCTCTGGTCTTAGTCCCAGAGCACAAGTCCCACAGAGTCCCACAGCACACAAGTCCTATGACCACCAGCTGGAGAGAAGGTCTCAAAGAGACCCTTAAAAGACCCATTCTCCAGAAAGGACACCCAGAAAGGACACTGCATGATGTTGTTGGCCATACATAATGCAGAGAACACCAGCATTCCCAGCCTGTACAGCACCTGCACTACACATGAACAGACCACGATGTGTCCCACACCAAAGCTTTCACTAACTCCCAGTTTACCTTCTCACCTTTCAAACAATGACCTGCACACTAGATAATTTCAGAAAACCACTGACACTGACGATAAATAATACATCTTCTAGTGCTAGACATGGGGAGAGGGGAGTAGTGGTGTAAAAGCCTCCAGGTGATTAAAATTGGCTTACTGCAGGCATACTGAGGAGCTTGCCACTGTAACAAAAGGACCACTAGACTCTGTTTTTGGGCAAAGCTAAAAACGTTAGCTATGATGGGACACCAATAAAATTTACCTCTAATGCAGACAAGAACTGTAAGATCTTTAATTCCGCTGGCACGGAAAAGCAAGCAGCGCAGAAACACGGCACGATTAAAAAAGTACACGCGATCCAAAGGATCTGGAGGAAAGAAAAGAACACAGGCAATCTTGGCCAGCTTCCCAGGCCTTACCTTCTGGCTCGTTTTTGATGAGCTCCTCCATTTTCCTCTGCTTGAGGGTGTCCACGACATCGGCCAGGCTGCCCTTGCGGCGCTCGGGGGTGCCCAGCGCCGCGCCGGACAGCGACTCCCCGCCCTGGCGCCCGCCTTCTTCTGCCTTCAGCGGTGAGGTAGATGAGTTGTGCGGGGCAAACGAAGACATCACTTTATTGCCATCAACTTCCTGAAAGGGGAGAAAAACAAAAAACAACAAGATGAAACGTTCCTTGCTTTTCTCTTGAAGAAATGGTGGGGGGGAAAAAAAATAAATCGGCGGAAAGAAAGGAAGAACGGTCCTTTGTTCTTGGAGTTCATTGCTATTTGTTCTTCTGTTGAAACCTTTAAAAAAGGCAAGCAATGTTTCAAAAACTGCCAGAACAAAGCCTATCCATAAAGCATAAACCAAGATTACAGGCTGGAGTGAACAAAGATCAGCTTGCAAGAGAGAAACATAAAATACAGTTTCTCCCTAATTGAGAAGAAGTGTTGTTCTCATAGGTTTCCTAATAACAAAGGTATTGATTACCTGTAATTGTTTGTTCTTTTACAGCTCTCTTTCTAAAAAACCTTCAATTTTTACAAGGACCATTAATTTCCTGACTTTTTATAAAGTACTTAATGCCTTGATTGGCTAGTTGTTTTAGGAAATAAAATAGCAACTAAACATTAAATGTCCTTCACCATATGCCATATTTTTACTCACAGTTCAAGCAGTTCTCCCATCTATAAAGGATGAAGCAACTGCTTTCTGTTTCCTAATTCTACTCTCTTCTGTCTTAAACCTTCATTTCTGGTAGTATTTCAGTATTTCTCACAAAGGTGGTCCTAACGACTTTCCCTGGCAGCACAATGGCAAAACTCAGTGACTTCCCGGAACGTGCACACAGCCCTCCTCACGTGAGAGTCCACACAGCTCTTCTCATTAATTTTAATGGAAAGCAAAACTGGCTCCAGCATCTTCAAACCTGCCTTCATTAACACAGGAGCCTTCTCCTCCACATCTCCTCCAGCTTAAAGCAACCTTCTCTGCACAATTCCTCCTGCTTTCATGTCTGTTGTACCTCACCCTTCTGTACACAGCTCCCAAACCCGTTTTTCTCTCTGCTGCTATGTGCCATCTGTACCTGAAAAACTCAGGTCAGCATCTCCAGACAAAGACAGCAGCAGAGTAATACTCTGCATAAAATACAATGCTGTAAACATGAGTAGTTTTTATTTTGATGTCATTTCCCAGGGGTTTTTTTCACTACCTTATTTTGTACTCTAGCTGTTAAATTAATATTGCTTTTTAAATAAACCACTGTATGATCATGTTATAAGAGTTACAGACTTGGTTGAAAAAGTCTTAATTTTTTAATTGTTTTCATTCTTGCACTTCAATTCAGAGGGTATGGAGGTGTTACATGTCTGTAAATACACACACACACTGTGTTTAATGATTTTTGTTATAATTTTATATTTTTTGAGTAATTATGATGTCTGCGCTAATAAACCACAATATTTCAGAAAAAAACCCCACTTTTATAAAAGAACATAAATTGCTACAAATTATTTTAATGAAATCTGAGTAAAGCTACATGGAAAACATGCAACAAAGAAAATAGATTTGTTTTCACAGGCTACTTTGTTGTGGCAGAAAGATTACCTATGGTTAAGAAAACTTTTAATGCAAACAGTTTGGAGCAGCTTGAACGTGTTATAGTAGTGAATAAATTCCCTAAGAGAATCGGATTTAACTGAGATTACAATCTGGGCCATCATATGCCCCAAAAACCAAACCCAGTGATGTTAATGAGAGACTTTCTACTGACGTCACTGAGCTTTTGACCAAGCCCTAAAAAATTTTCCAACTCAAATCAACAGAAATGCTCCTTTTTTTTTTCCCCTTCCAACTCCCTCCATCTTTATTCTGCACTTGAAAAATTCCTACTTGCTAACACTGGACTTCAAAACTTAGTTGAAACCAAATTCAGTTTTTTTCACCTATAGACTTGAGTAAACTGATTTTTTAACACCAATCTAAACAAGCAAAACTGTTAACTTCAGCATCATTTCAGACTTTAGCCAAAATTCAAAACCATTATCACCAAGTAGCAATTGGTTTTCCTACACACGAGAGGCTAAAAGAGGAAATATCTTGAAAGCTGCTTTCTTATTCACACTTTGAGACAGATAAGCCAAATATCATCATCCTTAGTTACAGTTCTTAAATCTACCTATGCCACCAGTCATGTGTGTAGAACAGTGTGTTTCTTCATTTTACCAGGAACAAATTTCTTGTTTTAATCCAAAGCAGGTCCCAAAGACTTTCACTCCTGTTTGTGTGTGTCGCACATTGTTTATTACAAATACTTTGTGTATTTTACAAATACACAAAGTATTTGTAAAAGCTGCCTAAACCTCAGGAATCACCACTGCAGTTTCCATGCACGTTTGAGGTACAAATATGCAAGTGGGGCTTTGTATCTACAAGTATATTGTCATACCAAACCAGTTTGTTATAAGAGAAGAAGCACAAGAACACAAGGATTGAACGATTATGTAAAGTAATAGAAGATGGGTTTCAGAAGCACAAACTGCTTGGCTTTCAAATGAAGCTCACAAGTATTTTTAAAACTCTGCCTTGCTTTCTGGGAAAAGGAATTGTGAGGGGGACAATGCAGTAGTCTGTGAACAAAGCACCACGAAGGACTCTGAATACTCAATTCCTAGTTCTTTCAAGTGCACTGTGGAACCATAGAAAATAAAAACTTTTTTCCCCCTGCATTTCAGTTTCCTACCTGTAGAACAGGCACAAGTAATCTCTCATACGATAAAGGTCATGGAATGATAAATTCATTAATAACACAGATACTCTCCTACTACAATGTTGGTTAAAAGCATTTATAATACCACAGTTAGAAAGACTTCATAGCTGGCTAGGAAAAGAAAGGGAAGTGTTCTACAAGATTTTTTTAAAAGGTAAATTAAATACTGAAATATACAATCAAGAAACCATCCCCTGCAAAAAGTTTCTTTGGCGCTCTTGGTGAGGTGCGCACGTATGCAGTGTTTGCATATCACATACAAGGCTATTTATACACTTGTGGGATTTAAGCCTCAATCAAAACACATATACAGTAGGGGAACAGCTGCAACCACATCTCAGTGGGCTACATGACAGTACACCAGTGAATTATTCATTCAGAAAGATCTGTGGCCATCACACCCCCAACGCGTGATTCGCAACCCAAGAGGAATCCTCTGCTCTGTGCTGTGGAGGAGAGCTCAGCCCAGCTCCTGCTGCTCAGGACACTTCAGCAGGAATCCTGCAGCACACAGCTCCAGAGCCTGCTGCCCCACAAGCATCCTTTCATTCTGCCATTCACAACAACAACATGAAGTGTACATCAGTTACCTCGCTTTCACTTCATGTCCCTCTCTTTTATTTTGTTCTTTCCTATGTCATTACTTGGAGACGTGAAAAAGCTCTCAGTGGGTCTGGATTTTTACTACTAGCATGTAAAAATAAAGGACACTTCCACCACATAAAACCTGCTCGTGTCAATGGCTGCATAAAGCCAAAAAAACTGAGTAAAGAAAATCCTCTGATTTTGCATTATATGAGGCAAAGATTGTAAATGGAAGGGTAAACAAAAATTTAAGATTGTTCTTGCTCTGTGAATATTGTGTCTGTTTTGTTTCTTTCAAACGTTAACAAATACTGTATCAAGTTTAACTGTCAAGTTAAACAGAAGTTTAACTGTCCCCCTGAAAACACTCAGAGAAATTCTCAATGGCAAGAAAGACACGTCAGCAACAGTTTAAAATCAATCCCCTGAGAAGAAGTTCCCTCCCAACAAGAGAGATTTAGCAGGTTGTTTTTTTAAAAGGACAAATTGACATGACTTTCCCCAGTTCCACTGAGAGAACAGCAACAGCACTGCAAAGTGGAATTAAGAAACATCAATATCTAATGGTGACATGGTACAATTAAATCCATCGAGCCACACACAGGACCCATCCCAGAGCCAGCAGAGCAGAGGACAAACACCATTCCTGGAGAAGAGCCTCTCCCAGCTGCAGAACCATCTCACCTGCTCAAGTTTGATTACACTGCAGCCTCTGGCACCGCTAATCCTGGTGGCAGCTCTGTGCAGGAGCAGCTGCAGGTGCACGGGGCTCTGTGCTCACCCGCACTGCCAACTCTCTGCTGATGGAGCTGGCCCGCATCTCCTGAGCTGGGATGGTACTCACCAGACACCTGAGGCCGCTGCTCCTCAATTCCCCTCCCGACAGGCAGAGCACAGATCCTGCCGGAGCCAACACTGCAGCCCCTTCTCTCCCTCCCAGCACAGAAGGGAGCAGCCCCGTCCCGTGCCTTCTGCTCCAAGCTAGAATCCACAGGAACACCCGCTCACTCGCAAGAAAGGTGCCTGGATATTGCCAAACAGCTTTCCACCTATGGAGGAAATACCTCTTCCAAGGTTTAATGATAAAACAGGCTTCTGCCCTTTCGGGATGAGGTCAATAATCTTCCTTTGTTAATCTTGGGCAAGCTTTACTTAATCTAGCCCCCTTGTCACCTTTGTGATTGACAGGAAAAGTCATGTCACTGGACAATGGACTTGTCCTCACCGAGCAATATCTTTTTTAAAGATTACACAATGTTACCCTTGCTCTCATAAAAAGTGCAAACATTGTGCTGTTAAAAGAAATTCTTCATTCCAGCTGTATCTCTCAAATTGTCTCCCTCTGTTTCCAGGGTCCAAGGGAGGCATATTTCAGTTCTGCAGAGGAACATTTAAAGGCTTAATGAAAAGAAACAGGTTGTACTCGGTGAGATCTCCAAAATATCTCTTAGTGCTCTAAATAGGTCTCATCTTCTCCTTCCTCATCTAGAGATGCACATTATTTCTGTCTGCAATTAAACTCAGACACTCTGCTTCTGTGACATTAAAATTTTGTCCCAAACCAACCAAGAATCGAAGCAGAAGAAAACTGAGAACTAAGTCTGAAACTGTTAATTACCACCATATGGTATGCATGAAGTCTGCATCTGCAGGGAAAAAAAAAATATATATCATGAGAATCAAGCTGCTGGTTTTGCAGCCAAAAACACCTGGAATAAAATACTTGTGCCTTTAAAACAAGCACAGATATTGTCTGATTTTAAGAAGCCTGTGATCCTAAAAGCAACCAAAAAGGTTCTTTTTTTCAAAGCTGGAATTTTGCCCATGTTTCACTCTTTGAGAATGTGTAAAGAAGACGAAAGGCAGGGTTTTTTTCTCTGCTTTCTACATTAGACATGTAGGCCTATCTATTTTATAGTCTCCATAGTGACCAGGAAGCTGATAACAGTATGACATAAGAGATAATCAGAAAACAGAATACTTCACTCTTCTGAAGACAAATGATTCTCCAGCAATTCAGTACCGTTTCCTATTTTTCAAAATTTACTTTCCCCAACAATATTTTAGGAAATGAGTATCTATGTGTAAGATTCAACAGCACAGCTACTTCAAGTGAAAATCTGGAAGCTGTAGAAATACTTCCATTGCCCACAGGAGACCCACCAGCAATTACAAGAAAACTCGACCTGACATTTCCAGTATTTGTTAATGTTTAAAAGAAACAAAACAGACACACAATCTTCACAAAGCAAATCTTCAGTTTTTGCTTAACCTTTCATTTACAATCTTTGCCTCATATAATGTAAATAACTTACTTCAAGAGCTTGAGTGCCATCGTCTTTCAATGGGAATTATATTTTTAAATCACTTAAGTGGAGAACTGTCCCATTCTAGATGCTGCGTCACAGGAGCTGCAGAGCAGCGATCACCACACTCCCTGGCTTATGGGGGCTGTATTTATATATACTTATGTATATATATCAACCTGGCACCTCCAGGAAGGTGAAACAAACCCATAATCCATCAGGCTTCCCAGGGGACACTGTGCCCTTCACATGTAGGAATTTCCTTCCTTCCATCTTTATTTAAATAGTCTTTGGTCTGTAAGTCTCCCACACGCAGTAAAGTTGTTCATCAGTGGTGCACAGGAATGATCCCAAGGAGATTGAAAAGGAAACAGGGGAGGACACCATAAGCAACCACTGTCCTTATTCTGATTATTTCTTACCCTAGCACTGTGGTTTTAATGATGTCAAGGAAATCAAACACAACAGAGAGTGAGGAAGGAAGGGAATGGATCACAAGAGTCAGCTGAAGAGGCAATAGTGGCAGAGAACTTTTACCTGGATTAGGTGAACTAAACACAATGAACAGAGATGCACTTTTTGTTTTCTTTTTACTGTGACCATGCTACTGCCATCTAGAGAAACACGTTCAAGTCAAATACAGTTTTAGCTTTACTGACACAACGTATTTGGAACTCCATGATCCATATCTTGGAGGTACCACCAAGACTTACACAACCCTGATGACATCTTGTGCTCCCTCTAAAATGTTAAAATTTCACTCTGCAATGGAATATTACTTATTTTTAGCAATCATTACTAGCTCTTGTCCTTCAGTCTGTATTTATTTGACATGAAGTGCTGCATCTAATTAACAACCTCTTCTTGATGAAGCAGAAGATACACTGGCAGAGGGCTCAGTGGGAAGACTAACAGGTATTTTCAGTGGAAAGACTAACAGGTATTTCCAGTGCTTGGTGCCCATGAACCTGGCTGAAAATGGTCCAAAGCCCAAAAAGACAACCATAGGGACTGCTACATCAGACACTTTGCTTTCTTTTACCTTTTTCCTCCATATGTAAACTGAGATATTAATGAATAGCTCCTGCAGCTTGAGGCATTTTATATAATTGATATAAAAAGCCCAGAGATCATTGGCTAAAAGCCCCACAGCGGTTGTGTTTTCATTTTTATGGATGCCATAAATACTCAGCCCTTATATTACTCGTGCATTACTCCGTGGGGCACCACAGCCCAATCACCCGGAACCAGAAATTGGGAATTCTCTCATATATCAAGTGCCACCCCACAATATCTGACAGCAACACTGAAACGCACCTTGATTTTCTCCAAACACCACAATGCTCAGACTGCTGCCACAACTGCACGAGCAAGAGAAAATCTCAAACGTTTACAGGGTTTAGAGATGAGCTGCAAGAAACTGTTTGGTCACATTGACACAAAAGGAATAACTTATAATCCGTTTTTGCACTGATTTCTAACTTTATCCTCTGAGATTTAGAGAGCATAGGAACAGATTTTTCAGGGATTTAAGTATCTACAGATAGAAGGAGGTGCCTAGTGGGATTTCTGGAAATGCACAATAATATGTATATTCAGTTAATTCTCACTGACTTCATTTTAAGTGTCTGAAAATAAAGAGATGGAACGGGTGACTCCGAGTGCCTCTTCACCAGACCAGACCATTATCAGCCTATCTCCAGCACAGTGCACAATCTGATAACTGATGCCTTAAAACAAACATTTCTCCCCTGGCTGTTCTGCATTCCAGCCCATCCCCAAACATACAGCACGAGTTCAGTATTTCTTACTGCTTATCCCATACTTTCTACCTGATTTATTAACAATCAAAGAATTATACACAAACTGTGGATCTGTTTGTAGTAAAAATATATGAGAAAATCTTGTGAGTGAAATTTTAGAACTTTTTTATATTGAATGCCAAGCATGGGCTTTTTAAATTATTTTCTTCTGTGGTCTATACTTTGGTTTTAGTTTTAGCCCACCTCTTCAGCCCATTTCTAGCAATGAAGTGCTCCCCATTTATAAAAGTAATTTGCAAATCTTTAGATAATAAGTACAGTAGAATTGTAAGAACTACCTTTCAATGAGTAAATGTGGTTAGTGACATGATTCCTGACACCCTTACTCAGACCAGATCTCTCCTACTGCCTCTTTCTCTGGCTAAAGTCATTTCAAGAAAATAACGCAATACAGGATTACATCTATTTGCTCTCAAAACACTTAACAAACAAAACTGGCATTCTGAGAACTCCTAATATGTTAGCAATAACCTGCAAAAACAAAGAACATGTTGTACTACAAGAGCCTTGTTATCTTCGTGCTAGTAATCTTCATGCTTAAAAATAATAAATAAAGCTCTGCAAAAGCACTTTTAAGACTTTTATGAGCTCTTCCCTGAGGGACTAAAGATCGCCCGTAAGACCTTGCTAAACAAAAAATAAGACTGCTTATCAAAACAGCTTGGTAGAGGCTTCAGCATACATTAAATCCTTCTAATAGTTTGGAAATCATGCAGTATAAAACGATTATCTTTGTAAAAATACAAGCTTACTAACCAGATACAACAACTCTGGCTTGCGAGTGTAATAAAACCTATGTTGAGTGTCAAAGCCAGTTTGATCACCAGCTTTGTTACTGTGAAACAAACCCATTGTCTGTGCTAATTCCTTGGAAGGAGGGGAGAGGACTATCTGCACAGAACTCGGGATAAAAGGAATGCCACGGGCCAGCAGTGGCTCCTGGACTGCTCCCAGCGTTCACACTTCAGCTCCCTGCAGATGGAAAGGGATGGCACATTACTTCATCTGCTCCTGCTAGCCTGCAAAAGCTTGTACCAGGCAGATCATTTCACTCCATCCCTTCGGCTGAAAGTAAAGAAAAGCCACACATGAAATAGTTATGATGCCTCAGGTTTAGCTTTCATATTTTTCACATTCTGTGCTGCTTTGGTGTGTGGGTCTGAACTTTGTATTAGGGGATGGTGAGCACAGAGCAGGGAGACGAAACAATTCCTGCTCCAGCTGGGCACCAAGGACAAATGACCCAAATCTCAGCCCAGGAGCACAAACCCCGTGGGCTGGAGAGAGAAAAACAAGCAGGGTGGGACTGCAGGGCTAAAGCTGGAATGGGACAATGAACTGCAAGGGGCAAATGGAGCAGAGCTGATCCCAGGGACAGAGCCCGTGCCCGGCCGTGCATTTTGGGGCCATTTTGGTTCATCTTGGGTGCAGCCCTGGCTGGGCTCTGGTGCTGCCCAAGGTGCATCCATGGAGGAGATGCTTTGAATAAATCCCTGCTTTATTCTGTAACTCTGCCCAGCCTCTGTTCCAGGTCAGCCTTCCCAAGGCATCAATTCTGTGAAAGGTATGTGCATAAATCCACTACACTTCTTAAATAATCACGTTCTGCTTCATACACATTGTGTATTTTTCATGAGCCTTCTCAATTCACATCTGTTTATCTACTTTTACTTTGTATTTTCTTTGTATGTTCTTCTGCGTTTTTAGATTATAACAAGACTTACAAGATGATAACCATCAAAACAGTGTTGGCCTCCTCAGAGATTAGCATCACACTATTTCTCCTTCTGAAAGCAATCTTCCGGAAGTTTTCATTTTCAAGAAGGGCCAGAACACGTAACTTTATTAAAATGGAATAGCAACTTGAGAAATACCCTCATTGGATCCACTGGCATTTACTACAGCATAAGAACAGGAATTTAAAAAAAGAAACTTTTTTTGTTCAGAATGTTCATCTCATTTATTTTTGCAATGAATATCATCCAGCCCAAAGGACTGAGGGATCTGCTTTTACCTGATTTCTTTATTCTGCTACCTGCTTTTCACACTTCCATTACTTTGTCTACAACTAACTCTCTTACATTTTTTCAGTAATGTTACAGGACTTGGCCAAGCAGTAACTGGTTTAATCTTCTTTAACAGTTAATAACAAACTTGCTTTCCCTCCAAAATTCATTTCACCTATTCTGCTCTTCTATAATTTGATTTTCTTCCTACCTACAACCATTACACAATTTTAGTGAAACAATTTGGAATTCTGGTGTAAAACAAAGTAGTTTTCTCACCTTTGGAGGAAGAATTGCACAGGATGTAAAAAGAAAAGGAATATCCATATTCTGGGCTTATAAACAGAGAATAAATCCTTTCACTGAAGGGCAGTTCCGCAGAACACGCTTACAGAGTAGGAACCAAACCTATTTGCATTTTGCACACTTCAAAGGACAGTATTTGATCAAAAATGCCGAACAGATCAGGATAATTATTAAAAATTAATATGACCGAAGTCAATCAATGCAACACTGATATATAAACACAGTATAGGTTAGAGCTCATTCAGAATTTTTTTGGTCACAAAACACCTTTGTGGTATTGCACACAGGACAGGTCAGGAGCATGAGCTGCCTCGGCACGTCCCCAAGCACAGGAAAGGCAGAGCCCATTCAGCACCCAAGGGTTATCAGGAACCAACTCCCTGCTCACTCTTCTGGCTCCTACTACACCTCAAATGGGGACATTAAGTTCTACTCCAGGGAGCAGCACGCTGCCATCTTACCATTTAAGTCCCATTCCAGAGCTCACCCAAGCAGAGCTTAAACAAGATTTAAAATGCACACAGACCTCACCAGCTCAAACTGTGGCTGAGTGATGCAAAATACCCTAATAAATTCTAATTTATGACAGGTTCACAGTTGTTCCCACTCTGCAGATGAGTTATTCTTTCTTCTGTTTCTGTAAACTGCAGTCAGCAGCATACATTGCCTACTATGAAGAGACCTTTGTGATAAGATGATATCAAGGGATGTTGTGACATTCCTGATTAAGAATTACACAGTAAGCAAACTGCACAGCAATGCTAATTTCCCTCCCCTTTCTCATCACTTACCTAAATTATTCTGAGTAATACAAATGATCTTTATTAGCTTTAAAGCAGTTCATTCTCATTCTCTTATATCATTGCATTAAAGAAATCAAATTCCTGTAGATGACTAAGTGCACAACGTATTTTCCTCAACAATTAATTTCGTGTGCTGATGTACGTCATGTTCACAAACAAACCAAAAAAACCCCAAAGAACATCAATTCTTCTACAGGCACAGCCAACTACCCACCACCAGCAGAGAATGAATAACTTTTGCTGGAAATAGCCCTTCTTCTCCAAATGCCTCTTTGAATCACTGATTTCTGAGTATTCCCTGTAGTTTTCAGTCATCATGGAGTGATGCTGCAAAACCCACAGAATTGCCCAACCCAAATAAGAAAGGCACAATTTCCTCCACTTTGACTGGAAAGAATGTAAGGCTGCTTTATGGTGAGGAAGCACTGCTTGGCTAACAGAGCATGGTTTCACAAAATCTCTCTTTCTGCTCTTAAATTGATCAAAATTTGCTCTCAGGACGTGATCCAACCAGGTGCCACTGTGCCCACCAGCACTGAGCTGAGGGTTTCTAACAAAAAGTTCTCTGCAATTCATTCGTTAAACCCAGCAACATCAAACAGGGAAAAATAATTAAACAGCTCCTATTGAGCACCTAGAGACCTTGAGCACAGAGAGGGAGTGAACACAAAGACAGGGTATTTGGTTTTGAATCACACTTCATATAAACATATAAATATAAATATATAAATATTTATATTATTAATATATAAATTAAAATATATAAATACATATATATGTATTTATACACATTAGAAGACATTACAGTGCATTTTGAAGGGTTTTATTATTTTCCTCTTCCCTTCTATTCTGGGCTATGACTGTCTACCCTTACAGTACACACGTTTAAGCTTACTCAAAAGAGCTACAGAAAACTTTTTTATTTCAGTTTTTTTAATCTTCAGATGTACATTTATGTGCGGATGAGTTATCTGAGAAATAAATTGCCTGGACAGACTCAATTACGTGAAATAAAAAAAGTGAAAATCACATGCACGTGACATGTAAAGGGGAACTATGCTGAGGGTTTATTTCTGTGTTACAAGGGGGTAAAAGTGAGACACATAAGACTGATCCTCCTGAAAGGCACCCAGTCCTCCCCACAGCCCCTCTGGCAGTACTGGAGGCTGCACTCTTATATTTATACAATGCCCTTCTCAATACTATTTTCATTTATTTGATTTGTCGATCAAACACTACAGAGTGTCTCAACTTCAGAGAAACTTTCAAAAATCGAAGGCCAAAAGATGCTACAATGACAGCAAATCACAACTTGTGATCTAAACTGTAACCAGCCAGTTCAGACTGGTCCAAGCAGGTTTGAGCTAGTCAGAACTGGCCTGATGTGGCTGGATCCAGTTTGAACAGGTCAGAACCGGCCTGATGTGGCTGGATCCAGTCTGAACAGCTCAGAACCAGTCTGAATCCAGCCCATGCTCATCCAGACTGGTGATATAGAAACCAGTTACCCAAATCAGCCAAAACATCCAAGGGAGAATACCTGGGATTAGAATGGCCCATGGACTCCAACAGCAACACCTAAATTATATTTTCAGTGACTAAATGGAAAACTGAGGACTGCCAAAAATCCCCAGTCTTTTTGTAAACTTTCTTCCATTAAGATCTTGACCATCAACATGCTTTTCCAGATTTCAGCACATTTGTTTTCTACATGAGCTGGCCAGAACACTGAACAGCTCAGCAAGAGTTTCAGGAGATCCCCATGAGCAAACTGCATTTAACTCCACAGCTTATTCTCAGGGATCAAATTTTCAGAAGACTAAACTGTTGTGGAAATCTCACTTCCCGAACACACTTGATTTCAAGCCTTTGCGTTTATTTATTTTCATGTCAGCTATTATTCACTTCAATACAAAGTAAAACTTTCTTCCCTGGAAGTAACAGAGTAAATTAAGAGCTCAGATTATGCACAGTGATAAACAAAACACTGTCAGAATTAGCTGTTGAAATGCCTCAAATCTTGGTAGCAAATCTTAAATTTACTTTGGGGCATAAGCATTATGAAAAGAAACACAATATCCAGGGAAGACACTAAGGAGAATAAAGTGGGAAACAGACAGCAACAAACACCTTTGGAAACTGCTGGTCATTCTTCTGACTGCAGGGCTGAATTAATTTGACACAGATTAGTGGAAGTTTAGATGAAAGTATCTGTGCTCTGCTTCTGAAGCAGGAGAATGTCCAACTATGTGTGGGGATAAACAGGACAATGCCTTTAAATTGTCACCTATATTCAACACTGCTGTTCCCCATGTATTTTCTGAGTCATGTCTATCTGCTTGCTTTATTGACCGTTTCTTTTTAACTGCCCTCAGCACAGAGGAGTCAATGCAGCTACAAAAGAAGAATTGGACTCTGCTTTGCAGACATATCATCAAAAAAATGGTTAAGTAGCATTTGCAAAGTGTTTATTACTAGGGATGATATGAAGCAAAAAGAGACACAGCGTATTTTCAAACCCTGGGTTAAGTTATAGCATTACAGGCAATTAATAGAAATATCATATTTTTATGCAACTAAATTTGACCTCAAAAGCCACAGAAGACAGAAAACATAGGACCCTTTAATGTCATTTTTCCAGTCATTTATCTGACTATAACCACACTTTAAAGCACTAAGGTCAGCTGGGCATGCAGCATGACCTACACTTCTGACTAGCATGCACTACATTTGACTTGAGAGTAAATAAGGGACTGACACTCCATTAACCTTCACAAGCACAATTATTTATCAAAACAGTTCAAAAGCCTACCCGACAGAGAACTGATAAATCTGGAAGCAAAAAAGGAAACTGCAACAGCACAAACTGATCTTTTGCTGGTGATGAAGAGCTATTTCCTACCACAATTCTTGTGGCAGGTCCTCCGGCCAGTTTTAACACAGCCATCCATTTTCAAGGGCTGCACCTTAAATTACACTGGCTTTATCAAAATATCAGCACTTTCTTGTTTTTTTGTTTTTTTTTTATTTTGTGGGGTTTTTTTCCATCTTCTTTCTCAGAAATAATACATGCTAATACCCTGTATTTACAGGAGTATTTAAAGACTCCCCTCAGAAATGCGTGCAAAAAATTCAGAAGGCTTCTGAAGAGTTGGCCCTACCTGCACAGTTCAGATGGCCACAACGCACAGAGTAACACCATACAATTTGAGAAAGCTTCAACCCAAACAGAGCAACACCATACCTGTTGAGCAGGCTGAAGGCTGCCTTCCCTGTCCCTCAGCCCAGCCCTTTATGCCCTGCTGCTGATGCCCTGCACCTGTGTGCCCTCATTACTGTTAATGCTGCTCACCTGTGGGCACAGCTGGGGCCAATTGGGGATGATTGGGCACAGCCCCACCCCAATCACCACCAACTCTTTTGTAGCCCAAGGATGACACCTGCTCCCAAAATCCCTGTTTGCTGAGGTGACCATCATCATGCCACCACCATGTGAACTTTATTTCTTTCATTACAAGACGTGTGCTGGTTGTGAACTCTGCAAAGTTTCTGTGACATCTTTCTGTAGTGACATTCTACCCAAATTCTGCACTGAAGCAGGGGTTGAGCTGCTCATCAGCAGCTGTCATCTGCCATCAGCTACTCTGAATTTTTGACTGCAGAAGCACTTGGCACTTCCAAAGATCGGGAAGCTTGTTCAAAATCCTGTACTGAAAGGGTCAGGAGGGAGAGTGAAGAGAAAACAGCTCTTCCACAGGAAGATTCTCTCATTATCTACTGGGAATGCTGCCCATCACTGCCATCCTGTCTTGCACAGTGGTTTTCCTTTGGCAGTGCAGCACACTCCCCCTATTGCACCACACCCTGGGCTCATCCCCAGCCTCTCTCACATGCACAAGTGGGAACAATCCCCAGGTGCTCACCCCTGGGGCTGCAGTTGTTACAGCAGAGCTCAAAAAGAGCAGTGCTGTGCAGCAAATGAACCGCCTTCCTTGTCTCTGCTCTCCCCTCGGGATTACCTCCCTGCTTTGTAAAAATGCGTCAAGGCCATGAACACAAACAGCTCACCCTTCTTTCTGGAGGTCACAAAGCATGATCCCCAAAATGCAACAATCAAGAGATAAGGGAGAAAAAATTATTTAAAGGTGAAGAGGCTTTTCTCTTATCAAGCAGCCCAAAACACCGTAAAAGGAACAGGAAGTGCTGACTGACATCAAGGTCAATTCCTACCAAATGTCATCCAATAAACGGGAAAGATTGACTTGATAATGCCTTTTTAACAGAGGATTTATTGCATTCATAACATACAGAAAAGCATAATCCTCATTGTATTAGTTACCTTATTTCAGCTAGTGCAAACAGTTTATTCCTTAAAGATAATAAAAGGAAATGGATTATGATTTTAAACATTCTGCATACTTTACCTTATACATATTAAAATAATCATGTTTAGGGGACTGAGTGCTTTTTAAACCCGACGCCTAAAATTGATATCCTGAGGTCTAATGTTTATTTTTTCCCATTGACTTCCAGATGAAATGCCTAAATTGCAAATTTGCCAACTCCTTGTCTTGGAAACTCAACATTTCTTTTTCCTCTTTCCACTAAGATTCTGTACTCAGACTTTACTGACCATTCTTGGATGTGCAGGAGGCACTATAATCCATTTTGCTATTTGAGAGCTCTGCACTCAGGGCCCAGCAAAGCTAAGTAGCCCCAGAATTTGTCCTCTGTCAGGTACCCAAGCAAAAGAGCGCAGCATACAAAGCCCTCCTTGCACCAGGAAATGCACAGGAGAGGATTTCACTGCGAGTTAATTGAGCAAATCTCCACGGCGTCATTTATGAAACGGTGCCTGAGCCACCCAGAGCGTGTTTTCACTTGGGATTAGAGTTTTTCAGCAGCACCTCAGATGCACCTGCTGCAGACACCACTGTCCTTAATGGAAAAGCATCTGGTTTTAAGCAGGAGACACAGCTGTTAAAACGTGAATGATTTTATTCTAAGGAGTTCCAGAGAAGCAACAAACCAGTAAAAAAAATTTTAGAAAACCATGGTGGAGACAAGAGTCCCATACACTAAAAGGACAGTTTGAGACAAGGCAATGTGATATCACTCTTCAAATGCAAAAACATTTATTGCAGCAAAGAGAACATTTCCTTTTGCTGCAGTAGCTAGGGCAAGAACTAATGAGAGAAAACCAATGCCGGAAAGGTTCCACAGGAGTTATTACACAGGAGTTATTTTCTAAAGGCAGAGACAGCAAACCCTGGGCCAGACAGTCTGGGAGGTTCTGAGCCTCCTGTCTGAGTAACTCCAAGAAGTCAGACCATTCTCTGACGGAAATGACATTGGCACAGCTGATCCCTGGACTGCAGCTGGGTCTGGGTGACCTCTCCCAGTCCCTCCCAGCCCTGCAGCTCCACCAAGCACAAGGCTGAAAATGGTGAGAAATGGATGTGCTCATTCACTAGGAGCTCTATAGATCTGCAAGAGACTTACTCACTAAGCTGGATCAGGGTTTTTTACTTGTGTTTTGCTCTGGAGTTTTTCTTTTTTCAGATAAATCAATAGGCTTGGGCCATTTTCCAAAGATGTGATTTGGTAAGTTTCAAGCCAAACCTCTCAAGCTTTACTCATGAGATAAGTGCTAAACAATGAGCCAGATTCATCAAAGCTTTATAGACTTACTTAAAAGAAAAAGAAACTGATTCAGCCAACTCATTTCAAGCCAAATCAGGCAGTTGAAAATCTATTCCTGAGATTCGGAAAATCTGTCTTTTTTTAAAATATTTTAAAAATATGTTTTGAGAGTCCCTCTTTTGCAAGAGCCTCAGGCAACTCTGTCAAGAAACTGTTTTTTGGGATTTTTCAGTCTGATTAGGAGTGGTGTATTCCTCGTGTCTAAAGGAGATAGCTGAAATACATGTGTTTGTGCACATACACCTAAATATTTTTACATATCTACTCCTATATACAAGCAACATAAGGATTCAAGAACATTTTATCAGAAGTTTGGTAATTAAAGCAGTGGGTTTACTTTTCAAAAAGGCTAAAACTGAATGTGCTTCTTTACCAGAAGAAAAACCAAACCAGTAGTGCTGGACACCAGGATTCTCTACTAATGCACAAAGCTAGAACCAGTTCTCTGCTCTTAGGCATGTTTATGGGATTAGCACCATAAAAATCTACCAAACCTCTCAGTGCTGACCCTTAGAGTATTTCCTCAAGGAAGGTTCATCCCATGTTCTTTCAGTGCTTGGTATCTCGACCAAGTAGGATAACAACTGAGCTAAACAAGCCAGTTTGTGTGTTAACGCACCAAAAAAAGCTCCCAAAACCACCAAAGCACTTCAGGTGTTACCAGGAGAGGGGAAGGCACAGCCTGGTGTTATCTAACCAGGACGGGTCACAGTGGTGGCTGGGGATGGAGGGAAGGACACCCTGCCTGCTGGCTGGCATCCCACACACGGCTTCTGAGCTGGAGGAAATCTGAAAATGCTGCCCTGGTGATGCAGAGATTTCCGTGCAAAACACAGGAAAGGCCTCTCTCTACTCTCTTCTTCCCATATCCACTGTTAATTCCCCAGTAAACTCCATTTCAGAAAGTTGATGTCCCTACAGTGATGGACACAGGCTGAGGCCATTGGATAGCTGCCCCTCCAGCCCAGCATTTGCTGGAAACATTTATGTCAAAGCAATGAGAAAACGTTCAGAACCTTGCCACGCTTTCTTTTTCTGCTTCTGCTCTTTGCAATGAAAATGCTCCTTCCGAGGACATGGGAAAAGCACATGTGACTTTGAACTGGAAACCCTGAAAATCAGCGAGCCTACCTGCTAATGAGCAACTTGCTATTGAAACGAGCTCGTTAGCTTTCATTTCTGCTGGTGCTGATCGATTCATGAGCCACTAACGTGGCCTCTGTAAGCTGTACATAAATTATCAAACACATTGATTTCCCCAAATAATAAATCAGGAAGTCAGCCCTTTCCATATCTCTGGTGTAACTGCTTAGCTCAACGGACTTCAAAATTCAACCAAAGGAAACAGTGATAACATCAGTGCTCACAGATACTCTGCATCTGAAATGGCAAATACTCTACTGCAAAAATAAGCTGTGCTGGCATCCCAGGGAAGTGAATAGAAACTTGCCTCTGAAAATGTTACACACAAAACGCACAGAATTTTGCATCAATCCTTGTGTAGGTGGCAGCTCAAGAAATTCACAGTAAGGAACAATTGTCTCCAGCAGGGAAAAATCCAAGATAGATCATCATGGTTTTCCATCTCACATAATTAAATTCCTACAGCCATCTTCATAGGACTGCAGTGGTCAAACTACTACGGCATGCCAGAGCCAGTGCTGAGTTTTGGAAGTGAAATAATTTTCTCTTGTCCACTGGCAAGAGCACAGGAAGAGAACCTGTTAAACACTCATCAGCCAGCACACGAGGAGGTAGGGAAATCCTCCTTAGCCCAAACTTGCACTCATAACATTTCCATTTTCAGCACATATAGATACCTCCAAGGCCACCCTGGCCAGTCCGATTTCACCTGGCCTCCCAACTGTTTTTTAAAGTATATAAAAAAGTAATGCTTTGGACATGTATGCCTGCAAATTTCCAAGCACTTCATAACACTGATTTGCAATAATTTGCCTAAGGTCATGTGGGCCTTGATCCAAAGCCTATTAAAGACAAAGCAGTCTTTATAGTGACTTCAAAGAGCTTTGGATTGGACCCACGGTGAAGCACTGCATAGTAAATAGAAAAACCAAGAAAAGAAAACCTGTCTAAAGAAGAAATGTCATTCTCTCCTCAACTGACTCAGTTTACTGAAAAAGATGGGAATGTGGGATTTAATTTTCCTGTTCTGCACCGCACTGCCAGCCCAGTGAAATGGCTCTTTCCCTTTTCCCACACAGCTGCCCTGCTCGGAGCATTATTCAGTTCTGAAATGGACCACGCTGCAGAGGTATTTCCATCACCTTGACCCTCGGAAGCAGCAGCCCTGGAGAGCTGAGGCACTCCGTGCCAGCCCAGGATGGTGCCAGGATGGAAACGCTGGCTCCCAAAGAGCAGCAAGCTTAGCCCTGAATGCACTAACAATAAGGAGTTAAAATGTGCAGACCAGAGAACACCGCTTAATCCCAGTTTACTGAAAGGACATGTCATTTTTAGAAAGTTGTCCAAACAACTGTCTTAATATTCTACACCAAAGTGGCTATTAATCAAACAACAAAGGCCCAATTAACACATAGCTGTTGTCACCTTGATGTTAAAAGCCTCTCCCTTCCCCCTTCTTTCTTTCTTTTTGTCTTTAATGTTACAACCTAACCCAAAAATGCCTCAGGGCCCTACAGCAAAAAAGAAAAAAAAAAAAGACAAGATACAGAGACGGAGACAGGGAGGAAGGGAAGAGGATGGAGAAAAGTGGGGAGGGGAGAAAAGGAGAGAGAGAGAGTCTTAAATACCATCTCTCCTCTAGGCAGCAATTTCCACAGATGAAGAGGTCACCACTGTTTAACAGTGTGCTGCCACGTTAATTTAGTATGACAAGATAAAGCAGTAATCTCTGCTTGAAGAGGCTGTAAACCGCCTGCTATCCGGGGACATGCTCGAGTCGATTTGCGCTGTATATCACTTTATACAATTGCCGTGACAAAGCCCCCCGAGTTCCCTCACGTAAATCTCCGTGGGCCTCCCGCCCGGCCGCCCGTCAGGCTCGGGGATCTGGGGTAAGCCGCGCCAGCCTGGGGCTCCAGCGGCCCGCAGCTCCCTGCTCCCCCCGCCCGAGCAAACATCTTTAGGACTTCGATAATCCATTGATCCCGCTTCCATATCGGCTTCTATTTTTCAATCTGTCGTGTTAAGTTGTCAGGGAGGGCGATTAAACCGATGTTTCATGTTCCCAGATTTGCGTTCCTGGGAATGATAGTTTTCAAAGCCTTTCTTGCTAGGTTCTGCTTAAAGATTATCCCTAAGAAAGCTGATGTGAATATTATTACTGGCATAAACCTGGTAATAAAACCATAAAGTGTTTTAGGTAAAGACATTTTAGAGATATTCAGGGTTATAAACATAAGAGTTTAAAGCTGGATAGAATTTGGAGTGCTTAAAAAAAAAAAAAAAAAAAAGAAAAAAGGGAAAGAAAGGAAAAAAAAAAAAAAAAAAGGCGCCCTGTCAGGCTGTGGAGTTTTCTCAGCACGAAGGAAAACAACATATGTAAAAGGGAAAAGGGAACTCGCGTGTCTGTGTGAAGTAAATATAATTACAGAGCCTCAGAGGAGGGCAGAGAGAGCAGGACCTGCGCAGCCAGAGACCAGAACAAGGAGGAGGCAGAGAGCGTGGCAGTGGTCACGGCTGGAATCGGAATAAAACACAGCCACAGCCATCCCAGCCACACCAGCGATGCTGCCGAGCTGCACAGCTGAAAACACCCCTTCTTGTTGGGCAAATAGGGGGGATTTTCTGCAATATGTCGCAACTCTCAGATGCCATACTGCATCCCTAGAAGATGCGAGTTTTAAATTACGTCTCCCTCTATTTCACATTTAATTTGTGTCGTTTTCCTATGGCCTGCAGGCACGATACAAGTCACAGCACACAATCTACCAAACACGGTGCCAAAATGTGAAGCTGTGCACATGTACATATCCCCGTTTTCTGGATTAAACACAGAGGAGGACATAAGTAGAATTAAAACACGCGCAGCAGACAGGTTTCTACAGAGTAAGGCTGGAATTTTACTACAGTTTCTTAACCAGTACATTGCTATGCCTGTGCAAAGCATTTGGAGTTGCAAAAATGACCAAGCAAGGCTAACTCACATCTTTAACAGGTTACATATGATCTCTGCAATCGATTAAACTGAACAATAAAATCTGATGCTCATTGCAGCTGATACTAAGACAGAAAAATGCTTTATTAAACATTTGAATTTCTAATAATATTTGATAATTCCCTAAATTTTGAAGGGGAAACCTGCTAGAAGTAATGCCATTTTTCAATACTAAGACAACCTTCCCAAATAGCCTTTTTAAGGTGTTCTGTATTTCTTTATTCTCCAATACATGTTGCTAACCAACACATTATTTATTATCTGAACCACTTAACAGATATACAACAAAAGGTTTGTTTTAAGGGAATACCCAATTCTTAAAACCCCATTAAATACCATCAGTACTGGTTAAAAAGGAATTCTGATAGAATATTCACACACAACACCCCCAGCCCCTCCCCCAAAAAAGGATGACCTAGAACATGGTTACTTCTCCAGAAAAATGAGAGGATTTTTGCACAGTAACCTGTGCTACTCCTTTAACACCACATACTACAAATGGGATTACTGTCACCAAATTTTGGCCCCAAATTTGACACTCAGTCATCAAGCCTCCCTCCATAGTCAACAGACAAGCACTTTGAGAGGGTAATTCATCTTTCCTGTCCTGGGTGCTTATTTTAAGATTGGAAATGTTGTTCCAGGCAGGTGGTTATCTATTCACACACTCTGTGCAGACAGCCCTAACTTTATGTGCCTCAAATTTGTTGAGCTGAACCCCAATCTCACTGAATGGCATCAATAATCTCCACGAGTGTGGAAACTGATGAATCATAGACGATCATGGATGAAGGGCAAGGACAATTTCCACTGTACTGGCACAGCTATGGATGACAGAAGTGAATTGTCCATGATAAATTAGCAACCTGGAACCTGGAAATAATATGTAATTTCACTCAGTAAACCAAAACCTTGCCATCTTTGTAATATTTATCAAATTACAAGTCCAACAACTCCGTGATATTTTACCGAGCAATACAAAGATACAGGTCCTAAATATTAAATTAGGTATTTCAGTCCAATCAGTTTATTCACAAGGAAAGCTCAGGAATTCACTGTGTCAATGTATTACCCAATACTCATGTTGACAGCTTCAGAACTGAAGCTATGGTCACTGCCCAAAAGCCAAGTTTACACTGGCCACAAGCAAACAGGAAAAGTACATCATCTGCCACAGATGTATTCTTTGCAGGACTGAATGACTCTATTTGCAGCTCTGCTGGTAGATCTATGAAATTCTGAAAACTGCTTTCCAGAGGAGTTTATCAAAAAGGTTTAAAGAGAATTTACACAAGTCTTATACATGTAACTATTGTGACTGAGCAATGTGCTCTCCCCAACACTCTGCTGCTGTTTCTGTCAAGACAATATGAATTTAAGAATCTGGAAAAAAAAACAAAAGTGGGGGGATTGCAGATTTAATATTTATAAAAGTAAAGAATATACCATGCACTCACTATCATTAGTCAGATGCAGGCCACAAACTGAAGTGAGTTGAGTGGTTTGAACTCTGAGATGCAGAATGTTTTCTATTCCCAAGAGAGCCAAGCACTATACAGCAAACCTTTACTTACCAACAACAAATTATTAAATGCTCTGGCCAGGCAATTACCTCTCACTCAAAGCTTTTTTGGTTGAAGTTATCTAAGCACAGATTTATAACCTATAGGGATCAACAGCTGAGCTTAACACCCTAAGCTCCAGCTGCAATCTATGAAGAAGAATAGGCACTTCTGTGGTGGGAGTTCCCTGACCTACTTACAGGATCTGTGAGGACAAAATGAATCACACTCCATAAATGTTCCCCATTTACTGCCATTAACTAGAAAGTTAAAGTGAATTTACTGTACACTTTTTAAACAGACAGTCTGAGGGAGACTTCACCCCCAAATCTGCACCCCAAAAGTGACATTCAGATTTACATGGCTCTGTATGATGTGTTAGTGGCCAGTTCCATTCTGTGAGAGGAAATAACTTCTCTCCTCTATCAGAAAAGCCAAAATGTCCTCATGCTGCACCAAGGCCCAATAATCACCAGAAATTCATCACTGGGACTCCATAAATATAACTGAAAACTGTATAAGACAGTAACCTGCTCCTAGCAGAGCCCTAAATCCTCAGTGCTAAGCTCTGCACTCGTGTCTGGGTGTTTTCTGGAACCCTCAGCAGATACTGAACACAGAGGGATCCAAAGCCGAGAAGTCTCCTGATTGCAACTGCAGCACTCCAAAGTGAAAGGAAAGAGGAAGGTTTCACTTACAGAGATGAAAGCCACACTTTAAATTCAATCTGAAAATCAGCACAGAGTCTGAAGCACGGATGTTTTGCATTATTTCTGGCTAGCACTATTAACAAGCAGTGCAAGCTTCCACCTCTGACATGACTTAGTGGAGAGATGCACACACAATCTACCCCAGTAATTCAGACTTGAGATGTCGGAAGGATTTTACCTTTTTGCTATAATATTTCTTATTTTCTGTCATCAAAATCCAATCCCACAGAAAGCTATGTGCACCAGGACTTATAGCCAGTGACCTCTCCTTCCCTCCCTCTTGCTACCACCAGCATTAGGTTCCAATCAACCAGATTATTTTGCAGGAACAGGGTCATAAGCTAAGCATTCTGGGGCAGGAATGTTTCTTTTTTCTGTCTCTATAAAAATAAATCATGCTCTTGGTACAATATAAATAAAGATAATAACAGTCTGATATTAGATTTTACTGGCCTATGCTTTAGACAATCTGTGTAATTTGCTTGCTGCCTGTACAAACCACAGAAAGTTAATCTTTAGAGCTCTTATTTTTTTCCTTGGGAGGGGGATTCAGTTTTAAAAGCATAAGAAAAGAATGCTGAAGCAGACTATTTCCATATTTCCACTTCCACTATTTCCGTGTATGACTACAGTCTTGTTTACACTGCCCTGGCAAAAGCTATCCCGAGTTACATTGGGCACAACTCCACTCTGACTTTTGCTGATTTATCTAGTGATGCTAAATTAATGGGTTTCACCAAGTCTACTTCTCCCTTGCAAAGAGCAAAAATGCCTTATCTGATCCCACACCTGCACCTAAACCAGAAACAGAAACAAAGAACTCAAGGGTGTTAAAGAGAACCTGGAAACAAGGCCAGCCAAACCATTCAGACATGATTGCCACCCCAGGCATAAAGGACCCTTTTTGCTTCAGAAAGTTTGTTTCCTCCCTCTCATTGTCTTTTAAACACTTTGGAACACCGGTTGGTTCAGAGATGCTGCAGCACGTCCATCTCCTCCTGTGGGGAGGTCTCTGAACACATCTTAGGAGCTGACCCACCACTGGTAAATCCCCATTCCTAAGTAAATACATATTCCTAAGTAAGCACATGATGAAATCTGCAGTTAACTGGCCAAAGGCCCTTCTTCATCACGAATTTCTAGAGAAAATTAATAACCCCTTGTATTAGAGCAGAGAAGGAGGTGGTGTTTCACTGATGTACTGAAGGCAAGAGGATGCAGCTAGCTCCACGAAAGGGAAAAGGCATCACTGGATGACACGAGGCTTTAAATGCCATTTTCATTCCCACTACAACCACCACTGCTTTTGGTGAATCTGAAAAAGCAATAGCAGTGGGAAGAAGAACTAGAGCAAGCAAGCTGGCCTCGGCACAGACTAATCCAGCTGAATTCTGCATGACCTGAGAAATCGCACCTCAAAGTGCAAAAACCATGAGCACCAGTCTCTTGTCCATTGAAAGGACAGAAAACAAAGAAATGCTCCAAATCCCAGCTGCAGTGGGTAACTTCCCATGGACACAAACCTCTGACAGTGAGAGAAGGGACTGTAAAACACAACTGTGAGCACTGAGGGTGGCAGGAGCTTCTGGCACTGCTCAGAGCCAGTTGATAACCACAGGGGTTCCCTGCAGCCCTGAAATTCAAGAAACCATGCCCAACACCTCACAAACCTTTTAGGTTTGGTGTATCTGGGCTAAGTAGTGCTGCATATCACAAACCAACCATCCCCTACTTTATTGACATTCTGTCCAGGCAAATAGCTCAACACTCATTCTTACTGTGCAACATCTTCATATGAGCTATTTACTGAAGGGCTTTAGAATGGATTAAATAATAAAAAATACTAAGTTAAATATGTCTACAAGCAGAGGAAGAAAATGGGCAAAGCAGAAAAAGGTTTTCAGAGGACAACTGCAAGCAGACAGGAACTGATAAAGATGCAAACAGAAATCTGCACCTGCACTGAAAGGAAAGGGAGAAAGCCACACCAGCTGCTCAGAAGAAGCACCAGGGGTATGAAAAGTGTGTGGAGCAAACACAAAGCACATGGGGAAACTGTTCTGGAAGTTCTTAAAGGAACTAACAACTACTGAAGCAAAAATGAGGCAAGGTGGTGTCCAAAAGGAGGAGTTTGTGCTGTGTAGGGGGCAAAACATTTAACTCAGGATTCCCACAGCCTTGCCTTGGGGAATGTCAGATAGGAGCACGGGAGCCTGGAATGCTGCTCTCTACTCTGATAATAGCTACACTGAGCCAAAAGCTTCTCATGAGTGCAGCAGCCTGGCCAAAGGACACACAGACACTGAAAGGAAAAGCACAAACATTTCAAACTTCATTTCTCTGGACTTGTGTTTTCAGAACCATGGAGAACTGGGTGTTTAAGTGGCAGCAGGGTTTGTGTCTCACTACAACAGCAGAAAGACTCACTGTCACCAAAAATGGAGTTTTAGAATAAATTTGGGCTGAGTGCCACAGGGGATGGACCTGGACTGCAGAAACAACACAAATCCCACATTTACTGTTTGACTTCCAATAGGATGGAGAAGATCCCACAGACCCCACCTGTGTTGTGTCACACACAGGGAGTGACTGTTGGAAGCAAAAGACGTATCAAGAAGCAGGAAAATTTAAATGTAGTCTCTTTGGATTGCTGCTATAAACTTGCAGTCCTAGAGGGGCATTCTCCATATCCCAGCCCTCAGCAGCGCTCCTCAAATTGATAACTTCAAAATTTTGTTTCAAATCTGTGCTATCTTTGTTACTTAGAAAGATGACCAAGCTTTTTGCTTACATAGTTTTTTTGATAGGCCATTTAATACTTCTTTTTCTCATAAGAGAGAGCATCTGGTTTGAATATTCCTACCAAATGTGGGCTTTACAGTTCTACCTATCTCTTTTTTCTGCAGATTTTTTCAGCTACTCACTTGAATTAGATTTTACATGTATTTATGCAGTAAGTTTAAATGAAGACATTTTCCAGTATGAAGTCAATGAATTGATGCCTAGGCACATAATCACTTGCAAACAATGGACACATACAGTTCCCAGCACTTCCATAAAACAAAGGTGTTTACTTTTCTGTTGATTATTTTCTGCTTAACTGAATTCAAATGAATCCATTAAAAACATGACTGCTTCACAGTAAGATGGTCTTCAGCAAAAACAAACAACTGCTGTTTCCACTTCTCTTCGTGGCCTTTAAAAACTACAGTCATCTGATCTGCTCCCTGTATTCCAGGCAATATATGTTGTAAGTCTGGTCTTGATTTGTCAAGTTATTGGTTTAAATGTAGTTTTAACCCTCCTGCTTGGGGAATGGGGGAAAAAAATTTTAAAAAAGAAGTTTTCTTACTTCATTAGTTATTTAATGTCCCTTTGGACCTTTCAAAGTCTGATCAAAACAGCAATGGGTCACCTCAGACTTCAGCAGGTGTTTCTGCTGGGAATGATGTACCCCCCCCGGTTTTCCACGGCCACAAGTGTGCAAAAGCCACTGTGTAAAGGGATGGTTCAATAAACAGAGGGAAATTTCCACAAGAGCACACTGCTCCTGAATGGCCCCATGGCTCTGACCCCTGGCTCACCTGGAGAATGCAGGTGAGTGCATTTGTGTGCCCAGACAGGAGCTGCACCTGGAGCAGGTGATGCCAGGGATGGGACAGGAGGGAGAACAGGGACCAGGACATTGGGACACACTGATCAGCCCAACCTGAACGCAAGATGCTATCAGAGTGTTATCAAAGAGTTATCAAAGCTGTTTCTGGCTCCATCACAGCTGATCCTCAAGCACTCCAGAGAGTTCTCCAGGGTCTGCACTAAACAGTGCAGTAGCAACTTGTGCAGCTCTTTAAAGGGTCCTGACTGGATTCCTTCTCATTTGTTCCCCTTCCCAACAGCCCACACAGTGACTCCCTGAAATGCTCCAAGCATAAAGATTAAACCCTGGTAAAAGCCTAAAGTTGTATCTGCACAAACTGCTTCCACCAGCCACCTTTGTGATGACATTTATAATGCAGTGTTTGCAACAGTGCAACTTCATCATCTTATAAATATCAATCTGCCACTAGGAGAGGAGGGAAAGAACAGCAGACAAAGGCCAACTTACCACTGTTTCTGGTTTATTTTAATTGAACTAGTCGTGTTCAGCTAGGCCTATCTCTTACAAAAACGACAGTTTCTAGTTTAAACTGTGAAATTGTGTGCGTGTGTGTGTTGTAATTATGGTGCCTGCTAACAATTTCATACTGCCACACTGCACATATGGCTTCCAAGCTAGCTTTATCTGAATCTCTGTGAATCTATTCTCCATGCTATTAAACTGAGCACATTCCACATCGTTCAAAAGTAATTACACTTTTGTCTAGAGTGTAGGAGACTGCTCTCCCCAAACAATGAAATTCTCATTATGAGAGCTGGCACAGTAAAGGCACTGGTGTTCACAACACTGTGCATTGTATCTTCACAATAACTTATCCTAAGCTTGATGCTCAAAGGTACACTGGAAATTAAAATTTCTCTAAAACCACTGTGAGGTTGTTTTTTTATTTTTTTTTAAATATGCATTCTTTAGCTCAGTATAATTAGAGTCCTATTTGACTTTTTAAAAAGCTATATGCATTCAGATTTCCATTCTCCTCGGAAGGCCTGAACAATGGCTGAGTGCTCCAGCGCTTGTTGTTCTGATCCACCACCATTCATATGCTGACAACACCAGGCCAACAGGTGAGGCTCAGGCCAGGAGAGATGTGGTAACAGAATCCAAATGAAGCATTAAACAAGCTTTTACTTGAGCAAGTGGAGGAAAAGCACAAAGCAGTGTGCTGGTAAGCTCTCTGACCAGCACTACTGCCGTTATCAATATTATTCCCAAGTTACACAGGAGTGACTTCATTCACCACAGAAACACAACTTCTTCTAGTGTGAGAGGCAACAAAGTTATTGAACAGTGCACCAGAATATTTCCTATCAATTTAAAGCACTATTGAAAATGAATTCTAAATCCCTCTAAACTTGTCCTGAAAGTGCAGGACAGATGTGGGCTACCAGTGTAGTCACAGTCATCAGTCTGGAACAACCAGGGAATGGCAGAATTATGACTTACCACTTTGACCTTTTCTTCAGTACTTCTTTTATTTATTTTATTTTTAATTCCATCCTACATTTCACTGATATTCTACAGCTAAAAAGGATGGTCTGATTTAAACACACCATGCCTGTGGAATACTTTAATCAGTGCTTTTAGCCTTGACATTTCTCATTTTCCAGAATTTAGCACACAGACACTATTGGCGAGATCAGTGGTCTTGAGAGTTGCAAAAGCAGACAAATAGAACATAAAGGCAGCCAAATATAAACAAGTAAAACAAACCTTTGTAACTCAGATGAGCTAACAACTATCTGTGCTGCCCAAATACTGTAGCCTTAATAGGTTTCTTCAGAAGAGCCATTGACTGATACCGGTAATCCTCAAGTGCTTCCCTGCAAGGCTCATGGCAGGGAAAAATCTCACACATATTCCAGGTCAAACCATTTGCCTCTTATTTTCTACTGAATAGTTGCTCTAAATCTGATAAGTTATTGTTCCTTTTCTTATCAGGAGAAGAGTTTTCCTACTTGAAAAAAGTACCCAGTTTCTTCTATCAAGAGAAAGCTGGAGACAGTGATCCCTGCCTTGGTTGAGGCTGGTGGAAACGTCCAGAGGAGACCTGGCCCAACTGAGCTGCACTTCCAACACCCTCAGAAATACCCTGTTCATTTTGGTGGGCTCTGCAGATTTTTGCCAGTTTCGATCAGGTTTGAAGATGTCCTTATAGGAATTTTTCCCCCCGTCTTATAAAAATCTACCCAGAATTTTGAGCTGGCTCACTAGGCTGTTAAAACTTGGTGAAGTGCAACAGGGTGAATTTCCAGGAGTGTAAGTTGGGAAGTGTGAAGCTCCTGGAGCTTTATCAGTAAAACTCCATCAGACTGCAGTCTGTGGTGCTGTGTGCACACACCTGGGTCTGCTGCCCAGAGAGGATAAAACAGCAGAATGCCAATGGAAACAGTACAAAAATGTCCTCTGCCAGGTTAGACAGTGAATGCCCTGTGGGAATGATTTTTGTCACTGCTAAGCACACCAACTGAAGTCATCCAAACGTTACCCAGTGATTTCCTTCTGATAACTACATACCACAACAGCAGAGGGAGTGATTATGGCTATTTTACTCATTCACACTGATCACTTCCTTCCGTCTGGAGACACACAGGCTGCATCCATCCTTTCTGAACTACCTGAGTGATGATTCACAACACAGTCCTCACTGAAAGGGAGATATTACCAAAATGCTACATTCCTGCAGCCTGCCAATCTTCTTAAATATGTATGAAGAAAAAACAAGACCCTTAGAGCCCCCCAAACACTGCCTCAGGTAAGGCTGCAGGGTCACTGCTGCAGCAGAACTACCTAAAACACCCCTGATTCAGCACCTTGTACTGTAAAAGGACAGAAAACACTGTTCTGACATCACATTAAACACAACCTCCACAGCAGGAAGCTACACCAGGAGATCAGCGAAACCTCTTGTTCTTAAAAACTGTAATGACCAAATAAGCAAAGGGGTTAGTTAAAATCAGTTAAAGAGCAGTTAAATGTCCCAGGGAGGTGTAGCTGAAATACTCCTGCTGGATGCTTAGGAAACAGTATGTTTTTATTTCATTAGTGTCTGATTCTACACTACTGGTGCCATCACAACTTTATCTATTGACTTAAATGCTGTCAGAAACAATTCCTTATCTTCAAAACACTCTCTTAAAAAAGGCCACAATATACCAAAGCCCATACATTAGTTACATACCCTCACATCCCACTGGCTGGAGCTGTTATGTTAATGAATTTCATCTCCATAAAACATAAGATAAAGGATGAGAAATAAACAAGCTCAAAAAAGATAATGACATTGTCTGGCCATGAGTAATTTCTCCAGTGATGTTCTTTCCCCATGTAAAGTTGCAATAACACAAACTAAAATTATGTATTCCAAAGCACTGCCTGAGCTTAAGCATTAGCCCAAAAAAGGAAGGGAAATGGATCAGGATCAATGAGTTATTCTGTCTAGGAGAGCAGCTTCAGTGAATATCCAGTGACTCGGTCCTATGAGAAATAATAATCCCCAAGGCTTTTTACTTAGGGCTTGTTACATATGCATAATGAGCTGTAAGGGCTTAAATACCACTGTGGAGCTCTTGCAGGCTTTTATGAGAATACACTATCACCTATTTTGCAATGCCTTTTTAAAAGCCTTCA
This sequence comes from Ammospiza caudacuta, assembly GCF_027887145.1. NCBI lineage: Eukaryota > Metazoa > Chordata > Aves > Passeriformes > Passerellidae > Ammospiza > Ammospiza caudacuta. Next base: position 1,115,208 of record NC_080597.1, read on the forward strand.
AATATGCAGGTCCACTTATTATCTTCCCTTCCAGTGAAATTACCAGCGCCCTAGTGGAGGTGGGGGACTGACAGAAAAGTTACAGCCAATTTGTAAACAGGCAAGAGCTGTGCAGGCTCTGTGCTCACAGAAGAGCTTTGTGCAAGTTCCTGGTGCTGGGGATCATTCCCTGCTCCTTCCAGCCTTTCTGAAAATGCATCAGTGCTGGGGCCTTTCCCTGCACCTTTGAACCTTTCTGAAAATGCCTCAGTAACCTTTCCCTGCACCTCCGAACCTTTCTGAAAATGCCTCAGTGCTGGGGAGCTTTCCCTGCACCTCTGAACCTTTCTGAAAATGCATCAGTGCTGGGGAGCTTTCCCTGCACCTCCGAACCTTTCTGAAAATGCCTCAGTGCTGGGGAGCTTTCCCTGCACCTCTGAACCTTTCTGAAAATGCATCAGTGCTGGGGAGCTTTTCCTGCACCTCCGAACCTTTCTGAAAATGCATCAGTGCTGGGGCCTTTCCCTGCACCTCTGAACCTTTCTGAAAATGCATCAGTGCTGGGGAGCTTTCCCTGCACCTCTGAACATTTCTGAAAATGCATCAGTGCTCCATGTGCCCAAACCCAGCTCAGTAACACGACAATGCCGGCAAGAACAGGGCACTGTTTTGTGTTCTTAAGACACAGCCAGTTCTGGGCTTCCCCTGGACTGCTGCCTGCCATGAATGGAGTGCTCAGAGTCAGCTGTAGAGTGGAACTCACAGGCCAAAAAGCAGTGAGCTGATTTAATTCATAAGCACAGTAAATTTTATTGTGGGTATCTGTGACGTGAATCACGCTTCAGATGTAAGTTTTTAAGTCATCAGAATTCGGTTTCTTTTTTCTTTTGCCTTCACGCAGTCTTTGAAGCTTTAGTGCTGCACAAACTTGGCACCAGGGCGATGTTTCAGACTCCATGCCAAACGTGACTCTCACTTGCAGGGCTGCAAACCCGCTTGCTGTTTGCTGAACACACACACACACACACTTGCAGCTCCCAGCAGTGCAGCTGTCACACTTGCAGCACCCCAAATGCCAGCAGGCAAGGGGAGGGACAGCCTGCACTGCCAGGGGCACGGCTGCCCAGGATGAGGGGTGCCCTGTGCCCTGCGCTCCCCACCGAGGGCAGCTCGGGGTGCCAGGCTGCTGCAGAGCTCGGAGCAGATAGAGCACAATAGAGCAAAGCCAACCTACCATTGTGCTGTGCTGGGAAGTGGGAGTCCTATGGCCACAGTTCTCCTGCGTCAGCAGAGAAACTGGCTGAAATTCCTCAGAGTGAGGCTTGTTGGGAAAACTCACATGCAAGGGAAGGTGAAAGGCTGGGAGCCCGTCACTCTCCTCTTCTCCCACTTTCTGTCTGCTTGTCACCATGGCTACCTCTCCATCTGCTTCCCCATACGGAGAGGCTGGTCGCTTGGAAGACATCCTGGAAGGAACAAAAGAGGAGAAAATAATGAAACCTCCAAATAAATCCTTAATGCCGTCATTGTGTGGTTAGGGGCCATTGTAACAGAAATGCCTTTTTTGTGCTGGCAGAGAGCAGGAAACCATCCAAATACCGCTGCAAAGCACACACAATTGGGAACAATGGCCAAGCAGGTAGCAACAGAACAGTGCCTTGTTTGTTGTGAGAATAATACACTAATATAGCACTCCCTTGTATTCTGGCTTCTTAAACATGAAAATTCACCTAAGACTGCATAATGAAATGCAATTCCTTTTAAAAAATACCCATCTAGTTTTGCATTTGCAAGGGACTCTATGAAGATAGAATGTCTCCCGATAGAAGCCATTGTCAACCTAGCTTTTAAGGAATAATCATCTGCATCTCATTATCGACCACAACTGATAAAAAAAAATAAAGTAAAATAAAATACAACACAATAAAAGAACTTGCTAGCGGGCCAAAACGTCTGTGTTTACAAAATTTCACCCATGTGAGCAATTGAGTGCTACAGTCATGCTGCAAGGATCTTTCCAGGTCTGCAGACCTGACATAGTTAAGCAATTAAACATTTGGACATTAATAATCTAGGCTTTTTGACCAAATAAAGTCAGGGGCTTTGAACAAAGGTCAAGTTGAATGAAGATCTGCTATCAAATCTATCTATATATCAAATTATTCTTTTCTATAGCTGGATCAGAAAAAAAACCCTCATGAAAATATAATTTATATCTGTACCTCCACAGAAAAGGATACACAAGGAAGATACCTAGAGCACACATTGCAAAACCCATGCAGAAATATTGACTTGAAATTCAGGCCTACATTGTGAAGTTTTTGATAGTGTCTGATAGAACATGTTTATCTTCAACTTTTAGAAACACTGAAAGAAATCTAAATCATGGGCAAATTCAAGCATCATTCAAGACAAGCACCACTGAAAATCTTAGAGAACCCAGAATGCTTCCAGCTTGGTCTCCAAAATAGAGGGGGTACAGTGAAATGCAGACAAATTCTGGGATTAATTACAGCAACCTTGCTCATGAAAATCAGAGTATGTCCATGGACAGCCCCTGTAGTAACCAGGGGCATCTGCAAGGAGCAGAACAAGGAGAAATCCTCCAGGCACGGCCAAAAGAAGACGTGAAAAACAGGGAAATAAATAAATAAATAAATAAATAAATAAATAAAATAATAAATAAAGTAAACAATAAATATTAATATATTATATAATTACATAATTCTATAATAATAAATAAATAAATAAAGTTATAAATGAGGAAACTGAAGACTATTTGTATGCAAAAGTTTAAAAAGGGGCTGAAGTAACATTGCTCCACCTCAAAAATGCCGTATTTATGATTCTTATGACCCCATTTTTTTATTCTGCACTTAAAGGGCTGCACTGGAAGGGCCCAGGAGCTCCTGAGCCATGTGTGGGGCTGCTGTGGGTGCAGCATGTCCACAGGGTTTGGCACACTGAGCACAGAAAGGTTCTCAGCAGCAGTCAACTGGGTCTGAAAACAAACAGCCACTTTAAACAGCCCTTTGTTAAGACTTATTTTGCTCCTAATGATCTCATTTTGAGCCTTGCCTCCTGAGCCAAGTTAGATTATATTAAAAAAGAAAAAAAGGGGAAAAAACCAGAAAAACCACCAACAAAAACTCAGACAAAAAAAATCCCTACCAGAACCTACATGCAGCTGCACATGGGCTGTTGTGAGCAGCACCTACTGCCAGCGCTCAGAGAACCAGTCTGTATTTGCTATTAATGTCTGCCTCAGCCCAACAGACTAACACTTCATACATCCTACCTGAATTCTGTCTTGTAGGCTTCCCCACCTACGTGTCTGCAGCAAAGCATATGCACCAAGACAGAGATCACCAGAGAGACTCTTACTGGCAGTTTGCTACTAGCCCACTGAATTCAGCATTTTACAGCTATGTTTGATGTGACAGATCTCAAACCTTCTGCAGAAACCACACAGCTCCCTTCTAAAGTTAATGTGAATTATTCATATTTTGCATTGTACTGCACCAAGATCGACATTTGCTGCTGAATTTAAGTTTTTTGGTTACTCATTTTAATAGTACTTTAATAGAAGCCCAAGCATTTACAAAATCTCTCTGAAAATCAGCACCAAGCAGTTGTCTCAATTTTGGCAAACAAAAAGGGACGGACACAAGATCATTACTCAATTATTCCACAGTAATTTTCTATACTTTAGAACAGTTATATTTGATAAAATGACTGAAGATATTGTAAGCCACGCACAAAAGTCCCCACTGCAATTCACTCTGACAATAAATTAGAGAGAGAGGATGCCTTGCTTTGTATTGATGATTTGGATTATACATGATATACTCAAACTGTGTCAAGAACTCCTACTGCTGTTAACCTAGAATAACACAGATTCTGTCACATTGCTTCACAAGGAAAGTTTGAATATCACGCTGAAATAAAGCTCCTCTGTTAACTTTGGATGTGAATACAGAGTTTCAGATCATCTTCCTCTGCTTGTCACTGTTCCCTACAGGGATGAAATAATTTTCTGCAGGGAATTTATATAAACAGACAAGGAAGATAATAGAGGTGTCCACCTCCACGCACTTGCAGTAACAGAGATTATTTTGCTTTTGATCTAAAACGAAAACCTACACGTTGGATTGTAGACCAAACTAACGTGAAAGCAGAAAGGGCAGAAGAAACTTTTCCTTTTGTCTCTAAAATATCCAGTTCAAATTACAAGCCACGTGCCCATCACCAGCCTAGGAGATGAACAAATCACTAAAATGGCTAAGGCAGCAAAATTGAGCTTTAATCTGGGTTGTTCTTCCAAGAACACCCAAAGAAATGGTCACACAAACCTGGACAGCTCAGCCATCAAATGCAATTTGTGTTCAGGCAGCTCAGTTCACAACCAGCCCGAGTCAGACAAAAATCACCCTCACAGAAATTTCTTACTCCCTATGAACAACCAGGAAACTTCCACAAGAAAATGGAAGATTTAAATAAATAAATTAATAGATCCACTTTTGGAAATGTCTTCCTAAAGGATAATAACTATCAAAGTCTATAGTAGCAAAGGATCAAATAAATCTCTGAGAAGTTCCCAAGTAGAAAACATGAAACAAGGAAAAGTCATCTACAAATGTCTCTGATCATTTCTACAGCTTGATTGGTCCATTTCCCAAATCTGACATGCCCCCACATCATGCATCGTCTAATACTCCTCTTTTCATAAATCTTGTTTATGCTACTGAGCTAATGGCAGCTCTTCACAGATTCCACATCTAAGATGCAAGCAGAGTTCCCACCACAAACAACAAGGAAAGGGAAACAGCTGAATTCTGAGCAGCAACACAACCTGAAACTGAGCTCTTTTAACCAGATCTAGACCTAATGAAGTGCTGGAATTATCCCATCCTAACAAAGGACTGCAAACATCCTGGATCTGCCCTCAGTGATAACACAACCGTTCACAGCTCATAGGGCTTCAAGATCTTCCCCTCAAATTTAAACTCAGCATGGTTTTCAGCTACATCACTCTGAAAGACGATTTACAATGGATCAGGAAACACCAATTTATGGATAGGATTAAAAAAAGCACCCCCAAAACCCTAAGATATAACCCAGAAAAGTACAAAAGTACAAAAGCAATACAGCACACCAGATTCCAAATGTAGATTAAATCTGTTGCAACTTCATTGTTTCAAGAAGAATTGCATTTTGAAATGCCATTAATCACTTCTACTGAACAAAAACAGGTAGGTGGAAATCTTTTAGAGGACCTAAATCTGCAAAGTTCTGGTGCACAGGGACACAGGCTGTACCCAGGCAATTCCACAGACACACTGGAATTATGAAATGCGTCTCCATATTTGAGTTTATCAGTGGTTCAGATGGAAATGAAGATTTAATTCTGGTGATGCATTCAAATTTGGTACTGTTCCCTGTAAAGAGACCTGTTTTCAGAAAGGCTTCTTAATATGTAGAAACTGCAGGCAAAAAACCCAAGCATGCTTTTTGTTCAATTTTCATTGAATAAATGCTTTTCCTGGTAGGAAGAATGTTTTTTCAGGGAAGTAAAAACCTCATTGTTCTAACTCATTCTTATCCAACAAATATTTTATGTGATTCATATTACAACAGTTTCTCCAAATATTTCTTTATGCCCTTCAGTTTGTAACAGACTCATTGTAGGCTTAAAGTGAGAGCCTGTGTCTATTGATCTCAGAGTTTTTGCATTGACTTCAGCATGGCTGGATTTTCCCACTGGAGCAAATAAGAGCTTCACTACATCCACATGAATTGTTTCCTACACTTATTGGTTCCATCCAAATAATTCCAGGCTGCTAAATATGACTATTTTTCTTGCTTGCTTTTTGCCTTGGATTCAGTGTCTCACAAAAGCGATCTTTCCATAGCTGTGTTTTTTTTATTATTACTATTTTTAACAGAACCTCACTTAAGTGTCCCCCTCTACATCTCCATTTGTTCATTGGTTTTGGTTCATTTCATCCATGATCATACTCCCCAAAGAAACCTGAAGTGGTGTTCAGTACTCAAGGAGATAGTGCCCTCTAGCACACAACCTGCATCCTCTCCAATTGGATTGTTCCTGCCATAAAATTTAATAAATTTTGTGTCATAAAACTCTAATCTTGTTACATTAAGCAAAATACCTCAGAAACATTTCAGATACCTACAAAAGCTTTTGGAGAAGGGGCTTATCCATGTCTTCAGAAGTGTCAAACACAGATGTGTCAGGAGAAAAAGATATGAGGCCATAAATCTTAACTTGTTGGGAGTTAATTAAGGGATTCATCAATCACTGCACAGCTCACCCCGTACACACACAGGCAAAATCCCGTCACAGCAATCACACAGCCCACAGCAATCCACAGGTTAAAAACTCCCCAGGCCCCTCTCTTCTGACTATTTATAAATGACTTGCTATAATCTAGCATTAAGACCTGTAATTATAAACCAGCATTAAAACAGGCCTGCAAAGTTATGGATAATTATAGCTGGTACACTTTTTAAAGAAATAAAAAGCTTTTCCATTCAAACACGGGCTTTACCTCTCTGACAGCTCCAAGTCCACAGGATGTAGAAGGATGATTTAAACTGTATGTCAAAACTCTGAGCAAGAATCCCTTTTCCCCCTTATCAAGGGAGGCATTCTTGTTCTCTCACCATAACCAGGCATGAATGCAGTGGCACAGCCAGCTCTGAACCAGCATGGGAACATCACCTCTGAGCTCCTGTGGCAGCCACAAACCCTCCTGGGTTTAAACCCCTCAGTCCTGGGTCAGGCATGGAGCAGAGGACGAGGGGCAGAGCAGGGATGGAGCAGAGGATGAGGAGCAGAGCAGCACCAGGGATGGAGCAGAGGATGAGGAGCAGAGCAGCACCAGGGATGGGAGCAGAGGATGAGGAGCAGAGCAGCACCAGGGATGGAGCAGAGCAGGGATGGAGCAGAGGATGAGGAGCAGAGCAGCACCAGGGATGGAGCAGAGGATGAGGAGCAGAGCAGCACCAGGGATGGAGCAGGGGATGAGGAGCAGAGCAGCACCAGGGATAGAGCAGAGGATGAGGAGCAGAGCAGCACCAGGGATGGGAGCAGAGCAGGGATGGAGCAGAGCAGCACCAGGGATGGAGCAGAGCAGGGATGGAGCAGAGGATGAGGAGCAGAGCAGCACCAGGGATGGAGCAGAGGATGAGCAGGGATGGAGCAGAGGATGAGGAGCAGAGCAGCACCAGGCATGGAGCAGAGGATGAGCAGGGATAGGAGCAGAGGATGAGGAGCAGAGCAGCACCAGGCATGGAGCAGAGGATGAGCAGGGATAGGAGCAGAGGATGAGGAGCAGAGCAAGGATGAGGAGCAGAGGATGAGGAGCAGAGCAGCACCAGGGATGGGAGCAGAGGATGAGGGGCAGAGCAGCACCAGGGATGGGAGCAGAGGATGAGCAGGGATGGAGCAGAGGATGAGGAGCAGAGCAGCACCAGGGATGGGAGCAGAGGATGAGCAGGGATGGAGCAGAGGATGAGCAGGGATGGAGCAGAGGATGAGTAGCAGAGCAGCACCAGGGATGGGAGCAGAGCAGCACCAGGGATGGAGCAGAGGATGAGCAGGGATGGAGCAGAGGATGAGGAGCAGAGCAAGGATGAGGAGCAGAGGATGAGGAGCAGAGCAGCACCAGGGATGGGAGCAGAGCGGGGATGGAGCAGAGCAGCACCAGGGATGGAGCAGAGCAGGGATGGAGCAGAGGATGAGGAGCAGAGCAGCACCAGGGATGGAGCAGAGGATGAGCAGGGATGGAGCAGGGGATGAGGAACAGAGCAGCACCAGGGATGGAGCAGAGGATGAGCAGGGATGGAGCAGAGGATGAGGGGCAGAGCAGCACCAGCCCAGCACCAGCAATCTGCTCCTGAACGCGGCCCGAGTCCAAATCAAATACTGAGAGCTGAACCAGTCCAAAACCTTGCCTGGGATTCAGTCTGCCTCTCTGCAGGGATATTTACCTCTAATTACAGCCCTCGTTGGGAAGCTGCAGACTGCCTTTCCGCAGGAAATAATTATGATTGCAGACAGCAGCACTGCTGCATGTATCTAATGTATAAGCACACACACGTATAGATGCATAAACACAAGCTCATACAAAATGTCAGCAATGCATCTGCCTCATCCCTGACCACATTTCATGCTAATAAAACAGCTCTTCCTCCCAGGTTCACTGCAACTGTGATCTCTCCTCACACACAGCCCTGGCAAGAGGCGCCAGTTAACACTAACAACAGCTTCCATTCTGCTTTGGCCCCAAAGTAATTCATTATTTATGTACACTGAATAACTAGTACCTCTAAAAAAACCAACTCTTTTCATTTTGACAAGATTACTTGTGTAATAAGGTATTACTCAACATGAGTAAGGGTGGCAGACTCCCACACACTGTCCCACTGGGAACTGCAAGCCTGACTTGTTTCTACACATATCACTAAAAACAGACTTCATTTGGCAATATCTTTGAGTCATTTACAGCCGGGTTTGGAATTCTCCACTGAAGTAATTCCACAATTAAAAAAAAAGAAAAAAGGGAAAAAGAAGCAAAAGTCTGTAATCTGCTAATCAGTAAAAACTGTGAGTGAAACGTGCTCTAATCTGTCACTCACACTGAGGTGGGATAATCTGTTAATTATTACTTTCTAGGATCACATCAATCACTTATCTTTTAAAGCATACCTACGCTACAAATAACTGGTGCTGTTCAAATGGGGTTTTGGTGAGTAAGTCAACTTTGTTAACATAAGATCACTACAGCATCACCTGAGTAATATTTCTGTGCAGCTGCCTATTATTGGAGCTGCCACAAGTAATCCTATGCTTAGGGACACCCCATAATTTCCATTTCACTGGCCTACCTTCTCCCTTTGGCTTTCCAGATTTCCCTCTGTATGGGGCAACTTGAACAATCTCAGAGAGTCCCCTCCAGTTTAGAGGATTCTGAATATAAAATGGGAAGGTTTAGGAATTTGATTCCTTAACCGTTTTAAATTTTAGTGTAATATCAGCAGCCCAGCTCATAAACCTGATATTCCACATACTGTGGAAACTGGTTTTTGAGAAAAGCTACTGCTCCAAGTTCCAGTGGTAAATAAATAGTTTCAATTTGACAATATTTGAACCTCTCAAATACTAAAGTTGTTAAAAGTGTCCTTCAAGCAAAAGTTAACAAAGTCCTTTTTTATTAGAAAAATGAAAAAATTCAAAAAACACTTTCTAAAAATTCTATACCATCAACTGAAATTTTATGATCTGCATTTTCTTGCACTTGCAAGGAGTTTATGCACAAAAACACCACTGCAAAATCAAGTCTAGTAAAAATCCATTGTCAAAAAAAGTTCATGCTGAACATTCCCGCCATGTGCTACACAAAGCTTTTCAGGGACTTTTTGAAGCAGGTAACTAGGAAAGACTGTGCAAGAGCAAGTTTTTAGTGAAATACCGTGGCCTGAAAGGAAGCAGCCTTCAACCAAAACAGAATTTGGAAGGTAATGAACACACTCCTATCTGCTGTATCACCGTAAGGAATATTACCTAATTCTTCCATACATCTCAGAGAGAGTCTGCATCTCACTGGTGTGTGCTAAGCAGGAACATTCAGCAATTCACCCAGAGACACAAATTCAATGGCAGCTTCAGCAGGAGAACCTGTGTGCTCATGATTTGTGTTTGGCACCTGCCAACTTCATCATCATTTCCTTTTTCACTCATCTGTAATATCATCTAAAAGAGCCAAAAATCCAGCGAAACGTTTTTAAACCAGGACGAGGTTTGAGCTCCTGAAAAGTGTGTTTCCAAGGGGTCCAACCCGCAAAGCTGTGAGTTTGGAGCCCCCGTCCAGGGCGGGAGAGGCACGAGGTGGTGACGGCGGCGCCGCGGTGTCAGGGACCGTGAGCATCCACCAGCACAAACTCCGAAACAGCAGGATGCAGCCACTGTTGATGTTTCACGCAAACTGAGCCTGATCGCTGGCTTCTTTCATGCAAAAGACTCTGCTTGGATGATTCTGAATTAAATCCACAAGCTCATTTATTTTCCAGCGCATCCTCAAATTAACTCCGGCTTCCTTTCCTTCCAGCCCCCAACCTTTCAGAAACGTACCCTGACTCTTCAGCTCCTCGTACATCTTCCTTTTCCAATTATTTATTTATTATACTTTTTTTATTGTGATGTAAAATTTGTCATCATGCCACCACAAAAACAGCAGAGCTTTGCTTTTATGTTCACGTGAAGTTTTAGGAAGGGCTCGCTGCTGAAAGCACTACCTCAATCACTGTGACATCAGGGAATCACCACTCCTCTGCCTGCTGAACTGCAAAGAGGATCTAGTCAAATAATTAGAGATTGCAAGCCTTGAGATTTCACTGCACAAACTAATACCTGAAAATGGCAGGAAAGTCGTCAGTCCTGCTGCAGACACTGAGTGGGAGACACAGGGAATCCACACATCACACACTGACGTGCACACCTAATCCCCACTGAGAGAAACAAAGGCAAGGACTTGAAAGGGCTCTGAAATTATGACAATTATGGCTGACTTATTACAGACAAATGTGAGGAAGATGGGCTCATTTTGGAAAGTTAGTAAATATTAAAAGTTTTGCAGTTTTGGGAGCTTATTCTCAGTCATTTGCAGTACTTGTCTCATCAAGCTGACACTAATTTTTCTTCAAGCATTGTTAAATGATTAATAACTTTCAGTAGAATCAGTATCAATAACAAGAATACTCCCGCAAAAGATGCCCACATTTCAGTGTAAGGAGCCATTATTTTGACTGAGATGATGGTAGAATGTGACACAGCTTTTCCACTCCTCCACCACACCATTGTCTGATGTGAGTGCCAAGCAAACAGCCACTGAGCTTCAGCCCCCCTTCTCCTTTACCCTTTATTTATTTAAATTCTAAACTCAACAAATGGTATTTTAACTATTTTCTAAGCAGCACTTCCTCTGCAGAGTTTGTGTGTAATCACAAACCAGAAACACAGAAACTTTTAAAAGTTTCTTTTTTTCTCCATTTCACTCTCAGTTTCTCTACTGTTAAGTTCACAATAATCTTTACATTGCATTTGTGTTTCCTTCCAGTAAATCTACATATAATTACACTAACAAAGTGATTTTCAAGGTACCCACTGGTGTTTACACATCTGAATTTGCAGAATCATTCTACCTTATCATCCAACTCCTGCTCCAACCATCACTTGCATCCACATTTGCACTATGTCAGCACTTTGTAAAAAAAAAATAACAAGAAACCCAAAAACCCACAAGCAAACATGAACACATCCAGCCACAGGTGTCCTGCAGGTTTCCTGACCAAACTGATCATGCCAGTAAAGCAGATAACCACTGATAGCACAAACTTGCATCACTGAAATATTGGGCCTTTATTTAAAGTTTAGTGGGAGCAGAACTGAGGCCTCACAGAAACCATTTGTACCTTTAAGAACTACACACAGGGAAATCAGTTCTGCATCTGCGTGTGTGGTGAAGGGGGCTATGAAAAACAAAATAAACTTAAGCAGAGCAATGTCTCTAATGGATGCAAACCCTTTCTTCCCAACAGGTTAATTCCAGCTGCCCAGAATTTTTATTATTCTTTTTTGTTCACATGATCCACGTGCGTGCTCCTCCCTTTCTGGAGGGTTTGCACATGACAGGTGCATTCTTGGCCCAGGAACAAATAATCCTGGAGACCCCAAGAAGGAAAAATCAAACTGAACTTGAAGATAAAATCACAGGGAATAAATACATCATTGCCTTTCCATTATGCTAAAAAAACACCACCAAAAAAAAAATTTTTTGAACATTTATAACGTGCAAGCAATTTGAGGTAGGATTTTCAAAGCTGAAAAGAGATTGTTCCAAAGCCCAGATGTTGCTTTTCAGAAACCAGTGAAAATTGCTGCCTCGGAAAATTACTCTGAAATACCAATAGAGTAAAACAAAAATTGTTTAAATAAATATAATTCTACTCAGACGTTCTGCTATTCCGAGAGAGAAAATGAACTTTTTTCAAGTGTTCGGGCGGTTTTGCATTCCTGTCTCCTACTTCAGATGATCCACACTCACAGATCATCTCTGGCCCAACAAATTGGGGATAAAACAGGAAAAATGTGTGGCATGATGTGAGGGCTCCTGCCTCACTGGCTGTGCACACTGCACTGAGAATCTGCTTCAGTTCCCTCAGAGCTGTTGTACTCCTTTCCAGGTTTTATTCAGAAAAATGTCAGAATTAAAGTTCCACATTAAAAACGGGGGTGGCGCAGTCACACACCTGCTCACTCACAGCAGGGCTGTGCAAGCCCTTTCACAGCTGTAATTTTCTGATTTCTGAGCATCCATGTTCCATTTCCAGCACTACTGGGCACTTTCCAGAACCTGTGCTACATAACAGTGCTTGCACATGCTAACACACTTCCTCATGCAGGCACATGGATTGACTTAAAGCTGATTTTTTGCTTTGTTTGATTCTGAGATACACCTGTAAAACTGCAAGAGAAAAGAACAATCACAACCAGCTGATAATTACCCAGCTTAACAAACCAACTCCAGACACTGCTGGAGCTGCTAGGTAAGAAAAAACACAGCCATGTAACACACATTTATCCCTGCACAAATGAGTGCACATTGGCAGGCAAGGTAAAAACAAACCAACAGACAGGAAAATGGGAAAGCCCTCTGAAAATGGGAGACCCCTCTGAACAGACAACTCTGAGAATCATAGGGGGCCTCAAATATTCATTCAGAAAAGCTGCAGTGCCAGGCACAGCACTGCAAGAAGTGGTCTACCTAAAAAAGCTCTGGAATCTGTAGAGTGAGATAGAGAGGAGAAAAAGCCTGAAGGGAACATCCTTCCCCCAAGGAAACTCCAAGGAACATCCTTCCCCCCTTCAGAGGTTTTCTCCCAAACCTGCCCTAACCCAGGACAGCTGGCTGACATGCTGCCCGCTGACTGAGCCTGCCAGGATAAAGGAGCCTTGATGGAGAGAAGGAATCATCCATTGTGTTTGTTTATTTTACCTCCTCCACCACACGCTGGAACCCTTTTTTGTTTTCCCCATTACCAAAACCATCCCCCACTGAGAGGCCTTTGTGATCTAAAAGGGGCAGAGCCCCTCTTTCCCAGCACTGGCAAATTTATGTAGGAAGATTCATTCAAACACATCTTCAAATAAACATTTGACTCTTCCCCTCCATCACAGCGCCTTCAAACAGACTTAAAAACCACCATTAAAATGGTCTGGCCTGCAACTGCTTTTACTGAGGTGTGTTAGAACAATTTAGCAGTTTGAGGCACACGTTGCCATGAAGTCCAACTTGAGATGACAGCAACAGTCCTCTGAAAAGAATAAACACACATTACAGTAAAGTAAACCTGGCTGCCATTGCCATAACAAGTGGTGTTACAGCTTTCTTGAAAAGACTTCTCCTACCAAAAACCATCTCCCTGCTGGGGATACACAATTATACTGTAAGTGAGTCTGAATCCAGATGTTCAGATCTAAAACCCAAGCCAGAAGGCTCATGAGGAAAGCGAACACTGCTTGGGAAATGAGGCATTCCAAAGGCACCACTGGCCCCCAGGAGAAGGAGGATTCTGCATTCCTTCAGGCAGAAGGCGCTGAGCATCTCAGAAAATTAACTTATTTCTTACCCAAAAATGAACAACAAACTTCCTTACTTCCCACTTTTTTTTTTTCCTCCCTTCTACATTCCCCACACATCTATCAATTTTTGTTTTTCCTACATGAGCTACGTGGATTTGGCAGTGAGAACAATTCAGCCATGTAAAAATGCAGACCATTTTTACATACCTGAATTGTATGTAAAAAGGGCAACAGAAAACCTTTTGATCTATCTGAAGGCAACACCAGAAAGAAAACTTCTGTATTAGAAGATGCCCATGGTCACTCTGTGGCACAACTGCAGCATCCAAAGCAATTGATCAGGAATGACAGAATTTAAGTTCTCTCATCAGCTACTGCATTTTGAAGCTGCAGAGATAAGTTTCACAGAATCACAGAATATTCTGACTGGGGAAGGGACCCACAAGGTTCTTTGAGTCTGACTCTCAAGGAAGTTCCTACGTGGAGTCCTGCCAACAGACTGCAATAATGTTTTGTTTTAATCTGATGACAATATTTACATTAAAATCCATTCAACCCTCTTTTCTGGGCAGTGATAATTGAAACCAAACAACCCAACCAAAAAAAAAAAAAAAAAAAACACAACAAAAAACCCCAAACAAACAAAAAGCCTCAAACCCCAAAACCAAAACCACAACAAACAAAATGCATTAAAAAACCCCCCCAAAAAAATACCAAAACAAAAACCCCCAAAATAAACCCTAAACAAGCAAAACCCCCTAAATGCAGCGTTTAGCAGGAAAATGTCACTGCACCCTTTTCACTCGTGCCCAGTTTCACTGGGTGGCATTTGTAAACCCCTCCCTTGTACAATTTGCTCATCAGATGCACATTAATTTACCTTTCCCCTCTCTTCTCCCTCAGCCTCCATCTCCATGCTCGTTTTACAGGGGAGGATCAGAAAGTGCAGCTGTTACCAAGCTGCTGACCTCACCCTACCTCCTTCCCACCCCACATGGCAGAATATAAAGCACAAGCCAGATTTTAAAAGATGTTAAAGTGCCAAAACCCTAGTTTGCCTTGCTGCTAAGAGAATTTCAAATATGCTTCAGATATTAAGATACCTCTAGATTTCTGAAAATCTGACTGGGAGCCCATCTCCGGCTCCAACACATCTATAAACTCATCTTATTCCTCTCCTTTCTTGTACCCAATTTACTAGCAAACATTCCATACTCGCACTACCCTTCTCAGCATCCTTAAAAGCACTTACCAATACTAATTACCCTTCACATATCCCTTCTCCTGTGAAGTGAATCGGGATTATTATCCCCTCTGAAGTAAATACAGATTACTAACTCCTCTTTCCAGTCTGAGGAGATACAGAAGGGACCCTAAAGTGGCCTGCACACCACAAAGTACAGAGGAATACTGAAGCACAGACCAAGTTCTCCATCCTGTGACAATCTAAACCTCACCCTTCTATTTGCAAATTATACCCTCAGCCCACTTGTTCCCCTCTGCTGGCTGATGATCAAATATTTAATGCATGCCTTAAAATGAGAGTATGAACTCGGCAGCAGTGCCTCCTATTTGTCATGCCCCATTACTCAGACAGGGTGGTAACGTGCCCACGTGACAGTTTTCAATTTTATTATAGTCTCTATTTGCTCACTCACTTAAGATGTTTAAAGAAGAGTTGTATGGATTATCAGGCAGTCTGAAAAGTTCAGTTCAGAGCTCTTCAAACATATTCATTTTCATCTTATTAGCACAAGTAAAGTAAAAGCCTTAGGCAGGTAATTTACCATCCAGTTTATCCAAAGGGACTTCTAAAGGAAAAGTCAACCTTTGTAAATTGTTGGTGATAATCTCCAAATTGATCATTAATTATCAGCTGCTCCTAAGCATTTCTTCCATCAGCAGCACTGTGAAAATAATAGATTTCTCAGAAAATCTGCCATTGTTGTCACTGCCACCTGTGCAAGCAGCCCTGATTAAACCCAGGGAAGTTCCAGGGCAGGCAGCTGCCTTGCTAAGGGAATCCTGTCCAGCCACTGCATTTCCCAGGCAGCTTAAAAATGAGTTATCCACCAAAAGAAAACATTTCTTACTAATGTTATATTTCACATGCTTTACCTTCCCCTGTATAGTAGCAGCCACAATTAATTTGAAGCCATTCAACTGTGCTTAACAAAGAGCACATTGTTTGGTGCTGCCAAAGCCAAGCTGACACACACAAACTTCACCCTTCTTCCTCTGCAAGTCAATGCTTACAATCCAACAGTAAAAACTTGGAAAGATCATTCCAGACTTGGTCTGTGAAAATGAACTCTGGAGCAGACCAAGGGTTCACCATCTCAGGTCCTCATCACACAGGATCAGAGCAGGATTCTTCTTTTTTGTTTGCATGTCAAAATCCAGTTCAGCCTTGGAGAAAATATTCTGACAGCTGCTCTCCAGAATTGCTGAGTACACACACTAAACAGAGTTCTCAGAATTTTGGGAAATACTGTGGCCAGAGTACAACACCTGACATTCCACTAATTAATTTATCATTCCACTGATTAAGTTCCTAATTTAAGCCCCTTCAATGGACAGCCCCAGCTAACTTTGCTGCAGCAGCCATGGATGTCACACACTCATCATCACCTTTAGTGGGACCAAACGCACTTGGCACAGCCCTTAAAATCCACCAGGATCCCAAAGAGGAGCACAACAAACTGCCAGTCCGACACCATTTAATGGTGTATTGTCATATCATAGTGAAAAGGAAGTAAAGAATTGATATTAGAGGGAAGATAAAGGCGGGTAATGAAATTTTTTAGAGATAGAGTATATGGAAATAGTATCCAGAAAAGGCTGCATGGTTATAAAGCACGAAGTTTACTTTAGCTTGAAGATGGTCTACAGGTAAAAACACCCTGAACCAGGTAAAAATACCACCTGAACCAGGTGACTTGTTACCTCCGTGGGCTGTAAGTATAACAGAGCAGCAGCTGAAGCCTTTCACACCTGAGGATGGCACTTCCATCAGCACTGCAACACAATCCCTCTGGTTATGCACAAACTGAGATGCAGGCTAGCTCCACAGCTGGACAACCACATCATCCTGAACACACACACACACACAGAGTAAAGGAGTTCTGCTCTTTTACTGCTCACTGGATTCATGACCCCTGTGCATTGGCAGCAACTCCACACCAAGTCCTGATAATTCCAAATGCAGTGGGATTACAGTCATAAAGATGGAAAAACACAGCAGTGCCACAGCTGAAAGAAGAACCATCCCTTAAAGATAGTTTTGCTCAGATGCTCTCAAATTCAAATAATTTGGGTTTACAGTTGCAGCCCGGGAGGCTTTAAATAATAGATACGAAATTTCCAGTTCAAAGGGCAGGAAGGCTGAAATGGAACAGAACCTTAACGAGAGATGAGACACAAATCTGGCAAAAAAGAAGGGAATAGACTTGTATTTCTATCAGTGAGGTGGTGCCAAGGAATGGGCTGCTCTTACAGGAGCTTGGGCTATAAATACTTCAATCTTGAGTAAGGAAAACTAAGGAATCCATCCAAACTATTCCATCCAAACTACTGAGGTGTGCTTCTGTTCTGGACAGGGGGAATTCAAATGGCACCACCTCACTGAACAGCCCTGAGCACTGAGAACTGCCTCTCATACCCTGGCTTAAACTTCCAGGACTGAAAATAAAAATAAAAAAAACCAAACCCACACTCACAAGTGCAAGTAAAACACAGTTTAAAGAGAGAAAAGAAACACTGTGATGTGATTTACAGGTAATTCTTTCCAGGAGAAGTACACCAAGACTCTCAATGTATGTTTAATATTGGAAACAAGATTTGTCATCAGCAAACAATTTAATAATCCAGTTACACGAGCAGCAACAATTCCTGGGCTGGTAATGAACACTATGATATCAAAGTTGTCATCTCTCAAACAGAATCTTGGTTGATTTCTGTACATGAGCAGCCCTGATTAATTCAATTGTGCCCTCGGTGTGTTTAGTGCCTGTCTAGGTATGGGAGAAGGGAGTCTTGCAAAGGTCTCTCTGAGGATTGAGTGAGCTTTGAAATTCTAACTTGGGCCACGTTATATGAAATAGAATCCAGCTCACTTGCCAGGAAGCAATAAAAGAGAACTCAGTGAGCCTGCTCATGTGAATACATCTTAGCAGAATCAGGGCCCACTCGAGCCACAAGGGAGGAGAAACTTAAATAAAGCATTTCAGTATAAGCATTCTTTCAGCAGCTCTTAGTCTGTATTAGCAGCTAACATCTGAGGAAAGGAAAGGTTTGCTGCTTGGCAATGGTGTGGTGTTAATGTAACACAATCTGTTAAATGAAAAAGCAAAATTAATTCCAATTTGGTGTCTTCACATTTCACACTCCAGAGACTCTCATGGACTGAATGAAAGACAAGAAGGGGAAAAGAAAATTTAGTGATTTTAAAAAAAAAATTAATTGTCTCTTTCTTTGCATTTCACCCAATTAAGTCAGGAGGCAATCTGAGGAGAAAATAAGAAAGGTCTCTGACTTTTATAGGTATTTCTCCCCATGTGGCCTGAGAAAAGTCTGCCTGTGTCCATCTCTCCCTACCCACTCCCCCTTGTCCCCCTATCCTCCCCACAATTCCCATGTTTAGCTTTACTCCATCCTCACAGCAAGTAATGGATTAAGCAGAATTACTCACTGCTATGCCAATTAGGGATGAATTAATTACAATTTTGCCTCCTGTCCCTCAAAAGTTGCAAGCTTGTCCACCAAGCTCAATGTGAAGGCAGGGAAGGGAAGAGCTCAAACAATCCAGAGTCTGCAGCAACCAACTCTTCCTCCTGAGCAGAAACCCAGCTTTTCCTCCTGAGCAGAAACCCTGAGCAGAAACCCGGCTTTTCCTCCTGAGCAGAAACCCTGAGCAGAAACCCGGCTTTTCCTCCTGAGCAGAAACCCGGCTTTTCCTCCTGAGCAGAAACCCAGCTTTTCCTCCTGAGCAGAAACCCAGCTTTTCCTCCTGAGCAGAAACCCTGAGCAGAAACCCGGCTTTTCCTCCTGAGCAGAAACCCGGCTTTTCCTCCTGAGCAGAAACCCAGCTTTTCCTCCTGAGCAGAAACCCTGAGCAGAAACCCGGCTTTTCCTCCTGAGCAGAAACCCGGCTTTTCCTCCTGAGCAGAAACCCAGCTTTTCCTCCTGACCCATTCAAGCCTCTCTCTGCCCTGGGGGAAATGGATGTGAGCTCTTCTCTCCAGGCAAAGCACAGCTGGGACTCCAACTCCCAGGACTGGAAGGGGGCACCAAAAATTTTTCCTTTCAGTGGCATTGTGCAAGTTAATCCCTTAATATTTGCAAAGCACACAGGCACAGCAGAAGCACAAAGTGTCCCCATCACCAGAACAAACTGGGGCATGTTCCACCAGGCTGCTCCCAGTGAAGCCTCCCTGGATCTCCATTCAGGACATTTCTGGTTTCCAGAGTTACATGCACACACGGTCCAAACCAAAAATCTACAAAGCCACACAAGGCTTCTCTTCCTCAGCAGCCCATTTTTCCCTTATTTATTTTTTTCTGAAAAAATACTTCCCCATCCCACCCAGCAGCCACATTCACTTCCAGGCTAATTACACACTGCAGGACAAGCAGCACCAGGCTGATGATGGCTTACAGAGTCAAGGGAAGGCCTAGGCAAATAAACAGGAACATTTCCCTTAGTCTCTCACTGTTTTCCACTTGGTGATGAATGTCAAAACCTGTACAGCCATACACCTTAAAAACACTAAAACGATCTTTGTTTCCCTTTTCTCTCTCATTTTTGCTACCCCTCTATACTTCCAGCAGCACCCTGCAAAGATCTCAGCACTTCCAGCTGCCGCTGATGCCAACAGAAACTCTGGGCATTTAATTCTGAGCTTTACAACATAAATTACTAATATCTCCTTTTGAATGATCTGTGGTGATTTTCTAGAGACCCACACCTTGTCAGTCCAACTGCTCTGCTGTGCCAGACTGCTATGACCTGTGGCATTATAAAAGGACATTCCTGTGCAAACAGAACATGAACCCAAATATCACTACTGTCTTCACAGAATAAATGTAATGCTGCACCTTTGGTCAGATCACTTTATAAAGTGGAAAAGGAGAAAAAGTGCCCCATGGACTTGATTATAACACATTTAGAGATTTTTTAAATATAATTGTTCTGAAACTGTGGTTCTTTAACACACCAAAAAGTGCCACTAATTACCTAAAGGAAAATATTTTAGTTCAGTTCTCTGCCATGATTTGTTCCAGTCCATTTTTCATGTCTCTATAGTTTGTATCATTATTGACACAGCCATGTGAGTAATAACATGTATCATGCCCTTGTCTGTACACAGCTCATATGCAGAAGAATAGGGTAGTTCAGCCAAATGAGTAATTATTAAGGGTATATTTTCAAAAAACAGAAATCAATTGCACATCACAGCCACTGACTGGGGTCATTCATTACATCTCTGCTGTAGATCCTGCTCTGCTTTATAGAGACATGTCATTACCAAGAGGCAGTAAGGAAACACTGCACAAGTTTTAGCTCTCTGAATGACAAATATGTTAGTGTTTCACAATGTACAACAAAAATGATGAAAAAAGTCACACAGAAAAAGGAAGATGGAGCAAGCAGCAGTGCTGGTTAGCTGGTTCAGTGACATACTGTCCCCAGGGGCACCCATTCCTCATGCAAACACTCCAACTAAACACTGAGAGATCCTGACCTGATTATCTGAACACCCCAAATGCAGATGAAGCACAGCTTTAGAACTGAAATACACACCTAGCAGGCATAAAATGTTCTCAAAGTAGGATAACAAGAGATTTTATACTAGGATGTTCAAGTGTGCTGGCCATAATGTGTTGCTTTAATTGTATTCCCTTAGTAAACAAAAACAAAACAAAACAAACAAAAAACAATAACAACAAAAAAAAAGGTCCAGGCAAAAAAAAAACAAACACTTTAAAGAAACTCAAAAATTATTTCATAGCTCTTGGTCAGCATAGCAGTTTAGCCTGCCCAGTTGCAGTGTGTGAAGTGACAGCATTAATCTCCTCTTGTTTACTTTTCTGAGTGCTTTACCTCAAGACTAGATATTGAGAGGAATGAGTCTATGGTCCTACCTGGGCATCCTTCAGTGACTGCAGTGCAGAACTTGTTAGGGGTTAACCATGTCCCATTCCTTACTCTGCAGCAGCAGCAGTTACCTTTTTTATCTTTTAGGTAATATTGCCTACATTTCACAGGACAAAATAAAAATATGCCTTCTAATTTGGATTATTAGCAGGATTAAAGTGCATCCTGCTATCCACTGGATTAACAAGTAATAGGGATGCTAAAAAAACCTGAAAAACTCCACACCAAAAGAAGCACAAACAATGACAAAAAGACTAAACTACAGTCAAATGGCCCCAAATCTATTCTTTAACTGATGTCATGTACACCCATTTCAGTGTTTCACAATTGCTTCTTCATTCCCCAGACATGAAGTCATTCCAAGGGGATTCCAAGCTATGCTGTATTTTCCACGTTTCACTTCAATAAAATATTACAAATACGTTACCATGTAGCTGGGATTTTTTTTCCTGCAATCATCATAACAAAGCAATGTTTTCATAATCCCACCACAAACCACATCTATTACCTCACACCAGAGCACAATGTTTTGGCCATGCAGTGCAAATAGTAGGAACAGGCTCACCATCATCTTCCAAAATAGTTCTTTGGACACATTTCCAAAAAACAGTAGCAACAAAAGCCCTGACACCTCATTCCTTCCCTCCACCCCATGCTGGATGTGGAGAAAAGCATTGAAACAAGCACAGAAACAAGCACAGAAACAAGCACTGCCCTCTGCCCCTCTGTGCTAGGAACAGGCTCTGATCACAGCCATCCACAGCTAAAAATCACTCTGCAGTCCACAGGAAACTTCCCTAAACCTGCAGAAACTGCATCCACCATTTCACCTGGCACCCCAGAATGAGGGTCGAGAAGAGCAGACTGTTTAATCCTCCTGTCTCACACGGCTTAACCAAGTCATGGGGAGGGCTGGGGAAACACCTAAAATACACCAGAAACGTAAGCAGTGCCCTGTTTTAATGTGAAACGACACTGAAAATTACAGCAGAAAAAATTGAAGATGAGGTGAAAATTCTTTTGCTCGTGGCCCGATGCTTTTAGCAAGTCCAAAACCTACAGAACTTCAAAGGAATCAAAGTCACTCAAAGCCTAACAGAGCTGGCCTTTATTTATGTGTTCAATCTACTCTATTCCCTCCCAGACTTTACCCAAAATGGTTTTCAAGCAACTTACTGTTAATAAGGATTAAACCTACTTAACTGAAGTATTTCCAGAGATCACATCACTATCAGGCCTGATTAACAGGTCTTGAAGTCTACAGCAGCGAGGCTGCACTCCTCACATATTCTAAATATGACTATATATTTGTATTCTGGATTCCTTCTCAGTGAGAACCAGCGCATGCAAAATAAATTCCACAATCCCACATCTCGTATACAAAGGGCATCACACATATCCTGCGACTTAAGCTATTCTCCTGAAATTATCTTAGTCTCACACAATCACACTTCAAATACCCCATATGTCCACTTTGGTTATCCCTCCTTTGAAAAGCTAATAAATGAGATGAGATGAGATGAGATGTAACCGCATTTCACCCAGGAACAATTCTCCGCAGTACTTTGTGCCAGGGAAAGCATCAACAGGCACGGCCAACAACGCTTGCACTTTATTCCCCTGCCGTCGGACGGGCCCAGTCCAACAGCCATGGCAGTCAGCGAGAGGCTCCGCTCTGACGCTGAAACCTGGGCTGACACAGGCACCTGGAAACACCAAACACTCACCTGCTGCTCTCCCCAGGTGTTTCTAAAATTAAACATCACAATACAAGACCCACCCTTGGTGCTGCACAGAGCCTCCTATTCATCCTCATTGTTTCTCAAAGAACAAACAGGTAATCTGCACAATGGTTCTCAGTTACAATCCACTTGTCTTGCTTTGCTGAACTCCACCTGATACAGGGTTTAAAAACAGCAAACAATTTATTTCAGGCACTCACTTGGATGTTTCACACAGACAAAAATAAGGAGAGGGGAAAATGAGCTCTTGTTTTTCCCTAAAACACCCATGGAAGGGGTATATTTCCAAAGAGACCGCATGAACCAAACAATTAAAAACACTTGCAAGTGCCCCATAATTCCAAAAGGAATCCCAAGTGCTTTGTATGGTTGGCTCACACGCAATGTTTTCCCAAACAATTTTTGATTTCTTCATGGAAATCATGCACTCTTCCTACACACACGCTCATGCCTTCCTCCCGCTTCGGGTGTTAGATGTAACACCAGGATCTCTGAGAGGGCAGATGCTGTGTTGTGGGAGATGAGAAACCCTGCTCACTCCTGGTGAGCCACAGGAAGGAAGCCCTGTGGGAAAGGCTCAGCTGGCAGGCACAAAGCAGGGCACACAGCCAGAGAGGGGCTTGTACCTGGTCACCTCATGCATGGGACACTGATTGTTTGGGGACACTGGGGACACCAGGTGACCCAAAAGCTGATGGGGTAAAAGGATGTGTGAACAGCAGCACTGCAGTGCCAGGCAGCCAGTGAGAGCTTGCTTTGGGTTGAGTTTGGAACACAAAAAGGCTTGGTTTGTTGCAATAAATGATATTCTTTAAAGAATGAGGTCCATGTGTCTTTGCTCCCCATTTCTACATTATGCAGCCTTTTAAAGCCAGGCGACAACTTTTTCTGGAGACTTTCAAACCTGTACCTGTCCGGGGCTTCCTGGAAGGCACAGGATAAATGTAAACCTCCAAGGGATTCCCAAAGTCCTGCACTGACCCCAAACCCAAGGGATTCCCAATTCCTGCACTGCCACATCCCTGAGCTCACCTTGCCTTGTAGGCTGGAGCTGCACAGTCCAACACTGGCAGGCTGCCATCCCATTGCCATCTGGCACCCCGATATTGCAAACCCCACTTTATTTGGGATTATGGAAACGACAGGCCACAAGGAGGGTTGAGGTGCAACCATTAAACCTGGTCATTTGCACCCAGGTTTAATGCAGATGCAGCTGTAACCTGAAGGTAACACCAAAATCACCAGAGCATCCTCCTCTGAAAACCAGCCTCTCTCCATCTCAAGATTTCCACAGGTCAGAGGGCTAAACTTAGTGGGAAGGGTGATGGAAGCAGCAGTTTGCTTAAAACCACCACAACGAGACCAGAAAGAGAAAACCAGAATTTCAGGGCTGCAAAAGAAACAAGAAATGAAAAAGAGAAGAAAAAAAAAGAAGAGAAAGGGCAAGATATTTGCTCATCTCATATTTAGGCATAGGGGAAACTTAGCCTTAACAGTGTAAATCAAATTAAACATTTCAGGGGTCTGGCTTTAAAAGCTGCCATTTTAACAAAAAGGGGGACAATTGGGAGGTTGTTTAAAAACTGTAGCTGCATTCTCCTACCCTCTGCCTCCTCCTTCTCCCAACCCTTCCTCCCACACCACCAACTGCCATCTCTAATTTACCTTGCCATGCAGTCACTCCAGAAATCCCTCCCAACCACAGAGGACTGGAGGAATCTACAGAAAACAAACTGACAATAAACACGACTATATTACCTAAAGGGAGGAGGGGAAGCAACGAAAATTACCAAACTGTTGACATTGGTCAGGAAAACTTTCCCCTCTAAAATTTCAAAGAGCACGAAGGCTGAGCAGCAAAGGTCTCATTATGAATTCACTCAAAACTGGTTTTTTTTTTTTACAGAGCTCCTTCTCCCCATCCCTGAATAGAGGAGCCCATTCTTGTGCAATCATTAGTGCCCAACAGGCTGCAGTTCCCCACTCCTGAAGAAACCCATTTTATGGCACACAACGCGAAGAGCTCTTCATCAGTCAGATGGTTGAACAGCTCCGGTGGAGCTGCTGCATGGTGACACTGTGGTGGCAGAACTGGCTTGCTTTCCATCTGGATCATCACTGAAAGGCCCTCAGAGCTCCCTTGAACCTGACAGGTTTATTGTTTTAATCCCCACCTGGGAGAGTAACAGGACTTCTCCTAAAAACACAGAAAGCAAGTCTGACTGCAAGTGGGGAGAATGGGACAGGGAAGCAGCTGAGGAAGAGAAAGGATGGGTGTAATACAGAGAGAGGGCTACAAGTCTGTCTTGCTGGGACTGAAAGCATCAATACTGTTAAGGATTATTTCACACACATTTTTTAAAAGAGTTGGATTGTTGCTGTCCACACAGCACGATTCAACTAAAACTATGCAGAGGCTTTTGAGTTTCCAATATTATCATAATTTTATCCATAGAAATCCAACTTTATCTGTCTTTCAGTATCTCAGACCTTCTCCACAAAAAACCAGGCTGAGGCTAATAAAATGTAATAGTTTAAAGCAGCACTGTCTTGAGACCATGTAACATACAGAAAATGAAATTTTTATTAAAATGAGGACATAAATATCAATCAGTCCTTTTATTCACCCTCCTGACATCTTGGAAGCAAACAATCCAGCCCTCCCTATAAACCAGCAGTACATTTACTGAGGAAAGCACCCAGAAAATGATGAACTGACAGAAGCAGCTCTCCAGACACAGCAGCAAGGACCCCTCAGCCTGTCCAAAGGTGTCACCAATGCAGGACTGACGTGACACGGCAGCAAAGGGATGGCCAAACACAGGGGCTTGGGCACACACAGGAGCTGCCATTCTCGCCATCTTTCCTCAAACACGCACCTAAGGGAAAATACTATCAAGCCCTTTCAAAGAAGGACTTTCAAGGAGGAAAAGGAAAGGAGAAGCTTTTTTGCCCTGCATATTTTATGGACAATTGCTAACAAAGAGCAAAAACTCCACAGATTATTTGTTTTTCTCTTATGCTTATGGGTAAAACATGAACTGGTCAGAGTACCAAATTCCCACATACCCAAATCTCCTAACTTTCAGAATTTATTTTATACAGCTATACATTTCATTAATAGGGTTTTACCAAAGGCTTTAGTCAGTCTCACTCATTCTCAAACTTTCAACAGACGAACTGGATCAAAATGATTGTATTGTACTCCTGTAATTTATGGTATCAACTGTACTTTCCAGCACTGCACCACTAAAGGAAGCCCGTGGTCCTGGTTCAGAGCTGTAAATTCCGATCAAATGGGAAAGTGTTAAATTCAGAAGAGCTCTTGGTCCATTAACTTCCACGCTGATTTGACACGCTCTGCAGTGCTTGGGCAACAGACTCTGCCACACAACGTATTCCTGAGCAAACAGTGCTTTGTGTCATAAACCATCTGGGGTGTCAGCTCCAAGGGCCACTCATCCAGCCTCCTCTGATACGCTTGGAAAGGCTGGGCTGCAGAACACAAACTTTCCTTCACTGTAAAATACCTTTTGCAAGGGTAAGGTGGATGCTGCCATCAGAGGAACGACGGCACACACAAAATTTTGGCTCAAAGGGCGTTGTTTGCATTATTGCACCGAAGAAAACCACTGGACAAACAAGCTTTCTGAAACACTAAGGTGCCAGTGAAAGTGATAGCCTTCATAATCTGGACAGTGCTCCCTTCCATATCAGAGCCTATAGCTGCAAAGCTGAGTGCCAAGCAGATGGTTGAAATCTGTTTTGTACAAGGAGTGTGTGCGCACACGCGTTTTTTTCAGATGGAGTTCTTTGTATTCATATTCAGGCCTAGGTTCCAGCCATCAAAACACTGGCACTGAGGCAATCATTAGCTGCACTTTAGACAACTGGCAACCAAGGTATTCTCAGTTCTCCGCAAAATGTTCAGCTAATACCTCCCAGATGCATAACTAAGCAAAAGATCATCTTCTTAAATTGATATCAGTGCTCTGGATGGCCTTTTCAATAGACTGCACATGTATGTAAAAATCTATCATATTTATCTCCTTTTTAAAATAATTCTCTGTTATGCTTTAAGTGTTTATAGCAGCTTTTCAAAACACAGGCTTCCACATCAAATTCTACCCAAATACAACAGCAGAAACTCCATTCATCTTGTTCTCATCTTTCTAAGAAACATCTAACAGGAAATTCTGTAGGTAATTTTAAGACGAAGACTTTGTCTTTCTTATCTGATAACCATTTAGCTTATTTAAAAAGTAAACATCAGATAGGCTCAGCTGCTCCAGAGGAGTCACTTCCAGACAAGACGATCCTGTTCCTGCTACCCTGCACAACTCATGCACCTCAGTCCACCTCTAAGTGGGTTGCTTATTGCCACAAACAGCAAAACCAGAAAAGCTTATCAGCATGGGGCTCTGCTATCTGCCTGGGCTTCTCATGGAATCAGTGAACAGGTGACAATAATTTGCCTAGTGACAAATTAACAGAGGTCACACTTTGGAAAACTGGGGTTATCAAACAAATGTATATTTGGAAGAAGGCATTTTTGTGCAGCAGTCTCTCTGTAGGCCTTGCTGGCCACAACTGGGAATCAGTGCCTTAGGAAACACAGTTTCAAAACAAAGATTGATTTTCTGTGCAGTGCCAAGTCCACTAAGGGCCAGATGTTAGCTCTGGCATAACTCAGGTAAATTTTCATCATGGCCATTCAGATCATTCTGATCTGCCAGGCATGCTTGTTGTTTAGGAGAAAAAGATAGTTAACCTGTCGTCAAAGCACAGCAACAGGGAACTCCCAAAATCCCCCATGTGCTAAAGCTGCAGAAATGCCTCCTGATGCTTCAGGAACTTTGGTGTCACTGCAACCCATGGATGTTTGCTGCAGGTTAAGGAAAGTCAGGATTCTGCTCCTCAGGAGTCACATTTCCATGCCATCCTGGAGGACTGGGGTGAAGAACACCAGCCTTTCTCATGGAGTTCAGCAGGACATTAGTTAATTAATTAATTAATTAACGTTTTTAGGACCTGACACTGAGCTCCAGTGCTGCTGAGCCCAAACACTCAGAATGAATGGGCACTTTTTAAAAGGATGCCTGGACTGGCCCTATCACAAAACAGGGCTTTGTGAGCACACTGCAGAAAAACTACAACTGAAGCACCACGGAACTGGCCTGATCATAATCCATTATCTTGAAAGTAATGTCACTCTATAAAAGCTCATCAAAGAGAATAACTAAACAGCTTAGTCATGATACTCAAAGGCAGCAGAGATCAAATCCACCCAGGACTACCTCAGTTTGTACCCATTTTCTCAACAGTGTGTAGGAAAGGATGCAGCACACAGCCTAGATGTAAAGCTACCTGCAGACCTCAGCACTTCAGCTCTACTCCTACAGAGCCTGCACTTGGAAACAAGGGGAAAAACCCACAAAAACAGATCTGAACAACTTTTAACATGAATAAGAAAATAATTCCTCCCTTTTTAATAACTCTGCATCACTTCCTTCATTTCAGATGTCATTTAAAAAGTGGATGTCAAGCGTTTGGGCAAGAATCACGGTGCATTTTGTGTTCTGCAGTGGGTTTTTTGCTTTTAGGCTGGTTTGCTCACTGTGGCTGCCTCCTTCCAGAGGAGTCTGTTCCTCACATCAATACTCTCCACGTGAACAATTTTTCCCTGCTCACCTCATGCCTGGTCCTTAGGCTATAAAACCCATGACAGCTCTGGTACACGGCTGAAGATGTTAACTGTTCCCCAGGACCAAAGTTTACCTGTTTGCATCACACACAGCTTCCCAAATTACTGCAAAATAATAATTACTGCATTTAGCAGGTACAGCTGCCCAACTCCAGCTATCCAAACCTGCCTCCAGGTAGGGAGCTGGTTTAGAAGCAACTCAGATAGCTGGAGGGTCTACAAACAAACAGTGTTCCCTCCCAGCCCTCCACGATCCAACTGTGGCTGCAAACATTGCTTTAATTTATTTTATTAATTATACTCCACAGTCCCTATTTTACATACTTAAGCGATTTGAATACTATAGTTCATCTTGCTAGAATGAGACCTTTAGAAATTATAATTGGACAGGGAGAAGTCTGTAATTTGCAGTTCTTAGGCTCTCAAGAAGGGAAAAGGAGGGTGTCTCGAGGTTAAAAAACAGGACTACCAGTCAGCATCGCTACTTTTTAAACTCACACATGCAAAGGATTTTGTGACAGAATTCCTCAGTTTACTCATCTATAGGTTGAGGCTAATCTTGCCTCTCAATCTAAAAAGCACAGAAATCTTCATGA
This sequence comes from Ammospiza caudacuta, assembly GCF_027887145.1. NCBI lineage: Eukaryota > Metazoa > Chordata > Aves > Passeriformes > Passerellidae > Ammospiza > Ammospiza caudacuta. The sequence continues at coordinate 1,144,048 of NC_080597.1, forward strand.
TTTGTACATCAATGCTTACCAAATGCTCTGAATTCCTAATCAAAAGACTTTACAGGAAGAATGAATCTATTATTAATAATATCAGTACTTCTAACAGTAAAGCAACTTCTCCATACGTGCGTCAGGAAAAAAAAAAAACAGAAAGAGAATACCCATAAACATATATTGCTCAATTTAGAAATTGTTAAGCATGGCTTCAGGACTGAAATCTCATTCATGAACCATGCTAGGGATCTCTTACCTACTCCCTGTTTCTGAATTTTCCCCATACAAAGACACATTTATATTACTCTAAGCTCTAAGCACAAAGGCTGCTCTGTGGAATGGAAAGAAACCTTCTTTTTTTGTGTTTGTACAGTGACAAGCATAATGGGGTCCTGATTCAGGATGCTTGCACTCTACAAAAACACACTAAATCAATGACACTAATACACATGAAGATTATCTATAAAAGAGATGCATGGCACACTGCAGAGGGCACAGCATTTTCCCTATAATTTGCCTGGCATTTCATGCAGATGCCTAATGCACATTCCCGAGTCACACAATTCATTTCAGACTTTAGGCAAGAGCAGAAAAAGTGAGCAGAACTTACAAAACATAAGCAAAGGAGGAGAGCCTTCCAGTGAGAAATTCTGCCAAATTCTAATCTCAGTTGTAAAACCAGAATCAGCCTGATGTTCATGGGGTTTTGACAAAGATGAGAACCAGTAGCCTTCTTTAAAGCACACCATAAATTTTTACTTCAGTGTCCAAAACCCAAGAGCAAAAAACAAATCAAAGCCTGAACCTGGAGAAATGTATTTTCCGTGTCCCTGTTATATTCAAATTCAAAAGCCTAGATATTTTTAACAGACATGGAAAAAAAGAACTATTTGGCTTTACTCAGCAACTGCAGAAGGAAACTGTACCAAAAGAATAATGTTGCATGTTCTGTTTTCAGTTGATTTCATTTAGCCTTTCAGTTCTATTTCAGTTATGTTTCATTTAGCCTATTTTTTTTTAAATAATCATCATGTTTTGGTGATTCACATTTCACACCATCCCAGGAACAAGTCATGTAAATACAACACAGCAAAATGACCCAGTTTGTTAATAGACATGCAAAACGGGTAAGAACATCCTTCCCTCCGCCCTTTCCAACCATCACCTTCCCACACATCTCATGTCTATCCAAAAAAGCCTCTGCCCTGGTGAGGCCATGGTATCAAAACTTAGGGATAAAACCTGATGAACTGAAACCCCACTAATTCTTGGGAGAAGATGTTTTCAGTCCTGTTTCACAAAGTGAATGCGATGAGGACGCTAAGGGAATTCATCTGGAAGCAGAAGACCTCTCTGCAGCCTGACACAGCACTCAGAACCACAGCTCCCTCCCAGCACAAAGCTCTGCTCAAGGGCTTTAGTCCCAACCCAGGCAGGCCAGCCCTGAAGGTCAGAGGACACCGCACGCTTCCTGCCCTTCATTACGCGTTCTGTTAAATCAAGGAATACTTCCAAATGTATAAAAATGGCGTGCAGAGATGCACTTGGGTCTTTCAGACTGCGATGGGTTTTACTCCATCCCACTCTGCTGCAGAGCAGTCCCTCCATGCCCCAGCAGACCCTCCAAACCATGGAGGGCAAGCACAAACGTGCGCGGATGGGCGCGCACGCCCCGACGTTCCGGGAGGCTCGCCGGTCAAAACGGCAAAAAACACCGGGTGAAATATTTCCATGTAACTACGGTGGGGAAAAAAAGCAATAAAAGCATTTAAAATTGTTTAGAATCATTAATATTTTCTTTAGTTTTGCTCTTCTTTGCTGGCAACGGTGAGTAAGTCCAGCTCGCTGTCAGACACAGCAACCTTGGCCATGCCCAACCTCTGAGATGAATCGATGGAACTTGGGTCACTTTTTCCATTCCCAAATTCCTAAAACAATTAAGCCCGACACCAAAGAAACCAAGAGGATGACAAACTGTATGGGTTTCTTTTTACATGAACGACATTCCAAGAGCTTTTTCCTCTAGAGCTACAGAGGTCCATGAAGAACACCAGAAGAACACTAGATGTAGACAATGCTCTTGACTACAAAACCAGAACATATCTCTCCCACAAGTTCCTCACCACTAAAAAGAATTCTGAGTATTCACACAACAAAATTAAATATCAATTCACTCTGCTTATGTTTTTGCCCCCAAATGTAACAGAATAATGTTATGACAGAAACAAATGAGTAATGATAAAACTATAATAAAATCACAAAGAAAATTAGCACTAAGGCAACATTTTATGGTATGTTTGGGTCTAATAGCAGTCAGACACCCACATCCCAGGAAAAAAACACAGCCCAAAAAACTGAAGACACTCTAAATGAACTTGAGAAGACACAAAACCAGAACTGCATGGCGTAACAAAATAAAATTATTATAGATCTCAAAAAGCATATGCCAAAATGAATTTCAATACTTGGTCTTTAAAAAATCTGAAGTATGAAAAGAAAATGTGGAATACTAAACATAAATCTAAAACACTAAACATAAATTTTAAAAATAGCAAAATATAAATACAGTTTGAGAATTGAGAAATGCTACCTGATTAATCCCATGGTACTTTTAAGGGAAACAAGGTCAATATAATTTCAAACTGCCAAAGCGAGCCACAAGCTTTTCCTCATTTTCACTTTACCTCTGAGTCCCACGAGTCAAAAATAATATCATCATGTTGGAATTATTTTTTTCTTTAAACGAGGCGACAAAAAGACAAATTCAAGAGAAGTGCCAAGCCAGATCAAAACTAGGACATTGGAAAATGTTTGCCAATTTGTGTCAAAACAAACAGCTCCCCCAATACCATGAGAAGCACCTGAACTTCATATCAACATCTGATAGTTCTAGCAAACTGAATTCAATGTTTCTTTCTAAGTCTGTTTAAAACAATTGAATAATTAAATTTCACACCTATCCTGGAAAAAGACAGGCAGCTTCTCTGAATTGCTCCTGTACACCTCACAATTTCCATCCACTTCTCACATTCTTTTCAAGCCCCATGGCCCCTGCAGGCAGTGCTGGCTCGCTAAAACTCTTCCAGAACCTCGTCTGAATTTGCTGTCTCCCAAGAACCACCGAGCACGGCACTGCAGGCTGTCCCAAGGACACGTGGGCTCGGGAACAGCTTCTGGGGACTCCTGCCCGCCCAGCTGGCACGGAAGGGGTGCCCAGGGCTGGGCATGGGGTGACGAGCGGAGGCTACGGCGCCTCGGGCTCGGTGTCACCCTTGGGACCAGGCTGGCCAAGGCCATGGCGCGAGGCAGCCCCTCTGGAGGGTGTGGGAGAGCTGACACAGCTCCACCACCCTCGGCCCGGGCGTGGGCGAGCGCTCGGTGCTGGTGGTGTTGTGCCAACGGGGCCGTGGGAGGAGATGGGAACGGGACAAACGCCGCCGGTAAACCCAGCCGGCCCGCGACCGCCGGCCACAGCCACCCAAAGCCCAGAGAAAAACAGCCCAAAGCTCCACAAGTTCTGCTTTGGGTGATTCAGTAATGTGACGAGATTTGCTAACTTTGCCGCCTTGTGGGTTTTAACATACTCGAGTACAACGTAATTTTACCTTTTGTAGAAGGAGACTTCACAAGTTTTTCACATTTGATAAAAATCGATACGAACTTTAAGAGGGAAATGCTCCTTGCTTTTAAGGATGCTACTTGTTAAACAACAAACTCCTTGCCATCATCAGAGAGGCACTACAGCTATTGATTAATTGCTGTGAGCACCTCTTTTCTCTTGACTACAGTAGCAGAATTCACAGGCATTGAATATTTCCAGTCTGGTAAAGCACAACATTTTTCCCCTTCCACTCCTGAGTTAATTATGCTACAACCAGGCCCGAGCAAGAAATTAACAAAATCAAATAAAACAAAGTCAAGAGGATGTCAGACTGACTTCTGCAACAGTTGTGAAGGCACAGCTATCTCACACGAACATAAAGTTACCCTATATTTCAAGTCCGGTATGAAAAGCATGCAAAGAAACTGTAACTATACCTTGGGAGGAGACACTCTTTTTCCCCGTATAAATATTGTTTAAAGTGTATTTTATACACCTACAGATATATCACACTGCACAGACACATATTCTATCCTATCAGGCAGCTTCACATTTAAGGAACTCAAGCAGATACTCAGTGCCTCCTAAATGATAAAGCCATAAATGCTCGTTAAAGCTCCCAGAGAGGCAGTAAATATTTTGTAAACTAGTTATATATTTAAGATCTCTGGACAGAAAGAGAAGCAAAAACAATTCCTCGCCCATGTAAAGGTACCAATCAAACACACTACGCACATAAACACGGCAAGATGCTTGGTGGGAGACTGTGTATGTGTTTGTGTGTGTTTTAATTAACTCCTTGAACGCATATGATGAGCCAGCCACCCAGAATTAGTAATGCCAAACTCCCAATTTGATTCAAATGCAATGAATACAACAGTCGAATTGTGCAGGCTGGTGTGTCACTCATCAGCTCTCTCATTTGGGCTTTTGCTTTCCAAGATTAGTTCACAATTTCAGCAACTGGTAAATTATTGAGATGTTCATTAAAATCTGTAATCTGTAACAGTCAACTTCTTCCTAGCCAAGCATAAGCACAACAAATTAAATTAGTGCATGCAGGACGTTAATGAATAGTCTGCAAACGCAGTAATTCCTTCAGAATTATCTCAGGGAAATAAAACTGTTCATTTTTGTCACTGCGAAAAACCAGTATCTGCAAGTTTACACTGGCACTCTATCTATTCTTCAAATCCCAGATCCCTAGAACCATGAACTTCAGCAATCAAGTCCTTTTCCCAAAATGTCTCAATGAAGTTAAAAGATACTCAGCTCGATAGTAATCTTTGAAAGGAAAGAATCTACCTGTACAGGTAGATTTTAAGAGAGTGGGACAGCGTTCTGAGCAAGCCAAGTAACGGAAAGGTGTTATTCTTTCTCCAGAATTCTCAGCAAATGCAGCAGAATAAAGCTTTTAGGGTAACTTTAGCTAAGAAAAGCACTTAGGAATACGCAAAGTTTCCTTTTAAGAAAATGACTTCTCCATTTGACAGCGTTGGTACAACCCCAAAATAAATTCAGTGGGAGTCTGAAATGACTCGTGCAGTGCAGCAGTAAAGCAGCTAAGTATATTTTTTTCCTCGCAGCAGAGGCTTGCTTTACATCCCCAAGCCTTTCCCTTCCCCGAGCTGTGGAGCGGAACGGGGAACGCTCCGAGAGCGCGCCACCGGTGACTGCCAACGCTGAACTTGTGCCACTGTCCCCATGCCCACTGCTCCCATCCCGCCTTTTGTCCTTCCCAGCTCTGCCTCTTTCCCACTGAGGCTCCAGCCCACCCGTCCTCCTTCCCCAAGCACTGCGTGCCACTTCACCTTCCACTGGCATGCTGAAAATAGAGGGAAAAAAGTGAAGGAAATCATGGAGAAGAGAAAGGATGTCACTGTGTCTGGGTGCCTAGCATAGCCTCTCTCTCAGCCTACAGAGAAATGTAAATATGCAGTCATTAATTTGGGTTTAAGAACATTCCGTACACCAGGGATATTGTTAAGCAGTCACTTTATCTATTTTTCATTAATCAGATTTTATTACGACATTAAAACTTTACGTTGGGCATTTCTGAGGTTTTATCATTCTGTAAATTTCCCAGCTGTCCGCAATGGTTCTGGCTGCATTGTCTCTACCTTGTCCTCAGTGAAGTAAACTTTCTTTCTATTGTTATATTTAAGTATAATGACCCAACTTAAAAAAAAAAAAGGAAAAAAAAGAAGAAAAAAAAAAGAGAGACAAAAATCAAACAACAAAAGACTTATTCCTTTCAAGACCTTTAGAGCCAATGCAGGGTGCCACAGGCGCTCACACAGCACATCCCAGAAGTTCCCTTTTCCTGTGAAACACGGAGCGCATCCCAGCTAGAATATCTCCCCACAATGTTGCTGCAAACATCATCCCCCTCACCGTACGCATTCTGATGCTCCTCTCAATCAGGCAGCTGAACAACCACAAACAGAAATAAAGGCGTGCAAGGAACTTCTCAGGGAAGGACGAAAATCCTCACAATTCTGACACGGTAATTAATTATACATGTTAATTCACAAAACCTACTGCAATTTACCAGTGGTGCTGAATGAATTAATGAGTGTTTATGTGTCTGATACCGAGGATCATTTCCATTCCAAGTGCGTGCCCTAAATTCCCCCTGCTGATGGCCACAGACACAGCAGAGAAGCCCCCTGAATTCAGCTCTCCTCAGCTGGGGTGGCTGAAAGTTTCTCAAGTGTTTGCAGCTCACTGAGACACACAGAAAGCTCTCGGGAAAGACAGCGGGGAGAGAGGAGCGAGCTCCTGAGAGACACACGGGTGCTCTGAGATCTGAGCTGCAAACAGCCCTGCCTGACAAACCTTCCCCTCCTTGTCATTCGCCGCTCGAGTTCGAAAACGAGCAGTGGGAGACGGGTCATAGTAACAGAGCTGAAGTGGGACACGCTGCCACGGCAAGCTGGACGCCAAGAGACTGCAGAAATGTGCTCCAGGATCTGTGCTGACTGGGAATCCAAGGGAAGAACCTGCTCAAACATCCCGAAAGCAATGATCTGTGCATCGTGCACACACACATACACACGGAACTCTGCAGGCGTTCGTGGGTCCGAGATGCCCGGGCAGGAGGAAGCGTGTCCTCGCGGCTGCTCCCTGACAAACACACTCGTATGACATGGACAGTGCCTGTGTGTGTGTGTGTGTGACTGTAGTCAAACACACACAATGTAAACAAATGGTAATGATTAACAAAAACACTGCTCTCTATCCCCCAATTTCAACTGCAGAGGAAAAACTGTTTAAAAAAAAATAAATTTCCAAAAGATTGCACGTCCTGAGGTTCATTTTTATTGCTTCCCATTTCTGCTGCTTGCTATTATCTGCATGGCAAAAGGAGAGCAGCGTATTGATTATTTAACTAGAATGTTTACAAGAGCAAAGCTGGGATCTCTGAAAATGAAACGTATGCCTGGGGCAAAAAAAAAAAAAAAAAAAGAGTAGAGAAGCTCATTCTAAGGATGATGGTTGTCCCAAATGACTTGTTTATATACAAAATTTATATAAATATCTATATTTATATTGCAGAGAGACTTCAGTTAAAAAAAGTCCCCCAGCATGAAAATGAAAGGACTTCTTTCTGCTTCAGAGAGTTTACAAGCATTGTGTGCATCACGAAGTTCAAAGAATGATCAAAATTGCTCGCTTATAAATTTCTATGTGTAAACTTAGTGAGGCACATGAAATACGTGAATCTATCGATTGCACGAAAAAGACAGATACATGAGCATGATGCCAGACCAAATTTGACATCAGAAACAGTAAGAGTTTCCTCAGGTAGTTGAACTAAGTTAATGCAGCGCACGTGAACAAAACCAATTTTGTCCTATTATTGTAATGCTAACAAACCAAAGGAAAACGCCAAGTATTCCAAGTCTGGAAAATTAATTACATTAAAGGCAACCTGGGAGTAGAGCAACCTAGCCAATTTCACTTTCTAGTAGGGAAGCGTTCTAGTTTCAGAACAAGGATTGAAACTGTTAAAATAGTTCTTTTCCGCGTTTCCAAATTTTAATTTTCTCCGATCTTTTAATTCAAGTGTTCTTTCCTGTCCTTCCTTTGCATGCGTGTTCCTCAGCCCACTTAAAATGTTTTTATCTTGCCTTCTTTTCTATGCCTTTACTATCAAATTCAGTAGGTTTGAACGATGAACAGCTTGACTTAGCATATTTTTAACCAGCTGGTCTAGCACCTAGCTTGTATTGCATAGTCAGATACAACCAAATGTTTATACAGGAGGTAGCTTTGACGAAGATGAGAAAAACCTCAGTAACTCGCATCCTGGCATTCTTTCATTTACTGCTTGGAAATGAAAGTTTGGGTTGTTTACTGCAGCGCACAAGGGGCTATTAATAACCTCTCAAGAAGAAGCCGGAGGGGAGGATGCGGGACCATCGAGGCGCGGACGTACGAGAGAGCCCGGGATAAACGCTTCCGACCGTCTCGGGAGAAGCAGAGCGCATGGAAGAAGGAGCGAGCTCCCGGAGGTCACCCGGCACCAGCAGTGACAGCAAACCCGGCTCCAGGCAGGGAAGGCTCCTGTTTCGGGCAGGGGGAGTCGGGCCCGCTACGTCACGCCCGCAGCCCGCTCGTCATCCCCAGACCCGGCTCCTGACACTCCGCGAGAGACGCGACGGCCAAAACTTGGAGGCAAGAGTTTCACTTTTTCCCTTCGGTTCGTGTCTGCCTTCCCCCCCTCTCTCCTCAGGCAGAAGGATGTTCTCCTCCTGACGGAGGGCTGCGATGTTAACTCGCCTAAAAATACTAGCTCCTGCTAGATCAACAAAAGGTCATGTGCTCGCACAGCGCCTTCCCAAGTTTGACGGGAGCCTGGGGCTGCGAGCCGGAGGATGCCCGGGAGCCCGGCCGCCACCGGGCATCCCCGGAGCGCCGTGCCGGGCCGGAGCGGCGGGGCCGAGCGGCAGCAGGGCACGGCAGCTCCGCGGGCCGAACAAAGCTGAGCGCCGCCCGGGGCCGGGGGCTCGGCACGGGCACGGCCCCGCGGGGGACGCGGAGGGGAGAGCGCGATCCTCTCCCTCTGCCCGGGCCCCTGCCCGAGTTGCGCGCCCGGCCCCGCGCGTCCGTGTGTCCGTCCGTGCTGCCCATCCGCGCACACGCGCGCCGGCAGGCGAGCTCGGATGAATTAAAAAATAATGATAGAAATAACAGTGCGATAACAAACAAAGCACGAAACAGAACGGGAGGGAAAAAAAATAATAAAAAAAAAAAAAAACCGGGAAGAGACACCCCCACACGCATACGCACACCCCCGCCCCAAGAACTCGACTCACCTTTCAAACTCCTGAGGTAAATCAGGGTCAGTTAGCATGCTGGAAAAGCACAATTTCCCTTTGTCACAGCAGCCACCTATGGTCGCCTCCAACTGAACCTGTCAAGTGAGTCCAAACCTTCTAAAGCGATTGATTTTCTCTCTCGCTCGCTCTCTCCCTCCCTCCCTCTCCCTCCCTCCCTCCCGGCTCGCTCGCTCTGAGCGAGGGCTCCTTGACCAGTCTCTTAAAGGGGCAGCGCGCTCCGCTCGGCTCCGCTCCCCCCGCCGCGACCTCCGCGGCTGCCCGGCCCTTCCCTTCCCTCCGAGCCCGCCGCCGAACGGGAAAAGTCAACTCCTCAGTGCCCTGAACACCGCCGAGCGGTGCGGGGGATAAAGGGGGCCGGGGGGGCGGCGGGGGGAGGAGGGGAAAAAAAAAAAAAAAAACAACAAAAAGCAGTCCCGACAATCCACCTAAAGCGGCGAGGCAGGAGCAAATCCCCTGCGCTGAGGAAGATCAGTGGAGAAAGAAGATAAAACAAGAGCAGACTGATTAAATGGAAACAGTTATCAACTCCCCTATTTCAACTCCGAGAGAAGAGATTAAACACATAAAAATGTTACCAAAGGCATTTGTGCTCCGAAGAATTTTCATTCCTTTCCCCCCCCACCCTTCCCGGTCTCTGGCTTTCTCTCTCTCTCTTTGGGTAGGGGAAAGAAAAAAAAAAAAAAATCACCCGCACAACAATCAGGCATTGTTCTGAGGGAAGAACAGCAACTTTGACAGATTGAAATATAGCAGAGGCCCCTTCAAGGAAACCTGTAAACAACTTGTCACTCACTCTGTCGGTCTCACTGTTAGCTCTTGCTTTCCACAAAGTGCTGCGAACCGTCCTGGCAACCAACCCAAAGTTTCCTCAGCTCCAAACTCCATCAAACAGCCCTGTTGTGTGCGAGGGAAAAGGTAGCCACATGCCAAAGCAGCGGGCGCGCACACGGACGCACACACACGGATGCTCAAACAACAACAAAAATAAACTTTCCGTCCATCCGCTGCGGCTTTTCTCGTTTAATCACACCCCCTTTCCCGCCCCAACTCTCCGGGCGAGCAGCAAAGCCCCCGGGTCGCGCTCCCTGCCATTCCCTGCCCAGACAATCGCTGATAACAAGGTGGACGAGGCGCGGAGCCCCTGGGCTGCCTGGCGGAGCGCAGCACTCCCGTTATCCCGATGGAATTCTGCGGCGCCCGGAAGGCAGGCGGGGGTCGGGATCGGGCCCCGGACACCCCGGCATGCCCCGCATCCGGAGGCAGGCGGGGATCGGGATCGGGCCCGGCATCCCCCGCATCCCGGCCGGGCACGGCGCTCCCGGGCACGGGGCAGCGAACGGGGAACAGCTCCCGAGCGAGCCGGGGCTGCCCGGCCCGGCCCCGGCACTCAACTCCCCGCAAGGGCCGGCAGGGGAAAGGAAAAAAGAAAAAGGAGAAAGAAAAACTGTGCGCCCTGTTCTTTCGCACACACGTGCGCACACACCCACGCAGGAGCACGGACCATACCCCATTCTTTCCAGCTCCCCTGCCCTCACTCTCTTCTCTCTTCCCCCCCGCTTTCATCTGCAGCTGGACAGCATTAAGGGCCTTACAAACGCACGTGGTTTTGACCCCACAGCGGTTTGATGAGGTCCATTGCCACCCCTCTCATCCCTGCCTCCCAGTGGCGCGGAGGTTGCGAGTTTAGTTTTTGAAATATACACACATATTTGCGCGGAGCATCCATAAAACTTTCAACATTTTCATGCCCGCTGGCTGGAGAAAAACGCCAAAATAGAAAAGCTTATTATATTTAATATCCAACAGCTCCAGTGTTTAATTTGCTGCTCGGTGCACATGTAGAAAGCAGCAGGCTCATGCGGAGGCCGGCCAGCCCCGCGCTGGTATAAAGGCACTGCCAGCTGGGAGCCGGGGCTGCTCCTTTAATCACCGGCAGCAATCCCACTCCCAAGTCGTGCTCATCAGCATCCATCGGCATCCCCGGCCCGGCCCGGCACACAACTCTGCCCAGGCTCAAAGGAGTGAGGAGCACAGGCACCTCCAGCCTGCCTGCTCAGCATCACCCAGATCTCCTGGCTCCTCACCGCGGGGCAGGGCAAACCAGCTCCCTTCTGCAGCCCCCAGCAAATAATATTTCCCACAGAGATCCATTCATGGGAGACTGACAAACCCGTTAATGTCCACACGCGTTTTTCATTTGATTTTTAGTGGCTATCCCTTTTTTAGACTTTGAAAAGGCAGCAGATGATTAAAAAGAACAATTCCGAATACTTTCTCTTTCATCTGAGGGTCTCAAACCACATTAAGTATCGCATTACTCCTCTGCAGGTAATAAATATAATTAGGGCCGATTCCAAAACTTTATTTGTATTGAAAAGTATTTCACTCCGCAGGGGCTCCATTCAAATCAGCAAATCTCTGTGTGGAGTAGGAGGCTACTTAGTAAGAGAATTTGGCCTCAAATAAGGAAACTGAGATGCAGGCAGGCTTAGGAGCTTGCCCAAGTTGACACAGTTAGCCAACTCCAGCAAAAGGATGAAAAACAAAGACCCCACATGCCTCACTGTCAATGCTGCTGAAACAGACATGTATATTTTTAATGTATATGTGTATTTCAGCTTTTTTCCCCACAGATTGTTTCACTTTTACTGTGTTGTTTAAAACACGCTTCGTTTCTGTATTCCCGCTCTGTGGGGCCCCTCTTCTTGGTGTTTCATTTTCCCCTGGATGCACCACTGCCCATCCATAAGCGCTGCTCCTTCTGTCCCAGCCCTTGCTTTGCCTCCCCTCACACCTGGCCCTGGGAGGGGTTCACAGAGTGAAGCTGCACAGAAGCCACGTCTGGAAGAAAATGAGGAGCACCTTTTATTAAAAGAAGGATAAATCTCGAGCATTTGGGTAGAACCATACTTGGCATCTTAGCTCTAACCTCACATCTTTTTAGTGACTCAGTTCCACAACTGCCCTTCTCCCACCATGTCCTTCCTTTGTCTGTTGTGTATTTACCCCTTCCCCATGTAATTTCCCACCTGAGCTTTTGCAGGACAGTGATCACACACCCATCCAAGCTGATGTTATTCCCAGCACACTGGGGCTCCTGGTTTGCTGGCTCTCTGCTAATGCGATTACAAACCAAAGCAGCCACCATCAGCATCAGGAGTTATAGAAGGAGAAATGGGATAGATGAGGAAGAATCATATGAAAAGGAGGAAAAATAGAAAAATAAAAGCGTGGGAGAGAAAACTAAGATAACTGAGTTATCTGCAACTACTGAACTCCTGCTGCCAGGTAACTGGGCGGAAACAGAGTGGTGTCCAGAGAGGAGAAAAAAACAACTTGCTGTTGTAGTAATTCTGCATTGTGGTATCCTTGTCCTATACTGGATTATGTGGATAATATATATATTACTGCAATATAGACAGTTAAGTATAGACTTTCTGATGAAATTACTTGCTCATAAGAAGTTCAGCTGCAATTGCAAGATGGAGAAAAGGCAAGTTAAGTGGTTTGAGGGAATCTCGAAACCCTTCTGAAAATCATTTCATATTGACTTGAATTTTTAGAAATTGCCAGGACATGTCACAGAGTCTGCTAGCACATCAGAGAGTGGAAAAACTGAGAAATTCGGATAAATAACCACTGAGAAAGAAAAAATGTACATGACACGCAACTGCATGTCCAGTTTTTAACGTAAGAAATTTTATCTCGTTCTGAAACTTTTGACTACTAATAGGCAGCTCTGGTGGCCCTTTATACTGAGTGGGTGGTAGTTACAAAACCCATCCACATTTAATGCTCACGGTTCTTTCTGCTCAAACTGAGATTTTAGACACAAGTTCAAATGTCTTTAACTGATGAGAAAAATGAAAACCCTCTTACTTACTATTCCCCTAACAATTCAGTGAATCTTCATTTCTCTTGCTTTGCTTCCTTTAAGGGGTACCAAACAAAAAAGGCCCACTAAAAGAGGACAATTTGGGTTGAACTAAAAAAAAAAAGCTCTGATTTTCGTTTGGGTGAGAGGACACAACTGAAATCATAACTCCTAAACTCCTATAAGAATTTTTGTGCTTAACTGATTTTTTTTTTTTTTTTTTTTTTTTTTTTTTGCTATTGTTGTTCTCCAGTTCAAGAAGTGAACCAAAAAATCAATTATCCACCCAGCTCAAGTTAGAAATCCTGTAACTCCTGAATATTGCACAGGCAGAATCCTCAAGTCTTTACACAAGCATACTGGAAGAAGGGAAACCTTAAATGAAACATTTTTTTTAAATCCTTAAATGATATCACTTCAGTCTAGTGCTTTTGGCAGATAGTGCAATATGTAAGCAAAGGAAGATCTGGGGGGGGGAAAAAGAAGAGGTTTTTGGGTTTTGTTATTTCCACTGTAGGTTTTAATAACAGAGACCTACCAAGTCCAAGGCAATGTAAGATGTTCCACAGAACGATTTGCTGGAAAATTCTCACAGAAAATATGCAAAACTCCGAAGATCCTAAATGGATTTTCTTTTTTAGGCACACACACTGCAAACAACTGCAGCTTTAAGGATGAATCTGTACGACTCCTGAGAAAGGTGTCTGCAACACACTATGGGAGAGTGGAGGGAGAATGGAGCGGGGCTGATGCATTTATTATGAAAAATATCTTGCAAATAATGAGTGCTGACTTCAGAGCATGGAAATGTTTAGCTACAATGCAGTTTGGATCATATGCTTAGGAACAGATTTTTCCTTCCAGTGTGCATGCCTAGCTGCCATTTCCATTAATGGGAATTAAGTACATGTGTCAAGAGGAGAAGTTAACTCTTAGGAATAAAACTAATCTATGCCTTTTTTAAAGAATGTAAATGCCACATCAGGCATGTTCAGTGTTGGCAAAACTGAATGCTGAATATAGTATAGCAAAATCTGAGAAGGAGAAGGCGGTCTGGAGGACTGAAATTTCTGTGCTATTTAGAGTTTTTCAATTTACTGCATTTCTTCAAGGAAAAGTAAAACCATCTCATTTTTAAGTGGGAAGCCCTCATTTATCAGTTATTCACTTGCACTTTTAGCAAGGCCCTACCATCTGCAACCCTCCCTGTAAAAAGGGACTGATGCTACCCTTAAAAAGAAATCTGAACCTTCATCTAAATTCAAACTTCCCTGAATATTACAATAAAGTCCCTATTTATTTTTTTAAAGGAGGTTGAATCTCACTCTTTTATCCTGTCCACTCTGAATCAGCCAGGCTAAAGGAATCTCAACATTAATATATTTTCAAATTATAATATAAATAGGGATTTTCAGAAATTAAAATAGTACACGTAAACACATTGAAAATTAAATTACATGTCTATTTTAGCAATAAGTAACTTTTAATTGTAGAACTGAGAAATATTAGTGAGGTGGCACAATCCTGGTTTTGTCGTGTGTTTTGTCTCTCACTCTCCCTACCCCCTCTGTTTTAGGGGTTATTATTGTTTTATTATTTCTGTATACAAGGTCTCTTTACTGTTTGTCTTCATATACTTGGTCTGCACAGAAGCAGTTTGAAGCATTTGCAGTGGAAGGTGATGAACCTAAGAATCCCAAACCCACAACTCTGGTCTATTTGCAATGGTAGACAACGAGCCTGAGTATCCCAAACCCACAGCTTTGGTCTATTTGCAATGGTGGACAAAGAACCTGAGTATCCCAAACCCACAGCTTTGGTCTATTTGCAATGGTAGACAACAAACCTGAGTATCCCAAACCCACAACTCTGGTCTATTTGCAATGGTGGACAACAATTGTGGAGCTGATTCCATTTGCAATGGTGGACAATAATTGTGGAGCTGATTCCATTTGCAATGGTGGACAATAATTGTGGAGCTGATTCCATTTGCAATGGTGGACAATAATTGTGGAGCTGATTCCATTTGCAATGGTGGACAATAATTGTGGAGCTGATTCCATTTGCAATGGTGGACAATAATTGTGGAGCTGATTCCATTTGCAATGTGGACAATAATTGTGGAGCTGATTCCATTTGCAATGGTGGACAATAATTGTGGAGCTGATTCCATTTGCAATGTGGACAATAATTGTGGAGCAGCTTCCCAGTGCACTGAAACTGAGATCTCCCTGCTCGATCCACTGGGCCTTTCTTCATGGCTCTCACGGTGCTTATCCCACCACATCCTCATCACTCCCACAACAACAATTCTGTCTCTTTCTTTGACTGATACACTGAATCAGGATAGTCATCACATTGTGTCTCTGTATTTCTAATCCCACTCTGCTCTGCTCTAACGCGTACACCAAGGATGCTGGGTTTGAAGCAAACAGCTTTGCTTCCGTGGATCATCAAGCGACACGCAAGCAGAAGTGCAGGGCTGTTTTTGGAACAGTCCCCATGCCCCCGGAGCGTGTTTTGTGAAGGCATTCCAGCCTTCCCCTTGCGGCCCTGAGGCAGATTCTCCACACCCACGCCCACACCGATGCCTGCTGCCCTTACCAGCAGTGGTTTCCCTGGAGTGCCCCTGCCGTCACCGGTGGCACTTTGAGCACAGAGCCGCAGCCACCCCGAGCTAACCACACTGAACTCTTTGCAGGTGTGCGTGGCTCAAGCTGAGATTAATTCAGGGCTGCCCTCCCTTCACTGGATTACAAAGAGTAGCAACATAAAGTTCTTTCAAATAATATGACCATTACATATTCACTGTTTACTGGAGGAACAGTGAAGAATCGGGCTTTTTCTAAGAAATATCCTCTATCTGAACCAGTTTTGACTTCAATTACAATTTGACAGAGAACACAGAAAGAAGTGCCGTTTCTACCTTCTGTAAACTCTTTATCTATTCTATTCTCTTCTAATCTGTATAATCATAAGGACTCGTGTAACTGCTATCTAGAAAATGTTTCATAAATAGAAATACTGAAATGTCAAATTCCGAACAAATCTGGAACTATATCCCTTTCTAGTGTGCCATGCATGAGACCCCCACATTATGTATACAGTCTGTGATAAGATAAACACAAATCAGTGTTTATTAAATGCAGTCAATTGATATTTAACTTGTTATATGAGTCCCTGTGAAGATCAAACTCTAAATTAAGCAGTGATTCTAATGCCATTAAATGCAAGGGAAGGAGATATAAAACACATTGCCATCTTACACCTTGAGCAGTGATCAGCAATCAATGAGTAAGCAGAGTTACAGCTCACTTCTCACTTAAAAAGTTACAAAAGCATATGTAACCCTTAATTTATTTTAACGGGGCTCTGATGAAGTTTCATAAGTGATTTTCCACTTCTGAGTAAGAGCAAAATCCAAACTCCTACTTTCAGCACACAGACTTCAATTCAGCCACTATTACAGAGAAATAAACACCTAAGTATGGCATAAAGCAGAGCAATGGCTTGTTATTGCTCTTTCTATGGAGGCTTAACTCTTGCTCCTCATCTCTCATTACCTGGGACAGAAACATTGCCAGGGTGGAATGCTAAAGGCCCCTGGGAATGCTTCTGTGCCTTGTGCACGGAAAAACAGAGGAAATACTGCCACAGAGTCCTGAAGCATAAATATGGGGAAATCAGAATATCTGGGGACGCTCTGGAGAAGCCCTAATGCAGCCCAGGCCCAGGGCTGACTGCTTTCTAGTACCAATTAGCTGCCAAGACAGATCCTCAGCACCTGCCATCGAGGTATATTAGAGTATAAAAGAATCAGAAAGGAGATATAAAAGAATATAAAAACACAGAATAAAAAAAGACCGCTGGGCTGAGGCAAACAGATATTCATTAAGATAAAAACACAAAGAAGTTTCTCAGGAATGTTTATCAAAGAAAATTTATGTCATAAATTTTCCTCTGCCTGGAGAAGATCCAGAGCTGAGTGTCTCTTCTCTTGCCATGTAACATTGTACTGAATCCAGACTGCACATTTGGTCACCCACTTTTTGCTTTCAATAACATTTTCTATTTCTAATGTGGCTTTTGTTTTGTTGTACAAAGTTTAATTTCTCTTTCTTTTCGATGCATTTTCTTTTTGTCATTATTTCAGAGCTGTGCTAAAGTAATTAGTGACACGATGCCAAGGACTGAAGCACACAAGCAACCTAAATATTTTGATTCACTGAGAATGCAGCCCATAATTTACAAAGTGCCTGACCCCATCCAATAAATAAAATAAAATAAATTAGACAGCTTCTGAATGCTAACAGTCTGAGCCATACAGAGAAAAACATCAAAATGCAGAAAAAATGTAATATCACATCAGCTATAAGACAGTCTTTTAATACTTTTTCAAGAAATGAAATAACATTTGTACATACCTTTTTTTAATGCTTGTCCCCAGTGGGTCATTCCTGCACCATTTCCCTGGCAGCTGTGGCTGCTCTCCCTTTTGGGAGCAATGTGGTTCAGCCTCTGGGCAAGGGTTCCACCAGGGACAACGGCACAGGTGAATTTTGTTCTCTTAAGGAAGGCTGAGCCAGCCACAGACTGGCAGCAGGTGTTTCCACAAGTGCAAATTGGGTGAAATTAAAAGGAGAAGGAGACAGATACTTTATTCTTCTTCAGTTTTTTGTTTGTTTGTTTTTTAACTGGCCTGACGTTTTCATTTATTTTACAACTTGCCATAAGTTTTTCAGAAGGGTCCCAATATTGTAGTGCGAGTTGAAAGCTGCTGTGTGCAGCCAGGACAGCATTTGGCACAGAGGCAGCCACACAGAGCCTTGTGCCTGTAATCTGTACAAAGATCACAGCTTTAGGGTGATTTGTGGGCCGTGACACACAGGGCCACCAAAACATGACTTTGCCAGGATCTGTGTTTCATTGCATGAAAAAAAACCACACTGTACATCACTTAATAAAGCAATTTTTTCTTATGTTAGTTTGAACAATGCCCCCTGAATTTCAGTGAGGGCTCTGCCTCAGACACAAAGCACGGCCTGGTCACAGTGAGGGTCAGGTGTGCATTATTTTATCTCCCAGGTATTTCAAACAAGGGGGCCCAGGCTGGACAAGTGTTCTGTATGAAGGAGGGAAATTCATTCCTGTCCCTCACCCCCTGCTGAATGCTTTAACTGCTTTACTGCTTCATAAAAGTATATAAATCCAAAGACGTGTTACTTCTGAGCCAGAAGTAAATCGCAAGTTACATAAAAGACTGTTTCCTATTTTGTGTGTTTGCAATTGACTGACTTGTTCTTATAACTGAAAAAATAAAAAGGAACTGATCTCCCTTTCTTTTATTTCATAAACTTCTATTTTCATTATTTATTTTTCCTCTAAAAAGTCTCATTGCTTTTTCCTCATATAGAAGTCAATCTCTTCAAGCACCTTGTTAAGGTCTTTTTCAAAAACTGCCATTAAAAGGGGAAAAAAATCTAATGATTGTATTTTATTATTTGTTGACAAGCTCAAGCAATTATCTTTATCCCTATTTTTTTCTCTACAAAAGCTGTGCTGATGGATAGCTATTGTATCACAACACTCATCTATATGTCTCCTAATTTTATTTTTTATTACCACTTCAACCAATTTATCAAGTAAGGAAAGAAAAGTCATTAGACTAATTCTCAGCATCAGTTCTGCTGTTCAATTAAAGAGAAGCAGAAAAATGGCTTTCTCCAACCTCACAGGTTAGAAGCCAATATTAAAAGGAAAGAATAGATATTAATTTAGCAGCCCTATTTCAGCTCATCATCAATTTCCAGGTGCACATTTTGATATGTCCAACTTTTGCCACTGCTCTGTTGCTCTTCATTTGATGAGTTTAGCATCTGCTTTTCCTTCACTTTTTTCTCTGACAGTTGTAATCCTCAATATTGCAAAAGAATGGCTTAAGGTTAGATTTCCCTCTTCAGCCTTATACAATTGAATATGACTAGGAAATAATTTGATTTTTCAGCAAACTGTTACCCTTTTTACCTTTTATTCTGTGTTACAACAGCAAGGGAGAAAACCTGAACTATTATTCTGTGTTACAGTACAGAGGGAAAAAATTACAAATGTGACGTGGGTACCCTTTTAGAAAACACCTGAATTTCTTCTGTGTAACTTCAATATATCCAAGACATGATGCTTGTTTTGGATGGGGTTTTCCCACATTTCTAGCTAGAATAAATTAATAATAATAGTAATATAAATAATATAGTAATAACAATAATCCTGTTGTCCTCCCATTTTAAGCTGCACCTATTCCAATGCCACACTTCTAATATTGAGCTGTGCAAATTAGTTTTTCCAGCAGCTTGGAGCCCAGTCCATACTCCAGACCTGGGGAGCCTTAATGGGATAATGAATTTGAACCGTGCATTGATAAGAAGGTTATCTAGAAATTCAGAGCCTGTCTTTGATGTGAAAGGTGCTATGGAATGGCATCAGCTCTCCAGAATTTAGGGAGCTACAGGAATTGGATCAGAGGCTGCACAAGACGTACATTTTGTACCATGGAAGAGTTTTGATAGTTTGCACATGGTTGGACTAGTCCATATCAGAAAAATACTGGTTTTTTTTTAGAAATGATCCAATGACTTGCATTTACAAATCTGACTGCAGAGTTTTGTGTGGCTGCTGTGCATGGCTTCAGTATTTTCATAAGCATGAGATGGAAGAATTTTACTCTTAATCAAAACCTTATAAGTTGGGGTTTTTGAAAACTGAACTAAAGACATATTTCTTATAACCCTTACTAAATATCTCACTGCACTAAAAATTTACCTGCAGACACAGTTTCATTCCTGGTAAATGCTCACAATCTCTTCCATTCTCTCCAATGTCCATACAGGGCCTGCAGCCTATCCCTAAAACACAGGATAGTCAATGAAAAATTCCTAGACCTGTGTTTTTAAAGGTTGTTACACACTAGATCTGTGTACCACAGTGAATGCTCACGTGTGAATATTCAGTTATTAACATAACACAGGGGGTTTACTACATCACTCCAGACTGGACAGATCTCCTCCATCCCCATACAGTGAATAAAAGCTCCCTCACACTCAGACCACAGACAATCCTGTGAAGCTGTGATGTGTATTACATGGAATTTGTGGTCATTTTCTGACAAGTGTGACCACACTCCTTGCACTCAGGGTCTTTATTCACACTCCTTGCACTCAGGCTTATTTATTCACGTGTAACCACCTAAGTACCATTGCTTTCTCACTGAAGGAAGAATTCAAAGTGTTCATTTTGGCTACTGAGATATACTTCAAACACCCCAAAAAAACCCCAAACCCAAACCACCCAAGCCTAACAAAAATAATGAGAAGATTTTTACGAGTGCCTTTATGAATATAAAGGATCTGTAAAGCCGTCACTAGGTGGGTCCATAGCAATGGATTAGATTTGAGAGATGTTACATTCAGAACCCTGATGATTAAAACAGATGCAATGTGGACTGAGACAGGAGGAGGAAATGGAGAAGTGAAATGGGAGAGATTCTTTCCTGCAGGAGCATCAGGCCTGGAAGCCAAGGGCTGAGGAGCTGCTTTTGCACTGGCTGCCCATCCTTTAGATGGCTTTTGTTGAGAAGAGAACAATTCATGTAACAGCAGAAATGGCTCATGTTCTCTCTGAGGTCCAGATGCTCACATAAAGCTCTCCTTTATGTGAGAAAAGAAGGTTAAGGATAAAGGAAGGTGTTTTTTCAGACCCACACCTCTGTACCTTCAAGCCAAAGGAGGAATGCTCCTTACTCATCCTAGAAAATATTTATTTGGGACACTGAGTGGAAAGGAAAGTGTCATTCCTTAATTTGCTTTCTGTTTGAACTACCATAAGAGTAAGGTGTTGGTTCCAGGCAGAAAACCCTTTATTTTTGGTATGGTCACGTTAATTGAGGTTTAGTCAGGTTTCAGCCAGGAGGAAACAGCCTCAGTGTGACCACCATGACAGCAAGGAAGGAATAACAGGTATTTTCTCCTTTCTGCTAGGCAGAAGCTCCTATCAGAATACAAAGATGATGAAAAACATGGGTGGATTATTTGGTTCCAGCTGGCTCCACATCACACAGTAAGGAAATGCCACGATCTTTGACAGGTTCATATTAGCAAAATCAAGCAAAAGATTATGGGAAAGCTTCCCATTCCATTATCAAATAATTTGGGGGAGGGAGAAGGATGGGAGACTAACAGTTTTTCTTTCTAAGCTCTCAGGAAATGCCTATTTTTATGACCCTTTTAGTGTTGAAAGCATTGTCTGAAATAAAGACTAATCTCAAAGGATGTGAAAGCAAACCCATGGTTAGGCTGCTCAGAAAATGCAGAGCAGGAAGGAATGAGCCATTTTCCACAGGTGAAGCTGCTGCCCAGGCCCTGCTGGCACCCTGAAAATAATCCTTACTTCATCAGCCACCCATTACAAACCCACCCTACAGCCTGCAATACCCATAAGAATAAAAACCAACATCCCACCCTACAGCCTGCAATACCCATAGGAATGAAACCCAACATCCCACCCTACAGCCTGCAATACCCACAGGAATGAAACCCAACATCCCACCCTACAGCCTGCAATATCCACAGCAAATAAACACCAACATCCTGCCCTACAGCCTGCAATATCCACAGGAATAAAACCCAACATCCCACCCTACAGCCTGCAATATCCACAGGAATGAAACCCAACATCCCACCCTACAGCCTGCAATACCCACAGGAATAAAACCCAACATCCCACCCTACAGCCTGCAATATCCACAGGAATGAAACCCAACATCCCACCCTACAGCCTGCAATATCCATAGGAATGAAACCCAACATCCCACCCTACAGCCTGCAATATCCATAGGAATGAAACCCAACATCCCACCCTACAGCCTGCAATATCCATAGGAATGAAACCCAACATCCCACCCTACAGCCTGCAATATCCACAGGAATGAAACCCAACATCCCACCCTACAGCCTGCAATACCCACAGGAATAAAAACCAACATCCCACCCTACAGCCTGCAATATCCACAGGAATGAAACCCAACATCCCACCCTACAGCCTGCAATATCCATAGGAATGAAACCCAACATCCCACCCTACAGCCTGCAATACCCACAGCAAATAAATAAATACCAACATCAGCAGCACCTTCCTTAGGGAGATGAGAGTGGGAGCACAGCCCTCATACATGAACACATCCCACTTTCCATATACCCTGTCTGTCTGTCTGTCTGTCTGTCTGTAGGCTCTCCATACACTCTGCTAGGTGTCTCAGGCATTTTGCAGTCTGATCTTTGAATGAAGCTCATTAAAGATGTGGGCACAGAATTTAAACCCTACCCCCACTGATGTGTGAATTCACTGCTCCTTCTCCTTGGCCCTCACAACTCAAGGCTGTCCTGTCCCTTTGGACATTATCAGGCTGCTGCTTTTAGGGTAAAAAAAGGTTTATCCCAACCACCAGGTGCTAAAGCTGCAACCACTGACCCAGAGTCTGTGTAGAAAGTGGTACAAAGTGCAAAAAACACTTTGGTGGGAAATGTGAGTAGCACAATGACGATGGCAATGACACAATGATAAAACACAAAAAAAGTGTATTTTACTTACAATGACTAGCACTGCAAATAAAACACACACCTGAGTAGATGGCACTCCCATTTCCACACTCCCTTCACATGAAAATGACCACGGATGAAGCATTAAAAGGGTTTCATTATCTAATTCATTAAGCTAGAAGAGAAATACCTTTCTGCAGCCAAATTACTGTTTCGTTCTTTCTGGCCAATTTCAACGATTTCATTAAAAACATGGGGAGGTCCCAGGCAGCCCCAGCATTCTCCCCAAAAGTGGGAATCACATTTTATCCCCCTGTGCAGGGGCAGAGGGCAGCCCCCCATGCCTGGATCCACAGAGATCTCTGAGGCTGGTAAGTGCCACAAAAGCTGCTCGTTTCAGCCCAGAAAGCTGCTCTGCTGAGTGCACTTTATCCTAAGTGAAGGATCTCTCGCAATTGGGAAGTTTCAGCACAATCAGGGCAGGCAGGAGCTAAGAGGGGGTTCTTGGGATCACAAGATTTCATTTAGGCACTTAGGCTCTGTCACTGCTCACATTAAACACTCGCAGATCTGAGCCTGAGTGCAGCTCCAGTTCAAGGGAACAAGATATTCCCTGTGTAAAGAAAATGGATGTGGTTGGAATAAAGCTCCGTGACGGGAAACAGGCTGCAAATACATGTAAACCCAGAGCTTGAATCTGGTATTGAGCAATCTCTTGGAATTAGCATCTTTGATTCTGAAAAATATAAACACCTTTAATGTCTGCTCAAAGCCACTCAAACGCTCAAGGAGAGGCAAAAGTTAATTTTTGTGAAGTGTTACTGTCAAACCACACCAGGATATGTGCAGGACCCACCACAGGGCCCTTGCAGTGCAGTTAAACAGCACACTGAGCCAAGAGAACATCAGACAGCAGCACTCTGTGCATGGGCTGAGCACTGGGGGATCATCAGGGCTCTCTCTAAAAACACCTCAGAGACACTTGGTTACCTCTGAACAACTGTGACTACATCATGAGCACTCTGATTCCAGTGGGCATCACCAAAACCTACACACCCTGTCACCTCTAGGTACAGAAGCATCACTGAGTAAGGATTGGCTGCCTGATAATTCAAACAGGTGGCACAGGGCAGTAATTCCCCAATTCACAAGGCCACTGTTGGTCCAGCTCCTTTCAGATCTTTAAGGTCAACCTCTTAAGCATCCCAATCCTAAAAAAAAAGCCATTCATTTTTTTAGGGGGCTTCCAAGACCAGTAAATTTTTTTTACAGCACTTTCAAAATAGAGAGCAGTGCATAAATGCACAGAATTGCTACAAAAACTCACCAATGGGTCTTGGGTGAAACTGTTGTTTCTACAGCCAAAATTTCTCTCATTGGGAGGCTATTTTCTTTGAGCCACTGTTAGTATGTTGTTGGCTCCTCTAATACTCAGCAAGCAATGTAGAAAACAAGAGAAAAGTTGAGACTGGAGTGGATTTCAGTGGGACTACACTGTGCACCTTCCTCTGATGCACTCTCATCAATCATCTGTTACTGAAATGGCAGAGATGGGGCAAGGCATGGAACGTTAGGTGACCTGGAAATGTTATGAACATTCATTTGAGAAAAAAAATAAATAAAAATCAAGTTTTATTGAGAAAAAAAAAATTTAAAAATCAACCTCATGCTTAGTTTGCCTTCTTGCAAATTTATGGCTGTTTTGAAGAGATGAGGCTCACAGTGATGGCCATACAGCTGACATGTTCTTTGTGTGCTATTTGGATTTTGGTCACCAGAGCATTTTGCTTTATATGCATGTCAAATATCCAAGATCTTTGGTAATGTTGATAAATCAGAAAAGCCATTTGTTGCAAATCTTGTAGATTTCATGTCAATAATAGGGCAAACAAGCATCTTATCTTGTGTTGTATTGCTATTTGCTTCCAGGTAAACCTGGAAAGAGAAAAGCAAGGAGGAAGGCGAAAAGACCAACAAAAGTCTGAACTTTTTAATTTCTTCAAAATGGCTCTGTTCAAACAGCAGATAAAGTATAGACTGGTTCTTATTTTATCCAGAGTTGGCTTCTCCCTCCACCATAAGGACTTCTTTAATTCCTGTAAAACAACTGTGTGTTCAGGAGAGCGTCTATTCTGAAAATGTTTCTATTCATAAAAATGGCATTGCTGAGCTCGAGCTCTCCAGCATGTTTGCAGCTCCATGTCAGATTTACTGGCTGACAGATAAAAGATGTCTTTTTCAAGCAGCAGCCCTGAACACTCAGCGAGGGATCATAAAATCAATCTGGTTACCTAGTGCCTCATCCAGCAACAATGGGCAGGGACAATTTGTTCACTTGTCACCACGTGGGCAGCTCCACTGCCCTCAGAGGAGCCCGGCTCACATCCCACTGCTGGTGCCCTGAACATGGGGAGCCTCAATCCCCGGTGCCCCGAAAAAGGGGAGCCTCAAGCGCTGCTCTCCTGAGCAGAGGGAACCTCATCCCCTGGTGCCCTGAGCAGAGCGAGCCTCATGCCCTGCTCTGCCAGCCCGGAGCAGGGGTCGGCACCCTTCCAGCAGGGATATGCCAGATTGCAATTTTCTTTCCCAAATTAGAGTTTAAGAATGCTTTGGCAGGAACTTTGCAGGAGCCAACAGACGCTGCCGCTCAGAGAGGAGCCGTGCTGCCAATCAGCTGATTGGCACTGCCTCGCCTCTGGGTGAGCCAGGGGAAACGGGGAGCCAGGAGCTGAGCAGGAGCCTGGGCTGCCTCCTGCCCTGGCCTGTGTGCCACCCATTAAATGTGTGCCACCCTGTAACCTGTGTGCCACCCATTAAATGTGTGCCACCCCGTAACCTGTGTGCCATCCCATTACCTCTGTGCCATCCTATAACCTGTGTGCCACCCATTAAATGTGTGCCACCCTGTAACCTGTGTGCCACCCCATAACCTGTGTGCCACCCTGTAACCTGTGTGCCACCCATTAAATGTGTGCCACCCTGTAACCTGTGTGCCACCCCATAACCTGTGTGCCACCCTGTAACCTGTGTGCCACCCATTAAATGTGTGCCACCCCATAACCTGTGTGCCACCCATTAAATGTGTGCCACCCCATAACCTGTGGGCCATCCCATTACCTCTGTGCCATCTATAACCTGTGTGCCACCCATTAAATGTGTGCCACCCCATAACCTGTGTGCCACCCCATAACCTGTGGGCCATCCCATTACCTCTGTGCCATCTATAACCTGTGTGCCACTCATTAAATGTGTGCCACCCTGTAACCTGTGTGCCACCCTGTAACCTGTGTGCCACCCATTAAATGTGTGCCACCCTGTAACCTGTGTGCCATCCCATTAAATGTGTGCCACCCCATAACCTGTGTGCCACCCTGTAACCTGTGTGCCACCCCATAACCTGTGTGCCATCCTGTAACCTGTGGGCCATCCCATTACCTCTGTGCCATCCTATAACCTGTGTGCCACCCATTAAATGTGTGCCACCCCATAACCTGTGTGCCATCCCATTAAATGTGTGCCACCCCATAACCTGTGTGCCACCCTGTAACCTGTGTGCCACCCCATAACCTGTGTGCCATCCTGTAACCTGTGGGCCATCCCATTACCTCTGTGCCATCCTATAACCTGTGTGCCACCCATTAAATGTGTGCCACCCCATAACCTGTGTGCCACCCCATAACCTGTGGGCCATCCCATTACCTCTGTGCCATCCTATAACCTGTGTGCCACCCATTAAATATGTGCCACCCCATAACCTGTGTGCCACCCCATAACCTGTGGGCCATCCCATTACCTCTGTGCCATCCTATAACCTGTGTGCCACCCATTAAATGTGTGCCACCCCATAACCTGTGTGCCACCCCATAACCTGTGGGCCATCCCATTACCTCTGTGCCATCCTATAACCTGTGTGCCACCCATTAAATATGTGCCACCCCATAACCTGTGTGCCACCCCATAACCTGTGGGCCATCCCATTACCTCTGTGCCATCTATAACCTGTGTGCCATCCCATTACCTCTCTGCCATCCTATAACCTGTGTGCCACCCATTAAATGTGTGCCACCCCAAAACCTGTGTGCCACCCTGTAACCTGTGTGCCACCCTGTAACCTGTGTGCCATCCCATAACCTGTGTGTCACCCCGTAACCTGTGTGCCATCCCATGGAGGCAAAGCACCAAAGGCAAATAGCATTTCACATTCCCTGAAACTTGCACAGTGACAGGAAATACAGACTTCCTCAGTGGTGCCAGTTTATTTTTAACTCTTGAATTTCTGTCTAGAACAGAAATACCAGAACACAGAGAAAAGAAACACCTAAAATACATGGCCTGAATACGCAGTTTAGAGAAAATAAACATCTAAAATCCATGGCTTGAACACACACTTTAGAGACAAGAAATACCTGCAATACATGGCCTGAACACAGACTTAGAGACAAGAAACACCTAAAATTCATGGCCTAAAGAAGAGGACACCTAAAGAAACACCTTAAAAACCCTTTAGAGTAAAGAAACTTCTCAAATACACGGCCCCTGCTGTGGACTTGTATTCTGGGCTCCTCACACATGCCCTTGCTACAAACTCACCCATCTCTTTCACTTCCAGGAGCAGACAAACATTTTCAATTAGCCAGAGAGCAAATACACATAAATACAGCACGGTGGTGAGGGCAGGATGGATAATGGAGAGCAAGTGCACATTTTAAAATTAAAGACGCCTGAGAAAACAAACAGTAATTTTGTGAGGCTTTTGGCAAGGCAGGTTTCTGAGCTTAACTGAGACATGAAAACTGCCATCCCTACTCTCATTCAAAAAGCTGTAAAGGGGAGAGGAGCCGTCCCAGCTCTTTGAGATTTTCAGTGAGCGGCTGTCGTGCTCTGAAGGCTCCCAAACTGTGCACAACCAGCAGCACTGCCATGGAATTCTGTCCCCTCAATTCTACACTCCCAGCCCAAGCCAGCAGCAGCAGGGCACTGATGGAGCTGCCCCCAGCCCTCTTTGGGCTGTCTGTCTGTCTGTCTGTCCTTCCTGCTCCCGTGCCACGCAGGCTGCAGCTCGCACTGCTCTGAGAGCAGCAGCTCCCGTGCAGCAAAGCTGTGATTGTGCCGGGCTGGGAGCAGCTGGCACTGCTGCTGATGGATTGTCCCAGCACTACGCACAGTGTCACCTGGCAGGGTGATGGACTGGAGCCTGGCTCTTGGCAGAGCACCTGCTTTGGCATTTCTTTATTAACTTCAGGTTAGATTCACTTAAGGAATGTGCTTGCCAGCTATGCCACGTTTTCAGCTTTATATCCATCATGATGATAAATGGTCTATTTACAAAGATATTCATAATTAAATTCTTACCTTCTTTTCCCAGCCCAACATAAAACACACCTATCATTGTGTTCTGTTGGAGCAAGCCAAATTCCATTAGAAACATTTTCAGACATCAGCACAGGATCCTTCCCCACTCTGCTCCAATCCTGAACTTTCTAAAGATGGGTGCCTATTTTTAGGGCTTGAGATTGTTAAAAAAAAAGACAAATTATACAATAACACCCTTCACTTCCTTCCCTTCCTTCCTTCCCCCCCTTTTCTCTGCCTCTGTATTCCTGCAATTCAGTGAGCCTCTAGGAATATGTGAAATTTTGAGCATCTGCCTCTTTACCTATGCAATTATCAGAACAGAACTGTTGTAATGTAGTGCCTGGGAACCTCAGCCACCAGTGGATGGTAGCTGCTACTGTGAAAAATCCTAGTTCCTGCCCCAGGCACTTGGCAAGTTATGAAACAAGAGGCAGCAGTTAGACTGCAGCAGCATGGAAGTAATGAAATACATTTGCTCAAGATTATTATGCCGTGGTCTCACAGAGACCTAACAAGTTATTTTAGACATTAAGACAAACTATCAGTCCAGGCAGAGTTTGAACAGCTTCACCCCCCTCTTTGTCAGGCTTTGCAGGCCTTGTTTTGTGGTTTATTGGTAGCATTTCCCCTCGTGCAGGAATGGACTCGGGTCCAGGGCTGTCTGTGCTGCTCTGGAATGGGAGAGCAGCCTCAGACACAGCTGTGCTCGGGAGCACTTATGAATAAAGAAGTTATTAATCCCTACAAGCATATAAATCACCGTGCCCAAATACACTACAGTTTCTCTAGCATGTTTTACTCCCCCTCTGAAATATAAATTTCTCTTCAGCCTGCCTTATCATATCCATGGATTTTTTTTCCTGAAGTACCTGGGGATGGATTCTAAAAATGCCTTAAAATGTAAATAGACAATCACCCTGTAGCATTCAGAACTGCTTACAGAAGTAGTGCTTAAGCACATTCTAAAATTCCAGATGAACCTTCCTGTGCCTAAATAACCTAGGCCCTGACCCATTGTGCTTAAAACTTTGCTCCAAAGTTCCTCCTCTCCCCATGCACCTCTCAGTGCTCTGTGACAATAAACCCTTTCTCCCTGGGCTGAACCTGGTAGCAGCCAAGCTTTCCCTTTAAGTATTTAATTAATCTCATTGCCAAAGTATTCTTCTTGAAACCTTGATAAAGAGCCACTCAGCACTCAGAATTCAAATGGATGGGAAGGGAAGCTCGGATGGGATCTGTCTCACCTAATGGTACACATGCTAATATCAGATCTACACTCCATTCATGGCTAGCAGGGAGAAGTGGGGTCTCACAGGACAGAATTAATGTGACATCTCCTAAATAACTGCCAAAGGGTTCAGTGAGTTGCATGTCTGCTTTGGCAGAAAGAAAGGAAAGGAAGGAGAAAGGAAGGGGAAAGGGAAAGGGAAAGGAAAAGGAAAAGGAAAAGGAAAAGGAAAAGGAAAAGGAAAAGGAAAAGGAAAAGGAAAAGGAAAAGGAAAAGGAAAAAAGAACAGATAACTCATTTTGCCCCAGCATCTGCTTTGAAGGCAGCTGAAGCTGGGTGAGATGGATTGCACCACTGTGTCTGCAGGTTAAAGCAGGATATTGATAGTCCAGTTCTATGAATTCCTTCCTTCCTGTCATTGACTCTGAACATAACCACCAGCAAATCATTTAACTTCTCAATGTTTCAGTTTATATATCTATAAAAAAGGTACATTATGGTGCTATTACATTCTAGATAGGCTGCAGAGTCATAGCAGGGCAAAAGTAGCTCTTGAAAGTGTGCTGAGAACCTCAGAGGGAATATATTAAGTATGTGCAAACCATATTAAAGAGACTACTAAAGAATGGGGGGAAACAACTGACAAGACTTGGAGCAAGAAATAAAAGAGATTAAATTCCACTGGCTGCACATAAATGCTGTGAATAGCCCACCTTACAAATGTTTAGCATGTTACAGGAGAGCTAATATTTCAGGGTGGATATTCTCCACAGCACGAGGAGAAGAGAAGAGAAGAGAAGAGAAGAGAAGAGAAGAGAAGAGAAGAGAAGAGAAGAGAAGAGAAGAGAAGAGAAGAGAAGAGAAGAGAAGAGAAGAGAAGAGAAGAGAAGAGAAGAGAAGAGAAGAGAAGAGAAGAGAAGAGAAGAGCTTGGTTAAATCCTCATGTGGAGCTCAGGAGCACATTCCAGCCAGGAGAGCTGGTTGTGCCCCTCGGCCTGGCAATGCTGTGAGTGAAGCTCTTGTGGCAGGGTGCTAATCTTCCCAGAACTCTTATTAAAAATGGATGTGCTTCCAAACAACCAGGACATCAGTTTTTTATTTATTATTCCTGTGAGCATTGCTCCTGGCGCAAGCTTTTTCACAAAAATGAAAGGGGAAAAACGGTGAGATAAGATGTCCATCTGCATGGCATTTATTTCCCACCTCAGAAAGTCTAAAGGAGCACGTGTTTAACTTCTTGGCCAGGACAATACAGTAAATTTTGGTTCTGTGTCTGGCTGTCTCCTGGCCTGTGCCTGGAAGCAAATAGTTAATGTTCCACATGCAGCAAGAGGTGCTGTAAAGGAGGGAGGAATTGAGCACCCGAGGTGATTATAGCTGAAAACATGACTCTAATGTAGGGAAATAATTCATATTTAAATAATTGATTATTATCTACAAAGTTATCATTATAATCATGTTTATAATGAATGCATGTTTTACCAATTTGAAACAACTAAGTATTCTAATCTTAGCAAGCTTAAAGAAAGTCTGTTAATGAGATAAGAATATTTTCCTTTCTGCATATGCATTAACTGCTCTTTTTTTTTCACTTCAGAAAAGATGCCTGCAAATGGATTACTCTGGGATGTGCTCTTGCCAATTTACCAGTGGGAATGCAGGTAGATAGACCGCTGGGGAAAATCTGGGGTTTAAATTGTGCCTGCTACTTGCAGCTGACATGGCATTTCCCTTCAGTTCTTTGTGCCTGTCCATTCCGTTCCATGACATTTCCACCCCTGTGTTCCATCAGTGGCTCAGCCAAATTGCACTCCTGAGTATCTGGGAAGCATTTTCAACTCAAGGCTGTGGCACACTAAACATCCTCTTTTCTGGTGGGAATGGATGGTGCACATCCTTTGAGCTTCCTTAGTTGTTTTTCATTCTTCCCAGGCAGAGAATCACCTCCCATTTCCAATGAAACCTGTGCTACGAGCATCAACACCATATTCACTTAGAAACCCATGATAATGCTCTGTGAGGTGCTAACCTCCACCAAAACTAGTAAATTCAGGAATTTAAATAATGGAATCATAGCACAGTTTGGGTTGGACATCATCTCATGGTGAACTTGAAGATCTTGTAATTGCAAACACCTTGCCATGGCAGGGACACCTTTCACTGTCCCAGGCTGCTCCAAGCCCTCTCCAACCTGGCTTTGAACATTTCCAGGGATGGGACACAGCCACAACTGCTCTGGGCACCTGTGCCAGGGCCTGCCCACCCTCCTGGTAAAGAATTCTTCCCCATATCCCATGCCAACCCTCTCTCTGTCAGTGTGAAGCCATTCCCCTTTGCCCTGTCACTACAGGCCCTTGTGAATAGTCCCTCTCTGGGTTTCTTGTAGCCCCTTTAGGGTCTTCTGGAGCCTTCCCTTGCCAGGCTGAACCCAACTCTGTCAGTCTGTCCCCTTGGAGAGGTGCTCTCAGTCCTGTGACCAGCTTAGCTGCTCTTCTCTGGACTTCTACCTACATCTTTCTTCTTTTGGGGGCCCCAAAGATGGATGAAATCCTGAATCTCTTTAAGGAATAGTCTAATATAAAGAATTGTAAAGGTATTTTACTTTGAAACCAACTGGCAAACACAGTCAGTGTAGAATATTCCTGCTTATTTTACAAACAAAGCCTCACATATCTCACATTTTAGGAAGGGTTGGTGTCACTGATGCCCACTGAAGGTGATCACCTTTGACACAAGGCAGCACCTTCCCCATGTGCAAACCTCACGGTTTTGGGCAGCAGATGGATTCAAATTTAACCTGTTCTGGAAAGATGGAAGAATGGCAACAGGTACTTTGCTGGTTCAGGACATCCTCATCTGCTCCCCTAGCAGTACATGGAACAGATCCTCTTCAGGCCATGACAGCAAAAGGCACTGGCTCTTCCCATTCCAAAAGGAGAGCACTGGGACACAGAGATCACACTTCAGGTCACTACTGCTCAGTGAGATGGACTTGGATGGATTTTCTGTCGTGTAATTTGTAGAATGCAGTGATGGGAATGAAGAGAATTTTGAAGCATTTAAAAACTGGATGAAAAAACTTTTTTGCCAAGTTTTGCAAGATATTCACAACTTAAAGTGGCATCTTTTTTGCCACTTGGCAAAACACAGATCCTCAGCAACAGGAGAAGAACAAGGCTCTCACAGTTACAGCACTGCCATTGTTAAGAGACAAGCTACCCTGATAATCACAATCATCACTTGATATTCCAGTTAATGCCATTGAACATCCTTTCTCCAGAAGGTTGTAAACTGAAACAGCCCTTCTGCTTTCCCTATTGCATTGCAGCTGCTCTGTGTATTGTAGCCCAAAGCAGGAACCTGATCCAAACGTACATTTGTCAAAACACCAGGACCTAAGCCCTGGCAGGTCACAGCTGCAGGTGGAAGGGCATGTTTGCCCAAGAGAGAAATGGAAGAGCAATGGGGAGTCATTTCCAGTGCCGCAGCCATCCTGCTCTTCCTTGTGTCCTCCTCCCTTGTTTTATGAACTCCTGCAAAGGGGCAGTTTGGGAACAGGTCTTGTCAAGAAGGAGAGCTGCCTAAACCTTCAAGTACCCTTAAAATTGTCTTTGGCAATGAGTTCACACTGCTGCCATTATTAGCTCAGAAGATCTATCCAATTTCAGGCTTTTCATGTTCATTAATTAACAGGTGACCAAAACTGACATTATCAAAGTCTGCATTAAACTGCTCTCTTTGTCTTAGGATGGTTAAAGGTCCCCAGATAGAATTGAAAAGGCCACCTGTGTTACAATATTATTGTTAATATTTTTAAAGCAGACACCACTTTGTCATAGACTGGATTCAAAGCTTGAGGCCACAGTCACACACACAAAAGAATAGCTGGCTTTTTTCCTCTTTCAAATTGTTGATATGAAAGGGACAGGACAGAGTAATTGTTTAATCACTGGCACATTGCTTTAAATCTCATTCTCAGCACACAGAGAGAAAACAAAAATGGCTGGAAAGGGCACGGAGGCATTTGAGCTGATTGATGGCAGGTCAGCAGCCAATGCACAATGGATAGAAAATGGAGCACATCAAGAGCACCACCTCTAAAAAGCATTGCATGAAGTTGATCTCAACAAGAGGGATGGCTAATGCAACAACAAGGTGGAAATACCAGTCAGTATTTCCAGGGTGGAAATACCAGCCAGTGTGCAATATCATGAAATGGATTGCATGGGGACAGAAAATGTGGGAAATTGAGGATGGCATCTATTCTTGCTGCTCTTTAGAGCACTCTTTGTAGCAATATTTACCTATTTTAATAAATGTTATGCTCCAGAAGTTGACCCTTTCAATTAAAAAAGTGGAAGTGTAACTCAGGATAAGCAGTCCCTGTGCCCTGAGTGGGGCAGGCAGCACATCCTGATTTCCCCTAAATTCCTGTGATCCAACAGCACAGGCCAGTTCCATTCACACAGCAGGTAACTCTCCACATATCTGATATTCTGCACCTGCGTTGCATGCACTGCACTGCAGCCTGGGCAATCCAGCAAGTCCCAGAGAACAGGAGAGGAGAGTCCTGGTGGTTATTGCCCTCTGCGAGGTTCCCCCACCACTTCAGCAATTCTCTCCGTGAGGATTTAACAGCCTCCCCTGCTCCTGGGATGTGCATTAGAATTTTAAGGTAAATATTTAATGTGTGCAGATGACAGGAGAGCACGCAGCTGAACAGATTATAAAACATGGTAAAGTTTAGAGCAGCACACAGCAGAGTAGGAGCTGGCACCCGGGAGGTTTGTGAGGATAAGGAGCCCCCGGTTTTCTGATTGCCCTCACTGGAGTTCTGTGTCAGAGCAGCATGGAAGAGCAATTTAAAAGTATTTAAAGTGTGCTCTTAGGTTCTGGTTAGAATGGGTACTGGAGGAGAAAGTCACTGTCAACAGCTGGAGAGTTAGCAACTAACAGAGGAATTAGCAGTATTCTGGAAAACCCTAGAAGTGCAGCTGGATAAATGTGGGAATCCGGGGGATAAATCTTTCACTTTTTTTGTTGTTTTTTATGATGTAAGGTGTTACTGCTGAGGGCTGCAGTCCCAGCCACCTTTCAGAGCCACGTGAAGCTCTGTGGGCTGCCAGGACTTGAGCCCTTCTCCAACACTCAGATCTGAGGGCTCGGGTTAGAAGGGAGCCACAGGCTTTCATGCATGTATGAGATAGGAGCTAAGAAGTTCCCTCACATTAAAGTTCCTGTGAACCTGCTCCTGTAGATGGAACCAATTTGGCTACTTACCAAAACGGTATCAGAATCTGCCCTTTGATTGCCAGGCAGAAAAGATCAGGCAGCTCACTGACTGATCCAGTGATTTGTTATGACCTAATTGTATATTTAGATGTAAATGTTGCCTTTGGATTTGCCTGTGAGGGCAAAATCTGACCCTTTCCTTTTTTTTCCAGCTGAAATGAAATTATGCCTAAGTAACACATCAAAAGAGGCAGGAATTTGCAGTTGGCACCGTTTAAGGATTTGTATTATCTATTGATATTACATTAATTAGATATTCCCCCTGCTCAAATGATTCAAATCTTTTTTTTTTTTTCCCCAGGACTGAGAAAAGGAGCATGGCTTGTACTAGAAATGAAGATGTGACACAGCATTCAGCTGCAGCTCTTTTCTTTAACCTGTCTTGCACAAGTGGCAGGACTGGGAGAAGGCTTGGCTGACAACACTCCAAAGCAAACATCTCTATTCTGAGATTCAGTGATTTCATAAGGACAGTTGCTTGTTTGCAACATTCAGCAAATTATATTCAGGATTGGGCCTGACAAGCCTGATTTTGTGCAAGGAGCTAAATGGGCCAAAAAATGAATTGTATTGCGAGCCACCTACGTAGGGATGTCAGAAATCCACCATAAATTCAGGCATTTCTGTAATACAGCTGAAGTTTGCTGCTGAGTGTGAATGGACAGAGAATTTCAGTCCAGGAGCTCAATTCATTAGCCTGTACGAGCATTAATGGTATTTCTTTGAAGCACAGGGAGACTATTCCACAAGTAGTATTTGCCTCATTTACAATAAACTGCATTTGTATACTTCAGTTGGATATCTGGCTATTAACAGGGAATATTTACCATCGTAAATAAGTTACTCTTGCCTAAAAGTTCTGATTTAACAATTGAAGATTTTTTTACAAATCACCTGGAAGTTTAAGAGCCTCAGAAAATTATCACAGATCACTAATGTTATCTTTTGTGATGGCTAACTATTTCACTGTGTTTTTATGAAATTATGAGGGTTTTTAGGAGCAAGCTGCAGCCTTGCTCCCCAGCCACACGGGTTTTGTTTTGCACCCAGACTGCAGGGAGAGCAAGCAGTGTCAGATGAGCCAGGGCTCTGAGCAGCCATCCTGACAGCTCCATCCCACAGTGCCAACATGCCAAGGGCTCCT
Organism: Ammospiza caudacuta; assembly: GCF_027887145.1. Taxonomy (NCBI): domain Eukaryota; kingdom Metazoa; phylum Chordata; class Aves; order Passeriformes; family Passerellidae; genus Ammospiza; species Ammospiza caudacuta. Next base: position 1,179,459 of record NC_080597.1, read on the forward strand.
CCTGGATACCCCGAGGGCCAGGGACTCCCAGGGCTGGATGGGAATAGCCACAAAAGGGATGTTCCTCAGGGAAAACAAGGGAGACAGGAAGGACCAGGAAAGAGGGAGAGGACTTGACGCGCAGGGAGGGATGCTGGAAGAAGTCAAAAGGGAAATGCAGAAGGAAAGAGGATAAACAAAGCCATGGGATGTGTTGGTGGCAAGGAAGGACAAGACAGGAATTTGAGCTGTGGGTGACTGAGTTGATACCCAAATCCATCAGATTTTCAGTCTCTTGTTTTACCCAGCCCCATAAACACAGATTGCTCTGCCATTCCCCTGCCTGGCTTTTCCCAAAGAGATTCCCTCCACTACATCCAGAGGCACAGAGGCCACCCAAGCTCTTTTGCTTCAGGCCTAACCCTCTGAGCAGTTCCTTTCCATGCCAGCAGTTTGCCTTTTTTCCTTGTTTTGTGTCACACCACTAGATTTCTGCAGCAATGTGCCATCCTCAGGTGGGGAAATCACCAGGAAGGAGCCGGGTGAAACCACCACCTTTTACAGATGCTTATTTAGGGAATTCAGAAAACCACAAGCAGCCAACTTTTGCCAACAAACAATAAATTTTTTGCAGTGCTCCAGATCTGGAAAAGCCTGAAGGATCCGAAAGTATTTTTGTTTTTTTATTTGCTAGATCCAAGGAGACAAGCTGTTATTTTATTGCTCTGTGTAGATGCTCCTACTTTGATGGACAAAATGTCTGGCACAATTGGACCACAAAGTGACATAAATCCCAACAGAACAAAAATATATCCATTACCTACAGTATGCCTGGAATCAATCTCTGTGAGGGATGATTATGGTATTGACCTGAGATCTGTCAGTGCAGTTTCCTCTGAGAAGTCTCTGGTGCTTGTAGACAGAACCCCTGAGGGGGTTATCTCTCATGCACACCAACATGAACTGAAGAATAAAACTTGCCTCATGTGTGTGCTTTTCATAGCCAGATTGAAACCATTAATGGCTGTGGGATTAGTAGCTCAATGCAAGTTGTATTGAGCATAAAATAAATAAAATAAAAGCATAAAGGAAATGCATATATATGGAACAAGGAATCCATGTCACCAAGTCCCCCATAATAAGTAAGTCACTCCATAATGCAAACCTTCACACCTCAGTGCTCCATGTACCTGGATAAACTTCAGCAAATATCTGCATGAATTTGGTAATTAGGATGGCAGCAGCAAGGAAACAAGTGCTGGACAGGGTAAAACAGGAATCCCTTAGTGCCTAATGCATTGTAGCGTTTATCACAAAGACCCTCACTTCACCTGGAATTAATACCAGCAGGTTTTTTTCGGTCTCTGGGGAAGATGCTTCCAGTTTGAGTGCAGTAATTGCACGTGGATTAATCACCCAGAATTATCTGCAAAGATCAAATCATCACCCAGATCCACAAAGGAATTAATTCACATCCAGTGCCAGAGTTGTGCCAGAAGGAAGAAAACCTTACAGAACACAGCCCTTGTCATGTGTGGTGTAGGTGAAGAATCATCCTCTTTATTCCCTGGACACTAACCAAAATAAAGTCAGGAATTTCAGTTTGCTGCTGACTAACAGGATTAAAGCCAAGTACATGAAATTTGGGAGTGTCTCCCGACACTCAAGACTCCTTTGGCAGTTTGTTCATCAGGACAGCAGTGAAAGCACATTTTGAGAGGCAATATAAGAAGCTGAACACCATAGCCCTGGGCCTCCGTGCAGTCAGGCTGCATCATGCCATTTTCTCATGCACCCAGGGAAAAGGAGATCAGCTGAGCTGGCCACAACAAAGTGCTCAGCAGAAAGGCATGAGCTGCTTCAAGGAGCTAGAAACATAAAAGGGAAATTCAGAGTCACTTCCTCTGCTTGTGACACTCATTGTTGCTGGGCTGGCTGGGACCTCGCCCTCCGGAGCTGTGTGAGAAACCCTCATCTGGAGTTTTATCAGCACTTTTATCACTTTTATCAGAGATGGAGAGCCACGGGGAGGGGAGGCTCACAGACAGGAGATGGCAAAGCTGTGCAGGAACCCCAGAGCCCTGTGCTGGGGGTTCAGCATGGGTGGGAGCCCCACAGGCACCTGGCAATGCCAGACTGGGGCTGCTCTCAGACCTTGTCAGAGTGTGCCCCTGGGCCGTGCTCACAGGGTCCCAGGAGGAGGGAAGAGACATGGAGGATCTGACTCCATGTTTCAGAAGGCTTGATTTGTTATTTTATGGCATATATTACATTAAAACTATACTAAAAGAATAGAAGAAAGGATTTCATCAGAAGGCCAGCTAAGCATAGGAAAAGAAGGAATGATGACAAAGGTTGTGGCTCGGCTCTCTGTCCGAGCCAGCTGACTGTGATTGGCCATTAATTAGAAACAACCACATCAGACCAATCCCGGATGCACCTGTTGCATCCCACAGCAGCAGATAACCATTGTTTGCATTTTGTTCCTGAGGCCTCCCAGCTTCTCAGCAGGAAAAACCCCAAGGAAAGGATTTTTCATAAAAGATGTCTGTGACAGCGCCCCTGTGGCTGATCCCCTGACACAGCTCAGGCTTGGAGGCCACACTTCTTTTTTTTAACAATCAGTGGTTACCCAACATTACCCTGGGGAGAAGCATTTGAAGAACACCAGGTTCCTTTGTATTTGCATTTTTTAGAACACTTCAAGTTTGTCTCAGAAGTTTTATAAATTAAAACATTTGCAACAGAGACCAGAACTGTTTATAATCAGCATAAAGATGTATAACTGTCCTAAACTCCTACATAAAAAGATGAGTTTCACCTGGCATTCTGCAGCAATTCCAAGTTTTAGCATCATAGGAGTTTAAAGAATGGGCATGGATTGCACATTACAGTGTCTGATGCATTACAAAGGCGTTTCTCAGTCATTTTGTAGTACATCTGCAGTCAAGCTGGGACTATCACTCCATCAAATTGGAATAAATAAATATTTTGCATGCTTATAAGCGCCCATAAACAAAGTCAAACATGCACTTCCGTACAAGAATTCACAGGATTTTTCAGGCAGGGGTTGACTAAGCACAGGAAATTGCAGGAAGGACACAAATGTTCCCATCCCCACTGTGCAGTAAGTGGTAGAGCTCAGGCAGGGCTCACCCTGCTCTGCCCCTGCCCCAGCCCTCCCCGGGAACATCCCAAACAGCACTCACTCCCTTTCCACCCTGCAACTGCTCCGGGCTCTGCAAGACCCGGCCCCCATGAAATAGTGAAGAGATGTTCATGCAAAAACAAAGGTAGCTGCCATCAGGAATGGCCCAACAAACTGCTTTAAAAGAAAGGAGTCTGCATAATGGTATTAAGGAAAAAAAAAAAAAAAAAAACAACAAACCAAAACAAACCTTCCAGGGGAAAATCATTCCAATATCTTAAATTTGAATCTGAAAGGATAGAAGACCCCTGAAATTATTGCAATAATCATCACTGCAACAGATGTGGGGACAGCCAAAAAACCAAAAACTCAGGTTGTATGGGAAGTGCTGAGGTAGCTCAGCTAGAGCAGCACAAAGGCTGCTCCTGTTTACCAAGTCCCCTATAAATCTCATCAAGCTGATGTTAATTTCAGGAGTGTTTTAGCACAGCTGGGAAAAATTCGTACCGTAGAAACCTTGGCTTTACAGAAACAGGAGTTTCTGAAGTATGCTAATTATTTTATAAGTATACAATGACTGGAAATACTTTAAAGGCAAACAGAAACAAGAGTGGATTGAAGCTGTGGGTTAAAAATGAGATGCAAGACCTTTCAGTAGGAGCATGCAAACATTTTCAGCACAGATTTGGATGGTTTACTACATTCTGCTTCCTCTATTCTCCCGCCCTTCAAATTGCATCAAAATTTAGTGAAAAAAATGTCTGGGAAAGGAAAAATAATTATGGATACAGTAAGACAGAAAACACTTAGTGACCAAAAAAAAATGCAAAGATGCCATTATTACTATTTATATTACATTAGCAATCACAAAATAATGCCCACTTTACAAACACAGAGATACAATCTCATCCTAAAAAAGAGTTGACATTGGAAGCCAATGAGCAGGAGGAGCTGGACCTCCTTGCTGGGCTGGGTTTAACAACACCTGTGGCTCTATTCAGCACTGAGATGTGCAGGCAAACAGGGAACTCTGCAGGGGTACAGCCATGGCTTTATGGCACGGCTCTTTCTGCATGGAAATGCATTAACTCAGGGATGTGATGGCAGTTATAAAATATTTTTAAACTGGCTTCATTTTTTAAACTTGTTTCTTCCATGCTGCTGCTGGAGAAAGAAGTTCTCCAAGTCCCTACATTTATATCGGCTCTAAAGAGGAGTAGAAATAAATTAATTTAAAAGAAAATTCAGACATTTTCCCATGGATTCCCCTCATCCCCAGCAGCCTTCCACTCCTCCCTGAGCCATAACAAACCCAGAATGACAGCACAGAGGGACTCCTCAAACAAAGTGTTCTCTCCTTTGCCTAACCACCCAAACATTGCAGATCTTGGAGAGTGGTTAGTTGGAGAGTAAAAGTGCAAGAAAGTGATTGCAGGGTAGATCATCTCATCCTTTCCCTCATGTTGGCTTTCCAGGCCAGTTATCACTATCATCTGCATCATCTGAAGCAAGCTGCAATCCAGTATGCTGGAAAGTCAGCACAAATACACCGCAGGAAAAGAAAGGACCAAGCAGAAACTCACTCAGGAATTGTGTCCAGTGGGACTGGAGGCATTGCTGTGCCACTGCAGAGTGGGGACAGGGTCCTGCTGGGGCTGTCCTGCTCTATGGACACCACGAGTGAGGTCTGCCCAATGTCAGCGCCCTTGCTGGGAGACAGCTGCTGATCCCAAATGCACAGGAATCAGAGATCACAAACCCCAGACTCCTCCCTCCATCCAAACTGCAGTTCTGTCCTGCTTCTGGCTGGGATAGAGTTAATTCTCTGCCCAGTGGTTGGTGCAGAGCTGAATTTAGGCTGGGATAGAGTTAACTCTCTGCCCAGTGGTTAGCACAGTGCTGAGTTTTGGGGTTTAGGCTGAGAACAGCATTGAGAGTACTCTGCAGTTCTAGTTCTTGCTGAGCAGTGTTTACCCCAAATCAAGGAATTGTCAGTGCCCTGCCTGGGAGGGGCTGGAGGAGCACCAGGGCACAGCCAGGACCTCAGGAGGAATGGTGGCCAGTGGTTCACCCAGCATCACAACTGAATTTTATTTGCATCTCTTGTTTTCCTTGGGGTTTATTTTTATCTCATTTGTTACTTTCCTTTTCATTACAGCAATTGATTATTTCACTTTAATTCAATTATTAAACTGTTCTTAACTCACAAGTTTTCTCACTTTTCCCTTTTCCAGCCCCTCTGGAAGGGGAAGAGGAGCCTGTGCAGTGCTTTGTTGTATCTGGGGTTAAACCACAGCCAATTCCCTACTTGCTCCCCAGCAGCACCTGGAGGAAAGTGGAAGCAGAGTGACTGCTCAGATGAGATGATCTTCAATGTCCAAACAATAACCAACATAAAATTTCATCCAAGCCACACCACAGGGCACGTTTTCAGCATTTTCTTGTAGGGGGAGATGATGCTTGGGGAGTTAACTGCAAAACTCCCATTATTAATAGAAGTCACACAGCTAAATCCCCACAACCTATAAGGAAAATATTGCCTTCCATTTCTGTCTGGTATCACTCCTGATCTGTGCTGACAGCACTCTCATCATGAATAACATTATGTCAGTCTGCCCAATGATTCCTGAAACTGTCAACAACGTTTAAAGTCAACTTCTCCAAACTTTTTAAAAGTTAATCATCTTCACTCTGGAAGCATAAAAGTTGAATGCAATAGAAAATGTGCAGATTCACAGCAAGTTTTATTGACTTGCTGGCCAAAGCCTTCATCTGGCTGCTGAACCATTTACATACAACGGAGCACTATCTATAGAAAAGGTGTCCTTAAAAGCCAGAATATACATGAGATGGCAGAGCTGAGAAAGTGTGCAGAATAGTGCACAGTGTACTTGACTTTTACACTAAATTATAACAGCCCTCAGTCAATCCAGTGTCTGCAATCAGCCCAGTTTGGGGAGTTTCACTGTAACACCATGTACAAGCACAGCTGAGAAGGAAAAACTCTTGAGACATCTTGATTTCCTTGTCTTCTTCTGTTGCAATCTTACAATGCCACGTTTCAAACATCAGTCCTTCAATTTCCCTCAATTTATTTATTCTTTTAATTACTACTCATCAATGTGCTGAGAAGTTCCAGAGGGAAAGGCTGAAGAAAGAGCAATCAACGTGCTCTTTACAGCTCAAAGTGTGAATTTTCTTCACTAGTCCCCCCTAGGCTGGTCCATAGGGGGCACTAACAAAGGAAATACCTTTCTTTCTGAAAGGCAGCCAATCAACTTCGCATTTTTAAATGGCTCAAAAAATACATATATGAATTGTTTCTAATTGAGTCCCAGATAAATGCTGTACCCACTTTAAACACCTGTGTTTAACATCCTTTTCTTGTTAATTTTGCTCTTCCCTTTTTGTCTAAAAGAGTGTTTTCAGCAAAAATGACATTAACTTGTAATCCAGACCTCTGAACTATTGACCTACACATAGCCAAGATTGCATGAGCTGATCCAACCTCAACTTTCTGAATCTTCTATTAGCCTTCATTGCTCACAAATCTTCCACCCTGTGCTTCTCTCAAAGCTGCAACTCCTTCAATCAATGATCGCATTAGATCACATTGGGATTCACTTTTTAAAAAAATTGAGATTTACTGTTAATGCCCAGCTGAATGCACTGAAGAAGTCCAGAAAAAAAAAGTCAAAGAAAAAAAAGATGCAGGACTCATTATTTTATAATACCAGGACTATTATGCCAAGCTTGCATTTTGGAGTTTCATTTATTATTTTCAATATATTTTCAATTGTATTGATTAATTGTATTAATTTATTAATTTCAAATTATTATTTCCAATTGTATCTGCTGGCAACAGATCTGTTTTATTCTCTGCACTGTTGAACTGAAGGATTTAACAAAGCAGCCAACAAAATCTCTGTGCACTGGACTGAAGTCCTCCTCAAAGACTCCTAGTCTATATTTTTATAAGAAAAATTAAAAAAATAAATATAATATTATATAAGATATATAATATAAGAAATATAAAAAGAAATCCTACAAGACACCCAGTCTATGTTTTTTATAAGAAATAGAAATCTGTCAGCTTCTCTCAAGAGCTAATAGGGAACAGCTCCATTTGCAGAGGGGGGCACAGTTTTTCTGCTGGTTCCATATTAACCTGGGAAAGCCTTTAAACCACAGATATTTCCTCAAAATCTCTTTCTACTGGTCCTTTTCACTTTTGAAGGAGCAGAAAACCCACATGATAGGGCCTGTCTTAAGGAAAGCTCTTACCTGTAAAATATTATTCAGTCATGAGAATCTAAACATAGCTCACAGAGAAAACACAAATGGACACAAAAGCCCTCTCATTTTGGGGCAGGATAAAATAAAGCAAGGAAGAAGTGAAAGTGGTCAGAAACTGTTTGCTTTCAAGTCCTTTCAAGCGCCCCCAGTCAAGGCACTGATGTGGTGTGGCCCAGAAAGGGACAAAGCACAAGGAGCTCCCCAGCTCATTTGTGTATTTCTGTGTGGAACACTGCTGCCTTAGGCTGGACATTGATTCCTAAGGAACAGGACGATTTTCTCTCTCTTTTCCTCCCTCATTTCTTCTCCATGGCCAGAAGTCAAGCCAGAGAGTTGTGCTGGTGACAGGAGGTCACTGATGTGCACCAGGTTCTCTGACAGCCAAGGTGCACCAATAATTCTGTCATCTCAGGGCACCCAGCCACTGTGAGCATCCCCCATGTTTGCCAAAAAATGCACTGATGTTCAATCCTATGCCAGGTAAATTCCCTCCATCAAGCAGATACATCTGATGTGGTCCTGAAATGGGACTGGAATGTGACTGAAATCCAGCCTAGGCTGTTCACCAATGCAACTACCACAAAAGAAAACAAAAAGATAAATATATAGAAAAAAAATAATGGGAGTGAGGGTGATAACAGCACTGGACCAGGTGCTTAGAAATGGAATAAGATCCTGAACAACCTGAATAAACTTCCAGCTGCACCTCCTTTGAGTGAAGGGTTGAACCAGACGGCTTTCAGAGGGTTTGTTCCAACATAAATTCTGACTCTCAGTGTGGTTTAAATGGCCAAACTGCCCTCTGCTAGTGGCTCCTTGAGGGCTGCTGAAGTGGCAAACGTTTGCCATGCATCCCATTCTCCCAGGGAAATTTCTCATTAAGGTGAAGAGAATTCAACAATTAAAATAATTTAAAGTGCCAGACCAAGAAACATGAACTACTGTAACTTGTCCCTCCAAGTTCTTCAAACCTCCTCAAAGTCCTATATGAAAAATAATTACCAATTCTTAGAATAAACACAGATCTTCATGCTTCCAATGATTATTCAGAAATTATTTTGGTGCAGGAGCAAAGACTTTGTTTGCGAAGACAAAATTCATTCAGGGGTTGCTTCAAGCTCTGCTTGAATGTTTAGAGCAACTTTTATGCAATCTGACATTCCAAAAAGAACTGACAGTAATGGACTGGAAACACAGGGAAACTGTTACAAAACAGAGCAAAAAAAGTTTCAAAAACAAAGGGAGTTTAAGAGCTAAATGTCTTTAACTGGCTCTGATGAGGGACTGGCTGAACAGAAACCATTTGAGGAGCTTTCAGACTCACAAGATGACACTGCATTGCTGCAAACCCAACACAAAAGTTGGGACGTGAGGCTGGAGAAACATTCCCCTCTGGCTTTTGCTTTGTCAGATTGGATGGAGCCAAGCAGACTGCCCAGGGATCAGCAATGAGGATGGAAAGCCTCCCAGACACAGAGCCGAGCCACAACCTTTGTTATCATTCCTTCCTATTCTTAGCTTAGCCAGCCTTCTGATGAAACCTTTCCTTCTATTCTTTTAGTATAGTTTTAATATAATAGATATCATGAAATAATAAATCAGCCTTCTGAAACATGGAGTCAGATCCTCATCTCTTCCCTAACCCAGGAAACCCAGTGAACACTGTCACACTCCTTCTCTTGAAAAGTACAAAACATCTAAATATGTCCTTAAAAGTGCACACCAAGACATTGCTGTGGGGACAATAAATGCCAGAATTGACCATAAATGCTCCACCCTTTATGCTGGGGCTGAAGCAGACATTGACCTTTCCTGAGAACTTAACAATTCTCTGTGAATAATCTTCCACCTCTGTAGCTGCAGCATTCAGAAAAGCTCTTGGTCACGCTGCAAATGTTTTCTAAAATGTTTTTTACGATTCTTGATTCCTGGCCTCCCTTTTTTTCTTTCCTTGATAATTCTTAGCTGGAGATACTGCTCTTTGGTGACCAAATGCATGTGTAGCACACCCCAGGAGGAGCAATATGACTTTATTTATGTTATGATGTCTGTTTATTAAGTGATGGGCCCCATTACTTGTCCACACCCCATCACTTTCCACAAGATGCAAGAGCAATGCAGGCCAACAGAAGTTACTAAATTCCCACTCTCCACCCATCTCTAAGAACAGGAAGGCTAACTCTAGTGTCTCCTCAAATTATCATGTAGCTCAAAGTAACACTTTTAACTTGTTATGTGGAGTAATTCTGGTTCTTTCTAATAATGGGTGAAGATTTCTACCCCTCTGTCCCTTACAATTTTGGAGCATTCTAAATTTCTGGTTTCTCCAGAATTAAAATTGCTACTAAAATAGAAAATTGCCATTTAAAAAACTTGCAAAATATTCCTCTTCCTTTATTTATCCTGCTGAATATCTGATTGATACCTCACTCTCCAAATCTTTCCCTCACACAGTGCCAATCTTGTTCTGAAGGGCGCTGTCCTTCTGCTTTTTGCAAACAGATGCAAAAAGCCATTTTTGCAAAAAGTCACACAGAGCCATTTTTCCTCCCTCTCCTCATTTTATGGCCTTGCAGAATTACTGTGGACATTCTCCTCAGAGCTTGGGGAACTGGGCTAATTGTCTGTGAGGTGACAACTGCTCCATCCACACATCTGCAGAACATCTAAGCAAGTCACTCCAATGAACAAAGTCTGGTATGTTTGATTTAATTCTCACTTGAGAGTTCTGAGAATAACTCATTCAGGTGTACCCAATGAGGTACATACCTATTCTGAAACAGAGCAGGTAAGGATTAAATGTCCTGCCTATACCCAGAGCCCTGCACCTCAGACTCTTCCTAAAACACTAATTAATTAATTAAGACTCAAGTTATTCTCCGTGGTGGAGAAACACAGCTTTGCCTGCTTTATGTAGGTCAAGGTCCCAGGCAGAAATAGGCCAAGTTAATTGGCCAAGATCCAAGAGAAAGCACGCAGCAGAACTGGAAATTCAACTGTGACCTCACTGCCGAGATGTCTCACATTCCCCACCCAAAAATCCGTCCTACCTTCATTCATTCCTTCCTCCTGAACATTTGTAATTTTGTAACTCGATGACCATCATTTCCAGTTAGAGTGAGCAACACAGCACTGAAGCGGCTCTTAGGCTCTTCTTTAGAGGAGGAAAATATAAGTACAGTACTCCAGAGCAATGCAGAATAAGAGGTTTAGGGTTGTTAACCTGATACTTGCTCTGATTTGATCAGCACAGCCCAGGTTTGGAAAGCTCAGACAAGCTAAAATTGGTAACTTTGATATTTTTGTGACTTTGTGTCATCATCCATAACACTGCTGTACAGTAAAGCATTATACATGATGACATAACACCTGGAGAAGGCATTGTGCTTATCAGCAAGGCTGTGGGTTCAGCCAGCTCAGCTCAAGACCTCGTGAGCATTTCTGAGCTCTCAGCCAGGCTCTATCAGCTCTGGTTATTACTCTGTCCTTTTTCTGGCAAGGAGCAAATAATGTGCCTGCATTGTCTGCCCTATGCAAAAGCCACACCAGGGTTGAACAGTGTCATGCACGGCAAGAGGGATACAGGTCACTGTTATGGCACGACCTTGTGAGGGTGACCAAAAAGAAATTTAAAATAAAAAATTAAAAAAAAAAAAAAAGAATGCTGTGCCTTCACAGTTCTGTTCCTTTAAAACGTGTGTCAGGGAAGCCAGAAGAGTGCTAGTGAAAGAAAGTGGAAGAAAAGTTGTCTGTGTCTCCAAGCAAATCCCCATCACATCTCAGCAAGTGTTCAGCCCAAAGTTTAAGCGACTCCTGAAATTCAGCATCGCTGGGGCCTGGCTGCCTAATAGAGACTACAGGGTGTTGAGAAGCACAGTATATTATTTCATTAAGTGCTTTTTGGGAGAAGGGGATTTAGAAGTAAAACTGCTGGCTTTGTGTGGCAAGGTTGTGACCTCTGACAACTTTGGAGCTTATCTCTTTCATCTCGCCACTCCCCCGAGAGCCCGAACTTGCGGAGGGATGGAAGCGGGTAAGCCGGGGCCAGACAGAGTCCGGCATTGTTGTGGGGCTGCCTCCTCTCCCTCTCCCTCCTTCCCCTTCTCTCTCCCTCTGCCTCTCCCTCTCTCTCTCTCTCTTTCTTCCCCCCTAAACAAAACAGATCTGAACTGAGCCAAGGAAACAAAAATGTATTGTTCCTCGCAGATGGAAGCGAGTGTCGCCTAGGTAACCAGATTAATCTCCTTTTTCTCTCCCTTCCTCTCTTGTAGTGCGGTAATCGGTGGGCTCTTTTCACAAAAAAGCCAGCCTCAAAGCTGGGGCTCTAACTAGGTTCCTAATTAGCTGCAATTTACAATGAAGACAACATGATGAGATAATAGAAATTTGCAAAATAATGACATACCTCAGCAAAATATTCCTCCTCCTAAGAACCATTTTTATACAAAAACAATAAAGAGGGCCCTTCTAAAGCAAAGCTGGAAAATGGTGGTGTATTATGTGACACAGAACATTATTGTTCGCCTCTTGTTCCCCCAATCAACAGCTTATTGTTTGGCATCTTAAATAAAAATGACTCAAATACAGGCCACATAATGATCTCCATTGCGCTAATACACTGTATATACAGAGTAGTCAAAAATGTACCCAAGCCAAGGCCAGTGGGGCTGATAAAGTAGCAGGGCCCAGCAAGGTAATTTACAATACAATGCACTAACTATTATTGCTGGCCTTAATCACACTGATATCTCCCTGATTCCTGTCAGGATGAGCTCCCACATCAAAAAGGGCACTTGAGCGGGGGGCAGCCCGTTAATGAAATATGATGGCTCGCATTTGTTTTCATGTGGTGGTTGGCTCAAACGAGGCAGCTCCAGACTGTTAGCCAACAGTCTTCCCTTGTGCCACATCAAAGGCTCCCATTGATGGCAGGGAGGGAGGGCAGGGGGAGACAGCGCCGAGGGAGGAGCGCTGGGCAGCTCAAAGCACCATTAAACCCTAATCTCTACCTTATGTCCCAGCAGCAGAGAGGGAGGCAGAGCTGGCTGGGGCCAGCCGGGCTCCCCAGCTCCAAAGGGAGCAGCTCCGTGGGACGGGCACGGGCCTGGACGGGCATGGGGCTGCACAAGGCTCGCTGCTGATGTGGGGGGCGCGTCGAGCTCAGGGCAGCTCTGATCCCAACAGAAAGGTTTCAGGAATAGCAACAGATTGCCTGAAACTGCCAGGAAGAGCAGCAGCAGCCAAAGTCACTCCTGATTTGATCTGTGGGCTCAGCAGCGTTGATTGGTGTGGCTGCAAGTGACCTATAGATCTTACAGGACTGTCCCTCAAAGAAGTGCCCATTTTGGGCAAGGATGGAAGAGCATTATCATGTACCCTGACCTGGTCTTGTTCCTGAGAATGGCAAGAAGCCTGATCTCCTTCACAGAGTAACTGAAAGGATTGAGTAATGCCGTATTACACAGAGCAAGCCAAGTGCTGAGATGTCCTGACAGGAGATGTGGCTCCAGCCAGGTCCTGCAGGACAGTTCACAGGAAGGGTTAACCTTCTCCAGAACCACTGCAACTCCACTGCCATCTGTCTATACACCTTCTTTCATCCTTCTCAGAGCTCTACATGGCATTGCTGGTCAGCTGGGGAGAGCCTGAATACATCAATGCTGAACATTATGTGCAAGAGTGAGGAAAAGAAGATTTTACAAGCCCCCCAAATATACCACTTTGAATGACCACTGCCATGAGGTTTAAACAGGACACAGGGCAACTGGGCTTTGGGGTTTGAGATATTCTTCAAAACTCTCACATAAGAAACATATTGATCCTGGCAGCCTTTAGAAGTGTAATGTGACACATTTAAATCAACAGCAGTGAACATTCAAACAATAATATAATAAAAAAAAAGAAGGATGTAGGTTTGAGACACAGAACAGCACTGAAAATAGATTTCAGTTTTGGAATTGGGTCTGCTGTAAACAAACACAGCAAAGATTTCTAGGAAAAAGAGAACAAGGTGGACAAATGTGAAGCATTCAGTCTTTAAATAGAAATAAACAGCAAGCAATAGATGGTCAGATCCTTGTGTGCTTAATCCTATTCTCTCCATGCAAAGTGTGATTCAGCTGCAGAATAAGGTGTCATTTAATGTAACAGCATCAAAACTGCCTCTGAAAAACAAAATGATGTGTGAGGTACTTGAACTGCCTGTCAGGCAGCCCTATCCAACTAATGCTGAGCATCTTCTTATCCCATTGACTTCTCCCAGCACGGGGGCTGGCAATCCACCAGCAGTGTGCTGACACACAGGATCAGGCAGCACCCAGGAAAAGAGCAGCAAAGTGCAGAAAATGGCTTTGAACCTGTGAACCCAGTTCAGTGTAAATCCTGTGTTGACATCACTGACCACAGAAGTCACTAGTGGCCAGCTGAAAGCCAGATCTAAAGATTGGTGTGTTAGCTTTTTTTTTGTTTTCACATGCTATATACATTTCTATGGAAGGCTAAATATAGCCTGTTCCTTTCAGGCTCATCTGAAAAAGCAGACCCAGTTTAAAATTCAGAAGTAAGCGTTTAACCTGGCACATTTTTCTCCTTTGGAGCTTACACTGTAGTTTTGCTTAATCTACCTGGAGGTTTCATCATTGCCTAGATAATCCTGTGTGGAGCAGCCTCCAGACCCCAGGAATTCAGAGCAGTGGGAGCAGGGCTGTGGCCTGGACGTGCCATGGCCATGGCAGAGTGAGAACAGCAGCTCTGGATCTGCACCTGGTGTGCCTAACACCAGCTCTCCATTTTACACAGAAAACATCCAAGGAGCTGGAGGAGCTGGATGAAACAGCTCAGAGAGAGTTAGTTCCCCACAATTACAGAGCTCTAGCTGATATTGCAGCTGCGTGGCACAAATGGAATTGGATTTCTGTACATTCAGCATCTCAAGGTTTGGGAGCCTGAATGTTAACCTTTTCTCCACAACAATCCCATCCAAAGCACTGCACCACAGGAGGTTAAAACACTGGGCATAAACCTGCAATATGAATCCTGTTATTCCTTCCCTTTTTCTTTTCTAAGTTAACAGAACTGTTTGTGCAAAGCAGCGCTGCAAGGCTGGACACTCAGTGTGTTTCCTTCTCTGGCATCCCGAGTGTCTGGCACAGACTGTGTGACCCAGGGTCTGTCTGAGATCATCCACACCATTCCCCTGCAATAGCACCTGCGCCCTCGTGGCCCTGAATGGCCCTCACAACACAAATTTACAAATGGCTTTTGAAAATTACCCAAACATCCTTCCCATGAGCACAATCTGCTGCGGCACAACCGCCCGGCCTTGGTTTTATTATGATTATTACCACTCCCAGCCTTTGGGGAGCTTTGTGTGTGTCAGCACATTTCTTTAGCGTCTCTGATAGCCTTCAATCTCCCTGCCTTTTATACCTTTGAACCAGGTACAAACAGCAAGAAAAGCCACACAAACCATGGATTTGCTCAGGACACAAGGAAATCCAAGCATCCAACTGAAGTTTAATGCTACCCAACTCCATTCCTCCCTGTCTTGCCCCTGGCCCCAGGGGAGGTGGGAGGAATGGTTTAAATCAATAACCAAAGGCTCCAGTTTTACAAACCCCTGAGCCATCAGAGTCCTTGGTGCACCAGCCCCAGCCTCCCCCAGCCTGCACGCACACAACACATACAGAAAAGAAATGCTGGCAGCCTGGCATTAACAATGTTCATTCAGTGCTCTTTACTTAAAGGCAGAAACAATTAAGTGAAACCTTGAAGTAATCTCATTCTGCCTATTTAGCCTCTTCATCCCTCAATGTGTGGTTAGTAAGTGTTGCAATCAGGGGCTAAGGCCTGCTATCATTCGGCCTTAATTAAAAAAGACACAAGCAGTGGAGCTGTGAATTAGAAATGTAACAACGCACTACCCCTGATTAATTCGAGGCTCATGTTGGATTAATAACTCCAAACAAAGAACAAAAGGAAATTGTTATGCGAATTGCAGCCCTCCCAGGCCAGACAAAGGTCAAATCACAGGATTTCAATTTCATCCGGAGTCGCTTAATCAACTCCCTCGGAAGGAAGACCATATGCAGCCCTGAAAGCTCCCCATTGTAGTGCTGTTGTCACTGGACCTGAGAGACAGCGCACAGATAATCCCAGCTATTCCCCATCTTTGCTCCTTCTTGTCTGTTCCTTTTCTTTTTTTTTTTTTTCCTTTTTTTTTTTTTTTTTTCTTTTTCCCCATTATGACAAAAGCCCTTCATTAGGGCTAATGATTCAGGAATAATCTGAAGTCAGGACAGGATAGTATCTGTGGGAAAGTGCCTTTTGTGGCTGCTGCCCCATGGCAGCACCCTGGCTCTCAGTGCCCATGCAGCTGCAGGGGCAGCCCCTCATTCTGGGGGGAGTCACAACTGCTGTGCTTCATTGCACACCACACAGTCACTTACCCCAAACTTGGGGCGTAAAACAGCGTGTTTGGGACACCCCCAGTGTGCTGCCTGCATCTTCATGCAGAGGTCTTTTGGGGATGTTAGGTGAGAAAGGATATTACCAGTCTGAAACCCCATATCTGACCAAAACTAAGCCACAAAGAATAAAATCTCATATTTTCTTGCCCCCAGTGAAATGATGATGGAGCAGAGCAGCCCTCAGTTTTCATGACCTTGGATATAGTTAGCAGGAGCAGGGCATGTCCCCCTGTTCCCATGGAACATGACTTCTCATAACTCACATGGCAGAGCATTTTACATGGACTGCACAGTTATTCCGTATTTTAAAAAAAGGAAAGTTGGGGTCTGCTTGGGAATCTGGCACCTCACACCTGGAGCAAGCCTGTAGAAAGGAAAAAAGAGCAAGGAAGAAGCTTCAGGGGGTCCATCCCCACCCTCAGTGCCTTCTGGAAGGGCTCAGCCCAGCAGCCCAGGAGCACCAGCTTGCCCAAGAGCTGCCAGCAGCCTGGATGGACAGGTACCCCTCTCAGCTAGATCCCTATTGTTTGCACACAGCTCAAAAGGCAGCCTGGAATGTCTCAGGGTTTAATTCATTGGGTTTTGTTGTATATTCTGTAACAAGAGTACAGTTTGGGACCAAATTTGCTGTCCCCAGGAGCTGGCTGCAGCAAGAGGCCAGGAACCATCACACTCCCCACCTTGACCTAGACCTCCTGCTTAACTCTAATAAACCTCTCCTGATACACATGGACATGAGACACAAAGGCTCAAGCAACATCTCTAATCTTAAATTCTGGTTCAGACAATATTCTGTGTATGAGCTCCTTGGTGCAGGATTGCTGACAAATGCACCAGGACTCTGAGCTGACCTTACCAAGAGACACCCAAAGCCCAAAGAAACCCCACAAAACCTGGCACTAGCACCTGGCACTGCATCAGCAGCTTCCAAACCTGCAGGCACTGCAGAGCAGGGGCTATGGCTGGGATGTTACAACACCTGGGGAAATGCAGGTTCTGTGGAGATCTCTTACCTGTGCTGGGTGCTGGATGAACCTGCAGGTCGCTGGGTGAACTCAAAGCAGATCCTTTGTGACTCTCAGCTTGGGATCATCTCCACTCACTTCTGTCACAGGCTGCACTGGGTCCTCTTGCCAAGGGGCTGCTCACACAGTTGTGCCTCTGAATTAGCTGTTGGAGGGGAAGAAGCTGTTTGTGAATTGCCCTTTCCCACCCAGAAATATTCCAGTTTTAAATATTAACCCAATACATGACTATTCAACTTCTCTGATGCTTTCCTTTCAAGTATCCATACTCTCATGCTTTACATATTGATTTCTTAGCATGCAACCAAAAATTAAGATGAAATACCTACTGTGCCATGGAAAAAGAGAGTCATATACTCAGAAACCCTTTTGCCTGTGTTATACCAAGCTATTAAATCCAAATTACACAGAATGCAAATTCTGTTAGAAATGAATCTTTCAAGCATTCCACCAGCTCCAAAATGTATTCAAAAAATAAGTTTTGAAATCTGTTACTATTAGAAGCTCAGCAACGAATTAACTTTCATGCACTACCAGCTATTTTAGCTAGTTCCACTCTTCAGCACGAAACTAAAATGCAAGTTTTAAGTCTGCAGCTCCAAAAGTTTAGCCCATGTATTCGTCTGTCAAGAAGGAAATGGGTGCACATATCCCAGTAAGAGCAGCAGGGTGACACAATTTCCCTTCCCATTCATGTTGAAAGCCAGTTAATGTCACAGACACCTTTTCATGAAAAATCCTTTCCTTAGGATTTTTCCTCCTGAGAAGCTGAGAGGCCTCAGGAACAAAATGTAAGCAATGGTTATCTGCTGCTGTGGGATGCAACAGGTAAATCTTCGATTGGCCCATGTTGGATGTTTATAATTAATGGCCAATCACAGTCAGCTGGCTCGGACAGAGAGCCTGAGACAGAGCCTTTGTTATCATTCTTTGCTTTCTATTCTATTCTTAGCCAGCCTTCTGATGAAACCTTTTCTTCTATTCTTTTAGTGTAGTTTTGATGTAATATATATCATAATAAGTCAGCCTTCTGAAACATGGAGTCAGATCCTCATCTCTTCCCTCATCCCAAAACCCCTGTGAGCACCATCAGTTTGGCCTGCAGCCTTCAGTCCAAAGGGAGAAGGACTGGGCACACATTTCTCATGTATTCCGATTACTAAAGAGCAAATCAGTTTCTTCTCAATAGTGAAAGAATCACAGAACCATTCAGGTTGGAAAAGACCTCTGAGATCACCAAGTCCAAGCTTCAATCACCACTTTGTCAACTCGACCGTGGCATTAAGTGCCACATGCAGTCATTTCTTGAACACCCTCCAGAGACCTTGACTCTGCCACCTCCTTGGGCAGCCCATTCCAATGCTTAACAACCTTTTCTGTCAGGAAATTCCTCCTGATGTCCAACCTGGACCTCCCTTGGTGCAGCCTAAAGCCATGTCCTCTTGTCCTGGGAGAAGAGGCTGGCTCCAGCTGGCTGTACCTTCCCATCAGGGAGTTTAAAGAATTATAAAGTCCCTGTGAGCCCCCTTTTCTCCAGGATAAACACCCCAGCTCCCTCAGCAGCTCCTCACAGGCCTTGCTCTATGGATAGCACACTCAGGAGTTGTTCAGGTTCTCACTTCACAGTGCTGGTCCCCAGGTCCATGAGATGACATTCCTCCTCTCAACACAGGACATGCATCTCTCACTTACCAGCCAGTTGTGGGCAAATAAACAAAATAGTTTAAAAAAAATTGTGTGCAGATGAAAGATGATGTGCTAAAAAATAGCTCAGCACAGTGATGAAATACGTCCACTGCTGCTGAAATGCTACAAAACCAAAAGAAAAACTCCAAAAAACCCCCAAACCCCCCCAAAACAAAAAAAGAAAAAAAAAAAAAAAAAAAAAAAAAAAGCCAAAGCCCAAAAACCATAACACACCCCCCCCCCCCCAACAAAACCAATACCAAAAAAGTCACCTCAGGATAGTTTTCTTCTGCTTTCTACAGACAGATTTGGGGGCATCTGCTCTCTCCCAGCCCAAACGCTAGCACAGGCCAGGCATGCAAAGGTTCCTACAGCCCACATCAGATGATAACCTACAAAATCTGCTGAGGATGAGGAGGAAAATAATTTATTTAAGTGGCTGCAGACCCTGCAAGCCCCACTATTAAGTTTGGCACGTGCATGCTCAGTCTTGAAATCAAACTTTGCCCATCCTCATAACTCCTGCAAACACCAGAGTGAAAACAACTTCCAAGGGGCTGCACTGGATGGCACAGGCACAGCCTAAAAGAGCAGGCTGCCCTAAATTCCTGTGCAATCCCCAAAACTGACCATGCCTGGAGCCCATCACACTCTCCTCGCTCCTCTCAGCTATCTCTGAAGCCTTATGGATTTTTATAAATCCCAAAGCACCCACAACATTGGGCACTGAAAGGTGCCCTCAGCTTGACTTGCTCTTTCCTTTGTGGCAATAATCTCAGAGCTGTGCACCTGTATCTTTAAGAAAATAAACCAACACATTTCCCTGATTTTACTTGACATTTTTTCTTATCCTTTCCCTTTACATAGGAGCTGCCTCTTTCTCTTCCTTTTCCCTCAAACCAGGCACCAGTGAGAAACATTCCTCCTCTGTAGCTCTTCCCAAGTGTGAAAGAGCTTTCACATATCTTTACCTCACTGACCCTTCATCTCCTTTCGAATCACAGATAAGAAACAACATTTCCTTATCTTGCTAAGAACTGGGAACACTTTCCACTTCTATTATAGTGTTTGCCACCCCTATTAAACACTCTGAGAGCCTGCATGAAAAAAAAAATTATGCATAAATCTGGTAGTTCTCTGATAGATTCCAAGCAAGCAGTTTTTCGGTGGATAGCACTCCAAACCGTAGTGCGAGCAAGCAGCTGTGTCAAAAGATTAAATATGATGGGGTGTGCAGGGAAAACCAGTTATGTCGAGCCCATTTGTCTCTCCCTAAGAAAACCAAGCCGACCAAGCAAAGATAATGTGGGTTCTTCTATCCACCTTACCAAAATGCCACTTCCACTGGAAGGATAAAATCATGGCACAGCAAATTAGGTTTTACACCTGGATAATTTTTCCCTAGAAGTCCAGCACCTTTGTTTAAGCTCAACTTAAAGGACTGCACACCATTTCTAAGTGTTGCTGGGTAGCTGCTGCTCTCCCTCTTAGAGGTGCAAGATATAATTTCCTTGAAAGATACAGCTTTCCTTCCAAAAATATTTCATGAAACACTTTCTTTTTCATTTTCATTTTTGGCCAGCTTAAATGGTAATTATGGGGATTGCCAATTATTGTTATAAATCTAGAAACACTGCAGTAACTTCCTTGTGAAAGAATTTATAATACACTTTAACAAAGTTATCAGGAATCTTATCTAATTCTTCATTGCTCTGATGAGATATTGCATAAAGGAGCAAGACTGAGAGTCTATTCATGTTGTATAAGCCTGGAAAAGAGGTTCCAGAAGCTTAAAAGAACTGGATCCCATAAATAATTTCACCTTTGCCTTTCTTTTTTTTTAAATTTCCTTGTGAAATCTGTCTCCTTTGCTTTGATGCCTTTGATTGAGAGGCATTGTGCAAATGACTCACGTTTGCACAGCTCTGAAACAGGAACACCAACAAAAGCCAAAACATACAATTTGGTGTCTTTGCCTGCTGACTAAACACTTTTCCTTGGATCTCCCTTTGCTTGGAGGGTAAATTGTTAGTTTCAAAGCTGAATGACTGCTTCAGTAAGTTGGGTAGCAGACTATTGGTACGGTGTGATAATTAAGGGATCTTAGTTCTTAAACAATGCTGATAAAACAGAAATCCCTCTCCCTTTTTTCTGGATTACCTTTAGAACTGAAATCAGAGCACGTAAAATGAATAATAATTTGCACCTTCTGTGAATGATAAAAGATTGAATCAAATTTTAACTAGAGTCTATTTGTAAATCCCTCAGGATGACATAATTACTATTCAACACATACCTTAATTAGCTGTACACATCTATTTCATAGTATTTAACAGGTTTAAACAGCTCCTATTGTCTGCTGAATGGATGTTCCATTCTTATCAAAATGGAAACTATTCTGAATTTCCTCAGCTGGAGGAAACTTGCTCACAGAAGTTAAGAAATGATCTGGAAATTACTGTTCATATAGTCAAATCGGTTTTGGTTGGGTTTGTTTGTTTTTCATTTTTAAAGTTGTTTCAAATTCACCAATGGTACAAAGAATGGCATTGCACTGGTGTAAATTATTGTTGGTTTTGGTTCTTTCCTTTTGATGAGAAAAGGTCATAGTTGCATTGTCTGGTGTTCAAACTTTGGCATAGAATTTGAAACTAATACCAGGCTAGGCAAGGATATGATTTCTTCTCCTAGTTTGGATTACAGCACGGCCTCACCTCTAGAAAGCAGAGAAAATAAACAACTTGGGGAGAAGGTCTGAAAGATATTGTACCTCTCCCAAGTACCCAAAAGTCACAGACCAGACCTAAAGTCCTAAGATTTACCACAACAATAATGCTTAGAAACATACAAACAATGCCTCCCAATGCCTTTGAGATCCTTTTATCTTTCTCTTACTTCTCCAGGCTGCCCCCATGTCATAGTTTCAAGTTTTTCACTGCAATTCCTTGTAGCAAAAATGTGGTTTTTTTAGTAAGTGGAGGTAGAGATTCCTTCACATTCATGTTATCTCATAACAGGGCTCTGCAAGGCTTGTTACATATTGTAAGCTTCCTGATAAAATTGCAGACATTGTGTTGGGAAGCTAATCGGTTCTGCCCCTGAAACAGAATGAAGCCAAAGTCAAACAAATAAAAACAAACAAAATAAAACCAAACTTATTCAGTTGGGAATGCTTCTTCCTTCATAGTCATGTTTCTTCTTCTGTGTACGATGAAACTAAATGCCCAATCATTAAAAATTAAAAAGATATAAATCACTCAAATGTATCAATCTGATCCCTTATCTTTTTCAGCAGATTTGGGGATGGAGGAGGAAAAAGAAAAGGGTTTTGTGTGGTATAACTGCCAAGGTCTTTTATACTTTACCAGCCCCTCTTTTTGAACCTGAGTTTCCACCCTGCCTTGCTGTGGTGGTCACTTGCTTGGTACTGGAAAAGTGGCAAATCACAGGAGGAAAAGGGTGCAAGATGCACTCACTGTACAGCATTAATTAGTGCTGGATACTCTATTATTACACAGAGAACTGCTGATAAAAATAATCACATTACTGATAAATACTGATCAAATTACTATAAAAATAACCATATTTATTGTTATCATTATATAATATCATGTAATTAAGATAATATAATTAATATATACATATATTAATATAATTATACAAGTATTATTATATTATATTGTTTTATAAGTATATATACTTATATTAAGTACATATACTTATATTATTATATAAGTATTATTATTAATATTGTTATATAAGTATTATAAAATTATATAAGTATATATTAATTAATGATATATTCATATATATCATTAATCTAAATGAGACTACTACTACTACTGCTACTACTGACTATATTATTATTATTATTATTATTATTATTATTATTATTATTATTATTATTATTATTATTATTATTATTATTATTATACATATCCTATTGGAAAGAGAAGTAGTTCGAGCTCAGCCAGCTACAGAGGAAAAACCTACAGGAGGCCAAATTTCCAATTGTCTTGCACTTAAATTACATCATCTGTGAGGAAACATGCATTTTAATGGAGCACTGTACAGAAGAACTTTGGGAGAGTGCAAAAAGCCTGACAGTAGATCCAGGCAGCAAAACCATGAGATTTTGAGCATCATAAAAAGGGAGGTGGTACCAGCCCATACAGACCACCCAGTATATTCCATCCCTAGCTGAATCCTGCTGTCCTACAATACTGATACTGGATTATTTATTATTTGCATTGTATATTATTTGCATTGCAGTATCCCCAGCAAGGCCTCCAGGAAGCCCCACAGGAGTATTTTCATGTTTGGTTGATTAGTTTTGCATCTGCATAAAAATATTTGCCTCGTTGCCTGAAACCTCGACTTCAGCATGGAAATGCACAAAAAGCAGGAAATAAATCTGATCTTTCTGCTTTCCAGCTCCAAGCTGATCAGTGCTTAAAACAATTTACTCACAATAATTAAAGATGAAGTTGTTGATACAAAGAATGTCTTAAAATTGCATTTGGTGTGTCAGATTTCTGGAAGCTCTTCTGAGTTCTGCTGGAGCCCCAAGTAACTGCAAACCTGTTGAGCAGTGAGCACAGGCATCTGAGCCAAAAACTCACTCCTCCAAATAGCCCTTCCAAATCTTAATTCCTGTGTCTGTGCAATACCTGACTATGAAAATCACCTGTGATGATACCTGCTGTAGATGGCTGTGGTTTCACCACGAAGGCAGGAACATTTACACGTGAAACTCATTCTGTGGGCAACACTTGAAAAAATAAATATATGTATATGCATCTCCAGAAGAAAGCAAACTTGACAGAAACATCAAGTTTGCAGTGCTGTGTTTTCTAAACACACAATATTGTAGGCAGACACATTGTCCCTACACAATACACTTTGGCACAATCACAGTTCATTCTTGTGTAAATAATTGGGGATAGCATTAGAAAAATTGCAAATATGGCACTCAATTTTATTAAGAAAACAACTGATGCAATAGCAGCTATTGCAAAAATGGGATGATAAATAGGCTGGGGGGTTTACCAAATTTCTCCTTGGGCCTTTCTGATAGTTAATAAAGATATTTTATTGAAGCCCTACAGTCAGGCTGAAGGAGGCTCTACATCCCACAGCAGGAGAGGTAGATACAAATAAGTCAGCTAATTTGGTTTTATTACTTCATTTGAGGGAATCCAAAAGATGAATTTCTGAATTTTGATTATTGTGGACCTGGAATAACACCAGTGGATGCAGAAATCTGTCAAACATGGAAGAAAGGATGGAATAGAACAACTTTTACCACCCATTTGTTCAGTGAGCTTGAGCTGATGAGCATTGCTTTATTCTCAACAAATAAAAAACACCCACAAGCCATGCAGTGGGAAAACATGAATGGCATATTTGGGATCTGCCAAGTAGAATATAGCTGGAAAAAAATTTGGTCCTAAGTCCCAAAGTATAGCAGATCTGTGCCCTGATTAGCTTACATTCATCCAAACCTCCTTCTGTGCCCTGTGCTTAGATTAGGTTGTGCACACAACCTATTTTCTATTTATGCAACATCTGCTCTGCTTTGAGATTGTGAGCAAGAACATTTCCAGGCTCCAAAGCAGGATGAGATTACAAACTGGCAAACTGAGCTGGATAAAACAAGGCCAGAGCCACAAAGATTTAGGTTCAACTCCGATTATTTAAGATTCCAAAAATGTCTCTATTTCACATTAACATAAGTGATTTCCCATATTTATACCTCCTTCCAGTTTTGAGAAGGAAGAGAAACAGAGTGCTTAATTAGTAGAAGTTCATCTAGTGCTGTTCTTTCACATGACCAGAGTGACAAATCTTGTGGCCATCATGTGTAGTGCCATAATTAAACCTTCAGCCCTGATTATTCAGGCCTTGGAGAGTCATCCAAGCCCTGTCATGCACACACAGTGATGTCCTCCTACCACTGGGATGGAGAGGGGAGTGCAGGAGGAGAGGAGGAGATCTTTCTCCCTTGATGCCAGCATGAAAAATGTTCACCTTGTGGGAGCACTGAGGGGCTGTGAGAGGGGAGGAGTGCTGCTGAAACAGGGGAGATGGCAGGGTAACACAGGTAACACGGGGTCCCCTGAAGATGACCAGCTTAAAATAAGAAGAAGAGTGCTTTTTTTTCCCTAAAAAGTAACCAGCAAAATTTCTCTCAGAATCTGCGGTAAAATTACCATTGGTTCCTGTGAAAGGCACCTCTGCGAGCAGCAAGGCCGGGACTTGGTCTGCAGCAGCAACAGCCACCATGCATGGAAAGTTTGTTCTAATTTTTTCTAATTTCTAATCTGCTGAATTTGTTTTAATTAAACAGGAGGTTAAACATCTGACCAACCTCAGGGTGACTACCAGGAGCACAGAGCTGCTCCTGCCCTCCTGCTGGACTGGGCTTTCCTGCCTGCATCCCACACTCTCTGGAAAGGTACAGGTGAGCAGAGATGCTGCTGCTGCTGGGCTGTGGGGTTTGCCAGACCCACTGATGCTCTGGGAGCCCATGAGCCCACAAAAATCCTCACCCCAGCTCAAATTCACAGATACTGGTCAGAAAGATACTGCTTCCCCAGTTTGGGTGTCCGAGTGCTTCCAGCTGAGTTCAGCGGAATAATGTTTCACTGACAGCCCTTTAAATAAATAAATAAATAAATAAATAAATGGATAAATCCCTCTTTGCTTGGCCGTGATTGAGGGCTTCTTCCTCCCTTGGAGGAGGCTGCAGCACAAGGAATGCCATTCAGCTGGGAGCAACTGGCTGCATCAAAAGCCGGCCAGGATTTCTCCCTCTCCCCATTCTTCCCCTCCCCAGCACAATGGAGCCGAAAACAAAAGGCAGATTATTAGGCTGAAGTGTGTAGCCCATTCTCCACGTAGCCTTTCCTCCCTGCTCCCAGCCCTTCCTCAGCACATCTGGTGACCATGTGTGGCAAGTGCTAATGAAGACTTTCCTGAGTGAGCCACAATTAGTTCCGACTGCTGCACGCCTCTCTCTCTCTCGGCTGCGCTGAGGATAAATACCAAAACAAAACAAATATCTTCCCCTCACTGTTCCTGAAACCTCCTCTGCCCCTGGGATTCCCCTTCCTCATTTGCTGCCGAAATGAGAACAAAAAAAAAAATAGTGTAAGCAAATACTTTGAGGTGGTCTTCTGCCTGATTTCTTTTCTCTTTTTAAATCAGCATTTTATTCATTTTGATTGAACACGACAGGCAGGCAACAGCGCTTCTATGATCCTGTCTACAATGGAGAATTGTTAAACAGATGTCCATTTTTTTCCCTCCTAGCCTGGCAGTATTATACACATAGCAGTTTTATCTGCTTGAGCAGATCAAATTTGTGTGTGTGAGTGTGTGTGCTGCCATTTGGAGTGATTAGAGTAAGCTGCACAGAGGCAAGATGCATTGTGCACAATTAAGCCCATCTCCAGAGCGCGCATTTCTGTTTACTTTTGGTCTCCTCTCCTTTCCCCAATCAAGCTGCTAATAGAGCTGTTTCAAGTTGCAACAAGACCACATTCACTGCTGGTCTCCACATGAAACAGGCTGTCAAATCCCTAAGCACCAGCCCCCCCGTCCTTTACATTTCTCCCTGAAACTGCCCCGGCCCTCACCTCCAGAATTGCCAGTGATTCCCCCCGTGGGCACCCAGTGCAATGGGAAATTTCACACTGGGACACTTTTTACATGCTCTTTGCCATTTCTCTCGGCTGTGTCACGCCACTGACCAACCCCTGGCTGAAAGTATTCTCCCACCAAACAAACAATCTGGATAATTGCAGTGCAAGCGATGGTATCTGCATACATCATATTTCAATTACACCTTATTCACTCAAAAAAATGGCTATGACCCTCCCATGCCTTGGGAACGGCGCTGTATGTTGGAATGCAAAAAACCTAAGTTCTAAAAGCAGAACAAAAGCAAAACTGATGCTTGAAAAGGAGTTATTCTCCTAAAATACACATGTTTCTACTTGCCAAATGATTTCTCAGAGAAGATGATAGGCTGGGGTAATGCAGGGAGGGGGGAACAAAAGGGGTTTTAATCACGGCTGGGATTAAGGAGTTGTGTAACAATTGCTCTCCTTCCAGGCACATATACTGTACAGGCTCACTGGAAATGATCAGCATTGCAAGAAACAAAGTGCACTGTGGCAAATTTCACATACAGACAGCTGCATATACATTAACACTTGATTCATCCAAAGACACGGGTTATCTTCCTCCCTCTGATAACCAGGAAATAGCACTTATGCACACAGGACTGACAGCCAAAGCCAGGCGTCTCCCCTGCCCCAATTAAAGCACATAAAACCCACTGTAGGGAAAAGAAAATAAAAAAAAAAAGCACACAACTCTTTATAATTTGAGGGCCTCTTTCAGGACAAAAAATATTGCTTCATCTCTTGCTTTTCTCTGCACCAAGCAGGTAGTAGAGCAAAGCTGTGGTACTTGCAGCAATATTTTTCCACGAGACATAAGTTTTACACTTTGAAAAAAAAGGCTAATTTTATTGGTAATGAATACCAGCAATAAGTTAATGAGTCACTGCCGCACACACTTTAAGGAGGAGCCGGTGCTAATGCGTGAATAATTATTGACACAATTAAGTGCCCAACACTGGGCCTGTTAAACTGCTTCTGGCACGTGAGGGCTCCCTAATGGCTCCATGGCATCCTACAGTGACCCTCAAAGGTTCCAGAGTGCAGAGAGCTCCCTTTTGCTGCTGCAAGGGATCCTTGGATCTCCAACCCATTCCCCGCCAGATAACGCTGACTTGGCAAGGATCTACATCCTGTGGGGTGTTCTGCCTGCTGCCAGGCTGAATAATTGCCTGTTTACCCATTTTGTAAACAGCAAGCTCACCCTCTGACCTGCCTTGGGAGAGACTGTCTGGTCCCCAGCCCTGCTGGGGCTTCCTCCTTGCTGACAGTCCCCCTGCAAACCTGGCTGCTCCCTTCCCACTGATGGCTCCAAAGCAACGAGGTGCCAGCAGCACAGCATCCTCAGAGTGTGTGTGTGCAGGGATTAATCTCCAATTCACCTACAAAAGCTTTCCTGAGAGTGGAAAAGAGCATTGGGCTCAAGGAGTGAAACAGCTCCAGGCTGTTTGGGCTGCTCCACCACACCATGGGTGTATGGGGATGGGGATGTCTCACAGACATCTTTTTATCCAAAATCCTTTCCTTAGGACTTTTTCTCCTGCGAAGATGAGAGGATTCAGGAACAAAATGTAAACATTGATTATCTGCTGCTGTGGAATGCAACAGGTAGATCTTTGATTAGCCCATCTTGGATATTTATAATTAATGGCCAATCACAGCCCAGCTGGTTCAGACAGAGAGTCCGAGACAGCTGCCTTTGTTACCATTCTTTCCTAATGTATTCTTAGCCAGCCTTCTGATGAAACCTTCTCTTCTATTCTTTTAGCATAGTTTTAGTGTAATATATATCATAAAATAATGAATCAAGTCTTCTGTATCATAGACCTCCGTCTCTCCCCTCATCCCAAAACCCCTGTGAGCACGGTCACAGGGATGTCCCACCACCCCAGGACACTCAGGCCCCCCAGTTGCATTGCACACTCTCTGCTCCCTCTTTCCCACGTGTGCCAATGTGCAGATGTCCCAGATCTCCATCCCCCTGTGCATTCCATGCTTATCTGCAGCAACTGCAGCAGAATCCTGGAGATATCTGCAGGTTCCCAGCAGAGTTATGTGTGAGGCACTGTTGCCAGCAAGAAAGCCATAAAACGGTCACCTCTGGCCAGTGACTGCTGGCCGTGTTTCACAAGAAGGGCACTGTGGGTGTCTGTGAGTGGGACAGCCTGCCAGGACGCCTCATCAGCGAGCAACACGGCACTCACACACACACTGACCCTTTCCTCCCAGCTCCTGAACTCCCCCTGACCTCCCCTGAGCCATTCCTGCTTGCATGGAGCTCCAGGAGGCAGATGGACAAGCAAACAGACAGGAGGGAATATTTTATGTTACAGCTGCACAGCCTGAGTGCTGCACCCACAGATTGTCACTCACTGAGGGGTGCCCAGGCCAGGTTAATTCAATGGCTTTGCATTTCCTCATCTGCACAGATGCTACCATCTATGTAGGGTGCTGTATATCCATCTTGAAAACATGCACTGTACTGCACACAACCAAAAAGAACAGGAAAACAGGGCTGACTCAAAAAATACATATCCCAAATTAGGAATTATAAACAGTCTAGTACTTCTCACACAGGAGAAGGCTTTGCAAGGGAGATACCACTTCAAAAAATAGGTAGCTTCATTAATTTCTTTTTATTAGGTAATGGTAGATGACAAACCCCAGTCCTTGCTCCTGACAGGCCAACACCCAGCTCACTGAGACCCAGAGAAAAGCCACTGGTTTCCCATGTCCTACAGGATGCCACATTCCCAGCAGACCTTCCACAAGCCAAGGGCTTTTCTGAAACACCAGGAGTAAGGGTGAGCTGCAGAGAAGACTGGCTGTGACGGTGTTTACAGGGGTTCTTGGATGAGGGAAGAGACCACATCTGACTCCATGTTTCAGAAGGCTAGATTTATTATTTTATAATATACATTACATTAAAACTATACTAAAAGAATAGAGGAAAAGGTTCTCATCAGAAGACTGGCTAAGAATGGAATAGCAAAGAATGATAAACTGTGGCTCGGACTCTGTCCAAGCCAGCTGACTGTGATTGGCCATTAATTACAAAAAAACACATGAGACCAATCACAGATGCACCTGTTGCATTCCACAGCAGCAGATAATCAATGTTTACATTTTGTTCCTGAAGCCTCTCAGCTTCTCAGGAAGAAAAATCTTAAGGAAAAGACTTTCCATAAAAGATGTCTGTGACAACTGGCATCATGCACAATGAACTGGTGTGTTGTTACTTTCAGCTGCCTGATTTCTGAGTAAAGAACAGGAATTTTTCCCCATTTCTGCCCCCCAGCAGGGCACAGGAGCTGCCTGGGAGGGCAGTGAGAGTTTCACCTGAGCTGTAGCATGCCAGCTCAGAGGTACCACACTTCATCAATGCTCTTCAGCAGAAGACAGCTATTCCAAAAACAGCAGCCCTGCAGAGCCAGGCAGGGTTTGTGCTGCTGCACTGGAGCAGGAATTCACTGTGAATTCAGGAATTCACTGAACACCCAGTGCTGCCCACAGCCAGCCCCAGGAAACCCCCAGGCTGCCCTTTCTGCTCTGCAACCAACCAAATATGCAACACAACATTGCCACATCCCATGTGCGTGTATTGACACAACTGGGACTTCAGCCCCCATTTTGCTTTGTGTTTTTCAAGTGGTTTTGTTTGCACTGAGATAAAGCACACACGCTGTGGGCTGACAGAGGGGCAGCCACGCTGGGGAACGGAGTCAGCGCAGGCTCTGGGCACTGGGTCACCCCAGGACAGCACCTCTCCTCAAGTGCTGCCCTGTGGTAGCAGCCAGAGAGCCCTGGGACACCTGCAGAACCAGCCCCCTTTAGAAAAAGAGACAAAATGATGAATTTTTCATGACTCGCAGCGCAAAACGCATGTTTGGAAGTCAGCTGGTGTGAAAACTGCAGGAAAAAGGAATCAAACTTTAGGCTGCTGGTCATAGGTTTTTCTAACATGGAGAAGAAAAAAAACCAGACATTGTGTTTGCATTCTATTTCTGGGCCTTTTAAGCTGTAACAGCATGAGTGGTATTTGCATCAGGAGTTACCATATATCATTGCAAGCAACATATGCATAGATGGAAAAAAGATGACGGCAGCAGCAGGTTCAGTGAAATCTCAGGATCTCTCTGTGATAGGGACCTGCTAAAGGTTTGGTTTTATTTAGCGGAGCTTAAAATGTCATTGGCATATGTGTTTCTCAATTAACACCAATTTAATACACTCCAGAAGTGTTCTATTCTGA